>NC_040903.2:139668677-140934927 GCF_004126475.2 Phyllostomus discolor | reverse complement strand
ATGTCCCCGCCGTACCACCAGCTGTGCTGCCACTGGCTGAGGCTTCACTGGCATAGGTGGCCAACAAATTGGCTGCTGCTGCTGCTGGGTTGGCACTGGCAGCTGCTGCAGCCAAAGCCCCCGTTGCTGCTGCTTGACTGAGACCTAAACCTAATGTGTTGAGATTATATCCATAGCTGGCTAATGTATTAAGTGCAGAGGTGATGGCCACCAGGTCGTTGCCTGTGAAGCCGGATAAAACTGCTGGAAAGGCTGCAACGCCAGCAAGGTTAGCATGTCCTAATAGCCCTGCGGCGGCTGCAGCAGTTGGTAACACTTCAGCAGTGTTTGCATAAGGAGATCCGGTTGGATTGGAATTTGCCACTGGACCTGTAACATTGGCATAACTGATATTGAGACAGCTGCCACTCTGTGGATCCTCTTGTATCTTCTGGATGATAAGTTCAACAGCTTTTCGGTTTTGTTCAGGTTCTCCACTCACAGTGACAACCCTCTCTTGCAAGTTGATCCCATCAGGTTTCTGGGAAAGCTGCACCCAAGCCCCTGACTGCTCCATTATAGCCTTCACAGTAGCACCTCCCTTCCCTATTATCAGACCTGCTGTGCTGTTGGGAACTATAATCTTTACCTGTAATTAAAAAAAATACGTATAAATAATACTTCTGTTTTGTGCACATACATTATATATTACTTTGCTGCCCTAGAAAAAGTAAAACAATCAATTGAAAATTAGTTGAAATATAATTTATGAAAGACAGAAATATCACAACTTCTAAAGTGACTTTCATCAGTTTAATACAATTATCTTGTAAAGTTAGAACTTTCAAATGAAAATAAGCAATCTTCAGTTTTAAACTATTAAACAAAAATTGTCCTTGAGTCTCTGTGCATTTTGCAGTAGAGGTTCTAAGACATTAGTATTTTTTTAAGGAACAGTAACTATAAATCAATGATAACATTTTTATATAGCTCTGAAATCAAAATGTTATTGCTGAATCTTCACCTATTGCACTTGAAGAATATCTTTACTCCAACACATATTAAAATGAAGAGTACAGGATTATAAAAGCAAAGTTAGTAAAGGAAAAGTAGTCTAGTTCTAGCTTGAGCTCCTCCAAAACATTAATTTCATATTCCTTGTCACCTAGCAATTTCCATGTTATTTAATACCTTACTTGTTTCACAACTGGCATTTTCAGAGATAAAGAACAATACAGTAATTAGTATTTTAATTTTTAACACAACATATAGCCTTACAAAATAACAAATATTTCTAAATAATCAATAAAAACAATCCAATTGCTTTCAGGTAGGTTAAGGCTATCTGAGAATGATATAACCTACCTATTCTATCTAAATGACTAGAATTGATTTAAATGACTACATTTAAAAAATAGGGCTCACAATCATGTCACCAAAGGTAACTGAAAAATTGCTGCAGTCACATGCATACCTGTAACAATCTGACGTACCCATAGAAGTCATAGGCATTTCAGCCAATTTGTATTGAAACATCCAGCCACAAAACCTAGCATATTTTTATTTATTTAGTCAGTCAAATAAAAAGTATAGAATGAGTGTGGTATCCTCCATAACCCCGAAGGTTAATATATAGATATTTACATTTTAAATTGCACTTTGGTAGCACAAAAATACACAGGGCATTTTTTAATGACTCATTTGGTAGATGAAAAACTGAGTTTGTCACTGACAAAGCCCTGAAGGGCACTCTTCTTGTCACAGACATTAAAAGTGGACAGGCTGAAATAATCTGTTAAGATTTAAGCAGGAATTTAGTTTAGATATTCTATCTGATATTCAATAAGCTAGTTTTTTAGCAAGTATTGCCATGCTATCTTTAAAACAGATCTAAGTAAGAATATTTTAAAGAAACAAAGCCACGCATTTTTGGTATTTTGCTCTTGACGGTAGCAAATGGTGAAAAGTAGAAATTCAAATTCTATACTGTGTCACCTCATAAATATACTCACACGCATTATGCACATGAACAAACACAAATACACACACACACTTTCCTTTCCACACATGTAATTTATAATCACAGTAGAGTTTTGTTTTATTCATATTTGTCTGTATAATTTCATTTTAGTGAAAAGAAATCTAAATTTTCTAGAAATATTTCTTAGCAATATCAAATACATCCTTCATATTCACCATGATTAAATACATTCAGTTTCAAAAGTAGACTGAGAAATAAGTCTTTAACATGTTAATTTTGTTCACAGACTTTTTTTGTGGAAAATTATTTGTCTGAAATGCTTAATTAAAGTATATTTAAGTGTTATAATTTGAAAGTTAAACCATAATTACATCTTAAACTCAATTATAAAGATGAATTAAAATCATCCTTATATTTTATCCCATGCACACAAAATATTGAGAAAATTTACTTTTAAGGATTTAAATCCTGAATATCAAATATGATTATACTTTATAAATATTTCTCTTAAAAATCAGAATAATTTGACAATAAAGTACTGTTGAAAACATTTTTATACTAACAAACTATAGGGTTTTAAAATAAGTTTTAGGAAGAAACATATGTTAATCAACCAAAAGTTTCAAAAGAGTGGTTCTTAAATTATTTTAAATCCTAATATCACTTTTATTTTGCTCAATGCATTGATTACCTGTGTGATAAAACCCAAGAAGAGAATAAAACATGAAAGGTTAATTTTGAAAACTATAGACTATCAATAAAAAGTAATGAAATATATAATTTTATAACATCCATTCTAAAATAACCTGAAGCATCTATTAGATGTGTGACAATCGTATGGTGTTTATTTCTACCACAGTGCACACCAGTCTCTTACTCCATTTAATGCATCACAGTGTTTTTAATTTATTTTTTAACTCTAGGACTACTTCTGTCCTTCAAAAGAACTTATAAAACTGTGCCTAGTACTTACATAATTGCACATTACCTACCTTTCTTTTTTATTTCTCCCTTTAATAATTTTTCTTTTAAATATTCAAAAATTCTGAAATAATGTAGTTTAGAAACTGTGAACTTTTCATAAAAGTAAACATCTTCAAAAAAATCCATATCTTTGTAAATTAAATAATTACACCACCATATCATCTTTCCTTATACTAAAGATGTCTTTATGTAGTAAGTACTATTCCAGTTGAAACTGGAATTTAGTTTCAACCATTTAAAATAATCCTATATAAAATACTGTCATCCATAATTACTGTTTTATCAGATACTGAAGTGGTCCCCAAGTTTTGTTGGTATAAATGACATTTGTCCACATATAACTAAAAGTGTGCTATGATTAAGATATTAATGACTACATATTAATATTTATAATATGTATCACTTCTTAATTTTAGATAGTAACAATTCTGCATAAGATTACTTATCTTAGAAATTAAATTAGAAATTCAAGGAAATAGAAAGTTATTAAATTCCAAATTTAATTAATATAACATTTAATAGTTTAGCCAAAATATGTCACTCAACTTATATTTTTCACACAAGGACATTTAAAACCTCTTAGATTTACACTATTTTTTTATAAAGAATTAAAAATATAGCCATATCTATACTAATCTAATATGGACACAGAAACCAGACCTTCTAAGAAGTTGAGACAAAAAATTAACTTGTTTGTATAATATCTCAGAGAGAGCAGTGCTCCACTTCCATTTTATGTGTTAAGTCAAAGCCAAGAGGGAGTGAGACACCTGTGTGGGAGCTTGGAGATGGTGGGCAACCGAATCCTGGGTGGGGAGTGAGGGGCCCAGGGAGAAAAGGAGGAGCATGAAGAATTATGTGCGACAGCCCACTTGCTCACTTCTTACATACAGGAATACAGCATTTAGTAAAGGAAAAGTCTGTGCATTAACAGTGTTTGCATCCCCATTCCATGCAAATGAAATTTATCATTTGCATACTGAAATTATAAATATCATATTTTAATCATATGGACAGCTTCATTTTCTTTGGTGAAGTCTGTTAACACACTGACACGTGAATATATGTATTCTTATTTCAAAAAGAATTGAGAGAAAAAAGAACTGGATCCTAAATAGCACACAAATTATTTGGTGTAACATGTATCAGTTAAATCAGGTCTGTTCTTGATAGTTACAAATTAGTTTTCCCTTTAGAACTATGATCTATAGTTGTACCATCCATCCATCCTTTATGAAATGCACACTGAGTGGCCTGAGGGCCCTGTGTGGGAGCAGAGATAAAGGATATATATGACACTGTTCCTGCCTTTAAGAAACTCTGGATGAGTTGTGGAAAGCAGATGTATAAATGTATCGAATAGTCTTAAAAGAACTGGTACAAAAATATATAAAGGGTATAAAGGAGACACAAAGTTTAATTGGAAGAAGGGATAAGAAAATCTTTGAGATATGATTGCACTTATCTAAATGTCTTTCGTATTTTTGTACTATCAGTATCCTGTTCTTTACTATCAAATATTCCCATAAGCTTGCTCTGTTATCTCTGTGTAGTAAAGTTCCTGTTCAAACCTAGACCCATTTTAGTAGTGATAATCTGCAACCACAAAAGAATAATCTCTACGGGAATCCTATGAAAAGTGTTAAAAATAACAGGTGAGTAGGTTTTGATACTGATGTGTTTTTGATTGAAAATAAACATTAAGACATACCAATTTATTCCTTTGCCATGTAAGAACTCCAACTCAGATGGTCTTACAAAGAAAGGTCTGTGAGTGCCTGTGAGGCAGCACGGCCTCTTCATCATGGGAGGAAAATTACTGAACTCCCTCATGAAACCATACTTTAAAATAAATGCAAAACAAGTTGAATTACAATTTAAAGTATCCCAATTAATAGTATGAACTACTTTATTTAGGGTTTCTACAGATGTATGGCCTTACATTCAGAAAGCAATTCCTATCAATAGTAGATACCTGTTATTTCATTCATTCATTCAGCTAGTTGATGGTCCAATATGAGTCAGCCTGAGAATTTGGCCCAACTGTTGAGATAGATACCTACGTTTCTACTCTAGTAAAACACAAGCCTGACATTACGACCAACTATCTTCTCACCATATGGCAAGAGAAAGGACCAGATGGAAAATAATTAACCTAGATAAAAGGACACTCCAAAAATGAAGAGAGAGAAATTTCTGATAGCATTTTGGCATCTGAATCTAACATGTCTAAAGCCAGCAGAGAATCAATACAATTCCCTTTTTGTTTAAGCCACTTTGAGTTGGATTTCTATAATCTGTAACCAACCAAACAGTATCTTTGAAAATACTTTTATGTTCTTGTTATATCATGTATCAAATATCTTGTTATATCATGTATCAAATATGTCAAATATTATTATTTGCCTATCCAAAAGAAATGTTAATATTTCTTATTGTATCTCTTGATGCTGTAAAAGATGCCATAACTCTGGTAAAGAGACAAAAATGGATAAATGAATTTGCCTTTTATCAAAATATATCCTAAAGACCGAATAGGGTGAGTCTCTTTCATTTCCCTAATGTATTACACCTTACGCTATAGAGGCACCCTAGGGTAGTGTCTGACGGAAATGCTCGTGTCATTTTGGGGGTCTATATTGAACTGCTGACAAAAATAAATAGAAAATCTTGTACATTTTCTTTTGATTATAGATTTATATACATAAATAACTGTCTTCCTGAAAAGTACTGATTTGGCAAAATATAGGGTGGGGCAAAAGTAGGTTTGTTCTTGTGTTATTTATTTTCCACACAAACAACTGTAAACCTACTTTTTCCCTATCCTGTATGTACTACACAGCTATATGAATACAAGTATCTAAAAAGTATAAAAAAGTGGCCCTTTTGACTCTGTACTGTTATCATTTCCTTACTTCTGATAACCAAATCAAAGGCGGCAGTTTTCACAAACATGTCTAATACCTACTGTAAAGTACCATGCTGTCTTCCCCCAATCCTTTCCCCCAACCCACTGCCAACACCAGGTTTTAGAGCTGGGATCGCTCTGTGCCTTCTCCTGCTGCCTGGATCCCTGCTTCCTGTTAGGCAGTGTTATCCTTCCCCTCCTTGAATGTTTCTTGCCCAGCCCTACTATTTTATCCTACCTAATGTGATATAATAAAAAGTATCTAGATTTGGCAGTTAGGAGATATGGGCTTTCACCTGGCTCTTCTGGGTGACCTTTGTCAAATCACTGCAGTTTCATCATTTCTAAAATCAGACAGCTTGATTAGACTGTGGCTGAGGAGTTTTCATGTTAGCATTATGAAAAACTCTACAACCGCCTTCAGCCCCACCCCATGCCACCTCCCCACTGCGTTACCCAGACTCCCTATGCAGGCATTCCAAACTCTCCCTTACCCAGTCCTGACCTGTCTTCCCAGTTTCATCTTTTAGGACTGCTGCCCTCCCAGGAACAAACTTTACCTGCTAGTTCCTGAATATAGTCTACGTTAGGTGTTTGTCTATGTCTTTGCCTTCCATTTGTTTGTTCCAACTGACAAATGTTACCAGTATCTCCACACTATTCTTCCCCTTAAAACTCATACATTTTTGACTTCTGAAATCTTCTGTGCTTTGCAAGAGCAGTCCAGATGCAATATACTCATACTTTGTACACTTAATCCTGGTTTCCTAAAGCTAGAAGTGTGCAAGTATTTTTATACATTTCCTACTATGCTGTTTATCCTATGCTGGCTTATATGAGAGCGCAACATATATTTAACTCTTAAAATATTTTATTTTCCTGAAGATTATATTATCATTTAATATTTTCCATTTCCTATTTGCACTTGGTTGAAGTTATCAATTGGATAATGTTTTAAAAAATAAAGCCAAAAAATAAAATATAGATCTGTATAATAACTGAATAGTAAATTATGTGAAAGATTCCATCATGGCCATTTGTGTGTGTGTGTGTGTAAAATATGACTTTGGGTTCTTAAAATAAAAATAACTATCTTTATCATCCCTGAAATCTAAAATTCAGTGATTATACTGCAACCATACTGACATATAAACAATAAATGTGCAGATGCTTTTTAAAAGAAATTATTTTTAGAGAGAGAAGGGAAGTGAGGGAGACAGAGAGGGAGGGAAACATCAATGTGTGGTTGCCTCTTGTGCACCTCTGTTGATGACCTGGCCTGCCACCCAGGCATGTGCCCTGACTGGGAATCGACCTAGCGACCCTTTGGTTTGCAGGCTGGCACTCAATCACTGAGCCACACCAGCCAGGGCAGATGCTTTAATTTTATGAAAGTACCAAAATAGTAATACTCACAGATTTATGATTTTTAAAAATCCAATAACATAATTCAGTAATTAAATAAGCACTATATGCCTTTTTCTTAAATGTTCATTGATGTATTTACTATGCTATCTTGTAGTTTCTTACACATTAAGCTCGTGGCTTGGCTTATTTTATCATAAAAAAATGTGATCAGGTTGGTTCTAAAAGTCTAGAATACAAATATATTAGTGTTGATCAATTCATAAGACGGCTCAAAAGACAGAGTCCACTAAGTTATGATCATAATTCATAATTGCTGTAGTTACCTCCCACCCCCTGCCTTGATTCAAGCAACTGCATTTTTACCTTAAAATAATTCACTTCAAAAGTTTTGTGGAGATTTTACTTCATTTTATATCTGTTTCCAAAGGCCCACATATATTTTTCCCTCTGGCTGCAAGGTGTAACAGAGAATGACAGACAACATATCTCTTTATTGTGTCTTGAAAGAAGATAATGAATGATAATCCTCAAAAATTTCTAAAGGCAAAGTTTAACTATTTTTAATGTAATACATTTTGTCATTTTACCTCTTGAAGCATTATTCAAAATGGGTTTTTTTTGATGACTGCTTCATATTTTAAATATACATCACATTACATTCCAGAGGATTTGAATAGGAGTAAGAAAAATAGAAAAAAAAACTATTCTTTATAGGTAAGAAAGAAGAAGAGAAGGACTTCAAACCATTCCTGTTATTTTGAGATAAGTACTCTAGACATAATTATATCAAAAAAGAAAATGACTAGAACTCAAGTAATTATAAAGAAAACCTATCATAGGGCAGTTCTATCATTGCAAATGAACATAATTTGGGGTATTGTCTTCTAAATGCTTACTAAACCAGATTCTATTAGGATTAAATTTTCCAGAAGTCCCATTTGACATCATCTATGCATCGAGTTATCCAAACTCTATTATAATTATTCTTATTGTTATTACTATTTTAAACCTCTCTTCTTAGCTTGTTCAGGATATATATATGTATGTATACATATGTATATATATTTAGAGATATGTTCAGAGTTCTTAATTCTGATAAGTGAGAAACTATACTTGAAATACTTGGGATTTTTACATGAAAACTTATTTTCTCAGTTTAATATTTTAAAGGTCATAACAATCTATGTAAAAAGTGAAAAACAGCTACGAACGTAAAAGCAGGAGCTGTGTATACTGAAGTGGGTGATGAGAAAAGGAGTGAAACATAAAGACAGAGAAAGCAAGAATTCTATTTTGGACATTTTAAGTTTGAAATGCCTTTCAGACACCCAAGTAAAGACATTAATTAAGTGACTGGCTGTGGGTTTGAAGATTAGAAGACGTTTGAGAGTTAACATCAAGATAATATTTAAAGACACAGGTATAGATATAGTAATCTAAGGGAAGGTAAAAGTGAAAAAACAATTTTAAGTAACAAACAGTAAAGAACTGTGTGGACAACAAAATGTTTGAGTTCTAAAAGGATCAAAGATAAAGTACAACAGCAAAATTAATCAACTCCCCCAAAAATGCATGAACGAAACATAGATGGGGGAATGGCTTAACTATCAATGACCTTCTTCTTGCAAATAATATTTGCAGTAGTACATACTGCTTTTTCAAAATCACATTTTAGTATACATTGTTAGAAAATAAGCATAATCTTTAACTTAATTTCTCTCCTATAATCCACTAGGAAAATAACGCAAAAATGGAAAATTTCATATAACACAGAACACTGTATGTCTGAAAACTAATGTTATTATAAAATTACTAAACTATAATATCTAAAATTATAAATTATAAAATAGAAACTAGAAAATTCATGGACTATAAAAAACAGTGCAAAATTTAAATATGTATGTAGAGTTTGGATTAAACAGTGTAAAATTATATGTAGGTAAAACTGAAATTAAGGGGATAACAGATTGAATTTCACCACATAAGCATGTTTTTTTTAAATCATATAAACTATCTTACTTTAATTTTTTAAAAGCAGTGCAACAAAAGGAAACAAAAATTATTCCCACATTAGGCTACTGAATGATTAAATCCTGCAAAAGTATTAAAAATAATTCATTTAAAATAAATTTAGTAAATTTCTGGTATTCATTGCTCAACTTTTTATTGAGTACCTACTGTGCTCGAGCTACTATTTCTGTTGCTGAGGATATAGAACTAATTAAAAAGGATTAAGATCTTGCTCTCATGAAGCTTACAACCAGTTAGTATTGCAAAGACTACTGCATATTTAAATGTATATAAAAAACGAGTGGATACATGACATAAAAGCAGATTTAAAAACACTTTTAAATTATAAAATAAAAATTTTTAAATCATAATTTTAAGCAAGAATCCTATAATTAAGCTAAATGCTTGTTTAGGAAAACGACAAAGATAATTAGGAATATAGAGCTTTTCAAAATTCTGAGTTTGTTCACAGATTGATTTACTACACCATGATGTAACTAGACTAGATATTATTGAAAGTAATTAAAAATATAAATATAAAGAACACTTCCACAATTTGGGTTTTTTGTTACTTTTTTACAAATTTTTTACTGTTATTTTTACTGCTAAAATAAAATAATATTAAATGAAAAAACTGACAGATTTTATATTACTGAATAAAATTATAGTTGCTTGTGGGTGTTTATATTTGCTAATCATCTAATTCAACATTTCTTATGTTTTAATTTCACGAACAGTTTTTCTGAAGGCAACAGTCATTTTTAAAAAAAATAATAGGTGACTGCATTTCAGAGTCACACTAGTAAAGGGATGCTGGTAATTACCACAAATGACTGTCATTAAGAAAATAAAAATTTCATGAATTATTCTTACTGTATAATCACTTTAGATAAGCAAAGAAACATTAATATATGAGGCTACAGAGCAATGTCTGCAATTTAACATAATATATTATCAGTCACAACAGTACTTTTCCTACATATAGATGAAAATAGTTTACTTACAATATTTAATGAATCACAAATAAAAATATATTAATTTTATAATTACTATTATTGGGCTAAAAGCAATTTGAAGTTAGTTAATGAAATAGAACAACTCTTTTTTCAAAAATATTTTAAGAGTAATAGGAAGATTATATCATCTAATTGATGGAAAAATAGCTAAACCAAACACCAAAAATATAAACTGTAACATATTAAGTTCAGAAGTAAAGATGAAAGTGATCAATTTATTTTCTCCTCAAATATTTCTGAGTCAAAAATTTAAAAAATTAGAAAAATAAATGACATGAAGCAATTGTTTATCCCATAGCGAGCAGAAATCAAACTCTCTGATTTGGCAAAACTATCATACTCTTATCTGAGTGAATATGTAAAAGATGTTCCTATTTCTAAGCATTTAAAAATAAAATCAAAATGTTGAAAATTAACTTGGTAACTCCCCAGTTTTCCTATTTTAGAAACTTTCCATTTCATATGGCTTTTCTGAAAAGGTAAAACAAATTTAATTGAACTGTATATACATGCACACAGAGCAAGAAGACTAGTGCGTGCTCCAAAACAGAGGCCTTGGGTGCTTGGGTTATACAAAGGCTTGTAAAACGTCTGTCTTGAGAATGTGCCAGTGCAAGAACCAGCTATGACTGCAGGGAAAACGCTGATGAAACAAACCAACCACATTTACCTTGTTGGACTACCAGGTAGTCCAACAAGACAGAGAATTGCAAATCTGCCTACTTAACAGCTGATACTAGAAAAAGCATTCTATGCATTTTTAGTGATATCTGAGCCAAATTTGGGATATAAAATAAAAAACATTACTGAGTGGCTATTTCATTAACTCCTTTCCCCTAAAGTGTACCACTTTCTTCAACTTGAAAACGTGAAAAGCCCTAGGCTTTCCATAAACATAAATATATCTTCACGTAAAATTATACCTTTAAAAGGACTTTTGAAGGTCACATAACATGGTATTTACCAAATGGTGTATTATAATTTTAACCTCAAAATATTAATGGTATGCTGCTTTCAGGAGTAATTCTTAACTTGCCTGCTAAGAAATCCTCTGATTTCCACCCCTGGGTGTGAGGGTCATACTATCTACACAGCATAGCACACTAACAAACTTAGAAGATTGCAATAAAAGGAATATGATTAGAAAGCACTTGTTTAACCATTTTCCATAATTTTGTAAGATTATTGTTAAGCAATCTTAAAGAATACTAATCTGTACATAAAGATCTCCATGGGAAGGGAACCTAACTATAGTTGGCAATAGCCAAAAGACTAGCAATGCTCTGAAAAGATAATCATATTTTGTATAATATCCCTTCATAGATTTAAATTGTATTAATTCATAAACCATTACTGTCCTCAATGATAAAGCTCACACCTACCCTTCAACTTTTGTACAAATCAAATATTTTTCATTAATTTAGAGTTTTAAAAATAACATTCAAAGGGTGCTATTTCATGAAAAAAAAGTATTGAATTAAAATTTGTGACAAGAGTCAGTGTTATATAGAATACAGTTATCATTTTTTATAAACTAATGTGCATTTTTCATATAGTAAATAGTATTTCCCAAAAATCCAGGAAACATTTCTCTAACTTTTCAAACACAGGTGCTTAACCTCATCCTAGACCTTATTAAATAAGAATTGCCGTAGGTCATTGCTACGGTTGAGAACATTTGAAATGTTAAGAAAATACTATAAATCTTACAAAACCATTTAATTTGGCGTAGCTTCAAAATGTGAAACATCCTATGCTAGTTACTAAATGCTTCCTCTAGGCCTGAAGTTTCTCTCTTCTGACCCTTGCTGACAGCCTGGAATAAAGCATCCCACACACTGAAATGAAGGGGTCAAGCAGCTGAAACACATCTGTAATGTCAAAGACAGTCCGATCTTTCCCAGTCTTTGGGGAAAGTCTCTCTTTATATTTCTTAAAACACTGCATATACCACAACTGAAGTCATTATTTTTTCCATCCTCTTTTTAGTCTTAGACAACATTTTTTTTAAAAAGCAGATATTGAATATAAACTCTAATTGAAAAGTAAAGTTTTAAAAAAGTAGATATACAAAAATGTTAAGAATGTTCATACTCCTTGTCATCACCCTGATGATACATGAACACAAACTGGTTTTTGACTATTAAAAATAGGGCCATATGCTAGCAACTTAATTTCCTGTAATTAATACAGGGTCCGGCAGAAGGAACATTTGCTCTAGTGTGGTTGGTAGGGTAAAAATATGGGTGTAATAATTTATAGTTTTAATTTGAACATTTCACTTAAAATGTCATACGGTGTGCTTGAGTATGATATTGTTGTTACAGAATTACATGCTTATGATTTTGTAATAAAAGATGTCATTTTTTAAAGATTTTTTATTTATTTATTTATTTCTAGAGAGGGAAGGGAGGGAGATAGAGAGACATAGAGAAATAGAGAGAGAGAGAGAGACAGAAACATCAATGTGCAGTTGCTGGGGGTTATGGTCTGCAACCCAGGAATGTGCCCTGGCTGGGAATGGAACCTGGGACACTTTGGTTCCCAGCCCGTGCTCAATCCACTGAGCTACGCCAGCCAGGGCTAGATGTTGTCATTAAAAAGGGGCATTATTTGTCCCAGGTCTTGTATATTATGAATACTATTCTAGGCTAATTTATGTGGCTCTAACTCATTATTTTTAATAGCTTCACCACATAGTATTCTGCATACCACAATTTACTCAGCCACGCTACTGTTAGAGGTCGAGTTGTTTTCCAACTTTTGCACCTCTAAATAATACTCCAATATATACATCTTTGTCTCTATATTCTTATATATTGATGCACTGTTTTACTGGACAGATTCTCAACATCTGCAATGTTACAACATTTCTTACATCAACATTGTATGAAAATGATTGTCTCCCTCATCTTTGCCAGCAGTTGTAATTTGTAAACACACACAGATTAATTTTTGCAGTCCTAGTATAGGTCACATAAAACTTTGGTTAAAAAAAGTACTCTCTCATGATGCTAATTCATATAACCTTTAACTATTTTCTCCTTTTTTTACATCAATCTAGAAGTTCTCTGTATAGTTATCAATTCATTGTCATATCTATCTGTTCAACATATTTTTTTCCAAGGGTCTTACCATGTTCTTTCTTATTAGTAATGTATTCTGCTATACCAAACATATAGACAATATTTACATACTCAAATATTTTAACCTATTTCTTCATGCTTTGGATTTCCTTCTTCCTTAAGAAAGCCATCCTCAAGTTGATCTCACACATTGTAACTTCATCTTGAGCACACTGATTTAATTTCACACATTGTATAGGCTGAATGTATACATTTATTTTCTTTCAGGTGGGTAGTCAAGTGTATCAGTACTATTTATCAAATAAAACATCCTTTTAAAAATAAATTAAAATGATGCTTAAGTATTGCTCTGCATCAGACAGTGTTCTAAATGCTTCTCATGGATTGATTCATTTAAAACATGACCATGCTATGAGTAAGCACTGTTATTATTCACATTTTACAATGAGAAAACACATATGATAAAGTTGGTCCCTCAAATTGGAAAATTAGGAAATGGCAAATATTTGATTTAAAGTCTGCAATTATGGCTTGAGATCATAATTGTCTTACTCCCTAAGTTATATTACTTTTCCTAATTCATGACAAAGTACAGTTAAGTTCTCACATATACTTGGAACTATTTCTGAAATATCTATTATGTTTAATGGACAATTACATCTGTTTGTGTTAATATCACATGCTTTTATTATAACAAATTTATAGTAAATTTTAATATTGAGAGAAGTATATCATCTCACACAACTATTTTTTGGTAATTATTTTATGGTTCATATTATAATAATTCTCAGGCATTTATTTTTTAATATTAAAATCATTTTCTCTTGTTTCTCCAAGACCAGAAAAATTATGAAGAGAAATCAAAGTGCAATAAATATTAATATTTTGACTGAAAGGGATGGGTATTTCTGATATTAAATCTTCCCTTCCAAAGTTATTGTAACAAAGTCTATTTATTAAGGGAATGTAATGAAAATTGTACATCCTCTTAATACAGATTCCATGGGGTTTTTTTTTGGTTCATTTTATTCCTGGGAATTTTGATCTGTATATAATATGCACTAAGTTGAGCCATAAGAAATTGTACTCAAATATCAGCAATTTTATAAGGTTCATATTAATAGTAAGCAAAATACATAAAATCTAATGTATATAATAAAGTCAATAAGTTCATTTATAAAGAACATTTTGAATTTCACTATTTTTCTAGGACTTTCTTAAGTAGACTTCTAAACAACATTATCCTGACATCACATACAAACACACACAACTCACACAAATACCCTGAAGAAAATTAAATTTAATTTTAATATTCTGTTACACAGTTATAACAATACTTGAGACAAGAGCCTGAGTGGTTTTCAGCTGTGCTCTGAGTACTACAAGGAACAAAATAGAAGTATAACATAGAAGGCTATGTCCCATTAACTTAACCTACTTATTCCATCAAAAGTATTTTTTCCACTTGGTTTATATGTTTAGAGAACTTCTGTGCAAAATTTCATTTGAAGAATTAATTTTCAAAAACAAAAAAGAACTGTTAAAGTATATAGGCTTACAGTCTAACACTAGTCATTGAAAAAAGATTTATTGAGAACCTACTTTGTTCCAGATTATTGCTTTGATACATCAGAGAAAAAAGCAAAGATCCCTGTTCTCAAGCAACATCTTTTCTAGGAAAGCAAGATGGATAATACATAGTAAATGTGATAACAGAGTACATAGTATTCTACGAGGCAATGAGAAAAATACAGCAAGATAACGGGAATCAGGAGTACTGAGGTAAGGGGAAGCCAGGTCGCTACATTAAACAGAGTGGTCAGATAGACCTTATTGAGAAAGTGAATTCTGAACAAAGACTTGCAGGCTTTGAAGATGTTAGCCAAATAGATTTCTGAAATAAGAGAATTTCATGCAGACAGAAAAGCAAGAAGAAAATACTGAGGTGAGAAGATGTCTAATGTCTGCAAGGAAAAAGGCAGATCAATTTGGCTGGGGCAGAGTGAGTCGGGGTAAGTGGTAGGAAATGAAGAGAAACAGGTAATGTGGCAAGGGCCAGATCTTGTAAATCAGTGGATGTAATTTTGGGGATAGTGGCTTTTACTGAACGAAATGAAAAGGAAACTATTGCAGGTATAGGCAAAGAAATTTTTAAATGACATTTTAAAAGGAATACTCAGTCTGGTCAGTGGAGAAGAGACTTTGGAAAGCAAGGGCAGAAAGACAGGAAACCTAAATGGAGGCTACTGCACTAATTCAAGCTTGGATGAGAGAAGCAGTAAATACACACACGCGCACACACACACACACACACACACACGTGTATATATATGCACATGCTAGATTTCAGATGCTAAAAAGAGAAAAGAGATGCTATGAATTCAAGATTTTTTATCTGAACAAGTGGATGTATGGAGTTGCCTTCAACAGAGATGGCAAAAGCTAAAGGTGGAGCAGTGCGGGAGCAGGTTTTGGACTTGTGACTTTAAGATGCCCATTTACATATGCAAGCGGAAATACTGAAGGGCAATTTGGATAGTCTGTAGTTTCATTCTAAGATATGGATTAGAGATAAATATGAACTCAAGTTATGAGCAGCCTGAATATTATATAATTCTAGGGGACATCTAGAGAAAATACACTAAAAATTATGAACATGAAACTTGATGCAGGACCTTGTAATAAGCCAGGAAAGGTGAAGAATCCTAAGGCTTAAGCTCTATTAGTTCACAGAAAACCTGCCTCTCACTGTAGACATAAGTTTTGCAGATGTCAGCACATAAAAGCTAAGGTATTAGATGAAAAGTAAAAACACAGAAGTCTCAAGTATTAAAGCCTGGCATACCACAACATTAAGTGGGCAGATGAAGGGAGGAACTTGCAAAGGATTCTGAGATGAAGCACATGGCATGACGCAAGAGGAAAACCAAGAGTATGTAGCATCCTGGAAGTCAAGTAAAGAAAGCATAAGAAGAAAGTAGAAATGATCAATTATGACAAGTATTGTTGATAGGTCAATTAATATGTGGACTGAGAATAAACAACTGGAATTAGCAATGTGGTCATCACTGATGTCCTTGGAAAAACAGTTTTGGTGGAATGGTGGAGACAAAATCCTGAGTGAAGTGGAATTAAGGAAGAATGAGAAGACAGAAACTGAAAAACAGAGAAAATATTTTTTGAAAGTTTTGCTACCAAGCAGTACAAAAGTTAGGGTGTTAGCTGGTGGAGAAAACAGGATTAAAAGTTTTGTTTTTGTCTCTTAAGACAGGACAAAAACAGATGCATGTATGCTAATGGAAGTGATCTCATTGATACCCCCCCCAAAAAACAAAACCCTGACAGATCAAGGATAGAGAAGGCAGAATTGCTGAAAGATGTTCTTGAGTAAAATAAAAAGGGCAAGGTTTAGTGTACAACCAGAATTACTAGCTTAGACAGGCACAGGACCAGTTTACCAATGACAATAGACAGGAAGTTGGAAAATGCAGGTATAAATACTGGCTGATTAAATATACCTGTTGGTGTGAGTTTGTGAGAGTTTTTATTTTTTTGATTGTTTCATTATTTCAGTAAAATAGGAGTAATTAAGGTCATCAGCTGGGAGTGAGGAAGAAGCAAGAACTAATGGGGAATTTTGAGAGGGACAATTGTTAGTGTTATACCTCATAAGATCCCCTCCCTTTGAGTATAGGTGTAAATTAACTTGATTCTAATCAACAGAATATGGCTAAGGGATAGAATCTCACTACTGATTATGCTGTAGAGCAAAGTAGGTGAGAAGTCAGGCTGTGTGTGATTAGATTCAATATATAAGGCTTCATCTTGCTAGCACACCCTGAAGAGTCTCCTGCTAGCTTTGCAAGAAGCAAACAACCAAGCTGTGAAGTGCCTACAGAGAGAGTCACATGGCAGGGAACTTGGGGAGCCTCTATAATCATAGGGCAGCCTCTTGCCAACAGCCAGTAAGAAGTCAGGTCCTCAGTCACAGAGCTGCAAGAAACCGAATGCTGCCATGCTGCCGTCAACCTGGATGAATTTAAAAGAGCATTGCCTCAGGTCAAGCTTCTGGATGACAGCACACCTGAGCCAATACTTTGATTATGGTCTTGTAAGATCAAGAGCAGTGGATCTAGCTAAGCAGTGCCTGGACCCTTGACCCATGGAAACTGTGAAATAATAAACATGTGCTCTTTAAGCCACTAAGTTTGTGATAATTTACTACACAGCAACAGAAAAGTAACACAGAGACTGAGAGGAGAAGAGAATTTATGAAACAGGCAGGTAGAGAATAAAAAACTGAATGGGCTTATGATTATCTGACCGCAGTAAGGGCCCATCTGAGACCTGTGCTCACAAACTTAAGTGAAACCAGTGAGTTTTATTTGTGTTTTTCTGTTGCTATAGCAAGGGCACTATACATGAGTTACCTATGTTTGATTTGTTCTTTACACATTTATATGTATATAATTTCAAATTTATCAGTACATAAATAAATACATGTCCATAAAGCACATATTTGTAAAATCATTCATCTTTTATCTTTTCCTGAAATTTGAGAAAAACCCCAGGAGTGTGAATAACCAGGAATCAAAAATTAAGGATGAAATTTAGTCAGCACTGATCAATTAACAAAACCACTTCACTGAATTTTAAAGTGACTTAGTATCAACAACTATGAACTGATTATACCAATTGACTCTGAACTTTTTTAGGTTTAAACACATTCCTCAAATACTGTAATTCTATTTATTATATCTTTACATTTGCTTCATATTTAAATTCCATCTGTAAAAAATGTCAAGCTTACATCTTGCTATAAAAAAGCTTAAAATTATTAGCTTTACCCATATTTTTTTCTCAAAAGGAAACAATAGTATTTACAAATTGAACAAGAACCTACTCTCACTAGAGAAGAAAATAATTGTAGAATATATTAAGCTATCTTAAAAAACAAAAAGAGACCTGTCATGGTGGAGGAGTGAATGGAAGCTACACTAACATCCTTCCAGGACCAACTGGAATTACAACTAAGTTAAAGAAAAATCATCCAAAATAACCAACTGAACACCAGTTGAAGCCTTATAAGCAAGGACATATAGAAGAAACCACTTCACCACAAGATTGGTAGGGAGTGCGGAGGAGGCGTGAGAGGGCAGACTGGGCTTTCATGGACAAGAGCTGAATTTCTGGAGGGTATTTCAGAGGCCTGGGGATTCCTTCTGAGGAGTGTGGGGACCGAACCCCAAGCTGGGCTCCCCAGCCTAGTGCACCAGAACTGGGAAAGGAACCCAAATATCATCTGGCTATGAAAGGCAGGGGTGTTTCTGTTCACCAAGGAGAGTCAGCTACAGATGCAAAGACCTCTTTAAAGGTCAAGGAACAAAATTCTCTTGCAGGCACTCACCCTGGGCTCTGGCAGAAGGAGGTCAGAGTGGACTTAAGATGTGTATGGACAGTCTGGGGTTGCTGTCTCTGGGAAGAGAGCTGAAAGATCAACCGCCAGGATCACTGTGCACTCCTCATACTGCAGAAGCCATCTCCCTTGGGTATCGCACTCCCCACCAAGCGGCTACAGCTTGGGGAGAAGCAAGAGCCCCACCTGCAGGAATCCCTCTCACCCTACCCTGTGGAGATTAAGCCAGGCTGCTGAGTACAGCTGGAGGCTATTCCAGTGATTAAGCCTAACAGCAAAGGCAGATCTCTGGAAGCTCTGAGACTTTAGTTGATGCTTCCCTGGGCCCAGTGCTGGTAAAAGTTGGCCTTGGTGTGCAGCTTGGTTCTTTCTGCACACATCCAGGCCCAGCAGAGGGAGGCACAATCTGTGTATCACTGATAGCTCCAAACAGGTTGCCCAGGGCCAGTCACAGGCAACATCTGATAGACCTGCAGCAAAGTCTTTGCAGATCTACCTAACACATAGAAACAAATACAAAGAAGCAGCCAAAATGGAAAGACAAAGCAAAAGCTCCAAAGGAAAGAACAAGAGAATTCTCCAGAACAAGTGAAAAAATGGAGGTGAGCAATTTATCAGATACAGAGTTAAGAGTAATGATTATAAGGATACTCAACACCATGAAGAATGACACAGAGATCACAGTAAGTGACCAGTCAGTAATAAAAACTACAATATCTGAAATAAATGATACACTGCAAGGAATAAACAGTAGGTCAGATAAAGCAGAGGATATTATCAGTGACTTAGAAGACAAGGTACAAAAAAAAAACATCCAAGCAATGCAGCAAAAAGAAAAAAATAATTTTAAAAAATGAGGAGAGCTTAAGAAAAATTTTGGACAGCATGAGGTGTAATAACACCTGCATCATGAGAATATCAGAAGAAGAGAGTGAGCAAGGTTTCAAGAACCTATTTGAAGAAATAATGATCAAAAACTTCCTCTGTAATCTGGTGAATGAAGAACATATACAATTCCAGGAAGTACAAAAAGTCCCAAAAAAGATGAATACAAAAAGACCTACAAAAGACACATCAAATTAAAATGGCAAAGCTTAAAGATAAGAAAACAATCTTAAAAGCCACAAAGAAAAGCAGTTACCTACTAGTGATCTCCAATTAGACTGCCATCTGATTTCTCAACAGAAATATTTCAGACCAGAAATTATTAGCATGAAATATTCAAGGTGATGAAAAGCAAGAACCTACAAACAAGGCTACTTTACCCAGCAAGGCTATCATTTAAAATTGAAGGAGAAATAAAGAGCTTTCCAGACAAGAAAAAGGTAAAGGACTTTGTTACCACCAAACCAGTATTGTAACAAATGCTAAAGGGCTTGCTTTAAGAAGAAAAAGAAAAAAACCACAAAAAAATAGTTAAAAAAATAAAATGGCAATAAACATGTACCTATCAATAATCACCCTAACTGTTAATGGCTTAAATGCTCAAACCAAAAGACAGAGGGTAGCTGAATGGTAAGAAAGCAAGATCCATATATGCTGCCTCCAAGAGACACATCTCAGATTGAATGATGCACACAGACTAAAAGTGAGGGAATGGAAAAAGATACTTCATGCAAATAGAAAGGAAAGAAAAAAGAGCTAGGATGGCCATATTTACATCTGAAAAAATAGACTCGAAAACCAAGGCTACAGTAAGAGATGAAGGACACTACATAATGATAAAGGGAACAATCCAACAGAAGAATATAACCCTAGTGAACATTCAAGCGCCCAACATAGGAGAACCTAAATATGTAAAGCAAATCTTCATGGACACAAAGGGAGAGATCAACAGGAATACAGTCATAA
The DNA here is from genome assembly GCF_004126475.2 of Phyllostomus discolor. Taxonomy (NCBI): domain Eukaryota; kingdom Metazoa; phylum Chordata; class Mammalia; order Chiroptera; family Phyllostomidae; genus Phyllostomus; species Phyllostomus discolor. The sequence continues at coordinate 140,914,328 of NC_040903.2, read as the reverse complement.
TAGGGGATTTGAACATTTCATTGACTTCAATGGATAGATCTTCCAGGCAGAAAATCAATAAGGAGAGAGTGGCCTCCACAACACACTAGATCAAATGGATTTAACTGGTATCATCAGAACATTTCACTTCAAAGCAGCAGTATATATATACTTTTCAAGTGCACATAGAACATTTTCTGGATAGACTACATATCAGGACACGAACAAGGCTCAATACATTTAAGAAAACTGAAATCATATCAACATTTCTCTCTGACCACAAAACAAAGAAACTAGAAGTCAATCACAAGAAGAAAACTGAAAAATTCACAAAGACATGGAAACTAAATATCATGTTATTAAACAATGAATGCGTCTACAAAGAGATCAAGGAAGAAATCTAAACATAACTTGAAAAAATGAAAATGAGAGTGCCACAACCCCAAATCTGTAGATCACAGGGAAAGCAGTCCTAAGAGGGAAATTCAGGCCTATCTAAAAAAAAAAACCATGAAAAAGTTCAAATAAAAAATCCAAATGTACACTTAAAGGGTCTTGAAAAGGAACAACAAACAAATGCCAAGGTGAGTAGAAGGAAGGAAATAATAAATATAAGAGCAATATAAAAATAAAGTGCAAAAAAACAATACAAAAGATCAATGAATCAATGACCTAGTTCTTTGAAAAAATAAACACGATTGACAAACCTTTAACTAGTCTCATCAAGAAAAAAAAAGAGGGACAACCCAGATAAATAAAATCAGAATTGAAAAAGGAGAAAGAACAACTGGCAAAAAAAGAAAGACAAAGGATTGTAAGAAATATAATGAACAACTACATGCTAACACATAAAATGGATAACCTGGAAAAATGGATAACTCCTAGAAATATACAATCTTCCAAAACTAAATCAGGAAGAATCAAAGAATCTGAATAGACTGATTATACCTACTAAAATTGAAGCAGCAATCAAAAAACTCTCAACAATCATAAGTTCTGGACTGGATGGCTTCAAAGGTGAATTTTACCAAACATTCCCAGAAGAACTAACACCTCTCCTTCTCAAACACTCAAAAACTTCCAGAGGAAGGAAGACTCCCAAGCACATTCTACAAGGACAGCATTACCCTAATTCTTAAACCACATAAAGGCATTACAAAAAAATTATAGGCCAATATACCTACCTGATGAACATAGATGCTACAATCCTCAAAAAATATTAGCAAGCTAAATACAGCAAAACATCAAAAAGATCATACACTGCGATCAAATGATATTTATTCCAGGAATGCAAGGTTGGTACAACATTCACAAATCAATAAATGGGATACACTACATAAACAAAATGAAGGAAAAAAGCACAGGATCATATCAACAGATGCAGAAAAAGCAGTTAATAAAATCTAGCACCCATTTATGGTAAAAACTCTCAGCAAATTGGAAATATGAGGAACATACCTAAAAATCATAAAGGCTATATATGACAAGCCAACTGCCAATATCATACTCAACAGGCAACATCTACAAGCATTCCCCTTAAGACAGGGAGCAAGACAGGGATGTCCTCTTTTCCCTCTCTTATTCAACACAATAGTGGAAATCCTAGCCATAGCAATCAACAAGAAGAAGAAATATGCACTCAATTTGGAAAGGAAGAAGTAAAACTGCTTTTATTTGCAGATGACATGATATTGTATATAGAGAACCCCCAAAATCCACCAAGAGACTGACTACTAGAATTGATAAATGAATTCAGCAAAGTAGCAGGATAGAACATTAATATCCAAAAAACAAACCATCAGAGAGGGAAATTAAAGAATAACAATCCCATTCACAATTCACACAAAAATAAAATACCTATGAATAAACTTAACCAAGGATGTAACAGATCTACACTTGGAAAATTATGAGATACTGAAGAAGATCAAATAAGTAGAAGCACACACTGTGTTCATGGACTGGACGAATTAACATCATGAAAATGTTCATACTACCCAAAGCAATCTATAGATTCAACACAATTCCTATCAAAATTCCGATGACATATTTCACAGAACTAGATCAATATTTCAAAAATTTATATGGAAGCACAAAAATCCCCACACAGCAACAGTGATCCTGAGAAAGAAGAACAAAACTGGAGGAATCACACTACCTAATACTAAACTATACTGTAAGGCCATAGTATCAAAACAGCATGGCACTGGCATAAAAAGAGACACATAGATCAGTGGAACAGAATAGAGAGCCCAGAAATAAACCTACACCTTTACAGTCAATTAATATTTAACAGAGGAAGCAGGCATATGCAATGGACTAAAGATAGCTTCAATAAATGGTGGTGGGAAAATTGGACAGATATGTGCAGAAAAATGAAACTAGACCACCTTCTTACACCACACATAAGAATAAATTCAAGATAGATCAAAGACTTAAATGTCAGACCCAAAAACATAAAAATCCTATAGGCAATAAAATCTAGGACATTGTTCGTAGCAATATTATATCTGATATAGCTCCTTAGGTAAGGAAAACAGATAAAATATACAAGTGGGACTACATCAAACTAAAGTTTTTGCAAAGCAAAGGAAATCATCAACAAAATAAAAAGACAGCACATGAAATGGGAAAACAAATTTGCCAATGTATCTAATAAGGGGTTAATATCCAAAATTTATAAAGAACTTATAAAACTCAACATTGAAAAAAAACAATCCAATAAAAAATGGGCAAAGAAGACATACATATGGCTGATACACATATAAACAGTTGCTCAACATCACTAACCATTAGAGAAATGCAAATTAAAACTGCAATGAGATACCACCTCACAACAGTCACAATGGCTATCATCAATAAATCAATAAACAACAAGTGCTGATGAGGATGTGGAGAAAGAGCAACCTTTTAGCACTGTTGATGGGAGCACAGACTGGTGCAGCCAGGAAAGCGGTATAGAAATACCTCAAAAAATTAAATATGGATCTTTCTTTTGACCCAGCAATCCCACTTCTGGGAATACATCCAAAAAAATCCAAAACACTAATTTGAAAGAACGTAAGCATCCCTATGCTCACTGAAGTGTATTTACAATCATCAAGTTATCAAGGCAGCCCAAGTGTCATCAGTTGATGAGTGGATAAAACAACTATGGGACATTTACACAATGGAATACTACCCAGCTGTTAAAAAAGAAAATTTTACCCTTTGCAACAGCATGGATGGAACTGAAGAACATTATGCTAAGTGAAATTAGCCAGTCAGAGAAAGACAAATACCATATGATTTCACTCATATGTGGAATCTAATGAACACACTGAACTAACAAAACAGACTCACTCAGAGATGGAGAGCAGGATGACTGCTATGGGAGGGGTTAGAGGGTGGAAGGATCAAGCAAAAAGGCAAAAGGACTCATGGACGTGTACAACAGTGTGGTGACTGCTAGGGAGAGGAGGGTAAAACGGGGATAAATGGTAATGGGAAAAACTCAATAAAAATGAAATAAAAATAATCACTAATGGAAAAGAATAGAGACTTTAATTACAGAAATATTTTAGACTTGAGAAAGCATCAATATTATCTTACAGTTTTTCTTTAAAGATAAAATTCAGTTTTTATATGCTGTATCACTTAGTTTCTTACAGAACAATGTTTCTGCCCTGGCTGGTTTAGCTAGTGGACTGAGTGTGGGCCTATGAACCAAAAGGTCACCAGTTCGATTCCAATTGGGACCCATGCCTGAGTTGCAGGCCAGGTCCCCATTGTTGGGTGTGTGAGAGGCAACCAATCAATGTTTCTCTTCCTCTCTTTCTCCCTCCCTTCCCCTCCCTCTAGAAATAAATAAATAAATAAATATGTAAAAAAGAATAATTTTCCTTTTTCATTATTACTTGAGAGATATTTCAGAAAAAAATAAGTATAACAATCTAATGTGGAGAATATTACATTCTAGAAACTATTTTTCTAAGAATAATGAGGTTGATTTTTTCTTACTTTGATCTTATATCATTTGAATTTTTTCTGTAAATAATTTTTGTATGTTTTTATTTATGTATTTTTTAGCTGGAGGGGAGGGAGAAAGAGAGGGAGAGAAACATCTATTGGTTGCCTCTCACACACCCCCAGCCAGAAACCTGGCCCACAACCCGGGCACGTGCCATGACTAGAATTCAAGCCGGTGACCTTTGGATTCCCAGGCAGCACTCAATCCCCTGAGCCACACCAGCCAGGGCTTGAATTTCAATCAAGGAAAACTGAACTCAATTTATTCAGCAAGTAAGTGGCAGAACAAGGATGTGATCATAGGCAATTTGACTCCCTTCTTGACTTTTAGCCTCCATTCTATAAGACTTCTCATATGATAATCCTTTAATTTTCAGAGGCAAGTTATTATAGAGCAACAACACTAGTTATAGTCTGTCAGTCTGACCTGTGAAAACTTGAGGACAGAAAAGTAAAATTCAGTATGTGAAACAGTCATTTTTGAAAGACTAGAAAATATTTTTAAATGTTGAAACTGTAGATAAAACTAACTTTATGATGTATTTTCTGAGCTTTTTATTTTGGGGTTTAAGCAAATAATAATAGTCCCTAATTTATTTTTATTGAATCATAGACAAACTATTCTGGAAATAGAACTCAATCATCACTCTTTTGCTTATTAAAATAACAACAAAAATGAAAATAACACACTCTTGATGTATTTTATAATGGTCTATAAAAATTCACATGGAAAAATGTTTATAGTTACTTTTAACAGCTGAGGGTATTATATTAGCTAGAACACATTAAACAATAACTTTTAATTTAAATTGGAATGCTCTGAGTTTGTCCCATTTCTTCTAGTTATAAAATTGGAGACACATCTGCTAAATTGCTGGATAAGAATAAAGCAAACTTAAACCAATAATAAAAGTTATTTTTATAGGTTTAAAACTCTAATTTAATCACATGTAAGAACCCATTTATCTATCCCCATTACCCTTATAGATATAAGTCTACACATTAAAGTGATACTGATTTAAATAGGACTTACACACAAAAAATAACTGTGATCTATGAACACCAAAAACCAAATTACCTAAATAGAATCTATTGGGAAATACTGTAGGAAAAACTACTAATAACATCAATATGGGTGATAACTATACTTTCCTCCATGAATATACGGAATCTGTTATGGTCTTCTTTTATATTTTGCCTCATGTTGTCCAGGAGATACTATGCTTGTTTGCACAAGAACAGAATGAAACAAATATAAATAAAATACATTTAATAAATATAACTGGGTATAATGGACAGAGGATAAAATCACAGGCGACTTACTATTTTGAATTAGAAAATCATTAGATTTGGCAGAGGTGGATGCAGTAACTTATCTAAAGGGTAAAAATATATTAGTAAACTTAAACATAATTAGTCTTTTAAAGAAATCAAAATTCACATGTTCATATAAGTGAAAAAAATGCACAAACTGAATTTAATAGACAAAATTTTTCTGTCTACATCCAGAATTTTTTATATTGAGGAAAAGCATAAGTTTTGTTTTTATTGCAATTTTCTTGTTTTTGTTTAGAAAAGAGAGAAGGATGAAGTACAAGAGAAACATCAAAAATATAAAGTCATTTGTTTTCCCAATAGTTTTCTATATCATATAATTGAAGCTCATATAACACATAAGGTATATACCATATGATTTCACTCATATGTGGAATCTAATGAACAAACTGAACTAACAAGCAAAATAGAGACAGACTCATAGATAGAGAGCAGGATGACAGCTAGTTGAAGGGGGCAGGAAGTAAGGGGGTAGAGGGATTAAGCAGAAAAGAGAAAGGACTCATGGACATGGACAACAGCGTGGTGATTGCTTGGGGGAGAGTGGCATAAGGGGATTAAATGGGGACTAAATGGGCATGGAAAAATACATTAAAGATTAAATAGAAAAAGATAAGGTATATAAAGTGAAAATAGGTGTATTCACACACACACACACACACACACACACACACACACACATTTTGAACTTCATACATCAATAATACCAGCTTGGTTCTCACTTTACACAGTACTATTTCCTTCAAAAAGAAGTGCTCAGTTTCATCACCAGAGATGTATACTTTTAAAACAATTTACTGGGTCTAAGATGTAAGCACTATAAAGTATTTTTGTCTGAGGGAATGCTACTGCATAAAATAAAAATCAAGCTCCTAACATCCTGTTAGTTTGCTTCCAGTTATTATTTTTAAACTTTCCCTGAGGTTGCAAAAGTATTAGATCAATAATGAACAAAATAATTCTGATAGCTTTATATTAGATGATACGCAAAAGCTACATTTAATATACTTAGCAAATACAGTTCAATGTTTATAATTTATTAGCCAACTCTATGAAATATATTTAAAAGATAAGCTATTTTTAATATTTAAATAACCCCATGAGGCCTTGTATTAGTAAAAAATTAGAAATATTAAAGAAAACATTTCTCACCTAAATGAAGCTCAACTCAGACAAAATGAATATGTGTTTAATCATTTTAATAAATATATTTTTAACAATTGTGAAGTTAAAGTACAGTATGTCTGAATTACATAAAATATTTTATATAATTTCCTTAAATGTATCAAAATTAACCACACTTTTGAAGAATGACCTACAAATATTCAGTACCAAAACAATCATTGAATCAAACTATTAAGATATATTTATACTTGCAGTTTGCCACTCCACAAAAGAAAATACTAGTATTAAATTCTAAGAAAATACCATTTCCTATGTTGTTCAACAGCATTAAAAGTATGACAAATACCAATTTTCAGTTACTTTTAGTTTGCTACAAATGTTTTCCAACCAAAGTTTAAAATTGTTTACAAAGTAAGGAATATATGAAATAAAAAGCAAATAAAATGCATTCACTTTTAAAGGTATACCTTTGCTCAACAAATCATATTTAAACATATTTTTTACATATATGATATTCTTAAGCTATAATATATACCAAGAATCCTAGGAGGAAATAATAAGGGAGATCATAAACATCAACTCAATAAATAACCCTCAGAGCTCCATAAAGTCATCATAATTTTAAGGGGAACATCCAAAATTCTAATAGTCTACCACCTGAATAAATTTTTGTTACCTAAAGTTAAAAATTCATATAAATTTTCAGAAATTATTAATTATTTCTTTCTCAGTTTTTTGGACTCTGATCATGGTGCACTTTGTGAATGAACGAATACATCCTTAACCCACCATTGTTTTCTCTCCAGTGTGCAGGCAATCACCCGTGAAAAGTATGGTGTAGATGACAGGATGATACTGTACCTGATTAGCTCTGGAGGTGGTCATGGGGTCAGATGGAGAGGACTTGGTGGTAGTTGGGGAAGATGGCAATGTCTGGGAACAAAGCAGTTCAGGAGCAAATCAACCTTTATAAGCCTTAAACTGATTATTTAAATAAATCAAAATAAAATAAAATGTAATATAACGAGAACAAAATCCTATAAACAAATCTTTCTCCTAGTCATTCAAATTTAATGGAATTTAAGATCAATCAAATAACTAATGCATGTAAATATGCATGCATAATAAGCATGTAAAAATAAATTCATGACTTGAAATCATGATGGTGACTGATAAAAATTCACATGAGTATTAAAGGTATCCTGACCATATTCATGAATAGTAGTCTCTTTTCTTTCCCTTTGTTTTCTTGGGGAAAAAGAGATGTCAAACAAAAATTCAAGAAATTCAATGAGTAAAACTGAAAGAGCCATTTTCCTATCAATGAATACAGTCGGGGATTGGAAGAAGTGGTGAAATGAAGTTTACTTTGGCAAAAAGTATCCACCTACTTAATATGTTGAACATCACCAACAAGTTGATTCCACATGAATTTAGGGATCCATACTTAAAAGCAATTAAATTTGTAGTTCTGAGTTCTTAATATCACATTATCTTCTAAAGTATTAATTTTTAATTAATTTAGAGCCCGTCTGAAAATGTAAACATTAACTTCATATTAATAAACAAGTAACTAATAGCATTTTAACACTTTACCACTTATGCTAAACACTAAAATTTAATATAGATGAAGGGTACAATATATTGTAGTATCATCGGCCTGTGTTAAAAGTAATCATCAAAATATTAGGAATCATTTTTATTATTGACTTCACTTTTAAACACACTTACATACTATACATATGTTTTATGAGAATGTAATATATTTGTTAAATAACTCATTAAAATATTTTAAAAGCTTTTCATGTCTAAAAGAATAACCTTAAAGTGTAAAATATTAAGATTTTTTCTTTATAAAAATGTACATTTTCACTAAGCAAATAGCATTGCTTAAATAGTACCCTCAATACATGATATTTCTTAATAGGTGAAGTGGGCTAATTTTATAGTATAGACAAAACAGTTCTATATGAACATTATGTTTAATATTAATATGTATCCATCAAAATTACTCAGATATGAGCAAAAGCATAACTTTAAAGGTTCAGCAATATCAGGGAAAAGTAGAGGAAATTACTTAATATAGTTATAGTCATGCATTTTAATTCAAAAGTTGTAATTTGGATAGAATAAAGCAGTTAAAAGTAAAAGAAAAAATAAGATATTTGCAGGCTCCTAATTAATTCACTGTTCTCCAAAAACTAAGATTGCTTCTAACATCAGATCATGCTTTAAATAGTCCACACCTTAAGGGATTCCTAGTTCTTCTTAAGTTAAAACCTCAGATACTTTGAAGAAAACTAGACTTCATGTCAAGTCACACCAAGGTTTAATCATATATAAAGACGGGCAGGAGCTACATTCAAAGGTAAAACATCATAAACAAAGAAAAAAATTCTTCAAATCCTTTGTTTTCTGCAATAAATTACTATCATTTCAAGGGACTTTAATTTTCTGTCATTAAAATTTGCCCTAATATTTTCTTTTCCTTGCAATATTATGCTATGCACATGTGATACTAACTTCATGTTACTATTAATTAAACAGTAAAGGTTTTGTTTTTCTCATCTCTGGTTACAACTTGTATTGCAGATAATTCCTGTGCGTAGTTAGCATACATCTGAAAGCTGACTAAATAGATGTGAAATAAATCTAGAGGCCATTTTCCCCAATATAGGTTAGAATCCAAGTTCATTAACCTTATAGAAGCCCAAGTGTGTGTGTATTGGGCTCTTCTGTTTCTATCAGGGTAAAATCAACCTGAAGCGCATCTGCCTTGCCCTGGAGATGAACTCTCAACAAGGTCTTGAAATAGTACAAAGAACTATGTGGAAAAAGTAGTAATATCAAGTGGCTCAGAATTAATATTACCTTCTATCAATTTATTTAATAGCTTTTTTCTGCTTGGCATATAGATGAAATATTGGGCATGTATTATTAGTAATTGATACAACTCAGATTCATCAACATTGTCCTTAATTCTAATGCTGTTTCTTAACCATGGAAATAAAAACAATAATTTTAAACTTCTAGAATAATAATAATAATGTGTTTAAAATCATTAAAGGTTTGGTTATTAGGTGAACATAAGAAGATAGAGTTTAATATTTTAACTAAAAAGGTATAAATTATATAAGTTTGGGCTTTAAGGGATAATAAGACTGTCAAAATATTACAGCAAATGGTCTCTAAATATATTTTCTTGGTTTAAATTCCTGAAACAATGAACATATAGTGAAATAAACATGAGATGAGTTTCCAGCTATTTATTATTCATGTAGATACTGCGCAAAAAGTCTTCTCCCTTTACTAATGAACTTATAATAGATTCCAGAAAGCCTACATTTCAGTTACCTTTTGATTACTAACTGCAAAAACTGTTTTAATAAACACGTAAGTTTCTATTAATTAATGAAACAGCTTTGATAGTTGTTCTCAACCACACAAATAAATAGAATGGAAAAATCCAAAAGAAGTATTTCAGTATACAATATAAATATACAATGTTTGTTTCCCTAATAGTTTATAAGTAAAGTGTTTCCAGTTAAAATCATTTAATAAAATTTCTGATATACACCATGAAGATGCAACTAAATATCCATATAGTAATAACATATTAAAATATCTGTTAAAAACATTTACAAAGGACATACTCCTCTAAAATTTATTTTTTACATTTATCAAATAGTGATTATGAAGGGCACTCATTTCTTTACCACAATTTTACCTTTCAAATGGAAAAGAACATTTTGTTTACATGAATTGAATGGCTATTTAAAGATTCTGCCTTGAACAATGAAGGCTTAATAACTTATTGCAGAAAAATTTGAAGTATTTTATAATTTTAAAATAATGGATTCTTTGGAGAATAGTTTTTAAAAATTTAAGATTTGACAAAAGGCATTTAGTTAAATATAGATATTAACTAGGCTTTTGGGAATAGAAATAAAAAGTAATTACAAATTATAAAATGTATTCTTGTTAACAAGTGAAATTTTTGCTGGGCCAGAGAATATTACTATAAATAAACTCTATAATAAAGCTTACCTTCAAGCAAATCTATAGTAATAGAGTTGTCAAGAACTTCTGATATTTAGAGATACAGTAAGTACAGCAATGAACAATAAATCTCAGTTGTAACTTGGAACCTATCACTAGCTGAGTAACATTACTTAAGTAATTATCTTCCCAAACCTGTTTCGAGTTCTGTTAAGTAAACCTGTATACTGCTCTATAAAAAATAATGGGTAAATATTTAAACATGTAATTATCACCTTTGGATTTTTATCCTGACATATATCCTCCCTCTCTTCCAATGTCTGAACTTCCTGCAACAACTTAGACCTAATATAAATTTATGTTGTCCAGTTTCAAGACGTCTTTCACAATACACGCATTCCATAGCTTGCTTATTTTCTTCATAATTTCTATTCTATACTTTATCCCTCTTTCCAACCATTCAGTATTTTATCTTTCTTTCGACTGATATTCTTTATTACTTGAAAGAAATCATTATTTCCCAGAATGAGCTTCCTTATCTACCACAATTGACTTCCTCACTTTGTCAGTTTTCCAAACCACTCTCCCCACAACCCCGTCTTCACATTGTTTTCACTGAGACAAAACTGTGATCTCTTACTCAAACGCTTCACAGGCTACCATCTTAACACCCTAAACTGGATCTTTCAGCCACTCCTCAGTCATTTGGTTCCCCCAGTAATCTTATCTCCAGGTCCTCTGCCGTTTCAAGCTCCTTTTCATTCTTTAATATAAGTCATTCCTTCTTGAGTAGCAGGGTTTTCTGAACCTCTCTGATCTAACCTATATTTTTCTCCTTGGTACATCCAAAATTTCAAATCAGCAGTTTCCATACCACACCATTTTTTTCCTTTTTACCTAAACAGCCTATTTTTCTTTAGGAAATAATAACTTTGCTCTCACCATGTGAACTGAAACTAACTTTTTAAACTTTCCAATAATTTCCTATTTTAAAAAGTTACTTATTCTCAAATTTTTCTCTGTGTATTTGATCCTTTTTTAGCATCTTTCCTTATTTTGTGACAGGAAAAATTATTGATTTCCTTATTGCCTTTATGATTTATACAGAGTACCTCCTAAGAAAAAGTACAGTTTTACTTATGTAATGCTCACAATATCCTAATGAAATAAATCACTATTACTATCCCCATGTTATAAGCAAAGAAGTAGAGGTACAGAGAAGCAAAACAACTTATCCAAAAATACCCAGCTCATCATTTAAAAACCCAGGACTGGAATCTTGGCAGTCCTGCTCCAGATCCTGTGCATTTACTACAACGCCTGTTACTTTTTCTGATAATTGCTTCTTTTTTCATTCATTTGCTTTTTTCTTTCCTGCTATGAAAATGCAAGTGAAATTATCTCATCTATTGCAATCAAGGGTCCGTATTTTCAGTTTTAGATTCTCACCTATGCTTCTATCAGAAACTATTCAAGAAAAAAAAATACTATTTACAAATTAATTTTTCTGAACAAACTAAAGTATCTCAAGTAGTTGCCTGATTAAAATTTACTTGTTTGCTTTCAGATTTCACCATTCTACTAGGTTCAAAACTATATATAGTCATTTTTTATTCTTTCATCACCATTTTAGAACTAGAACAAATCAGCCTTAAAGCCTCACAAATTTTACTTTGCAATATCTTTTAACTTCATGTATTTGTTTCAATTTTCACAACCAAAAGTGAGATGAAGTGTTTCATCATCTTATTCTTAAAATATCGCCTAGACTCTTACCTTCACCCTGACATAAGACATTCTATTTTAAATGAGGTCCTCTTCTTAAAGAAGTTTATTCAAGACTTTGAAAAGTATCAGAAGAGATAAAACTATTGGAATTTGTTTCACCAGCATTACTCAAACCTGGAGGCCATAAAGCCTAGTGTTAAGATAATTAATTACAGTTATAAGTCCTTGGGTAAGTCACTCACTTCCTCTAAGCATCAGCATCCTGAAGTATCGCATGGACTCTGTGCCTGTCGCATAGGATTTCTGTGAGGATGGGTGAAGTTGATAATTCATGTATAGTGCACAGCATGATGGGTGGCACAGAAACAGAGTAAGCACCACATACATAGCACTATTACCATTATTACCAGTTCTTCATTCTTGCCCACAAAACTTTTTTTTTTCTCCCTGACATCCACTGGATTTGTGAATGTTACATGAAAAAATTTTAGAAAATATTATCTTACAAACCTTCAAATTTAAATATCTGTATGTAGAACATTCAGCTAATAGTCATAGCTCTCTTTTTCTCCTACAAGCTTTATCTACAAGAACCCTACAATTCTGTCTGGCTTTTCAGCACAGAACAGAACAAAATGCAGAGGTACCTCTTTTTTTTCATAACCTTCTAGAGAAATTAGAGGGGCTCTTTTGGGAGATATTATGAAAAATCTGTACGATGCCCCTCAGCTGAACACCTAGGGCTCTCCATTACCTGATCCCACCTTACCTATCTAACGTTATTTTCTCTCAACTCCAACACAAACATTCCGTCTTTGTCAAGATAGTCTCCATACTAGTAAACACTTAAGGCATCTTTCTACTCAAAGCCACATTGCTTCACATCCCTAAAATTAAGCTTTTTTTTTTCTAGTTAGGCAATTCCTACACAAACTTCAAGGTTCAGTTCCAGTCTTCACCTGTTTTACAGTACCAAATGTCACTAGCCTACATTTCTTTCACAATCCTCTGAACTTTTACAGTATATTGTTTATACTGTAGTTTTGGTATATAAATACACTTCTACCAAAGAACTTTATAAATCTTTATAGAACTTTATAGATTTTATAAACTATTAAAATAATTTTTTGTCTCACAAATAGTTTTGGAGAGCAAGGACTACAATTTAATATATTTTGCAATTCACTAAGGTGGCATTTAATAATTTCATGATTGAATGACTGAATAATGAACAAACAAATTATGTGCTGTTTTTGCAAATTTTTCATGATGAATGTTAAGTTATCTGGGGTAAATGAGACTTCTGACATCTTGATTTTTTAAATATAAAATAATTATTTATATGCCTATAACACTTCTTAATGTAGCTTTTCTAAAACATATTTGAGCCAAAAAGGAATGAAATTCCTGAAAATCTGTAATAAACAAAGGAAGTTAACAAATACTAACTATAACACTTAAATGGGGTTGCTACCAATTTGGGGTGGTTCATTATATTGGCTCATTACATCCAGGGTGCCCAACCTTTTAGCATCTCTGGGCCACACTGGAAGGAGAAGAGCTGTCTTGGGCCACACATTAAATACACTGTGGCACATAATCACAAAAAAATCTCATAATGTTTTAAGTAAATTTACGATTTTGTGTTGGGTTGCATTCATGGCCATCCTGAGCCACATGAGGCCCATTGGCCGTAGGTTGGACACCCCTGATTATTGGTTTTGAGAGTCTTACAACAAGAGGAAAAGTTTCAATAATCCCATGAGATAAAAAGTAAAAAGCATAAAGCTCAAAACATTAAAAGGTATAAATAAAATATATGCCAAATAATTTGTGTTAAGTAGTACTCCAGAAATGAGTTCAGAGCTCTATGCAAACAAGATCTAAATTCCATGAAAATTATTGAATGTTTCAGTTATCTGTGTGTCCTAAAAATAAAAAGTACTATGTTTTATGCAAATTAATATGTTTAATTTTGTTTTACTGGATCTTGCTGCATATCTGTTTCTAGTGTGATGTCTTGTAAAACAAGCACAATGGTACTGTGTCCCTCAAGATAATCTCCTGATGTTAAGGTTAAAGACCAGAGGCTATAAGATTTTGATTATTCAATAAGTATTATTAATATTGTCATTTTGAATATATAAAATATTGGATTCCTCTGTATTGGCAAATACATGTTTCCAATACAAATTTCAGAATTAAGAATCAAATATTTCACAGTATCTCAGATCTGAGGCTGGAGGTATAGCTGTCATAACAGGTTTCACCATTCTGCTGTATGAAAGATTTATAAGACCACTATGCAATATTTCTCTAAAAAGAACTATTCTGGCCTGAGAATTGATTCAGTTGATAAGGGTGGGTTCCATTTAGGCAGAGTATGGTGGTTCATGCAATTTATTCAGTTTCCAACTATATATAGATTGCATAACTCAGAATATACTATTTTATTAAAAGTCTATAATATATGGTGTAAAATTTTGACTTTTAAAGCAAGTTTTGTTTGGAACTAACTCTGACTTCCTATTACATATACATCATTTTTACTTATAAAGTACATATAAATTATATTTTAGCAAGCAAATCCTTAAAATTATCAGTCATAAAAACAATGAACATGTAATAACAAATATACTATATTAAGAAAATCTATAATTTCATATTCAACATTAATTCATTTCTATGCAAAAGTTACATTTTCTAGCTCTACCCTTTTTAAAACTTCAATTTTTTGCAAAATGTTTACTAGAAGAAAATTATTTTAAAAAGTTTCAAAGAAATTACATTAAAAATTAACTTGAGAACTGAAGCCCAAAATAAATGTAAATGGTTTATCTTTAGTTAAGGGGAACTGAACCATTCTTAGGATTGGTATAAATAAATCTTCTTTTAGTTAAGGGGAACTGTACCATTCTTAGGATTGGTATAAATAAATCTTCTTAGGATTCTGTGTATTAAAAAATATATATATATAAACATCATATGAAATATATTTTTATCTATTTTAGTGGAAAGTAGTTTACACATAATTATTTTATAATGAATAATCAACATAATTTCTTCAGAAACAAAATCATGGTAATTTAAAATTATATACTTGGAATTCTATTTAGGGAATGATCCAGTAAAGTCTTTATCCAGTAAAGGATACCTACAAATTTAGAGAGTCCTAAATTTACAGCATAAAAAAATTCTGTTCATATAATATCTTAGAAATATGTTTGAGCTCTCTTCCATATTTTTCAATTTTTACATTTGGAAAAAAAGTGTTTAAGTGTTAAATATATCACCCTACTAGATTTAGTGTACTTGACTGATAAATCTTTTAAAATGATACACCTTTTCTTTCATACATTATTAATTACATGAAAATATTATATAATCAACAATACTTTTAATTCCATGAGTATCTACAAGGCTTATAATGAATGTAAATATACAAAAGTAAACCAACATCTATTTTAACACTTATCTTGAATTTAAATAATATTATCAGGAAAAGGCAAGTAAAAACAAACCAAACAATAAATTTTGGTTTTCATTAATCTGTAATGTCACTGGATATATGTTAGCCAATAAAACTGGAGTTTTAATACTAATTCAGAGACAATTATTTGATGGTACTAGCTACTTATTATTACAAAAATAATAAAAATGCATTCATATCACTGCCCTGTATATAGTGCCAGTGATATCACACTACTCAAACTATTGATACATTGTATGTTTTACTTTAAAAAAATATCAAGATGTTCAACGCATCTCTAAATGTTTGAACTTTCTCACAGCAGTTACAAAAGAAAAGGAAGACAGGCTGGATTAAGGCAAAGTCAAATAACCCTATGGATATGTCTGTAAATTCTTAGCCCCTGGTGATTTTAATCTTTAACCAAACTCCCAGTTTTAGAATCTAAATGGAGTGATATTATCACTTTGAAAGTGTTAGTTTTAAAAAATATTCTATGTATTTACTAAGCATAAATAAAATAAAGATTCCAAAACTATAATGGCTATAAGAATAAAAGAATCTACTGATGTTTAGAGCTTCAAAATATTTATATTCTGCAATGTATAGACTAAAAGATACTTCCCCCCAAAATTGTGAAGGGTATACAAAAAAAGGGAAGTATTTTGACATTAACAAAGAGTATAAAATCAATGATTTTATATGGATAACAAATATTCACAATTTAAACATGAAAGAATTTTTTAAATGGTACTAGGAGAAAATAGAATTATTATCCTATTATTGTCTATTTGATAATTTCTACATTTGTATGTGTTTGGTCAGCCTTATATTTACTTATATATTGGTAAAACTGTTAGATTCAGAACACTATTTAATTCTTTCAATTCAGAAACATGAAATTAATAATAAGCTACATTTCAATTTATTATAGTGAACATAAATATTCTGTAAATTAAATGTTCTGTGAATTAATGATGAATACATTCCTTCTGAAAACAGAGTCTATTACCAGTATGATCACAAATTAATCGTTAATATAGAAGGGAAAGTGCAGAAACAATAATTATAAAGTATCAAATAAATTTGAGAATTTAAGTGAATTGATGGGGAAGAAACCACCTCATTTAATATTTTTTAAAATGTCATTTTTCTCCTACATGTCAGCCATTATTCACTCTTAAAAACTCACATTGTCTTTTATCAAGTAAAAATTTTGTTACAGAAAATCTCACACATTAAAAATGAACATTGGCCCTTTATGACACATATGTGTTATATACAAGTTATACAGAATGTAATAGCTGAATTGTAACAACTGTTTTCTAGGCACAAAAGTATATTATACATATTTGTTGATAAAATTTTTGAACATGACAAATTAACAAAACAGGAATATTATGCATAATAGAGTAAATATACTGAAGACTAATACTAAAAGTGATATTTGAAAATTTGAGCATATGGCTTCATTTCAATTTGTATGCTTTATTTTAAAAGTAATATAATTTTAAATAGATCAAATTCCCATAAATTATCAAATTTATATCTATAAATCACAATAGAAATGAGTCACATAATTGCTTCTCAGTGGTAACATTAATAAATGAGTAATTCAATCAATCAAGCAAGCAATCAACTGATCAATCTAAGAGACTCTGATAGTCTTTAAATAAATAAATGACAACTTATTTGAATATGTATAGAAAAAAACTTTATATCCTAAGACTATAAGGCTTCTTTCATAAGGAATTCACACTATGCTGTGAATATTTCTCTTTGATTTCTCAACTAAACACTCACTTGTTTGATGCGGTCTGGATTAACGGTGGTCTGGGGTTGTAAAATGCTGACTGGTTCTGTCTTGGCCACATTTTGAGGCATTTCTCGAATTTTTTCTGCAATGAATCCATGAACTGCATTCAGTGCTTCAACAGTTCCCTGGATCAAGCACACTCGTTCAGTAGTACCTGTGGATAAAAAAGTAATTTTCAGAAAAGTTTCTTATTTTGTATTTTTTTTCAAAAAAGGTGTATCACAGGATATAGTAATGACAATAATGTAAAATGTAGAACTCTAAATTAATTACAAATGTTACAATTGAACAAAATAGAACATATACATATGCTTTTTGTAAGACTATTTTTTACTTTCTTTTTCTAATTGTCTCAAAAAGGGCCTTTGGATTCTAGTAGAGCCAGATAACCTTAGAAATTCTGAGAGTACCACTCACTCATTGTCGTAACAAATATGAGCACTTATAAAAGAACTTAAGGTTAGAAACTGGTAACACACAAATGGAGACTTATGGACACAGCTTTCAAAGGGCACTCTCTTAAGGGCAAAAAACAAACATCAAGCCAGATAATGATAAGACAGTATGATGTGAAAAACAATGGAGAAACCTACATGGATAGCATACACAGATGGTCTAGGGTAAAAAGAACATTTAAATCAGTAGGTAGAGAGAATTTTGGAAAGTTTACACAGAAGGTAAATTTTGGAATTTCTACCACCCCATTCACTTACCCTGGTCTTCTTTTAATTATAGATTGCAACGCCATCACCTAACATTTATGTTTACTTTTTACTTTACCACTAGAATGCAAACTCCAAATGATAGTGAATTAGCCCATTCTGTATGGTGCTGTAGTTTCCCCAAAGCCTAGACAGTCTCTGAACATTACAATAAATATCTACTGGATAAATACATCCATACTGCCTTTATTATGTAATTTTAATAATGAGATAATATCAGTTAAAAGTCAAATGTAGTAAGTTTATGAAAGTTGAAGTCATAATTGAAAAAGATAATAGTATTTACTTCATATCTAGTGAATACAATGTAGACATATGGTGTGAGACATCACTAAAACAAAACTGGTTGGGTCTAACACACAGGTCTATCATCCATTTTATACTTTACAGATAAGCCTAAAGGCAATAAAAATAAATGATTAATTTTTGGAACTATCCTTATTCTCACTGTTGCAAACTGGTATTGAACTGTAATCTTTTCAGCATCCAAACATGACACATAAACTTACTTCTCAGAAATAAATATTACTTTACTAATCAGTAATCAAAAATATAAAAAATGTATTTTTAAACATTAAATATTTGTTTTTGAACTAACATGAAAACTTCTAATTCCTACCTATTTACATTCCCTTTCAGTGCTAGTTTCAAAAATTCTAAAGCCACCCTATATTTTTAAAGTATATTTTGATGGACAAAGTTGTGAAATCACAAATATTTGAACATATGGGGAATTTATGTTGTTTTAAGGATTAATTGCCATATAACCATTTTTCTAGTAGTTTTAAATTTTAAAAGAATAGTAAAAGATTATCATTCTTACTGAAAAAAGACTTAGATAACAAAAACAAGAATTAAGAGCAGAAATGAAAGAATTATCATATGAATACAATTAATTTTTTTATGTTTTAAATAATGGATATTTTAATCTATGAAAAGCTAAGCTTCCTAAATTGTACAAAATATTTCAATAGAGAGCAAGTATATCTTTCATTTGTAAGGATGGAAAGACTCTTTCCATAATGTGAGTTTAAAGGCTTAATATTTCCTACTTTTCCTAGTCAGCATTTTTCATCCCTGTTTATCTTGATGTACCACTGTGTTTCTTGGATAAAACAATCTTGTTTATAGAAATACTCTAGGGAGTCTTTACAATGTTGTATTAATTGTTCAATAAACGGACAGAAAGGATGAGAACGCATCAATGCAGTTTGTGCAAAGTGTTCTCACCTAAGTCAGCAAACTAAACCACCCGTAGATCAGAGGACATTCCTGCTCTTGGAGGAAACTACAGAGGGCTGGATATGCCAAAGAGAAAAGGAAATCAGTTGAACCACAACAGGAATTTTTTAAAAAATAAAAAATGGCAACATGTTAACTAAAAAGATTATATAATCCACGTTGCTTTAAAATTCTAACTTAATAGAATGCATATCATATTATACAACAGCAACCCCAATACTGATGAGACTGTACACAGGTATTAGATGAAAATCACTGAGCCATTTAGAAATCATTGTTTAAAACTACACATCGCACAGCATGCATAAGACAATTTGAAGAGTTCATAGGTTCAAAGTTGTAGTACATATTCTTTGAGGATTGCATTATATCACTACTGTTAGAATTACTTTTAAAAACAAAAAGAAAGAGATTGTGTATCTCCGATGGGAATTGCTACAATCCTCAGAAAAGATGCTGTCATATTCTTTTACTGAACTCTAATGGCCTTTTCACTTAGATAACACAGAACTATAATTTTTAGAAAAAAGTCACAAAGAGGGAAGGCTGTCAGGTATATGACCAAACTGTGTAACAAAAATGAGACTATAAATCATAAAAGTTGCTGTTTTTGTCATTTTAAAGGCCTTTAGGCTCCATTAGTGTCTAAACTTAACTGCCAGTTATCTATCATTTTATTTAACAGTAACATTTGCTTCTCTTTGCAATAGACTAGCAACGAAAGCTGAAAAAGTTACATAAAAATATCGCCCACATTTTTTGTAATGTAAAGGTACAGGTATATAAGACACCATTAATTTAAAATTGTACTTTTAAGGGAGAGACTACAAAAATTCGAACAGTAGGGCTAATGTCAAATTAGGCAGTGAAATTAAAATGGTTTTAAGTTTTGACTTCACATGTAATATCATCTAATGAAAATACATGTTTCTAAAATTAGTTACAATTATCAAGCAAACTCCATAGCAAGATTTAGATAGAAATTAGGTAAAATATATTCACTGTGTGCTACTGTAGCCTTGTACGAGTTACAAAAACTGTCCCTGCTCCTCCTCAGTTGTGCAGCAGACCCCATTCACTGTTATCTACCAAGTACAGTTTGTACCAGTATGAGAGCTCTTTTTTGCATCATAATTTTTTGTTTCCCAGTAGATCATCTCATCAAGAGAAAAATACGTTATAATTTCTTCAATTTTTAAAGGCCCCTCCATAAGACAGAATTAGAAAATTATCCCTTGGCAAACCATATAAATTAACTGATTTAAATAAAAACCATAAGCTGAAAGATTGATGAGAAATTCTCAATAAAAAAAAATGAGTCAGTCACCATCTGACTTCACTGATCAATATCAGCATAAGTAGAATGTGAAAATCTACTTTGGGCTTCTGGGTGTGATACAACATGAAGCACAGGGCACCAATTAAAAGGTGTGTCCCAAAAAAGCCGAACCTAAAACCAACCAAATATTTACCTTGTATTGCAGTTCACAACTAATACTGAAAACAGAGAAATAAATTTAATGCCACCATGAAGAAGCCAACATAACTGTGGTAATCTGATTAGAACAAGGTATTAGATTGTATCAAACAATTACTGTTAATTTTAACAGGTGTGATTATGACATCAGGTTGTATAAGAAAGTGCTATTTTTTTCTTAAACATGAAAACTGAAGTATATACCGTTAAAATGACTGGATTTGATTCAAAAGATTTCTAACAACAACAAAAATGAGATTGGTACACCCAGATCTTGATATTGTTGCTGTAAATGAAGTCTATAAAGGGTTCATTGTACTGTTTATTCTTTTACGTATATTTAAAATTTTCATAACAAAACATTTTAAAGCCCTCACTGATCTCACACCCTCATCAGTTACAGATCAATTTGCATATGCCTCAGAACTCCTTCTCTCTCTCTATATGCAGATAGTTTCTACCGCCTCAAGATCCATTCCTTTTTTCTTACGTACACTGCAGTAAGGTTTTTGTCCCACCGCGGCACTGAAATCATTAATCACAGCTGTACCTGGGTAAATCTAATCTTCATGTCTTTATGCTGTTTAATCCTTTCAGCAACATTTGACATAGTTGGCCATTTTGTTCTAAAAAACACTTGACTTTCAAGAAACTACACTCTCCCGGTCTTCAATTTATTCAATTCATTTATTTGGCAAAAATGTATTGAGTCCCTACCCACTGTGAAGTACTATATTACAAGCTGAAGATACAGCAATAAAACAAAAAAATCCTGTACTTTCATGGAGTTCATATCTCATGTAGACAAACACTATACATAAAATAAAATATTTGGAAGATATGCAATCAGTGCTACTAAGAAACTTAGGGGACAATAACAGGATAAACAAAGACGAAAATAAAATTAAAGAATGAAAGGAATCTTACATGTCATGTTCACTACTGTGTCCTCAATGCACATATTCAAAAAGTATTTTTTGAATAAAAGAATAACCCTCTAAGTCTAAATTTCTCCTCTCTGTATTAAAAACATATTAGCCCTGACTGGTGTGACTCAGTGGGTTGGGCATTGACCAGCAAAGCTAATGGCCACTGGTTTGATTCCTGGTCAGGGCACGTGTCTGGTTGCAGGTTTGGTCACCAGTAGGGGCACATTTGAGAGGCAACCCGTTGATGTTCTTCTCTTGCATTGATGTTTCTCTCCCTCTCTTTTTCCCTCCCTTCCCCCTCTCTAAGAATAATAAATAAATAAATAAACAAACAAGTAAATAAATAACATATTAGATTTTAAGATCTTTTATGTATAAAATGTCCATAAAACTAGTAATCCTCTTTGGGTTTATAAAATCGCTTAGATCTAATATATGCAAAATAAGATACATTTTGGGAAATAACTTCAAAAACTTGTTATAAATTACCATGGCTATAAAAAAGAATACTCAATGAAAAGAAATATACAGCAGAAATAATGAATAATTCAATTTTTTTTCTTCCCAGGATAGGAAAAAAAAATAGACCAACTTTAAAAATGTAATCTAACTCACAGAATAAAATTTGAAAAAAAGGAATAATTTTTGCTGTGCTCTCAAATATACTCTAAAACTTTTTATATATCTGAGACCTATTTCAACCAGAATGAATCTAGTATAGAATAATGGGCATATACTAATGACTTGATCCACATTTTTCCAACTGTCAAATATAATGAAAATTAGTGAACTTTTTCTGAGGTAAGAAAATACATCAATATATACTCTTATTGAGATTATAACTCAGTGCCTTCTGATAAGAATGAAAGTATGTAAATCTTTAAGAAGTGTTAATGTCAACTGAGCGAGAAATTTTGTTGGATGAGTGCCAGTGAAACATTTCAAAATGAAAAATTCCAAAAATCCTAATAGAATTACATGACAGACTATAGACATTTTTACCTCAAAAGAACCGAGAGAGGCCTTTAGTAATGTAATAGGCAAAAACTGAGATTTAAAACAAACCATGACATACAGAAAAATTTTACAGCAAGAAAACGGCTAGTTCTGTGTATTGTGTGCCATTGAGTCAGCTCCAAGTCCTGGTGACTCTATGGATGAGTGAGGTCTGCCATGGCCTATCCTCAACAGCCCTGCTCAGCTCCTGTAGACTCTCGCCCGTGGCTTCTTTTGGCTAATATTCTTCTGAATGAATGCAGCTTATTTCTTTCAACATAACATTTAGTTTCTATCACTTTAAGAAATATCTCCCATTTTGTTACAAATTTTTAAGTACATTTAACATTTCCACAATTCATGGGCTCAACTATATATTTCTGGGCAGTAAGTAACATTGAGATTTCTTTGGGTCTGCTTATCCTTGCACCAATGGCACTCTGTGATTAGTGCATATTCTATCAGTTTTCATATTCTTCCCCAACTCTCACTTATCCATTCTGTTTGTTGGTATATTTGATTCTAGCAGCTCCCCTCTTTACTCTTACTTTGCTGCTTCTAGTCCTCAATGGCTTGATAATCAACTAAGCAAGGGTATTGAAATTATATAAACTACCAGCAAATAGGTCCCTAATGATAACTATAGGAAAAGCTTGATCTTTGAAAAATCTTTTCTTTTCCTGAATTTGAGGTTAGTGTCAACAGGTAAAACATTCCTTTAATGCCCTCTTAAGGTTTAAAACTATATGTAGGCATTTTTATTTTTAAAACTAAAAAGACAGTTATCATTTTTAAATGAAGAAAGCAACTTGCAATTAGTATCTCACTATTTCCAATCTATAATCAAGGTAGGTTAATTACTTGTATGTCTTTGTGATTTAACAAAAGCATAAGCATTAGATCATTGGCTTTCCTTTAGTTTAACTTTTAAAAGTACAGAATATCAATCAATGATATCACATTACAATTTCATGGTTAGAAAGAACAAAATGTAAATTATTTTAAAGGTTGAGAATTACAGTAACAGGAATGATAAATTTAACATCAAATTTTTAAAAGATTCTAATGCTAAAAATACATGTCTTTCTTTTAACGTATTACCTTTCAACAGATAACATTACCGTTTCTTAAATATGTATCATCTGTAATAATCTACAGATGAGAAACCTCTATTCTTATTAATGCCTCTATAAACAGATGATTTACATGCATTTGTTAGGTTATATTTATTGATGTAATTTCATCAGTAAAAGACCCATTTAAAGGTATTTAGGGTAATTACATTAATAAAAGTCCCATTTATGAATATTTAAGGGTTTGCTAGGTATACAAATACAGCATTACATTCTTTCAGGGGAGAGTATGCTTTACCATTTTCAAAAAAATGAAGCCAGTTTAAAGGTCCCCTCTGAAATTCACACCCACACATTCTTTCGCTTGACTTGGTTTCTTTCCATGTCCCTATATCCATAGGGAAAAGCTAACTTAACATTGTACACAATTTTATGTCTCACAATATTCTAAGTTGAGTGCTTTAAACAGTGATTATACTTTCTTATATAAACCACTTATGATTTACAAAAATACTTGTTATAATATACATATGTAGTATATTAATGTGATTAATGCATTATATAATTTATAATACTGTATACTATTTAACACTTACAATAAGCAGGGCAGATAACATTATCTCCGATTTCAAAAACAGTTGATCAGGACACAACTAACAAATGCAGAAAGAAATAAAGTTTTGTCAAATACCGCATTCTTTCCATTACAACACATAACTTCTGAAAATGTAATGTCAGGTCAGCTACCAAATTGTATCCATTTCAGAAAGTCATATGTGTTTCAGCTTAATGATGGAAAAATAATTTTCACCCAAGTTTGATCATTTAAAAAAATACACGGAGTCATATCCTTAATTTCACTTAACAGATTTATTCCAAAGTTGGCATAAAATAAATGAGTGACACTTCTTTGCCAAGAACACACCACCAAATGAGATAGTTACTAACGGTGTGGGCTATTAACAATTTTTTAGAGTAAGCTTTCAGATCAACAAAAGCACTTAGGAAATGGCCACCAAAAGTAAGTTCAATTTGTAATCGTAGCTTTCATACCATTTTGCAATTATGCACATTTGATAATGCTTCCTCCCACCCTATAATTATTACTAAGGGGAAAATACACTATCTCAAGGAGAGCCTTAAAAAAGAAATCATAGGAATTGACAACTTATGATAAAAGCAAAAATTGCTTTTGCTTTCCAAGTGATTAAATCTTTACACAATCATGTCTCTAGTTCTAAACTGTAAAAATTTGCAAAGCGCCATTATAGCATGCTTTAGTCCCAAGCTAATATTTGAAGGCTTAGTCTCCATTTATAAAGCATGCTTTAACATTAAAGTATACTCAGTGAAGCCAAAATATACTTTTCAGAAAAATCTAAAAGTACTCATATTTTTAAAAATGTGTTAAAAAGGTGAATGGAGAATACAGCCAATAATACTGCGATGAGTGTGCACAGATGTTACTAGACTGTGTGGTGATCCCATTGTAAGATGTGTAACTACTGGATCCTTATGGTATACACCTGCAACTAATACAATACTGTATGTCAACCATACTTAAATAAAAATAACTTCTTAAAAGTACTCATACTTTTTCAAAGAACTTAAAATGAGAGAATGGGAATCAGAGTAGGTGTCCAATTTCTAACTCATTCTCTGTCCCATGAATGAAAATGGCATACTCATTTCCTTTAAAATAGTCGTGCCCACAGAATAGCACCGGGAGCACAGGACACTACCTTTTGAAGAAGCTTCAAGTATGAAAGGAGAAATATCTGAAAATTCTATTTAACAATGATAACTGCAGATACACACACATTCATTTAACATATATATTAATTCATTTATATAAGTTCATTTATATATATATATATATATAAATTCATTCCCAGTTTTTAAATTATGAGGTGATGCCAAAGGTCCTACCAACAATTATGATGATGACAAGTTTTCATTAATTTTTAGCACAGATCTATGCTAAATTCAGGATTACCACAATCCGAGTTCAGTCAATATTATTACCTTTTAACTTCCATCATAGATTATAGAAATATAAAATTGCCATGACTACATTTCATTTAAAATTTAATTATATTTTTGTATGAATATATAAAATAGAATTCCTCACTTTGCCTCCATTCTCTGTGTCACCATTTTTGACACAGATTTTGACACTCTTAAATACCTGCATTAAGAAAAATGGCACTTGGAATTTTTGTAGCTATAACTTATATAATAGGAATTCACTTGCAGAATTTTAGGAATCGTGCTTGGAAGCTGAAAAAACAGCTTGCAACAAATGTGATATCAAATTAAGCTAAAAAGCTCAGAAGTGAGACAAGCGGTGGCATGTATAGCTAATCAAAGGCATTCAAAGGTAAAGAGAAAACGTGTCACTTGACATGCAGACGGTAACAAATCTGAGGAGTGCTGCCACTATACGCTGAGAGCAAGAAGATGAACATCGCTGCTGATAGCTTACTCCCGACGTATAACACAAGCTATCACCTTTGGGATCCAATATAAATTAATGCATTAGCCAAGTTTAACCAGCCTTTATTCCATAATTTAAAAACAGAGTTATTAAAAAAATAACCATCCTTATCCTGAGCCCGTACGTCCTATATGAAGGCAAGGCCCGCATCTCCATAGAATGTAAGAGGGAGTCAGTGAATGATAACAAATGTCATACTGTTGATCACACACTCATTTACTGTACCAAATGAATGCAGAAGAAGCACGAAAAACTTTGACCCATTAACTTGCTGGGAGAAGGAATATTGAAAAGTAAATTTGTAAAGGTTGGAAAAATGATAAAAATTTCAAAAGAATATGTAAGCTTTTACTTAAAATGTTTTATTAAAATATTAATTTTGAGCAGCTTTATGTGTGCTGAACATAACATGCCAAAAATATTTTTAAATTGTGGTGAGTTATATAATTTGCCATTTAAATCATTTTTACGTGTACAATTCAGCAGCAATAATTGCATTACAAGGTGTATAAATATCACCACTATTTCCAACACTTTATCACTCCAAACAGAAAGTCTATAACCATTAAGAAAAAAAAAATCTCTATCCCAATTTCCCTTGTAAATTCCAATGTCTGTTCCTAAAAATTTGCCTATTTTAGATATTTCATGTAAGTTGAATCACTCACTCTCCATTTGTCCTATTTTGTCTAGCTTACTTCACTTAATATAATATTTTCTTCATGCATAAATCAGAATTTTATTACTTTCTATAGCTGAATAATTTTCCATTTTATGAATATACCACATTTTTATTATCCAGTCATCTGCTGATGAACACTTTGGTTGTTTCCACCTTTTGGCTATTGTGAATAATGGTGCAATGAACAGTAGTGTACAATTATCTGCTTAGGTCCCTTTTTTCAAATCTCTTGGATATATACATGTGAGACTGAGGGGTTATATGGTAATTCTATATGTAGCTTTTTGAGGAAGAGCTGTACCATTTTATATTTCCACCATTAATGCACACAGGTTCCATTTTTTCCACATGCTCACTAAAGTTATCATTTTTTAATAAAAAATCTTAATGGGTTTCAGGTGCAATTTTGGTTTACATTCCCTCAATGACTAATGATGAGCACCTTTTCACTGCTTACTGGCCATTTGTATATGTTATGTAGAGAAATGTGTATACACACCCTTTGGTTGTCTTTTTGTTGTTGAGTTCTAGGAGTTCTTTATACATTCTAGTTGTTAAAGCCTCATCATATACATGATTTGCAAGTACCTTCAGATATAAGGGTTTATTTCTAGACTTAATTATATTCCATTGATCTATACATCTATTCTTACATGTCACTACCACAGTTTTGTCTTGATTACTATAGCATTGTATTAATTTTTGAAATTGGAAAGTGAGTCCCTAACTTTGTTCTTTTTCAAGATTGCTTTGGCTATTTAGGACCCTTCATCAATTTCATATGAATATGAGAATTGGGTTTTCCATTCTTGAAAGGAAAAAAAGGCTGTTGAAATTTTAATAAGGATTTAATTAAATCTGTAGATTGGTCTGGTTAGTATTGATATCTTAACAATATTAAGTCTTCCTACTTATGAATGATTTTCCATTTTATTTAGGTCTTAAATCTTTCATCTTCTTGGTTAAATTTATTCCTATGTATTTTATTCTTTTAGACGCTGCTGCAAATGGAATTGCTTTCTTAATCTCCTTTTGGGATTGTTTCATTGCTGGTATATAGAAACACACTGATTTTTGTGTGTTAGTCTTATACCCTAAACTTTGCTGAATTTGTTTATTAGCCCTATTAGTTTCTGTGTAGATTTTTTGTTGTTTTCTATACACAGGATCTTGTCATATGCAAATTAGATATTTTTCTGTCTTTCCAATTTGGATACATTTTAAGAATTTTCCCTGTTCAATTATTCTGATTAGAACTACCGATAACAGTTGAATAGCATGATGAAAGCAGGCATCTTTGTCTTGATCTTGATCATAGAGGAAAAGTTTTCAGTGTTTTACTGATAAGTGTGATATTAGCTGTGGGTTCCATAAATGTCCTTTCTTGCACTGGGAAAAAATAGCAATATTTTATCAAGAAAGAAAATACAAACCTAACACATCCTGCTAACCTATATTCTCCCTCTACATTGTATTTTTGCTATTAAAATGGTGCTAAAACATGCTGCAAATTATCTTATTTAAATACATAGCCTCAGCATACAATAATATATTCAGAGAAGACTCAGAAGCTGAAGGTGAAGCTGAGCAGTTCTTCAAAGTTTCAATTCCTTGTTTAAAAATATTTTTGTATTCTCTCATATAAACAGACAATGGAGTATCTCATCACTTCATTTTTCCAACATGGATTATTAAAGAATTATAAACTAAAAATGTCAGAATATATTAGAGTTACAGGCGTTACAGGTGAGATATGAAAATTGATACTACATCTAATAGTCTGACTACAGCTCAACAGGTCGCTACTTTTCAAGATTCTGTTATATTTCAAATTAAATTTAACTGACCTATTACATCCTTAGGTTTAAAAAAATATGTCTCCAAAAATGGCAAAACTGTTTCTATTAATGATTTTCCTTAATTCCAATCCTTGTTTCAGATAAGCCTCTCTCCTAGCTTTGTCTCTGTTATTCTGAATTATTACAATGCTATGAATAAAGCCTGTCAACTGGAAGAGTCCCAGGTTAGATGTTACCTGGATGTAACAGAGTGATTCCCTGTCAGAAATATTCATGCATCATCACAGGAATACATAACTCTCCATGGGCTTAAACCTCCTGACCCTCTGGATAGTCCTCTTGATTTCTGGTCTACTTAAAGACAGATCCTTGGACTCCTGGTCATCCAAGGGCCTCTGATCCTTGTGAAGACAGATGACTGGCTCTCTTCCATCCTCTGGCTTCCTTTCCTGTGGAAGGGATTTCTGGGTCTTTGGTTTGCTGTCCACTCTCTACAGTCTCTGGCCTCCTGCCCTGATTCATTATCCTGGCCCTATGATTAAGTCCTTCAGTATGTGTCCTTTATTTAGTTCACTTGAGTCAACTGATCCCCTGACAAGTGGCTACCACAACACCTCAGTTTCTCACTACCCTTGCTCCTCCCCCCTCAAAGACCGCCACATCAGTTTAAGGAGAATAAAACAAAGGTCAGTGGCATCATACCTTTAAAATAGTAAGCTGGACTGTAAAGTAAATTGCCCATCTTCATACAAGATAACCATTCCTTATATTCCTACACACCTTAGTTACCAGCAGGAGTCTGAATCTCTTCAGTCATTATTACAGGCTCTGTCTCAGAACCTGACCTAATTCCCTACCCTTCTCTGTGCCCCCTGTACACTTCCCTAAACCTCTTCATTGTGCCTCTGTTACCTCAGTTTCAACATAAGGTCCATATCCAAAACTTCTTTGATAAATGTTCCTTTCAGTTTCACCCCTTGAAAAAATTTCGCTGTAGTACTCTTAGGTCTTTATGACCCGGGAGCCCTCTCAACTGGGGCAGTTTTTCTCTCAAAACCAGGTATGCAGGGCCACAAATGGTTTAGATATTTTCCTTACTCTCTTTGCCATCACTTCTTATTCCTTCAAAGTTTTTGGAAACAAAGGCTACAGAGGAGTTTAGAGAGGTAGACATAAATCAGAAAGTCTTCAGTCCACAAGGCATTACGATAAGGATACTGGTAAATTTTATCAATGATGAAAATATAGCAAGTGGTATAGAATGGCATTTTACTTTCCCCTTCATGTAGTAGCCCCAGTTAACCACCTCCCCCTTATAGAAACATTTTCTTTCGTTGGCTTTCTTTTTCCATTGTTGTAAATACCACAAAAATATACCATGAATTAACTTACTCTCTGTCTCCTGACACCTTGCTGGTCCAAGCCATCACTGTCTCTAAAAGAACCACTACAATAGCCTGCTTCCCTTATTATACCTCTACAAATCAACCTTTTGCTCAAAGTAATTTCTTGAGCATGGAAATTATATGCAATTTACCAATGTTTAAAACCAATGTATTCTCATCTTAGAGTTAAATCCAAATCCTTTACTCTGGCTTTCAAAACTCATCATGATTTGGCCTCTGCTTAGTCGTCAGTGCTCATCTCATATTACTCTCCGTCTCTTTTTCCTCACTCCAGGGAGTTGAGTCTTTTTTAGTTCCTGCAACATGCCAAGCTTGTTCACACTTAGGCCTTTTTCCCCTACCTAGGAGCACTTTTCCTCTTGGTTTTCCCAGAGTGGCACTTTTGTCTTGATAACAATAAAATCGCCTACTCTCCATCACTATCACTGTATGTTTATTTACTTTCTCCATTACTCTTATCACACAATCTGAACATTTTTTTCATTGTAATTTGTTTATTTCATTGATTCTCTCTCTCCACCAGGACAAAAGGTCCAAGGGGGCAGAAACCTTGCCTATTTTGTTCACCATTGTATGCCCAGTCCAGTACTTAGCAGAATGTTAATAAAGATTTATTAATTTAATGAATTAAAAGTATGGCCTTGGATGAGCCACATTACAGTAAGATGCTATTAATCTAACATAGATTATATTAAAATCTATTGTAAGTGCCAAAAGAAGGAAAACTTATACAGAGAGAAGTATTAAACAGGTGAATTATCTATGCCCCAGGACCATTACCAGACTATTTTCTATTTATTAAGGATCATTATCACATAATGGTTTCTACTGAAATCTACTAATGAATAAATATATCCACCATATATTTGATTTTAAGATTATGTCCTCTTCTACCCATCCTTTCAGTAACACCCAGTAATGAAAGCTCTGCTTAATGCCCTCTTAACCAATTATCTTATTTTACTCCTTCTAAGGTACACTCAATTCTATAGAATAATTTTACAAGAGTTTTCCCAAAGGAAAAAAATTCAAGTAAACCAATTCTCTACAATGGCCAAGGAATATAGCTGAAAATTCCTGACTAACTTAATCATTTAATGATAAAACATCAAATCCTGACCAGAAATTAAGGCTTTCCTACAATACTGCTGCATACAAAAGCATGACATTTTAGGTTTGGCATCTTAGAATGCCAAAGCCACACACTGCTAAGACAACAAATAAATGTCCTTATCAATTAAGTTATTCCACCAAATCCTGCTAGATACATTAGAACAAAGCCAAATTCAATATATTGATTAGGACTATGTCTATTAATAATTATAAAATAAATGACTTTAAAAGGTTGGCTCTGTTTAATAGATAAAGAAAGAAGAAAGAACTAATATAAAAGGAGACTCTAAAAAAAGGAAATTATCTTCTCTGGATGGCAAGCCCCTTGTATTACAGGCTTCCCCCATTAGGTGAGTGTTCTAGGAACCCAAATATATCAGTTTATCACCTGGCATTGTGACAGGCTGGCTGCATTCAGCTTCAGGGAATTTCTTTGTGTTTGCCCTTTTCATATGGCTGATTTATAAGCCCACCTGCCCACACTGCACTGAGTGTTCAGCACTTTTTGACCAAAAACCACATGACCCTTGTGGCCCCAGCTTCTCTATTCACCAATCTTGCCTCAAGCAACTTTTTTTTTGTTTCCCTGGATGAAAAAAGTTCTCAAAGGAAATCAATGGACAAAATGCCTCAACAGGTGTATTGCCTCAAATGGAGAGTGTTTTTAAGGTGACTGAAGTTAAAATACATATGAATAATTATATAATTTTTTAATAAATACATTCTGTTTGGGGGGGTCCTCCCATATAGGGTATTTCTAACGGGCCATGAAAAGTTTTATTTACCAGATGAGTCTCTAATAGGCCCAGAAAAACCATTATTTTATAAATATCTGTAATCAAATTATTTGGAAAATAACATAATTGTCATTTATTACTATAATAACAAAATAACTTAATTTAGAGTAAAACTGTCCCTACTATTTTCCTACTAGGAAAATACTGTTAAGTCAAGATTGTAGACATTTGCTTAGGTTTTCAGAAGGTATAGTATATTATCAAACTGAAATATCAAAGACACATAAATAAACACAACAAAAATTGACACTAAGAGTAAATTTGTCTAAATCACAAAAACTTTTTTTCTGAATAAGATCTATAAAAGACAGGCTAACCAACATACTGTCTTCTGTGTCTTTACGAGTTTTTGTTTGCTACCAGAGGGAAGCGGGGGTGGTGAGGTAGGGAAGTGTAAAGGGAGTCAAATACATGGTAATGGAAGAAGACTCTGGGAGGTGGGCACGCAACGCAATATACAGATGATATATCACAGAATCGTACACTTGAAACCTACATAATTCTATTAACTAGTGTCACTCAATAAGCTTAAAGAAAAGGCAGTTTGACTCTGGGAATATTAAATAAACAAATATAGAACATTCTTGTGAATTGATTTAAAAGAAATAATTATCTTAAAAATTTACTTTATCTTGTTGTAAATCCTTTGAGCATATTTAAAATTAGAGAACCACCCCTGGCTGGCGTAGCTCAGTGGATTGAGTGCAGGCTGTGAACCAAAGTGTCTCAGGTTCGATTTCCAGCCAAGGTACATGCCTGGGTTGCAGGCCATAACCCCCAGCAACTGCACATTGATGTTTCTCTCTCTTTCTCTATCTCCCTCCCTTCCCTTTCTAAAAATAAATAAATAAAATCTTTTTAAAAAATTAGAGAACCTAGAACTATCCATAAAAGTATGAATGTTAAAGATATAATAACTTGTTTTCCTTCTGTGTCTATTTTCTAATAATGCAACTTTAAAGTAGTCTACAGGCTACTAGTCTTTATGTGTAACTCAAGAAAATAATAAAGTGATACAGTCCATGGGTAACAGTAGTGTGTGGTCTGTCAGAACATTCACAAGGACTCTGACTATTCTGAGCAGTCAAATACTGAGAGTAAAATACACGTGGACTTTATACACTCCTGTGCCCCTCAGGTATCATGTTAGCCAAAGAGGTATACATAACTGATCTGTTCAAAGAATCTTGAAAATTTACTCTCTTATGAAAACACAGATAGGGATTCATTTATATTGTATAGTTATATGGCTACATTACAGAGAAAGAAACTCAGTATGTGTGACTTATAAAGTGTTAAGAACATACCAGGTCACTATCCTATTAGCCAGACAACTGCAACATGGCCTCGGAGTTCAGCCTTACAGTCCTCGAAGCCATGGTATTTGGTAATATAAAGCAGTATGGTAATACTATATAACTACTATACCACATATTTATCAAAGTCTGCTTGACATCCATCTACTTTCATGTAAGTACGTCCCTGTTTTTAACTCTTCTCTTAGATGCTCTACCTGCATTTATCCTTTGCCTCAGTAACTCCTATTTATCTATCAAATTCCAGGACAATTATCAGTTTCCCAAAGTGTTCCCTAGTTTCCAGTCTAAGTTAAGTGCTCATGCCAGAGGTACAGACAGCACTCTGTACTTCCTCAAATTGCAACTATTTGGCTATTCACTAATCTGTTCAGTCCATAAGAATGTGAGATCTTTGTTTTTATGTTTTTTATTTTTCAGCCTTAACCCATATCATCCTGGCATACATATTCATGCTTGTCAAATGCTTAATATTTATGATTTAATAACTGATGCCTAGATGTATAAATAGATGGCAGGTATTAGAGCTCAGTCAAGTTCCACCAAATGGGTCACATTAACCTGAGTTCTCAATCATATGAAGCAAGATTTCTTCAGAAGTGAAGAAAGAAGGGGCATTCAAGGAAGAGAGAACTATGTGTGTAAAGATAAAGAAGTCTGAGGGAAAAAAGGTCTGTTAGAACCACATCCTGTAAGTAGTTCCATATAATTGGAAAAAAGTTCAAAGGGAAAATGGAAAGACAGGAAGAACCCCGATTACAAAGTATTTACAAGAAAACCAGTTACTATTATGAGTTGAATAACATGACTATATAGGTAAAAGTTTTGAAGTTTCCACTTACAAGAAAATTTAGGAATTGGGAGAAGTATTTTTTGAAATAAAAATACATAATTGTGCTATACAAGCATCCCATTTTAGATAAGTTGAAGAAAAAGATGTAAGATATTTTAAAAAGTATTAACCCCCCAAATGCTAGTCTAGCACTTCTCTAATTATATTTTACATAACACTTCCCCTACAATGTGTTTTATAATAAAAAGAAATATCTGGTCAAGTACTTTTGAGGGGGGGAAGACCACTTTTAAAATTCTCCTTTCCGAATGATTCATAGTGTATATTAATTAGCATATTAAAAATATGAAGTCTTATATTAAGGAAACCCATTTAACTTTTGTATAAATTTTTTTTACCATGATACCTTTTATCATCCTGTCCAAATAAGTAGTTTTTCAGAACATCCTCTCCAAAGCTAAAATACCACAGATCACATTCATATTAGAAGTACTCACCTTATAATTTTAAAAGTGGCAATTTACTATTATTTGTAGAATAGAGAACTGAGATATTAAAAAAAAGATATAAAGCACCTTAACATTGGAAATAATTCCTATTACCATTGCCCTGAAGCTGCTAATAACATTATTTTGCTAATCTAGGACCAGAAAAAATAAAGAGGGCACACAATGGCACACAGTTATACAAGTACCAGAGACAAAAGGCTAGATGAGAATTTAACTGCAAATGAAAAAGTAGAATATATGTACATGCACAACACACAGAAGTATGGGCAGATGTATGCCAACTATATGATTTTCTTTTTAATGAACAATTCACTGGAAATATGATTAACTGAAGCTATACACAAATGTGGTTTAAATTTTTATGTAATTTTTAAGTATAGATAAAGAATGGCCTGATTATGACATCTTCTAAATATAATTAGAAAATTATTTTTAAATTGTTATTTTATTAAGAAAAAGACACTGATACTATTGGTAAAGAATCAAGATACATCATCCTTTTCATACTGAGTATTCTTCACTCTTAGATTCAGCAAACTTCCAGCAAAACTGAAATTATATTTGATACAACAGATTATAAAGTTTAATAATTATTTTTATTAGAAAACATTCACTATGCTATCCTATGACAGTGATAACCAAATCTTAATTTGAAGAGCTTCTTATAAATTTGAAGTATTCACTCATTTTTTCTCATATTTCTCATTTATAAAAATGAAAATAAGGAAAAAACTCACCTGGCTTAAAAGTTTGTACCATTAAGTGTTGTCAGAGAAATAGTCTGAGCAAGGGCTAAGTGAAAATATTTCATATTAAATCAAAATGAGAAATTTAAAATAATTAGATTAACTATGCAGGAGAATTAAAATCAACTCTACATCAATTTCTTCAATACTGCTAAAAATGATGAAATGGTTTGTTTTTATTGCTATTCAACTTTAACAGGAACAGATTAGTTCCTTCTTCCTTTTTTACTCTTTCATCATTTCCTATTTCTTTTAAAGAGCCTGCTGTTGGAATGAATTTCATTTGCTTTACTAATCACGGATATTATATGGATTGTGTTCCATCTTAGAACATGAGCCTTTCTATATTTGTAAGTTTCTTGCTAACATGTCATGGAATGTAAAAGCTATGGGACTTGGGGACCTTAATTTAAGCTTGTGGTGCTGAAGACACAGCTGTTCATTTGCATGTAATCATCCCAGCTATTAAAACCTTAGTTAAGTAAAAAATTAAATCCACTTCCACTGTTTTTTATTGTATTTAAGTACACAATAGTCAGCATTACATGGTATTATATTTCTTTTAACTTGCTAAAAACATATTTTCAAGAGAAGATAGGTATTGAGAATATGAACTCACACAAAAATGTAAATTTTATTACAGGTTATGCATGTTAAGTGACTTTAAAGAAAGTATGTTTCCAGAAATTAAAAACCACTATGTACTGTTAACTACATTGTAGGCTCATTAAAAAATTTATTGTGCAGTAAAGTTCAAATATAAACAATTACATTTTGTAAATTAAATAATTCTGAGAAAACACATAACTTTTCTAGTAAACTCTTAAAAACCTCATCTCACCTTATTTGAAATATATGTACAATGATAACACTGTTTTCAAGTTTTGTGCCATATAATTCTTACGACATTTTAAAATCACATGATAAATCACTTAATTCTATGTAAAGTGCTATGTTAAACAATGTTCTTCCAAGCTGTTTTTCCCCCTGAGGATTAATCAAGGATTATAAATTGTGTTTCTTTTTTTTTTATTTTAATCATTGTTCAAGTACAGTTTTCTCCCTTTTACTCCCAATCCAGCCCACTATAAATTGTACTTCTTGCTGTGTCTGCTTAGTCTCCCTTAGTGCCCCATCAAAAATGTGTTTTTGTTTTCATATAGGCTCTCCACAACAGACCTGATTGTTTATAATTCATTATTTCTGTAGAATCAATACAAAATTAGCAGGCTACAATCAAACTGGGGGAATGTGCAACACGGTGATAAATGCTAGATTGATATCTGGAACTTATTCCTTAATATATAAAGCGCTTTAAAATCCATAAGAAAAAGCCCTGGCTGGTGTGGCTCAGTGGATTGAATGCCAGCCTGCGAACCTAAAGGTTGATGGCTGATTCCCAGTGAGAGCACGTGCCTGGGTTTCAGGCCAGGCTCCCAGTTGGGGTGCGGGAGAGGCAACCAACTGATGTTTCTCTTGTACATCGACATTCCCCTTCTTCTCTTCCCCACTTTTTAAAAATAAAGAAATAAAAATCTAAAACCCTTAAGAAAAAATACGCATTAACTGAAAAAAAAAGACCATTCACTCTCTCATACACATGCATGTACACTCTCACATACCCACACATACCCTCATGTCTTGATCACACCAAAGAAAGAAAGGGGAACCAAAGGAAGAAAAGAAGTGAGGAAAGACTAACTTACTAATCAAATAGAAAAAATTCAAGTTCACTGTATTCAAAAAAGCAAATCAACCAATAATCCATACCACTATAGAGCTCTGATTGACAAATAATTTAAAGGTATGGTGTGGATATACAGAAATAGGCTCTCCAGTATAATCCTGCTAGATTTATAGGTTGACACACACCACATTTTCCAAGGGCAATTTAGCAACAAGTTTCAAAAGTAGTATGACACAGTAACCTCATTTTTATAAAACATTTAAAATCCACACAAAACAACTTGAAATGTGTACAGATGCAAATATTGAGTTGTTCATGACATTTTTTTTAAATGGCAAAATATTAAATTAAACTTAAACAAGAGAAGGCTGGTTAAATAAACTGTGATTCCTTATGATAAAAATACTTAAATTTACGATGAGGAGCTTTCTTGACTAGAATGAAAAGAGCTTGATGATAAATTAAATGAAGAAACATCAGGCAGCAGAGCAGGGACAAACTGAAACACAGAGTGTCCTGAGCATGTTTGGCCCCTCTTTAATAGCATGTTGTAACTAGCACTTTAATTTTCATTAAGGGCAAATCTCTCTTTATATTCAAATTAAGATACTGTATAAAATGAAATTTTCTGAACCAGAATTTTCTGGAAGGCATATGAACCACTTATAATCTAGATTAAGTGTAAGTTACTCATTACTTATAAATAGCAGAATAGTATGTATTACTCACTTGTAGAATTTCAGTTGACTTTTCTAATATCAGGTGAATGTCAACTACCTACCTATGGTCCACAACACAATTTATAACTACACTATGCAGCTTACATGTGGGCATCACAAAAATATTCAACAGATTTTGTTTCCATTAAGTGGGTACTATCTCAGTGGGACTACTTACTGTTTTAACATTATTTATATGTGCTATGAAGGCCTGAATTAATAAGAAACATATTTTCAATCTTTTCAGCAAAGTTTTGCATATTAAACAGAAATACAAACAGCTTTTCTCAAAATCATAGAAGACTACTTCATTAAACTCGAGTTCATAAAAAGTTCCTGAACAACAAAGATGGCCATTCTTATGAAAGCAGGCCCTATCACGCATACCTTCTACTCCAGTTCTGCATTATGCTTTTGTAAAACCCCACTCACACTGTTCATCTTTTGTTCAATTCTTTCACTTCCCTTAAGGGGATCTGAGTTTGCATGACTTTTTACTGCCACATCCCAGTGCTTTGAAGTATGTCCTATACATAGTAAGTGTCCAATAAACTAACTGTTGAATTGACAAATGACAATGAATGGAATTCAAAAAATAAAACATCATCCCAAATTCACAGAAAACACAGGTTACTTCAAATTCTTAGGCAGCAAACAGAAGCAAGGGAACCTTCTAGAAGAAGACAGGGTAGTTACTTGAAACATGTAGGGAAGGAAAAGGGTATTATTAATTCCTACATCATCCCTCCCTCCACTTGTGCTAAGTAACAAAAAAATGGGCTTCTGATCAGAAGGTGGTATAGCACTGACTACAGAAATTTTGGCTTGAGACGTACTTAAAACAGATGACCACAAACATACTGAAGAAAGGTCCGTAGTAAATCCTACTCAGATAGGCTAACGGTCAAACTCATATATGAAGATAAGCAGAGAACCAAGGCATCATTATGCATTTGAGGAAAATAACAGCTGAACAGTGTTTAATCTATACATGAGTTATGAATGAGCTGAATGGTAAAATGAACATTCTTTAATTCACTTCTACCAAGCAAAATCTAATTTAAGTAAAAAAATACAAAATATACCCACGTACATATGCATGAAAAAAATGAAATATACTGTATACCAAGTTTTAAAATTATCTCTCAACAGTATAATTTAATCTAAATTTTTATTTTTCAAACTACATTTTAAAATTTTCCTATAATATTCATGTATCCTTGAAGTTCATAATATATTAACAAAAAGACACCACTGTAATGAAAACAGTATTTTAGTTACATTATTCCATTTTATAATTTATAATTCACTTACATAAACAGGACTCAGGGACTCAAGTTTAAATAGTCTCTTTAAAAATCTCTTTTTCCTTATTTTACTTATATTAAAATATTTTAAAATTGGATATTCATATTAAAAACTTTTTAAAAATCAATTATAAATAAAAATAGATATTCATCTAAAGCATACTGGCTCAAGTGATCAAAGAACATTACTAAACATTAATCAACAGTATTATCAGGTAAAACTATGTTAAAGTAGATGGAAGATAATATTTATAATATAATAATTACAGACTTCTAGTAAATGCCAAGTTATTTATCATCTGTTACAAAAAAAAACCTCGTTCTTAGAAATCTTACTTTCAGG
Source organism: Phyllostomus discolor (assembly GCF_004126475.2). Classification (NCBI taxonomy): domain Eukaryota; kingdom Metazoa; phylum Chordata; class Mammalia; order Chiroptera; family Phyllostomidae; genus Phyllostomus; species Phyllostomus discolor. The sequence continues at coordinate 140,874,719 of NC_040903.2, read as the reverse complement.
AGAGTGCTGTGTTACCAATACTTCAATAAACTCTCTACTTTCTTCAGCCCTAAACTTTCTTGCAGATTAAGAATTTATGGAAAATTTGAAATTGGGCAGGTAATATTTCAGAGCATAAATTTACCCCAGTAGGCCTTAAAAGAACAGTTTGAACATGGAGTTAATAAAGGGAAATAAATTCAACATCAGTAAGAGAGACCTGGGGAACTAATCTGCCTTAAGAAACCCAAGAACAAGAACTTTTCATGCTTAAACAAAGTAAGGCCACATTGCTGGGTTTAAATCATAGTCTTCTACTCTTCACTGACTTAAAAATATTTTTTTGACCAGTGCTGACCTTGAACCTAAACAGCTTCTGTAGATAAAGGAACTGTCAACACATCATATTTGGTATCAAATAATTGATACTACATAAAACTAAAATATGAAATAATTTGTTAGTCATCTAATAGTTATCTGAAGTTTCTGAATTTCATTTTCATACTAATCCAAACGAGCTAGATTATTCATATAAAAAGATTTCTTGAGCCCTGGCTGGCATAGCTCAGTGAATTGAGCGCGGGCTGGGAACCAAAGTGTCCCAGGTTCGATTCCCAGCCAGGGTACATTCCTGGGTTGCAGGCCAGAACCCCCAGCAACCGCACATTGATGTTTCTCTCTCTCTCTCTATCTCCCTCCCTTCCCTCTCTAAAAATAAATAAATAAAATCTTTAAAAAAAAAAAGATTTCTTGAAATGTTTTAAAAAGTCCAGTTATATATTAGTGATTTAGGATGCCTTCAATTTTTAAGGTAATATTGTAATGAATCTCCCAACTAGCAGTTCACAATTTCTTAACTGCAGAGCAATCCTGGTTGCTATGTGCTAGAGTAAACAGCACAAGATATATGAAACTTCTTAAATATTGATTTATCATAAATTACATTTGTTTTATATAAACAGGACCTTAGCACAATTTCCAAATTTTATGGAACCTACTTAATTAACAGTCAGATAATGGGCACACCTATTTAATTGGGATGATTGCAAAAGAACACTCAGTGGAATACATTATATTAACTTGAAAAAAAGGTTTATGTCAAAACTAGACTCTAAGTGGAACGCCTGATGATTTTTACAAATACTCTCACCGTGGTTAACAGATCTATCTGCACTAACAATTGAAGCATGTTTCCTGCTAGGTGGCCTCTTGCTTATGTTAGCCTGCTACTTGTTATAGTACTACATCTAAAGAAAGCCATCCCAGCTTGATTCAAATTTATAAAGTGTTTCTTATGTAGTTGTCCAAAAGTAATTTTGAAAGTACTAAGTAAAATAACAGATGCTATAAAATGTTTGATTAATCAATATGTGCCATGATTTATTGAATTTCACGAGTTCTATCCTTAGGGAACATTTTTAAATAGCATTGGTTCACTTCATACTAAAACCACTATGCTCTTTGATTTGTCAGCTCCAACCAGTATTCTAAATAATCATGCAGCAGATTCTGTATGAGAATATTGTCTGCTGGTTTTCCATTATATTACAGGCTCATATTCATTGTGTTAACCTCTACACTAAAACATCCAAAAACAGAAACAAAACATAACTGCACTATTGATACTTTATAATAATTACAACTTTATACATTAAAGACACCACACAAAATATCTGTGATGAAAACCCCTCCCAGCGCTGATGGTGTGAGTCAGTTGGTTGGGCAACCTCCAGCAAAGCACAAACCAAAAGATCGCCCCTTTGACTCTGGCTGAGGGCACCTGCCTGAGGTGCAGGACCAGTCCGTTCCCTGACCAGTGCTTGTGAAAAGCAAACGATTGATGGTGCTCTCTCACACGTCCACATTTCTCTCCCTGTCTTTCTCCCCGCCCCCTTCCCCTTCCTCTAAAAATAAATTTAAAAAAAGAAAGAAAAGAAAAATCCCTTCCTTTGACATACAAATTAAGCTACTGGAAGGGATAAAATTTTGCCCTAAATAGGACCAAGTCTTTAGCAAATAGAGAAGGAAAAAAAAGCTTCTAGTAAGGTAAGTGATGTCTACTATATTCTATTCCTTACCAGCAACGATATTTGGGTATTCAGATGCTTCTGGATAAAGTAATAGCTGTTGTCCATACTACCTTAATTAATAACTAGTTAATTATAACATGGCACAGACTGCAAAAGATAAGTTGTTTTCTTTCATAAAGATGACTACATCAGGTCTTAACTTTTTTTCTAAGAACATTTTGATTTCCTTTATTGAGAATGAAGTAAAATGTTAAGAACTTAGTATATAATTTTTCTAAGTTAAGAAACACTTTGTTCTTCCTTGAAAGTCAGAGTGGTATGTTCTTTATTCCAGTGACTTATAAAGAAATCATGAAGAAACTTGAGTTGAAGTCATCAAGTGACATAAATATGCATGATGATGTAAAAACATTTTGTGGTTAAGAAGTCTCTGATTATTGACTTAATCTAAAAATAGAACAATCCTGTATCCTTCCTACATTTGATAAGCACCAAGATTTAACCAACAGAAATTTTTAAAACACTCAATTTGTAAACACATACAAAAGCCATTTATTCCTCTTTTACCTGTGTTTATTATTCACACTTAAGCAAACTTCACATTTTCATGCTCTATATTATGCACTTAGTATACTCAATGTGATGGGAAGAACTGCCATAGAGATGATGAAATTACAAGGCAGTAAAAGACAAGTAAGTGTATTCCTTGCCTAAAAATCATGTATATATTATTCACAATAAAGAAAAATGTCAAAGAAATAATTTAACGAACAAGTAAATGGAATGACAATTTTCAAATCATCTTCAAATTTAAAAAATTAAATCTTAAATTTTAGTGCTGGCTGGTGTGGCTCAGTGGACTGAAGGCCAGCCTTCAAAACAAAAGATTGCCAATTCCATTCCCAGCCAAGTCACATGCCTGGGTTGCAGGCCAGGTCCCCAGCAGGAGGAATGTGAGAGGCAACGACACACCAATGTTTCTCTCCCTCTCTTTCTCCTTCCCTTCCCTTCCCCTCTCTCTAAAAATAAATTTTAAAAAATCTTTTTAAAAAATCTTAAATTTTAAAAAGAAAAAGCAAAAGTTGCAGAAGTACATATGCTTAAAGATATGAAAGCTGTCTACACTAGCAAAGTAAGCCACTGTAAAATAGAATGAATTATTTGTATTATTTGTGAACTATTTGTATCATTTGTGAACATACAAATTAACCATTTGTATGTATTAAAGTAGACAGAGTTAGAATTAAATTGAATGAGTAGCAAAGATGATATAATTTAAAGGTTGTTCTGTAAATTTTATTCAATAAAAATACACCAAGTATTTTTATCTTTAACAATGCTACAAAAATTTTTTCTTCCTCGCTCCATTCCTTCCTTCCTGAAAATTCATTCTTGCTTTCACATGCTCAAAAATATTGACTGAATGCCTAGTATGTCTAAGGCATTGGGCTTGTTGCCATAAAGAAATAATTATAGTAGGAATGTATTTGCTAAAGACATCTCTAGAAAGGATTCATGCAGAATGTGGTATTAAATTTGGCTGGGTCTTATAAGATAAATTTTATTTTATTATTATCTTTTAAAATAATTTAAAAGTTTTTAAAAAGGATTTTATTTATTTATTTTTAGACGCAGGGGAAGAAGGGAGAAAGGGAAGAGAGAAACTCAATGTGTGGTTGCCTCTCGCACACCCCCAAACAGGGACATGGCCTACAACCCAGGCATGTGTCCTGACTGGGAATTGAACCAGTAACCCTTTGGTTCACAGGCCAGTGCTCAATCCTCTGAGCCATACCAGCCAAGGCAAAACATAAGTAAATTTTATTTATTTATTTGTTTTTAAAGATTATATTTACTTATTTTTAGAGAAAGGGGAGGGAGAGGGAAAGAAAGGGAGAAAAACATCAATGTGTGGTTGCCTCTTGCATGCCCCCAAATGGGGACATGGCCCACAACCCCGGCATGTGTCCTGACTAGGAATTGAACCAGGGACCCTTTGATTCGCAGGCTGGCACTCAGTCCACTGAGCCACACCAGCCAGGGCAAATGATAAGTAAATTTTAGACATTTATAGGTGTATTTTAAGAGCATAGTAGGCAGAGATCCTCAAACACTACATTAAAAAGTCTGCATTTAGGATAGACATGAGAAATATTTGAACAAAGTTGTTCAAATTTTGGTTTTACTCTCCCTAGATAGTTCATAATTTACAAAGCAGAAAAATATGTGTATGTAGTTTTTATAAGTAAACATCGTATGAACAGGCATCAAATATACTACCTACTCCCAATTTACACATGATACAGAAGACAACCGATTAAATTTTTAAATATAATTATCTCATGTTAAATACAAAAATGATTAATACTTTCATCTTCCAGGCTACTTTTACCTAGAACTAATTTTTAAGAATAGTTGAAGATATTTTATACATGTTTATTATTTAAAGTAATGTCTACTAGCCAGTAATGTAGACTGGTTTCAACATCTAGAAAGTATATACAAAGGCTAAACATTACAGATTGGTCTAAACTTTCCATCTGTAAAACAAATAGAGGATATTGGAAACTTTACATAATTTGTTCAACTTTGCCATCCTTCCATGTTTTAACAATTAACAGAAAATGATCCTAAAATGCTCTTGTATTAGTAATTCAGCATTTTATAAGAAGGATATTTTACTTTTATGTTGTAAATCATAATAGGTTCAAACTGCTTCTGGTAAAGTCTAATAGAGAGTATTCAATTTCAAGATTTTATTTAAGAAAATTGTTAAAAAATCACACAAAGTAATTTTCTAGTAATGAGATAGGATTTTAAAAGTCCTAATGCTACAATTGCCATTAAATTTAATTCTTTGAAGTAGGGATACATGTGATTAACCAATTGGCAATACTTTAAAAAAATTATTAACATATTATAGTGAGGAATCTGATTTTTAAAAATCATCTGGAAGCATGCATGAAAAAACCTGTTGCCACGGAAAAGCCAGTGACAATGGCAATAAATCCAAAAGAAAATATCAATGCTTCTGAACAATGAATGAACACAAAATGCTGCTTGTGAAATAAAAAACAATGAAAAAGAAGTATAATGTTAAGTAAAATGTTTTAAAATTTTCAGTTTTCTTTTGTTAATTTTGCTTTAAACAAGTAAAAATACTGATAAATACTAGTACTGAAACTAATAAAAAGCATTTTCAATCAGACATTAACTAGGGAACTGGGAACGACACTATTATTAAAAGAAACTACAAATACACCAGCTCTTGTGCTTAATAACTTTAAACTCAAAGCTATTAGATTGTTCATATGATATTAAATATATATTATACTTAATATATGAGGTCTATTCAGAAGGTATCCAGGCATGTAATATGAAAGACACCTTTATGGAAGAAAATACAAGAAACACTGTACATAGGACAGTGACACCTCTCAATCCACTTCAACTAGGCACCTTGGGACCTCACATACTTCTCCCAATCACCATCAGCTACCCTGATGTATTCTCCTGTATCTCACCAACAGTCTGAACTCTCTTCCTTTTCAAAGGTGATTTGACTTTTGGGAAAAGCCAGAAGTCACAGGGCATCAACTCTGGGCTGTAAGAATACTGAGTCACCTTGATAACTTGATGTTTCACCCAAAACTTCTGCACAAGGCGCAATGCATGAGCGGGCGTGTTGCTGTGATGAAGCTGCCAATCGCCAGTTGCCCATAGCTGTGACCTTCTGAATCAGACTAACAGTTTCCGTGGAGGAATATTCAACCTTAATGCAAAATTTGATTCAGATTCATTGCTCTACTCACTCAGTCATTTTGAATGCGATGGCCACACAGTTAGCATGCTCACTCAACTATGTCTATCGCCCCTACTGACTAGTACAGTTACATTGTCAGTGTTCACACACGCACGTTCCAGTCCAGGCTCCTTGGCTACCAGGTTACATTGATGTTGCACAAACTGTTCTTGTTATGTTAATAACAGCTGGAGTTTTTCCAGACAGATCTCGTATAAAAAATAGATAGCATCTGCAAGTAGTAAATGTTTTGGAAGAGCTAATGTCCATTACTAAAATAGTATAGTATTACATTGTACTGCTTTTTAGCTAAATATTCTAATAATTTATTAATGTAATATTCAATAGAGAATTAAAATGTTTAAAAGATAGCTCTAAATTAATATTAATGTCATTTATTTTTAAAAGTTAAGCAAAATAGATTTAAATTTGAAAATTCATGAAATCAGGATAAGTTTAACATTAAATATCTAGCCAAATTATACCAAAATCATGTGGTTAAAAATTTGTGTCGTCAATTTAAGTAGAGGTCAAAAAATAGAGAAATGACCCTCACCTTACCTGCATTACTTAATATTAAGAAATAAATAATAGCTTCATATCCCACTCTGTTAAATACACTTTATGTATAATATCCATGAGAAAAAATGATCTACATGTTCAGTTATGGGGAAATATGCATTCTTGCAAATTAATATTTTATGTAATATCACCAACACATTTAGGTTAAAGGGATATAATTCTGCAATAGACAAGCATAAACAATATGAGTTAAAATGTTGAAAATATGACATTATATGTTGATAAATAGGTAATGTTTAAGATTTCTTTCTTCATTCTGAGTACAGAAATGTGTGCAGTTGACACATAGTACCCTGCCTTTTTGACAGCTGACAAATAGTACCTTGCATTTTTCTCTCAAAAGAGTATCAAATCATAAAGATCCCACGAAAATATATTAAAAGGTGTTATACTAGTTTGGCATTGTTATATAAAAATTGCCTAAATTTTTATTGTTTTTTAAACAAGTTTAAGTCAAGTATTTCAAATGAGCCTTTGCTGAAGAAAATTTATTCTCTAAATTAAAAATAAATTAACACCAAGGACATTATGAACTATATCCACTTGTATTAAATCAGTCCTCTAGTATATTTGCCCTTGCCTTCAGAAGCAAACCCACATCCTGACACTATTTCTTTCATTTTCTTCTTCTATCATTCTACCCTAATTATCTTCAAACACTATTTCATTATTACTTTTATGTTTCTAGTCTATCTACTTACATCTAATAATTTTTCCCTAATCTATCTACTTACATCTAATAATTTTTCCCTTTATCTTACTAGCTATCCACTTATTTTTCTTTGCAATATCTCTACACACTTTTAAATGGTATTCCAAAAACGGCCAACAAAATAAAAATGGACAACATTTGTTACCTTAAAGCTATGAAAACAATATCAAGGGAAATTATTTTAATCCTGATACTAATGTTAGGTATATCATTTTTTAATATTTGCCAGTTCACAGGGCCTCTACTTAGGGTTCCAATTCCCCAAAACCTGATGTGTTCCCTGCAACTCTGCAATATGATTGCTCTGAGCTTATATTTATCAATGTTTAAAGAAAAAAACTGTCCAATTCTAAAAGCTGCTAAAATAAAGTGATGCTTTTCAAGAAATTTTCTGAAACCCTAATTATAGACAGTATTTCCTTATTATATGTGCATTACTCAAAGTTGATAATAATTGAACAATATAAATTTTACTTTCTCTTGTTCATTAGTAGTCAGTTTGCCAGGCACAAAATACATGCTCAATTATTACTCATAATTTACTCATCAAATATGTAAAGAGAGACTCCAAGTAAGCTGTTATCTAACAAATAACTGCATCTGAAGACTGGTGTGCAGACTTTTATGTTACTAATCTATATAGAGTTGACTTATCAGTATGTATTTATACTTCTATTGTGGTTATTGTACCTTTTTTAAAAATAGGAGAACCTAGGCACTCATCCTTCTATTAAAAAGGATAAAGGATAAAATAAAAATAAGTGCTACAAATACTATTAAGGGTTATATTACTGTTTACTTTCCTATGACAATAATTGCAGATCTTTATCTGTAAAGAAAAATGAATCATGGCTGTTTCTTGAAATACTTTATGAAGTCTATACACTTCCCTTCTTACATTCACAAATTTCTACAAATTATATTATTTCCATTTTAACACATTGATGTGTAATTTTAAAAAGTGAAATATTATAAGTGTATATCTTAAATTTTCAAAAACACACCCATGTAACCAGCACCCAGATCAAGGTTTAGAGCAGTAACCCACTGCATATGCCTGCTCTCACCAAGACTAACTGCTGTCCTGACAGCTAGTATCAGCAATTAGTCTGCTTGATTTTGAACTAGGTATTAGGTATAAATAGTCATACAGCCTTCACCCTCTTATGCCTGTTTTTTTTTTGCCAGATTTAGTCACATTGTATTTTTAGTTAACTCATTCTTATTGCTGCATAGTATCCCATTGTGTGAGTATGACAATGTATTTTTACATTCTACTGTTAATGAGCATTTGACTCCTTTTCAGTTTGGGGCTATTGCTAATAGTGCTGTTATCCTCGCACATGTCTTTTGGTGAATATAGGTACACATTCCTGCTGGTATGCTGTAGGAATAGAGTTGCTGTGCCATATGTATGATAAGTGTACATTCAGCTTTATGAGATGCTCCCCAATGACTGTCCAATGTGTTGTGCCAATTTACATTCTTCCAGTGGTGTATAAGAGCTAAAGTTAATTCAGATTCTTGCCAACACATAGCACTGTCATTATTTTTCACTTTGCTCATGCTGGTGGATGTACAGTGGTCATATTATTGTTTAAATTTGCATTTCCCTAATAAATAATTGAGGAATTTATTGCCCTTTAAGATATTCTCTTTTGTGAATTCTTGTCCAATTGTTTGTCCCATTTTTATATTGGGTTTTGGCTTTTCCTTAGTGATTCAAAAGCATTCAATACATATTCTAAATTTAAGTCCCTATAGATACATGTATTACATAAGTATGCTCTCACTTTGTGTTGTCTCCTTACTCTCTGTTAATGGTGTCTATTGATAAACAGAAGTCCTTAATTTTAATGATCCAGTTTATCATTTTTTTCCTGTATGGTTGATGATGTCCCACTTTGGAAACATTTGCTTACTTTAAGGTCATGAAGACATTCTCCTTTTTCTTCAACAACTTTTTCTGATCACTGACATTCATATCTGCAATCTCTCTGTGACTAATTTTTGACAGTGGTGTGAGGCAAGATGTATGTGTTCCGTTTGGCTAACCAGTTAACCCAGACTGCATGTTCGTAACTGCACCACAGGGTCACCTTCATTATAAACAAACCCACTGTACACATTCGGGTTTGTACCTGTTCTCTTTATTGAACAGTTTTTTTCTATTTCATTGACCTACTTGCCTATCCCTGCAGCATTACCACAGACTCATTTATCTGTTTAACTTCAGTGATGTTTTGTAAAAAATGAACCACATCATTTTTCTGGTTGGAGTCCTCACACATTTAGGATAAAATCCAAACTCCTTGTTAGGGCTTACAATGCCCCTCTTTTACTGGCTGCTCTACTTCTCTGACTTTCTCTCCTAAAACCCTGCCCTTGCTCTGTAGGCTGTGGCTATACTGTCTTCTGGAAATATCCTACCTAGCTCTTTTTGCTATAAGGTCCTTTCCCCCTAAACCACCATCTTTACATCACTTACTTCTTTACAAATATCACTGTTCAGACAGGTCTATCTACAAAACTCCCTTCTCCTTCTGAAATAATGTTTATAATAGAGTTGTTTATTAGTTTTCTTCGCCACAAGCTTCATTGGAGCAGGGATTTTTATAAGTCTTGTTTTATTTTTCTATTTCAAGTACCTGGGCATATAAGTACTCATTAAATATATGTTGAATGTAGTATTAAGAGAGGCTATATAATACAGTTAAAAAGAACACAAAATTTTAAGTTGGGAAAACTAAATAGAATATGTAACTTAGAATGCTAAATAAGACAATTTAACAATTTTATTAATGCAATTATAAATATCAGTGTTACTGTTCATCACTCTCCAGATAAAACTGAAACACTAATTTTACCACAATACATATATGAAAAATATACTCATAAATAGGCTACATATACATACCACATTATATATACTACAGTATATAAGTCACAAGGTCATTTCAAAAGAGGTATCTTTTGAATTCTACGATTTTTACAAACTATTATCAATTTTGTCTTCCACAATTGCAGAGTAATGACAATACACTTTTTTTTTATTTTCAGGAATTGTTGAAACATACAAAATTTGAGGTGGAGAGAGAATTGGAAACACCAAATATTCTAGTCTAATGTCAACTATAAATAAGACTATAGCTAAATTGCATTCAAAATTTTAATTTGTATCATAAACAGGGTATAAGTCCAATACTGTGATTTATGTTAAATAACTCATTTCAAAGGGATAACAAATCAAGTGTTATTTTGTCTTAGAATACCATTAAACATGCTGGTTACAAAACAAAGAAAAATTGTATTTGAAGACGCATACTCATTTCTGAGAAATTGTTCATTCTGTAGACCATTTTAACTGCAGTGAATAGAAAAAATTTTAATCCATATGTACTATTTAAATAAATGTAGAGATTTAGAAATCTTATTATTTCATAAATAATAAAATTATTTTCCTAAATGACAAATATCATAAATGACAAAAATATTAAGATTTATTGATTTCCAAAACAATGCTGCATTCTTTAAATTTATGATCAAAACTGAGTAACTAAGATTTTCTTTGCAATTCCAAATTCTAGCTGCAAAATATAATCTCAAAGTTCTAAAATTTAGGTACTTGACTAATGTTCAAATCCACAAGAATTAACTTCAAGTAGAACTTAAAAGAAGTGAAACAGGTAAAAAACATACCTACTCAAAAATGACTGCCTGTAAGCAATTAGCCAAAAATTACAATGTATAATATATAGAAAAAGATAAAACTCTAACACTTCACTGTTACCCGTGATAGAAAGACTAAATTCATTTCAAGTTATGTTAAACCTAGAAATGTTTTAAAAATTCCTGATGTTGATCTTGGAAATTAAAAAAGGTATTTTAATGCTCAATTGAAAATTAGACATGTTATATATTTGAAAAAGGACACAGATAAGATTGTAGACTATCCTATCAGGACTATATTTACAATTCATAAAGTATTTGGCATTTATATACCATCACCACCAACAACACCAAAAATGAATCACTAGAAGAAATATACTCCAGAAAACAAAAGAAGTACATATATATAAAAAATTACAAATAACTACCATTAAAAATAAAATTGGAAACTATTTTAGAAAGAAAGATTGGATTTGCAGTTTATACACAGAACATATTACATTCTGGGCATATTAAAGAGCTAAAGGTTTAACATTTAAAAAAAAACAATTTGACAATACAAGAGTTTTAAGTTTTCATATTATTTGGTACAATAATCCTTCTTTTAGATATGTACACAAAGAAATAATTAGACATGTAAATATTTGTGGGTAAAAGTGTTCAGAAACATTGTAACAAAGTGCTCAGAGCAACTTTACCTTTCAGCAATAGGTACAAATATGTCTGATAGGATGTTATGCAGCTTATAATATGTGAATTAAAAATGACAGTTTCCTATGAAAATCACAACTGTTCAGAGAAAAAAGGATAAAGTGACAAATTTCTGATAAAGAAAAAAACAGTTAAAACTTTACCAGTATTTGTATTGAGATTATGGAAATTTTTATTTTCCTTTCTACAGGTGTCTATGGTATCCAAATTTTCTTTGAATACAGATACTCAGAAATACCTACAGTACATACAGTAAAACCATTTCAAAAGAAAACACTACTGTTTTTATAAATTAGATCACAGATATCATTTTATTTTATTCATCCATCTTTCATTAACCACCTCTCTTACCACTTTGACATAATAAATTACTTGAAATTCCAGTAGACTTGCTGCTTTAAAATAAATATACTGGTATAAAAAGATTAAAGCTCTTATTTGAATTGTATTTGGAAATAAGAAATTACTGCTAAGATTTCTCATTTGTAAAACCTGAGTGCTAGGTCACATAATTTTCCATGTTTCTTCAGAAATTTAACATTCTAGTCCTGGCCAATGTGACTTAGTTGGCTGGAGGTCAGCCTGTGCCGAAGGGTCTTGGGTTAGATTCCTGGTAACAGCACTTGTCTAGATTTTGGGTTGGTCCTGATGGGGGCAATGCAGGACGCAGCCAGTAGATGTTTCTCTCCTTTTCTCTCCCCCCTCCCCAAGCTCTAATATCAGTGAGCATGTCCTCAGGTGAGGATAAAACCAAAGTCTAACATTCTATAGCATGTCCTATGGGGTATCTATGGAAAGAAATGCATAATTTCAATGCTAAAATAATGATCAAAATTTTGCAGTAGGTTAGCTAACCTACATATAAAAAAAATCTTCCCCTGCCCTGGCTAATGGCTCAGTGGATTGAGTGCTGGCCTGCAAACAAAAGGGTCACCAGTTTGACTGCCAGTCAGGGCACATCTGGTTGTAGGCCAGGTCCCTGGTGGGGAGGTGCATGAGAGGCAACTACACATTGATGTTTCTCCTCCTCTCTTTTTCCATCCATCCCCTCTGTCTAAAAATAATAAATAAAATCTTTTTAAAAAATATATTATTCCATACCTAAATGATTTACTTAACTCTCTTCATGTAAATTTAATATTTTAAAATGTATTTAAAACATATGTTTCATCCAACATAATTTGATATTGTAAAATTTTAAAAACTAAAACATACTGTCAATGCCCAAGTAATCAGATAGGAATTTTTAAGTTATATTTACAAATGAAGCATTCATACTACAATTTGTGAACTAACCTCTAACATTCTGAAGGATATTTGGAGACAGAATGAGCAAAAGCAGATTTATGTCCACAGCAAGTGAGGATAAACAGTGAGAAAATCATCATGGTAGTAACAAATGATGTCCTATTTATTAGTGAATAAATAAGACAAATTAAGGTTAAGTCAAATAGGGACAGATTATAAAGGGTTTTGAAATTCAGACAAATTTGAATTTGGGATTTGATGTATCAGTTCATAGATCAATGATACCATTCAAGTTTGTTTAGAAATTTTTTATCTTAACACATATGCAAAAGGATTAAGAAAAATGAGGTCAAATACTTGAGGGAGAATAAGGAGCCATAAGTAACTCCTGAAAAGATGAACTAAAAATAAATTGTCTTGCTGATAGGTACTTTGAGTTGTTTTTCTACTGATGGTATTGGATTTGCATGACTCAAATTCTCTTCCCTGGATTCCTTGTGAGTAATGAGATGGATTGGTAAAATCAATGCCAGAGGAGAGAATCATCCTATGACTACAATAAATAAAATCTATATGAACTTATAATGACCCAATAATTAGCAGGAAAATAACAGAAAATATATTCTAAAACAAATGCAAAATGGAAATGTTTTTCTTTATTAATATTCCCACCAGTATAATCTTGAAAAAGTTAAATAATCCATGAATTGATGGATGGGTAAAATTTCTCTTGATATACATATGTAATCAATTCTCATTTGTTAGTTATGATCTATTGTCACTACAAATGCTGATCTAGAACTCCTAGAGCAAAGAAAGGTTTAGGTTCCTGGGAACCTGTGTTCACAACATTTTCATCCATCTTCAATATATAACCTTGTTTTATCTGGTTTTCTGTTTAGGGACACCTTATTCAATACACATTGTTTATTCTTTAACATTGAACTATAGGGTCAATGACCCTATAAAGTCATGTTGAATAAAGATTACCTAATACATGTATTTCCTCTGTAAAGCACACCATAGCCTTCTTGTACTTAGAACACTAGACAGTCTAGACCCGTGGTTTTCAACTGGTATGCTGCAATTTTTAAAACATGCAATACCTATTTACTCAAGGGCACTGAGCTCTTTTCCCTTAGACTGTCAAACAGAAAATTGACAACAGCCAACACAACAATAGCTGTTTGGTGTGAATGAATCAAAATTATACCTATATTTTTGTCAGACTGGCAAAAATACATTTTTTGGTGTGCTGCAGAATTTTAATAATTAGTTTGTATGTGTCACACAATGAAAAAGGTTCAAAATTGCTGGGTTAAATGGTACTTCTCCACTATGCTTAAAGGCAACTTTAAAGAGGAAAGTTGTCAACAAAAAGCACAAAAATGTGAAAAGTGTGGCACTGGACTGCAAAAAGTACACTGCCTTACAGTAAGAGAGATAAAACAAAAAAGCAAAGCATTGCCTTGTTTGACCTAAGTCGTGAAGGAGTGTGCCAGGTGACCCAAATTTCTCACTTCACACAAATTTGCAAATGATACTGAACTCCCTACAAGTACTGATATTAGACTTACGAATAAATATTAGCAAGTGGGAAAATCAGCATTAAGGAATCCATGAGTAATGAGGATTGAGTGTTTTTAATGAAATAAGACTGTATGACCTGAATTTAATTCTCTTTTATTAAATAATTAGATACATATCAAGGAGCAAGACAAATTTTTTATTTGAAAAACTGAAAGGCTCTCCACGTTTATTTCTACTGACTTTTCTAACTGAAACATTGTATAATTCCATGGTGTACACTTTACAATTTCCTATAATGAGATTTTCAAATAAGCTCTGACAATGTTATTGTTAGAGCTCTCTGGTACAGACCCTAAAGTCTAACAGATTTGGTAAATTTTGTGCATATGAAAAAAACAAACCGAAAAAGTTTTGTCTCAGTGTAATTCTGAAGAAAGTAGCCAAGGACACTAACTTTCCAAATACTAAAGTTTGAAAAATCAATGCCCATTTTACACAGTTCAGCATGAGTATTTGAGCTCACAAGCTGAAAAATGTGCAAAGAAAAAGTGACATCTTCAAAATTTCCTAGCAATAGAATTAGCTTCAAACTGCCAAATCTGTGTATTGTCTGCCTTACAATCAATTTATTGAATGTATTATTCTAATGTATATAAAACTATCAATTATCCATAAATTCAAGGGTAATATCAGCAAAATAAGTATAAATGTAAAAATATGTTAAAATTAAAAACGATATACTGTTTTGACTTTTGTAGTTATTAAATGATTAACCAATCACTCTTAGGAACAGAAAAAAAGGAGATTCATGAAAAACTCACAAAAATGTTTTCTTTTGGACTAGGTATTTGGTTTTGTTTGCGTTAAATGGTAGAAAGAGAACCAGTACCCTGATGTTTTCTCCTGAAAATCAAATTTGTCTTTTAGTTTTAGGTAGTCATTGTTTGCATAAATATTGCATTACTAAAAACGTATGAGTTTTCTTTTAAGTTTACTGTTTATCTTTTTCTTCTCTTAAAATATAAGTAATCAAAGACATACAATGGATATGCATATCAAAACAACTCACTAAGTGGGACTGTGCATGTTAGAGCAGAGGTTGGCAAACTTTGTTGGTAATATGTATTAGAAAGTAAGTATTTTAGGCTGGGTAAACCAAGAGGTAGAATTAATGATATTATGTAGGTACTACATCACAAGAGAGAAAACACATATATATCCACAATTCTGTAGTAACAAAACTGAAATTATACTCATAGTATTAGTATTAACAACATAGCAGCAACAGAGAACACCCAGATCTACAAATGAAAGGAACCAAATTCTGTTTTTGGGAGGAAGGGAATCGACACTTTTCTTTAGAGTTCAAAGTCAGCATTCCTATCGAATCAACTGCAAATGTTCATCTGCTAATGTCAACCTAGGATGAGATTTTCCATATTTAGGTTCTGAAAATTAAATGATGCTTAGTTTTTTGGGGGGGACAACTGTAATAGCATAAGCAATAAAATATACCAATAAAAATAAATAAATAAATGAAATGTATTCATACAGCTAGGTACTGGCAAACAGTTATAGCAATCCAAAATATGACATTTTGGAGGCATATCCATTACTTAGGAGGCATTTTAGAATTGAAATATATTTTAAATTTTGCTTTTAGCATGTCATTACATTAGAGTTTATTCATTGCCGATTGAAGATCAGTGGAAGCTCCTCAATGTGTAAATAGATTTTGAAATATGGAAATCTTTGCATTACATTGAGGTCTGAAGTACGGTGCAAGAAACTACAGTTTGAACACAGAAAATACATCTGCTGCAAATTTGTGTGGGAATGGAGATCACAGTTCTTATTTTAATTGTTGACAGTAAGGGAAATATATACCTGTGGTTCAAAACTTTAGTTGTTGAAATTAACTTACTACAATATAAGTTTTGCACATAAGTGTTTTGCCCTGTAATTTTGGGTTGAATTCATTACAAACACTAACAAGTGTACAGCAAAAGCTAATTTTCAAAGCTCTTTGAAAAATGTCTAACTTTGTCTGAACTCAATAAATTATATTAAGTTTTATCACTGCTAACTTATCAAACTGTTGTGTGATAGGACAATCAGGATATTCACCTTTTAGTTCTGACAAAAATTCATAGAACTGACAATGGTTAAGTCTATGAGACTGAATGAAATTCACTGTTAAAACTACCAGCTCAAGTAACAAATGATTGATTCAAATATGTTCTACAAGGTATTTGCTGATTTAATATACACAACAAATAACCACAGGTTTTCAACACCTTACATTTTCACAAGCTTGTACTTTTGTGCAGCTAAATTTCTTCTGACCCACACATACTTTTACCACCATCAGTTGTAAATTATCTTAGCAGATTCTACTTCAAGTTATTATAAATTCATGTTTTCTCACTTTCTTGGAAAGTATTCTCATTTGCAGTTTTTCAAACAGACTATTAATAGATGTACTTCATCAATCACATTATACCTTGAATAAACAACTGGGATTAACTCCTTGAATAAAGTTTATTTTCTCTGGACAGGTTTTAATTTATTCACCATTGGAAAATGGCTAACAAATTAGAACTTACTTTGGTTGCAGTCTCATTTCACTTTTTATTTTTTTGTTAAATGATATTCCATTTAAAATTTTCTGATCACTTCTTCTTGTACACTGGGAATGCTGTGATGAGTTTATAGTCTGGTAATGCTGACATTTATTCTTTTGGCACAGCTCTGGTGTCACTGCATGGGTAACACAATGCTACTGTGTTACTGTTCCACTTAATGTCTAACGAAATAATCCTAATCCATGGTGCCTTAAAAACAGAACATTTAAAGTTCACACAGCTTTTCTTTTCCTGTTTTGATGTGATGAGTATGTATAAGTAGTAACAAATAAGTAAAACACCATGGTACAGCAACTAGTGTTGAGTGATCAATGTCACTGTGATTTGCAGGCACAGAGAACAGTCAGAAGTAATGGGAGTGCTGTATGTGCTCTATGTTGCAACTACTCAACTGCCACTGTAGTGCGAAAACAGCCACAGACAATGCAGCATGGTTGTGTTTTAATAAATTTTGGGAAAACATTAAAATTTGAATTTCATATAATTTTTGTTCCTTAAAATACCATCCTTTTAAAAAATTATTTTCAACTATTTCAGATTTTAAACCATTTTCAGTTTGTAGGCTGGGCAAAGAAGGGAGTGGGCAAGATATGACTCATAGACTGAAGTCTACAAACCCTTGTATACAAGTGAAAATAAAACAGAGGCTCCCCAAAAATACCAGGGAGGCTTTCTAAACTAGTGACCTCAGTTTAATTAGTTAGAACATGTGGAAGGCTGTCTGTGGATCTGTTGCACGCAGGATAAAATATCTTTGGGAAAATAAGACAACTGTTTCTTGAATGGTGTCTATAAGCCACAACTGCAGGAAAACCTTCACCTGTCCTTGCTGGTTTCATCAAAAGAGATTTATTGTAGGTTCATCTGAACCCACATAAATCCATCATACAAATGAGTCAACAGACATGTACCACTAAGGTTTCACTCAATATTAATATTAATTATACTCAATATTAAAATTGCATCACATATTTTTGATCTGTCAAACCTCAGGAAGATGCATAGGACCTTCTTCAATCAATTTACTAGGCAGCCAATATGCCCTAGCAGTTGTATGTCATCTTCTGGAATAATAAAAAAGAGAATCCAAGGATACCTAGTATGTTCTTCAAGGTGTGTGTGGAAATTCTATCCATGTTAAATGTGAAGGAATCACTGAAGTGAAATGTTTTATTTAATGTTGTTTTGCATATATGGTAGAGCCAAGAAGACATCCAAGAACACCCAAGGGCTTAACTCAAATAATTGTTGCATAAAAGGTAAAGATTGGAATTTAGAGAAAATATTTTTTTAAAACCACAAGACAAAGAAATGTATGACTATTTTATAGTGTACAAGGGTATTCAACCTGAATAGGACACTGGTGATTATTTTGTTCTCAGAAATATTACTAACCAAAATGTAATTAACCACAATTAGTCCCACGTGTACTTGAAACCACAAGGCAGAAATAACACCAAAAAAATCATCTCACACATGCATTTTAGGAATGGTAAAATATTTACAATAGTAAACATATACTTGATTTCAAAGTAACATGTTCAAATTCTAAGAACCAAGACCAGCCTAATTTTGTTAAAAACTTCAACTCTGTCACCAAAATATATCTGTCCACTCCTATGTAATGAGAAAAACATCTGTCTGTTTTACATTAGCAATTATTGTACTTTCAGTACCAGCCAACTTATTTTGTGCTGGATGTCTCAGTTGCAAACAACAAAACAGATCGGCCAGTTCCTACAGGAGATGTTTTCTATTGTCAACAAATAATTTTGCTAACTTTTCTCTCATTTCCCATGTAAAAAAGAAGTTTCTTTAGGTATTTACTGCCTTAGTTTAAGACTCAAATACCTGATTACTGTTTACAATGAAGAAAAAAATTCAGGAAAGGACCTGTAACAACCTTTGTAACAATACTACCTTATCATGCTCTGCTAAACAACTCTGACACACTTCCTATAGCAGTTTCACATCTGATAGTTATTTGTGAAGTTATTAGAAAATGAAATCACATTTTCCCATCAGAGTATTATTTCTGCTTATAAAAAGTACACATTTTCTCCATCCTTTCTCACACTATCTTAATGATTTGCACTTATCGATAAATGTATAGCTGATTAACAATCACCTGGGAACATAGTATGATAGCTAATTCACAAAATCATATATCTCAGAGATACCAACACAAATCATTAATGGAAATACGTGTTTAAAACAATTAGGAGGTTTTCTTGTTAAACACTACAGTTTCATGGGCTTCCATTTTAGTGACTTAATATTTTTTATTTGCGGATTAATATGCAGTAGGCAACCTCTTTAAATTCAAGTTGGTCTAATCTAAAATTCTCTCTCTTGAGGTCATTACAGTTGTTCCTCTTACAAGTCTCAGCCTTCTTATCTCTTAATCCGTCTCCCTTATTGTTTCACCAGCATTTTCATCTCCACTTTTTCTGCTCTCTAGGCCATAAAAAAGTTGTAAAATATTTGTTCTGGGGGGATTCAGGATTCACTTGAATATGAAAGTGTTATGGATAATAATACACATTCTTTAACTTGAAATTCAAAACATCCAAAATGTAATTAAAGGTTAAATTATGAAGCAATATTCCTTCCACCTGCTAATTTTTATATTATATTATATTATATTATATTATATTATATTATATTATATTATATTTTGGTAATATTATATAATTCATACTTTATTTTTCTACTGTTTGTTCTTTAAGTCAAAGTTCAGCTTTAAAAAAACTGCTTGCTGATTAATTTATTATGTACTGAACGGAAATTCTCTCAATATTCTAATAAATGAGAAATTAAACTTTTTGAGAATATTGAGCTATCAATACAAATATTCTCAGTAAATAACTCCAATTTGAGCATCGTTGAATGTGAGAACACAGTTTTAACTCTGCAAACTGGGTGGGATTCACCGATGACTAACATGGCTCTGTTTTTCATCAGTTACTGAATTCCAAAAGTGTAACACATTTGGATCAGTTGCTTTCTTATTCAGTCATTCTTCTTACCATTTCAAAGCTGGTGTTGCTTAGCAACTTCTAAAAACACTTCTTTTCAAAGAAGGAAGTAAAAGAAATCTTGGTAGAATTTTTAGACTGAAATAACTATAAAATGAGACCAGAAACAACTATATTTATGTGAAAGCTCTACACTACCCACATAATTCTTAAAAAAAATTTAAAAAATTGAATTTGTTACATTTTTAACTTTAGAAAACATATATATGTTTACTCAATTTATTAGCAAATGAACTACGAGTTACTCTTCTATTCCTTTATAACTAGCTACATTTTATCTGAAACTAACACTAATATTGGTTGGTGTAAACTGTATGTATAAGGTTTGCCCTGAATTTAGAATGTAGGGGAAGAGAAATAAAGCAAATTGTCATTATCTTTCAACACTACATGCTGCCTTCAAGGGATCTATAATTTATGGGCATTTCTACTTTTAAGACAATGTACTTTTGTAAATGCATGACAGACCACAGACTTCATGTTATTAAAGAAAAATAAGAGCCATATCAGCTACATGAAACAGTGGCTAGTCATCACCAAAATGGGCATATTCCAGATACAGTCTGTGCTAGAACCTTGGACATGTTGGGAGAGGGTTGGGGGGACGGGTTCGTCCTTTGAGGGTCCTAGGGACACATGGGTCTGATTCCCAGCTGAATTGGGGATGTTAAAATCCACTGGAGCACAATGGGCCACCATAGCTGTGGAGCCCAAAGAACATTGTTTACAACCATGCATGGATAGTTATGCTTACTGAGTGGGTAAAGTCACCGGCTGTGGTGCTTACCCTGGAAAACACCCCAACATTCACTGCATTTTCAATGACTCTGGGGCCTGGGAGTGGAACAATTAAATAATCAAGTCCCAGTATTTGTGGGGATTAACACTATGGCTACAGATTGTACAAAACCCACACTTCCTGTTCATGATCTATGTGGATGTCCATGGGAAAGAACCCTTTAAGGATGAACACTAATAGAATCAACAAGCTGATGAGACCTGTGCTGCCCACATGAGAATGACAGTCACATGGATACACCATTGTCCAGGTCATGGTAATGCACATACAATTCAGGACAGGGCCAAAGAAACAAAGCCTAGTGATTCCAGGGCATGAGGCCAAGGAAGCCTGGCAAATGTGTCCAGACAGCCAGGTTCATGGCCAAGCAGAAGAGGGAACTCTAAGGCATATAGCCTGTTTAGTGCTGTTAAACAGACTATACAGGCTCGTTCCTTCCTCTTAAAGATACTGTTGAGCATTAACTGCATTAGACACCTTTCTGATGAGCTACCTAGGGTTAGCCCAGACCATACATTGTGGGGAAGACTGAGGGAGAATCAGGAGATGGATGAAGTGACTGCTGAAGGGACTGACCAAGCTGCAGAGACTAAATCACATGGCTGTGAAAGCAAGCAATAGACTGGCTGTGGAAAAGAGAACATCTTGGACACCAACAGTCCAGATGTGAAGAGAAGCAACATTAATTTTTCTCAGCTCTTATCCACAGATCATCTGGCCAATATAATCCAAACTATAGCCATCACTTTCAACTTGACTACAGACCACTGAAGAATTTTAATCAATGAACTCTCAGAATCTTCCCAGAACCTACTGATTCAGGAGCAAAGAAGCAACAGAATAAGATTAACTCTCAGACACCATTATGATTCTGTCTTTAGCCTAATCTTACTACTGTTGTTACCCTATGGTCCCCATCTGCTAATAAGGGAAGACAAACTCATTTGTATGTTTTTAAGATTATGGCTGATTATCCCAAACTCTCTTAGTGGTGATGACTAAACACATTGTCCTGGACTTCCTACTGGCCAGTCAGCACCTCTTGCTGCACTTGGAACAATAACATGTTTAACTGATTTGGCTATACATGATGAACCTGGCTGAGCACTTTCCTCCAAGTGTGCCTGATCAACCTACTGGGAGTCATCTTTGAACTAAGCCCCTATGAGGACGATCAAGTAGAGTATCTGACGTAGTATCTTGAGATTTGTTATCTGTGTATGTGAATGTTAGAGACTGGAGTTGTTGGGAAATGGGCCCACAATAATGCTTTGGCAACTGTGTGTGTATACTTATAGGCCACACAGGCAGTGGCTTTAAATCTAGCTAACCTGTGTCTTGGCACAATACTTTGTTATCATTCTGGAATAGTTCCTTGTAGTTTCCCAGGTTCTGATGAGCTATGACGTTTATTGACTTATCCTGCCCAACTCTTAACCCCTGACAGTTTAGCTTCAAACCAAAACAGTTTTGAGCTGCAGTCTAGAATTGGCTCTTCAACAATGAGGTGTCTGACAATTCACCCTGTAGTTACCCTGCATCTTTTATCTTCATGATGTCCTTTTAGTAAATGGGACAAGGACCTGGGGATATAGCAGGTTTGGTTTCTCTTCCTTCTGTTAGCTATGTAAATAATAGACTAAACCTAACAATCTTTATCAGTCATTTTCTCAGCAAGGTGGCAGCCTTTCTCTTGTCTGACTGATGCATGCTTGGAGAAAAAAAAAACTATGCTACGTTCATTCTATTAAATACTATGTGGCAGTAAAAATTAATAAAGGTACCAATATGGGAAGATTTATCAGATGTGCTGTTAAAATAAAAAAATCAAGTATAATATATTCATTTTAGGCTTATATTAAGTATCTACAAATAGGCATACATATAATACATAAATATATATATATATGAATACCTATCAGTACAAATACATAGAAAATAATTAGCAAGGAACATGTATAAAGGACACATGGACAAAGCCAAAGGCGGGTAGGATCAAGAGTGGAAGGTTAGGATGGCTGGGGTTGTGGGGAGTGGTGTGGGGAGAATGGAGACAACTGTACTTGAACAACAATAAAAAAGAAAGAAAATAGGAAGTTAAATACATCAAATCTCTAATAGCTATCTCTGCAAGAAGACAGGAGAAGTAAGTAGGTAAGAATGCAGTTTCAATGTTTATACTACATCTATGTTACTTAGAATTTTCAAAAACAGTATTCATGTATTACCCATGAATTTAAGAGAGATGATTAAAATCATTTTTAAAGGACTGCATATGCTAATTTTTATTTATTGGTACCATTAACAATTAAGCTCTCTATTGGAGTTGGAGAAGGGAACAGAGAAAGTATGATCACTATGTGTAAGTTAATAATAGAATCCAAACCTATCTCATATAAATATCATCCTCTTTAAATTCTCTCAAGAATTCTGAATATAATAACAATAGCAACATTAACAACAACCAACATTTATGAATATTTTCTACCTGACAAGTACCGTGATAAGATCATTTAAATACATAAATTCATGTGAGACAGAATGTTAGCTATTTCTGTTGAACACCACTACTCATAGAAAATTCATTATTTTGCAAAGAACACCACTACTCAGAAAACTCATTATTTTACAAAGCATCTTTTCATTTTCTGGATGGGTATAGAAGCTAGAATAAATAGTATTTCTTACACAAAGCAATACCAAATCTGTCTTTAAGAAGAAAATCTGTATACTCCTTTCTCTATATTCAAAGCCCTTCAAATGTGTGAAGATAACTCTTTCAGACTTCTCTCAAATATATTTATTGATCAAATTTGTTTTTATACCATCATCTGAAAATGAATCATAGACCTAACCATAAAAATTAAAGTACAAAACTTCTAGGAAAAAAATTTGACATTTTCAAGTTTCTTAAGACACGAAATGCAAGAAATATTAAAGAAAACATTTGTAAACTGGACTTGAAAATTAAAATTTTCTGCTCCTTGAAGAACACAAATAAGTAAATGAAAAGGCAAGCCATAATATGGGAGAAAATATTCACAACACATAATTGATGAAGGATTTATATCCAGAATATGTAATGAACTCTCATAATTCATTAAAAAAATAAACAACCCAATAAAAATGGACAAAATATTTGAAGAGATAGTTGACAAAGGAAAATACAGCAATGATCAACAAGCACAAGAAAACCAATTAGGAAAATGCAAATTAAAACCATGAGATTAAACTACACATAAATTATAATGGCTAGAATTTATAAAAGGCTGACACCACCAAGTAATGATGAAGATGTGGACCAACTGACATATTCATGCACTTGTGGTAAGAAGGTAAAATGGCAAAACCCATTTGAAAAACAACCTGGCAGATTTTTTTAATAAAGTTCAATATTTCATATGACTTATTCTATTCCTAAGTATGTACCCCAGAGAAATGAAAACATATGTTTGTACAAAGACTTAAACTCAAATGTTCATGCCAATTTGATTTCTAATAGCCAAAAACTAGAAACAACTTATATGTCCATTAATAGGTAAATGGATAAAAAAACTGTAGAGCCAGACAATGACTATTCCTCAGCAATAAAAAGGAATAAATTACTTACACATTTAACAACAGAGATAAGCTTCAAAAACTGCTTGCGTAGCAAAAGAAGCCTAGGCATAAGGTTACCAAGTATATGATTCCATTTAAAGAAAAACACAGGAAGTGTCAAACTGAATCCACAGTGGTAGAAGACATGATGGGGAAAGGCAGAATGGGGTGAGAGAGGGGAGGGGAGGACGGTCTGGCAAGGGGCACTATGGAATTTATGGCGCGATGGAGATACACCATATCTTGACTGTGATGGTAGCTACATGGGCTTATATTACTCATATACATAAGGTAGTTGGACAGATAATTTGAAATCATTCCCATAAAACAATTTTACCAGCTTTTCCTATCTTTTGAGGCAGAAAATATTTCATTTTGAAATCACTATCTCATGTGCCTGGTACACATATGCTGAGAAGTTATTTCAAACAAATTTCAAACATTTTGCCTAAACTCCTCACTATAGAATTATTTCATTTTCTTTGGATACAGATTTACTAAAAAAAATTCTAAATAAAATGATTTCATTTTTCCCCACATTTTCATTTTTAGATCACCCTTCATGCTATATGGTTCACAAATCTTTTAGAATATCTATGTTTTCTGTCCTGCCTACTTTGGTTGCTAACAAAATATCTATGGTCAGACGTTGATTTTCCTGTACCTACTTTTCACAATAATGACAGTTAACTTATCTAGACTATAACAAGCTTTTCAAATGAAATCAGAACCACAGCTTATGAAATAGGGATAAGGCAAACATTTCCTTCATCCCAAATATACTTGACAAAAGCTAGGATTTGTGTTAGCCAGTGAACAAGTCATTGGTGATTTTATTTTGTTAGAATTTTTTCATCTGCATTATTTTTTCCATTCCATCTCTACTTACATCCCTAGTTTAGGAGACACTTACATTTCTTTTGTGGTAATGCAATGGTTAACCTGTTTCTAACAATCTTAACAATTCCTTTGGGAATATGAATCTATCGATGATTAACCCAGAATTAACATTATCTGTTTTCTATAGGAAAAGTACCAAATCAAGAAAACTCTACAATACAGCTTCTAATCGCTACTCATTATTCCTTCCTACCCAGACCTAAACTCTAGCTGTAATGACCTACTTGCAATTCTCTCAAGTCTTCTTGATTTCAACGATTTTTATTATGCCTTAGCTCACGCTGTCTGTATTCATGATGAAATTTTCATTAGAAGTTCTTTTTAAATGTTAATTTTTTCTGCCTTCCTCCTAGCAAAATAAACTTTCCTCTCACTACTGTAAATTTCCTGAGATTAAAAATTCTATATTTTTTATTTCTGCATATATATCACCTGGCACAATGCTTTACACACAGTAAGCATGTAACAAATGCTCTTTTAATATCTTGATAGAATGGACAACTCACTGGAAGCAATTTAAATTTTCAAAGTTGACTCAAAAATTAAATAACTAAAGAAATTGAAAAGTCTGTCAAATAATTACATTCAAAAAGCTCAGCACTTATATTGCTTTATGTGATCCTTCAAACTTTAAATGAAGAAACAATTTTTATGCTATAAAACTACCCTAGCCTATAGAAAAAATAGAACTTTAAATTCATCCTATTACTTAGTATAATTCTGATATTCTAAGTGAAAAAGGGATCCATACACAAAACAAATCACACACAAATGAACCACATTTATTAATGTAAACATTAAAAAAATCACAAAGTACTGGTAAATTAAGTCCAGTAACATATTGAGAAACTGATACACTACAGTCAAGTACAGCTTAAATCGAAAAATGCAAGTGGGGTTTAATATTTAGTTGTACATAAATATAACACATAATATAATATGTCAAAGGAACAGGAGGGAGATAATGAACAATGAACAAATTACTTTTCCTGTGATTATAAAAAATACCTATCCTAAACCAATGGAAAAATATGATAAGTAAAAGGAAAATATTTTGGGCAGTTTCATTAAAAATTAAAAACAGCAATATGATAAAAACACAAACAAGATATATAAAGTTACTACTGTAAAAACAGAGAAAAACTAATTGCTTATTGATTTTATCAGTGTCTAGAAAGTGAACTAAATGCAACCATACTTAATACAAATGTTCAATGAAACAGACAAAAGTAAAATAGAGAAAATTAATAATATTCCTATATGTGGTAGACTAAATAATAGCCTCTCAAATAATATCCATATCCTAATCCTTAAAATTTGTAAATGTCCTCTAATATGGCAAAGAGAACCCTGTAGATGTGATTAAATTAAATATCTTGATATGGGGAAATTAACCAAGATTATGCAGGTGGGACCCAAATATAATCAAAGGGCCCTCATAAGCGGGAGACAGGAGTGTCAAAGGAGGATGTAGATGGGACAATAGAAGTGAGAGGGTGGAGTGATTCAAGAAAGGGATCTCAAGCAAAGGAAAGCAGGCAGCGTCCAGACACTTAAAAAAGAAAAAGGAAACAAAACAAAAGGGATTCTCTCCCCTACAAGCTCCAAAAGGAACCAGCCCTGTCAACTCCTTAGGTTTAGCCCAGTAAAACTGACTTTTTAACTTCTGGTCTCTAGAACAATAAGAGAATAAATTTGTGTTGTTTTAAGATGATATTTGTGGTAATTGTTACAGTGACCGCAGAAAACTAATATATTATAGAACATTAGTTAAAAAAGATTTAAAAGAGCAACTAGAAATAATATTAAATTAAAAAAACAACTGGGAATGATCTTAAATAAAATAAAGTGGATCTCTATACAGAAAAAAGCTTTCCTGAGAAAGAAAAAAAAATCTCAGTTCACATAGGAAATCCTACATAGTACAAGGATATTTTGTGCAAGCAAATTAATAGTTTTAACACAATTCTACTAAAATTAAAAAAATGAATGGTTTATTTGGAAAGGATACTTGGAAAATGATTCTTGCATTCTAAGAAAAAGTATGTAATAACATAACAGTTTTCAAAATAAAGAATAACAGAACCAGGAAACTACTACCCTAGTAGATCACACAAAATAAAAAGATAAAAAGCAACAATAAGTAAAACAAAGAAACAAGTAAAACAAGAACTAATACAACAGTGGACCAAAATAAATATCCCTTCCCCCAGAAAACCTGGAGTACATAAAAAGTTAGCAGAAGTATATATGATTACTCGAAAATGATTCCAGCATATCTGAAGAAAATATAGTGAAAACTTATCCTTCCAAATATGAGAATAAATTCTATATAAATGAGAGTTGCAACATAAAAAATTAGATCAAACCATAAATAAGTATATATAAAACCTCAAAGAGGAAAGGTATTTTAATCACAGACATGAATGGGAAAGAAATAGATGACAGAGTTGACCATATACAATATTTTTAATTTTGTATGTGAAAAACACCAATTGTTTTATATAACAAAACAATTGGGGTATGGGGCCCAGATGGGGAAAAATAGACCAACATTTTAAAAGCACATAATTTTTGGAAACTGGAAAGTCTGATGAGAAACAGACACATGCATATACTGCTACTAGGACTATAAACTCATTTAATTTTTTTGAAGTATAATTTAGCAATGAATATTCAAATATCTTAAAATACTGCATGTACTCCTATGACCTAGTAAATTAACCACTTTATGTTTACTAATTTATTATAACAGAACAATCATAAATGAACACACACACTTAAATAGTACTTTTATTTATATTTTAGAAGATTGAAACAAGTCTACCATGGAGGAATGACTACATGTAACAAACACCTAAGATGAAATATTCTATATTATTAAAAAATTGTGCCTGTGAAGAATGAAAAATATATATCATCTAAAAATGCACATGGTACTATAAAAAGATATAATGCTCTGTATACAGTATAATCTCTTTGTAAATAAATGTGTACTACAACTAGAAGCATAGAAATACATTCCCAAGAGCTACTGTTACCTTCGAAACTTACCTTAATTCATAAAAAATAATATTTTTATATTCAGAACATTCAAATTAGACTATAGGAAAATGAAAAATCTCAAGCTGGGAGAGATTTTTTTCTTAAAAAGTAATGAAAAGGTCACATAAGAAAAATGCTTCACTTATTTGATTCCATGAAAATATGAAATTCTTCATGTATAAAATGCCATAAACAAAGATGAAGACAACTGACAAATGGAAAAATTAAAAGTATATGGACAAATAGTTTTAATATCATTATTATCCATGCCACAAAATATACTAATGACCAACAATATTCTGGCCCCAAAAAGCACAGCAGTAAACAAATCAGAGCAGATAGGTGCTGTCATGGTTCTTTCATTATTGGTGGAAAGGACAGGCTTTCCCTAAGTAAGTAATGAGTAACTTTAGACAGTGATAAATGCTATGAAGACCATAAAAGACTGGGGAAAAAAACAAAAGGGAGAGAGTAATGTGACAGAATGTGACAAGGGTGAGAAGGGATGTTATGTTAGGAATTTTGGAATAGCTCCTCTAAGGATTAACATTGGAGCTGAAACAAGAATGATAAGCCACAGTCAACAACATGAGATTGGAGGAAGAGGGATCTATGAAATGGAGAATCAGAAATGCAGAAGGTCATGAGACTAGACAAAGAACAGCCTGTTTGAGAGCTGGCTGAAGTGTCCATAGCATAACGTGCAAGGGGGAGACGGACATACGATGTAATCAAAAATATCTCAAGGGCAAATCATATCGAGACTTTTAAAACATCATAGGAAGTTTAAATGGCCTTTCAAAGCAATAGGAAAAAGAGTAACATCACAAAATAAACAAGGCTAGACACAATTCACAACTGAAAAAAATACAACTGGTCAATCAATACACACTTTTAAAATCTCAATTTATCTAGTAATCAAAGATAAGCAAATTAAAATAGTACGATATAATTTTTTTATCTTTCATTATTTATATACAATAGCAGTAAGGTAAGAAATGCCAAAAGATTGTTATTTATGCTAGCAAAAAATGGGAAAAAATTGAGTAATAAAAAATAGAAGGGTAATTTAAATAAATTATGGTACATTTTTACCATTGAAAAGTGCGTGTCCATTAAGTTCTATCTTAAAAGAAGTTAATGTTTAATTATGCCTGATACTGTTGATTATACCATTTCTAACCCATTCACAAATTCTAACAGTGCTCTTCCAAAATATTCTACCTCTCATCACTTCTATAGTGAAAAGCCCTAAATCACCCTAATTCCTGTGATGAACACAATTAAGTCCCTAATAATTACCTTTTTCTAGCCCCGCATCCCTTTCACTTGTTCATCTTCCACACTGTAGGAAGAGCAATGTCCTCAGTGTTCATCATCATAACATTTGGGTGCCAATGTCTTCACAATGTAACTATAATTAAATTCTCAATTCTAACTATGGCCCGCTTGATCTGGCTCCAGCATTATCTCAAAGGCCTCACCTTCTGCCACACTCTACAACAGTGTTCAATACAAACAACATTTCTTTCTCTTCTTTTGAACATGCCAAACACATTCAGATCCAGATCTTTGTTTGCTGTTCTTGATGCCTGGAATGTGAACTTCCTTCTCCTAACCATTTAGAGCTCAACTCAAACATCCCTTCTTTGCAGTATGCTTCTCCTCAACAGCTGTTATCATGTGCACTTGCTTTTTTCATAATGCTTATGCCTATCTAAAAATTACATATTTTAGTGTTATATATTTATGTCCCTCTCTTCACTTACAAGAATATAAACTCCACAAGAGCCAAAACCTTCTGAATTTTCAGCATGTAGGACAGTGCCCAGCAGTTAGTATTACTAAATAAACATTTATTGATTAAATGAATGAATGAATAAGGAGTAATAATAGAATACTATACAAATAACAGAATTTCAAATTAAATTCATAAAATTATTAATAGATTTCATATAATATGTAGGGTATAAAAGCAGTATATGCTAACACTCACATTTAAATATAGACAAATCTAGAAAATAGATAAAACAAATCTAGGCTTCATATTTCATTTTTATTAGCCATAATGAAATTAAACAGAAAATTTATCATTTTCAAAGAAATAATTAAGACATTAGATTTTTTAAAGTAAATTAATAAAATCAAGAGCTCTCATGTATAGATATATGTGTAAATGTGCATATATGGATGACAGACATAAAAATATACACACACATACTAACAGAAAGGGAAATGAGAAAAGATGGAATTATACTAATCCAATTACCCAAAATTATAGACTGAAAATAATGTTTTTAAAAGAACACATTTAAAAGGCCACCTTATTTCTATATAACACTAACAAACATTCATTGAAATAATTTTATGAAACCCTCTAAAAAACAGAAAAAGCACATACTCAAATTTAATCTGATCTGAAATGACAGCTGCTTCAAAATAAGGATTTTCAGAAACCAGTGATTATGTTCAAAGACTATCATAAGAAGAAGCAGAGGGGGAATATAAGCTATCTATAAAGTTCTAGCACAAGAGGCACTCAAATACTCTACAGCAGATACTCTTAGCTGGCCACTGTATCCTCTGACTGGGATAAATCAGATCCTTAGTGGGACTGGTGGTTGGGATGAAGACTTTTGTAGGTAACAATTTACTGAGAATATTTTCTATGGAAAGCACAATGGTAAACAAAAGCAAATGAGAACATGGAAATAAACAGAATGACATTCAATTCAAAAAGGAGTGGTATTATTTTGACCCTGCATTGCCAGATACATGGTGAAGTCATAGCACAAAGGACTGAGGTTGGGAGACAGAATGAGAATGGAGGACTAAAGGTTTGGCTTGATTTCAGACATGCCAAATCTTTCATAACTTGCAGCACTGGGAAAAATGTGAATTTGGAATTAGTGAGAAGCACAATAAAAAATAAATTAATAACCAATTTCATTGTTATTTGCACTTATACCCATAAAATGAGTGAGGTATTTCTCATACAAGCACTACCTGGGATTAAGTATAAAATAAAGAACTAGG
Organism: Phyllostomus discolor; assembly: GCF_004126475.2. Taxonomy (NCBI): domain Eukaryota; kingdom Metazoa; phylum Chordata; class Mammalia; order Chiroptera; family Phyllostomidae; genus Phyllostomus; species Phyllostomus discolor. The sequence continues at coordinate 140,843,393 of NC_040903.2, read as the reverse complement.
TTTCTAGCCCTGGCTGGCGTAGCTCAGTGGATTGAGAGTGGGCTGTGAATCAAAGCATTCAAGGTTCGATTCCCAGCCAGGGCACATGCCTGGGTTGCAGGCCACGGCCCCCAGCAACCGCACATGGATGTTTCTCTCTCTCTCTCTCTTTCTCCCTCCCTTCCCTCTCTAAAAATAAATAAATAAAATCTTAAAAAAAAACTAGGTTTCTGAAATTTTAGAGTTCATTACTTTTTAAAAAATAGTTTACTTGATCCATTAAAAACTGTTTCTAAAATAAAAGTCACAGATTATTACAACTGAAAAACAGAGTCATTTAAAAGGGAAAAATAACATTGAAAAAAAGAAGTATAATTCAGATGGTACATTTTGAAAAACTGTATTTTTAAGCACTAATTTTCCTGTTTAACAACTGGTGGCAATACATAGCAGATGCTTCCTAAAAACTCTCCTGAATTTTAGTGTTCCCAAGTATGCTCACAAAAACAGAAAAATAGAATTTTACTCTTCCTAATATTGTACTTCCATCACACAGCAATATTCAACTTAAACTAAATGAAAAATACCAGAGTAATTAATTTTATTAATTTAGTAAGGTAAACAGAGTGTTTGAGTTACTGAAATGATTGCGGAGTAAACTAACAGGAATAAAGTGTTTCCAGATACCTAAAACTGAGAATCACTTGGGCATATTTTATACTTTGTTCCTCCTTATGAAAACACAAAAACAAAGTCCACTGGTGTAAGAGATGACTGCATACAAATAATTATACATATTACAATTCCTGGCATCCACACTGCCTGAAACTCAACTGATCCTGAGATCTGTCATATTTAGCATTCACCTAATATTTTCATCTCCAAGATTCCTAAACTTGTTAATAGATAAAATTATCATAAATAAAATATTAAAATGTCAGCAGTTATATTGGTGACAAGATAAGGTAAAGTCTTTCTTAAAAACTTTATATGATAATCCAATTTAATAACAATATGGAAAATAAGGAGAAAAACCACTCGGATACTTTATTAGAAACTGATTTACCTTCTCTCAATCTGTAATGATCTAATATGAAGAAAAAATATCTCCCCATTTTACTTTAATATATGCATTTGAAACTTTCCAAGGGAAAAATGTTTTAAAAATTATACAGAATTTTTCAATTATTTCTACTTACAATGCCACTTTGATTCTTAGTTATCTAATTATCACATATTTGCCTGACCATATATATTTAAAGAATCCTACTTTTGGCTAAATTTCACTAATAAAGACTGCATTATTCTGTTGAGTAATGGCAGGTACTCAGTGTTACACCACAAATTATTTAAGGCAACTTATTTACAGTAATCACTCAAAATAAAAAAGAATAAAGTCTGATTAAAATAGTACTTTACTCCCAACAAATACAACTACAAATTGTAAAATTTCATTTTCTATCCTAGAAATACAAGTATTTCATAACCAACATTCTTGGTGACAAATAGCTTGCTTTTTCTGCCATTTCTGGCCATATTTGGTGATATAATTTGAAATACTGAAGAACTTAAAAAGGAAAATACTATAATTAAAAAATTGTGATTTGAAAAATGCCTTTTATTTTTATTATTTTTTACTTTCAATATTAACCTGTTTGGAATACCCCATTTTCCTTATTTGTCATAGTTAACTACATCAAGTATAATGAAATAAAAAGAAAAATAATGAGATGCAGAAAAAATGAAAGAAAATCAATTTCACCAAAACAGAACTAAAGCCTAAAAGGAACTTTCCTAAGAATGAAGATCAATACCAATGGATTAAAAAAAATCAGAGGTATATAAACTAATTCTTGCCCTTTCAAATATTTCTTGGATAAAAGATGGAAATAAAAATAGAAGAATGAATTATTCAACTTAGAAGAATTACTACTCAGTAATTTTATCAACTTTCAGTGTTTAGAAGAGATTCATTAATTCAGCAAATAGCACACTACTGAACACATAACAGACACTAGCAGTAAGGGGTTCACCAGTAAATAAGTCAGTAGCTCAAAAATGCTCACAATAGTGTCACAGGTTCGATTCCTAGCCAGGGCACATGCCTGGGTTGCAGGTCATAACCCCCAGCAACTGCACATTGATGTTTCTCTCTCTCTGTCTATCTCCCACCCTTCCCTCTCTAAAAATAAATAAATAAAATCTTAAAAAAAATGCTCACAATCTAGTCAGCAAGACGGCCATTCTTCTAGATTACACACAACACTTTAAACAAAGTATCAGAACACAGAACACAGCAAGGAGAAGTATTTATTCTAAGTGCTAAACCAAAAAAGACTTCACCTAAACTGAGCACCTAAGACTTGATAGGGTTCTACCTGGAGGAAAAGATAGCAAGGACTTTCCAAACCCACAATACCCTAAGATAAGGCATAAAAAATAGAAATGGATGAACACTATAGAAATTCCTAGAAATGCAAGCTGCTCATTATGGGCTGAGTGTTAAGCTGTGTAATAGGATATTAAAATCAGAATTTTCCTGTTTTCTTAGTTATAAATGAGGACCCAATGCTGAGAACAATAGGATACAAGTGCTAGAACTCAGGTGCCAAATCATTTACATAACACTTAGAAAGACTAAGGCTAATGCTCAGACATCCTTTAGTCTTATTATTCACATCAAATATATATATATATATATATATAAGCATATACTGGAAAAGGGGAACTTACAGTCTGAAGAAGAAATAGAACAGTGATTTATTCAGAGTCTGGCCTGTGTTTTTTAGAATAAAGGACACTCAAGGAATGGTACAGTCATTAGACTTAGGCCTGAAAAAAATCTAAATACAAGGCGGCAAGAGGACCTCAGTCTGGACTACTAACTTAGAAATGCCCAAGAGTTCCATTCCACAGTTTGTAGAATAAAGAATGACTGTATTCCCATGAGACAGATATGGATGCCCTAGGAAAAAAAAACTAGCACTGGGCCATTTTTTAAAGAAACTCTACCTGGAAGGCAACAAAAGAAACAAGAAAACCCCAGAAGAAAAAGCCTGGAGGTAGTCCACAGAGTCAGAGACCTAAGGAGGGTAGTCAAAAGAAGGCAAACAGAAGAAAAATATCAAATCCATCAAGGAATTACAACTGGGTTATCCCCAAACAGTGGGAGTCTTTGATAAATCCTCAAGCAAGATAAAGAATCCAGAAGAGATAAAGACATTTAAACAACATTTCCCAAGGGCATAAAATAATATTCAGATTGAGATTTGGGGTATAAGTAACAGGAAAGAATAAAGTAAACTTCTGCTTGTACACTAGTGAGCTCATCTGTTTTAATAAGTTTATTAAGAATGATAAATCAAGCCCTGGCTGGCGTAGCTCAGTGGATTGAGCATGGGCTGCGAACCAAGTATCGTAGGTTCGATTCCCATCCAGGGCACATGCCTGGGTTGCAGGCCACAGGCCCCAGCAACTGCACATGGATGTTTCTCTCTCTCTCTCTCTCTCTCTCCCTCTCTCTCTCTCTCTCTCTCTTCCCCCCCCTCCCTCCCTTCCCTCTCTAAAAATAAATAAATAAATCTTTCAAAAAAAAGGAATGATAAATCATGGGCAAAGCAATATGATTATAAGGCCATGATTTATATATGATTATTGAGTTTGAAATCTATTCTATAAATATATTTTTTAAAGTACATACTAATTACAAAATTAGTTATATTTTAGTTCCTTTAGGGCAGAAGTCCCCAAACCCCAGACCATGGACTGGTACTGGTCAGCAGCCTGCTAGGAACCAGGCCACACAGCAGGAGGTGAGCCACAGGGAGCCAAGCTTTGCCTCCATTACTGCCTGAGCTCTGCCTCTTGTCTCTCCTCCTCCTGCCCTTCTGTGGAAATGAACCTGCATCTGTTTTTAAGAAGTTCATTTATTTTCTGAATTGCAGAAACTCTATTAATTGTGAGGAAAAGACGTTAAAGGAATACTTCACCCTCAACAAATTTATAGAGGAAACAGACATGTACAAGGCAGTTACACTTCATGTGTTAATTGCTAGAACAGGAATAAGCAAACACAACAGAATTCTATAGAAAGGTCATCTAAAAAAATATAAGGGATGAAGAAGGCATAGGAAACATCTCAGTTAAGGAGAAATCTAAAGTGAGATCTCAGGGAAGAGGATGAGTTATACAGATAATAGCCCAGGGATAGAGGGGTGTGTGAGTGGATGGAAAAAATGAAGACACACAAAGGCCCAAAGAAAGAGTAAGAAATTTCAGGAACTGCAAAAAATAGAGTATCAACTGATCAAAATATGCAGTTTGCAAGGAAAGAAATGAAAATGAGGACATAAGGAGGAAACAGATCACATGTCTTGACAGGAAATTTGGATTTTATCATAAGACGATGGACGGTTTCAGTAATACTCCTTTTTCATATACTGGCATAGCTGGTATATGCTAAATACTCTTTCACGTTTTCTTTTTTCCTCACAACAACCCTGTGAGGTAGGTGTAATGAATCCCAATTAACAGAAAAGGAAAAACTCTTAAAGTTGTTAAACAATTTACACTTGATTAAATAGCTACAAAGTGGCAGTCAAAATTCCAAATCAGAAAATACATTAGGAAAATGACACACACAAACACACATGCAAACACACACACATACACACACACACTTACTTTACCCACAACACAGAAATTTCAGAGTTAAAGGAAAACTTTTAAGTAATGCTTATTAATTCAACATTAAAGATAAAAGATTTGTGGCATCAAAACTTCTTTATGCAAATTTGTATGTTTAAAATTTTCAATTAATTCAATTTATATTGCGATAATACCAGAATTCATAAAAATAGGCAGTAATTATTTAATATAAATAAAATTAGGAAGAATTGAACTAATTATATGAATATTTAATTTCATATATCTGCCTGAGGTTTGGGGCGGACATTTTCACATTTATTTCTAATTTATGTAAATTCAAACTGCACATGTTTTTCTATGAATATAGATTATATTTTTCATTATAGAAAATAATGTCTGAATCCTAAATTTAAATGCAGTTATTCAAATATAAATTATTTGTACAAAAAGAACTGGACACCTAATGTTGAATTGCAAAAGTCATCTGCCCATTATTCACAATAAAACATTTCAAAGTTTTCATATCCCTATCAAATCACAAGAATGTGTTCAGACAAATATGTTAAGACAATTTTTAAATACCTTTTTGGATAAAAATAAAAATATTCCCTTAATTTAAAAGACTGAGTATGTATTTTATAAAATGAGAATTTAAAATTATTTAAAAATGCATATTCTTTAAAATTAGTTTAAATTACATAAATCTATTCTCCAAGTATACTTCATCATATCTTTTTATTTTATTACCAATTTCACTATTTATTCAGCTGAACCTAACATTCATTTGCCATAATTCTGGTCCTTTCAAATAAGATGAAGAGCCCTCCCTTGAAAAACAATCAAATGGCAGTATCAGGTTTCTATAATTATTTAGATAATTTCTAAATAAAATAAATGTTCCAAATAAACAATTTAACTAAAAACCAACATGTTCCTTTATTTTTGATTACACAACTAATACGTGTTTATTAAATTCAAATAATATACAAATATATCGATTAGAATGAAAGTTGCTAATCTAATTCCCTTTTCCAATAATATACACTAAAAGTATATTAAAGTATAAGATTCACATGGTTAAAATGGAGTCTAATTTGCAAAATTTACACCATCCACAGAAAGTCTAATATATAATAAATATTATTATTAAAAATATACACTCATATATGCACAATAGATATAGTTTGTACCTTTTCAGCAAAACATTAAAATAATATATAAAACATATGGTTTATTCTGTCACATGTGATTACTTCAGTAAATAAGATGAATAGAATTGAGCAATACTTACACTGTTTGCAGAAAATGCAAAGGAACCAATTTTAGAAAATTTGGTTAAATATTTCATATACAGATAAAATACCCTTTCTAGAGATACATAAATACATTATATTGTGTCTAAGCTATATTCTTTAAAATACTAATGTTTACATCTTTAGTGCTTTGACTTTTGGATGAAGTATTAAGTCTATACAAGGGGGAAAACAGTAATTTTTGGTAAATTCTACTGAGAGTAAATAAAACCTATTTTTTCTGATTTACCTGATGCTTCCATGATGAACAGGATATTGAGAATTGTACTATATTTATTCTCAAAAAATATTTCAAAATAGTGGGGATAACTTCACTACAAAATTAGAGAGACCTCAAAACCTTTGCAGGAAATCAGACCTCTTCTTGGATGGTATTCTAGAATACCATCACTGGGCATTTAATACATACAAATAATATTCTAACTAGAATAAAATCACTGATGCCAAAATATCTTGGTTACATATGTAAGGTATAATTCCAAATACACAGAATTCTATCCCGAGTTAAACAGCAAACACTTAAAGAAAGGATCTCTAGGAAATAATTTCTTCCACCCACCTCATTTTACAAGTACGTAAACTGTGGCCCAGAGAGGCCTTATTCTGCCTTCATTGAAAATCTATAGGTATAGAGATATACACATATATCATTTAATTTGTGGCACATAATTTAGGTTAGCTAAAACAAATGGCATTGTATTTCATATCACTCAGACTGTGATAATACTAAGGAACCCTAATTTCTTGTCATAGACATACCTATAGACGCACAAAAAATAATTAAACAACCAGTTGATAACTAGTAAGTTATACTATTGTGTAAACAAGCAAAAACAGTTAAAATACAACAATCCATATCATATTGTTTAACAAGAGATACAGCAGTTCCTAATGTTATTTTCCTATCCTATAAGGCATGAACATGCCAACTATTACTAAAGATAGCACTCTTGTAAATTGCTTTTACAAAAAAGAAAATTATTAAATAATGGAGTGGGAGAGATAGACCAAAATACAGTAAGTAGAAATTCAAATATTTACTATTTCTCTCCCAAGCTTTGTTTCAGTATGTTTAAAAATCCAAGTTCAATGTTTCTAAAACAAAGAATGAAAAGTGGGTTTATCATAAACCTACTCTGTTGCAAAAATTTCACCAAAAGAGTAAAAGTAATAACACTAAGGAATAAAACACAGCAAGCAAAGCTAATCAGGATGTTCCTGCTGAATTATAAGTTGAATTACTACTTAAAGAGCACAGCTCTAAAATATTATATAATTGGTTTGAGTATTTGAAAATATTTAAAAACAAATTGACTCTTTTAAGTTTCATTAGAAGTGTGGCATTTATAAAAACAATTTAGTTTCATTCACTTTTTTTTAATTTTTATTTTAATCATTGTTCAAGTACAGTCTTCTCCCTTTTACTCCCATTCCAGCCCACCTCATTCACTTTTAAAATAAAATAATTTCCAGGAGTGCATCCATTTGTTTGTTATTCAGTTCAGTTTCAATCACAAATTAGATGACCTTAATATAAAATTTAGATCCTGGGAGAGCTGCACTAAGTTTAACTGACCTCAATACATTTTTAAATGATGTTTCCCAATTATTTGTTATTCTCTCTTATTGGGTTTTCCAGTCTAGAGTGGGTACACAAGAAACTTACAGTCTATGTAGTACTCCTAGTCAGTGTCACTCTGCAGATGGCACAGTGGAGAAATACCTTCGGTACAGGACCATGTACAATTTCTTCTGCAGCTGTCAGCACCTAGGGGAAAGTGCGCTGTTAAACAGTTGCTGCGTTCCACCTCAGAAGTGGCTGCAATTCGGTGGTGGGTGAAGTGATTCCTGTACATATATACAGGGGTGAAAAATACTATAAAAATAAAAATATTTAACAACACAAGTGGCTGTTTGAAAACTGTGCCACAGCAAAACAGAATACATCATTCAGTCACAAGAGTCCTACACAGATGGGCTACCATTCATTAAAAAGTTGAATGTTAAGAATGATTGAAAGGAAAAAATAGAAATAGTTATTTAATTCACAACATAACTATAAATCAATGTTAAAACATCTGTTGTTGAAAAATTAAACCCAAACACTGCACACTGATTTATAACATTATTTCTATAGTAATTTACCTAAACCCTGGCAAGTGTATACAGGAAGATTCTTCACTCTGTTTAGCTCATTTAATGCTTTTGTTTTAAATGACAATTCAAGGAGGGAAAATCAAAAAAGGTTAGGTATCAGAATTGAAACATATGTAACATTAAATATCTAACAAAAAGGTAAGAAAAACCATTAGGAAATTCTAAATTATATGAAAAAACCATTTAATAAAATAACTAGTCCTCAGAACTATCAAAGGTTATATTATTTTTCATATTATGAAGCTTTACTAGTGATTCCATTACAAAATGACTATTTTTCTTCTCCAAAGTCACACTGAATTAGAATCTACATACAATCTTTATCTTCAGCCCATATAAATGAGTTAACCAAGTGTACACTACTTTAGTTCATTAATACAGAAATTACCACATTTTACTTTTACCACAATACCCTTTCTACTTATCTCTGATGAAATCAGAAAATAAAATTCAGAAATTATTCTGAGAAATATCACTGAATAACTAGGCTATCTTTCTAATCTCCTATCTCAGGTCACGCCTACTATATTTATACTACTATGAGGAGGTAACTGTTTCCTTATTTCAAAATATTATATTTAGGTTCCTAACATAGACAGAGGGTGCTGGAAGAAAAGTCCAACAAATCTAACTAGTAAAAAGTGCCTTATATGTCAAACTTTTCTGAATCTCATTTGTTATAACAGACTTCATTTATGTTGGCATATACTCGGTGGAGTCAGAAATAATTGATAATTTCCCTTTCTTGAATAAGCCATAGAATAAATATTTACTTTAAATGACAAGAGACGGTAGAAGAAAAATAAAGTATTTACACGAAGGACCCCAGTCTCTTCATTAAAAGATCAGGGATTCCCAATCTGAGATCCATGTATGAAATTTAGGGAACCTAGGAATTCTGTAAAATTACATATGAAAATGAAGACATATCATACAGGTTCATAGTACATTTTTATAAAGATGATGGGCCATAAGCTTTGTTAGGTTCTTAAAAGGCTCTGTAACTTCTCCCAAAAGTTAAGAAACTACTTACTACTAAGTGATATGAAGACACCCAATTAAATAAGTACCATAATCATGTATTAAAAGTCTCACTCTGAGGAGCTGTTTCCTCCTTATGTAAACTGAGTAACAGACACAAGGATGTTCCAATTAAGTAAAATAATTCACATAAAACACATGGTACAATAATCGATCTATTATTATCAGTAACAGTAATAATATTCAAAAGAGCTACCTCAAACAACTAAAACTTCCTTATAGGGACCCATCTTTGTTTACTGCTATAGAACTTCATATTCCCTTTATTTAGCTGTTGTCTTCTACATTTATTTAGCTGTGTCTTCCCAAAGAGACCAATATCATAAGCTATATATTTCTGCATTATTTCACACACAAAAATGCAAAAACAAGTTTTGGAACACTGCTTTACATCACTAACACCCACATTTCCCAAAAAGCCCACAGGTCCCTTTATGACATTACAATTACTGGAACAGGTTCAGATAAGTAAAAGACCTGGTTCCAATTGCTTTTATGTAAAATAATTCATTTCCTTTACCAGTCTTTCCTTTCATTCACACAATACATAGAAACAAAAGAGTCTAAATTTGAAAAATCTATCAAGGGATCACATTTTTTTAAAAGATTTTATTTATTTATTTTTAGAGAGAGGCAGAGAGGGAGAGAGGGAGAGAGGGAGAGACAATCAATGTGTGGTTGCCTCTCACATAGCCCCCACTGGGGACCTGGCCTGCAACCCAGGCATGTGCCCTGACTGGGAATCAAACCTGTGATGCTTTGGTTTGCAACCCACGCTCAATCCACTGAGCTACGCCAGCCAGGGCGGGATCACATTTTTTTGAAAAGTTTATACAATTAACACTTTTATTTTCATAAATTATTTTCCTTACTCTTCAGGTTAGTTTCCCAAAGATAACAGACACATGAAATATTCGCACATCACAACCTTAAAAAATAATCCTTGAATTAAAACATATAGACTAGCCTACCTTTAAAATGAATTCACAATACTATAAACAGCATTACAAAAGAGTATTTATGGGGCTCTTCAAGGTTGTGCTAACTTGTAAATATTAATAAAAATGACCATTAAAACCTTACCAAGTATTAAAGATACTCAGTGAAGAAATTAAAGATTTACTAATATATACAAAATAATATGTAGAATGAGTCCCAATCGTTTCAAATGTAAAGGACCTTTTCTAGAGTATTCTCATAAGAGGAGTTAGTTACACTGTATGTACTCACACACTAATAAAATACACACGGTAAGAACAAAGGGAATAAGCTTTAAAGGAAGGAACAGAAGTCAGAGAGATGCATATTAAGCATTCGGAGTACTGCAATAAAAGGGTATGAGTAGAACACAGAGCACAAGCAGGTGTCAATAAGGAAAACAACAGGCACAGGCCCAATGATGGTAAAGAATTTGGAATAGTTTATTTCACAGGATGACATTTTGATAAGCATTTTACAAAAATCACTTTAGCTGCCACACAGACGATGAACTAGAGATGTAGTTCAACTAGGATGATAACAATGGCAATATACAATTAGGAATATCTATTTAAAGATGAAAAACATATGCCGTATAAAACACTAAAAGAATAAAAAATATGGGATATAGTTGAAATTATTTCTAAAGTTTGAATAGAGAAACTAGCATCACTCGTCCATTTATTTACTCAACACAGTATCGCTCTTCTCCAATGAGGCGGGTCCCATTTTAGGCACTGAACACACAAGCCAATGACTTGCCCTCTAGAAGACTATATGCTAACGGAAGAGACGGCTGATAAGTATAAAGTGTTACATAAATAATACAATGTGTGGAAATGATACACATCTAAATAAAAAATAAAGCAAGTTATGGATATAGAGTGACAGACATACTATTTTAACAGAGTAGTCAGGGAAAAACTAAGGAAGTAGCATATTTTAGCAAAATAATTTGCAAATGATGTGAAATGAGTCCACAGACTATCTGGAATAAGTGGCTCTTACTTACTCCAGATAGTAAGTAAGATGTAGACAGATGGAATAGTAAAAGTGAAGTTCTGAGACAGGAACAAGTGATCAAAATTTAACGTGTGGTCAGATCACACAGGGCCTTGCAGGCCACAGTAAGGACTTCAGATATTTTTTTAAGCGTTAGAGAAAGCAACTGTAGAATTTTAGTGGAGTGATATAACTTATTTAATCTTTTAAAGTGATCACACAAACTGTTGCAGTACAACCGACGGTGGACAGCAAGAATGGAAGTACTGGCAAGACTGTGGTAAAATTCACATAATAGAATGTCAGACTGGGCTTTTCCCCATTGCCCAGGGATTGGTAATTACAACCCAAGGGTAAGTACAAAGAATGACCAATCAAGTATTTCTCATTCAGAAGACAATCTAAACAAGTGAGGGCTAACTACTCCTTCATAACTTAAACATCTTTACCTTTCTCAGTTCCTCTTTACACCAGACTGCCCAATCCCACCCCATGGTCAATGAGTCAATCATCAGAATTTCCTGCACTGATTTAATGTAGGCGGACAGCACTGTTGCCAAGAGTTCTAATCAAGCAGGAATGGGTCTCAAATGCCAACAGGAAGGGAAAATGAAAACTGGTATCTCATCTCTCAGCTGTACCTCAACTTGGTTTACACTTGCTTATTATCCCATGCCAACTTCCCCTCCCCATGCCTATCTGACGAGGGAAAAAAGACTTGGAGTTGGAAAAGAGGGCCGAGAGAACTGGAGCCACTCTGCAATAGCAAAGTGCCTTGACTGTGAAAGTAGCGGGACTTCAGCCTCCAGACAATGGGGGCCCCACAGCCAGAAACTAGCATATAAGAGGAAAGGAGAAATGGAGGAAGAGTAGAAAAAGTAAGCCAGAACTGTGTGGTCCTCCAAAAATTCCTCACCCTCCAAAAACGGTTCACCTGTGTTGCATCAGAGTACAGTATTTGTCTTTCTTTCCCCACAGAAGGCATGAGATCTAGTCAGTGTAAGGCAGAGAAGCAGAACAAAACAGAACAAATTTACCACTTAATGCCATGAATATTAAACACGTAGTTTTATCAGTCAGTCCTTCTAACAGATACATTAAAGAGAAAGTAATGGGAGTCAAAATTACAAAACTAACTTCTATATTTATAGCCCACTTTTCTATATTTTCTATATTTTGGGGACTATCATTTTCTAATGATTGGGACTAACTTCTATATTTATAGCCCACTTTTCTATATTTTAGTCCACTTTTTCATATAAGAATGTCAGTTATAAATTGGAAAGTGTACGAAGAATCATGCAAACTCAAATAACCCAATCTTACATGTTAATTCACTGTTAGTAAATAATGTCAGCCAAATTGTCAACACAATGTTGAAGGGCAAGCACAGGGTTGTAAAACTGACACTACCTGACTTCAAGACTTACTATAAAGTTATAGTAATCAAGACAGTGTGCTACTGATGAAAGAACAGATAAACTGATCAGTGGAAGATAACAGAGAGCTCAGAAATAAACCAACACAAATATAATCAACTGATCTTTGGCAAAGAATAAGTGAAATTCAATGTTGAAAAATAACCTTTTTAACAAATGGTGCTGGCACAACTGGACATCTACATGCAAAAATAAAAACAAATCTAGATGCAGACAATAAAGCTTTCATAAGAATTAGATTGAAAGGATCAAAGATAAAACTATAAAACTCCTAGATTATAATACTGGAGAAAATCCAGGTGACTTTGGGACTGACAATGACTTTTTAGGTACAACACAAAATCATAATCCATGTAAGAAAAAAAATGATCAACTAGACTTTATTAAAATTAAAAACTTTGGCTCTGCAAAACACAGTTAAGAGAATGAAAAGAAAAACCCCATGATGTTTAAGATATATGCAAAACACATCTGAAAAATGATTAGTAACCTAAATATACAAAGAATTTTTAAAATTCAACAATTAGAAAACAAATACTCCAATTAAAAATGGGAAAAATATCTGAACAGACATCTCACCAAAAAGTACAAATGATGGCATCTAAACATGAAAAGATGCTGAACATCATAGGTGTATTAGTTTTTTAGGGCTGCCAACACAAAGTACCACACAAAATTGTGTCAGTTTTGGAGTCTAAAAATCCAAAATCAAGGTGTTAGCAAGGCTGGTTCCTTCTGAGGGCTGTGAGGGAAGGATCAGCATCCAGACCTCAATCCTTGGCTCACAGAAGGCAGTCTTCACGTTCCCATGGCAGTCTCCCTAGGTGCATATCTCTGTCTCCAAATATCCCTTCTTTATAAAGACACCCATCACAGTGAATTAGGTCCCACTCTAATGATCCCTTTAATTTGATTAACTCTGTAAAGACCTATCTCCAAATACTGTCACATTCTGAGATAATGGGAATTAGGGCTTCAACATCTGAGTTTGGGGGAGACATAATTCAACCTGTAACAGGACATTGTTATAGAACTGAAAATTGAAAGAACAATGAGATTGTAGCTATGCACCAATTATAATGGCTAAAATCCAAAACACTGGCAACACCAAATACTGAGAAAATTTGTAGCAACTGGAACTCTCATTCATTGCTAGTGGGAATGTAAAATGGTATAGCCACTTTGGAGAACAATTTGGCAGTTTCTTCCAAACTAAACATACTCTTACAATATGAGTCAGCAATCACACTCCTCGGTATTAACCCAAATGAACCGAAAACTTATGTCCACCCAAACCCTTCACACAGTGTTTACAGCAGCTCTATTCATGGTTGCCCAAAACTGCAAACAACCAAGATGCCCTTCAACAGGTGAACAAATAAACAGTGTTACATCCACATTATGGAATATTATTCAGTGATAAGAAGAAGTAGCTCTCATGCCACAAAAAGACATAAAGGAACCTTAAATGCATATTGCAAAGTGAAAAAGCTAATCTAAAAAGGCTACATACTGTAAGTATATGACATTCTGGAAGAGGCAAAATTATAAAGACTAAAAAGATCAGTGGTTGCCAGAGATTCGTAACAGGGAGGGAGGGATGAACAGGTGGAACACGGGGGATATCTGGAGCAGTAAAACTGGTCTGTACGATACAATAATGGTAGATCACGGCATTACATATGTGTAAAACACTAAGAGTACATCCTAATGTAAACTATGGACTGTGGACTTCAGTTAATAAAAGTGTATCAATACTGGCTCGACTGTTAACGACTGTACCACACCAGCAAACGTTCACAGTGGGAGAAACTGAGTGGTGGGGGCAGGAGAAGAATGGGTAAATAAGGGTCTACGGCAACTCCCTAGACTTTCTATTAAATTTTCTGTAAGCCTAAAACTGCTCTAAAAATTAACATCTATTAATTAAAAAGAAAAACAAAACAAAACTGGTTGTTCTATTAAGAACATCAAGAAGTAAAAGGTTTAGCATAATTACATGAAAACAAAAATAGGCCCCCAAAATCTAAATGCAAATGCTGACAATATTAGTTTTTCAGCAAGTCATGACAATAAATTATGGAAAAGATACATTATATCTGATGTAAAATATGGTAACTTCAGTGCAATATACGTAAAGAAACAATGGTAACATTGTTACACTGGCTGATACGCAAATAAGTTTATCAAGGTGAAAGTTTTTCTGTTCCTCATTTTCCCATTGACATTCTTTTGTAAAACTATTGTTTTATAGTCTTACCAATTTTTTTCAACTTGAAGATTCTTTTTAGGTTACTTGAAGTTAAATGGAACACAGTGAGATACATAATAAGCATTCCACATATATAAAATAAGAAATAAATCAAAACATAACAACTACCCACACTTGCTCATTTCACACACAAGTAACATTTCTGGTTTCTAGGATCACAGTTCATATTAAGCTATATGTTTATAAAGGCAATTCATGCTATAATACTCAATAAAATTGTAATCTATATACAGAAAAGTTATAAATGACAAACAGCATTTAAATAGGCCAGGACATTTTAAGTTTAACAAGGTGCTATTTTAAATTCAGAACCCAGATAAATGCAATGGATATAACATTACCAAGAGTTTGAGGTTATATTTTTTTAAAATATTCATGTTATAATGACCTGACTGATGTGGCTCAGTGGACTGAGTGCCAGCCTGTGAACCAAAAGGTCGCCAATTCAACTCCTGGTCAGGACCCATAGCTGGCTTGCAGGTCAGGTGCCCACAGGTTCCCTGTGAGAGGCAACCAATAGATGTTTCTCTCACACATCAGTGTTTCTCTCCCTCCTCTTTTCCCTCCCTTTCCCTCTCTCTGAAAATAAATAAATAAAATATTTTTAAAAATAAAATACTCATGCTACACTTACTTTAATCATTCTAAAATTCCACTGTCTACTTGATATTAGATACTAGGTAATATTATTTTACCAAATTGCAATATGAAACTCCTGACTAAAAGAATTCAAGGAAAAATTGCCCCTCCCTGCCTACGTGTTAAGCATTCTACTTGAATGCAATTGAAAATTTACAGGGACAAGGGAATTTTAAATTAACTATGAAATGAATTTTCACCAAGAGAAGTTTTCTGCCCTTTAAAGTTGAAAAAAAGAGTTATTTTTCTAACACATGTAGATCTACTCATACCCTTATGCGATCACATTCCATTTTTCTAATATTCCACATTAATGTTTATGACTCTAATATATCTTTCCTAAAACAAAAGAAATAACCATAAATTTTAGAAAAATAAAAAATATACTGGAAGCTGTATCAGAGAGCACAATTAGACAGATAGAAAAATCTGATTTGTAATACAATAATGTAGAATCTAGTTTTACCCTCATCATATGTTAAACACTCTCTACTGTCTAATGTAACTCTGGAGAGAAACTGGAACCAGTTTTTTAAAATACAGGATAACTGCAAATTTTGATGTCATTTTTCTATAATGTAGACAGGTCCACACATCATATAAAAGACTCTCATTATCTACTGCTGTTGACATTTCCTAATCCAAATATCCGTAAATGGTATTCAAGAGATTATATATCAAATTTATATTTTGTGGTGACACAACAGACAAATATATACTTTATCAAACCATCTCCCTACTTTAAGGATGCCAAAAATGTACACGAATTTCTCAGAACTATTTATGTCTAAAATACAATTTGTCATACTTAATAACATGTATTCTTAAATCACTTCCTCAAATAAAAAAAAAGGATTATAATTTCCTCTACCACAGAATTACAGGAATATGCTGAAATTACTCATTGTGGCAATTTAGTTATATGAAAACTTCATTGAATAAAGAAATATAAATGTGTTGCCAATGCCAGATAGACACATAAGGCAAAGATTATCAAATAAAGCTGTGATCTCTAACTCTCTGAGGTTTTTTGGAGATAAAAATCAGGTAACAATAGTCTTTCCCAACTCAGACAAAAATTAGATTAAGGGATAAAACTGCATCACTTTGATATTTTCATAATTTTTAATATTTGATAACTCCTAGTTGATTACACTAAAATATTCTATTAATATAACATGGAAATTATGAGAACAGACCTTGGGGACAGGCTGTCTTTAGGCAATTCCCATCTCTGCCTCTAATTTTATATAAAAAAATATATTTACATATACACAGGGGTGGGCACAGTAGGTTTACAGTTGTTTGTATGGAAAAAACATACACGTTATGCCCATTAAAATAGCTTTGTTAACCCTTTGTTTCATGTACTCACAACTGTAAACCTACGTTTGCCCACCACTGTATATATGCATATATACACATGTATGTTTCTGTAAGTATATATGTAGTATATAATATACACACACATGCACTCACATACATACCACACACGTGTTTTGGGCAAATCACTTGAACTGTGCCAATTTCCATAAAGGATTATTGTATGAACTAATTCTGTTTATATAAGGAAATCACATAGTTATAAACGCCCATCTCACAGTAAGGTACAAATGAACTATTAGCTGTTGTCATTATTATCACTGCTGCTGCTACTATTAACATTGTTTAAATATAATAGTGTTTCAAGTTTCTTGAAGAATGTAATTATTTCCAAATGCTCTATTATTTAAATGAATTAAATAAGTTTGAAGACTACTGCTATTGAAACATAAAAAAAGCATGGAATTTGGAAATATACTTGGGATTTTTAAAGAGAACAGAAAAACTGAGAACAGGGATTATCTTTTGTCACAAAATATACTGAACTGGCTTGATTTTAAAAGATTTTTGCATGTCTTAAGATTTGTGGCTAGAGACCATAGAAATGCATCCTATCCTGAATCTTTCTTATTCTTTTAACAGCAGCCGCTGACATAGGAAAATAATTTCCTGCTTCACTGTGCTGAGAATACACCACCTAGATTCAGAAATTATGTCCTCAGCACCAAGGCAATAGGTTTCTGTCTACACTGACGAAACAGAGTAGTAAAATTATACAAAATAGAAATGATTTATTATTATGTAAGAAAAATCAAATGTAATAAACAGAATTCTTAACTGGAAGAATTAAATTTACTTTAAATTTCAACTGTTGGGCTATAACACTTTTTAAAGAAGTGAGGTTTTGTGTGTTTATAATCTTTAAATCTTACCAATATTATGTTTCTATTCTTCCTAAAGTCCTTAAACAAAGGAAAAAATTTAATAGTATCAACTACAACTCTTCAGTCCTCTGATTTTAATTATCCACAGTGCATAGAACATTGTGTCCTACTTGAGACACTAAATGTCATTTTTCAAAAATTACTTAGAAGAATAGTGATAAGTGGTGATTAATAGTTTATATTACATTTTTGTGTACTGAAAAGTTATTCACTCAATATGTAATAACTTGTATTATTTGTATTTGTGTGTATATCACAGCATACTTAGAAGCTATCAGATTTTCCTCTAATTTAGTTATGTAAAATTCTGGTGACTGGCCTTTTTAAAAGTGATTTTTAATGTAAATGTTTGCTCAATTAACTCTAGATGTTATAAAGTATTGTAGACTTCTGTTCTATAATGATAAAGTACCAACCTCAGCTTCCAGAAGTAAGCTCTCAGATTCAAATCTTTCTGTCATTTACTAGTCAGGTGATATTGGGCGAATTACTTATGACTTTGTTCCCTCCTCTGTAAAATGTGGATAATGGTGTCTTTTTAATTGGATTTGTTTGAAGGTTAAATGAAAATCTATATTAAAACACTTAGAACAAGCCTCACACATAGCAAAGCACTCCATAAATGCTACTAGTTTTTATTGTTACTATGATTATGATTATTATTATTTAATGTGTGGTTGCCTCTCACATGGCCCCCACTGGGGACCTGGCTGGCAACCCAGACACGTGTCCTGATTGGGAATCAAGCTGGTGACCCTTTGGTCTGCAGCCCGTGCGCAATCAACTGAGCTACACCAACCACAGCCATATTGTTACTATTATTAATACTCTTATTATTGTAACTAAGAATAAAAGATTGAACACGCTACTTTCTGAAATTCCACTAAAAATGACACAAAGTCAAAGGACAAGGAGAAGTTTTCAGAAAATAAACAACTCAGGCAGATGACTCATAACTAATTTAGCCCAGCAAAAGAAGCTGAAAACTGTATAGCAGAAAAGGATAATCATATAAGAATCAACATAATTCGCCTAACAGAAAGTAAGATGTAATGTTAGCAATAAATACTAAGGGAATCTTTAAAAGGCTATGAAGAGAACATTTCCACACTCAGGTTTAAGGATCCCATTCCACATGTCCTCTTTCACCACTAAAAGATTAGCATTGAGTATCTTCAAGCAGAGAGGTTCCTGTCTTAGAACTACCAACACAATGTAGGTAGGACAATGCTCAATTGGAGCTGAACTGGTTCTTAAAGGTTGGCAGGCAGATGTAAACCATCCAAAGGGTATCTGAAAATGCACTGGAGAACATTTAAGACCCCAGAAAAACATATAGAGACCACAATCTGGAATTGCACAAAAATAATGTTGGCTCTTTGCTTGATCACATTAATAAAGCCATCTAGGCTACAATTCTTGCTTCCAGATACACAGGCTCAAACCAAATCTCATTAAGTCAAGGATTTCAGAAAAGTCTCCAACATGAAAGAATAAACAGGAAAATGTACTCAAAGGAAATATCACACAAAGAGAAGAAACTATTTAATACCAGTTTAAAAACTATTATTACCACGCTCACAGACATAAAACATAATTACAGTCAGAAAATAACAATGTGCTATGCTAAAAAATAGATTAGAGAAACAGTAACTTTTAGAAAATAAAAATAGCTGAAATAAAACATTCAGTGAAAGAAAATGTCTAGAAAATCTAGTAAATAAAACATAAAATGAAAAAAGGCCCTAGTTGGTGTGGCTCCACTGTAGCATTGTCCAATAAACCTAAAGGTCACAAGTTCAATTTCTGGTCAAGGCACATGCCTGGCTTGAAAATTGGGTCCTCAGTCAGGGCGTATGCGGGAAGCAACCAGTCCAATGAAGTTTCTCTCCCTCTCTCTCTCCCTCCCTTCTTCCTTCCCCTCTCTTTAAAATCAGTAAGTATGTTCTCAGGTGAGGATAAAAAGAAAAAAGGAAAAAAGGAAAGAAAAGTTAGGAAAGTTAGAGGACAAATACAGCAAAACATATGCCCATTGACAGGACTGTGAAGAGAAAATTGAAAGCAAAGGGAGCAATGCCTTCAAAATTTTGAAGAAAATGATTTTACAGCTCACCATTATGTACATAAGCTAATATTCAATCAAATGCAAGGACGTGATGAAGACATTTTCAAGTAAACTTCTATGATTCCTTGAAGCAGCTGAAAAGTATACATCTAGAACAAAGAAAAACAAAGGCAGAGCATGGAATTCAGGAAAAAAAAAAATCTAGCACTGGAGAACAGCCTGGGGAGGTCCCAAGATGACCTACTATACACCAGACACAGAAAGCAACCAATCTAGATTGCAGAATAAGGGACAACTGATACACTGTTTGAAACCACACTTGAGCATTCAAAAAATTATTGATACATATATAAGACATCTGTTGAAACATGTAGGAAAAAATAGTAGATACATAAATTACAAGCAAATAAAAATGAAGCAATCACTAATTCCGTTCCAAAAGAAAAAGTGGTAGAAGGAAAAACTTGTAACACATTGTTTATTTTATTTAACCCTACGCAAGGATATGTTTTATTAATTTTTAAAGAGAAAGGAAGCCTGGAGGAAAAGAGAGTGCAAGGGAGAGGAAGAAAGAGAAACATCAATGTGAGATGGCAACATTGCCTGGTTGCCTCCTGTGCACGCCCCAACCAAAGATTGAACCCACAACCTAGCTATGTGCTGATTGGGGACTGAAGCTGCAATCCTTTGGTGTATAGCACAACGCTCCAACCAACTGAGCTACCTGGCCAGGACCCCATACATTCAGGGGTGTCCAACCTTTTGGCATATCTGTGCCACACTGGAACAAGAGCTGTCTTGGACCACACATTAAATACACTGCAACACGTAATCACACACACAACAAAATCTCATAATGTTTTAAGTGAATTTACGATTCTGTGTTGGGCCACATTCACAGCCATCCTGGACTGCACGCAGCTCACAGGATGGACACCCCTGGTAGGTGAAAAATAACAATACTTATGAAACAACATAGTTGATTTAATGCAAAATTATTGGGTAAGTATGTTGAGAAAATGGAGTGATTACTGTGAAAGTATGCTAAGAAAATGAAGAGATATAAATGAAAGAAGAGTAAATAAATCCCCAACTAATAAAACAGGAAGTAAACTGATAGAGATAGAAACTGATAAATCAAAAAGAACAATTTTAAAATGTTAATTAAAATTATGGAAATACCGTAAGAAACAGCTTTAAGAGTGCAACGCTACTGACTCTGGAAAGGAAGACTACAGAAGACAGCAATCAGTAAAACAGGAATCCTTTATTAAGTTTCAAGTTTTTTAATACTATTTTATTTTTAAACTCTGTGCATGTATTATTTGTTTTTAAAATGAATTAAACTGATTTTTTAGATAAATTTCCTACTTACATTGTGAAATAATACATGATTAATGTCAATTTCTAAATTTTAACATAGTTACATTTCAATTACCCAGCACCCGCATAAAAACACATACGCACACACACACACAAATTCTAGAGATAACCTTTGAGTGCCAAAAGTTTCCTTTTTTCACCAATTGTTAACAGATTTTTTTAGCGCTTGCTTGAGTAGCACATTATACTTACTACGTCCCACTGTCCTGAGAACCTTTCATATAAACCTCAACTCTGTGAGGTAGGAACTATTATTTTCCCATTGTACATATAAGGAAATGAAGGAACAGCCCTGGCTGGTGTGGCTCAGTGGATTGCGCACCGGCCTGGTAACCAATGGGTCAACGGTTCGATTCTCAGTCAGCACACATGCCTGGGTTTTGGGCCAGGTCCCCAGTAGGGGGTGCATGAGAGGCAACCACACATTGATGTTTCTCTCCCTCTCTTTCTCCCTCCCTTCCCCTCTGTCTAAAAATAAATAAACAAAATCTTAAAAAATAAAAAGAAAATAAAGTAACAAGGAGGCAAAGTGCTTGAGTTGAGATTTGAACCCAGGCAATTTGATCATAGGGCCTGTGATTTTTCTGCTACGTTCTTCTTCATATTGTAAATCTATTAAACTCATATTATAAATCTATTAAACTCAACATATTGTCTTTGATTATTTGGAAAAGACTTTATAATCTTGAACATAACTACAATGATTAGTGGTGTATTAGAAGTATATGAAAGTGTGATCAAAATTAATGGAATGCCAGATACCAAAAGGTATTTACATTATAAATCTTTTTAAAAATTTCACCCACAAAAAAGTGTAAGTTAACAAAATTATATTCAAGGTCTGGTAGAAGTAACACCTGCTTGAGTGTAGTTGGTAGAGTAATATGGATGTAATGATTTATAGTTTTAATTTGAACATTTCACTTAAACTGTCATGTGGTGTGCTTGGGTGTGATATTGTTATGTTTAGAATTGCATGCTTATGATTTTGTAATAAAAGATTTTGCAACAAAAAAGGGGCATTATTTGTGCTGGACCCTGCATCAAGCTCATTTACCTAATTCCCTGCATGGACTGCCACTTCCATTTTTCTCCTATAAATAGCAGTAGCACTATTATATCTGGTTATTTATAAAGTCAATTAACTATAAACTATAGTTATAAATATAACTATATTGTTATATTTAACAATAACACAGAGGAACAAGATAATCATCATCTTCAAAAGAACCACAATATGAAAAGCTTACTAAATTTACCTATCCAATGACATACTATTATATTGCACTGATTCTCAGGCACATATTCTTCCACAGTTTTTTTTCTTGGTAGATAAAGTAATTGTGTATCCTACAAACAGTGGTTTCAGATTTGATGAAATGCAGTAACAGTTACATTGTACTGTGTCAGGTACTATTCCAATTGCTTTATATATATTTACTAATTTAATCCTCACAATTCTGAGTTAGGTACTATTATTATCCCTATTTTACACATGAGAAAACTGAAATACAAATTGAGTAAATCACTAGAGTTCATGCAGTTGCTGAGGTGGAACAGTGAGGATTCCAACTTCAGCAGAAGTCTAGTTCCAGAAACTAAACACTTAAATATTATACAGTATGACCACACCACTACACAGTTTGTCTCTTTTTCTGAGATCCCATAACTCCTAACATGTTTTTGTTCTCTGAAACTGAAACTGCTTTTAGCTACATCACTTTCTGTAAACAGAACCTATTGCTTCTTTGGTTGTAAAAGAACAGAGAGTAAATTAAAAGAGAGCTACTTGGGTACAATAAATATGAAGCATAAATGGGACAATTAGCATTCATTCCTCAACTCCCTGTTCAGCCATTTCTCACTCCTTCTCTTGTAACGTCTTGGGATATACGCCCTCAGTATATTTTCAGTTCTGAAGAAAGATGTTTAAGCAGTGAATTGACATACATGTGATGTATAATAACTCTTTCCTAAAAACAAAGTTCCAACATTATCACTACAAAGACCATTTCAAATTTATGCATGATGAAATTCTGTGCAATGCTAGCTTAAGAATGTTGAAGGAAGAAATATTAAATGATTTTAATTACAATAACCTTTACAAATAATTTCTCTGTGAATCCAAGTCATTCTTCCTTGGTAAATAGGAGAACCTCAAACACTGCTGAATGAAGTAAAAATTAAGGAACTATTTCTTACATAATTGTATAACCACACTCTGAAACAATACCATTAACTGAGGTGTTAGTCTGTACTTTGATAAAGCTTTTACATACACCATCACTCATCACTGCTTCTTGAGTTAGGTACTACAATATCCATTTTTATACTAGAAACTGTAAAACAGAGAGATCAGGCATCCTGCCCAAAATCACACAGATGGCAAATAAGATAGAAATTCAAATTTAGTTCGGCCTTACTTCAAAGCCTTTGTTCCATATGTTGAATAGCATATGTTACTAAAAAGAGTGAAATTACAACAAAAACGACAGTTACTAAGGCAGTTATTATATAATATAGAAACAATATGGTTAAGATCTATTTTAGTTACAAAGTATGTCTAACAGGTAGGTCTTGTTTAGGGTTTCTGTAAGATTAAAATGTTGAACCTTTAAGTACTGAACCTGAATTTAAATACATTTAGGAAAAATTTTCTAAAATGTATCACATATCACTAATTTCTTAAAATGTAATATATCCAATTTAAACATTTCTTGATAAATCAGGGTCACCAAGACGGTAAGCATCAGTGATTACACTACGTGGCAAGGTAACTACAAGTGTAGGCAGTAAGATATAAAACCTAAGAGCTATTAAAAAGCCAGTAGGTAATCTGTAACTCTGTTAAAGAAGTTCATGATGAGAAAATTGACTGTCATTGGTCATTGTCTCAAAAAACAATAGCTGTTTGACACTGCTCTCCATCTATACTCACTGTAGCCAGACTCTTGCACTTTCATAAGAACAAAATGTTATCCCCAGACAATGTGCAAGTGTCCAAGTATCCATCAACTGATGTGTCTTCCTTTTCTTTTTTTTACTATTTTACAATTAAGCACCCATTCCACTGCAGAGATTATAAATATATTCATTTTTCTCTCTCCCCACTGACTTCTTAACGTTCTACAGTATCTGCCATTGTCCTAGAGCAACAGTGCTTCCACACTTGCTGCCACAGTCCTCCACTTTCTTCCCTTCTCTTTTTTCACCTTTTTTCTTTGTTGTCTTGTTACCAATTATTATTTCTTGGCTTCCGTGTTTAAAGACCAAAAATTCAGTGTGACATGAGGTCAAGAAATAGCAAGAAGTTGGAGAGAGACAAAAAAGGAAAAAAGAGAAAATAGAAAAGAAAAAAAAATAGGGAAGGGAAAGGAAAAGGAACAAAAAGTAGGCCGTGGCTCATGCATTTGTGTGACCAAGCACTGAGCACTGTTCCAGAGTAAGGACCAGATGACAGTGTGTGGTACTGCACTAACTACATAATACGAGCCAATCACCAACAAATGAGATTAAATAATTTAAAAGCATCGCATTCTAATTTTACTAGTTTTCTTTTTAATCTTCTTTAATCCTTGATTGGTGCTGAAAACTTGATAGAAGAAAAAAGGAGCATGAGAATGCAAACTGAAAGCAGAGTTCTTAAATTAAAGAAGATTACAAAATGGGCATTCATGTAGAGAAACATGTTACTTAGAAAAGTGATCTGTGATGGTCTAAGGGCTTTTAAATGAGCAAAAGGAAATAAAACACGAAACACGATACAGTTGAGGGAAATAAAACATGATTCATGTTGAATGGTAAAGGTAGAAATGAAAATATAATGTGGATACTAAAACTACCTGATTGCAAAACAAAACAGCTTAGCAAAATCTTAAAAATGTAATGATTAAAGAATTTAAGCAGTGTTTAAGTTTACTTAAAGACATGGTATATAGTTCTAAGAAATTATCATTCCTCTTTTGAAGACTATTAACAGAATCACTCTATTTTATCACTAGCTACAAATCTAATCATTCCAGATTATTCTAATCATTACAAATCATTCCAGATCTAATTCATTGTCATCAAAATGAATCAGTAAAAGTCAAATAATATGTAGAATGCTGAATGCATGGACTTTCTAATCTGGCTCCAATGGTTAAAACCAAGTATCTAAGGAAAAAGACTTAACATTTTTGTGCTTCAGCTTTCTAAAAATAGACCCTACACTTTGTAAAGTTATTGGACAGATTAAATAATATATAAACAGTGTGTTGAATATGGCCTTCTAAATACTAAATGCTCCATAAACATTATTTGTTGTTGTTATTACTAATTTTTTTGCTACATTTTCCCCTTAACATCTATTATCTCACCTTTTTGCTAATGAGGAAATTTAATACCATAATATGTCAAAGGTGTGGAAGCAAAAATTGTATTAATTAAAGTAAAATAATAGACACTGAGATAGAGGACCCACCATGTTCTTCTTTCTTACTTGGTATTTTTATTGACACTGGTAATTTGTCATCAATAAAAATTATGGAAAAACAGAAGTCATTATGGTAAGAGAAATATAACTTATTTTACTATATCAGAGCAAAGCAAAAAGAATAAATCTATTTACATATCATTTTAAAAGGCTAAATGCTACTTTTTAAAATCTTCCCTAAGAAAACAAACTTTAAACACACGTTCTATTTTTCTTTTCCCTCTCCTAAAACTAGAACCTGGGGATGTATATTCAATAGTACTTACAAGAACTGCTAACACAGGATGAGCTCAATAAATATCCAAAAAATGGAAAAAAAGAATTCATTTAATTTTCTATAAAAACATGTTGCCTTCAACTCAACTCTCTTTTCCACTCAAATTCACAAAAGGATGTCGTTATAATCTAAAAACCAATACACTAAGATGTATATACTTCTGGCTTAAATTTTAAAATGCTATTTAAAAATAGTACAATCAATTTTAAATTTAATATATGAAGAATTCCTCCCCCTGGCTGGCGTAGCTCAGTGGATTGAGCACGGTCTGCGAACCAAAGTGTCGCAGGTTCGATTCCCAGCTAGGGTACATACCTGGGTTGCAGGCTATAACCCCCAGCAACCGCACATTGATGTTTCTGTTTCTCTCTCTCTCCCTCTCCCTCCCTCCCTCCCTCTCTCTCTCTCTCTCTCTCTCCCTCCCTCCCTCCCTTCCCACTCTACAAATAAATAAATAAAATCTTTAAAAAAAATAGATTAAACCAGATGGGGCATTCTGGTAATTATTGAAAAAAAAAAGAATTCCTTCAGAAATTTTTATGTATAGTTTCTCTCATTTGCATTATCTATTACATTCACAAGTCTTGCTCGACTTAAGTAGTTTTGTAGTGGTTAGAGTAACTTAATCCGCAAAAGTGTTAATAAGATAACTTCCAGTTCTGGCCAAGATGGAGGCATAGGTAGGTATGCTCTGCTTTCTTGCAAAACCAAAAGAAGGATAACAACCAATTTAAAAACAACAACAACAACAAAAAAACAGAACTGCAAGAAAATCAAACTACACGGAAATCCGACAACCGAGGAATTAAAGAAGAAACATTCATCCAAACTGGTAAGAGGGTGGAGACAGGCAGCCAGGGCACAGAGGACATGTGACTAGGCAGCAGATGGTAGACCAGGGCAGGCAAGGTGGCAGCTAGTGGACCCGGCTTGCATGTAGATCAGCTGGGAGGAACAACTGGGGAGCTAGACAAACCACGCAACCCTGGGTTCAGGCGAGGGGAAGTCAAGTCTCAAAAACCTCTGGCTGTAAAATCCTATGGGGGTTGCAGCTGGAGAAACTCCCAGTCTCAAGGAGAGTGTGCTGGAGGGGCCCACAGGGTCCAAGAATGTACACAAGCCCACCTACCCAGGAATCAGCACCTGAAAGGGCCCAATCCCCTCAAGGGAAATAAGGGAAGTGATGGAAAGTGGGACGAGAGCCAACCAAGCTAGCAAGCAGCATTGTTCCCTCTGACCCCTCCCCCACATACAGTGCCACAATGCAGTGACATGGGTTGCCCCCCCCCCCCCGGTGAATACCTGAAGCTATGCACCCTTAAAGGGTATGCCAAGATAAAGAAATATGGCCCAAATGAAAGAACACATCAAAACTATGTGGACCACACGTGGACATGAACTAGGGGAGAGGGAATGCTGGAGGGAGGAGGAGTGCAGAGGACAAGGGGATAAAGGGGAGAGAAAAATGAGACAACTGTAGTAGCATAATCAATAAAATATACTTAAAAAAGATAACTTCCATTTTGTACATGGTGATTCTATACCTGTTTCATTTCCATGATTCTGGGTCATTAACTTTCTATTTTTCTCAAAACTATTAAATATCAAAATTCAAAATATATAATAGCATTTTAAGGGTTTATTTCTTGCTCAAGATGAACTACTTATGTTTTCTTTAATTTAATTGTTTCCATTTGGAAATAAAGCTCTCTGCACAACTGAGAACAACCTAACAAATACTGTATTTTTAACCTATATTTGAAATATCTAAGAGTTCCTTGATATGTGAATACATCTCAACCCAAAAGATGTATTAATAGGACTGGTAAAAGAAGTTAAGAAAAAGTAGCAAGGAAGAAAGAACTTCTGGGATCTTAGAAAAACTACACATATAATAAAGAGATAACAGGAGAGGATTTAGGAAAAACAGAAAAGATTCCTTTCTCTTTTTTTTTTAGGGAATCCCAGGGCACTTAACAAATCTGTTTTTGACACATATTATTAATTGCTGTTTACAATATAATAACTGTTATTATATCTTCTTTTTCAGAACTCCTGGCAAACAGTAAAATAGTATACTCAGGGTTCTATTTCTTTATATCCCTCACCATTTATTGACACAATAAATGCTATTTGGAACAAGTGTTTGTAGATGAAGAATCTAAACCCTCATGGAGACAGTGACCTGTGTACAGGTGGATCTTCACCTACCAGCTACCTGATTTTGGTAAGGTTACCACATTTCTGAAATGATTATGATGCATGAATAAATTTCCAGGATAGCTAAGGGAAGTAAGTTAAGATACTTGATTTAACCATATCTAGCACATGTTTGTATATGGCAATATAGTAAGCTAGATAACCAGACCAATCATTCTACCTGAAACATTTAAATATATTGGAAAAAATATTAACACATTCTTCAATGGAATTTGTTAGTTAACAAGAAAACAATAAATACTGAGGTCAAGACCTAAGTGAATGCAGAAATCCAGATGCAGAAATATTTAGAAGAGCGTTTATCTTGAAGACATTTGATGAACCAATGTAATTTGTGCTTCTGTGTTTTTATCTTCCTGACTCCTGACACCAAGGAGCCATGATGTCATTAAAGTGAAACAGAAATATTCTCTCACTCTCTGACAAATTCCCTAACATATACTTTTGGAAAATGAAGAAGATGAAATTCATAACCACAACTCCACCTTCAAGTAGGTCTTCAGCTTGAATTCATACCTGAGTAATTCAAATAACCTCAAACCAAGAATTCAGTTACAAATTGTTCCAACTAGGAGTTACCACCAGCACCTGACAAAAGTAAATGCAAAGCCACTCTGAAGGAAAACCACTTTTAGCCCAGGTTTCAAAAAATTCTTTCAAATAAATTGCTGTGAACAAAAAATTTAAGAAACACACAAGGAAGCACAGCTGTATGAGTGAGATGCAGCCAAAACAAGAGATGGCAGAGTTATCAAAGTTCAAAATAAGTATGCTTACTATGTTTCAAGAATAAAGAAACTTGAAGCATAAAAGTAAAGAGATCTGAAAAAGAATCAAACAGTACTTCTAGGAATAAAAATAAGTGAAATTTAAAAACCTAGCAAAGTATCTTGAACGTGAATATCATAATATATTTTTATTAATTTATTCCTGTTTTTCTCCCTGAGATACAAACATTTTGATTAAAGGGGGAGTAGTAAATCTAAGTTTATCAAGTATTTCTTGACAACAAATTGGATGATTAAAGTACTAACAAAGACAGGGAAGTGGATAAGAATATGTTTGAATGTTAAAAAATGTTTCTGGTGTAATTTTTAAAAACCGTATGTTCCTTGCAACCTCACTTGTTGTCTGTAATTTATATCAAAAATTCTCTTTATCATGGAAAGTAACTGAATAAGCCTCAGATCTAGATAAAAATTTATCAAAACCTTCAAAAATGGTAAAACTGAACATGTAAAACCTGCACATTATTAATAACAATTATCGCACCCAATTTCAACTACTGTATACTTGAGAACATAACCTAAAGCAATTTTCTAGATGAAGATACTTAGTTCCACATTATCTTTACTTTTTCAACAGTTTATTATTTATTTCTTGTGTTTATCCTGTCTTCCAGTGTTGGAAATGAAACAACCCCAAACAACTTTTGAAGTTCTGATTCAGTATATACTTAAACAACAGTCCAGTGTTTTTTGATATTTAATGATGACTCTATACCTTCTATTCAAGGTTCTTTACCTTACAGGATCTACAGAAGTAAATGTCAGAAAGGATAACAGTAAGAAACTGTTTTCCTCCTCAAACAAAGATAAGCTTTATTAAATAATTTTTAAACACTTAATTCACTAAAGTAATGCATCATCAGTACTGTGGTTATAGCACTAAAAATCCTGTAGTGACAACACTGCAGTTGTCAAGGTAAACTTCTCATCAAAACAAATTCAGTGAAAAGCAAAAAGGACTACGTATTATCTGTGTAATACATCTGTGCATATGTCTACATATGCACATACATACATGTGCATATATTTAAAACCAATAGATACAAGTTCCAGAGGCATTACAGTCCTAAAATATAACACATACAGGTAAAATCCCCTAGAACCTCTACCATCTCCTGAATCACCTCTTTCAATTGTTCAGGAAGCACTGTCCTGATATTGTAATGTGCTGAAACAGGAGCATCCATAAGTTTATATTATGCAGACACTCTGCCTTTTTAAGTATTCCAAGCCAGCCTTTCCTTTATTAGGATCAATGTATTACCATTTATTCTCCCTGGTTTAATTTTCCCAAACTCTGTAAAATCTTTTTTTTAAGATTATAAATATGCCTAACAAAAGTACTTTCTTGGCTTAAGAGCAATGATTGGTAATATGTTATTCTTGTTTAGAGACTAAACAATACGGATTAAAAGATTTTGATATGTGTACAAAGGATGATTAATGATACCTTTCCTATTGTAAGGTTTGAAAACTAGAACCCAAACATGAGAACAAGGAGGAAGTACACTCACATTCTAAAGAGAACTGAAAACAACTGATGCCAGGCAGTTGCTCTTTTGGGAGTATGCCTTCCCTGTGGGGTTGCAAGAAAAGAGAACGATCTCTACATACTGAGTGTACTCACAAGACTGTCGATTCACTCCTGGCTTAGATAAATACTTAGATATCAGCCTATGCTCAAGTGGCTAGAACACAGAAGGCCTAAAAAAGAGACTTCCCTAAGGACACCTCACAGCAAGTTAACTGTGCAGTAAGAGATTCCAGTAGAACCCCTCACAGATTCAAAAAAAATGTACTCTATGAGAAAGCCATCATTTGGACACAAGCCACACAGAAGAAGAATTAATGGCCAGTGTTAAGTCAGAGACAGCAAAACTGAACGGAATATTACAATTATAAGCATAGTCAAGAACAGATAAAATTTTGTCCATTTCTTCTTCCCATCCAGACCCTAAACCTAAAGAAGCCAGAACCAGGTGGGGGGAAGAGGTTCCTCAGCATCAATATATGTCCCTACTGAAATCTAAAGAGACAAATAATAGACCTTATCATCTTCAAGTTCCTGGGGCCCAAAGCCTGACTAGTGCTAGGGTAGAAATAACTTTAAATCGAATATGAAACTCAAATTTCATGTTATACTAGGCTAGAAGGGGTTTTTAAAGACCAAAGATGAATGGGATGCTATGGAATATACCGATATGATTCTCAACCCAGGCTCAGTCTATACTGAGCACAGTTACAGATTAAACATCTGATAATGCAGAAAAACAGCAGGAATATTATAAAAATACTAATTCAAGGTACAATTCTGAGTAAAACACTCAAGAATTTGCAACAGCTAGAGAGAAAAGAAAAGGAGAATAAAGAAGAGCACAAGATCAAAGATAACTAGTTTTTCTAATTGAGTAACTTGAAAGTAACCGGTACCAATAACTGAAACAGAAAACAAAAAAGGTTTATAAATTATGAAAATAGTTTTGACATTCTGAGTTACTCATCTATTTATTTATTCATATATGTAAAATATATTTTGTGCACCTACTATGTGGAAGACTAAGTTAAGTATTAGGGCCACGCTGTAAATAAGGATCACAGGGTCATTCCTGTCAGAGTTAGTAGTCTACTGTGCTAGACAACTACAATAAGGATGAGAATTTCAGAATGCCTTATGAACACAAAAGAAGTGCAGCTTAACTAGATGTAGATGCTCAGGAAACACTTCCTAAATGATCAAATATGTAAGTTGCAACCTTAATGATATAGAGGAATAGGGGGGGAGTGGCGTGTGTGTGTGTGTGTGTGTGTGTGTTCAAGAAGGGGTGAATACAGAAACACAACCAAACATGTGATGACTAGATGACTGAAATTTTAGCTCAGTGAGTTAAGGAACCAAGGGGGTATCAATGACTTTAAGAGAGTTGGATAACTTCAGGAGCAGCAGAATACAGAAAAAAATTGAAACAATATATAGATTATCCTTTTTAGAAATTCAATGATTATGGGAAGGGAGAAAGACAATGACCTTAAGAGACTTATCAGAATCAGAGAGAGGACTTAGTCTTTTATAATTTAAGAGAAAAAAGAAAAATAAGACAATATATTTCTAAGCCAAGGAGAAGGATCGAATACAAAAACTATTAAGTAACATCCAAAAGAGTTAAGAGAATGAGTCTGAAAAAAAAAAAAGGTAAAAAGAAGCAGGATAAATGACAGCCACAAAACAGAAAGAGAGAATTCCCTCTCTAGAGATGTAGACAAGGATTAAAGGGAAAATTACAGAGTAATCTTAAGTATAATGAAAGATGGAAACTGTGAAACAAGTTCATTTACATGAATGAGTTTGAGGTGAATTTCTAGGCTGACAAAGATGAAAAATGTTTGAAAAGTAGGCACAGGATAGAAAGCTAAGCAGACATAAACAAAGGGATAATAACAAGAGCTGGCTCAACTGGAAATATATATTGGGCTCAGCAGTAGAATCAACTGACCCAATTTATTCTTTTATCTAGGAATGCTTGGCAGCCACAGAGCAACAATACATAGATGGTAATAAAAACATGAGTCTGAGCTACATCAGAGCTTACATTTATATTTTAAATGATGACTATTCAAGAAAACAAAGGATATACATTTTTAAAGACTTTCACAAATAAAAATGAATATCACAAAATTGGAAAAAGTAAAATAGCAATATGATTATTATAGCGTGTAACAGATTCATTGGTAGTTTGGAAATATTCATTCTTAATTTAAAATCATTTAATATGGTCAGTCTCTGCATACATCCTTCTCCTTAGCAGGGTCTTAATGTAAAACAGTATCTTATAGCAACTAGCTTTGGATTCCAACTTTAAACACAGCCACATAAATTAGTGGTCACTTACATTTAAAGTAAAAATATCTTAGCAGAAAATAGATTCTTACTTTAATAACTTTAAATTTTTAAAGTTAAACAGCTACTACAAACATGATGGCTTTTCATGTTAACAGAGAAAAGAAGGGGAACGGTCAAGTCAAGGAACATGTATAAAGGACCCATGGACAAAGACAATGGGGGAGGACTGAATGTGGGAGGTGGAGAGTGGGTAGGGCAGGGGAGAGTAATGGGGGAAAACGGGGACAACTGTAACTGAACAATAAACAAAATAAAATAAAAAACTCAACCACACTGTGAAATATCTTCTAGGTAAATTCTAAGTAAATAATTCTCTGAAAACTGAAAACAACCCCTACCAGTTAAGAGTTTTGGTTACTGATGTAGGTTTAAGTGTTAATAACTGAAGATTTACAACGTTCTTTAAACATACTGTGTGTAATCCCAAAACAAACAGATGTCAAAAATCACTTGACATAGACAAGGCCCTTCATAATCTAGCCCTTGCCTGACTCTCCAGCTTCTTTCTGAGAGCTTCTCACTGAGAAGAGGTTTGGTCACAAATACCTTTGCAACCTCTGCACATAGCAACATGCCCCACATATAATACATATTTAATAAATATTTGCTAGCTAAACACATGGATACATAAATGTTGGAAAAACTGGAGATATTAAACTTGGTTAACATCAAATTTAAAGAAACGAAAAATCTTATACAGGAAACATGTTAAAATTTGAAATGCACAGGATCTGGCACAAATAATGCCCCCTTTTATTCCAAAATCTTTTATTCCAAAATTATAAGCATGTCATTCTAAACATAACAGCATCACACTCAAGCACACCATATGACATTTGAAGTGAAATGTTCAAATTAAAACTATAAATTATTATACCCATAGTATTTATTACCTTACCAACAACACTGAAGCAGGCGTTACTTTCACCAGACCCTGTATTTCATACTCATAACTTGTCATAAATATGATCATAGTCTAAATATACTTTAATTGCTTATGTAGATACATCTTAAAGCTCTTCAAAAGGATGAAAATTCAAAAAAGCATGATTTGAGTATACAGAAATCAACCACATGATAACACTTTAAAAACAAAACTTTAATACAAAAAAGCTTCATTTTTAAGTACATTTTATTGACTATACTATTACAGTTGTCCCATTTTTTTCTCCTTTTTACTCCTCTCTGCCCTGCACTCCCCTCTACCAGCATTCACCCACCTTAGTTCATGTCCATGGTTCATACACATAAGTTCTTTGACTTCTCCATTTCCTATACTATTCTTAACCTTCCCACGTGTATTTTATACCTACGGTTTGTTTCTTGTTTCCTGTTCTTTATCCCTCATTCTTCCCCTCCCCTTCCCCAATAACCCTATAAGTGATCTCCATTTCTGTGATTCTATTCCTGTTCTAGTTGTTTACTATGGTTTTGGGGTTTTTTTAGGTTCAGTTCTTGAGAGTTGTTAGTTATTTTACTTTTCTTATTTTTGACCCTCTTCTTCTTAAATACAATTCCTTTAACATTTCATATAATAAGGGCTTGGTGATGATGAACTCCTGAAGTTTACCTTACCTGGGAAGCACTGTATTTGCTCTTTCATTCTATATGATAGTTTTGCTGGATAGAGTAATCCTGGATATGGGTCTTTGCCTTTCAGAACTTCAAATACTTCTTTCCAGCCCCTTCTTGCCTGTAAGGTTTCTTTTGAGAAATCGGCTGACAATCTTATGGGAACTCCTCTACAGTGAATTGTCTCCTTTCCTCTTGCTGCTTTTAAGATTCTGCCCTTATCTTTAATCTTGGGTAATGGAATTATGATGTGCTTTGCTGCATGCTTCTTTGGGCCCAACTTCTTTGGGACTCTCTGAGGTTTCAGGACTTCCTAGAAGTCTAGTTCCTTTGCCAGGCTGGGGAAGTTCTCCTTCATTATTTGTTCAAATAAGTTTTCAACTTCCTGCTCTTCCTCTTCTCCTTCTAGAATCCCTATGATTCATATGTTGGAACATTTAAAGTTGTTCCGGAGGTTCCTAAGCTTCTCCACATTTTTTGAATTCCTGTTTTTTCATTGTTATGCTTGAATGTTTATTTCTTCCTTTGCTCCAAACCATTGATTTGAATCCCAGTTTCCTTCCCTTCACTGTAGTTCCCTGTACATTTTCCTTTATTTCACTTTGCATAGCCTTCACTTTTTCCTCTATTTTTTGACCATATTCAACCAATTCTGTGAACATCCTGATTACCAGTGTTTTGAACTCTGCATCTGATAGGTTGGCTATCTCTTCATTGTTTAGTTCTTTTTTTGAAGTTTTGATGTTTTTTTATTTGGGCCATATTTCTTTGTCTCAGTGCACCAGTTATGCTGTAAGGGGTGGAGACTTAACTATTCCCCAGGGAGGGGCAACCCATTTCTCTGTGTTGTGGCACTGTATGTAGGGGAGGGGTCTGAGAGGGAACAATGTTGCTTTCCCGGCTCTCAGCTGGCTTTCAGTCACTTCCCCTGCTACTCACAAGCAACTTGGGCCCTTCTGGTGCTGATTCTCTGGTGGCTGGGTTCGTGTATGTCCTACAACCCTGTAGGTCTCTCTCCAATGAACACTCCTATAAGGCTAGAAAGTTCTCCTACCACCACACCCTCCACAGGTTTTACAACCTGAGGTTTTGAAACCTCAGGCTGGAACCCTAGGGTTGCATGGTCTGTCTTGCTCCCCAGTTATTCCTAGTGGTTTACCCACATGCAAATGTGGGACCAACTGGTCCACCAGCTGCTGCCTCGCCCACCAAGTAGTCCAGGTGCCTCCTTGCCACACATCCTCTCTGCCCTGCCTGTTTCTGCTCCTTCTATCAGTCTTAATTCTTAATGGATGTTTCTTCTTTAACTCCTTGGTTGTCAGACTTCCATACAGCTTGATTTTCTAGAAGTTCTGGTTATTTTTTGTCTTTAAATTTGTTGTTGTCCTTCTTTTGGTTGTGTGAGGCAACAAAGTGTATCTACTTATACCTCCATCTTGGCCAGAAGTTCCCACCCTCACAAAAAAACTTTAAAAACAAGTCAAATATGAGGGAATTACCATCAGTCCAAGGTATTGTTTACATGTAATAGGGTATGATAAAAAAGACCCCAGTCTTTGGAGTCTGTATAAAATCTGTCTCTATCAGCTGTGTAAAAATAGTATACTATAGATTATGTCCAAAATAATATGTAAGGATAATGTCCAAACATATCTCACATAAATGAGCAACAATGTTAAAGTAAGATTTAAGAAACATGTAATTAATATGCATGCAAAAATAAATGTCTTAAGTCACAAATTTTAAGCCATAACTTTGAGCCACAAATTAAATTTTAATGTTAAACTTAAAAATGAACCAAATAAATACTCACATATACTTGGCCCTGTAATCCAAAAAGCCACAACAACCAAAGTTTTTTCCTTTTTTTACAACAGTGACTAAACAAACTTCCTCTGTTGTATCATTTAATATGACAAGTGCACAGATTTACTTTGTCTTATTCTGGCAGATTATTTTCAGATATTAATTATCTTTTGCTAGTAAGATATACCAATAAAATGTATGATTAGAAAAGAAGTCAAAATTGTTACTAAATAATTTTTTATTTTAAAATATCATGTCAGCTCAATTTTTTCTGCCCAGTGTGAATAATACAATTCCCTTTAATAACTGATTACAGAATAAAAAGACAATGTGAAATAGTGAAGTAAAAACTGATTTAAATTAAAGAGAAAAATGAAAACCATTAACTAGAATAATTTTCATAGACCATAAAATAAAGAAATTCGCCCTGATCTGTGTGGTTCAGTTGGTTGGGTGTGTCCTGCAAAGCAAAAGGTCGCCAGTTCACTCCCAGTCCGGGTACATGCCTGTGTTGCAGGTTCAGTCCCCAGCCAGGGCACGTAGGAAAGGCAACCCATTGATGTTTCTCTCTCAGATCGATGTTTCTCTCCTTCTCTTTCTCCCTGCCTTCCCCTCTCTCTAAAAAATAAAAAAAAATAAAACCTTTTAAAAAAAATAAGGAAATTCCCACTTGGTAAGCATAAAAGTATCTGAAAATATGTGGTGACTGTGGTGGGCAGAGAGAGGTGGGTAGAAGTGGAAGAGAGTATATGGGGTAAAACCGTAATGGAAAAAGTACAATAAAAATAAAAATAAACAATTACCACTTAAATAACTTTCTTGTACATCTGTAATTTATTTAAGGTGTAATCCTCAAAAAGATGAGGTTTTGATTTAACACAACATTCTAAATAGTTCAGTATATACCACTACAATGTATATGTATATATATATATCACCTAACATGGTTTTACATTTTAAGTTAATTGTGTCCTCAAATATCAATAGGTTTCATTTTGATACAATCCAATTCATTGGGTTATTTAGTATTTTCTTAATCTTACTGCTTCATATTTATTCTTTAAAAATCAGTTCTCACAGGTATGAAAATATTTATGCTACTATACTGAATGTATTTATTCTGATATTCCTTGGAATACAGATTTTTTTCCCCACAGATTTCCCTATAACAAATTTAAACATGAACTCTAGCTTTCCAGAGTTTTAACACTGAATTCACAGCCAACCACATTTTTGGTTGGTTAATTCTTTACTTAGCTAAGCAGAGCAGACTGCATTTTTGCAACATTTACTTGTTTTTGATACTGGATTTCATGTAAGGCAAATATCTTCAACATAATCAGAATCATGGCAGATTAGATGTGAAGTCTGGAAGAAAGAAAGAAAGACTGACCGCAAGAGGCCCTGGCTGAGTAGCTCATTTGGTTGGAGCAATATCCTGGGTTCAATCCCCAGTCCAGGAACATACAAGAATCAACCAATGGATGCACTACTAAGTGGGACAACAAATCGATGTCTCTCTCTCTCTCTCTCCCCTTTCCTCTCTCTAAAAATCATTAAAAATTTTTGGGGGGTAAAACACCAAGATTTCTGATCTTAGAAACTGGAAGGACAAACTCCAATTAAGATGGATATGATTGTGGGAGAAGTAAATATGGGAGTATGACAGAAAAATAAGAATATTTAATTCTAACCCACTTACATAGACTAGTGATAGCAAGTAAGCAGAGGCATTAGTCTGGAGTTCAGGTAAAAGGTCCAGCATCGACAAAAACATTTGGTAGCCATCAAAGAACAGACAGTTATTTAAAGCGATGATACCAGATAGGATCACCAAGTGGAGTAAGCATATACAGTAAAAAGAAGAAAGTGGATCAAGGACTGAGCTCAGGGAAATGAGAAGAAACCAGCAAAGGAAACTTGAAGCTACAATCAGTGAGGCAGAAATGTGCTGAAAGTAAAATGAAATGTTTCAAAGAGGAGACAGTGATGACTCTCAACTGCTTTCAAATGGCAAAGAAAGATGAAAATTGAGAATTGACCACTGAATTGTCATCACTGAAGTCACCAGACCCTGACAAGAGCAGTTCTGGAAGTATGGAGTCAAAATCCTAATTGAAATGCCTTCAAAACAAAAATACAACAGGAACTAGGGAATAGCAGAAGTATAGACAACTAGTTTGAAGCATTTTGCTGTTATTGAAGTGGAAACTGGAACAGAACGTGGGATAAGGAGAAATATATATTCTTTAACATTAGAGAAATAACAGTATGTTTGCAGGCTGAATAGCTATCAGGAAATGAAATCTAGAATAGAAATAGAGGATTGGTCTTTGGTAGTGGCAGGGAAATTTTAATAAAAGAGAAAATATAGACTGGATAGGTGCTGATGTAGGTAGGTGGCTAAATCTGGTGGTAGAAGCTTATGAAATTTCTTTTAATTTTACCTTCTCCATGAAATTTAACATAAAATAATCAACCAGGACAATAAATAACTCTATTTTAGAATTGATACTTTAGTTTATCATGTATTGTGTAGCCTACTGCCTTAGTTCCAAAGTGAAAATGCTACAAATGAGAAAAAAGTTAGGGTTTTCAGTATTCACAGCCTATCTCAAATTTCTCTACTTCCCAAAATCACACACTAATAAAAACAGATAAACCAGAGTTACCTCAGCCCTAGACTAATATAGATTCCTTTTCTACAAACTATCAACTTTCAATATTAATGTCATTTCAACAGACTTCAAACACTCTCATAATCCACAGGTTCTACAGCTCCAAAATAAATCCATTGCTCTAAAGATTATGCCTGCAATATTTAATCATTCTGAAATTAAATGACCTTTAGCAAAGTTTCTCACTTTTTTCCCTATAGCACCTAGTATTCTTACATATTCAAAGCTGCAACATTGTAAACATAAAATTGAATTTGCTCTATACAATGACAGATATTCACTCAGATTTTATATCTTCCACAAACAGCCCCAGAATCAGTACAATCTTAATTACACATATTATCCTTAAGGACACATTCGCACAAAACAAAATCATATATACCACTGTTCTTGCTGTGAGATGAATCTTAAATACTTAATACATAAATAATACTTACTTTAGTATGTAAGGCATCTGAATTTAGCATTAAGTTTATACATTAATTATAACAAAATTAGACATATCATAAAAAATTTTACCATAATGGCAATCAAAATATTTCTGCAATGACTCTTGGAAAATATGAGTACTTGTTAAGGAACAGCACGCAATACACTAAAACCCCTAAAAGATACTCTTAGTAAAAATACACCATTAAATTTTCTTGGATCATGGGAGCAGCAGGAACATGAATTAAAATGGTCAAGGCCTTCATGGAGCAATTACAAAAAATTTAAGCTAAAAAGGGCTGAAAAAACAAGCTTTGCAAATCATCACTTATATTATTAAACATCTAGCTTTATCATTTAATACAATATGGCTTTCTTTTTGACTAAGATGGAAAGGATTTCCAGAAGTCTTCACATCTTGAAAAAGATCCTAAAAGCAAGCATTAAACATTCTACATTCCACCTGATTTATTCTTATTAAAGCGTTGATGAATATTTTTAATGTTTTACATTTGCATGTATAAGAATGAAGGAGGGAGTAATGAGTTATGTTAATTTCTGAGAATCTTAATACAAATAAGCCTATGTGCCTATATGAGATTATAATATACTTCAATATTATTAATTCATGTCCCTAGTTTTCATCTCAACTACATGGGTAAAAAACAAAAAGCAAAGCTCTGCCTATCTTCAAAGGTATCACAGAGCACATTTTTAGGCCATGTAAATAAAAATATCTACACAACTGAGACTGGAAAGACACCTTAGAGTAATAACAATATCACTTGTAATTATCT
This sequence comes from Phyllostomus discolor, assembly GCF_004126475.2. Classification (NCBI taxonomy): domain Eukaryota; kingdom Metazoa; phylum Chordata; class Mammalia; order Chiroptera; family Phyllostomidae; genus Phyllostomus; species Phyllostomus discolor. Next base: position 140,803,272 of record NC_040903.2, on the reverse strand, counting down.
ACTAAAATATATTCTATATAAAAAAGCATTTAGAAAGTCTAAAAGGTACTTAAGATACTTATCTTAAATGATTGGGTGAGGAGAGGTTGGGTTTAACTTTCTTTGCATAACCTGCATTTTTGTAGTAATTAGCTGTGAGAAAAAATTTTTTTCCTACACCATCATCAGTACATTGTATTGTGTGTTTACCACCCCAAGTCAACTTTTCATCCATCACCACATCCCTGGCAATCAAAGTTTTTTTTGGTCCCTAACTTTTTTCTTTTTGTTTTCTTGTTCTCAATCTCTTCACCCCAACTCCAGCCAGCTCCTCCTTCCACAATGGCTGTCAGCTTGCTCCTATCTATGAGTCTGTCTCTATTTTGCTTGTTCGTTCATTTTGTTCATTAGATTCCACTTAAGAGTGAAATCATATGGTGCTTGTCTTTTTGACTATAGCAGCTTTCCACTGTAAAAGTACTAATATTAGTAATACAGTACATTAAACATGCCATTTGAGATATATGCCCTTCTAAATTGTCACATATGGCATATCTAGCTTATTATCAGTTTGTGTTTTTATATCTACAGTCAGTATGGTTTTTAAACATAATGTCAAATATATCATTACATGTAAAAATGTGAACAAGTTTTGAGAGGAACAAATTTTTCATAAACAGAATAGGTAGGTAAACACTTCAGAAGAATAAAACTAAAATATCACTATAAAGAAAATGTGGCCAGAAATCTTCAGTTGAGAAGATGTATAAATAAAAAATAGAACAGCATTTTAAAGGAAGAGTTCATAAAAAGTCGCTAAATTTAAACAAATGTTACTTTGAAAAACTTCACAAACCCAAAATTTCTTCAAAATATTTCTCAAAGAGAACTGTATTGGGTCTGCAGTTGTCTTACCTATACTATCTGTTCCTTTAAGAAGAAGTCACGTTCTCTTACATGAGCAATCCAAAGAACAAAATAAACAAAATTGAAACAGACTTACAGACATAGAAAGCTTACTGGCGGTTGCCAAAGTAGAGGGGGATTGGGAGACTGAGTGAAAGAGGTGAAGGGATTAAGAAGTACAAGTTGATAGTTTATTAAAATAGTCACAAGGATGTAAAGTACAACATACGGAATATAGTCAATAATATTGTGATAAGTATGTATGATGCAAGGTGAGTACTGGAAATATGGGAGGACCACTTTGCAAAGTATAGATTGTCTAACAACTATTCTGTACACCTGAAACTAATACAAAATAACATTGAATGTCAAGTATAATTGAAAAGTTAAAAAAAACAAAGAACAAGTCATGAAATCACACCACGATATGTTTATCAACCGAGGCAGTAGGGCCTTGGCTATGTGGCTCAGTTGGCGGGGTGTCATCCAGCAAAGTGAAAGGGCTCTTGTTTGACTCCCAGTCAGGTCACATGCCTGGGTTGTACATTGGCTGGGCCCACACAGGGCATGTAAAAAAGGCAACCGATCAATGTTTCTCTCTCACATCAATGTTTCTCTACCTTTCTTTCTCACTTCCTCCCCTCTCTCTAAAAATAAAGAAAACCTTTTTAAAAAATTAAAGCAATTAAAACTTTGCTTATGCTTCAAGTTATACAACTGGTATTACTGAATTATGAACATTTAAAAATTACAAAGTGAATACTTTTATTTCAAATCCCCATCTGGCATTAATGTCAATTTGGCTGTTCATTGTTTTAATGTTTCTCTACACAACTAGCCAATAGTTTCCTAAATCCGTATATGATGCTAGATTTTTAATCTCATTTTCTAAATGGAAAAACAGTACCATATTTTCAAAGTATTTTTAAACTCATCTGAATTTGATAGTGTGTTGAGAATGATTCTTATATGCACTATCAATCAATAATGGAGAATCCTGCTGGATCACAATAATCAACTGAAATTCAAAACAATATAATTATGCAACAGAGAATCTATCAATGATGAATAAGTTTCAATTTTCATTTTTATAAATATAATGCGTATCAATGTCTCTATCACATAATAAAACTTTAGTGTTTGAAAGGCACCAAATTCACACATGAAGAAAAGTATATGTTATGCAAATCACTAATTTTCATCAAACGAAAAATGAATCTATCTGTTCACATGCCTGGAGAACTAGACTGGCTTACATATTCACATCATTTAAGAAATGAGAAAAACCTTATCAGATATATTATTCTAAACAGCTATGAATCAGAAGTAAACTAAAACTAAAAGAAACCATGAAGTCATTAACTTTAAAGGCACCTGCAAACAACAGGATATGTAAAAGTGAACAAAGGTCAAAAACAGATTTTTTATCTCCAGAGCTTCTGAGATTACAGCAAAACATTTTATACTGACATTTGTCCTTCCTAGGTCCCCATACCTTTTTATTCTACACTTGGCACATATCTTTCTTAATAAAGACAACACCTTTCATATTTCTTTTTTAAGACTTAATTTATTTATTTTTAGAGAGAGGAGAAGGAAGGGCAAAAGAGCAGGAGAGCAACTTCACTTTGTGAGAGACACATGACTGGTTAACTGCCACCTACCTGCACACCCCCAACCAAGGACCTGGCCCACAACCCAGCCACATGCTCTGACTGGGAATCGAACCCACAACCTTTCAGTTCACAGACTGGTGCTCAATCCACTGAGCCACACCAGCCAGGGTGGCTGTCATATTTCTTAACATCTTTTTCTAAATTCCTATTTGCCTCACCTTTTCCTTAATCTTTTCTTCTTTAAGCAAATTAGTCTTCTCTTTAATTCTACTTATACTTCCTTTGCAGAAAGCCAGACTCTTCAATCTACAACTCAACTCTATTTTTAGATAACATAGATCAATCCTTCCTCCAAACTACAAGTGTCACTATTTATAAGTACATATATTTTAATTATAGTACCACTGTCAGTCATTTTATAGATACACAGTATACTTTTTCTTTAAAATAATTGTCGCTAATGAGCATCTCTAAAGTAAATATTTTTCAAACTTTTTCCTTTTACATTGTAATACAGTCTCTCTTACCTGCACAAATATCTACAGTATCTCCCTATACTCACTCCCCCCCACAGCAATACCCGCTTTTTATCCCAGTAACACCAAACTAATTTTGGATCCCTGGATATACAAGGAATTTTTCATATACCTCCATGATCACACACTTTGGGTCCCTGCTTCAAATGACCACTCTTATCCACCAGGCAAATTAAAATTCAACATTCAAACCCTGTGAACTTTCTTTAAAGTCTTCTTTGAAGTCTACCCTCATCTCTCAAGATCCCACCACTGAAAGAAGTAGTTTCAACTTCTAGACATAATTCTATCATTATACAAGTATCAAATTTTATTATAATTAGGGCTCATCTTTATTATTTCTTTTTGCTCCCTTGTTTGAGAGAAAGATATTCAGAGTGTTTTACATCTAGTTCTAACCACAAAGGGAGCACGTAATCATTCACAAAGATGGTCACGGTATAAGGGAAGGGCAGGGGAAGCCACTAGGTAAGGAAACACTAGGTTTTTTTAGCACACTATTCTCTACAAGTTTTTAAAAAAATAAATTAGAATTTATAAAGATGTAGGGGACAAAACATGAGACTATCAAAACACTGATATTCAAGGTAGTCAAATTCTGAGCAAATAAATTCCACTCTACTGTATAGCTGGTATACTTTTTCCCTTAGTAAATGAGAAATGTACTTGTTCAGCTTCTAAAAGTCATAACAGTTATACATGTTAACTTCCCAAGTACAGGTGAAGAAGAAGTTATTATAATATATTAAATAATGCAACTTTAATTTTGTGATCAATAATCTTTGAGTTTCAAGGTATCTCAAGAAAAGTCATCAGTAGGCTCTGTTCCTTACCGCACAAGTAGCATCAAATAAACTATGTGATATATTATAAAATTTTCTAATACAAGTATACTTAATTACTTTATTAATAAATAAATATTAAGTAAACTCTTGTTCCCTAAGACAGAACATTTTAAAAGTGACCTTCATTTTGGAGTACTCTCCATGGCACTGGCTTTTCAGTTTTTTTCACACAGGACAACATCTAAATATGAAGTAAAATTATCCTAACGTATTCCACTTTTCTTCTTTGATACTTGACCTATACTTGTCCTAACACTGCTATGGCTACTTCTTGTTTGTTTGCATTTTTGAACTCTTTAGTTCACTTACCCAAAATACACATTTTACACACACACACACACACACACACACACCATCAAAGGAAACTAGAAATATGAAAAAAATAAGATGGATTATCTTCTACATCCATTGTATTGGTATCACATGAGCCCTTCACAGAAGATGGCTCAAATTGGTCATTCATTCATCCTTAAATACATTCATTTATATTTCAAGCTCTACCTATGTTCAAAGCACTGGGCTGGACATTGAAAACACAGCAGCAGGCATGAAGGATGACATAAATTCCTTCACATCAATGGAGCTTAACTCAATTTTTCTCTGATGTACATACAGGGTTAGTAAAGACTATCACAAAAGATTTTTTTGTTTTAGTTTAAAACTGTGAAGGAAAACCATCTTCAAAATCACATCAAGTATGTTTATAATCATGCTGAAAGTAGTCCTTAAATCTATAAAGCAATGGAAACCTCATAATTCAAATTAACTAAGAAGTGGACCAATTTAATGAAATGCATAGACAGAAAAAAAACAGTGATGTATTTAAATGACTAATTATTTATATATCTTCACTCTTACTTAGATTGCTTTATAATTAGCCTCATGTTTACTTTTATTCATAATATTTTCTTCTTTTAAAACCAGCTGCCATGAATACCCAGCCACATATGTAATACTAAGAAAAATTTTATAAAGTCATAAAATCCTTAAAAACAAAGTATGACTTAGAAAGTTTATATGTTTTTAAATAAAGAAATAAAAATGTTAAGCTAAGAAACAATGGAAGCAAGCAAAAAAAATCTTTGCACATGAAGAAAAGTTACAATGCTACAAAAATCAAATCATCCTGAAAATATTGTTATTTTCATTTTTAAACAGTACAGCTATGGAAACAAAGAAAGTAACCAGGCTTTATTGCAGACAATATAATTTACGTCTTTTTAAAAAAGTGTGTGGTAATAAAAAAAAGAATTGTCTTTAGACTTCAGTGTAGCAAAACAACAAAATTATCGTAAAGTAATATGGTGCTTTCAACTCAGTTTTAAGAAAAGGGAGTGGGCATATTCATTTTAAAAACAGGAGAGAAAAGTAATGAAGATATAGTTCCTCAGAATCATATCCAAAAAAGAATAATAAAGAAGTGTAGGACAAAACAAAAAAAGAATGAAGTACCTACTATGATAGTTCCAAAAATTCAGAAAACATATTTAAAAGTTACAGGACAATTATTGGCATATATCACATCTCTTGCTATCTTGGTTTTCCCAACTGTTAAGTGAATATTGTAGAACACATCATATCTATGCTCCATTCCTTCCATCTACTTCCACAATTCCATGATTTTCCTATCCCTTTGAATGGAAAGCTTCTTCACTATTCCTAAGTGCCCTCATTTAGTCTTTGACAGATATGCCATAGAAGATGAAAATTTTAAAACAAAACTCAAGGAAACAGTAACAATAAAAGCACAACTTCCATTGGTAAAGCAAAACATGCCCATATCCCTTTACAAAGAGAAGATGCTTTATAATAATTCTAAGTCACAATGACCCAAGAGCTGCCTACATCTGGGCTCCTAGAAGCATCCAAAAAATACACATCATCATTAACAAGAGGAAGGATTCTGGACAGACTTCACACTAAAAACTAAAACTAGGTTTGTTAGTTTTTTAAAAAGTACTTTCATGACTATTTTTAAAAAGACATAAATCAGTATTAGAAAAATTAAAACGAGTTATACAAAGATTAAGACTAAGTTTGTGAATCAACAGTCTCCAACTAAGAGCTCACTTGCTTCCAACAGTAACTCCTTCAAAAACAAGTATTTCAAAAACAGACATAACCAAAATTGAAGCGCTACAGTTTTAAAAATATTTAATAACATAAAACAAAAACACATACCATTCCCTACTGTTTTGTGTTAATGAAATGTACTACCTCATTCCTTCTGTTCTGTGCTTCCCCTAAATACTAGATCTAAAAATAGAGTCACTGTCCAATGTAATTCCTAGAACAGCAAATTATTAATGATTTAAATGAAGGCAACTTTCTTTTTTTTCAGGGTAAGAATGACTTCTTAAAAAACTGAATCAACTGAGAGTCCGCATTTAAAAGATCCCAGATGGAATGCAGGATTTCAAATGTTATTTAACTACTAAGTTAATTCTGGGAAAATTTATCCTGCAAAAGAATTATGGGACTTTCAATATATAACTGTTCTTAAAAGTCTTTAAAATAGAAGGAAAAGTTATTCCTCAAAACTTCAAAAAGTATGCTCAGTTGCACAAGGAAAGTAAGAAACATTACAGTCTAAAATTTAAAAATTACTGAGTTCTGAATAAAATTCACTGGAAATTACAAATATTCTGAACATCAGTAAGACACAAACAGGTCTTAAAATTTAAAAAATGTTAATTTTATTATCAATTATTAAATAAATTTAGTTTAAGAATGGTAAAAAATGTTCTATTTTCCACACCAAATAATCTTACCTGAATCATTTTGCTGTTAAAAAACTCAAGATACTGATTTCATTTTTCATCTGGTCCTGTCAACGATGCTATGACAGGCCCTGCAGGAAGCAGCAAAAGATCAATGATGGAGTGCAAATATTATGTGTTTTCATGATCAAGTTTTATCATGGAAAAGGATATCCATATAGTGGTTTGAAACTTAGCAAATATTCAAAAGCACCTCAAAAGGTTTGTCAGTGTACATAATATCCTGGTTTTTTTATTTGTAGTTTTAAAATGTTTATTCTTAATATATTCTTTATCAAAAATTTTAAAATGATAGTACAGTATATATGTTAAATTTTAAAGAATAACTTTTATACTGATGAGAGCTGATTAAGAAAGTAATAGTCCATGATGTCAAAAATAAAAAATATTGATTGAAAAAAATCAACATGTTTCAATGTGTGGAAATGATTCTCTTGATGCCTAGATAATTATTTTAATCAAATTTTCCATAATTACCATAATTACCAACTACTCACAATATGATCAAAATAAAATTTAATACACTTTTCTTATAAACAGTAGCTTCAGAATCAGTTATTGGCAATACTGGTAAAAATTCCTTAAGAAAAAGTATGTAAGTAACAAAAAAATCTGTACAAATCCTGAAACTTAATTACCCTTGGGTAACTGGCAAGTTACATTCAATGAATCCCAAAAAGTTCAACTTAGTGAAACTAATGGTAAGTTAAAACTATAAAACTGCTTTATAAAGACCCCAAATGGTATTTTTAAATTCTGAATTATTTTAAAAGAGGATGGTACCTTATAAGATCTAATTGCCATTTTTACTTTAGGAACTGTTCTCCATTCAAGGGTCAATTAATAAACAGGACAATAATCAGATACCTACATTAATTGGGAATACTATTAGAACACACAAGAAGCTTCTATATATGTCATAGAAGCATACTGTAAATCATATCTCAAACAGATTAAGAGGCTTAAAATATAAATAAATGACAGACTAATTTTTATAGTTAGTATTTAATTAATCAAATTTTAATTTACTTATAATAAAATATGGTAAGGAATCATTTCAACAGCACTCTTATATTGCATTGAAACATCCTAAAAATATTTTAACATGGTATACTTGTCTTATTTGTTTGAACACTTCAAAACACTCAGCAAAGTTTGCTTGTCAAGGCCCCTAACATGCTAAAATGATACCACTTAATTTTACATGGTTATTTGTCCGATACAAATACATCGACAAATGTTAATTTAAGATGATAAAACTGAAAGAACTACAATGTACTTCCAACTTCTGTTTCCTCATAATTTGAAAAAAACACTTGTGGAATAGGAAAATCTACATTCTACTGACCTAACATTATTTTATTTATATTTCTATACCTAAAAGCCCTCTATCTCCCTTTATGTGGATTCTATCAGATTTATAGAAATTATTTCAGTTTCAAATATTTGCATATCAAAAAATGAAAAAGCTGATGACATACCTTTAAATAGGATGAAAAAAAAATGAAACTTTCGCCAACCTGAGCATCAGAAAGTATTTACTGAAAAGTACTACTTCGTTTCTTGCAGATTGCATTTTGTACCATGACACTTCAGTCTCTGAGGGTCAGGTTAATTAAGCTACAGAGCAGCTGCAGTGCAATGTGAGACACACACTGCTGCGGTTCCCACCAGTCCAGTCCAATTACCTGTAGTATTCCAGCACTGGACAAGTGACAACCAACCTCTTCTCTCTAGTCACTTTCTCCCACTGGTCTACTGATAAATGTTAGAACAAACTAACCTCTTTTTGGAAAAGTCTGCAAAGCTGAATGCACCTGCTGCAGGCTGCAATGATGAGTCCCAGAGAGATGTTTGTCAGTCAGATCTCTGCAGATGTTGTTTAACTTTATGCTAGAGCTGTATCCAAAGATGGAAATGAGATGGCAATCAAGCACATATCTCCCACCCTTATCCCCCCAATTTTATTTTGAAAAGCTGCACTTGCGCATAAAACGTAGCTGCACTAAACTGGAAACAACTAAGCCTAAACACTATGGTAAAAAAATAATGTTTATTAAGTGCTGAATTTTAGTTAACAACCAGCATAACACTGTTCAATAAATGTTATTTGTGTCATTTAAGAGTTTAAAAATATTAATTTCCTTAAACCAGGGCAAAACAAAACAAAGCAAGAGAACTATAACATAGCCAAGTTTTTAAATGATGGTTTGTTGTTCGGACTTTTAGTGACACCACATACTCCTTACAGTTCCCAAGACACAGATCATTATTCCTCCTTGTCTATTATAGGCAACAACTTGAATACATAAATACTGAACTATTTCACCAATTGTGTTCACTATTTTTAAACTTCCTGAAATACTCTGGGGGTGACATTTACAAGACAATGTTACTACACGTATTGTACTCCCTTAGAATGTCACAAAATTTAAATTAGCTATTTTTCCAAAATCTAGAAGACTTCAAATACCAAATTTTAAAGGATATTTTGCTATATAATTCATGAGAACCCTGACACTATAAATTATTGTTTCATAACTTACTAAATGGATGACAGAAGATACATCAGAATGAAATAAAATAAATAGCTAAGATTTTTAAAGATAATTCAATCTTTCCAAAAATCCCATGACACAAAACATTTATTTATGAGTTCCATATAAACATTATTGTTTCAGAAACTACAAATTTAATATAGATTATGCTATGCCAAAAAAATTCCTTCATATGTTAAGATTTCCTATTGCTTAAAGTGAGAAAGAACTAAAACTGCTGCAAATTTTCAGAGGCATCAATGTCTAAGCGAGATTATGGTTCTTCTTTCAACTGAAGATACAAAGAGATAAAATATAAAATAACCCAGAACAATAAGTAGTATGACAAATATAAATATTAAAACATTAAGATTTAAAGAAAAACATGTTATTACCTATAAGCAACTCTTTATCATACTGAAATGAAAGGTATAGCACATTGTAATAATAAATATACTATGAAATTGAATAATATTGGAAATTACACTACTTGATTTTCTACTTGTTACAGTTCTACTTATCTACTAATTTGGGCTTAAAATATATACCAATACATTTCTAAGGTGCTTAGAATCTAAGATCAAAGTATAGATTATAACTTTTAGAAGCTATAGTAAAAGTAGTCACATTATACTGTCAAAATCATAATACTCTTCCTTCAGCATTGTAAATAAAAGAAGTCATCTATTTTAAACTGCATTAACTCCTCTGATTTCCAAAAACAAAGATCATTCTCATTCCTAAAGGTTAAATTGGCCACTGAATTTTCCCCATGTCAAAATTAAGGCAGTCTAGCATAGTTCCTTCACTAAAATAAAAATTCACTTACATTCTGCTTTTTCATGATTTTTAAAAATTTAACATACAAATGGTTTATGTTTTTTTAAAGCACCACTTAAGTTGGACAGCAATAAAATTATAATATAATAAATTTAGAAATAATAAGTTCAAATTTTAATGTAAGGAATATGAAAAAAAAACAATACATATTAAATGTGATCCAATTTTTGAACCACAAATATACAGTATAAGTATACACAAACATAGGCCAAGATTATAGAGAAAGATTCCTGTTTGATTGATATAATGAATACATCCAGTGTCATATAATAGAATAAAAAAATAGGTACACTATGAAATGCTCTAAAACCCAACGCAGACAAAAATATTTATTTTATACATCTTTTACTATTCTCAATCAGTAAGTTTTTCCAATTACCTATCCGAACCATTCATTTGGTCATCTTAATAAATAAAATTCAATTTATTGACAAAAACTAAATACATCTTCAATACCAACTAAAAGAACACTATCACCATTCTGAAAATGATTACAGTAATATAGTCCCCAAAATGAGAAAGCTGTTTTTTATCACAAGGTGACAAATTTAAGTAACTTAATTATAAAATTATATATAAATATATCAAGTTAGGTTGCTTTAATCAAGAATAAAAGATATATCTATAAACCACCAGTAATAATTAATATTCTGCGAAATTTGGATTTCTCAAAATAGGTAAATGGATACACAGCACAGCAAGTAGTAAACCTATTTGTAGGTCTTTTTTTACTGATTACAGTAACTGAAAAATGCACTTTACAGTCTTCATCATACAAGTCCCCAAATTATTTTATTTAATATATGGCATGCTGAAGAATACAATGCAATATACAATACTACAAATTTTAAATTTAATTAATGTGTAAAAAATGGTTTCTTCATTTCAATCACAAACATAAAAAATATTACAGAAAGGCAAGATTACTTAAGACATTTTAAAAATACAACCTAAGCAAAAAACCAAAAATGATAAATATGAGAATATATTGACTATACTAAATGCAATGCCCATACCATTTGCATTAAAATTTATGAAAATATCCCCAGAATGTGTCTGTATTCTATGTGTGTGTGTGTGTATACATATATATATATGTATCTTGAAGAAAGTTTTTGTCAAATACTGTGGTATTTTACCTAAGCCTTTTGAAAACAGTTACATTCTGTTTCAAAACTTAGGGAATTTGAGAAAATCCGTTAGGTCACGACCATAGTACACTTTCCCCAAATACACTATCTCGCCAAATGAGAAACAGAAAAATGTTTCATGAAATAAACATCACGCATATTCATTCCAATAGAATACACAGAGTCATAAATACATACATAAAACATGCAAATATGGGCTTCTGAATTATTGCATAATCCTATAAGAAATTCTTTATAACTTGGCATAAATAACAGCTTTAAAATTTAGTTTATCTGAGATGAGCAAAGTAAGTGTGCCTTAAGTGTACTTGCATATGTAAGTAAAAAAAGTTGAAAGGTGTTGAGAGGTTGTTATGCAGAATAGCAGGACCTTAAGTAATGCCACAGACTTGTGATCAAGTGTGAACAGGAAAACTATTACATTAAAATCTAATAGCAGAGAGATGCATCTGTCCGAACAGGTAATAACCTAGTGAAAATTTTATTAAAATACAAATTGTTCAGAATTATTAAAGCTTCTTTTAAATTATAAGCTTTAGTTTATCCTTAAAATTGATTCCCGAGTGTATGATTGGTTTCCACCTGTTACAGGCAGAGTATAAGCCTTCTTTTATTCAGACATTTCAACTCACATTTGATCGGGTTACGTCACCACACACACAAATTTTATTCAACGCATTCCAGTTTTCCTTTTTTTTAACGAATGTTCTTGTTCTATACAAATAACATGAGTCAGAACTATAAATAAGATAACAAATTTCAATGTAAAATGAACAAATAAACCACTAAGTGGACCAAAAACAAAAGATCTAATTCTTGGTGTACCCCTTCCAAACCACTGAAAATAAACTATATTCATATGAAAAGGCATTTAATTTACTATTTGGAATACCCATGGTAAACACCAATTTTCTAAAATATCCCTGAACATCTGATACTACCTCATGTATAATGCAAAAAAAGCTATTTCATTTTCGCCTACTGAAAGTGAATTTCATTTATCACTGCAGTCTTTTCCTAGAACACGTTATTAATTTTTCAATCAAGCTCTTTTGAGCGCTTTTATTTGTACTATGGGTTTTCACAATCCCACAATGATTTTTCCATCATCATACATCTTTTAAATGTGCACATATGAATATGTTAGCAAACTTTCTTAATGCATAAGGAAAGTTTCAGAGACAAGGAAAGCCATCTACAAAACTACATTCATAGGAAACAAACTTTTGAAATAAAAGTCATATCTAACAATTACATTTTAATTTAATAAATTTGTTTACCAAATGTAACTACACACAATTTACATAACTAAATGATAGTTTCAACCATTCTAAAACCTTCTTATCCAGCATAATGGTCCATTTTCTACCAACAAGTGATTGGCTCTGAAAAAGAAATCCTCCAAATGTTCTGCTTGCATTCATGCCAGATGTCTTTGCTGTATTAAAGAACTCTTACTGAATTAGACCACTGAAAGCAAATCAGCTTTTCTTTTCCACCAGGAAAAAAAAATAAGCAGTATCGGTTCCCCTCAGCACTGAGTAAATACTTTTTTTATAACTATAAAGATAAGATTTTTAAAAATTGCAGAAGCTACATCTAGGTTAAAGCAAATCAGTTAACACTTTATCTAGGAGATACACTATTCCGTGATGGAGTTTTTCCAATTAAACTTAAAAGCCATATATTGAGTAGCAAAATTATTATTTTAAGAAAAAGAAGGAAGATGAGCACGTAGAGATGTGTAACACCTGAAATTTAAAAAGCACACTGAAAAGTACCCAAAAAATTATACCACCTAGGAAACTTGCCATATTCTAATGAGTTACAGTACCAAACAACTGTTAACGTATTTTAATTAAATACATCTCTTAAGTAACACAGATTCTGAAGCATTATTTTACTCCTGACATAATATATTTTTATCACAATTACATTAAAAACACAATATTTAAAAAATCTGAAGAGGCAGTACTTGTCCTCTTTACTTCACTCCAGGGCCAACAAACAAAGCAATGAAGCAGAAAGAGGTACATAATGGATTTAGAAGTAAATGGTCCATTCTTTAAGAAGGCTTCCTACCCCCTCTTCTGAATTCACTCTAGACTAATTGTCATTACAATGATGTCTGAAAACTTCAGAAGAAACCTATTTCCTGATGCCAGCTGTCAAGACTTCTATCTTTAAATTTCAGTTTTTTTCCCCCAATTAGAAAGTATTTAGCAATACCCAGAAGATTCATCTCCCAATTGGTTTAAATCACAGACACAGTATATTATAGAAAAAAGACATGCTCAACAAAGGAAATAGTCTTTAAGAATTTCCACAAACATTCTAGTACAGCAACTACATAAATAAAATTAAGTTAACACTATTAAGAATTTCTTTCAATACAGCACACAACACACGTAGAGCTTCTTTTTCTTTCCTTGGGGGTTTATCAAAAAATCTCTTCACCATTGCACCTACCTGGGTAAAAATCTTTGGACTTAGACAGCTTGATGGTGGCTCCTGTTTCTTTTTGCAACTGAACAATTGTCTGTCCTCCCTTCCCAATTATAGATCCAGCAGCATAACTAGGTATGAGAACCTTTAGAAAATATTGGCCGTCTTCTGAAAAATGCAAAGAAATATACTTTGTTAACATGATAATTTAAACTTTGTATCCCCTCTCCACCCTCAAGAGAGAAAAACAGCAGTTAAAAACACTGGGCACATAGCTGCAGGAAATATGGGGTTACATTTTTTAAAAGAACAAAAATAAGCCAATTACACTGAAAAATAAATTTGTACAAATGTTTCCCATTTTGTAGGATTTATATTTTCAAACTTGGAATTAAAATAAACATGTTCTATTATTTTGCAGCACTGTAGGAACTGATGACTAAATTCCAGTTGTTATTCCAAACATGGAAGTCTTCCAATGCTATCTGTGGTTACTATGGTAAAACAAAATGAACCGACTGTTTAACGAAACTTCAGAGATTTATAAAACGACAAACCTTCTCTTAACATACTGCAAAATAAGTAAACGGACTGTAAATGGTGATGAACTATATTTGTTTGACATTAGCAAACACGTAAGGACTACAATTAGCCATTGCCTGTATCCTACTTAAAGTATGCAAAACAATCATTCTCCCACCAAATAAACCACCCAAACTGTAGGGTGTATTCCAAGCCTTCAATAACTGCCAGGAAATTACTCAAAGTGATTTGGACTGGCAAATCTATCTAATCCTGGTGTATTTCTTTAGTACTTCTTAGTCTACCATGATCTCCTGTAAGCTCATTAATTAAAAGACCTTAAGAAGAATTCTGCCAATACTAAAAAGCTTAAGAGTCATTTATATCAAATACACTTAAAAGTGACCGAACAGATAATGTTCCTTCTCCAAAATAACTACAATATTTAAAACGGAGAGGGGATACATGAACCGAGAAAGAGTGAAATGAAATGTTTTAGAAAATAGAGCCAACTCCATAAACTTTAATTTCCGTCAATGATCACGTCTTAAATAGGAAACACCCCGGTAAATCTAGCTTCCTTAAGTGAATGAACATTCCAAATCTTGCAGGTGTGTCATTCGCAAGACCCCCATCCGTCTCTAATGTACATGCTGTAGATAAATTCACCTCTGCCTCGATGCATTGGGTGCATTGTTAGGATGACTCCAGTGCAAATGAAGAAGCAATACCGGTCCCGTTATAACTCATCTTCCCAGGAAGCGCAGGATGTTAACTAACAAGTCACAGTACCAGACACCCCCACCCTCCTATGCACACCGCTGAAGACAAATCAATGAGATATTTGCACCGACAATGTAAGTGCGGTAACAGCATGCACTCATCAAGATTTTGCGTACTACTTGTGGCCCAAAGCAAGGGGACAGAGAGAGAGAAAAACTCTCAGGTGCCCCAATCCTTTGCTTTCCGCTACCCAAGTGCCATTTATTTATTTATTTTATCACAAGGTTAAATGCAGGGAGCATCTTCAGTCGGCCATCACCTCACTCAGGGGTCATTCTCCTCCTTCTTAACGGACCCCTTGCCAGGTCTCGGATATTTAAATGGTCAGCCTTTTCGACCGATTAAATGGAAATATAGGTCTATTCCGAAAAACCGGTCGCCATTTTGATGAATGATAAACACAGAAATGAAAATGTGTCCGGGACAGCGAGGTGCGGGGCAGGTGCAGGGGAGGGGGCGCGGGAGCCGCCGGTTCGGGCTGGAGGTGTCCGGGCCGCGGGAGGGAGGGAGGGCGGGCGGGAAGGAGGGAGGGAGGCAGGGGCGGGCGGCGGGGGATGGGGCCAGCGGGGAGGTGGAAGCGATACCCACCGCCCGTATTGGTCCTCTTGGTGCTGCCGGCTTCAGGGGGGGCTTCCAGCGGCCTTTTCCGCGAGTCCGGCGGGTCCAGGTCTATGGGAACCCCAGTATGGGTCCCGTTCTGCTGGATGGGAGCTGCCGCCATCATGTTTGCAGTTCCTGCCGCTGCTACGGGGAGAAGGTTCTCCCTTTTGTTTTGGCTTTTTTTTTTTTTTTTTTGCGTTTGGGATTTCTTAAGGTTTTTTTTTAATCGGATCAATAGAAATCTCTTTAAGAAAAAAAGCTATGTTGCTGGTTTGTTCTCACTGGGGAGGGGGCAGGGCTGAGGAGCAGCTGCAGTGCAGTGTCAGAAAGGAGACAGGGGAATGGAGGGGGTGTGAGAGACGGAGGGTGAAAGAAGGAGAAGAAAGGAGAGAGGGGGAGAGAGTGGAGAAGAGAGAGGGGCGAGTGAATGAGCGGGAGGAGGGGAGTGGGGAGGACGGGCAGAGGGAGTGGGAGAGCGCGAGGGCTGGCGGGGCGCGGGAAGAGGGAAGAAGCCGAGGAGGAGGGGAGAGTAAGGGAAAGAGTGAATGAGCAGGAGGAGGGGAAGGAGGTGGATGCGGAGAGGAGCGAGCGGCGGAGGAGGGCAGGAGCCGGGATGGAGCGCGGCGGTGGCCGCGCTAGCGCTGCGCTCGCTCCCGCTGCTGGAGCTGCCGCCGCTGCCGCTGGAGCGGTTCTGCCGTTGCCGGGGCTGCTCGGCGCTGCTGCTGCTGCTGCTGCTGCTGGGTCTCACTCATTATTTCTCCCGCTTGTGGGGGGGCGGGGGGGGGGGGGCTGACGGGGAGGGAGGGGGATGGCTGCGAGGGGAGGGTAGTGAGGGGTTGAGTTCGTAGACTCCCACACACTTCGCGCTCGGGTCCTTGCCTCTCAGCAGCGCGCCACCGCTGCCTCCCAGCGCCGAAACCTCCGCCAGCGACGGGGAGGGGGAGCGGGGGTTGGAGAGCCTGGGTCCTGGGGGCGTGCGAGTGTGTCCGCGCTCGAGGGCCGAGCGCGTGCGCGGGGGCGCGCGCTGGAGCCGTGTGGCGGGGGCGGGGGCTAGGGCGCTCCCGTGGGAAGGGTGGGGGTGAAAGGTTGCGGGTCCCCGGCAACACGGCTCAGGCAAACGTAAGCGGCTTGTCGCAGAAACCAAGGGGTCCAAGAAACGCGCTAGGTTGGAAGGCGGGAAGCAGAGATTACTGACAGCCTTACCAGCCAATAAAGTGGAAATGTGAGAAAGGCTCTTCAGCCCCCTTCCCAATCAGGAAACTTGGGTGCGAAAGCGAGTGAAGGGGCGGGGTGGCATCTGGGTCCCTTCGGGACTGGAGCGGCGACAATTTTGGCTAGTTTGAGAAGGGCATTCGAGTGGCTGTTGACAACCGGTGGGACAGCGTCAACGCTGAGGGAAGAACGTACATTATATGCTTCTAGGACTCCTTCCGAGGTATTAGTTCTTATTTTTAAGAGTCGAGTAAAAGACATCAGTTAACATCTCACTCATCGGAGATTTTCTACGGAATGATTAATCAAAAGAGTATTCATTACTCGCACTGTGTAACATCGTTAGGTATCTTACAATGTTACTCGCCACCTTAAATCCTTTCGGGAACAAGCCAGGATATAAATAAATAAAGCTAAGTATGGGTCTTCCCTTTACGAATGGTTGGTAAGCAGACTAAAGACAGGCAACAGCTGAATGTGTACAGAAAATTAAATATTGATCGAAATATGCATATAGGAATAAAATTTATTACAATGTGCACAGCCTATGATTGTACAGATCTTGGATATACTACGAACTTGAACCTTAATCCTAGAACACTTAAGAAGAAAAATCTAATGTAGCTGGAATAGACCCTGAAAGTCTGAAAAGAGGCAGTTTACAGATGAGTAACGGGATTCAGTGAAGTATATTGCCCAAGGTCATCTAGCAGGTTAGTAGTTGAATTAATCAGTGTTCTAGGAAGCAGGGTCAGTGGCAAAGCATGAGCTTTGGAGTCCAAAATCTTGATTTCAATTCTTTGCAGACATGCACTAAAAATGTATCGGGCAAAGCCCTTAACATGTTGGTACTTACTAAGGGCTTACCATGTGCCAAGTGATTCACTTTACATATGATGCTCTTTATAGATGTGTATCATGTAGTTCTTACCGCAACCTTTTAAAAGAGGTTTTTAGGTTTAGAGGCATTAGTTTACCCTAAGTCAAACAGGTATAAACATTGTAGCAATAATTCACACTCAGTTCTTCCTGTTCCAGTCTGGTCTCTTGAATACTGCAGTACACTAGAACTTAAGGTTCCATCACACTGAAAAGAGGGGCTGCAAACCTAGCTCCCACAATTCTTATGAGTCAAATGAGATAATGTACATGGCAATGTAATATAAGATTTAAAAAGTATAAACATATTCACTAAATTTCTCTAACAAAGATGCTCCTTCCCTATATTTTCCACTACAGCACTTCAACCTGAAAGATGGCTTTATTGTTAAGCAAGCATAAGAAAGAACTTTGCTGTAATTCTGTGTTATTCAAACAAGGATACCTGCATATCTGAGGCAATAACCAAAGAGAATAAAATTTAATTCCTGCTAGAGAAGGGAATGGAAATGAATACTAACCCAACTCCTAGAGTGCATTCTTTATTGGAAGGAGCATCCAGAAGGCATTGGGATCTCTGGTGCTTTTTAAGTAATGAAAGATAGATGATAGTCTGCTGAACAAGGAAGAGAATAATGTACAGTTCGAGAATAAAAGCTCATCCAGTATATAAAAAAAACTGTATAAAAAACACAATTGCCTCAACTCAGGGAATAATATATGCTGAGAGCTGAAAGAATGGGAAAGCAATAAGTTAGTGCATGTTGGTAAAGGTTTGTGAACCAGAGTCCAGAATTTTGAATACAATGTAATAGGAAACCACAGCATAGCTTTCATGACCAAAATAAAGACGATTTATACACAGAATTGGATGTAAGCAAAGAGAGCTGTGATAGGGGAAAAAAAAACAGGGCTAGGATAAGTATGTGGTAGTCAAGATAGAAAAAGGCTGATGCCAGACATTGTGGAATCAAAGTGTTCTGTGAAGTGTACAAAAATATGTAAGGATGTTTTTAAAAAGAAAATTAGGGCTTGGATTTAGTACCAGACTGTTTTGAAACAGTAAAAGATGGGAGAGAGAGATAATTCAAAGACAAAGGTAGTTCAAAGCTATGTTACATTAAAGCTTGGGCAAAATAATCAATAGAATGTAGTTTTGAATTGGAAAAAGACTTAAATTTGGAAAATATGCTGTTAACAAATTTCTAAAAATAAAATACTTCTAAAATAGTTTAGAAAATATATGTATTACCATGCATAAGTTAAATTGCCTTACAGACAAAAGCTTATTGAGTTTCATGGCAGTTTATTTTTATGGTATTTATTTAATCCTTCTCTTATTCACTTTTCAGACTTAATATTTAAATATTACCCACCACTTTGTGGAGCTCAGAACCGGAAGTTATGACTTTTAATGTGAATACCATGCTTTATAGTAACCAGGCAATGATGTGCTAGAAATTACAGAGACTATCCTAATACCTGGTCACTAAGGATCAGTACCTATGAGCTGATTTTGTCAATGACAATTATCAGAGATTACATTCTAACTAAACCTCTGTTCTCTAGTATGTTTTGTTGTTTTTTTTAAAAATTATACTTCATTTCACACTTACACCCCTGCCATTCTGGTTAAATAGAAACGAACATTCTGTCTGTTGTTTTCTGCATTTTTCTACCAACCAATAAAACTGAAGAAATACAAAAGCAGCTCCCAGTTTATTGATGATTACACTATACCGCTTATACTACAAATAAACTGAATGAAATTTTCAAAAAATATAATAGAGACATTTGACCTTTTAATTTTATGTAAAGAAATACTTTATTTTAGTTACTCAAGCAAGCACAGCTGAAAATTTCATATTTTCTAACACCTTAAGACATAAGAGAACTTGTGTACTTTTCCTTATTAATTAGTTGATGAGTTATAAACATAAGCAACTGTAATAAAAAAAATACTAATCTGAAGAACAGAATCCCCAGTCTTTATCAGATTTCAGTTAGGGGGTCTTTTCCTTCCTAAGTTTTGGTCTGAGTAACATGGAAGTGATTATTGGTATTCTAGAGAAAGCACAGATACTTGATGTCCACAAATGCTCCTGAACCCATTTCTTTGTCTCCATGCTCCTGCTTTCCTACAATCAATTCTGTTACTAAAGAACATAAATATTCCCTCTACTTGAGTATTTCTTCAGCCTATGCTTTGGGCAAATATTTGCTGAGTTTGTGTCCTACCAGAATTAGAATCTGAGTTTAGAACTCAAGTGCAAGTAGTTTATTTTGGAAGTGATTTCAGGAAACACTGTGGGGACTTGGGAAAGTAAGAGATGGAATGGAAGAAAGCCATTCAGTGAAGGGTGAATTACCAAGCAAGTTATCATTGTGCGCAAACAGCTTAATCTCATTGGAATTCCTGGAAAACCGTTTAAAACAGTAGCCTCAGAATAAAGTGTGAAATAACTGAGGTATATAGACACCAACTCCCTCAAGTCATTGGTGGAAATCCATTCCTCGGCTGCATTAATTCAGTGTATGCTAACTGGTCTTCCAACGCAGTGCTGCATCTTTTAATGTGAACTTTCCCTGGAGGCTGGAACCTGTTCTGTCTTTACACAGGCTGGAAATGCTGGGGAACTAACACACCATGTGGCTGTGGAACATCCACACTGTGTGGCTGTGGAACATCCCCCACCATTATGGAAAATCAAGCCAGTGTACTCAGCAATAGCCGGGCAGAGAGTAATGGGTTAGGGCACTAACAGTTTGTTACAAGTATCACTATAAATTTAGGAAAAAGGAAAATAAGCCTATCTGTATCTGCAAGGTATTGGAAGATCAAATAAATATCAGAGTATTGGGAAAGCTTAGAGTACTCATAACACAAACAAAAATAACCTAAACTTTTATAATTATCACAATCCAAATATTGTAACCAAACATTGATGGTAAAAAGCCTGAGTTGCTTTTTTTATATTTAAAAAAACATATTTTTAGTTTGTTAAGATACATGAAAAATCAATGTACCTATTCTGTTGGCTTTTTTTATTCAATATAGCACAAAAAATAGAAGCAAATATATGCCAAAAGATATAACACCTCATTGAACATCCCAGGTTTCATATAGTAAGTTTTATAAATAGATGTATTGATTAGAAATACTTTTCTAAGATCAAACTTCTTAGAGGAAAAATTATTTATTGAACTTTTATCTTCTCAAAAATTAAAATAGCTTTTATGTTTCTGTATTAAATAATATAAATTCACTGTTGGTAGCTATGTTTATGAAATAGTCTATGAAGGCTCATACTAATTTATGTAGAAACATAAATGTGTTGTTAGCATTATTTCAAAAAATGCCCAAACTTTCATATTCTAGTTGCAAATACATCATCCTAATAAAGAGATATGTTAATAATAGGCAGAATCCTAATTCTTTGGCATTGGGTATATTTTCTTGGTTTCTAATAGATCATTAATTTATTCTAGCACTTTTCTAAATATTATGAAAGGCATCTGTTGCCCTTTACCTTAAAGACAATGAATCTGAACTAACACTTTCCATAGTGCAATAAAAACAACCTCGTGATAGTTGGTACATGGTTATGTAAAAAGTTAACATTAAGGGAAGCTGTGGGGAGGTTATAGGGGAATTTCTATCATTGCAACTCTTCTTTAAGCCTAACCATGTTTGAAAATAAGTATTTTTAAAAAGTAACCTTAAATTGATGATCTGGTTCTGGCTCTTCCACCTAATAACTTTGAGACCTTAGAGTAACTCATTTACCTGCTCTGAGTTTCACTTTCCTCATCTATAAAATGAGGGAGTTGGTAGATGCTCTGTATGTCTCTAAAAACAAATTTTTATATTAGTAGGTTTACTATAGTTCATGGAA
Source organism: Phyllostomus discolor (assembly GCF_004126475.2). Lineage (NCBI taxonomy): Eukaryota > Metazoa > Chordata > Mammalia > Chiroptera > Phyllostomidae > Phyllostomus > Phyllostomus discolor. The sequence continues at coordinate 140,781,745 of NC_040903.2, read as the reverse complement.
TTTTACAAAGAATATTGTCAAAATAAAAATACATATTGTGTGCCTTAACAGGTATTTTTAAATCAGTTAATAATACATATTTTAAAGATGTATATACTTCAGGCACAAAGGAAAATAATAAGGAAAACAATTTTGATATTGTAAAGAATATATTTACTACATTCTTTATTTTTTATATTTTTAAAACAATAATTCATTAAAATCTACAGTTGAAAATATTTTGGGGACCAAAATTCAAAATGAGACAGTTTCATCTTTTAGACTGTTTTGATATGAAAAATGGCTGTAGTGAAAATTGTAAATGATAAAGATGTTAAAATAAAGCAAAAAATGTGAAAAGTAGACTAAAAAAGCAATAATTGACTGGTATTCATCTTATATCAACTAAGTTAAAGCACTTACTATTGCATCCATAAAATATCTTCAACTACACATTATTTTGATCATGCCTAGAGTGACCCCAAGTCTCCATTTGCCTAACATGGTGTTGGCTTATACTGATGTTCCAGAGCAATTATAAAATATTCTCAAAATTGTTCCAGTTTGGACAATTATATGGCCACTCTACTGATAGTCAAGAGCTTTGACTTTTTGTTTTATCCTGAAAATTATAAACAAAATATTTTTTATTCATCATATTCCTTATATCGTAATTTCTCCATGTGTGATAGTAGAAATGTTTATCACAGTTCACTCCTGTATTACACTGTGATGTAATAAATTAGTACATTCCCACATCCTCTACTCTCCACGATGTTTTATTCCCTACCTATACTTATCTTAGACAGAGCTAAGACCAGAGATCAAGAACAGAGGTAAAAAATGATAGACTAAAATTTTAAAATGAATCTTTTCACATTTTACCATAAAAATGACAATTTGAATAGGATGACTCTTCATTGGAAAGTACTGTTTATAGCAAGGTGAAGTGAATTGAAATAATGCATGAAGAAGTAAAACCGTCTTTATTTGCAGATCACATGGTATGGTACGTAGAGAACCCCAAAGATTCCACCAAGAAACTACTGTAACTGATAAATGAATTCAGCAAAATAGCAAGATACAAAATTAGTATCTAGAAATCAGTTGCATTTTATTATGCCAATCACATTTAGGAAAAAGGAAAATAAGCCTATCTGCTTCAAATTATAACAAAAAAGGAAGTTAAGAAAACAATCCCATTCACAATTGCTTCAAAAAAATAAAATACCTAGGAATAAACCTAACAAAGAAATAAAAGACCTGTACGCAGAAAAATATAAGTCACTGTAGAAAAATTGAAGAAGATACGGATAAGTGGAAGTACGTACTATGTTCGTGGATAGGAAGAATTAATATCATTGAAATGTCCACACTACCCAAAGCAATCTATAGATTCAATACAATTCCTATCAAAATCCCAATGCTGTATTTTATAGACCTATAACAAATATTTCAAAATTTTATATGGAACCACAAAAGGCCCTGCATAGCAAGAGTGATTCTGATAAAGAAGAACAAAGTTGGAGGAATCATGTGGCCAAATATCAAACTGTACTATAAGGCCACAGTAATCAAAACAGCTTGGTACTGGCATAAAAATAGACACAAGGATCAATGGAACAGAATAGAGAGCCCAAAAATAAACCCACACCTTTATAGTCAATTTAACATTTGACAGAGGAAGCAAGCACATACAATGGGCTAAAGATAGTTTATTCAATAAATGGTGTTGGGAAAATTGGACAAATAGCATGTAGAAAAATGAAACAACTACCTTATACCACACACAAGAATAAATTAAAAATGTGTTGAAGTCTTCAATATTAGACCTGAAATCATAAACACCATAGAGGAAAACATAGGTAGCAAAAGAAAACCAAACAACCCAATTAAAAAGTGGGCAAAAGACCTGAACAGAAACTTCTCCAAAGAGGACATACAGATGGCCGATAGACATATGAAAAAATGCTCAACATCACTAATCATTAGAGAAATGCAAATTGAAACCACAATGACATACCATCTCACACTTGCCAAAATGACTACCATCAATAAATCAACAAACAACAAGTAGTGGCGAGAATGTGGAGTAAGGGAAACACTTTTGCAGTGTCCTTGGGAATGTAGCCTGGTACAGGTGCTGTGGAAAGCAGACACCTCAAAAAAAAATTTTAAAAATGCATCTGCCTTTTGACCCAGCAATCCCACTTGTGGGAATATATCTGAAGGAACACAAAACACTAACTTGAAAGAACATAAGCACCCCTATATTCGTTGCAGAATTATTTACAGTCTCCAAGATATGGACACAGCCTATGTATCCATCAGTAGATGAGTGAATAAGACAACTATGGGATATATACACAATGAAATACTACTCAGCTATAAAAAAGAAGAAGCTTTTACCCTTTGCAATGGTATGGATGGACCTAGAGAACATTATGCTAAGTGAAATAAGCCAGAGAAAGACAAATACCATATGATTTTATTCACGTGTGAAATCTAATGAACAAGCTGACCTAACGAGCGAAATAGAGAGAGAGACTCAGAGAGAGCAGGATGACAGCTAAGCGGCAGTAGGGGGGCAAGGGGACGGAAAGAATTAAGCAAAAAGGAAAAATGACTCATGGATGTTGACAATGGTGGTGTGAATGCTGGAGGCAGAGAGATATAAGAGAACTAAATGGTAATATAAAAATATAATAAAAATAAAACATCAGTAGTAAATAAATGAGATATTATAAATATAATGAAATACAACTTCAAAGGATAAACCATTAGACCCACCAACAGCATCAGGGAATTGCTTACATTTTGGATTATTCAGGTTTCTTTTGTTTAGTTCCTGCTGTTCAAATCAGCCGTAGTACTTCTTAACTTTTGGACAAGCTTTTTATGTTTCTCTTCAAGGTTTTCTTTTTCTAATGTAGTTTACTGTTTCTATTGAGTTAAATATAATAATGTTAGTTGTGTGTATAAGTGCAAGAAAAAACTGGCATCCCTGTATATTAAAAATAATTGCATTACCATATTCATCTCTAGATTCTATTTAATCTTTTGGTTTCACAATGTATAGCATTTCTTTAATGGGGCAGATATGTCTAATTTACACCTTCTAAATCATTTTATTCATATATCATTTGAATATGAATAATTCATGTATCATTTCATATATTTGACAGGCTATACAACTTACCTACATTTTACATATAAATGTTTATGTGCACATGATGTAAAAAGGGGGGATGTCTGTGTGTGTGATAGAAAAAGGGAGACAAGGAAAGGCTGGGTATAGCAGCTCCTCCTAATGTCTGGAGTGGGGGTAGAAAAATTAGTATATGCATAATTTCCCTTAACTTTTTCTTCTCAGGGTTAAGTATTTGTGGAGTTTAAAAATATTATTTTGCTTTCTCATAATGGAAAATTTGAAATGTATTCAAAAGGAGATCAAAACAGTATAATGGATCCCACCTTCAAAACTATAAACTCCTTACTAGTCTTATTTCATTTATAACTTCTCCCTAAGGATAATTTTGAATCCAATTCTATCATAATATTTTTATTCTGAATATATTCTAGTCTTTCAAGAACTATCCAAAATGCCATTATTATACTGAAAATAATTGACAAAAATTCCTTGTCATATATCCAGTCTGTGTTTAAATTTTCCCAAAGGTCTCATAAAGTTTTTTACATTTTGCTGAAGCATTTACCCAAATAAATACATTGCAACTCTTCAATCTCTTTTAATGTATGTCAGGTTACAATCAGAGAAGTGGACCAGTAAGAGGATCAGTAAGATATACATTTGTAAAATTTATACATACATATACATTTGTACACATTGATATATAGTGATATCAAGAGAATTAGCTTACCTAACTGAGTTCTGGCCAAGCAAACCCAAAGTCTACAGATGGACAGTCAGGAGGAAAACATATAGGGTGAAGGAAAAACAACTGTGCCTGGCGTCTCCAGTATTCAGAGACAACTTGTTGCTTTGATAACTACCACCTGATTAAGTGAGGCCCATTGAGGATAACCTCTCTTTTGAATTCAAAACTGGAACTTTAGTTACATCTCCAAAATCCCCACACAGTGGGACCTAGACTGTAATGTGACTGATAAGTATAAGTTGTGTGCATGCTACACCACGGTTGCTGCCTCCCTTCTGTCATCTAATTCTCATAAGAGCCCATCCCTTTGAGGACCACTCGAACTAGAAACATACTAGACAAGGAATTCTGAGAAGTGCAGTTCAACCTAGTGTGGGTTGATATCAGAAAGTCATCACAACCACACTTTGTTTACTTGACATTCATACACATCTCCTTAAACCATATTTAATCACCAAATAAAGACAGTAACAAGATCATACTTCTAACATAATGAACATAATGACATCACAAAATGAACTATCATGTAAAATGAAAAGCATGCTAAACCTTCCACAGGGTAGGATACAAAATCCTGTGATAGCTTGTAAATTAAATACTGAAATACACTTAAAATGTTAACTGTTACTAACATGTCTTGTGTAGTAAGAGGATGAGATAGGTAATGGAAAAAATATATATGTAAAATATATATATAAAAGATATATATACACATATATATATCACAGTCTCATCAAAATAATGAAGCACTCATAATGATTATAGTTTTCATTTCTGCAAATCGTCACATCACTGTAGCTGTTATTTCTTCCATTCTTCCACTACGCTCTTTCATTTCCTTCTCCCACTACCTTTTTCACATTCCTTTTGTCCTCAGCAAGCACCCCAGCTGCTGTGTTTCTTCACCAAGTAGAATGACCTGAACCTTAATTCCTGAAGGATCTTAGCTATTAGAAATACTAACTGAATTCAGTTTTAGTTTTTCACTGGCTTTAATCAAAGTACATGGGAATATAAAGACATACCCTACCCTAAGGAATCTCCTGTATTTCAAACATAATCATCCCCTTTACCTCCATTGTTTTATAGCACCTGTTTTTCACTGCTAGTCTGAATCAGTCACTATGGCCAGCGTAGTTACTTTCTTTTCCTGTTGATTCTCAGGTTCCAGGGGCCAAAGTGGCCAGATGGCAGCCTCAACTTTCATTTCAATGGAATCTTGTATGGTGTTCCTGGTGTTCCCTGGTAGATGTATTCCTTGCTTTGAAACTAAGACCAATAGACCAAAATAGCCTAAAGTCATGGAGATAGGAAAGAAACACTTTGCCAGTCAAGATCACAGGGTCACTTAGGTTGCTTCTAAATCTTAGCTATTGTAAATACTGCTGCAGTGAACATACATTTTTGAATTAGTGTTTTGGATTTCTGGAGAGTATTAAGCTAAGCGAAATAAAATAAAGACGAATGCCATATAATTTCACTTATGTGTGGGATGTGGAAAACAAAATAAATGAACAAACAAAATAGAAACAAACTCATAGATACGAAGAACAGACTGGCTGTTGACAGAGGGGATTGGGGGACTAGGTGAAAAAGGTGAAGGAATTAAGAAGTACAAATTGGCAGTTACAAAGTGGTTATGGGGATGTAAAGTACAGCATAGGGAAAGTAGTCAATAATATTGTAATAGCTATGTACAGTGCTGGGTGGATACTAGATTTATGGCAGAGGAACATTGTAAAGCATATGATTGTCCAACCATTACACTGTACACCTGAAACTAATAAAAAATAATTATATATGTGTAAACTGTAATTGAAAAATAAAACAAAACAAAACAAGATCACTAGAGACAACAGTGAGAAGAGCAACTCCCGTTTCCAGCCCTTGGGTTTATGATTTAAGGGTCAGTAAATCCTGGTTATGTGAGAAATAGCACCATATGTTAGAAGCTGGTTTAGAGCATGGACCACCTCCTGAAGGACATTGCCCTAGTTTCACAAGGTATTGTGACCTAGCTGGCAACCATAACTGAGTCTGTGAAAGGTCAATCAACAGTCCAATTAAACCAGCTGCTTCAGAATGGTGAAGAACATAAGAACATGAATTCCATGAGAATGAGCTCATTGTCTCACAGTATAAAATTCATAATACAGTAGAGTCTTTTCTCAAAGTCTCCTCTTGGATTTGTAAATTGAATCAGTTCTGAAATTTGATTGAGGGGTGAGTTTTTATTTTGGTGATTCAAGTCAGACTTCTGGTCACTAGACTTAGACTTTTCTACTTATACATATCAAGTGAGAATTGAATAGACTTCCCTTTCCAGACACTGTAGTTTTCATCTTTATAAATTTTCCTTTTTAAATCTTCCAAGAACCCACATATGTTGAATAACTTCTGTAGATTCTTGAACATATAGAAGACAGTTACAATAATTACTTTAATATCTTTGCTTATCGATTCTATTATGAGTCATTTCTGATCTGGTTTTGATTGCTTTTTTTCTTCGATATGAATCATATTGTCTTGTTTTTCTGCATGCATAGTAATTTTTATAGCATGTCAGATATTGTTAATTTTACCTTCTTTGCAAGATATATTTTTATATTTCTACAAATATTTTAAGATTTTTTTCTTGATTGTGTTTGTTGGAAATAGTCCAACATTTTGGGGTCTTGCTTTATGAGGTAAGACCAGGTCACTACTCATTAGGGCTAATCTTACCCCACAACTGAGGCAGACCCTCTTAGTACTCTAGCTGCTGCACAATGAATTATGAGGTTTTCCCTTTTGGGTAGAAGGATTGGGAACTATACCTAGCTCTGTCTTTCTGAGCACCAGGCACAGTTGTTACCTGTAATCCTTGGGGAGTTTCCTCCAATGCATGAGCTGGTTAGTACTTAGCTAAAGACCCAAGAGGACCCTTTCAGATTTCTAAAGTTTTATACTGTGGAGCTCTTTTCTCTGAGTACTCTGCCACTTGGTGAATTTTAGCTACCCTATTTGGTGGTTCCTCAAATGGCTAAAGATAGAATTCCATATGACCCAAAAATTTCACTCCTAAGAATTGGGTACTTGCCCAGAAGAATTAAAAACAGGTTTCCAGCAAACACTTTTACGTGAATGCTAATAGCAGCATTAGTCACAATAACCAAAAAAGTTGAAGCAACACAGATCTTCATCAACTAATGAAGGGATTACAAAATGTGGTATAGTTATACAATGCAATAGTATTTGGCCCTTAAAGAGAAGTGAAGTAATTATACATAGTACCACATGGATGAGCCTCAGAAAGATTATCCTAAAAATATAATAAGCATATTCTCATTGAGTATTAAAGTATATAACCTATATATTCAACAATAACATGTTTATTGTATTTACCTGGCTATTCTAGAATGATAGAATAAATACTATACACACATGGATATACCACACACATAGCATTATGCCTCTGTTTAACTTCTAATTCCTGTCAAAAATACTATATAAGAACAAGTATACTGCTTTCCTTTTAAAAATTAAGTGTCTTACTTTCATGTCCAGGTTTATTTCCAGTCTCTTTCTCAACCCCATCTCAAACTATATAACTTTTATGCTTTATACTAACCCAGACATGATCCCTTAACTAATCCCAAAGATTGCAATTGCTTATTTGATTTACACAGCATCCACCCCAACCCAGACCCAATGGTCACATGTCTTTGTCTTTCACCTATTTGTCTTGTCCTTTGTCTGAATCATTGTTACTAACTGTCTGTGAAGTTAGTTCTACCTTAAGTGAAACTGAGTTCCTTTACCTGAATTCATGTGTAAGGAGTTTATAATATCTGCTTTCTATCACTTCAGTACATACAATATTCTAAAAATCAGAAAGATATTTTTCCTCCCAAAAGGTAGCCATGAATTAGTATTCTGAACTAAAGCTTCTGCTTTAAGTGGGGACATTAAAGGTTTCCATGTTTCAATACAACTGCTAGGTAACTAAAGTAAAATCCCTACCCAAGAGTCTTAGAGGCTTGAAAGGGTTGTCTAGGAGAAGGGGAGATATGTTGGTACTAAGAACTGAGAATGAGGAAGTAACTCTACCCGAGAAACCCAGCAAGTTGTAAAATGTGAGTTCACTGAATATAGCTCCTTAAATGGGGAAAAGCTGAGTGATGCTGTTAAAGTTTAAGCACTTAGCATTACAGTCATTAGGGCAGTGCTATGTAGGTCTTGTACACTCATTAACTGGTATCACCATGGCAGGCTTATTGAGCCTGTCAGTGGATCAGTGGACAGCATAAAGCAGGAGATGGACCACAATAACAACATCATGAGGAATTAATAATTGCCATAAAGTAAAGACCAGCCCATCTTCTCAACAGGTACCAATACACTTCCTACAGATTCTTGGATATTCCTAGGGAGGAAAATAGCCCCCTCTATTAAATAAAATAAATATAATTTTTTACAAGTCTAAAAGAGTAAAGATTTTGCATTTGAGTTGCTTTGTTTTGGAACAAAAAACATGATGCTTAGTGTATGGAACAATTCATACTGGCTACATTAATATCTAGTCCTATGCTCTCAAGTATCTTTGTGGTTCTGATAGAAAATGCAATCATTCCCTATTGGAACCTGTCTGAATCCTGTAAACACTTCTGACAGTCAGAAGCAGAGTTCGCATCTTTATAGTTTTTAAACCCTTTTTCAATTGAACTCTCCACTAAATTCCTATTTTATGTCAATGAAAAATCTCTGAATTCTCAGCTTATTTGCAAAGTAGAGATGAATGACAGTTACTGAGTTTAACTATTATTGAGGCTCAGAACACCAGCACTATTCACCGCCACAAGCCTCTTTGAAATTTCCCCAGACACTCACAAGTGGTACCCACTCAGGATTCTTTCACCTGAAGTTAACAACTTAAAAACTATTTACCAACCATAAATATATTAGTGAATGTCCACTAAAAATAAGAGTAAGGTTATTTAGTTAGACGTCTTAAAATTTACTCAGATTTGTCTGCATCTATATCAATTGTATAGTTTATATTTTAATTTATTATGCATGCTTTCTTTGTTCCTCATTGTTTTCATAATCTCACTTTGGAATGTTAAGTGTTACGTTTCAAATTTATGCTATTTGGATTCTCTGCCATTATGTGTCTCTGATATTAGATAAGCACTTCTACTTTCTGGACCTTATTCACCTATAACATAAAGGATTATTAGATATTTTCAAGAAACCTCATACTTCTGAATTTCTGTAAGGGTAAGTTGAAATCACTATGAAATATGGTTATGGAGTCAAGGAAACACCTTCTTTAATTCTTCCTAAGGAGTTTAATAGTTAAGTTTAAATTTATTATTTTTTGAGAATATTCCATTATAGATTTTGAATACCTTATTAGTAGCCAAAGAAAGAAGAATACAATGCACTGCAATAGATGTTTTTTAATATATAAATGCTTAAGTGACTTTACATACTATGTGTGAGCCTGAATTCTTTATGTACTGTCAATAGTGAATGTAATCTTTTATAATACAGACACATATATGTCCCTGTGATTCATATAAAATAAAATTATTTGAAACAATTTAACTTGAATTATATAGTTGAGAATTTACAAACTGTCTACCTTATTTTATTTTGCCAGTACTTTCCATTTTGGGGGCTAACATTTAAAAATAGATAGATTACATTTTTTTAAAAGATGTTTTTCAATGTCCTTTTGAAAAATGACATAATCTGGCAAACTTGGTCTCACATTCACACATGGTAATGATTGGCCAAAGCTAAGTAGCAGTTGTCCATTTGGGGAGGACATGGGCTCTGGGCTTTGCTCTGGTTCCCATAACTCACGCTTCCACTGGAGCACTTCACTCATTATGTGACCTCTCTGGGATGTCAGCCAATATATTTACCTTTATTTGTTCAGACTGTTAACAGTGAATGAAAATAAATTTTTTCTTTGGATTTGTAACAAAGATTTGGATTTCTTGATACCCAAAGTTAAAATAGTTTTCCTCAAGCCTTCTGAAGTGACCAAATGTCAGTTAACCTCCAGTTGGCATAATATTCAAAGGTAAGCATTGAGTTAAATATTCATTCCAGAAAAATACAGAAAAGAGTAGTTTTATAATTTTTCCATTTGAGATTGAATACCAATTAAGTGGACATTGTCTTCATTGTAACATTAAATAATAGTTACAATTCTTCAGATAATCCACCCTAACACAAGGAAAGCTGTTTAGACATCGAACACTGAAAACAAAAGCCAAGCTATATATACATATGAAATGTAGGGTGTAGTTTTAAGTGGAATCCTTTTTGTAGTAAAAGCAATAATCTTTTTATAAAATGATTCCTCCATAAAGAGACTTTTATTAATACAAATTATTATATGAATTAAACTTACATTTATTTTAAAATTAATTATGCTATAAAATTAAATCATTTGATAACATGAAGACTTGAAATTTGAAGTTGGAAATATCAGCTTTAGCATCTGATGTATTACTTTATTTTGGTGGTCCAGGATCAAGAAAGTTTTGATTTACAGAGAAAAATTACAGCTGATAACACTTGATTTTTAAAAAATACATATTCCTGCCAATATTATAATTCTATAATATAAAATTTACAGTTTCAAAATTTATAAGTTTATAAATTTATAATTCAAAAATCCCATAAAAAGATTTTTAATAAAGCAAAACCAAAACATGTTAATATGACAACACAAATGCAAGCATTTCTGGTCATCCATGGATTAAAAATTTGATGAATGAATTTTAGAGGACCTAAACAGACACTTCTCCAAGGAAGACATACAGAGGGCCCAAAGGTATATGAAAGGATGCTCAGCATCACTAGCTATCAGAGAAATGCAAATTAAAACCACAATGAGATACCACTTCACATCAAGGAGAATGACCATCAATAACAAGTCAACAAACAAGTTCTGGCTAGGATGTGGAGAAAAGAGAACCCTAGTGTTGATAGGAATGCAATGTTCCCACTATTGATGGGAATGCAGACTGATGCAGCACTGTGGAAAACAGTATGGAATTTCCTCAAAAATCTAAAAATGGAACTGCTTTTTGACCCAGCAGTGCAACTGCTGGGATTATACCCTAAAAATCCCGAAACACCAATTTAAAAGAACCCATGATCCCCAATGTTCATAGTAGCACAATTTACAACAGTGAAGTACTGGAAACAACCTAAGTGCCCATCAGTAAATGAGTGGATCAAAAAACTGCGGTACATTTACACAATGGAATTCTATGCAGCAGAAAGAACTCCTATCCTTCGAGACAGCATAGATGGAACTGGAGAGCATTAGCTAAGTGAAATAAGCCCAGTAGTGAAAGACAAATATCATATGATCTCACCTATAAGTGGAACCTAATCAACAAAACAAACAAGCAAGCAAAATATAACCAGGGACATTGAAATAAAGAACAAACTGACAATAACCAGAGGGGAGGAGGAAGGGGTGTAAAAGTGGAAGAAGGGAAAGGGCTGTCAAGGAACATGTGTAAAGGTCCATGGACAAAGTCAAAGGTGGGTAGTTCTGAGGGTGGGAGGCAGGGATGGGTGGGGTGGGGGAGAGTGAGGGGAGAAAATAGAGACAATTGTACTTGAATAACAATAAAAACAAATTTAAAAAACAAAAACAAGAAATACAACTTGTATTCATCAGGAAAAAAATTGATGAACGATATATTTACTTAACTTGGCTTTGAAATAACAATAATTAAAAGCTCAAAAATTCAAACCAAATATATTCAGAATTCCAGCTTTTATGTAACATACTCTAAGGCACACAGTTTACAAAATATTGTTCAATGACCAATTAGCACAAGATAAAAATACTTAGAAGATAAGTAAACATTTTAAAACTAGCAATTGGTTTTCTTTCCTTTTTATTCCCTCCCTTCTTAAAATGTGTTTAATTCTGAAAGACAGAACTAGAACCAACTGAAGCAGGAAATTATCTTGATGCCTCCACCATATTTGTGCTTTTTCCAGTAGGAAGTCTCAGATGAGTGGCAGAATAGGAAATAATGTGTTATCCATGGATATTTAGTTAGAAGAAGGAAATAAAGATGCAGCCCTTAGGGTTTTGGACTTAAAAGCTGCAAAATATATTTTGTTTAATATCATTTATAACGTATATTTCCTAGACTCCAGAATAAGCCATTGGCTTAAATAGTTTTTCTGGGTTTCATTGTTTGTTTGGTTTTATTCTGCTTTGAGAATTTGGTGGTGATATTGGAGATACTGAGCCATCTTTAGATGTTCTCAACTAGGAATGCAAATATGAAAATCACTTCACTATGATATCTTATATGGAAGCTTCCTTCTTGCAACTTAGTTTTAATTAAAATGCCATCAAAAGGTGACATCAACTTGACCAGTAGATGCATCACAGGTAGTTTTAGAGTGGGTATAAGAAAATATGTTAGGTATTTAAAAAAAAGAAAAAAAAGTGTCCCAGGTTCGATTCCCAGCCAGGGTACATTCCTGGGTTGCAGGCCAGAACCCCCAGCAACCGCACATTGATCTCTCTCTCTCTCTCTCTCTCTCTCCCCCTCCCTTCCCCCTCTAAAAATAAATAAATAAAATCTTTAAAAAAAAATATGTTAGGTATTTAAATTCATTTGCATTATGCAATCATGAAATCCAAGGTAACAGGGCTTATGCCTGGCTAGGTCATCACTGTATTTTCATTTCTTAGCAAAATACATGACCAGAATATTTCTGATAACTGCTACTATTTAATAACTTACAAATTTTATCCATAGTACCTGAGAACATATACATTCATCTTAATGAAGACACATGCAGGCTACTCAGAGAGGGGTCAAATTTACAAGGTTTATGCTACATTTAAGCCAGTTATATTAATATATCCTCTTCTTTAACTATTTTTAGATAAGAGCTTCTTAAGGTCCAAAAGCTAAATCTACACAAGCCTCCATATTTGCTGAACTGATTGATTTAGTACTATTTACTATGTTGTTCTACAGTCCATACAGAATGAGAAACTATATTCACAAAGAAGTTACTAATCTTGTAATTAAAACAGAATTAATTGTTAAAGTATTTTTAAAAATACGTACCTAGTACGCAAATTAAATTTCAAAAATAATAGCAAGTATTGTCAATACAGTATATGATAAGCACTAAATTATCACATGTATGTGACATCTCAGAAATATCAAGAGAGTATTATGTAAATTAATTGCTAATACACTGTATACATTCCTGCAAAGAAATATCAAGAGTCAGATTTTCTAATTAGTAACCATGCACTACTAATTATATACCACTATCATTTAAATGCATCACAGCAGGAACCTTTAAAAATACACTAAAACCACTGGAAGGTCCTACTCACAAGCATTCCCCATCCTCCAAATAAATCGGCTAAACACAAGTATACAACACCCAGGACTTCAGGGTCAAATTTTAGCCCTAAATATTCCCACAGTTTCCACTTCACCTGTGAGGAACAGGTGAATTGTTTCCTTCTTTTTGTGTATGAAAAGAGTCAACAAAATATCCATTGCTTTTCTCTTTGTGCTGTTTGGATCTTTCTCATTCCTGTTTATTATATTCACCTTATTGTTTCATTTTACCTTCTTCCTCTAGTGCCCCCTTTTTTGACCCCATAGTCCAGATACCCACAGAGGCACAACTAACAATTGAGTGCCTCAAAGTCTCTACTAACTTTATCTTAGTCATGACCATAGATGAGCTGAGTATGACTAGCAAGGAAGTTATTACCAGGTTGAATATAGTTGTTAATATACGTATATGTGTGTATATACATAATTTATATAGATATGATTTGCTAATGTTAAAGATGTTTGTGTGTATATTCATAAATTGTATTTATCTGTAATGTTTCAGCTCTTGTAATGTCTTTAGTTTTAGTATCAGTGTAAGATTTGCCATCATAAAATGTGTTAGAAAGCATTGCCAACTTTCTCTTCTATGTTCTGAAAGAGTCTGTGTATGATTGGTATTTTTATTTTCTTAAATGCTTGAACAAATTCATCTGTAGAGCTATCTAAGTCTAGAGGTTTCTTTGTAGAAAGGTTGTTAAATAATTTTTGGGAAATCAAGAGCTATTCACTTTGAAAATGTATTATTATGCAAAAATTACATTTATAATTCTTATGTAATTAAAATTACATTTGGACTTGGATATTCCAAGGAATTTGCCTATTTTGTTTATGTTGTTAAAATATTGACATGAAATGCCATGTCACTGTTTTATTAATGCTTTTAGGATCCATGGAGGTGTTCCCTCTTTCATTGTTGACATTGATAATTTGTGTCTTTCTTATATTTTCTTGAATGTCTAGATATACCAATTTTATTAATCTTTAAAATTTTTACTTTTGATTTTATTATTTTTTCTATTGTTGAACTATTTTTTTGTTGTTCCACTGAGTTTCATTCTTATTTATATTTTTTCCTCTCCTATAAATATTTAGGATGATTTCTTCCCTAGCTCCCAAAGTAGAAATGTAAACCATTGACTTTTATACCTTTCAATTTGCTAAAATAAATATTTAAATTAATTTTACTATGATCATTTCATTAGCTGTACTTTATTACCTATGAATTTTGGTATGTTATATGTTAATCACCACTAGTAGAAAATAATTTCATATGAGATTTTTATCTTTGACCCTTGGGTTCTTCAGCTATGTGTTCTTAATTTTCTTTAGATATGTATTTCTTTAGACTGTATTTGTTAATTTTTAGATTTTTAATTGATTTCTAATTTAATAATATTATGAGTAGAGATATGTGTATGATTGTAGTAGTTTGAAACCTATTGAGACTTGTTTAGTGGACCAACATGTAGTTTCAGTGAACACTCACGCACATTTAAAAAAAGTTTTCTGCAGTTCTTAGATGTAGTGTTCTTTAATGTCAATTAAGTAAATAAGATTAATATCATCACTCAGCCTTTCTATATCCTTTAGATTGTCCTGTTCAGTACTCTCCAAGAAAATTATCTGTGATGATGGAAATGTTCTACCTGTGCTGTCCAATACGGTAATCACTAGCCACACATAGCGATTGCATACTTGATGTTTTTCTCTTTCATTGAGTTTTATTCTCATCTTTATCTCCCTTCTTGTCTTTAGTTTGGATTTAATCTGCTTTATTTCCTAGCTTCCTATAGTGGAAACTTAGATAATTGATTTTGACCCCAAAAAATTGAGAATAAGAGATGCTCTGGTAGAGCTACTGCATATATGGTAGGACTGTATTCTCTTGTCCCCACTGCTATGAGATTAGTGATAATCTATATAGGGGAGCAGAGCATCAGTCAGTCCTCAATGCACATGAACATAAAGGAGAAATAGCCTTTATTGTCAAAAGATTTGGGGGTTGTTTCCTACAACAGGACAATTTAATCCAGAGTTTCTCAACCTAAGCACAGTTGATAATGGGATGAATACTTCTTTGATGTGTATGTGGGTGGGGGGCTGTCTGTAAACTGCAGGATTTTTGTTTTAACAGCATCTCTGGCCTCTACTCACTAAATGCCAGGAGCACCCTCTTCTCCACTGTAACAAATTGTCTGTAGACATTGTCAAATGTCCTCTAGATGGCAAAATGCCCTCCTCTGGCTGAGAGCCATTAATAACTTACGTGACTGATATACAGCTATACAAATGGGAAAAAACAGAGTAAAAATAGAGCTGTATATCACATCATCCACAAAAATCAATTCTAGGTAGATAAAAGACATATAGAGTCAGAACTATAAAACATTTGGAAAATAATATAGAATATCGTTATTTCTTCAGGTAGGAAAAAATTTCTTAAAAAGACATAAAAAACAAAAGCAATAAAGGATCAATAAATTTTACTATATTAAAAAATTTATTCATCAAAATACATCTTAAAGAGTGTCAAAAAACAAGCCACAGAGTCTGATAAAATACTTGCAACACATAAGGCCAATAAAGGATTAGTATCTAGAATGTGAAAATGTTCCTCCATTATTTTAAACATTTGAACAACTCAAATGAAAAATGGATAAAATAATAAGAGTAATTTTCCAAAGACTAATTTTGTATGAGTACAAAGCACTTATGTAGTTATGAAAAGACACTTAATCTCATTACTGATCAGGAAGATACAAATTAAAACCACAGTGAGATGGGTCATATCCATCAGATTAAAAAAGTCTTAATAACTGAGAATATCAGTTTGGCAGGATATGAAGCAATGAAACTCTCATCCTCTCTTGTAGGTGTGTAAATTGGATCAATCACTTTGAAAAGAGTTTGTAGTCATCATTAGCAGGCATTCAGGCTTTTTGCAGATATTTCTTTTCCATGTTAAAATTGCACTACTCCTTGAAGTTGTGTGGCTATGTGACCTGTGTCATTTCCAAGGTGGAATATTTAAGAGTTGTAAATGGTTAACCAAGTTTCCCCCCCTTTTCCATGGTAACTGGTAACATTTCCTGAAGAAGAATAATGTGGAATAGAGACTCTACCTAGCCGGTCTCTACCTAAGATGAAAACATAACACAAGCAACAAATAAATCTTTGATGTTTTAACCAGTAAGATTTTTCAGGTTGTTCTAGCACATTATGAGTACTAACTACTAACTGCAGTTGAACATGCCTGTGTTTAGCAGCCAGCAAGTCCACAAGTTAGCATGTGCCCTGTTGACTGTGCCCAAAGAAGCCTTTTAGATGAATGCTTTACAAGAGCATTAGGGCAGAAGCAAAAAAAATCTATCAACTATAAAAGAGTAAATAAACTGTAGTATATTTATACAGTGGAATCCTATGGAGCAAAGAAAATTAATAAAACCTAGCCAAATATATCAACATAGATAAACCTTAAAGTACCTTGTTCAGTGTAAAAAGTAAGAATAGACACAGTTAAAATTTCATTTATGTCAAGTGCAAAGTGTGAAGAGTTCATGGAAGTTGTATATTGTGTGAGAGTCCATGCATAGGTTGGAAATATAGAAGGAAAACTTATGAAATTATTAACACTAAATTTGGAAGGATTTTTCTCTGGGGAGTGGAGGAGGATAGAAATGTAAGGAGGTACAATAGAGGGTTTTTCACAGGAAATGGTCTATTTCTTAACCTGGGTGTTCATTTTATTATTTTACTTAACCAGTCCTTATATATTTTATATACACTTCTTCATGTATTTTATAGGCTAAACTATTTTTAAAGCCATCAATAATAATTATAACATAAGATGGCCCATAAAATAGGCTGAATCATGTTTTGATAAGTAGCCTATATAACTCCTTAAGAAAAGTATGATTGTATTGTCCAATAACACATATGGAGATGAAGTTGATATCTTAATTGTAATTTCATTTTTGCAAGATGTTCAGTTATTTGTTTATCATTGACAAGTGACAAGAAGTCACAATACCAGTTTATTTAAAGATTAATGTTTACAAAACACATCATACCTGAAGTAGTACCATAGTCTGTATTAAAATATGATATTTCCATTGAAAATATATTATAGTTTCTGAATAATAAAGGTTCTTGAATGAGTAAGGGAATATTGACTACATGAATCGTCACTGGGTTGGTCATAAAGCATAGAACATTTAGCTTAATGAAAGAGATAAAAATGAGAGCAATTAAATAGATTTTTGAAAGTTGTAAGTTCAAACATATACCAAACTATGGAAATACTTTAATGGTGCTTTTTGTATTATGAAAATCTGTCAGCGGCATATAAATCCATAGGAAGACTGTTTTGAATAGAGTATAAAAATGCAAACTTCTTACTCAGGATTTTAACCCTGAATGTCAAAATGCCATGCTGCTGGCTTTGGTGTTATCTTTAAAGATACCAGGTAACCATCCATATAATATTTGTTTTTCAAACGGTCCTGAAAAAATATTGTCACTGCCAAAATCACAACTAAAATACCAGTTTTCTCTTTATTAATGTGCATGAGGTCTAGTACAGTGCTTTCTTCAAAGGCAGATTATTAAAAATAGCAGATTAGACTCTTCCGGCCAAGATGGAGGCATAGGTGGACCCGCCATACCTCCATGCACAACCAAGATCGGAACAACAATTTAGAGGCAGAATAACACCCAGAACTGACAGAAAATTTATCTGAATGGAAGTCGGACAGCCAAGAAGTTGAAATAGACCCGTTCATCTGGACCAGTAGGAAGGGTGGAGACAAGCAGCTGGCATGGGTCACGGCGAAGAGAACAGGGAGAAATGGGTGCATAAGGCAACCGGGAGCATGTAGGGCATCTGGGGCACGCAAGATCAAAGCGGGTGGACCCTGAGTACTCAGGTGGCGGCTGGCAGACCCAGTGAGGCGGCGATTGTGGAGTAGGACAGACCATGCAGCCAAGGATCCCAGGGAAGGGACTGAGGTCCCTTGGAGAACGGAGCTACCACCATTGTTCCCTTTTGACCCTGCCCTCACATACAACGTCACAATCTAGCGACTGGGGTACCCAGCCCTGGTGAACACCAGACCAAAAAAAGAGAGAGAGAGAGAGAGAGAGAGAGAGAGAGAGAGAGATGGCTCAAACAGAAGAACAGATCAATGCCCCAGGACTCATCCTTTTGAGTGACCAAGAGATAGCTAACCTATCAGATGCACAGTTCAAAACACTGGTGATCAGGAAGTTCACAGCATTGATTGATTTTGGTTGCAAATTAGATGAACAAATGCAGGTTACTATAAAAGAGATGAAGGAAAATGCATAGGAAACCAATAGTGATGGGAAGAAAGCTGGGACTCAAAACAATAGAGTGGACCAGAAGGAAGAAAGAAACAACCAAACAGGAAAGAATGGAGAAATAAGAATTCAAAAGAATGAGGAGAAGCTTAGGAACCTCCAGGACATCTTTAAACATTCCAACATCTGAATTATAGGGGTACCAGATGGGAAAGAGGTAGAGCAACAGATTGAAAACGTATTTGAACAAATAATAAAGGAGAACTTCCCCATTCTGGCAAAGGAAATAGACTTCCAGGAAGTCCAGGAAGCTCACTGAGTCCCAAAGAAGTTGGACCCAAGAAGAAACACACCGAGGCACATCATAATTACACTAGCCAAGGTAAAAATGAAGGGGAGAATCCTAGAAGCAGCAAGAGATAAGGGGACAGTCACCTACAAAGGAGTTCCCATCAGACTGTCAGCTGATTTCTCAAAAGAGACCTTACAGGCAAGAAGGGGCTGGAAAGAAGTATTCCAAGTCATGAAAGACAAGGACCTATATACCGGATTACTCTATCCAGCAAAGTTTTCATTTAGAATGGAAGGGCAGATAAAGTGCTTCTCAGATAAGGTCAAGTTAAAGGAGTTCATCATTACCAAGCCCTTATTTTATGAAATGTTAAAGGGACTTATCTAAGAAAAGAAGATTAAAAAAAACTTGTATAGTAAAAGGACAGCAAACTCACAATTATTAACAACCACACCTAAGCAAAACCAAAAGAAACTAAGCAAACAACTAGAACAGGAACAGAACCACAGAAATGGAGATCATGTGGAGGGTTAGCAACAGGGGAGCGGGAGGAGGAGAGGGGGGGAAAGGTACAGAAAATAAGTAGCATAGATTGTAGGTAGAAAATAGGCAGGTGGAGGGTAAGAATAGTATGAGAAATGTAGAAGCTAAAGAACTTATAAGTATGACACAGGGACATGAAGTAAAGAGGGGGGAGTGGGTGGGAGAGGGTGTACAGGGTGGAGGGAAGTGAAGGGGGGAAATGGGACAACTGTAATAGCATAATCAATAAAATATATTTAAAAACAAGAGAAAAAAGAGCAGATTAAGTAGGGCCTAAATGAAACAGGAGCTTAGAAGACTGACTCCAATGTGGGTGACCACATATATACTGTCAGGCAACATGAGAACATTAGGTAGGATCTGACTTGGCAACATTATCTATTGGATATGATCTGATGGGTAGAAGGACTCAGTTACTAGTACTAATGAATGGCTACATTAATGTGAGGGAAATTCATCTATCAGTGTTCAAACTGAACCTCAGTCAAAGACAGACATATAGTTATAGGGCCATCTCTAGAAAGAGAAATTTGCAGATTAAGACTGCTCAGACTGTCATGCTGATTAGTATTTGCTAGCAAGGAGCTGGGATGTAAATCTGAACCCCAAATAGGCTACTAATCATAAAAGAAAAGATATAGAATGTGGCTGTTTGCTCTACTTGTGTTCACATAAATGTCTAAAGGTTCACATTAGGAACATTATATTTTTGTTCTAAATCCTTCTCAGCTAGAAATGGTCATTTCAATAGTTTTTCCAGACTGATGTGACTCCCAAATTTTTGTAGCACACAGTTAAATTTTCAAGGCGGAGGAATTCTGTATCTTGAGCAGGCCGAAAAGGAAGAGAGTGGTTACAAAATCCATCCTGTTCACTAAGCTACTTTAATAGGTATTGAAAAGCTTTTATTTAATTATATAATTATTGAAAAATGCAATGTCTCAGGGACTACCTGTATTTCAGAACTGTGATGGGTATTTTATATTTGCCCTTCTAGTTTTATTTTCACTCCTTTAAAATCCTCTCTGTGGCCCAGAAGGCTTACATTCAGGGACTGGTTCAACGTACAATCTATCCCTCTGACTTCTGGCTATTGTCCAGTAGGAAGCTCCTAACAGGTTACAGGGCAGGAGGGAAATGAAATTGGGTCTTCATTTCCCATTTTAGCTAGTCTTCAAAGGTTTCCCCAAACAATTCCTCCCTTCCTTGTCAGTACATACCACTCTTTACAATAAGAGATGGCACTCATTTCTGCTTCCCTTGAATTCAGGCTGGTCTGTAGTTAGTTTCTACAAATAGAATGTAGCAGAAGGGCATTCTGGAACTTCTAAGCCCAGGCTATAGAGAACTGGAAGTTTCTACTTGCTCCCTCCTGGAACTCAGACCCCATGCTGTGAGAAACCCAAGATGGAAGGGAAAATCACAAAAAGTAAGAGCAGAGTTTCTTTCATTATATCAAATACCAATCGATAGCCACATAAGTGAGTTTTGTGTTAGCCAGCCAGTCTCCAATATGACACCCAATAAAGGTCATTTACTGTTATTCATATCTTTGTGTATTCCCCTCCCATATTGTACAAGTGTTGGTTGTGTGACCAACCGAATACCATAGAAGTGATGATAGGTCACTTCCAAGATTATAAACTGCACTGTAGTTTTCCTTTTGGTGGCCCTCTCTCAAGTCACTCATTCAGGGAAGCCAGCTGCCATTTCATGAGGACAATTGGGCAGCCTATGGAGAGGCCTTGTGGTGAGGACCTGAGGCCTGCCAAAAACACAAGAAGTAGATCTACTAGACTTCAGATGACTTCAATTTAGTTGACAGCTTGACTGCAACCTCAGATGACACCCTGTGCCAAAACCACTCAGCTAATCTGCTCCCAGATTCCTAACCCACAAAAATTGTGAGATAACAAATATCTATTGTTTTAGGCTACTAAGTTTTGGAATAATATTTTACACAGCAATAAATAACTAATACATCCATCTTAGGCATTTAAATTCAACTATGACCTCATTTGATTATAGCCCCAGCTGATAGGAAGAACATGAGACCATCTATCCTATCCAACTTAACATATAAAATCACTAAAGATAATAAAATCATTGTTATTTTAAACCATTAAATTTTGAAATGGCTTGTTGTACAGCAATAGATAATCAAAACAGAAATTTGTTACCTGAAAGTGAAGTGCTGCTGTAACAAAAACCTAAAAACCTAAAACACTAGCTTTGGAACCAGATGGTGGGTATAGGCCACAAGTCCCTTAGAGAGACAGTCAATGTTGACTGGTAAGATAGTGAGAAAATTGTTATTTGAGCTTAGAGAAGAAGTGAGTTTTTGTCCAATTATGTAGAAGGAGAATGTTTGAAAATTCAGTAACTTGTGGCAATATAAAAGATATATATCTAATGAACCTGTGTATTTGGCTGAGGAAGTTTCTAGACAGAATGTTGGTAAGTATTAACTGGTTTATTTTGGTGCACATAATCATACTAGGGTGAAATGAACTAAAGAAGGAACCATTCAATATTTAATCAGGATCTGGGGTACAGATCAGGAAACATTTTCTGTAATGAGTCAGATAGTAAATATTTTAGGTATTACAGGCTGTATGGTGTCTATCGCAACTCTGCAGTTACATCACAAAAGTAGACATAGAAAATATGTAAGTGAACAAATTGTGGTTATGCTCCAACAACAACAATAACAAAAGTAGATGACAGTCTGGATTTGACCACTGGGCCATAGTTGACCAATATCTAATTGGAAGAAATACTTTCAAATACAGACTTGCTGGATAGGAATATAAATTATTCTCATATTCAACTCTTTCAGCCCACAAAAAGTTTTCAGAGTAAATTAAAATTTGGGGGTGAAAATCAAATCCAGAATGCTGCCAGAAAAACAGCAATGGCATGAAGATCAGTTCAAGGGTACAGTTGGAAGATTCTTTGTTCAACCTTTAGAAAGATTAGGATATGTCATACAGACTCTCTCAGCTATACTATAGAGCTTTTAGAAATCTTAAGGGCTTGCCTTGTTGACCTCAACTAGAAAACAGAGTTTCTAAGAATCTTTGGGAAGTACCTTTCAGGCCCTTTTGGCTAGAAAAGAGATTTCAAAAATCTTAATGTTATTGTCCCCACAGCACTTTGATTCTATGGCCAAAGAAGAGAGAAGGCTATCTTAAAAATCTGGTCCTAAAAATACGGTATAGATACGTAGGAAGTCCAAAAATTGTAACAGAAACTTTTAACAGCTTGGACTGAAAGAAACAGAGATAGCTCCCAATGAGAAAGACCCCTTTGCTCTTGGTCTCCTATGAGCAGGGCACAAGCTGAGAAAACTACTTTGCCACAAACTCATTCTACTTTTTATGGAAAAGCAAGAATGGCAAAGGAGGCGGAGCTATGGAAACCATGGTCAGGGAGTATAAATTGTCCCTAGTCAGGAAAAATTCTCTGTCCCTGGAGACAGAGATGAGGGTGACATCCCTGCTAGATTTCAGAATTGCTATGGCCCAGTAACTGCTATACATCTCATTTTACTCTTTTACTTTGGAAGTTTTTATTGTGGCTGCCATGTCCTTTCATCATTATTGCATGTTGGGTGTTTTTTTTGGGGGGGGGGCGCTGACAATGTTTTCTTTGGTGTTGATTTACTTTTTAGTTTACAGGTATTCCTGAGAAACTTGAGGAATTCACCCCCTCTACATCTGGCTCTGATATAGATGACAAGAGTCTTGGATATGAGCTGATGCTATAATGGAATAAAAATTTGTGGGGGTCTTGGGAGATGGTGAGTTTACTTTGCATGTGAATTGTTACAGCCTGTGGGCAGAGTATGGAGTGCCTTTCCAAATTCCTTCCCTCTTTTTATACGCAAGCAACTCCTAATATCAAATAGTGGATTTTATTTCCCCTTTCTTTGAATATTGGCTGCTTTTTTTTAAAACTAACTTTGATCAATCAAATGGCCATAGAGTTGTTAAAATTTCTGTTTTGGGAACTTGTAAGCCCAGGTTTTAAGGCAATTGGTAGTGTGACAGATATAAAATGAGCTGCTCAGAGCCAACTTTAAGGAAGATCTTGCTGTTCAGCAGTGAGGAATGAAGGCAGCAGAGGGATGTCAGGTGTTGGCTCCTTCAGCACCTGCCTCATCTGTAAAGATTTGGCTCACCTGAGGTCATGCTCTTCCTGGGGACCAAAGAAAGAAAGGGTTTAAATGTCTGGAAATTTTTTCCTGATGTGTAATATCTGCAAGTTAGCCAACTGCATCACAGTTTGACTTTTGTCTTTGTCTATCTTATTTCTACCTTTTGTTACTCTCAGGTGTTGATCCCTAATAAATAACTTGTACTCCAAACTTCTCAAGGTCTTCTTCTGGAGAATCCAAGAAGTAAGTTCTATCCCCTGCCCCTTAAAATACAGTAGCCATTATGTGAAGAGCCACATCTATAAAGAAAGGCCACATGGAGAACACTCTGATTGATGGGCTCAGCTGAGACTCTTGTCAATAGACAATACGTACTGGAAATTATGAGAATGAGTCATCTTGGACCTTACAGCCTGCTTGAACTTCCAGGTAACTGTAGCCCTTCCTGACACCATATGGATGAGAAGAAACACCCAGCTGAACTCAGTCAAACCATGGAAATGTGAACAATAGTAAAATGGTTGTTATACCATTAATTTTGGAGGTGGTATGTTATGAAACAATAGTTTACTAATACATTTTCCAGTTCTCTCCTTGCTAGGTGAAAATTGTGGCCCCCTAATGAAGGCCATAGCTACAGAGATTTGCCATCTGTCTGGCAAATCTCTGCAGCTATTTCCTCTGGATACTATAAACTAGTAATATTTTCCCCATCTTGATAGCCCTAGGTTATTCTACCTCTGTGGCAAAACTCAGCATTCCTTTGTCTTATTTGATATAAAGAGAAGCTATCCCCCAAGTTTTATAAATATCAAACAGATAGGATTTCTAAATACAGCAGGTTTAAGTGTCAATCTTTTAGACATTGCTCTTTCTCCTTCCTTCTTGCAGGTATATTATCTTATTTCTGGAATGAGGTACTTTGGCTTACCCATGTTATAAACAACAGGCAAGAGGTAAGGCTCATTAATCTCATTTACTTTCCTTAAAAGGAAAACCAAATGTTAAATGTCTATATCAGAAGGTATTAGCCCCCAAGTAGGACATTTTCCTAAGGTTGTGATATAACCAGTAGTATTTGACAATCTGATATGCTTTGAACAGACTTTGAAAAATGTGGCCTTTAACAAAAGCAACTAATATTTAAATGTAGCTGTTTAGGAACTTGTTAGGTGATAAATTTGGAGCAGGAAAACCTTTAAGATTTTCAATATATTTTTAATCATTCCATAAAATAAAAGTGCTGTCTTAGCCCTGGCTACTGTAGTTCAGTAGATTGATTATTGGCCTGTGAAGCAAAGGGTCACCAGTTCAATTCCCAGTCAGGGCACATACCTGGGTTGTAGGCCAGGTCCCCAGTAGAGGGTATGTGAGAAGCATCCACACATTGATGTTTCTCTCCCTCTTTCTCCCTCCTTTCCCCTCTCTCTAAAAATAAATAAATGAAATATTTTTAAAAATAAAAAAGCCCTGTCTTATATTTAGTTTCTTACCCTTTATTAGTAAGATCAAGTTATTCTTCTAATTGTTATTTTATACTGAGTGAATACCAGCAGTTTGATAAATAAGTTGTTTATTAAATATCTACTATAAAATAATATATTATTATATTTGTGCCAGTTAATGCTAGGTATTTTGAAAACTTTTGAGTAATTTTTGTAATATTTGACTCATTTTAAAAATTAAGGTTAGGTTTAACCATTTGCCCATGCTTATGTATATTATCTCATTATTAGTATTATTATTATTTTTATTATTGCCCTCATTTATTCTTAAAACTGTACTTCTTTGGATGACAAGTTATACAGTTATTTTATCTGCAATGGTAGTTATATCTAAGAAAAAACTAAGGCATACTTACATCAAAAATATTAGAAATCTTTAAATATTTTGAAGGCTAGTGTTTTTTGCCAAATAATATTAAAGTATCTTTGAAATCTTAAGAAAGGTTAACATACATTTTTGAAAGAGTCTAAAGAACTTTAGACATAATTTGTTGAAAACATACTTTCTCAAGTTGAAAAAAGCTTAACAGTAAAAATACATTTCATAAATTGACTTCTATAGTTTTATCTATAGAATATTTTTCTGTTACCTGAGAAGACAAATGAGGTTTGAAACCACAAGGTAAATTAAAGGTTTTCTTGATTGGTAATAGCTACACAAATGAGAAGGTATGTCAGTTGTATATTAATCTTTAATAATAACTTGATTAAACTTTGAATGAAAGAATGTTTGTTTACATATTAAGTTGATTTTGAAATAAAATATATAAGTTTAGGTGATGTTTACATTATGTCAGTTTCTAAGTTTATATATTCCACATAAATTTTAGTGCCTATATGAAAGTCCTTAAATAAGTTTGAATTTAGGAAAAAATAGCAAAATAGCAGAATTATGTTTAAGAAGTTTTTCAAAATTACATTTTGACTATTTTTTTATATGAGCTTCATTATTTTTTAAAATAAAAAAGGTCATGTGTCCTGACATGAAACAATCCTATGATGGTGATTCTCTCTTTCAGAACCCTGTTTGCCAGCCCTGTTCCCTACTCAGATTCATCCTCTGATCTTCTTTGCCTTGTGAGTCTTACCCCTCAGAACGGCACCACTCAGTCCCTCTTGCCCTGAATATCAGACAGGAGACTGGTATCCAAAATATACAAATAATTCTTAAAACTCAACAATGACGCCCTGGCTGGTGTAGCTCAGTGGATTGAGCGCGGGCTGGGAACCAAAGTGTCCCAGGTTCGATTCCCAGCTAGGGTACATTCCTGGGTTGCAGGCCATAACCCCCAGCAACCGCACATTGATGTTTCTCTCTCTCTCTCTCTCTCTCTCTCTCTCTCTCTCTCCCCCTCCCTTCCTTCCCTAAAAATAAATAAATAAAATCTTTAAAAAAAAAAAAACAAAACTCAACAATGAGAAAACAAATAACCCATTTAAAAATAAGCAAAGAATGTGGACATGTCACTAAGATATATACAAAGATGGCAAATAAGCCATAAAAAATGCTCCACATCATTTGTCATCAGAGTAATGCAAATGAAAACAATGAGATACCACTATTCACCTACTGGAATGGCTAAGAGCTGGAACACCGACAATGCCAAATACTGGCAAGGATGTGGAGCAACAGGAACTCTCGCCCATTGCTGGTGGGAGTTGGAAATGCAAAATGGTACAGCCACTTGGGAAACCATGGTAGGGTTTTTTTTTGTGTTGTTTTGTTTTGTTTTTTGATAGCAAGCGTCTTGCTATACATAGCAGTTTTACATATAGGTATTTACCTAACTGATTTGAAGATATGCCCACAAAAAATCTTCATGTGAATGTTTACAGTAGCTTTATTCATAATTGCCCCAACTGGAACAACATAGATATCCTTCACTGGTGAATGGATAAGCAAATTGTGGTGCATCCATAAAATGAAATATTATTCAGTGGTAAAAGAAATGAGCTATCAACTCACAAAAAGACACAAAGCATCCTTAAATGCATGCATCTAAGTGAAAGAAGACAGTCTGAAAAGTTTATATAGTTTAAATTACATGACAGTTTGGGAAAGTTATAACTATAGAGACAAGAAAAAGTCTAGTGATTACAAATAGTTTAGAGAGAGAGGGAGAAGGCTTTAATAAGTTAAAAACAGTTTATGCGAGGAGGTGAAATTATCCTGTGTGATATTGTAATGGTGAATAGATAATATTATGCATTTGTCAACAACCTATAGAACTTTTTAGGGAAAGAGTAAACCTTAATGTATGTAAATACTTAAAATATTATCTAGCAAGTTAGAGAATTTAGACTGTGACAAAAGAATCTGACAATATTACAACTGTACGAAAAAATCCTCAGCGAAGGAGATAGGGAAACAAGGTATTATAAATAACTTTGGAAGTGAGTGGAGCCTATAATGCTTAAGGCAAAAAGAACTGCACCCAAACATTGTATTTTAGTTGATAAAGCTGCTTTCTATAGGGGTAAGAGTGAACAATGTTGATGCTGATGCATATATGTATAATTTGAATTGAACAACTGAACAGTTAAATTAAAGATAGTGGAAGCCAGGTTTCTCACTCTTAGAGGAGGGGATAGAGATAAGCAATGGGAAGAGCTACAGTGATCTGTATGGTAAAGGATCAGAGCTGGAGACATCACATTATGAATTCCTGTTTAGCTTAATATAGAAACAGATGGTTACCTATAGGAATATTTATATATATATGTATATGTATATACACAATTTAGTATATATAAATATAGTTTCTTATGGTCAATTGAGAAGTCCCAGGTTCAGTGATAGCCCAGTAGCAAAAAGTACATCTAGCACCCAGATTTTGGTTTCTAATCCCTTTCTCTAATAAAAGGAGCCAAGGGTTCTTGCGTAAATAGTTGATTATAGAACTGGGTCAGGAAATATGTAAGGTGGGTCTGCAGCATTATGTAGTGCTAGAAAGTAAAGAAATGTTATGGACTAAAGTTTGTGACATCATGAGGGTAGATTACTGTACTTGTAGGAAAAGGCATTTGAGGATAAAACAATAAGTCAATAGTCTAAAGCCCAGATGAAGGTTCAGCAGAACCCAGCCAATCTGATACCCTGATCTTGGACTCCCAGGCTCCAGAACTGTGAAAGATAAATTTTTGTTGTTTACAAACCACCTAATTGTGTACTTTATTATAGCAGCTTAAAATGCCTAACACAAGAAGGGCTTAAAATGAAACAAAACAAAAGTCTATACTGATGGGGTATGTTGAAGGGTTAACAGAGACAACTGAAAGGATTCGAAATGACCAAACCTGGAAACATTTGAGCAACAAAATAAGGAAGTATTTGGATTATAATCCAGAGTATAAAATAAATTCCCCTGCCAACATAAATAAAAGATTGAATACATAAATACATAAATAAATAAATAATTGGGGAGAAAAGATAAATCTCTCTTGTAGAAGAATTACAAATAATTTTTCTAGATACACTGCCTTCATGAAAAGGGAGCACACACCCTAGCTCCTTCATTGTAGGGTGTATGTAGTGACTTTCTTCCTAAAAAGACATTATGAAAAGGGGAGAAAATGAGCAATGAGAAAACCTAGAAAGGACTACCTCAGACAGGTGATCAAGGTCAACATCAACATCAATATTCAGTTACAAATAAATTGATAATGCATTTTAATATAATGTGATAAAATTATTTTATCTTTATGGTTTTCCTCCCTAAAATCCATAATCCCAGTATAGCTATGAGGAAAATAAAAACAAATCCAACTGAGAAGCATTCAACAAAATACTTGACATGTATTCCTCAAAACTGTCAAGGTCATCAAAAACAGGGACAATCTGAGCAATAGTCATGGTCAAGAGGGGCCAAGGAGCTATAACATCAAAATATCATGTAGTATCCTGGATGAGATCTTGCAACAGAAAAAAAATATATATATAGTTGACTCTTGAGCGACACAGGGGGTGGGGCACCCACCCCTTGCACAGTGGAAAATCTGCTCATATTGATAACTCTGGACTCTCCCCAAAGTTAACTACTGATAGCTTACTATTGACTGGAAACCTTCACATAACATAAAGTGTCGGTTAACATATTTTGTATGCTATGTGCATTATGTACTACATTCTTGAAATAAAGTAGGCTAAAGAAAAGTATTATTAAGAAAGAATGTAATAAGGAAGAGAAAAATACATTTACAAAACTGTACATATTTATTGAAAAACATCCATGTATAAGTGGTCAGTTGATTAAGGAAACTATAATAAAGTATGGACTTTAGTTAATGATAATGGTTCAACACTGATTCATTACATGTAGCAAATGTACCATACTAATGTCAGATATTGACAATGGGGAAACCGTAGTGCAGAGCATAAATGAACTCTGTATTATCATCTACATTTATTTCTGTAAATCTAAAACTATTCTAAAAAATAAACTCTATTTTGAAAATGAGTGTCTATTATAGAATCTGACACATAGTAAGCTGATAATCAATGTAAGGCTAGAAAAGGCATACCTTCGTGAATTCAAGAATTGCACTCTTGAGAATAGCATAAGATTATTACAGCTTAGAATAACCCAAAGAACCATCTGGCTCAATTTTTGTATAAAGAAGAAAATAAAAACAAAATATACTGAGTGACTTGCACAGAGTCATGGAGTTGTTAAAAATTAGGTCCCTTCCCCAAACAGTATTGCTCAACTAATGATATCCCAAATTATTGGAGTACTTACCTGTATATCTTTATTACAAACTATCTTTTCTAATTTGAATAATTCTAACTTCTTGAAAGGATAAAGTAAAGTTGGGACCCATAAGCCATTTAGGTGAGGACCTTAAAGAGAATCTGGTTGTACAACCACAGATTTAAAAAATATACTCTCAATGTAAATTAGCCAGTAAATAATTAGAAATTGAAGGACCTCAAGGGATGGAATTGAAAGTATGTAGAAGCCTGCTTTCAGATAATGTCTGGAATGGGGAAATCACAGGCACTGGAAAAAATATTCTATGCATTGCTATATTCTATTTAGACCTTGGACAACTGTAATTCAGTGGAATTATTACAGGGTGTTTTAGAATTGAAGAAAAGATAATACAAGCTTTTCTCTGATAATGGCCTATAGTTCATGAAAGGTTTTCACTTAATGAATTCAATGATTGGAATGATTATGGACAAAGTGAAATTCCTAATATAAGTGTCCTCACCAATAAATTCATTGTTGAACTAAGTTCTAATTTAGCTGACAGGTATCTTTTGGTATTCAGGTATTGATATTTATTTAAATATTTTATATTGCACATCTTTATTTAGTTTTGAGTCAACAGTTTACAACAGGAAAAGCTCAATTAAGTCTAGGAGCTTGTGTTCCATTTTCTCACGTTTTCCATTGAGGTGAGAAATCAGTCAAAATGTTAAAACAATTCTCTACTAAGTAGATAGCTGTCTCCAAACAATGACCCAAAAAATTCAGAGAAACTAACCAATATTCAGTATGCTTGCCTAATAAATTGACCCTCTGCCCTGGCTGGTGTAGCTCAGTGGATGGAGCGTGGGCGTGCAAACCAAAGGGTTGCTGGTTTGATTCCCAGTCAGGACACATGCTTGGGTCGTGGGCCAGGTCCCCAGTTGGGGGTGTGTGAGGAACAATCACACATTGATGTTTCTCTCCCTCTCTTTCTCCTTCCCTTCCCATCTCTCTAAAAAATTAAAGAAAATCTTTAAAAAAAATTGACCCTGTTATGCAATGTGAATAGATCTGATGCATAGGTTGTTGATATCTTGTAGAAAATATAATTGGGAAGGATAGTAAATTCTAGTTATACCATTTTTCTGAGAGTTGACAACTGCTTACACAGATGATGGTGCTTATTAAATATTGCATTGAGCTCCATATATATGATAGAGCAATGTTAGAGATTATTCAGGATGGAAGAATGCTTTAGAAAGATCAACAATTCAAAACACTTGCTGTTGAAGCAAAGCTCAATAAATTTAGAAATAGGTCATAAGAAGTCTAAATGTCTAAAGAAAGAAACACGCTAATTTGGGTTTTCAAACTTACAATTTTTAAAAACATCTCTGGTGTAGAAGTTACATTTATTCTCCAATTTTGACTATTAATACTTTTTACTTGTACTCTGGATACACCTATAATACAAGATAGGTATATAGTATAATTATTAAAGTAACTTTCCATAACTCATAAAAGTAATAATGTTTTTAAAGAATGAAAGGCAGAAGACCGTGAAGCTATGTTTAAAACATACTATTACACCTCTGACACAGATTGTCACCCAGATAAGGAAAAAAATCTTTTATAGGAGGAAAATAACTCAATATATGGGAACTGTTTTCTAGTTGGTCATCAAGGAAGTTTCTTTCATCTTCTGTTTTTTAAACTTTTAGGTTACTCCATTATTTTAAATGCTATCTTCTTTTAAACACTTTTTACAAAGTATCCTCGAATTATTTGTTCTGTTAATTAATAAATGATGTTTCAAATTGATTGTTTACTTAAAGGACACATCTAGAAATATTGGTCTGCTCTCCTTCCTTCTGTATTACGAAGACAAGCAGTTTGCTGCTATGATTGCTAGTGCCCAGTTTGCAGCAGGTGCTGGTGCTCCAGCTCAAGGGGCGCCGGTGGAGCTGGTAGAGGGTTTCCAGGTGATTCTGGTGGACAGAGGCGACCTGTACAATGCGGAGGTGCTCATTTCGGGACTCCCAAAACCTACTATGAGGGCCGCTACTTCAAGGCACGCCTGCAGTTCCTATCCACTACAGTCAGTTCAGGCACGAGTGCATCTCCATCCTCCACCCCGGGTCCACGGCCCCCTTAGAGCCCAGAACTGCAGTTAGAAAGAGGAAGTCCACCCAGAACGTCAGGAATATCCTGCTGAGCTTCATCTCCCTCCTCAGTGGACCCGACACCTTCTCCCCCTTGCACGGGGAGGCCTCAGTGATGTGTGTATGCAGAGAGAGAGAGAGAGAGAGGGAGAGAGGGAGAGAGGGAGGGAGGGAGGGAGGGAGGGAGAGAGAGAGCAGAGGCCGGGGCAGGGAGGTCACAGGCCTCACCCGGAAGCAGATCCTGTTGACCACAAAGGACGCCGGACGGCAAAAGGCTGCCCGGCATGCATGCCACTAACTGCGTGCCCACTGACGTGTGGCTGCTCAACCTCTTCTGTGGTGAGTACTACGAGGACAGTGAAGCCGAGGCCGAGGCCCAGGCCGACCACTGTTTCACAGACGGAGAGGACACTGCTGGCCCTGGGAGGCCTGACACCAAGACTGCAGCTGAAGAAACTTCCAAGTTTTCCCCCACTGGGCTTGCACTGCGTGGAATCTTGGGGCACCTCCTCACGGAAGGTTTGTGCTACCTGTCTCCACGGGTTGTTTGTTTTGCGTCTCGCTTTCTTTTCTCTATTCGTTGTGGATTTTCCTACGGCTCAGAGAGAAAGGGCCAGGCCTTGTCTGCAGGCCTGACCGCCCAGGGAAGAAGGTGGGCATGATGGCCCGAGTCCCCAGACCCCGGCCTGAGGCGCTGCTCGCGCTTGCTAGAGCCCTAGACTTGGGGTTCCCAGCTGGTGAGTGGACGGATTAACTTGTGGTTAGCTCTTCTTTCTGCTTTGGGTTATTTGGAATCTAAATATAATGCTTTTGTGGGGGGAAAAAGTCACCTCCATCCATGGGGCTTCTGGAGAATATATGGCCTGTAGTTTTCAGATATATTCAGGGTCAGGGTCAAGGCAAGTGCCTTTTATTTACCAGTATTCTTATTTTGTGCTGTTGATTAGACCACAGTACGCTAAATAATAGAAATCATCAGTGTCCTTGTTTAGTTATAGTGAGTTTTCATTTTCAGTAATTCTTTAGCAAGTAGACAAGGAAACTTTTACCGTTTTTTTTTTTTCCCCATTAAAGCAACGGGACTGTCAGTGTCTCCTTTTGAAGTAAACTCTGATTATTTCTTCCCCCTCCCTTTATTAACTTCGGTTTTGCTTTTTCTCCAGTTAACCATCCGCCTTTCCTCATTGTAAAGTTAGCTCCTCTAAACTTGACTATCTTCTGCCAAAATACTTTCTGGCAATCTGCCAATGTTTTCAGCACTGATCTGTATCAGCTTCCAGGATATTTCAGTCTGTTGGTTTGTTTCTCTTTAAATTCATCCCTCTCCCTCTTCCCTACCAATTTCTATATTGCTTGATTTTTACTGTGATGGAGCCATATTCCTTACTTAGTGGGTAAATTCGTTCCTTTATTCCCAGAATCCAGAAACATCAATGTGCGGTCAACAGGAGTCTGGCCATTACCTAAATAAACTTAGGGGCAAACTGACCAGAAAAGAGCTTGCCAGTTCCATTAAATTTCATTCTTGTACACTTAGTGAACCAAGAAGATAATTTTTAATTTATCCAACTAGGCTTTTTATTATTTGCAAAAGTACCAAGTTAAAGTCTTTTTCATTTTTATTAGCTTTATTGAGGTATAATTGATACAATTGATAGACCATGAACTGCACATTTTTAACATATATGATTTAATAAATTTCAACATATGTATATGAAATCATCAACACAATACAAGTAATGAACATATCCATCACCCCCAAGAGTTTACCCAAAGGCTTATAGCCTATATCTCCACTAACCTTTACCAACTCCCATTGTTCTCAGGCGACCGCCAGTTGGTGTGCTTTATATCAATTATAGATTAGTTTTCATTTTCTAAGCTTTATGTAAATACAATCATGCATAGTATTCTTTTTGACTATCATCTTTAATTTGCCATTATTATTTTGAAATTCATCAATGTTGTGAGTATCAATAGTTCATTCCTTCTTTTGGTTGAGTAGTATTGTATGGATGTACCACAGTTTGTTTATCTATTTGTCTGTCAGATGGATATTTGGGTTGTTTCCAGTTACTGGCTTTTACAAATAAAATTGTTATGAACATTTGTTTACAAGCCTGTGTATAGACATATGTTTTCATTTCTCTTGAGTAAATACCTTGGAGAAGAGTGGCTGGATCATATAACTGGTGTTTGTTCAAATTTTGGAATTCTGAACTGTTTTCTAAAGTGGTTGTTCCATATTACAATCTATTCATGATGCACGAGAGTTCCATTAGCTTCAGACCCTCATCAATGTATGGTATGGTCAATGTTTATAATTTCAGCCATTCAGGTATGTAGAAGTATATTGCTGTACTTTACATAACATTTTTCCAATGACAAATGATGTTGAGCATCCTTTTGGGTGCCTGCTTGCAATATGTTTATCCTCTTTGTTGAAGTGTCTTTTCAAACCTTTTGCCCATTTTAAAAAATTGAGTTGTTTCCAAACAACTGAGCCACTGGCCGGGGCTCATTATTTATTTTTGAGAACCCTTTACTTATTCTGGGTACAAAGCCTTTAACAGATGTATGTTTTGCAAAAATTTTCTACCAGTCTGTACCTTGTCTTTTGATTCGCTTAACAGGGTACTTTGAAGAAGAGTACTAATTTTGATAAAATGAGATTTATATTTTTTCTTTTATGGATTAGGCTTTTGGTGTCATAACTAAGAAATCATTAATCCAAAATCATAGAGATTTCTCCGATGTTTTATTATCAAAATTTATACTTTTGGATTTGTATTTATTTAATTGTTCAGTTACAGTTGTCCCCATTTTTACCCTGTTTCTGTCCCCCACCCTGTCCAACACCTGCTTCCAAAGCCAATCCCTACCCCATTGTCCTTGTCCATGGGTCCTTTGTACCTGTTCCTTGACCTGACTCTTTCCTTTCTTTCCCTTGTTAACCCCCTTCATCCACTCCTCTGGTCACTGTCAGTTTGTTCTTTATTCACATGTCTCTGGTTCTTTTTTGCTCATTTGTTTGTTTTGTTGATTAGGTTCCACTTATACATGAGATCATATGGTATTTGTCTTTCACTGCCAGGCTTACTTCAGTTTAGCATAATATTCTCCAGTTCCATCCATGCTATTGCAAAGTGTAGGAGCTCCTTCTTTATTTCTGATGCTGCATAGTATTTCATTCTGTAAATGTACCACAGTTTTTTGATCCACTTATTTACTGATGAACATAGGGATGCATAGATTCTTTTGAATTGGTGTTTCAGGATTCTTAGAGTATAATCCCAGCAGTGGAATCGCTGAATCAAAAGGCAGTTTCATGTTTAGTTTTTGAGGAAATTCTGTACTGTTGTCCACAGTGGCTGCACCAGTCTACATTCCCACCAACAATGCATTAGGGTTCCCTTTTCTCCAAAACTTTGCCAGCACTGGTTGCTTGTTAATTCGTAAATGATGGTCATTCTGACCAGTGTGAAATGGGGTCTCATTGCAATTTTAATTTGCATCTTTCTGATGGCTAGTGATGTTGAGCATTCTTTCATATGTCTCTGGGCTCTCTGTATGTCCTCCTTGGAGAAGTGCTGTTCAGGTCCTTTGCCCATTTTTTAATTGGGTTGTTTTTTTTTGATATTGGGTCATATGAGTTCTTTATATATTTCAGAGATCAAACCCTTTACTGAGTTATCATTGGCAAATATGTTTTCCCATATAGTTGGTTCCCTTTTCATTTTGCTAATGTTTTCTTTAGCTGTGCAGAACCTTTTTATTTTGATGTAGTCCCATTTGTTTATCCTTTCCTTAGTATCCCTTGCCCTAGGGGACATATTGGTGAAAATATTGCTGCATGGGATATCTGAGATTTTCTGGCCTACCTTCTCCTCTAGGACTTTTATTGGGTCGTGATTTATATTTAAGTCTTTTATTCATCTTGAGTTTATTTTGGTGTATGGTGTAAGTTGGTGGATAAGTTTAATTTTTTTACATGTACATGTCCAGATATCTCAACACGATTTATTGAAGAGGCTATTTTTTACTCCATTTTATGTTGCTGCTCCCTTTGTCAAATATTAACTGACCATAGAGACTTGGGTTTATTTCTGGGCTCTCTATTCTGTTCCATTGATCTATGTGTCTGTTCTAATGCCAGCACCAGACTGTTTTGATTATAGTGTCCTTGTAATATAGTTTGATATCAGGTATTATGATCCCTCCTACTTTGTTCTTCTTTCTCAAAATTGCTGAGGCTATTTGGGGTCATTTATGGTTCCATGTAAACTTTTGAAATATTTGTTCTATACCTGCAAAGTATGTCATTGGTATTTTAATAGGGATTGTGTTGAATCTATAGTTTGCTTTGGTTAGTTTGGACATTTTAGTGAAGTTAATTCTTACAATCCATGAAAATTGTATGTTTCCATTTATTTGTGTCTTCCTTAATTTCTTTCTTCAGGGTTCTGTGGTTTTCTGAGTACAGGTCTTTTACTTCCTTGGTTAAGTTTATTCCTAGGTACTTTATTTTTCTTGTTGCTATATTAAATGGGATTTTTTTCCTGATTTCTGTTTCTGATATTTCATTGCTGGTGTATAAAAATACTTTCAATTTATGAATGCCTTCAATTTATGACTGTATCCAACCATTTTTCCAAATTCACTTATTAGGTTGAGTACTTTTATGAAGGAGACTATAGATTTTCTATGTACACTATCATGGCATCTGCAAACAACAACAGTTTTATTTCTTCCTTTCCAATTTGGATGCCTTTTATTTCTTTTTCTTGTCTGATCACTGTGGATAGAACCTCCAATACTATGTTGAATAGGAGTGGTGAAAGCAGATACCCTTGTCTTATGCCTGATCTTAGGGGGAAAGCTTTTAGTTCTTGCCCATTGAGTATAATGTTGGCTGTAGATTTCTTGTATGTGGCCTTTATTATGTTGAGATATGCTCCTTCTACTTCCACTTTGCTGAATGTTTTTATCATAAGTGCGTGCTGTACTTTATCAAATATTTTTCGGCATCTATTGATAGGATCATATGATCTTTGTCTTTCACTTTTTTATGTGATATATTACATTGTTAATTCGCAGATATTTTACCTCCTTGCATTCCTGGGATGAATCCCACTTCACATGGTATATGATTTTTTTAATGTATTGCTGGATGCAGTTTGCCAATATTTTGTGGCGGATTTTAGTATCTATATTCATCAGCGATATTGGCCCGTAGTTTTCTTTCTTTGTTATGTCTTTATCTGGTTTTGGGATTAGGAAGATGCTGGCCTCACAGAAGGAGTTTGGGAGTCTTTGCTTTTTTTGGATTTTTTGGAATAGTTTGAGCAGGATATAAGTTAGCTCTTAAATGTTTTGTAAAATTCTCCTGTGAAACTGGTCCAAGGCTTTTGTGTGCTGTGAGTTTTTTGATTACTGCTTCAATTTCCCTAGCTGTTGTCAGTCTGTTCAGGATTTCTGCTTCTTCTTGATTCAGTTTTGGAAAAGTATATGTTTCTAGAAATTTGTCCATTTCACCTAGGTTTTCATATTTCTGGGCATATAGTTGTTTATAGTAATTTTTTCCAATCATTTTTGTTTCTGTGGTATCAGTTGTAATTTTTCCTTTTTCTCTTCTGATTTTATTTGGGTTCTTTCTCTTTTTTTCTTAATGAGTCTGATTAAAGTCTTGTCAATATTTGCTTATCTTTTTAAAGAACCAGGTCATGGATTTATTTATCCTTAGAATTGTCCTTTTAGGCTCTATGTTGTTTAATTCTGTTCTGATCTTGATTATTTCCTTCCTTCTACTCACTCTGTGCTTTGTTTGTTGTTGTTCCTCCAGTTCTTGTAGATGTAGGGTTAGGTTGTTTATTTGAGATTTTTCTATTATTTTTAGGTAGGCCTGTATTGCTATGAACTTCCCTCTCAGGACTGCCTTCATTTTTCCCATAGATTTTGAGCTGTTGTGTGTCCATTTTAATTTGTTTCCATAAACTTTTTGATTTCTTCCTTGATCTCATTGTTAATCCATTCGTTGTTTGATAACATGTTATTAGGTGTCCATGATTTTGATTTTTTTTTTTCTTGAGGTTGGTTTCTAGTTTCAAGCCATTGTGGTCTGAGAGAATGCTTGATATGATTTCAGTTTTCTTGAATTTGTTGAGGCTTGTTTCGTGTTCTATCATGTTGTCTGTCTTTGAGAGTGTTCCATGTACATTTGAAAAAAGGTATATTTTGCTTCTTTGGGGTGAAAGATTCTGTATATACTTAGTTAAGTACATTTGATCTAAGGTGTCATTGAGTCCCATAATATCCTTGTTGATTCTTCAGATCTGTCCATTGTTGACAGTGAGCTGTTAAAGTCCT
The DNA here is from genome assembly GCF_004126475.2 of Phyllostomus discolor. Lineage (NCBI taxonomy): Eukaryota > Metazoa > Chordata > Mammalia > Chiroptera > Phyllostomidae > Phyllostomus > Phyllostomus discolor. The sequence goes on along the minus strand of NC_040903.2, from coordinate 140,743,420 downwards.
CTACTTTAGTTGTGTTGCTGTCTATATCTTTCTTGAAGTCCTCCAAGATTTTTCTTATATAGTTGAGGGCTCCTGTGTTGGGTGTATATGTATTTACAATGTTTATGTCATCTTGGTGGGTTTTACCCTTGAGTATCGTGAAGTAACTGTCTCTTTTTATGGCCTTTGCTTGGAAATATATTATATCTGATATAAGTATTATTACACCTGCTTTTTTTCCCCTGTCCACTTGCTTGGAATACTTTTTTTCCAAACCTTTGTTTTCAGTCTGTGTAGGTCTTTTGTTCTGAGGTAGGTCTCTTGTAGGTAGCATATATGTGGGTCATGTTTTCTTATCCATTCAGTTACTCTGTGTCTTTTGATTAGAGCATTTAATCCATTTACATTTCAGGTTAATATTGATAGGTACTAATTCATTGCCATTTCCCCCCTTTGTACCTGTGTTCCTCTCTCTCTCATTTTTTTTTCATCTATGAAACCAGTCCCTTTAGCATGACTTGCAATGCTGGTTTGATGGAGGTGTATTCTTTTAGCCTTCTTTTGTTTGGGAAATTCCTTAATTCACCTTCCATTTTAAATGAGAGCCTTGCTGGGTAGTGTAGTCTTGGTTGCAGGCCTTTGTTTTTCATTACTTGGAATATTTCTTGCCATTCCCTTCTGGTTTGGGTTTCTGTTGAGAAATCAGCTGCCAGCTTTATTGGAGCTCCCTTGTATGTTACTTACTGTTTCTCCCTTGCTAACTTTAAGATTCTCTATTTGTCTTCGAATTTTGCCATATTAATTGTGATGTGTCTTGAAGTGGGCCTCTTTGGGTTCATCTTGATTGGGACCCTCCGTGCTTCCTTGACTTGTGTGACTTTTTCTCTCATCAAGTTAGGGAATTTTTCTGTCATTATTTTTTCAAACAGGTTTTCTACCTCATGCTCCTCTTTTTCTTCTTCCAATATCCCTCTTGTACAGATAATATTACATTTCACATTGTCCTGCAGCTCCCTTAACCCCTCTTCATTCTTTTTGGGTTCTTTTTCATTTTTTTGGCTCTATCTGGGTATTTTTTCTACCTTGTCCTCCAGTTTGCTGATTTGATCCTCTGCTTAATATAACCTGCTTTTAATTCCTTCTACTGTGTTCTTCATTTCAGATATTGTGTTTTTCATTTGTTCCTGTCTCATATTGATAATTTCTGTGTCTGTTTTCATACTGGTGTAATTTGCAGTAAGTTTCTTGAAGCTTCCCTAGAGTTCTTTGAAGTTCTCACTGAGCTCCTTGAGTGTCCTTATAACCATTATTTTAAACTTGATGTATGATAGTTTGGTTGTTTCAATTGCACTTAGCAGTATTACTAGGGGTTCCTCCTTTCCTTTCAATTGGGGGTTCTTTGTCTCCCCATTTTAAGTGAGTCTTCTTGTTTTTTTTTTCTGCTTGTTAGATTTATCTGCTTTGATTCCCTGTCTTCATGGTGTGATCTTCCATGATAGGACACCTGTGGGACTCAGTGTTGCATTTTTTTTTTGATTGTCTGTGCTTGATTTTCCTGCACTGCCCCTTTTTCCTTTTATGTGGTTGTAATTGGGTTTTGGTTGTTGTTGGGTCATTCTTTGGTGGGTTACTTTCTGTGGCTGGCTGACTGAGAGTCACTTCACACTCCATGTCTTGTATACTTATGTACAGATGCTTCCAGAATAAAAACCAAACAGCCCAGGAAGCAGACCCACACTCACAAAGATATCCTTCATGCAAAGTTACACTATCAACAGCCAATGACCAATATTAATAAAGGTATAAAGAGTTTAAGTCTATTGTAAGAAAGGGAAAATGAATATGAGATGACTAACTTAAACAAAAGAGATTTTGTGAGGGTAGAGTGAAAGGCAATAATAAGAGTAGGGAATAGAGACAAGGCAAAGTGGGAAAGAAAATAAAATTTACTTCATAACTAAAATGGGGGGAGGGAAGGTGGAATGGAGTAAGAGAAGAGAAGTGTGTAGTATTAGATTAAAACCGAAATTTAAAGAAAAAATATATTTGTATATATCAAGTGAGAGAAAAAACAGACAGTCAAAACAAAAAAATATACATACATTTGTAAAATAATATGGCCCTAATTGCAGAAAAATCTCCACCACAGATATATCAACAACCAATGAGGTAAGATTTATATAGGTGGAATGGGAATAAGGGGGCATAAAGAAAGAAACAAGAGCTTAAGCAATGTCTAGAGGAAAGAGAAGTTATTTTGAAAGGATATAGGGAGAAAGAATACTAAAAGTGCAGGTTGAAAACCCAGCTAAGACAGGGCAAAAGTAACATTTAAAATGAAAAAAGGGAAGGGCAGGAGGAAGACAAAATGGAGTAGGAGGAGGGAACTGTGAAATTTGAGATTTGAAATACAAATATAGTCACTATCTACAGATAAGATTGAAGAACTGTAACAACAACCACCTTGTCCATTACCAATGAGCAAAGATTGATAAAGGTGGAGAGAGAAAATAGGAATTTTAAGGCGGGGGGGAATGTGAGATGACCAATGACAAGGAAAATGGTTTTGAGAGACTGGATGAGAGAGAAATAGTAAGAGTGCAGAATGGATATGAATTGTAGCAAGAGAGAAAACAAAATTTTAAACAAAAATAAAAAGAGGAAAGAAGAAGGTGAAATGGGGTAAAATAAAGGAGCAAAATATGAGATTTCAAATAAACTATAATATAAAATCTAGTGACTTAATATGTAAAAACTTGACAAGAAATGAATATTAAAAAACTATACAGGACAGAAAATATTGAAATCATGAAGAAGACTGAGGTGATTTTTGTCTTGGTAGCATTTAGTATTTACCACTGTCTTTTTTTCTTTCTGGATCCACCTCTGGTCATGTCAGGTGGTGTCCCACTCTGGCCTTAGGCAGCTTGTTTGAGACTACCAGGGACCTACTGTCTGTGGCTGACTCCTTCAGTTGTTAATCTAGTAGTCAATAGCCGGACTTAAACACCACAGGATGGGACAGAGTAATTTCTGCAAGCAGGGCTGTTGCTTCCCCTCAGTCTGATGCCACTGGAACTGGGGTGGTCTGCCTGAGCAAGATGGCTCCTGAAGTATGGGGGATAACTCAGCACCAGGAACCTGGCAGCTGCTCTCTCAGTTCTCTCCCCAAAGTCACTGGCCCTAGTCTCTCCTCAAGCATCTCTAGTCCTCTCTGCCCTCCTTTTGCTGGAGCCCAGGGCAAGAAGCTACAAATAAAAATTTATACACTGGCCCTTTAAAAGGGTATCTGTGTCTCCAGTTCTCTGTCTCTGGCAGAGAGAAACCATGCCACTCTTCCCAGATGAATGTTATCTGGGTACTTTTCAGGTTATGGTGGTATAGACTGGGGAGCCCAGTTTGGGGTTTAGACTCCACACTTGTCAATGGGATTCTCTCTGACCACTGAAATATTCCCCTAGTACTTCCGCTGCTGCCTGTGGGATCCCAGCCAGCCCTCTCTCACCTCGTCTGCACTCCTTCCCAGTCTCGTTGTGGTGAAACTATTTCTTCTGTCTGTCTGTGGTTATAAGGCTTCTCTCCTGATATTGTTCAGTTGTTTATTCTGGATGATTTCTCCACAATATATTTGTGATTCCAGATTGGTTCTGGGAGGAGGTTATTATAACTTCTGCTCACTCCTCCACCATCTTGGATCTCCCAATTTAAAGTCTTAAGTGAATTGTTAATTCACTCAGAAACCACAAAATGGAATTTAGCAGCAGTAGCAGCAGCAGCAATAAAAACTCAGAAATTCCCAGATTGTTTTATGATAAGGTCCATGAATTTGGCATGTGATTCATCACTGCTAGATCTCCAAGACTGCATTAGATTTGCTCAGTATTTTCATATAATCCTCAGACATGGCTAAGGTAGTTATGTTATCATAACAACCTGGGATGCATAATATCCAGTTTGTTCTATGCAACTGTCTAATGGGATCTAATCCAGTTATTATATATACTTTATAATTTATTCTAGTATTGGAGAATACACTTCTATTAGACACATTATACACTTTATTTGTTATGTTTGAAGAACATTTTCCTTTGTTCAATATTTTGAGACATCATGACACGATAAAAAAGCCACTAGACTAAGTATTAGAAGACCTAGGTTCTTATCTTAGTCCTGTTATATATTGCCTCATTTGTTGTTATGCTTTTAAATTATTTAGTTTCCTTTTGTTATAATAGAAGCCCACCCTAGCTCATATAAGCAGAAAGTACTTTCTTGGGAGGGTATAGGGAGATATAAGTTTAGCTGAAAAATCTAAAAGAGAAAATCAGGACAGCTTTATGAATCCAAGTAGTAACAACACATAGTCTCATAAGGTCATCAGAAGTTATCCCACCCCCATCACAAATTACAGAGACCTATGTTTTTGGTATAAATGGAAGAAAATGGAAAAAAAACCCAAATCCTTTTGATTAATCTAACCAGAATGCATATAATAGGAATCAAAATTCAGGTTTTGTTAATGGAAGAAGAAGATGCTGGCAAAATAACAAAATCTTAAAGGATGTGGCAAAAGTAACCAATTGTTCACCCAATCTTTATGTTTCCAAAGCTATAACTCCATGTTGCTATAGTGAGTTTTGTGTGAAATATTAGAGAGGAAATATAATAATTCAACTTCTTAAATATCTGTAAACTGGGACCAGTTTCCTACTATTCTGTCATTGTGTTGGGCCAGTCCCCCATCCTGTCTTCACTAGGCTAATGCATCTTCTTAACTGATTGCATAACATCTATTTTACATCAGCCTCTTAAATGCTGCTCCATAACTGTTAGAGTTATATTTATAGAATATAATTTTGTCTCTTAGAAAGTGTAACTTCATTATTTTCTATAAGATACTCAATACCTGTTCTTATTACCATGCTGGGCAGAATTAGATGCCCATTCTACTTAGCTATTAAAACACGTAATTCAAGCTGTCTTGGTGCTTCTGTTTTTGAATGGCAATTTGTATCTCTTTAAAAAGAACCATCTAGTTCCCTCTCACTTACAGAGCTTGATAGGGGAAGAATAAACATTTATATGTGTTTAAAGGAAAAAGATAAAAATTTCAAACCTCTCTAAGTTTTGTTCTGCTAACGTGTTCATATCTGGAGTGAACTGTCTTGCCTATGATAGGCCAATGAATTTGTATATACACAAAACTGGCTTAAAGCTAATTTCTCTGCATAATGAACTGACAGGTGATGGGAATTTTGAATATTTTGGTGGCAACACTGGGCGCAGGGGTTTAGGGAGCCTAAGAAGCATTGTAATATGAAGACTAAATAATGAGAAAGTTTTTGAGAGAAAGGGAATTATGTACCATGGGGCAACTTTGCTGTTTGGGAACCTCAGTAGAAATACTGGTAAGTGAAATTTCCCCTGATAGAAATTTCCAAAGAATTTGTAAGAATAGTTGCATCTAGTATTTAATTTTAAGTCATTTACTCTTCTACACACTTGTAGTGGGCATTATGCTTATCTTTATAACATCTCTTTCACTTTTCTCTGATTATGTAGCAACCATTTGGTTTTGGTTGGATTAACCTTTCCTCCTCCTCCAACAGTGATAGCAAATTGGTCTAAACACTCAGTTAATCCTACAGTACTATTTTGATAGTGATTAGTTTGAAAATAATATAGACTTAATCTAGTCAACATTTTTCCTAACATTTTATTTTTGGCTGTGAGAATTGTTCTGACTGCCCTACTGCATGTGAAGACAAATACCTTCAATTCTGTTGGTAGTTATCCTTTGACCATATAGGGAGCCATTCTTAGGAAGACTCTGACTATGAGTAACAATGATGCAAACATGGAAAGAAAAAGAGGAGTCTTTGATGCCTTGATTGAGTCACTAAGATCAAATGACCTGTAAGCTGATCTTGAAGCCTGCCAAACTTTTAGGCTTCCTTGTTACATAACCTAGGAAATCTCATTAACTGAATAAAACCAAACTCCTGACTCACCCTTCCCTTCCAAACTACTCACATCTAATTCATTAGCAAGTCTTGTCAGCTTTTCCATCAAAATATGTCCAGATTCTTACCACTTCTCATTATTTCCATTAGCACCACTTGATCTAAACTCTCTCTCTCATGGGTTATAACTGTAACTTCTCAAATGCTTCTCTGCTTCTACTCTTGCCATTTTGTTCTCTCTTCTGTAAACACTGATTTCTCTATAAATGTAAGTCAGACCATGCCATTCTTCTGTCATAAACTTCCACTAGGAGTAAAATCTCAAGTCCCTACATCAGCCTAACAATCTCTCTATGATATGAGCCCCACTTTTCATCCAGACCTTATATACTACTTTTCTGCTCTGTCACTCTGCCCAGGACACACTAGCCTCCTTTCTTTTCTTTAAACATGCCAAGTTTAGCATCTCTGCCTTTGCTGTTCCTTCTGCCTAGAACTCCCTTCTTTCAAATGTGCACATGGCTCACTTTCTCAATTCCTTCAGGTTTCTTTTTAAGTGCTACCCTTTCAATGAATTTTTCATTGATTCTCCTGCCTAAAAGATGAGCTAAGTTTGTGCTCTTCCTTCCCATAATAATCTATCTAGTGTGATCACTGTACAGACATATTTATTTATTTACTTGCTTATTATTGGTCTCCCCCAAGAAAAAAATATTTCCCTGAGATCAGGAACTTTTGACTTAATTTTGTTGCTAATTTCCCAATGCGTAGACCATTAGCTAACTGTTTATTGAATGAATGAATAGTTTAGGACTATTTGAGGATTTTTTTTCTGATTACAACTAAAGGATCTCAAGAGTTACAGTTCTGATTTAATACATGTTCACTATACTTTCAACTTTAAAAAAATATATTTATTATTTTTAGAGAGAAGGGAAGGGAGGGAGAAAGAAAGGGAAACATTAATGTGTGGTTGCCTCTCACATGCCCCTTTCTGGGGACCTGGCCCACAACCTAGGCATGTGCCCTGACTGGGAATTGAACCAGCAACCCTGTGGTTTGCAAGCTGGCACTCAATCCACTGAGCCACACCAGCTAGGGCCACTACACTCAACTTTTTTAGAAAATGAAGTTAAATATTAAGGTCTTACATTTATTAGTGCTTTTGGAAATCTGAGATATATTACCTGTATTTCCCTATTTGAGTTAATTTGGTCACACAGGTTGGACCATAAGTGTGAAAATTCATCAAAAGCAAGAAATTGGAGCAAAAGGTTGGTTAAGAGAAACATGAACCTCCAGAAAAGTCAGTAAGTGGAAAAGAAGGATGTATATGCATGATGGTAGCTTAAGTGAATTCATTTAAATATTAAGGGCAGAATTAAGGCTGAAATAGTTGATATTTGAGTTCCATTATTTGCATGTATGATTTTTCCTTTGTACAGTGGGCTTTTTGGGAACAATATAATTTCCTTTATCATTTCTCTAGTACACAGAAAGGGTGCTCAATAGATGCTCCATAAATGAAATAGCATTGGAGAAAAGCTGTACAGTGGTAATGCCAGTAACCAGGTATTAGACATGTTCTTTAGTCTGTCTTTGCAAGGTCCTTTCATTTGTAAAATGAAAGTGCTGGACTTCACAATTAAGCCTTTCCTAGATATAAAATATTCTACAACATTATCTGTTTATGTTTGTGTGGAGACATGAATACACTTTTGTTTAATAGGAATAAGGATATACTTCTTAAAAATTTTATTTGCAAATATATTTTGGTTAATATAGCTGCCATCAATGATCTTTTAGCATGACAGATTGTTTTATGTTCCTAAATCCATATCCTTTGAATGCTGCTAAATTCCTACTTCACTAATGCAAGGATCTGATTAGAAGTAATTTCATAGTGATTCTTTGACATTTTCAAACATACAAGTGTGTGTGCTTTTTCTGAGTAAAAGTCAGAGCATATGGTAAATTGTAAAAGTTACTATTAAAGTTCAGTTTAATATTTAATGGTAGTGAAATGAAAAGTGCCTGAAAGGGTAAACTCTTTCAAGATAAGAATTTCCCCCTCAATTTCTTTTGCTTTCCACTGCATAGTCTCCACACCTGGACCCACTGTAACTACTTCTTGTCTCTAGGCTTTAGTTTATCTCATCAGCCACTTCATTAATTCTATAGCTTCATCATTTGATATAACTTAAAATTAGAAAAGCTGATAGTGTCTAAGAGCATAGACTAACAAGTCAGCCCACTGAATGTGAAGTCAAGGCAGAAACTTAAACATGTGTGTACAGGGTCAGTATAGGAGGCAACAGGGATTTTCTGTGACTTCCAAGTGACATAGGCACTGACAGTTTATCCTCAAATACCAAAGTAATGGATCTGAAAGGTAACAAGGAAACTTTGGGGAGCAAGTTTTAGATCTTGACATTTATTACTGGGCCACTAGATTCCATTACTAGGAACTAGGACTAAATTTCAAATCTAATAAATGTTAGAAATGGTTCTACTGGAGGACTCATGCTCTTGGCTGGACTTAATTCAGAAACTAAAAAATGATCCTATCTTACAACTGGGACTGATTAGTGCAAGAAGCCACAGAAAGTAAAAGCAGTAGGAAAAAGAAAAGGGCTGAAAAAACCTTAAATAGTAGAGAAAGGAACCAGTTAGGGAGACCCAAGAAGGAGCAGTAAAGTATAAGAGAAAAAGCAGATGAGAATACATTGTTGAGGCTAAGGAAGGAAGGAAGGAAATCATTTAAGAATACACAGTGAATTTTCATCTTATTCATGGGTTGTATTCTTAATTCATGACATGCATTTAAAATGGTATAAAGTCAAAACTATTTAACAAAATCCATTGCAAAGATGCCATATTAGATACTGACACATTTTTCTATAAAAATGCAACACAATTTTTTTCTTCCCCAAATTTGAGTAATTCTTCCCTCCCTTCCCTGTCTCCCTCCTTTTCTTCCTTCCTTCTTCCTTTTCCAGCACCGTAAAACATAGTTTAATTTCATGTAGGGACCATGTTGAATGTAAAAGATGATATTTTCAACACTGGACTCACTCAGTGAGCAAGTAGCTTATACTATGAGAGATTTACTCAGCTGATGGTGGGTTCAAATGTCCCATCCAGTGCCTGTTTTGGAGCAGAGATTTATGGACTGGAATATATAAATCACCTGTATATGTTACTTTATTTCATTTCTTCTCTGGCCAAGTGTACATAAACTGAAATTTCAGAAGTTAAATACTTCATGATAGGACAGAGAGGTCAGGAAGAATAGAAATTGAGAAAAGGCCAGTGTAGTGACCATCTAGGGGATTGTAAGTGACCTCTGAGTGAAATTTATAGATGATATTGAGGAATGGGAGCCAATTGTAGAGCCAGTTAAGAGGAAGTTTCTGAATCTGTTAGTAGAAGAGGTAATTATTGACAGAGATTATCAAGAGTAGTGTTTCAACCTAACCCTACGTCTACAAGAACTCGAGGAACAACAACAAAGGCAGCCCAGAGCAAGCAGAAGGAAGGAAATAACCAAGATCAGAGCAGAATTAAATGACATAGAGACTAAAAGCACAATTCTAAGGATCAATGAATCCAAGAGCTGGTTCTTTGAAAAGATAAACAAAATCGACAAGCCTTTAAGCAGACTCATCAAGAAAAAAAGAGAGAAGACCCAAATAAACACAATCAGAAGTGAAAGAGGAGAGATTACAACAGATACCACAGAAATACAAAGGATTGTAAGAAATTACTACAAAGAACTGTATGCCAAGAAATTTGAAAACCTAGGTGAAATGGACAAATTTCTAGAAAAATATAATCTTCCAAAACTCAATGAAAAAGAAGCAGAAAGCCTGCACAGACCAATAACAACAAAAGAAATTGAAGTAGTAATCAAAAAACTCTCAACACACAAAAGCCCCCAGGACCAGATGGTTTCACAGGAGAATTCTACAAAGCATTTAAGGAAGAGCTAACCCCTATCCTTCACAGACTATTCCAAAAAATCCAAAAAGATGGGAGTCTCCCAAACTCTTTTTATGAGGCCAACCCTAACCCAACATCATCCTAATTCAAAAACCAAATAAAGACACAACAAAGAAAGAAAACTTCAGGCCAATATCACTGATGAACATTGATGCTAAAATCCTCAATAAATACGGGCAAACCGCATCCAACAATACATTAAAAAGATCATACACCATGACCAAGTGGGATTCATTCCAGGGATGCAAGGATGGTTCAATATTCGCAAGTCAGTAAATGTAATACATCACATAAACAAAAGCAAAGACAAAAACCACATGATCATATCCATTGATGCAGAAAAAGCATTTGATAAGGTATAGCACCCATTCATGATAAAAACAGTCGGCAAAGTGGGAATAGAGGGAGCATTCCTCAACGTAATAAAGGCCATATATGAGAGACCTACAGCCAACATCATACTCAATGGGCAAAAATTAAAATCTTTTCCACTAAGACCAGGAACAAGACAAGGCTGTCCACTTTCACCACTTCTATTCAATATAGTACTGGAAGTTTTAGCCACAGGGATCAGACAAGAAAAAGAAATAAAAGGCATCCAAATCGGAAAGGAGGAAACAAAACTGTCACTGTTTGCAGATGACATGATAGTATACATAGAAAATCCTATAGACTCTACCAAAAAACTGCTTGACCTAATAAGTGAATTTGGCAAAACAGCGGGATACAAAGTCAATATCCAGAAATCAAAGGCATTTCTGTACAGCAACAATGAAACAGCAGAAACAGAGATCAAGGAAAAAATCCCATTTGAAATAGCAAAAAGAAAAATAAAATATCTAGGAATAAACCTAACCAAAGAGGTAAAAGACCTGTATTCAGAAAACTACACAACACTGAAGAAAGAAACCAAGGAAGACACAAACAAATGGAAACATATACCGTGTTCATGGATTGGAAGAATTAATATCATCAAAATGTCCATACTACCCAAAGCAATTTACACATTCAATGCAATTCCTATTAAAGTAGCAATGGCATATTTCACATACATAGAACAAACACTTCAAAAATTTATATGGAATTATAAACGACCCCGAATAGCTGCTGCAATTTTGAGAAAGAAGAGTAAAGTAGGAGGGATCACAATACCTGACACTAAACTATACTACAAGGCCACTGTAATCAAAACAGCCTTGTACTGGCATAAAAACAGGCACATAGACCAATGGAACAGAACAGAGAGCCCAGAAATAAGCCCAAATCTCTATGGTCAGTTAATATTTGACAAAGGAGGCAGCAACATAAAATGGAGTAAAAATAGCCTCTTCAACAAATGGTGTTGGGAGAACAGCCACGTGCAAAAAAATGAAACTTGAGCACCAACTTACGCCATACACAAAAGTAAATTCAAGGTGGATAAAAGACTTAAATATAAACTGTGACACCATTAAAGTCCTAGAGGAGAACGTAGGTAGGAAAATATCAGATATTTCACGAAGAAACTTTTTTACTGACTTGTCCCCTAGAGCAAGGGACATAAAGGAAAGAATAAACAAATGGGACCTCATCAAAATTACAAGCTTCTGCACAGCTAAAGAAAACAGTATCAAAATTAAAAGAGAACCAACTGTATGGGAAAACATATTTGCCAATGATACCTCAGACAAGGGTTTAATCTCCATATATATAAAGAACTTACAAGACTGCACTCTAAGAAGACAAGGAATCCAATTAAAAAGTGAGCAAAGGACTTGAACAGACACTTCTCCAAGGAGGACATACAGAAAATCCAAAGACACATGAAACGATGTTCAATATCGCTAGCTATCAGAGAGATGCAGATTAAAACCACAATGAGATACCACTTCACACCAGACAGAATGGCCATCATAAACAAAGCAACAAACAACAAGTGTTGGAGAGGTTGTGGAGAAAAGGGATCCCTAGTGCACTGCTGGTGGGACTGCAGACTGGTACAACCACTATGGAAAGCAGCTTGGAACTTCCTCAGAAAACTAAAAATGGATCTGCCTTTTGACCCTGCGATTCCACTGCTGGGACTCTATCCTAAGAATACTAAAACACCAATTCAAAAGAACCTTTGCATCCCAATGTTCATAGCAGCACAATTTACAATAGCTAGATGCTGGAAGCAACCAAGATGCCCATCAGTAAATGAATGGATCAAAAAACTATGGTACATTTACATAATGGAATTCTATGCAGCAGAAAGAAAGAAGGAGCTCCTACCCTTTGCAACAGCGTGGATGGAGCTGGAAAACATTATGCTAAGCAAAACAAGCCAGGCAGTGAAAGACAAATACCATATGATCCCACCTTTAACAGGAACCTAAATAACAAAACAAAGAAAGAAGCAAAATATAACCAAAGACACTGAAATAGAGGCCAGGCTGACAGTGCCCACAGAAGTGTGTAGAGGGAATTTAAGGGGACAGTGGGAAGGGTTCACAGGAACAAACTTAAAGGACACATGGTCATAAACTAAGGGGAGGGTGGTAATGGGAGGGAAGTGGGGAGGGGTGGGAGGGGGGACTGGATTGGGAGTAAAAAGGAGAAAACTGTATTTGAACAACGATTAAAATAAAAAAAAGAAAAACAATAAAAAAAAAGATTAGTGTTTCACAGCCTATGTGCCCATCAGTAGATGAGTGAATTAAAAAACTGTGATACGTTTACATGATGGAATACTATGCAGCAGAAAAAGGAAGAAGTTCCTGCCTTTTGCTACAGGATGGATGGAACTGGAGACTATCAATACTAAGTGAAATAAGCCAGTCAGTGAAGGAGAAATACCATATGATCTTACTTATAGGAGGAATCTAATGAACAACATAAACTAAGAAGCAAAATGAAATCAGAGGCACAGAATCACGGAATAGACTGACACCTGTAAGAGGGGAGGAGGGAGGCAGGAACTGATTGAAAGAAGGTAAAGGAATTAGTCAAAGAACATATATGAAGGACCCATGGACATGGACAATGGTGTAGGGATTAACTATGGAAGTGAGGGATGGGCTGGGGGGAGGGAGTAAAATGGGAAAACTGGCACAACTCGAACAGCAAACATTAAAAAAATAAAAATAAACAGTCAATTCAGGGGTGCTTGCCCCTAGATCACACAGCCAGATGTGGCACAAACTTTGTTCGCTTTAAACTGATTTGTGTACCAGAGGGAAAAAGTATACCTGCCTGCCCCTTTTGCAACCTGTGTCTTTCTGTTGTTTCAAGTATTTATGTGATTTCTTGGAAGATGCTGTCTATCTATAGCAACAGACTTAGACCCTTTTTTGTATGTAATACTTGAAAATAATAGTGTTCATTCTGTGATAATAAGCTACAAAGAGACATAGCATATTCAAATAAATCATTTTAATACTTAAATAAAGGAATAGTGTTTCAAACTTTGGTATGCATGCCTAGAGAGTTTGGTTGGAAATTCAGATTCTGGGCCTCATTCCAGAAATTCTGCTTCAGCAATATGAAGGTGGAGACCAGAAGAGAGAACTTTAAATAAGTAAATCTGTTTTTAGATTCTGGTGTCCAAGTACCCAGGTTTTAGGGGAGAGGAAAAAAAGGGAAGTAAAGGGTCATTCATAGGGATTAGCTTCAAAAGGAAACCTGTGACCTTTTTCCTGAGGGGTCAGGGAAGATTAAAAAAATGAGTGTCAAACCCTGGTTGGTGTGGCTTAGTGGATTGAGTGCCTGCCTGTGAACCAAAGGGTTGCCAGTTTGATTCCCAGTCAGGGCACATCCCTGGGTTGCAGGCCAGGCCCCCAGTAGGGGAGTGCGCAAGAGGCAACCGCACATAGATGTTTCTCTCCCTTTCTTTCTCCCTCCCTTCCCCTCTCTCTAAAAATAAACAAATAAAATAACAGCAACAATAACAAAAAAAAAAAACCGAGTGTCAAGAAAGAGCTAAACCGAGGTAGAATGAAGATTGTAGTTTTAATTTGTAGGCTGTAAGGTGATCTTTCAGGACACAGGAAGGAGAGAAAAGAGTGGCCAAGAGGAGATTGAAAAGCATGGAAAAGGTTTGAAATAGTTCTTATAGTTGAGTGTGGAACCCTCAAAGAGATAGTTTATTTTCATCAAGGAAAAATGGTTGCAACTATAATCTCCCTCCTTCCTAACCTCCCTTCTGACACTAAGAATTATTTTCATAAAAAATGAACAATAAATTAAAGACAAAATTCCTAAACTGCAGTGATTAGCCAGTTTAAATTTAGCCAGTATATATTTTTTGAAAACTGGTCTTTAAGATTTTATGACTTTTTCCTATTTCAGGAAGCAAATCAATTGGTAACTCAGAGGTCAAAGGCAAAGATTTACCTATAAATTTTCTTTCTCTTCTCTTTATACTGCTGCTTTTTCATTATAGGCATTATTGTGGATTTTCCCCTGTCTACTTATCCTGTAACTTGATAAGTTGGTCTTATTGACATTACCTTTGAATGTTGGGAAACTGGTTTTATAGTATACATGATATCCTCTTTGCACAGAGATAAAAAGACTCAGGCAAACTTTTTGAGGATAGTTAGGGTAAAGAGATTGTAATACAGTCTACCTTTAGCCAAAGGCCCCTCTCAGATCTGAAGGTGGAGGGCAGACTGAAATGTATAAACACAAAACTAATATTTATTGAATGTTCAGGATACGACTATCAAAACAGAGTGCCTAGAAAGGTGCCCTTAGGCTTAGAAGGTGTGATGGTTAATTTTGTATGTCACCTTGGCTATGCATTGTACCCAATTTTTTATCAAATACATGTCTCAATATTATTGTGAAGGTATTTTTCAGATGTGACAAACATTTAAATTGGTAGACTTCAAGTAATGCAGATCACTCTTCCTTATGTGAGTAGGCCTAATATAATCAGTTGAAGATCTTAAGAGAAGAGAATGAGGTTCCCCCGAAGAAAAAGGAATTCTGATTTCAGACTGTTTTTGGACTCAAGATTGTAAAATCAGCTCTGGCCAGAATTTGTAGCCTGACAGCCTGCTCTGGAAATTTGAGGCTATGAACTCCCACAACTACACAAGTCAATTCTTAAAACCTCTCTCTTACTCTGTGAGTGTATTCTACTTCTCTGGAGAACCCTGATCCAAAAGGAAATTAATTAAACTTATTTTTTTCTAAACTTGTTTTTTTTAATGACTGCCCATTTGTGATGAGGAATACTATATAGTTAAGACTTAGCGAATGGTACAGACTCTCTTCCTTGGAAAATGTGTATATGTGCACATACATATAAAATTTTGCATACAAGGTACCCAGGAATTAAGAACTCTTGCTCTAGGTTTAGATATCAAACTGATTTGTTTGTAAGGAAAATGCAATAATTCCTTCCAGGTTGAAGATCTCATTGAATTTCCTTAAGTTGTAGGTAGGAATCAAAGGCCAAAAATATGATGCACAAACAAGAATATGATTTGTATTCTAAGGTCTCTGAAAGGGTCTGAGATGAAAAAAATGCTTTTGTTGATGTGCTTTTCAAGGACACTAAAACTGGAAAAGGTATATATATCCTGAAATAGTTCGTTTGTCGATATAGGTATGCAGCCAAAAAGTTAATGGGCAAAGAAGGGTCTTTGACAGCTGAATTAGTACCATGATTTTACCAAATATACCAAGGAACCCTGCTACTGGTGGAAAAAGGTATAAAGGAGAGGATTCCAGACAGGCACTGATTTTTAATCTTATACCATCAATGGAGGATTGCTTAAATTCCTTCCAGAATCTACACAATGGTTATTTCTTTTTATTACATGGAAAACTCTTCCATTCCAGATGGTTTCATGGGTGTTTTACAGTGAATTTCAGAGAGTTGATATTCTAAATGCTACTTTCTCAAGTAATGATCTGTGACCCATGAATATGAGCAAAAAGTAGGTGCTAAGGATTAATACAAAGAGGACTTAGATTCTGCAAAAGTTAGTAAAAACTTAGTAGAAAATAAGTACAAAGTAAAGCAGCACAAAATATCAAGAATGTTATATGCTGAATTTAAAACATCAGAGACCATCAGTTAACTTGCTTTGCCAGAAAAACTCAATTTTACATATATCAGGAAAAAAACTTGTTCTGTCATCTCCTTGCATATATTTGAAACTTTTCACTGAATCATTACAATATAATTTAATGTTGCACTGTTACCAAAAAGATTCAGATCCCTGCATCCCAAGAATTGTAAATTGTGAAAGGGAAAATACTGTGTAACAATGCATACATTTTTGTACTTAATTTAATTCCAGGTGGAAGTTCAGTCAAATCTACTCATTCAGGCTCAGATGATAGGGCACTATTTTGTTGTAGTCTGGCAATAATGATATAACAAATTCTGTATATAACATGGTGTGATGATTAATTTTATGTCAACTTGACTAGGCCACAGGGTGCACAAATATTTGCTTAGAAATCCTGTTTTCTGTGAGGGTGTTTTTGGATGAGATTACATTTAGGTGGG
This sequence comes from Phyllostomus discolor, assembly GCF_004126475.2. Classification (NCBI taxonomy): domain Eukaryota; kingdom Metazoa; phylum Chordata; class Mammalia; order Chiroptera; family Phyllostomidae; genus Phyllostomus; species Phyllostomus discolor. Next base: position 140,726,989 of record NC_040903.2, on the reverse strand, counting down.
AAGACTGAGCATATCAGATTGCCTCAATAATGTTGAGTGGGTTTCAATCAATCAGTTAAAGGCCTGACTCAAACTGAAACATTGGTTTTTCCTGGGTCTACAAACTGACCTGCTTTCATACTGGAACCAGAACTAATTGGTACCAGATAGTTCTCTTGAGTCTCAGGCTTGCCAACTCACTCTATAGATATTGGGACTTGTCATTCTCCATAATCATATGAGCTAATTCTTTATTATCTGTCCCATCTCTCTCTCTCTCTGTATGTCTCTGTCTCTAACTCCATCTCTACATCAACCTTTTGGTTCCATATTTCTGGAAAACTATGACTAATATACATTGTATTAGAATAGTTTTAGCACTCATTTTAAATTTGGGATTCTTCTGTGTTTATAATAGTGTTCTGTTAAGCTTTGTATTCTTGCGTAACATTTACATTTATGACCATTATTTCATCAAATATATTAAAGGTATTATTGAAACCATAATTATTGGGCTCTGGCTGATGTTGCTCAGTGGATTAAGTGCCGGCCTGTGAACCAAAGGGTTGCCCATTGGATTCCCAGTCAGGGCACGTGCCTGGGTTGCAGACCAGATCCCCAGTATGGGGCACACTAGAGGTGACCAGAAATTGATGTTTCTCTCCCTTTCTTTCTCCCTCCCCTCCTCTCTCTCTAAAAATAAATAAATGAAATCTTAAAAATACTATAATTATTGGTAAAAAATAAAAACTTTGGAAATAATGTAATGATGAGATTGGTTTAGTTTAAGATGAAATAACATGTATCATATTAATAAGATGATTCAATTGATATTATTTACATTAACAGAAACATAGAAATACAAAATATTATTCTAGAAATTCTTCCACAAAATCACTACAAGTTTAAAGACAAGAAAATATAAAGGATTGTTAAAGAGAAGTTACTTTTGTTGCGGATCATTTTCATGGCAATGAAAATTGCTCAAGTCCTCGGTGTGTTTATATGGTGAAGTTCTGAAGAGTTTTACAATCTCTGCCAAGCTACAACATCATTTGAAATAAGATGAGCATAAAACTAAGGCATTCAAATTCAGTATAAGTGAAACAGCTTAATGTTATCAAAAATATATGCAAACACAATTTGAATCTTATGCTGAAAATGTACTTATTAAATGGCATTCTATTATATTACAACAATTAGATTAGCGGGCAGCTAGGAAAATACAATTAGTACATTGTCTGAAAATAAAGCTAAGAGGAGAATATAAATATGTGCATACAAGTTACTTCACTAGTTTACAGACTGAGATCTTTACAATTCAACTGGACAATCGAAAAAATGTTTCAGAGTGTTCCATTTGCTTATTTTTGTAGTGCATGTGAACATAAGGACATTCATTACTTGTAAATCTCTTTTCACTTGAAGAAGAACTTTATTTAGAGATTTTAAGGAAAAATTTAACAAAATTAGCATGTTATCCAAGTTTTTAAAAATGATAAAAGAGTATTTCATTATAAAGATTTAAATTTGCTTAAGAGCCCAATTATCCATGTGCTTTCAAAATCAACTCAACTCTAATTTTATGCCATACTAATCCATTTGTAAATATTATCTCACTTAATATTCTATAAGGTAGGTATGATTAGTATTTCTAATTTACATCTCAAGGAGAAGGTTTAAAGAGGTCAAGGTCAAATAGTGATTAAATAAGGGGGAAAGATTTCTAGCTTTAGGTCTTTTGGATTTTAAACATTACTCTTAACCACTATGATATTATAATTTGTACTGATTCAACTTTGAAATTATTTGCTATGACTCTTTTATCATCTTTGTGGATCAGTTTTGATGAAGTGTAGTATGACATTGCAGGACATGCCATTCAAATCTGTTGCATTCAGAAATAAATTTTCTATGTGAATCAGGATTTTCTGTAAAATGTCAAGCAAAAGAAAATTTAGAAAATAATAAAATGTTGAGGATGAGGCTACTATGACTCCATAAGTGTAATTTAAAAATTTATGGAAACGCTATTCATTGTTCTCATTTACTTTATATTAAGTATCTATTTTAAATTTAAACTTATAAAGTATGAGATACAAAAATAAATATTTTCATCTCTTAATTCTTTTCTATACTAGAGTTCAGTTAAAATTTGATTTGAAAAGTCACAGATTTTATACAAAACAAACATTTATAGTTATGTCAAACTCTGTGTTATCTTACTTTCATGACAAAAACTGGTATACAACCAAAAATCATCTCAACTCCAGGTTTCAGATTGAATCCTGCATTCTTATCAATGAACAATTCTGTTTACAAATAACTTCATCTCAAGACATCAAAGATATTTAAATCAAAAATTTAAAAAGAAACCAAAGTAAAGAAAATAAAAAATGTTTTCAAGTGAACTTCTAGTCCATCAGTAAGAGTACATGAATTATTCATTAGGCAGTGGTTTACTAAGTTGTCAAAAATAGAGATCTTTCTTTGTGGTATTTGTTTTTAATTTCCTAATATTTATTTTGTATTTAAGTTTTTCTCTAAAGGATAAGTAAAACTTTATAAAATTTTTTCACATTGATAGATTATTTTTATGAAATTATATTTACCTTTCTATTATGATGCCTGTGTCATTATTTCTTTGTAGGACTAAGTTGATCTCTACTTCAAAAATAGCTTCTTTAAGCCCTGGCTGGTGTAGCTCAGTGGATTGAGCACGGGCTGCGAACCAAAGCGTCACAGGTTCGATTCCCAGTCAGGGCACATGCCTGGGTTGCAGGCCATGGCCCCCAGCAACCGCACATTGATGTTTCTCTCTCTCTCTCTATCTCCCTCCCTTCCCTCTCTAAAAATAAATAAATAAAATCTTTAAAAAAATAGCTTCTTTTCTACAATCTATTCTTTTACAATAATAATACATGAAATTTTATTGTTTTGAAAGATTTTTTGTGTGTTTTAATCAGACAGAGCATAACACATTTTATAAACTCTTAAACTGTTTTTAATCAGTAGCAGGTTGTCAAAATAAAACAACCCTACAACTAGTAGTATGCATCAAATCTAAACAACAAAATAAGTACAATTATTTTTTTTACCCTCCTAATACTGCATGGCTAATTTCACATTCAACTATGTCAGAATTAGCTGTGACCAAACTATGCAGAGCATCAATTTGCAATGGCTTGTAAATAAATATAGGCCTACATGTTGTGGGATTAATATTTTTCATGCACAGCAAATCAGAACAAGCATATTTTCTTCAGTCATGTCAGATCTTGACATACTCACATGCCCTTCACAACTGAGACCAAGAAATTCACAGTTTGTAAAAAGACTGATTTGATAAGTGAAGAAGCTGACTAGCACCAGCTTTAGATATCATTTTAAGGATTCCAAATTTATGATTTATGTGATAAGCATGTCTTGAGATATACAAATCAGTGGATCCAAAATTACATTTTTAGTGAAATAATGGTAGTATATGCATCTTCTTAGAGATAACAAAAAGAACACAGTTTCCTCTTTGCCTACCTTAATAGTTTAATAATTAAGGCAGTTGGTAATATTTACTATAGCATGAACATTTATTTAATTATTAAATGAAAAATTTAGCAAAGATACATGCCTTGAGAAAGAAATGAGGGATAGAAAAAGGATATTTTGAGCTACATGGACTTATTTGCTGGATGATTTTGACAAATTTTTTAAACCTATGAGTGGCATTTGTTTTTCATTTGAAATAGAGGATTTAAGAGTTACCTTATGTGTTTTTGTAAGGATTAAATTTTAAATCAGTGTAAAATTACTGGTACAGTTGGGCTGTCAGTAGGTAGTAAACTTTGCTGCTCTCATTTTCTCATTGTTTTCTCTAAAAAATGATCTAGAATGCACTAATACAGTAAGTACTAGCCACATGAGGCTATAAAGCACTTGAGATGTGGCTACTCTGAGCTGAGTTGTGCTATAAATGTAAAATATGTACACACAGGATTTCAAAGACTGTTATAAGAAAAAGGATGCAAAATCTCTCATTTAATAATTATACTGATTACATTTTGAAATGGTACTACTTTAGGTTATAATAGGGTGTATGAAATATTAAATTAATTTCAGCTGTTTCCTTTTTATTTTTATGTGGTATATGCAAATTTTAAATTATATATATACTCATGTCTCACATTAGTATTTCTGTTGAATAGTGCTGCTCTAGAAATGAGAAGGTTCAGGAAATCCAAGATTCTAATAAAATTCCTAATCCATGTAAGAAAAGGAAAAGGTTTTACTGTGTTTTCATTCATTAAGGTCCTGTAAAAAGGAATCATATTTTATTACAATCTTCTAAAAAGCAAATTATAGCAACTATCAAATATTTTTTGATTAGGCTTCTTAGAGTTACAAGGTGAAAGGAATTTTCCCTGACTTGTCTATTATACTTTTAAAAACTAGGATAAAGTAGAAAAATCGTATGGTAATTTCTGTTCTCTCTGCCTTGCATGTAATGACTGCATCAGCAACACTCATGCACTTATTCCTTACAGCTAATTCAGTCAAGTGTCTTTCTGAACTACCTAAGATTTATTGAGGTCTTGACCAGCCATATTCCTTCAACTAGGGAGGACCTTAGCCAGTTTCTCAGAAGACAGAGACAGTGACAAGAGGAACTGCTAATATTAGCTAGTCTGACCAACTTCTCCACATGGTAATAAAGCATATTTTCTAAAAGGCAAGTCTTATCATGTCTTTTCCCCTAAGATCTTCCTTAAAATCTTCAATTACTTCTCATAGATTTTAAGCAAAATTTATTGTGCCACAAATTTTTAATATTATATACAAAGTTGTTTATTCTTCTTGTCTCTGTAAAAGTATAGAGCACCATGGGGTAAGGATTCATTTTGTTGCATGTCTGCTATAGGGCATGCAGTCCAGCCATGCTTGGCCTAACCATACTTCTGGGATAATGAGAGGTAGAAAGAATTGTTTGCTTTGCTGTTCCTCTTCTGGTTACTTTTTCTCCAAAATCACTCTCGTTCTTTGCGTCTTTCTCTCTCTCTCTGTAATATTAATCATGTTAATATTACAGTGGAGAGGCAGATAATAAATAGACATCTTAAATATAAGAATATTAGGGTTAGTTGCTAACAAAAAAACACAAATACTGAAGGGAAATAATATTATTGCAGTTTGAATTTTATATGGGATGGCCACAGAAGACCTCATAGAGAAAGTGGCATTTGAGAAAAGATGTTCAGGAAGTCCTGTTATCCTGTAGCTTCATCTGGGCCCTTGTAATTAAGAATGACTCTTTGCATAGTTTCAACCCTTTCCCCATACATTCAGTCTGAGTAAATGTGGGAAAAGGCTGAAAGTCTGAGTAAATATGACGAAATGCTAAGCAGGGCAGAAGACTTGTTGATGAGTCCTGCCAGGCTGCCCAGGAAAATGCAAATGACTCTCTTGAGAGAAGAGGAATGCTTTTCATTCTCCATGTACTTTATTTTGAAGCTTGATTGCAGTCCTTGGGTCAAAAATTTTCAAAACATGGTCTACTCTAGGTTCAATAGATAGCCACAAGTTTAGTTTGGTAGGTAGGGATCAACAGAATAAAAAGTAGAATAGAAAATATTTGCTACAGTAAGGGTAGGAATTATTTCAAATGTATACATACATTCTGCTATGAGTTTGCTAGGCAGTCATGTAAACTGTAGTTTTTACTGTGGGTCATGGATAAAAGAGTTTGAAAAATACTGTGCTGAGTATAAGAGGATTCTCAAGTAATATCCCCTAAAGAGGAGTTAAGATAATGGATGAGGCAAGAAGGAAGGAGTAATGGGCTCTTATCTTCAGGAAAAATGAAAGTAAGTATAGGGCTAAGTGAAGACAGTCAGGCATCCCATTTACTCCTAAATGTGAAATTAAAAGTTACATTTAATAGCTTGTGTTTCTTTTTATTTTTTGATGTTCTTCATATATATGTATATGTGTACATGTACAGTTTTGTGTATTTCTGTGTATGTTAGTGGTTTATAATAGTGGTTCCCAGATCCTGAGGAGAAAAGATAAAGGGCTTATAAATTTATGTTCAAAGGAAGTCAAGAAAGTTTTGAAGTACACCACAGTTGATATGAACACAATCCTCAGAGCTGGGGTAGTGGTGGAAACTACCAAGTGAAGAGGGCTGAGTCTGTGGTAGCTTCTGCAAAGAGCAAAGGAAATGAGGAAGAGGGAGCTTGTAGACACCTGTGGAAAGGTCTAAGATATAAGCTGTAAAAAAGTTCAAATAGATCCTCAATCTCAGACTACATTGGAATTTTCTAAGATTGGATCTTGCCCTTTTGATCATTCTCTTTACACACAATCTGCTCATTAAATGCATCTCTTCTAATCCTTAAGTTATTAATATAGATGATTCTCAAATCTGTATCCATAAGCATAGCTTCTCCTGAATTGCAACTAATATCTTCAAATGACTGCTGAGCAGTGCTACTTTGAATATCTCTCTTATTATGTTTTCTGGCTCCCAACCTGAGAGCCTTAATTTCATCTAGGGATGGATGGATGGATGGATGGATGGATGGATCGATCTATCTATCATCTATCTATCTATCTATCTATCTATCTATCTATCTATCTATCATCTGGAGAGCTGGCAGACCAAGCCTACTAGGGATATCTGTGAATGAGAAAATAAAGCACCTTTTGATCTTTCCTAAGACACAAAAACAAAAAATCAAACTCTACCAGGTTGGTTAAAAAATAAGACTATAAAGAACTCTACAGCCTAGGTGGTGAGCTATATTAACTTGCATCAAGAAGGAGCTATTTACTACACTTAGTGCAGCAGAGGAAGGGGAGGGAATCTTGAGATTTTCTAATACAAGAAAGGAAGGCTTGTTTCTTTAATTTGATGGAATGTGTGTGTACATGGTTGTGTGTTATCTAAAGAAGTACCTAGCTATTTTTTATGTTGTTTCCCATTTTACTTACAAATTGATGTCCTTTGGAGAGATATGAACTACTTTTAGATTAGCACAATTTCAAAGACATTGAATTTTCCTCATTTGCCTAGCTTTTGTCTTTCCCATTCAGATCTACTGATGTACTTCATTCTGAGGAAATTACACTTATACTATTTTCATTTCCCATTGAACAGAGCTTGTAATAGCATTAAACTCTCAAACTCAGAATCTATAGAATCCTCTGATTTTTAATTTAAAAATAAATTATAACATTTTTTCTTTCTCTAGTATTTTGGTTTTTGTACTGATTATTCACAATGCCTCAAGAAATAATTCAATGATACAGAAATCTTATTTGAAAGTTCCTTTTATAACTTGGGATATAATTCATCTGGGAAAAAGATGTAAAGTCATTTAGGGAGAGAATTGCTTTCATGCAATCTCACATTTCTTGAGCTCCAATTTCTTCTTACCAACGTTATTTTTGCTATCATTGACAGAGAAGATGGAAATAAAATAAAAGTTGAGTGTTATCACTTTTTCTTTGTCATATGTTATAAAAATGTTACTCTGAGTAACATGTTCATTTTCTCTGCAACTAACTTCAAAACCTCATTTTTTCATGTTTTTAGCATTTTTGGTCAAACCTTACTACATTTGGTTATTGATCTTTAAAAAATAATTCTTATACTTCTTAGCCACTCTTAAATATTTGTTGTTGATTATATGCTTTTCTTCTCTTTTTTGTGCATGTTCTCTTTTATAGATGAATTCAACTACCATTTGTCTCTTATAGTCCAGGGATTATTGTTGCCATGAAATATGAATTATGATAATCAATTCTGTGCTTCTGGATTATTATGGAAAAAATAAAAGACAGAGAAAGAGAGAGAGACAGAGACAGAGAGAGACAGAAAGAGAGAGATCTTTGTCATCAAATGTGTGATTTCAGTATATTTCTGACTCTGCATCCTAATTTTTCTTCATTAAAATCATTCTATATGGAAATAACATTTCTTATGCCATCTTAAAAACAAACACAAGAGTTTTTTCACATTTTGTGTAATTTTTTTCAACAATGCAGATTTTGATTATATTGGGTTGGCCAAAAAGTTCATTTAGTTTTTTCTGTACGATGGCTCTAGTAATGCTTAGTTGTCTTTAACGTCATTAGAAACAATTTTGTTATGTTGTATTATGACAACTATTATATCAAAGTGCATTTAAAAAATGTATCAAAATTGGTGAATTTTTGCATAGCCATTTTAATATTGAAGATGGAAGAAAGTATGCAACATTTTTGGCATATTATGCCTTATTATTTCAAGAAAGGTAAAAATATAACTGAAATTAAAAAAAAAAATATTTGTGCAGTATATAGCGAATGGGCTGTGACTGATTGGATGTGCCAAAAGTGGTTTATGAAGTTTTGTGCTGGAGATTTCTTGCTGGATGATGATGCTCCATAGTCGGGTAGACCAGTTGAAGTTGATGGAGATCACATTAAGACATCATTGAGAGCAATCATTGTTATACCACACAGGAGATAGTTGACATACTCAAAATAACCAAATTAATGAAGTTATTGGTGAAAATTTAAAAATGTGTATTTTATTTTATGGAAAAAAACTAAATAGACTTTTGGGCCAGCTCAGTAGTTTAAAACAGAACTGGATTTGGTTCATTATCCAGTGAAATTAAATTAGAAAATTCCAAATGGTGTTGAGATTTGTCCATGACAGTATGGAAGCTTTTAAACTCTTCAGGAAATTGTCTCCTGAAAGTCAATCAGCCTTGGGAATGTTTTTTTTTTTCCTTTTTCTTTCTTTCCTTTCTTTTTTATTTTTATGGGTAGTCATTTATTTTGTCAGGTATTAGACAAGATGATAAAGACACAGGAATGGAAAACCTTGTCCTTGCCTTCAAGGTAGCTACAATTGATGAAGGAGAAAGATGAAGCAATTCAAAGTGGTATCAATATATATCAGAGACTTCAGAGATGTGGCCTCCTCATATGTGGAGTTTGCAAATTAAGTTTTTTGTGCATGTATGATGATTTTTTTTAAAAATTATTTTTCACTTAAAATTGACATACATTATTATATTAGTTTCAGGTGTACATCCCAGTGATTAGACATTACATAATTAAAGTGATCATCCTGATAATTCTCACACACATCTGCACCATACATAGTTATTAAAATATTATTGACTGTGTTCACTATGTGGTACTGTACATCCCCATGGTTACTCTATAACTCATTTGTATTTAATTCCTTTACTTTTTTCACCCATTCCCTCAACCCCCATCCTATCTGGCAAGATCAAAATGTTTTCTGTATCTATTTTATTTTTTTTAGATTCAATTATTGATAAATTGTATTCATTGCCATTTTAGTGTTCATATTTTTAAAATTTTTGGCTTTTATTCTTGTTCTTCTTAAAGAAGACCTAACATTTCATATAATTCTGGCTTGGTGGTGATGAACTCCTTCAGCTTTTTCTTGTCTGGGAAGTGTTTTATCTGTCCTTCAATTCTAAATTATAGCTTTGCTGAGTAGAGTAATCTTGGTTGTAGGTCCTTGCTTTTTATCACTTTGAGTATTTCTTGCCACTCCCCTTTGGCCTGCAAAGTTTCTATTGAGAAATCAGCTGACAGTCTTATGGGAGCTCTCTTATAGGTAATTAACTGTCTTCCTCTTGCTGTTTTTAAGATTCTCTGTGTCTTTAACCTTTGACATTTTAATTACCATGTGTCTAGATGTTGGTCTCTTTGGGTTCATCTTGTTTGGGACTCTCTGCACTTCTTGGACTTGTATGTCTATTACCATCACCTATTTAGGGAAGTTTTCTGTCATTATTTCTTCAAATAGTTTTTGAATTTCTTGCTTTCTCTCTTCTCATTCTGGCACCCCCATGATGTGAATATTGGTATGCTTGAAGTTGTTCCAGAGGCTCCCTACACTATCCTCACTATCCTCATAATTACACTTGGGTCCAATGACACAGCCCCCCTGACCAATCAAGCTGGGCACTCCATATGTGTCTCTGGATTGTGTACACCTTCCTGCTATAGTTAAGCCTTGGTGATGTTGGCATGTTAATGGGGGGTATTTACCTCCCAGGCCAGTCACTGCAAGGACTGGCTGTAACCACTGTGGAAGATCAGCTGTGCAGCACCCACTCCACAGAGCAGGACTTTAGGGGGGCTGTGGTGCCTGCTGAGTCTGTCCCTTGAGTGTGTTGCTTGTGGAAGTGGTTGAGTGGTGGTGCTTTGATTTGGTTTGAAGCTGTCCCCTGGATGCTGTAGATTAGGGGCCTCCTGGGAGGTAAAGGGCAATTGCAGTGACAGCCTGAGTTCTGCCTAGGGCTACCTAGCATGAACCACAAAATAATCTGCAGATGGCTGCTACTTGTACTGAGCTTGGAGGTACCCAGGTGGGACCAAACTGCTCACCAAGGCTAGCTGCTGCTAGAGCCAGATCTGGGGCCACTTAGTGAGAGGTATGGGGCATGCCGAGGCCAGATGCTGTTTGTTTGAGAGATTTTAGGAAAATCTGAAGCATGAGCCAAGACAGGTCATTTGTATGGAAAAGCCACTAGAAACAGCTTGAATGTGCCCGACATTTTGTTGGGGTGAGACCTCAGGGGATCTGGCAGAGCTGGGCAAATAGTGTGAGCCAGGTTGGTGGAGTCTGAGATATGGTGTCTGCCTGCCAGCAATCTGGGGTGAGGGTTCTTCAAAGAACAGTAGCCTCTGCCAGCACTTCTGTCTGGGAGAAAGCTACCCCACCCCTAGCTCTTGCCCCAATGCTGGATAGTTCACTTCTCCCTTGTATGTCTCTTTGCCTTTTAAAGTGCTTCCCCTGCACTGGAGCTCATAGGGAGTGAGTCTGAGTAAGTTTGTGCCCAGGTCTTGTAGAGGGACAGTCTGGGACTCCAGAAGACCTCTGTCTCCCTCAGCCTCAATCCCTGCTGGTTTTTACAGCCAGAAGTTATGGGAACTTCTCTTCCTGGCAGTGGAGGCCTAGGCTTGGGGGCTCAGTATGGTGCTGGTGCCCTCAAATCCTCAGGAGGACCTCTCAGCAGGGATATCCCTCCTGATTTTTATCTGCCAAACATGGATGTGGGGCCAGCTTGTTCCACAACTCCGCCCCTCCTACCAGTTTCTATGTGGCTGCTTCTTTAATTCCCTAGTTGTAGGACTTCCATTTAAGCATATATCAGGCACTTCTGAATGATGGTGGTTCTGTACTTTAGTTATAACTTTGTGATTGTGGGAGGATCTGAGTGCCATGTTTTCTGCCATCTTGATGGCAAGTTCAGGAATGTTTTTTAATTCCAAGCCATTTGCACATTGTTTCTTTCTGTCTTCCCACAGTTCCTAAGGATTTAGTCTATGTATTAATACTTCTACAGATACTGCTACATGTATTTCTACCATGTTCTTCCCATTGGAAGATACAGAGTTCTAAAGTTAGGACTGCAGTTAAAGGAATGTCACTTGTTTAAGTCACATAAACTTTCCAAATATTTTTCTTGACTTGGAAGATCAAATGTATTGGTAAGAATATTAAGATGTATAAAGCACTTTAAACACACATAAGCTATTTTTATTGGATTATGCAGGGAGTATAGGCTTTAGCTGAATCAAGTTGCTAGCATACAAAAATGCTGAAGAAGATTTTTAAACTAAAAATAAGTGGAAAACTAGTATATTCAGAGAGCCTGATACTTGAATTGGCTCAGATAGTCAAGAAGAAAGTTGTAAGAATGAAGGCAATAAAATGAAGGGGAGAATGATTAAGTAATTTACTGCTGATTAGAGTAAGTGATAGATACGTAACATGAATACCCTGGGTTTAAAAAGAATCTACAGGTAGTTTGCCATTTTCCTCTCTCTCTCTTTATCCTACTTTGATCTTTTTTGTAAACAATGGTAAGTTGCTTAAGACAGAGAAAATGCCAGCAAATGCCCACTGGGAGTCATAGAGAAAGGATAGAATGTATTTTATTTATATTATGACTTAAATCACATAAGAATCTGAAGTTTCAGAGATGAATATACTCTACTTGAAAGGTCTGCACCTCTGAAGTATTAGCTGTCATTAATTTCATTTTTAAAGAGAAAAGTTGTCATTTGGTTGTGTGCCATTTCAAATAGCACTTTTGGCATACCATTCTTTGGTCCAAAAGTTAAACGTATGTGTTACATGTAAATTGTGAAACTAAGTAAAAGTTATTATTTGACAACTACCAAACAGAGGTAGTATAATAGAGCTGCTATTTACAGGATCATAAAAATGACTTTATCTATAGTTCACCTAAGTTTCATATGGGACAGCACACTCTGCTACATTATTGATAGACAAAAAGTATAAATTAAACCCCAAACACATTCAATCTACTTAGATTTTAATGCTTATTAATGTACTCTTAAACTAGTGTTGCATGAGAGTTAAGATTTAGCAATAAAGAAAGTGCTCTGTTATAAGTTTTATCCTTGTGGAGTTCATTAAATCTCCTTAAAGCATTTGTTGTATCTTCTACATTAGGCAGAAATTGGTATAAAGGGTTTTAAATCATGTTCATCCTCTCAAAGTGGTTTAAAATATGCTTATGTACAGTTACTAAGTATAATCAAGTATTTTTATTGTAATAAGTAATTTGAAAAATTTCCGTTACCAATCATCTACAAAACGTTCTTGCTGAAAACAGAACTTACAATGAGCTTGAAAAAGTACTTTTGCTTTTCAAATTCTTAGTCCTATATATTGATTTAGGTTTTTAATTAGATCTGTTTCAATAGATCAAAATTTACCCTAGCCCTGCCCAAGGTTATACAGTTTAACAGAGGACAGCATTTTGTACCAGCAAGATTTACAGAGTAAAACGAAAACATGTTTGCAGTTTAAGGATGTAGTAGTCTTTATGATTAAAATTTCAGATGAAGAGTTGCAGCATCATGTAGTGGACATAACTCAGGGTTGGAGTTAGAACTGAATTGGAGCTTCTTCATGGGTTGAGTAACCTTGGGAATTCACTTGGACTGTTTGAGGCTGTTTTTCTCTGCAGTCTAAGGGGATGATAAAATACAATTCACAACATCATTGAGAAGCAACTTTGTTTTCTACTGATTAGTTAATAAATATTTATTTGTTTTTTATTTTTAGAAGAAATGGGGAGGGTTTTATTCTTCAGTAAGCATATATTCTAAGCCTTAATTATCACACAACTTCAATATTTAGCTACTTAGGTACATTGAGGCCTAATTTGCTCATTAAATGATGATATGATTTAGTTTTGGAAGGACTACTGCATTTATTTGACAGAATGACCCTGATTTTATTATTTTACTTGGTGATAAAAAAAAGAGGTGTATGGCCAATGTGCATATCCACAGCCAGATTTAGTACATAAAGAAAAATCTACAGGTTTATAGAACCTCTAAAACTTTAGATGCATATCATTTCAGCTGAGAAAAAAAATGTTAACCTGGGTTATTTTTTTTTCTTTGTAACAAATGTAAGGCAGTTCAGCAACTCAATAACTAAATATCTACCTTTTAGGTCGCATGAGGAATTGGTAGAAATTATATGGAAAAATCTAGCTTAGTAGTGTCCTCTAGGTTTTGTTTTCCTAGCTGCTGGAAGAGGAATGTATTTGAGAAGCAGTATGTTTAAGTTCCAGGAGATTAGGGTGTGGGTATGAGCCCAGACATTGTTGGTTGCTGCTTGATGAGGTGACTTACTTGTGGAGTGGGACCAACAACTGTGTTGGAAGCTAGGTGATTCGGCCTGGGGCACTGCTATAATGGTAGACTCATGTGCAAGAAGGTTAATGGGAAACCAGGCTTAACAGAGTATTGAAGTGTTAAAGAGGGAACTCAAAGACCTTGTCCATCTGGATTGACCTTCAGGTTGATACTAGTTAGAGCCAAGTGTGCTACATGCTGTTTGCCTTAGAGTGAGAGTTGATTTGAATCAACCCTTCTACATGAAATGTTAACAGAAATATCCAGTCCAGGGTTTAAAAATGTATTCAACATGATCTTGAAAATGTTTAATGCTTCAAATAATTTTCTTTAGCCTCTGAGATACCTTGCACTAAAAATGTTTTTGCACTGAAGTAATTTCTGAAATATTAGTTTCCACTTTAGCTTTTTGCTCCCAAGACAACTATGCCTCAGAACCAAAACAGGTCCTTTCTTTTTTTTTTCTCTTTCTTGTTTTTTGGTTCTGAAATAACCCATCCTGAAGACATAAACAAGTTGCTTTGATGGGTAGCCAAGACTCTGTCCTGATACAGATCTCCATCTACTCTTTCATTTCTTACCCCAAGGAGCAGTAAACATGAATCCTGACCCACCAATGTAACCCCAGAACTGAGAAGAGATACACTGCAACTACACAGTAGGTGGAAATAAAAACAGTGCCTCAATTTAATAATATTAAATGTACTGGGTAGATAGCCTTCAAGAGAAAGGATAAATAACCTACATAATGAAGAATTAGTTAGCAGTGTTATGCAAATATTGTAGCAGCATCAATGAGGAGGTAAGCAGAAGTATTTTAAGACACTATATTATACAATACCCTGTGCACTGTTTCCTGGTGATAAGGTTTTCAAAGCATCTTTATAAGCTCTTCTTCTCTGTTGTGACAGGATTATTTTTGCACCTTTGGATAGCAACTGAAAAAGGAAGCTTGGAACAAAATGCTGCCTAACAAAGCAGCTATACTCAAATAGTTTAAACTGTAAGAAGGAATTGATTCAAAATACAAGAATAGATTTAAGATATAAGACTAGAACATAAGGATAACTGAATTCTTTTTTTGCAGTACTGTATATTCTTGTCAGTCCAGTGAAATGTTAACATGACAAAGGATGAAATTATTTTTGATTATTATACTGAAATTTAGATAGTCACTGCATCCAGAAAAAAACACATGTAATGGATAGAGTTGGGTGAATGGGTGATGTAATGCACAAATTATCCAAAAGGGAATATTTTATCTACTGGTGTCAATAAATTGACCCTCCCACTAGTACTATTCAGAAAATGTTGGCAGTACATATTTACCTTGCTACATACTTTAAAACCTCAGCATTAGAATGACAAATGTTTAAATATTTTGGAATTACTTAGATTTTAAATATTTCTTCAGAAAATATTGACTCCTGATTTGACAGTGGTACATGGATTACTGAAATTCACAAATTCTAAATCTTATTCGGATACTGGTTTAAGAAATGTTAATAATTGAATTTAGTGAAATGGTAAAAGGTAGGTAGTAGAAAATAAACAGAAGAAATGAAAATGTCTTAGGTGATAAAGATGATTAGGTATAATTAATAAACCCCTCTATACAAATAACTTTTGATTGTCTGCTTTTGTTTATATAATTTATAGACTCACTACAGAGAATGTTTAATTGAAGGATGCGTTCTTCCCTATATTCTTCCTATTGTCATTAGTTGTATTAGGTATATTTTAGTCAAGAGGCCATCCCAGCAGGAATATGTCAGAATAGAAGCTAGAAACCTAAATGTGCTTAATTAAAGAAGATATAAACACAGATACAAGAGAAATCTTAAAATTGAAAGCAGGTCAAAGGAGAGTAAGTCAAAATATAGAAATGCAAGCACAGACTAGAATCTAGGAGTTGCATCCCGGTAACCAAAGGAGTTGAACAGGGGACAGATGAGAGCAGACTGTATTTAGCAGTGGCAATCAGGTGTCCAGCAATGAATCAAACCTCTGGGCCTAGGAAAGAAAGGTCAAGGTCAAGAGCTCACAGAAAAAATATTCTTCCATATTGGAAAAATCCTGATGTTATTTATAATCCCAGACCCAAGAGCTGTTGAATTCAATTCTCTGTGTAAATGGCCAAGATGTGTCAAATCAGTCTCTCAGGGTGTGCTTCCAATTGATTGCAGTTGATATTGTTTCTCTTATTCCATTGTGACTAAGGGCACGGCAAAAGACTGTACACAATGAGGGGTATCAGTCTTTTAAAGTCTCCAGTTCCACCGCCACCACCACCACCAAGCTGTTTACCAAACCTTATTACATTGTAAATAAGTAAGTAGTTAATGCACTGCAGGGACATCAAGAGGGAAAGAGAATGGTGGATATTTGTGACATTGGCTAGAGATGTCACTGAGCCATCTGAATTTACACTTACACGGAGTTTTGTGTATGGATATAAAACTGTGAACAAGGTCATTTGTTTTCCTGAATTATGAATTAGATTTTAGCACTCTTCTTCAAACCTTTGGAAAATCATTGAATTTAAGGTGAATTTTACTTTACAATTTATCTTGTCATGTTCACTGGGATCTAATTGCACAAAGAAGACACTAACAGAAGAAACCTGTTGCAATCAATATTTTTATAGAGGAAAAGACTCCAGGGAACTCGGTCTGAAAAGGTCTATGCAAAAGAAATTGAGGCTTTTGTTGAAATCTAAATACTTACCATACTGTTGAGTTTTTAAATGCCAACATGGGTAAGGAATGTTAATTAATTCGAACAAACTTCCAAACCTCCAATATATTTAATTGTGGAAAACAAGATTTTAAAAACCTGAGTTATCCATGGAATGGATGATAACTATTTCTATTTAATTTTAGGTTTCATCTCAGAAATAAGATAAAACCATTTTGTCTTGTTTATGTGAACTTTTTCAATATACTTTACTATTAATACTTTGAATTCTAACCAATGGTCACTTGTTGTAAAGGACCAGTCAGTCAAAGCTCTATAGCCCTGGCTGGTGTGGCCAGCCTGAAAACCGAAAGTTGCTGGTTCAATTCTCCAATAGGGCACATGCCTGAGTTGCATCTCCCCCACACTGAAGTTTCTCTCCCTTTATTTTTTCCTCCCTTCCCCGCTCTCTAAAAATAAATAAATAAGTAAACAAAATCTTTAGAAAAAGCTCTACAGACTGATTATAGCCTCAAGTGAAAGAAAAATTTTGCAAAGTTTAAACAGGCCAGTGCAGAATGAACCTCATCTTGACAAGAAAGTGTAGTTAATAATAGAGGAAAATGCCATCGAAATTTAGTTTTCAACAAAATACTTCCTGAAGTGTACTCTGTGTCCTTTAACTGGCTAACTTACTGTACATCTTCATCAACAGATTGTAGAAATAACTTCTGGATTTCCCAATAGAAATACAATTTTAGTCCTGGGGCTTCTGTTTTTAAACCAATATTATTTTCTATTAAATATATTAATCAAAATTAACCAAAATAAATATAGCAATCAAACTGTTGTCTTCTCAATTTCCCTCTCCATTCTTTTTTCCCCACCTCTGCTCTCCTCATTTGGGGGCCCTTTCCCTTCTATACAATTGAGGTAATAATGGAACCCTCATAGATTTTGGCCTAGAAATGGACACATTGTACTAGCAAGGTCCATCAAATTAATTGATTGGTATTTTATGTAGAAAATCTTGGAAATAAATGGTCTTCTTCCTCTGGTATGGCTAATCCAGAATTTGTGAGCCTGGAGTCAACTGCAGGCCATGCCCATCTTTCACTCTTGGGAGAATCAAATCTTCAATAAGAAAAAATGAAGGAAAAAAAATACTCAGATAAGCAAATGGTTATCACAAAAGAAGGAATAGGAAAGAGAGGGAGGAAGAAAGAATGCAATGAAGTCAGGGACACAGGGAGGAGGAAGAGGGAGACATAATTCAGTGTCTGGACTTATCCATGTTCCTCCCAAGAAACAGTGTCAATCTTCTTCCCCCTTTTACTTTCCTTAGACTAGTTTGATTTGGCATTTTGTTATTTGAAATTGAAAATGTCCCAACTAATATACCATTTCAAATAGTTTTTTTTTCCCTGAGTTTCTCTAACTTTTCAGGATTTTGGCATTTAATTAAAAAACTATTTTTTAAAAGATTTTTTTTCTTTATTTTCAGAGAGAGAGAAGGGAGGGAGAAAGAGAGGGAGAGAAAACATCAATATGTGGATGCCTCTCACATGCCCCCTACTGGGGACCTGGTCTACAACCTAGGCATGTTCTCTGACTGGGAATTGAACTGGTGACCCTTTGGTTTGCAGGCCAGCACTCAGTCCACTGAGCCACACCAGCCTGGGCTAATTTAAAAACTCTTAAGTAAGCTGGTGGGCTTAACTTTAATGTCTGTGCTTTTCAGAACTTTATTTAAACAGATAATGGTGTTGATGATATTCCAACTTTGACTCCCTTTATGGTCTTTATTATGGAGTTTTTGGAATTGAACTAATCTCAATATATTACCATTCATTTCTACTTAAATGGTTTCTGTGGTCTCCTAAATTCATTTAAGGATCTGTTTTCTGTAACATTGAACATTGAAAAAATAAATTAAAAACCTTATGTATATGTTTATGATTTTATTTATGATTTTGAATACAGTGTTATGTTTATGGTTTTGATTATGAATACAATGTTATTCATATATGTTTATTGTTTTGAATACAGTGCTATTTTAAAAAGTCTACTCTAAGAAACCCAAATTGTCTACCCTATGTTGCAGCTCAATTTTAATTTCTATTACTTAAATGTTCTTCTATGCTTCTAGCAAATGAAAACATATATATATGTCTGTATTTGTGTGCATATATACACATATATGTGTACATATTATATGTGTGTGCATATATGGTTTTTTTTTTAAAGTTTATATTTTAGATCAGTTTCTGGTTCATAGCACAATTGGGCAGAATGTACAGAGAGTTCCCATATGTGTCCTGCCCTCATGTATGCCCAGCCTTTCTCACTATCAAAGGTATATTTGTTACAAATGATGAACCTACATTGATGTGTCACTATCACCCGAAGTCCATAGTTTACATTAAGGCCCTACTGGTGTTTTACAGTCAGACTCATACAGTACATAGCCTTTTTAGTTGGCTTCTTTCACTTAGTAATATGCATTTAAATTTCATCTGTGTATTTTCATGACTTTATAGTTCATTTCTTTTTGATGCTGAGTAGTATTTCATTGCTTGGATGTAGCACAACTTATCCATTCACCTACTGAAGGTCATCTTGATTGTTTCCAAGTTTGACAATTAAGAATGAAGCTGCTATGAAGTTGTGTAGATACAAATTTTCAGATCTTTTGAGTAAATACCAAGGTGCACAATTGCTGAATCATAGGGTAGGAATATGTTTAGTTTTTATAAGAAACTACAAATTTGTCTTCTGGCGTGGCAGTACCATTTTGCATTCCCACCAGCAGTGAATGAGCTTTCCTGTTAATTCGCAGCTCACCAGCATTTGGTGTCGTTTTTGGATTTTGCCCATTCTGATAGGTGTGTAGTGATAAGTCATCATTGTTTTAATTTGAAATTCCCAAATGACATTATGATGTTGAGTATCTTTTCATGTGCTTATTTGCCATCTGTATACCTTTTTTGATGAAGTGTCTGTTCAGATATTTGCATATTTTTTAATTGGGTTGTTTGTTTTCTTTTTCAGTATTTCTTAGGAGTAAAATACAGATGTATTATTTCTAAAATAGAACTATAATAAAGTGCAACATACTTTAATCAGGAATATTGACCCTTAGTATGAATATATATGTACTTTTGTATTTTCCAAATTTTGGGAATATTCTTTTTCTCTTAAAGGTTGTATGTGGATTTGTCTTTTTAAGAAATAACCACTCTAATATCAGTTAATGATTTTAGGTGCTTCATTGTTTTCAAAGCATGTCTACCTAGGGTTGCCATGAAATTAAATAAGGTAGCCTGTCTTTATCAGAAGTTATTCCCCCCATTTTTTAAAATGGAAAAGCAGAGATTCAGAGGTCGTATGGTTTACTCAGAGTTGGTGTGCAGAGATGAAACTTCAGCTCTCAGACCTCTGACTCAAAGTCTGACTGCTTAGAAGAGGTTTAGAGAAGTTTTCTTTCCAAGGAAGGAGAGACTATACTTTGTAAGGGATATATAAGTTTCACATTAGTGCTATCAGTAAGCTTTCTTCACTAAAAATGTAAAGGCAAATATGAAGATCACCAAAATGGTACTCATCATTTACAAAAAACATGTGATTTTATTTCCTGCACTGAGGGTATCTTGTCTTAGTTTTGCAGGTGAGACCTATTATCTGTGCACAGCATTACCTACTCAGACAATGCCAATCATTTAACCACGTCTTTCCTAGCTCCTTTGAAAAGTCTGCTTTATCACAAACTTCATATGTAACAATACTTCAGCTTCTGTAATGGCACAAGTTTATTGACAAACATGACATCAACCTAAATATTATAACTTCAAAATAGATATTGAAAGATGATTAGTCCATATCATATAGAAATATGACATCAATATCCTGTAGAATAAAGAGGCAAATTTCAAGTACTGGTATTTGCCTCTATGCAAAGTAGTGTTTCCATAGCTGTTTCTTTATTATAAAATTTTAGGTGGTATCTCTTGGCTGCCTGCTATGTATTGATTGCAGTGCTTAAGCAAAATGACAATACTGGCATTTAAATGTTTATGTTGCTTACTATTTTATTCCATGAATTCTGAGTACACTTTTGAAAAACTAAAACTAATAAAAATGTTCAGGCTTTTAAAAATAAAATTTATTGATGAAAATAAAACACTTTAAATATAAAAATTCACAAAATTTTATAAACTGTGTCTCTGTTAACCACGTCCCTATGGCTTTCTTTGATTTCAGCTCTCTTTTCCCTTCTCCCTCCAATGATATCCTCATAGTTACTCCTGAAGTGGCTGGAGTTATGGGGAGAATCTCAGCAGCTTGACTATGTTAAGCTGCTCTGAGTTGAATTTTGCAAGTCTCCACCTCAGGGAGAGCCCACTGATTTATCCAGTAGCTCTAAATAGCAGTGGTTTGATTTATTTTTTAGATAACCCAGGAGGTTGCTATACACTTATTTTCTTGTACAGTTTCTTTTCTTTTAAAGTTAATATTTTTCTACTGCTATTTTTATTTCTATCTCTGTTTTCTCTTGATTCTACAAGGAGAGTGAGAAAGGAAGAGCAAGTCTGCTAGCAAAACACAGCCTTGTAATATAAAATGTAATGGTAGGTGGTAACATCCTAACAATTGTTGCTTTATTCTTTTGGTGGAAAGCAGGTTACATACAGTTTCCCCTCAAACTCAAGGGGAGGGAATTACACCAACATGTGAATACCAGGAGGCAGGGATCACTGGGGCCACCTTAGGGTGTGCTGCATATGGATCTCTTTGTTTTATTCTTTTCCTTAATTTTTTTAGCACACATTCTGTCCCAGACTAACCAAAAGAATAAAAACATTTCTTTTACCCTGTTAAATACATCAGTTCTTCTTCTTTTCTGTTTTGTGAGAAATACTTTCTGGAGCCTTCTGACCACTTGCTCCAATTTGGACTATTGATTCCTGGGCCTTCTGTGTAACTGTTACCCTAGGGTTTCCATTTACCATCATACATAGGATCCCCTTTGACTGATTTCTTGTTTGAATTGCATTTAACCCAAACCACTATGTCTTTTCCCCTTCTTTCTCCTTTTATTTATTTAACTATCTTTATAGTTCATCTTAGAAATATTGTATAGAGATGTTACCATAGTAGGGATCTTGACATCAAGTCTATCTCTGGCTTCATCTTTGTCTCCATATCTATCACCATATTTATCCCTATCTATCTTTCTTGGCATTATATTCCTTAAAGACCATTGAGCATGAAGTGTTTTATGCTTCTGAAATATAAGCACATTTTGTGCAGCTAAATATATTGAACTGCAAAGAAAGAGCAGAAATAATAACAAAATGAATGGGTTTGTGCATAAACACAGCTATTTTTACATCTTGCATGACTAAACATAGCAATTTGACTTATTATTTGTTGTGATATTTTGGCTAGGTAATGAATTTTAGGTTCGATATAATTTTGCCTTAGATTTTTGAAGACATTGGAACAATGTCTCCATATTGTTGCTCCTGGGAGTCATTTTATTTTGAAGTTTGAGTCCTTGTATTTGACTTTGTTATCTCTACTAGCTTTTATTGTCTTCTCTATACCCCTTTAATTTTGAAATTTTACAACATTGTGCTTTATGCACCCCTTTTCATTTTTTCTTATCTATTTGTTTTTTGATAGAGAAACTTAGTTCTTAACTTTTTCAGTTCTAAACCATTTTCTTGTTTCTTTGAGAATTCTTTTCCCTTTTGTTGTATCTGCTCTCTTTTTGTGAAACTCCCATGAGAGGGAGGTTGGATCTCCTGAACTGATCTTGTGATTTTTTTTAATGTCTTTCTTATTTTTCATTTCTTTGTTCTTTTGTTTAATTTTCCAGGAGCTTAGCTTACTTTCTTTCATCTTTCAGTTCTTCCATTCAATTTTTAAAAGTTCTGATATACTAGTAGCTATTTCTAGCAGCTCTTATTTTGTTGATCTGTTATACGTATATTTTTCTCATGTCCTCCTGATACTGTTTCTTTGAGTGAATGTTTTTATGATCTATTTGATGTCACTAATTGCTTTTATTTTTGAAGTTTATTTCTTTCTTAAAGTTTTGTTTGTGTTGTGTTTGTTTTAGACTGTTTTTCATGTTAGATTCTTTCCTTGAATATCTAATGATCCTAACTAAGCTGATAGTTCTAATTTATGAGTGAGGTACCAGAAAATCTGTTGGAAATTTGTGTGTGTGGCTAGGGCTTGTCATTAGGTAGCTGCAACGTGGGGTTATTGGGTGAGTAGGCTGTTTCATTTAGGACTATTAGTATCTATATGTCTTTTTTTTTAGTTGATTATTTTTGGAGAGAAAGCCTCTATTTTTATTTTTAGGGGTTTGTCTGGCTGTCAGTATACAGAGATTACAGGATGGATATGTGCCCCTTTGTTCAGAATGCAAGATTTTATAAGTTATATAAGTGTTTAGCCACTCATCCCATCTAAATTCCTTTGGATGTGTTTGGATTCATTTTAAAATTTATACAAGTGAGTATGTACTGGCTGTCCAAATTAATATTATTTTTAAATAGACAAGAATAATTTTCTATAAAATTTTCAGATATTTTTCTTAAAACATCTTTCCTGAAGTACATCGACAAAAATGTATCAATAGTTTTATGTGCTGGATGATACTCTTTGAGAATAATAGACTTTTGCCAACATGTGCCATCATGTCACAAATTGTTATTTTATTTTTAAATTTTTATTGCCTAAAATTAACTGCCTAGTTACTTAATACCTTAATTTCCCTGGAGAAAGGTCTTAGACAGTAGTTTTTTTCTTTTTAATTCAGTGGAGTTAAGAGAAATAAATAACCAAATAATTCTGTGTCCATGACATATAGTGTGGAATCTAAAGTTATTGGTTATATCATGGAGTTTTTAGTTCCTGTGATAGTGATGTTGCACCCACAGACATAGTGTTCATTCCACTGTTACTTCAGTCCACATGCCTAAGATTTTACTTTGTTCAATATGGGGACATATAAATTTTGAAAGACTCTCTTAAGGTTATCTTGCTTAGATGGTTTGCAGGAAATCTAAGTTTATGATTTTAAAAACTTATAGTATCCTTTCAATTAAATCATTAATAATTAGTACCCCCTATTTTTACTATTATTTTCAGGCCTACTTAAATATAAAGTTTTGTGTCATGTATAACTTTCAGTTTCCCTAATATCTAAGTAAGAAGGCACAAGTAATAACCATTTTGGAACTTAGAGTAGATAGGGAGTCAGTAAAATTCAAGATTTCAATTGATCTTGAAGAGATAAATATGATTAAATCAGACACAGCTGATGAAATGCCAAAATGTTTAAAAGACCCTACAACAGACGTTGCTAGCTGCCTATCCAATAGCTATTTTTGTATTGCTCAATAACAAAACTGAATATTATGGAATACTTATCTTTCAACCTTCCTTGACATTGGAGGTGATGATTTGACACAATCCTGGCCAGTTAGATACATTTAGAAACTTCTGTGTATGGGAGAAGAGACTTATGAGGAACTGTTGTGATCTTTTTTTGTCTTTTGCCCTTTATCCTTCCACTTTTTTTCCTGCTTAGAACACAAATATCCCTGGTGATGGAGTAGACATCTTTTGATATGAGAAAAGACCTAGGACCATGAACACTTTTCTTTTTTTTTTTTTTAAATGTGTCTTTAAACACTTCTCTAAGTGTATACAGAATGTCAAACACATCATTTGCTTCACTTAAAAAGAACACTTTTCTCTTAGTAGGAAGAGGGTGTCACTCTTTTAAAACATTTTTGTTATGTGTCTTTTTAAACACTTCTCTAAATGCATTACAGAAGAGCTATCACATTCAAACCCTGAAATAGCACGCTTCTTAAAGTACCCTGCATGTACAAGTCTCATAAACATTTTTATTACAAGTTTTTAAATACTACTCCAAATATATTACAGAGGATATATCACATACATTCCTTGAAATAATTCTGTTGTCAGAGTGGCTTGCACTGAACATGCATATAACCCTTGTTAATATATGTGTTTTTAAACATTTCTTTGAATGTATTACAGAATGGCAAACACATCCCTTCATTAAAAAAATACTTTCCTCTTCACAGAATGAGGCAATTCTCATAAACATCACTATTACAAGTCATGTGAAAGCTTTCTTGAACAACTGAATGAACTTGGATTTTCTCTTTCATGTATCTGAATTACATGAGAAAAATCATACCATATTTTGGTAAATCACTGTAGTCAGATTTTCATTAAATACTGCTGGATATAATTCCTGAGATGTCCTCCCAGTCTCTGAGGTGACTCCTTTGCATTTGCTTACATTCTGCACTGCTGAGTGATGACAAATATTTCTGTGCCAAGTAGAATTCAGTGAAACATGGTTGGTAATATCTGTATCTCTTGAAGGACTAGTGGTTTTGATCCCTTTCATCTTACCGAAACTTGAAATTTTTCAGAGTCCTGAGTGGCAACATGAAAAATGTGAGCTTCCTGCCATAATGCTCTTTGTTCTCTGTAGTGTATACATAATCAGAACTGTAGATAATAGATTTCTTCTTGCATTAGAGGAAATCTTAGGGGATATATATCCATCCCCTCAGATGCTTTGTGTCAAAAGGAGAACATATGTGTCTCATCACTTGCTAAATTAGGGGAACCACCCACCTACCCTCTTCCAGTCCTTGGTATTCTTTTTCTAAGGAACATCCACTTCACACATGGCATATAATTAAATTAATGTTTAAAAACAAGCTAATTATGCATGCATATAAGCTATATACAATGTCATATTGTAATCAATCCTCATAAGTTGTGCCACCTTTCTTAGGCACACTGGAAGTAAAAGTCTAACAGACTTTAAATATGATATCTTTCAGAATAAGATGTACATTAATAATAACACAGTTGTACCAAGTTTAGCACTGTAAATACATTCCAGGAAGCAACAGCACTAGATAAATTAGTGCTGTCACAGTCAAACTTGGCACTGTCCCTGTGAAAGTGCATCCCCAACATCATTTATTCAAATCAGTCAGCATACAATTAGGGATTTATTGGTGTATGATTTTATGTTTCTATGTACTTAAGCTTGCTCTAATGGTGGATTTTGCTGGGGCTGACGTATGAGTTACCACAATGTGAGAGTTCACTTGCTAGACAAATAGTAAAACTAGCATTTTAATGTAATCCTTGCTGTAACCCATGATTGCTTATTTTTGCAAAATAATCAAAGCATCTTGAGATAATAGGATACATATCACTAAAAGGGACCTTTGTGGAGTAAACAAAATAAAGAAAATAGAAAGTGCCATAAAAATAGAGGAAGGCACAGTAAAGGGGCTACTTATTTGTGTGACAGCAGATTCTGACATACTGGCTGATCACTGCTGTAAAGAATCATAACTATGTAGCTGTGCTAAAAAAGTATTTCCATAGGCATTAAAATTTACTTAATATTTTTACATGCATTTTCTCACATAGTTTGCTTTCTAAGACCATTTACATAATTTCAGGTGTGTGCACTTCATTTTAATTTATGTTCAATGTCTCTGACAAATTTTCACATGTTAAATTAAGATCATCTTTAAAAACAGTGTTGATTTCTTTTCCAGTCATGACAGAATAAATCGTAGCAAAATTACTGTCCTGCTGTACACAACTATAAACCTGGACCAGATATATAGTGAACCTGTTTTCTGGGATTGGACTATAGGCAGTGCAGATCTTTGAACGAATCGAAGTCTATTAGGTTTGCCCCATGTTCCCTGTGTCTTTCTGCTTAGAGAGAATGCTCACTATCCCAGAGTAGGGACACGGAGCCCAGAGTCAGTTTCACTGAGTTGAGAAGTTATATGTCAGAGTTGAGACTGCTCAAATGGCTGGAATTTGTTAGGGGAAGGGAGTTTTATAGAGGGAAGCTCCAGAAGTCTGCATGGGGGTCACTGTGGGAGACACTGCAGCCAGCTTCTGTGCAAGGTAAGACCATGAGGCCTAGCAGAGAGCACCCACTGCCAAGCTGATAGCTAGAGGAAAGTACTGGAGGTCACAGCACAGTATTCAGGATCAGGCAGGGCAGAGAGGCCTTGTTGCACACCTCAGCCATTTTTTAGGAATAAGAAAGGCTGTGTTTTGGGAACAACCACTAGAAAATAAGGTGAGGGCCACATTCCAAGTCTGAGGACAAAGATGAAATAGACCCTTTAACAAGGCATGAAATAAACCCTGTAGAATCACGACCTGCCAGTAGTTTAACTGCCAGCCAGAGCAGAACTCAACACCCTTGTTGACAATATAATGCAAACAATTCAGTACAAACTCAATAGGCAGGCTAGAGTCAGAAAAGTAGCTGCAGGTGGAGAGGTCAGGGATTGAACAAAGAAGTGGCTCTATTCTAGTCTTGGTTCAGAAGAAGAAGGTGATTGAAGGGTATGACAGGACAGGGGTTGGAATGCACATGAGGAAAGTGACTGAGTAGGAAAGCAGCCCATGACATTGTCCATCTGGGACTGAAGGATAATGAAGAGATGTTACAGTGAGGGGCAACGTGTGATAATGTACTGGATCATTTCACAGAGGGTATTATTGAGACAGGTGATGAAACTTGAGTGGGGCTTCTGGGTTGAAGGATATGTGGCAGCATTTGCAACCTTTCTGTACATTTAATATTTTTCCAGCCTAAAACAATAAAGCAAAATGGACAGGAAAATTGATGTTTTTGAAAGAATGAAGCCACACCATTTTTGATAGTGTTAAACCTAGTACAAAACAATGGAATTAATTATGTGAACTTTCAAGTTTTCTTCCTGCCCCATGTCATCATGTCATAAAATAGCATAAAATACTGTGTGCATTTATTTTGGATGGTCCTAGAAATGTATCAGTGTTTTATAGGTATGAGAGCCCTAACACGCATAGATATAAATATTTGCTTTAAATAATAGGTTAATAAAGTCAATTAACTTATTCAGGGCTAGAACTTGGAAGACAGTGAACTTATAACTAAAATGAAGGCATATCTAATAACCAACAAGATGGAAAATACACATATATTCTTCAAATTTACTGGATTGATACCAGGCACATATTGATGCATTGTAAGCAAAGCTGGCAAAAGCAAAAAAGGTTTTTCTTAGAGGTTTCTAAGCCCTTGGGATGTGTTCCAAAACTTGACTCAAGTCACTGGCAGAAAGTACAAGCCCTCGAAAACTACTTGCTGCTGCTCCAAGGGCCATTTTAGATTATTGAGGTTTATCCAGAATGTTCTCCTGAAGTGACCTATGAGAGACATGGAGCCCTATAGTGCCCTTTATGAACACTTGAGTGGGTTGCCTCCTGCTCAGAAGATCTCTTTCTGCCTGACAAAATGAAGACAATGGTGGTAGGTACGTGTGGTTTGGAACTTTGTAAGATGCCAAGGAATAGTGTAATTTGATTAGACTTACTGAGGCACAATCTGACTTTGCTGACATCTGGCATGTGGACTGTGTATCTGTGAGCCTCAGTCTTCACATGATGACTTCTTAATCTCTTTGTGTGCTGAAATATACTGCACTGTAGAAAAAAATATATGCAAACTGCCACTAATAGTGTTCAAGAGGAAAAACGGATAAAAAATTACTAGAGAAACAACACATTTTGATAATAAGGGGTAGAGGGAAATGGGATCAAACAATATACGATGCTAAAAAATCTAGTTTCAGTACTTTTTAAAAAAAAATTTATGTATTTATTTTTAGAGAGGGAAGGAAGGAAGAAAGAGAGAGAGAGAAACATCAATGTGCGGTTGCTGGGGGCCATGGCCTGCAACCCAGGCATGTGCCCTGACTGGGAATTGAACCTGCGATGCTTTGGTTCGCAGCCCATGCTCAATCCACTGAGCTATGCCAACCAGGGTAGTTTCAGTACTTTTGAACATGCACATTAATTTCATTTTAAGTCCAATATTTATACCAGGAATTCTTAAAATAATCTTAAATCTTATTTGGTATATCTGTATGTAATTCATGCCTATTATGTTTGTGAAAGAGTAACTCTATAATATGTAAATAAACAATGATTTCCCAATTATACTAATGGGCTTAAAGTCATCTTTTTTATAAAAGATTTTGTTTATTTATATTTAGAAAGAGGAGAGAGGAGGGAGAAAGAAAGGGAGAGAAACAGTGATGTGTGAGAGAAATGTTGATCAGTTGCCTCTTGCATATGTCCTAACTGGGGACCAGCCTACAACCGAGGCATGTGCCCTGATTGGAAATCTGACTGGCGACCTTTTGCTTTGTGGGACAGCACTCAACCACTGAGCCACATCAGTCAGGGCTCAAGTGATCTTTTGATTATTTTTCTCTGTTTTAACCTCAGGGGCAGTAAATTTTGTTACTCATTATTATTGGCTCATGATATGTTTACATTACAATTTTTGCCTTTATTTTAAGAAATTCAAAATTTCAATGATTTTTGAGTAAAAGTTTTGGCTGTAATGTCCTACTTGTTCTATGAATTATTCCAATTATGATTATGTTTAGAGTTCACTGATTCTTATCTTTCTCTATGCTAAATTCATAGTTTGTATTATCCCATGTAAATAATCCAAATATTTTAGGTCTTACAATTTATGACTATAAGGAAAGACAGCCCATTCTTTTTATACTCAATGTATAATAGGATGCATCCCCATTATATTGACTGACTGCAGATAACATCTTCAAAATATCTCCTGTTTATTTTTGAGACTCCGTCAGGGGCAGTCTCCTACAGGCCACAAACTGTCAGACGAATTCATCATGGAACAGTGTCTTTCTTTTTTTTATGATTTTCTTTTCTTTCCCCTCCCCTCCCTCCCCTCCCCTCCCCTCCCCTCCCCTCTCCTTTTTTTTCCTTTCCTTTCCTTTCCTTCTTTCATTTTTTAAAATTGAACTTATTGGGGTGACATTGGTTAATCAAATTATAGATTTTCTTTTACTTCACTGTTTACTTGTTCACTTTTTGCTTTCTACTGAGCTGCTTATAAAGGTTTCACTACCAAAAGTAACTACCACAAGTGTACCAGGGCACTGGTGTGAGGACCAAGTTGTTGTTTCAGTTGATTCAAAACTCCTAATTCTCCAGACACTTGAGAAGTATGATTTTATGGGAAGTATGATGTGATGGTTTATTTTTATATGCCAGCTTGCCTGGACCATAAGATATACAGATATCTGGTTAAACATTTCTGAGTGTGTCTGTAAGGGTGTATCTGGAAGAGATTAGCATGTGAATTGGTAGATTAGAGTAAAGCAGATTGTCATCCATGATGTGGGTGAGCATCATTCAGTTTATTGAGGGCCTGAATAGGAAAAAAGGCCTCTTGAGTACCTGACTTCTTGAGCTTAGACATTGGACTTCTACCATTGGCTGTCTGACTCCCAGGCCTTTGAACTAGACCACCAGCTTTGTTGGCTCTCCACCTTGCAGATGGAAGAATGTGGGGCTTCTCAGCCTCTGTAAATAATCTTTATAATAAATTTATGAGTTAATTCCTTACAGTAAATTTTATTATATATTTTTGTATCTGTATCCCCCATTTTTCTGTTGTTTTTGAAGAGATTAGAATCCTGATGAACATATATGGGGAGTGGTTTCTTTCACTTCTCTATGTCCCATTTATCACCTGAGTCCAAAGCAGCTTTAAGTGTACCAAAACTTGAAGATCTTGTCAAATTCTACCTCAGTCTTTCTGTCCATACAAGTTCTGCAATAGGCTCAAATAGTAGATGGAAGATAGATTCTGTGTCATACCCTCTCTCATCCTCCTCTGTTCCCCAATGCCCTGACTCCAAAGTTCTTCCATCCTTTTCCAGTTATAAAATAAAAAAAAAATTCTGTGCTTGTCAATGGATACTAGCAACTGGGAGCATAGAATTATTGCCTTTATACTAGTGGCTTCCAGTCATTAGTGTAGCTTCCACCTTCTAGCTACTTAGCTCTAGCTCAAAGGGTTAAACAATGCCCTATCACAAAATGTTTTCTAAGTTGTTTTTAGCAGTACCTAACCTAAAGCAAAGTTTAATATGTGGGCCAAGATAAAAGAACTATAATTTGTCATTCCTGGGGAGAATGTAATGCCCTAGCAGTGGAGCTAGAAAGAACATAGGGTTCCTGTATTTGTATGCAGGATATACTTCAATAGGAGTCATGATAGTAAAATAAATAATAGTGCAGTAAGGTCCTATCTGATCTTACTCTAAGAATCTCCTGTGGCACTGCCTTGCCTCACCCCTGCTTGGTCAGAAAAATCTACTATTAATGAATGAAAGGATTCTACTGCCTTAGAGCTCCATCTTCATTCTGGATGATATCTGGTACCATATTTTGAGGGTTGTATACTGTGTTAGTTTCTATCTTTTTTTTTTTAATTCATTGAGCCAGGAGAAAGTAGGTTGTTTTGAAATGTACAAGTCTCATTAAAAAAAAATGCTGTCTGTTTCCTGATGATTCTTTGACACAGGGATAAGATTTGTGGTTTTACATAGTTTTCTACAAATAAGATTTCACTTATGACATTATTAAACACAATAAGCCTCATATATTGTAAAATTGGAAGCACTTGGCACTATCTTATTCTTTGGAATTTACTGAGCTAGTTTGTGATTGAAGCCACAGGAGAACATTGAAACAACGTATTTAACAAATGACATCACATACATTAGACATGCTGACATTTTTTTCTACTAGCCTGAAATGGGAGGAATTCACAGCTGTGTCATTTTCCTTTTGCTATACAAGTAGATGGCACTACTGTTATTTTTTGTGCTGCTAAATCCTGGGTTTCTTGATTTATGTGCACACTAAAACTATCAAAAATGTTCTGATTTTTTATTTAATCTTTATTGTATTTTTTCCATTACCATTTAGTCCCCTTATACCACCTCCTCCCAGCAATCACCACACTGTTGTCCATGTCCATGAGTTCTTTTTCCTTTGTCAGTGGTCATAGATACTTTCAAAATGGTGAGAATTTTCTTCATTAAGAGGGTCTTTGGATAGGGAGAAGAGACAGCTTAGGTTATTGTGCCCCAGTGAAGCATAAACAGACTTGATTTGGCTATCTATCTGGGTTTCCTGATTTGGGGAAGTCACACTATTATGACTTACTGTTTTTGACATGAGGTTTCAGTGGTGTCAAAGACCCAGCCGGCAGTCTTTAAAAAGAGTCTTGTTTGCTGTTAGGATAGATAGCAGTCTCTTCAAAGCCAGGTTTTGAAATCAGTGTTTGTTTTTTTTTCAAGAAGTTTTGTTACAAATGCAAACAAAGTTTTTGAGTACTAAGAAGTTAACTGCCTTTGAAGTGTTTGACTGAACTTGAAGCAAAGTTTTACTTCTTTCAAGAGAACTGGAAACCCCAGTCCCAGAAAATCTTGACAGGGTGAAGTGCATTTATAGATTGGCTCACTAAGCAGATAGTTTGGTCCAATGAATAAGGCAAATCTGATTTAAGGCCCTTCCATTGCCTGTGAATGCTGCTGAAAAGGAAGGCACTCCTTTGGCCAAGTTTTCATTCTGTGAGAGGATGGGAAGCCAACAAATATACAAAGTTTCCAATTCCAGAGCTTGGAGTTGAGAGTGATGGTCTTGTCTTTTTAATCCATTGGCAGAAATCATTGGATACATCAAAGTTGTGAAAAACTATTTTGAAAGTTACCCCTGCTCCAATGACCTTAACATTGAAATATGGATTTATTTTATTTTCTTGCTGAAATAGACAGGATCAGTGATGCAGTACTTGCTAAAGGTGACCTTATTGACTGGAGGAACTGATGTGACTAGAATTTCTTCAGAGTCTTGGAGAGTGCTTTGTTTCTTCACACAATCCTATCTTTCACTGGCAAAGAGAGTAATGGTTATTCTAATTCTGTATAAATTGGCATCGCCAGGTTTTTCTTTTCATTACCTCTTGCCCCTAAACTACAACAGAGTCACAAATCTATTGAATATCCAAGATACTGCTAT
Source organism: Phyllostomus discolor (assembly GCF_004126475.2). Lineage (NCBI taxonomy): Eukaryota > Metazoa > Chordata > Mammalia > Chiroptera > Phyllostomidae > Phyllostomus > Phyllostomus discolor. Next base: position 140,694,604 of record NC_040903.2, on the reverse strand, counting down.
TTTAAAGTAAATTAAAACTTCTTAGTCAGATTTCTTATTGAAATTTACTATTAAGCCAAATTAGTTTCCTTTCTATTTTGACAATGCAATTCATTTGTGTTTTTGTTTCAGATAGTGATTTTTAATTTTTTCCTAAAAAATTAAAATGGGAAATAATCATTTTCTTATAAAGTATTTTTAAAAGTATTCTACCTATATGAAGAAAATAAATTCCTAATGAAATAAACTATGCAAAAGTTATGTATATGTTCACATATTCACTATACTGAGGAAGTAACTCTGGATTTCGTAAATTTTACAAAGGAATCTCATCATCTTCACAGAAATAAAACACTTACTTGACCAAATGATCTCTAAGGAATTTCCAGCTTCTGTATCATGAAGTTGTGCTTCAGAATATAGAAACAGAATCAGAATTCAGTAGGAACTTAATCTTTATTTGTTCTAACATCAAAACAAATATTTAAGTATTGTATTTTTGGGGCTGCTATAACAAAATACCACAGAGCAGGTGACTTAAACAGTGAAGATTTTCTCACAGTTTTAGGGTCTTAAAGTCCAAGATGAAGATGTCTAAAGGTTTGATTTAATTCTGAGGCCTGCCTCTCTGGCTACAGATGTTCACCTTTTTGCTGTTTGCATATGGTCTTTCTTCTGTGCTTGCATGCTCCTGGTGTCTGTCTGAGTGTCTAAATTTCTTCTTGTAACACCAGTTATAAGAAGATTGGATTAAGTCATGCTGAAGACTTCATTTGAACTTAATCCTTTTTGAAAAACTTTATCCCCAAATGTAGTCACATTCCAAGGTACTGAGTGTTAGGACCTTAACATATGAATTCATCTCATAACAAATATCTTCTCAGTGCAAAGTGGGGATGGCTTTGATGAAAGGAAAAAATTGAAGTCAGTCTCTAACCATGGACTTCCATGGATAGGAAAGAAGAGAATTTAATACATGATAATAATAATGATGCCAGACATATAAAATGAGGTCCAAGAAAGTAATAGGAGTCAAGACACTAGATACCTGATGAGAAGTCAGGGAGGCTAAGTGTAGCACTTGTTTGCAATCTGAGGAATGTCAAAATAAAAAGCAATTTTTAAGCAGTTTGAATAGTAATTTTGAAACAACTTAGTTTTGTCTTTGTTTATATAATACTACAGAGGGAATTTATAACCACATTAAATTCTTAAGTTTCTTAGTTTCTGTCTCATCTACTCTTAGTATAACTGCTTTTCTAGCACCCTTTAAAAAGTGTTCTCCTGAATTTCCTCCTCCATTTTTTGCTGTTGCCTTTTGTCCTACACCCTTGCCTCTTCTCTTCCTGACTCTCCATCAGACAATTTCAAAGAAGCTCATTTGGCAAGAGAGAACCCTCTTTAGAGGAAAGTAAGTGAAACAGAGCAAAACCAAAAATGTTTGGTTGGAGAGGGGGAAACTCTGATAATACTTGTAAATTAATTTTCTTCTATTTTTCACATGAGGAATATAGATTTTGAAAATGATGGATTTGTTGCTGATCTTCCCAAGAATGGGTTTAGTTAATGGAGCTGGACGCTATGTTGGAATGGGTAGAGCCATGTTGGAACTGAGGCAGTGAAAAAGAGAGCACATTGTACTCTTTTAAGGCGATAACCCTGAAGGGATGCACAAATAGAAAATAGCCAGAGGGAGGTAGAAAGACATGTAGGATAAAAGTTCCTTATTAGAAAAATTTTAGCAGAATTGCATTTCAAAGAAAAGAGGCCATTGAGAAGGGATATAGGTTTGGTTAGGGAAAAGAAGAGTTGATGAATCACAGTTGCTAAGAAGGAGATGAGACAAAATTTGGGAAGATGCGAAATGCAGATACACCTTTAAGCAGGACCTTAGGCACTTAATGCCTGCTTGACTGTATTTTTTCAGGAAAGCAGGAAGAAAGGTGTCTCCAGAGATAGGAGGAGTAAATTCTCAGAAAGAGTGGTGAAGGTTTATAACATTTGGGGAGACCAGTAAAAGAGAGAATCAAAAAGCTTTGGCTCTGAAGAATTTTAGGTTTGAAAGTAGAAGAGGAAATGACTCCAACCATCTTAGTGCAAGAATTGTTTCTCTAGTCCTATAATTAGCAGAAAATGATTGTCAAATAAGAACTATGAAGAAGATGAACTACATTTTCATCACGAAGATGTATTTTTAATGTATAGCTTCTTAAACCGTTTCAATTTGAAAAGCAAGGAGGTACCCCTAAGGCCCAGGGGATCTTCCCCCACCCCTTTTCATTTATTGAAAACTACCAAATGTAGTAACATTAGCTGCCGTAACATTTGTGAGAACTCATTTCCTTCAAGTGTAGGCAAATCGAGGATGTGTGCTGTATTTTATTTTTATGGTTCTACTTTCAGGCAGTGTCAGCTGTTTTTCGATTGACAATAAAAATCCTTATTGCTGGAAGAATTATATTTCACAAGTTTCTTCTCTTAGTTTTTCCATTTTTGTTTGTAGAGCTATTTGCTGAGACAGGGAGAGGGAGATGGAAAGGAGAGAGGGAGAGAGTGAGTGTGAGCACAAATGAATGAATTTGAGAATGAATCCAAACAGTGCCACTAGAGTTAAAGCATCCAGTTGCTATCATTGGAAAGTGGGACACAGGCTGCATGTACAGATAAATTAGTTTATAATTTTTTTATTGATTCTCCAGTGTTGTAAGAAATATGGCTAAAGTGTTGCATGTTTTCACAACTAATTCTGATACAGAGCAATGTTATTCTGTAAAATTCTCAAGCACACTGAATATAAATTTTTGATATATGATTCCTTTATCTTTTGGCATAAAAGCTATCTTTTGGCATTTGTGTACACACACATATACACATAGTGAGTCTTTAACTACTTTTAAAATTTTGGAATCTCAGGCAGTACATCTGAAATTATTATTGTGTTTCATCTTCTTTTATCAATTGACCTATCAGCACCTGTTTCTCAAATGCCTATTACATATCAGATCTTATGCTGAGGGCTTGAAGATGAATGAATAAACCTGTTTTCTATTCTCCTGGTGCTTTCAATCTAGCCACCATTTTCTCGAAAGGCTATGTATATTATGTGTCTATACTCAGATTTGATTTGTACAGTTAACTTGGAGAAACAAATCAAAAGAGTGCTCTTTGTGTCACCAAAGAACCAGTCCAATGTCCCAAGTGAAGGATTAGAGCTATAATAATTTAAATGGTTATACTTACAATATTGCATGCAATGAGCAAACTGCTATTCTTGGTACCTTAGATACACTGATGCCCTCATGAACACTGTGAGGTAGGTATACCAATGATCAATTTACAAGTGAGTTAAGTAAGTGCCAAAAGTAATTTCCAAGTGGTAAAGAGAGATTTCACCCCAGGTACTCTGACTCTAGACACTGTGTTCTTTACTGGTTCATTATATATTACTTTGGCATATTAAACACATAAAATTATAAAATGAAAAAATTTACAATTAGCAGGGCTATCATTCTCAGCTGGGAGAGATTTTGTTCTCTACAGGATATTTAGCAATGTTTTGAGACATTTTTGTCTTTCATAACTGGAACGCTACTGTATCTAGTGGGTAGAGGCCAGGAGTGCTTCCATATATCCTACTAGGCAGTGGATAGCCCCATGACAAAGAATTATCTGGCTCGAAATATAATAGTGCCAAGGTTGAGAAGCCATGCCTGGGACTGCAGTTTGGAAACTAGCCCCCATAGAGGGAACATGGCTTTCCAGAATCACCAGAATATCTTGAAGTCTCCTGATTGCCAATCCACTTCTCCTTTGTCTCTTTATTGCTGGTTTTGTTACACCATTGTGCATCTCAGGGTTACTGGGCACTGGGTTTTTGACAAGTATTCTGTGCTTCATTTAATGCAGCAAAAACGCTGCAGAGTCATCAGCAGAATCTGAAAGTTCACGCCTTCCCACCTACCTTTATATTTTCCTTTTCTATTTATTTCCTTATCTGCAAAGTCCAGTCACATATATATCTATCTTACTTTCTCTATAATGCTTCTGACCCAAAATCAATTTTTCTTTCCTCAGACCCTTTCATCAAAAATGTCAGTGAATTTAAGCTAGATATGAGGAGGAAATCTGAGTAATCAAAATTAACTTAAGTTGAAATATTTGGTAATCAGCCCACACATTACTCCATATCCTTTTCTGAAATGTTTACTTTCAACCTGATGATTGTTTGAATTGGTGTGGGGGAGTCTTTGGAGTTGGGAATCCTTCTTGTTGTTCATATGTGATTATGCCATGCACAGGTAATGTTTAGTTTGGATATGAGCACTGGTTGCCTTGTTAGTTCTTCCAGGTCTGAGGCAGTAAGCAGTCTCTGCTTTCCTTTCCAGTTTCTCCTCAAGCCAAAAAAATGTGTTGTGCTCCAGGAAACTACTCTATCAGTATGCAGTGTCCAATGTAGAGGTCATTTGTTATTGTTACAGACTGAATTTTTGCATCCTCCCCAGCCCCTCAGATTTATAAATTGAAGCCCTTTCGCTAATGTGATGGTATTTGTAGGTGATACCTGTGGGAGATAATTATGAGTATAGGGTCCCCATGATAGGATTAGTGTCTTTATAAGAAGAGGGAAATACCAGAGTTTGCCCTCTCTGCCATGTGAGGACATGGTTAAAAGACAGCTGTTGGCAAGCCAAGAAGAGGTCGTCTCCTACTAGGAAATGAATTTGCCTATACCTTGATCTTGGATTTACAGCCTCCAAAATGTGAGAAATAAGTATCTGTTTTTTAAGCCACCAGACTATTGCATTTTGTTATAGTAGCCTCAGTTGACTAAGACCTGATCCAAAAAGTTTATTCACTTTAAGGAATAACGAAGGCTTGCTTCTAGAGAAATTAGGAGGTGGAGTCACAACTGTTCCCTGGTGAATGGATCTAGGTAACTTTTAAAGGACTTTTGAGTCTCCTCTACCAGGTGAGCCACCAGTGATTTATTTCTCAGCCCTTTTTTCTTTTTCTTTCTCTCTCTTTCTTTTCCTTCCTTCCTTCCTTCCTTCCTTCCTTCCTTCCTTCCTTCCTTCCTTCCTTCCTTCCTTCCTTCCTTCCTTCCTTCCTCCCTCCCTCCCTCCCTCCCTCCCTCCCTCCCTCCCTCTCTCTCTCTCTCTCTCTTTCTTTCTTTCTTTCTTTCTCTCTTTCATTCTCCCTTCTCTCCTCTCCTCTCCTCTCCTCTCCTCTCCTCTCCTCTCCTCTCCTCTCCTCTCCTCTCCTCTCCTCTCCTCCCCTCCCCTCCCCTCCCCTCCCCTCCCCTCCCCTCCCCTCCTCTTCTCTCCTCTTCTCTCCTCTTTTCTTTTCTTTTCCCGTAAAGTTGTTCTTTGACTAATTAGGTGAACATTGGTCTGGCTTTCTGATTCCTTGGTCCAAGTGGGGCTCAACCCTGGCAGAAAAAACTCTATTGGCACCACAAGCATTGAGTTCACCAGAGCAAATTGTTAAATCCTGTGACAGCTAGACAATATTAAAGTAACTGGGCTATCCAGCTGGGCAAAACTAAAAAGATAGAAATTTTCTTTTAGTGCACCTCTTGCCCTAATTATGCTTGAATATCATGTAGTATTACTATCCTTTATTTTAATTCTAATTCAGTTTTGTTTTATTTAATTATAAATATCAAGTTTGTTGATATAGACAATTATATTACTCTGCTTGCATGCCATTATCATTAACCTCTTAGGTAAAAATCTTAGAGAGAGTTCTGGATGGTGTGGCTCAGTTGGTTGGAGTATCATTCCATAAACCTGAATGAAGGTCACAGGTTTGATTCAAGGTCAGGGCACATGCCTAGGTTGCAGTTTGATCCTTGGTGCAGGGCGTATGAGTGGCAGCCAGCTGATGTCTCTCTCATGTAAATGTTTCTCTTCTTCTCTCTCTCCCTCCCTTTTCCTAAGTATGTCCTCTGGTGAAGATAAAAAAAATCTTAGGGGGAATATGATATTACTGTACTATTTCTTAAATTGAAAATGTTTGAGTAGTTTATTAGATTGTCATACTCTTTCTGTGGGAATTGTTTTTTCGTATCTATTACATATTTCTGAATTGGGACAAATGCATTTCTTATTTTTCTTTATATTTTTCTTATCAATGTAAAATTGGTATATAACATTATAACAGTTTTAGGTATACAACATCATAATTTGACACCTGTATACACTACAAAATAATCACCACCAAAGTCTAGCTACCAATAGCTATTGACCAAAGGTCAATACAATTGACCTCCTTCACCCATCTTGCCTCCCATCAATCCTCATCCCCTTTGTTAACCACTGATCTGTTCTGTCATTGAGTTTGTATTTGTTTTGTTAAGTTTATTTCATTGTTAGATTCCACGTATAAGTGAAATCATATAGTATTTGTCTTTCTCCATCAGATTCCACTTAGTATGTAACCCTCAAGTTTTATCCATGTTGTCACAAATGTCAAGATTTCATTCTTTTTTATGGCTATATAGTAATATTTCATTGTGTATAAAATACCATATCTTGTTTATTCATTTATTCATCAATGGGCAATTAGGTTGTTTCCATACCTTGGCTATTGTCAATAATCCTGTGATGACCATAGGAATGCATTTATTTTTCCTAATTAGTGGTTTAAAAAAATTCAGATAAATACCCAGAAATGGAATATCTGGGTCTTATGGTGGTTCTATTCTTAATTTTTTGAGGATTCTGTTTTCCATGGTGCCTGTACCAATTTACATTCCCTCCAAGAGTGTATGAGGTTTACCTTTTCTGTACATCTTATCCAACATTTTTTGCTTTTTCTTACCTTTTTGATGATAGCTATTCTGACAGGTATGAGATGATGTTTCACTGTTCTTTAGATTCATATTTCCCTAATAATGACCTGAAGCATCCTTTCATGTGCCTGTTGGCCATTTGTATGTCTTCTTTGGGAAAATGTCTGTTTTCTGAATAGCCAAAGTAATATTAAGAAAGAAGAACAGAGGGGGAGACATTATACTCCCTGATTTCAAACTATACTACAAAATTATAGTAAAACAGCATGGTACTGGCATAAAAACAGATATGTAAATCAGTGGCACAGAATAGAGCTCAGAAAGAAACCCTCACATATATGGGCAATTATTTTATGGCAAAGGAGCCAAGAACATACAATGGTGAAAGGACAGTCTCTTCAATAAATGATGTTGGAAAAAACTGGACAGTCAATAGCAAAAAATGAAATTAGACCACTATCTTACATTGTATGCAAAATTAACTCAAAATGGATTAAAGACATGAATGTAAGACCTGAAACCATAAAACTTCTGGAAGAAAACATAGGCAGTAATCTCCTTGACATCAGTCTTAGCAATATTTTTGTGGATCTTATTCCAAAGGTAATAGAAGAAAAGCAAAAAAAAAAAAAAAAAAGGGGTGGGGGAGAGGGGACTTGCTCTATTTTAGTATGACCTTGAGCAAATCAGTCTAAGCCTCAGTTTCTTCATCTTTAAAATGAAGAGTTTGGACAAGATGAATGAATGTAAGGTCTCTTCCAGGAACAAATTATGTGTTCTATAATATTTTTCTTTTTATTGAAAAGGTACATGTTGCATAATTTGAGGTTCCTTTTCTGGCATTCAAGCTATATGAGGTTTTGTTAAAATAATGGGTACAAAGAGTGAACTCTATAAGCATAATACAAAAAATGTAAGTTGAATTAGGATTTCTCTAGGGTTTATGTTATAGTTATTTGTTATGCTCTTTTACAGTTGATTTCTATTCACTGTCTTTCAAATGGAAAAATGTTATAGCTCAATGTAACCCTGAATACCAATTCATGTTAACAGAGGACAAACCCAAACCTTTCTGTCCTTCTTTGGATGCTGGGTGGGCAGTGTGGTCACCGGAGCTTTAGTACTACTTCTGTTGTTAACTAACTGGGAGACCTGGAATAGGTCATGTCATCTCTCTGCTTTTTGATTTCATATATTTAATACATACCTACTTTTTAATTTTTACTTTGTTTACAAAGGTAAATATATATACTCAGTGTAGAAAATGCAAATAATACCAAAAGGTATAATAAATGAAAAAAGAAGAAAGAAAACCAAGTTTTACACACACACACACACACACAACATATACTAACACACATATATGAGTGTGTGTGTGTATATATATATATATATATATAATTTTATTTAGAAGTATCTCCTAGTGATATGCTAATGATTAAGGCATATTTGTTAAAGGATATTATCTCATTTAGTGAGATCTGTTTCACTAATGAAACATTTACGATTTTTTTTTGCTATTACAAATGACACAGCTGCAAGTATATCTTAATACCTTTCTTATAATCTCTACTTACAGTGAACTCCTAGAAATAGAGTTGTTGGGTCAAAGGATGTTTATATTTAACATTCAATTCATGCTGTCGTGTTTTCCAAAATGATGTTCATATTTTGCACTACCGCCTACTCTGCTTTAGATACCTATCTCCCCATACCCTTGCTCACATAAAATATTGTCAATATTTTCACCTTTGTGAGTCTGGTTATGACAAACAATATCTCACCATTATTTATTATTATTGTTATTTGAATTTTAAGAGTATATTTTGAGAGTATAAGGTGATATATTTATGACAATTATTTTTAACTTCCGTTGATAATGAGACCAAGGTTAGAGTGGTTGGTATAAAATTTTTTGTTTCTTTGTAGATTATTTTCAAAGGCATATATCTAGCAATTTTCTTTTCATCCTTTCCAGGGATTCAAGAATGCATTTGCTTCCTCTGTGTGTGGCACAGAAGTTCAAGATATTTTCCGTCACCTCATCCTGTCAGAGCACCACATGATTAGGCTGTATTCCTGTAGACATAATGTCATACAGTGTGTGCCCTGATCTGTGGCAAAACCAGATATTCCTTGTTTAAGTATCTTTTTTTATTTGTTATCCTATACAAGTATAAAATAAAGTGTTTATTTCTGCTTTAACAATATCCAATTAGTGACATTTCCTTCACAAAGTTTCTTTTTTATTGGCTCTAGTTACACTGTTTTATATGTCCTACAAAATGTCTCATCTTATTTTTTTATTTCTTTTAAACTTCATTATCCTTTTGATGACACAGTAATTTTCTTTTCATCTTTTATCTCCTTTTAGCTGACATCTTCACTTTGTCTTTCTTTACAACTATGGAAGCACTTATCCATTTGTTTTGGTAACTTTTAATGGAAAATTCAATTTCTATGAACTACAAGCTATTATTTTTAGAAGTACTTAATTAAGTTCTGTAAAGGTCAAGTGAACGGATTAAAGAAAAATAATGTATAAATGTGGCAAGTCAGCTTCTTCATGGGAATCCACAAGGGAAGATTTGGGGTGAATAGTGACAAATTATATTAAACTAACATTCTGTTTTTCATTAATGTCTTTCCAAGAAAGGTTCAAGGAATCTGTTATATGTTCTTTAAATCTGAAATCCAGAAATATTCATACATACTGAAGAAACACAGGTAGTATAGGTAACCATATAGAAAAACAAAGGAACAAAAAATTAAATATAGGATAGTCCTGACTGGTGTGGCTCAGTTCGTTGTCTGTTTTCCTTCAAAGCAAAAGGTCACCGATTTGATTCCCATTCAGGGCACATTGCTTCAGTTGTGGGCCTGGTCCCAGATTGCACTGCATGCAAGAGGCAACTGATTGATGTTTCTCTCATACATCGATGTTTTCCTTCTTCTCTTTCTCTCTCCTTTCCCCTTTCTCTAAAAAATAAATAAATACAACCTTTAATAAAAGTCAAAAAGGGTAGTCAGAACAGCATATTAGTTTCACAAACAATAATTAAACATCTTTGCAAATAACTTTTTAGAAATTTAGGCCTATCAAAAACATATTTGATCTACAATTAGTTATTCAGGTTCATTAAGCACCGTTCAGTTGTGGAAAACATATTGGATTGGGAGCTAGGAAAATACTATATGCCATCACTCACCTGTCTTGTTTCTTCCAAAGGTGCTATTTAATGATATGTTTTTCACTCTTTGATCCTTCTCTTTCCTTCTAATCTTATACCATTTTGATAAGAGAAGGCAAACAGATCTGTTGGTTCCATTTGCAAGTGTTCATGTATCTTCCAGAAATACACAATTGTTATTTAATTGCAACCAAAAGAAAATAGAAAGGAGAGGAGGAATAAGTACAGGATCTCCTTTGTTTATGTAGGCACTATTTAATATATTTTGGAAGCCTATTGGAATAAAGATGGTCTCCTAACTAAATGAAGTGGAAGGGAGGAAGCATTATTGAAAGCAAAGACTGTTTGAAACCAAATAGGGGGATGGCTGTGGAAACTAACACCACCAATGATGAAATATGGGAGAAGAATTATAGCATGGTTGTCAAGATTTTGGATTCTAAAGTGAGTAAGACCTTGCTTTGAACACTGTTTTTCCATACACTAGTTGAGTTTACCTATCTGAGCCCCAACATCCTCACCTGTAAAATGCTATAATAATACCACTTATCTCATATTGAGAGATTAAAGTGAAATAACACATCTAAATTATTTTTAAAATATATTTTACTGACTGTGCTATTACAGTTGTCCCATTTTCCCTCTTCACTTCCCTCCACCCTGAACACCCCCTCCCACTCACATCCTCCCCTTTAGTTCATGTCCATGGGTCCTACATGTAAGTTCTTTGGCTTCTACATTTCCCATACTATTCTTGCCCTCCCCCTGTCTATTTTCTACCTACCGTCTATGCTACTTATTCTCCCTACCTTTCCCCCTCCCTCCTCCTCCTACTCCCCTGTTGCTAACCCTCCATGTGATCTCCATTTCTGTGATTCTGTTCCTGTTCTAGTTTGCTTAGTTTGTTTTTGTTTAAGGCATTGTTAATAATTGTGAGTTTGCTGTCATTTTACTGTACATGCTTTTTATCTTCTTTTTCTTAGATAAGTCTCTTTAACATTTCATGTAATAAGGGCTTGGTGATGATGAACTCCTTTAACTTGATCTTATCTTAGAAGCACTTTATCTGACCTTCCATTCTGAATGAAAGCTTTGCTGGATAGAGTAATCTTGGATGTAGGTCCTTGACTTTCATGACTTGGAATACTTCTTTCCAGCCCCTTCTGGCCTGTAAAGTCTCTTTTGAGAAATCAGCTGCCAGTCTGATGGGAACTCCTTTGTAGTTAACTGCCTCCCTATCTTTTGCTGTTTCTAGGATTCTTTCCTTAATTTTTATCTTAGGTAATGTAATTATGATGTGTGTTCCTCCTTGGGTCGAAGAACTTCTTTGGGACTCTGTGAGGTTCCTGGACTTCCTGGAGTCTATTTCCTTTGCCAGATTGGGGCAGTTTTCCTTTACTATTTGTTCAAATAACTTTTCTGCTTGTTGCTCTACCTCTTCTCCTTCTGGTACTCCTATAATTCAGATGTTGGAACGTTTAAAGATGTCCTAGAGAGGTTCCTAAGACTCTCCTCATTTGTTTGAATTCTTATTTCTTTATTCTTTTCTGATTGGATGTTTCTTCCTTCTGGTCCAAACCATTGATTTCAGTCCCAATTTCCTTCTCATCACTATTGGTTCCCTGTATATTTTCCTTTATTTCACTTAGTGTAGCCTTCATTTTTTCATCTAATTTGTGACCAAATTCAGCCAATTCTGTGAGCATCCTGATCACCAGTGCTTCGAATTGTGCATCTGATAGGTTGGCTATCTCTTGGTTGCTTAGTTGTATTTTTTTCTGGAGCTTTGATCTGTTCTTTTGTTTGGGCCATATTTTTGTCTTGTCATGCCTGTTATATAGTGAGGGGTGGAGCCTTAGGTATTCACCAGGGCAGGGCAACCCAGTTGCTGGGTTGTGATGCTGTATGTGAGGGAGGTATCGGAGAGGGAACAATGGCACTTGCTCGGCTCTCTGCCAGATTTCAGTCACTTCCCCTGCTTCCCCCAAGGAAATTGGGCCCTTCTGGTGCTGATTCCCGTGTGGGTGAGTTTGTGTATATTCTAGGACCCTGTTAGTCTCTCCAATGAACTCTTCTGTGAGCCTGGGAGTATCTCCTGGCACCTCAACCCTCACAGGTGTTTTCAATTGGTGTTTTGAGGCTTTATATCTCTGCACTGGGACCCTGGGTTGCTCTGTCTGCCTCACTCCCCAGCTCCTCCTGCTTCGCCTGTGTGCCAATGTGAGACCACCCAGTCTGCCAGCTGCCTTGTGTGCCATGCTCCTCCATAATCCACCGCCTCGCTGGGTCCACCCACCCCGGCCTTGTGCGCCTGGGGTCTGCCAGCTGCCCTGCCAGGAACCCTCTCCACCTGGCTGCCTGACTCTGCCCCTCCTACCGGTCTGGATGAGTATGTCTACTTTAACTCCTTAGTTGTTGGACTTCCATACAGTTCAATTTTCTGTCAGTTCTGGTTGTTTTTTGTTTCTAAATTGTTGTTGCCCTTATTTTGGTTGTGTGAGGAGGCACAGTGTGTCTACCTATGCCTCCATCTTGACTGGAAGTCCCACATTTAAATTATTTAGTATGGCAACTTATACATAATTGTATCCTTTATGACATTCATTCATTCATTGATCACTAGATGTCAGTTACTCTTCCAAAAGCTTTGCATATATTCTCTTAGTAAATGTGTAATTAATGTGAGCCCTTCTAATCCTTATAATGATATACAATGACTTATTACAGAGGTTCCCAAAGTTTCATCTTTTTTGTAAATATATTACATGTATATTTGTATATATGTGCATGTATGAATAAATCTACACATATCTATATGTTTGCAAAAATTGAAAGCAAATAAGATCTGAAGTTTCCTAAAATATAGAGGTTATTGTATATCAGTTCCTTAGTGTGTTTATTTTCATATTTAATATCTTTGTATAATACTTGACATCTATATACTGAAGTAAACTTTAAACAAACATTTCCAAATGCTATTCTTATATGCCCACAATTTTTACTATCTGATCAAATACAACTTCTTGATATCTTTTAGGCCATAGTCATATTTTAAGATTTTATTTTCAAACCATGACATAGAAGTAGTCTTAAAATATAGTACATTAAAAATCTAAAGTTTATAGAGACACTTAACTGTGCTCATTGTTTTTTGTAAGATAAACTCCTTTAATCATACCACCTTTAGGGACTAGATATTATTGTTATTCATAATCGTAAGAGGAAAAGTTGAGGCTTAGTTATTACAAATTATTTGCTATGAGATGGGCAAGTGGTGGTGTCAGAATGTGCACAAAGAATTGTTCAATTTAAAATAACAGTTTATCACTACCAGTGCTCCTTTAATATTTCATCTGAAATATCTGAAGAACACTATACTCTGGAGTTGGACATGTCTGAAGAAGTGTAATACAAACAAATATCTTCTGAAGTCACTTGTCTGTCTTTAAATTGTGCAAATTTTGTATTCTCTCTCTGCTACTTTTATGTTAATTTTATTTTTCTTAAAGGTGTTATTTATTGATTTTAGACAGATGGGGAAGGGAGGGAGACAGGGAGGGAAACATCAATGTGTGCTTGCTTCTCCTATGTCCCCTACTAGGGACCTGACCTGGCTAGGAACCGAAGCATGTGTCCTGACTGGGAATTGAACCAGCAACCCTGTCCTTTGCAGGCTGGTGCTCTATCCACTGAACCATACCAGTCAGGGCCTTTTATGTTAGTTTTAAATAAAACAATTATTTTTCTTATGTACTCTTACCAGCTGAGTTGTATCTTCTTGAAATTCCTATATTGAAGTTCTAATCTCGAGTATTTAAGAATGTGATCATATTTTTAGATAGGGCCCTTAAAAAAGTAATTAAGGTTAAATAAAGTGATTGAGGTGGGCCCTAGTCCAGGATGACTTGGTGTGCTTTATAAGAAGAGGGGATTAGGTCAGAGACAGATACACAGGGAAGACCATGTGAAGATATTGGGAAAAGATACAGTCCATCTCCAAGCCAAGGAAAGAGGCACTTGGAAGAAACCAGTCTTGCTGATACCTTGACATCAGACTTCTAGCCTCTGGAGTGGTAAAGAAATATATTTTGTTGTTTAAGTCATCACGTCTGTGGTATTTTGTTATGGCAGCCCTGGCAAACTAATATGTCTGCCATCTGGTAAAAATGATGCTCAAAAAACTATGCTGTTTTATTAGTAGCTTCATATGTCTTCAGTTACACTGTTATATTTTTCCAGGAGGTTAATAAAGAAGATTATACCTTCTCACCTTCCTTGGAATCAAGAGTCAGTGTGGAAACAAATGGATAACAATATTTTGAGGCACTGTTCAAAATATGCATTAGGTAAACTATATTAACTTGCCAGTGATAATAATGAGTTTTGGTTCAGAAATTCAGGCTATCCTTATCAGGACTTGATTTATTTTTAAGCAGATGCCTTGATGCCTGTTTAAAACTCAAGCATATACCTAGTGCTGCTGCCAGGGCCCTTTAGACCACAGCTGACAAAGCTAGGTGATAGGGCAGTGGAATATCCCTAATACATAAAGGAATCTTATTGTTATGTATAGAATACTAGAACCTTTTATTCATTCAAATGTTAAAACCAATTCATTCAAATATCTGTATACTTATTTTAATTACTGCCAATCAGACCAGAACATTCTATCTAATAACTAATTTTTTTTGTGAACTAACATTCAGTGACTATGTGTGCTGGACTTAATGTCAAAGAACCCTTGAATATAGTGGTGGCACATAAAAAGAAATCTAGCAAGTGGAAAGAAATTGAATATAAGAAATAGCACTAAACTGGAAAAATAGTGTTGTTAAAAGGAGACAAATGTTAGAACAACATATATGAGAGATATTCCATTTGGATATTTTTAGTAAGCACTCACAGAATATAGACATGAATTGATCAGCATTTCTCTATAATAGAGTAAAAAAACCTAACTTTCCTGCAGACTTGGGAAATTATTCAGAATATAAATATAACAATTCATTTATTGACTTTGCATACTAGGAGATATCAAGAAGAAATGTCTGATATGAATGTAGAACTTTGGCTTCCTAAAATCAATATTTATCTCTCAGGTCAATCAATTTATTGATACTCATCTCAATGAGAAGTCAGTATGTGTGTATTATCACTGTGGGCTAAATTTCAACATAGAAATGTTATAATACTGAATTTAGTTTTGCTTCTTGGAAAATACCGCCCCCCCCCAATTTTATATGGTTTGTGTAAAGTCCAAAAGAAAAACTTTAAATCTGTTAAATATTTTAGGATTTTTGTTTCTCATACCATTTAGCAAAGCAAAAAATATTGCCTATAAATTGTTTAAAATGGCAACATCCAAAGTAAACTCTCACCAACTTAATTTCTCATAGTGAAAATTTTATAGGGTGCATAGAAATTATTCAAAGCTATGAATTATAAAGATTTTTGCAAAGAAATGTTGCCATGACTTTAAAATCAGTAACTGAGAGGAAGTGTGGTAAATAGAGGTAAAAACTCCTAAAATACTTTTTTAATGGCAACCATCAACAGATAATTGCAATGTAGAAAAATATGTTTTACATATGAATAGAGAATTCAACTAATGTTACAAGCTAATGAAAAGGAGCAGATTTGCAATACATTTACTTCACTCATTTGTTGCTTGAGCTATTCATTTTTATTTTGAAGCTAATGTCTGTCTACCTTCATTAGAGAAACTGGTGCCTGTCTTTAAATATATTTGATTTGTTTTCCAAAATTTACTTAAATTGAATATATTTTTCTTTTTATAGTAGGGAACCAAGTATATTGAATATTTATATATATTCTTGTAACTAAATGTGCCTTGTTTGAACTATCCAGGATAATAATACATAAGTGACATAATCATACCTGACTCATTAATTACCTATTTATATTTTCCTTTGTTGTGGATAGTGGCCTCAGTTCAATTGCTAGCTGTAACATACCCACCAAAAATTTATCAATCCATTCTTTTCTGTGGGAAGATCTTAGCTGCTAGAAATGTCAAGGACTTCAGGTGACCAATGAATTTGGCATTTACTTGCATATTTCTAGTTATGTGACGGTGAAGACATCCACCAAATAGAGTCAGGTCTTAAAGTTCCTCTTCTTTTCCTGCTGTAAGCTGTGAGGCAGAACCATAGGCATTGCCTTACTTCTCCCATTGCCTGCATTTTGGCAATCTCTTTAAGTAGCAGCAACTCTCTCATGTTGACTATAAGACTTACATCTCTCTTTTTCATTTATTGATTTTGACTACTAGTTTTGCCCAAGCTTGCTTTCTTTTATTGTTTTTGTTTAACCTCAGATTCTGAAGCTTGTATGATACCACTGTAGTCTTTCATGTCCTCTCTTTGAATGTTTTAACATTGATGTTTCCATGATTCGTGTAGCTTAATTATAATTAACTTTCCCATATTATATCTGCAGGAAGAGCTAAGAACCTGTTCCTGGCTCTTCAGACAACATTACACAGTAATACTGCATGACACATTATACAAATTATCTATGATTATTTTTCCTTTCAATTTTCATGTAAAGTTTTTTCCTTCAGGTTTCCTATAGGTTTAGCTAATTTAGTTTTAGATTGTATCTTCTACATAAACTAGTCTTAATAAGTTTAGTTAAAACATGTAACACTCATTTAAAGGTCTGTTTTAATTTTTTCTTGACCTTAATGGAATTTGCTAGTTTTTACTTGATTAACTTGTTTCCTATAGAAACAATCTTAGATTTCAAGCAAAGATTTTTCTGTTTTTCAATACAGAAATTCTGATAAATACAGGGTGGGGCAAAAGTAGGTTACATTTGTTTGTATGGAAAATAATACAGTAATTATTAAGTAATATACAAATAAAGTTTTCTGCATACTCACAACTATAAAGCTACTTGTGTCCCACCCTGTATATTATGTGTGGTGAAACACTTAAAATATTAACTGATTGAATTGGTATGGATAAATACATTTTGGATGAGCAATTTTTAGAAAATTAAATAATATTGATGCTTTCAAAAGTTGGGGTTTTTATATTTTCACTTCTTACCCTCCCTCTACATTGGAATACTTATTTGTATCATTTGATTTCTTTTTGATCCCTGCTATTTTCCTTTGATGTAATGATCACAATTTATAATGATATATTTGTTTATATTTTTATTTGTTCAAAATTTGTCTTCTGAACTAGTTTGGTAGTTCACAGAACTTAGGAAATATGTTTATTTTGTTCATCAGTGTAAATCCAGGACATATGGAGTACTTGGCATATAGTGAGTGTTCAGTAAGTGTTTGTTGAATGAATTAGTAATTTTAGTGAAGTAGAAAAAAAGGAGGGATTAAGAGAAGGAAAAGGAGGAAGAAGACAAAGAGGAGGAAGGGGAGGATAAGTGGGAAGATATTTGGAGGAAGAGGAAAATGGTGACTAATTTTTATGGGTTCTTATTTCGCATTAACTATTCTATCCTCACAACAAACCTTTGATTGGTCTCCTTAAATACAAAGAGACACAGAAAGTTAAGTAATGTGCTTTTGCTTGTGGTCACACCCAAGGTTACAGAGTTGGATTTTGAGTGCCAGCTATATGACCCCAGTCTGGCCAGTTATACCCTATTCTCAATGGAAAGACTGTAGCATTTTCCTAGATGCTTATCTCACTCATGCCATCTTTTTCTAAGGCAGTTGTTGCTTATGAAAGTAGGGTGCGTACAAGTAGTAGTATATTGTTGTACAGTTCACTGAGCCAAGTGTGTCAACTGGATTGTCAGGCATTAAATAGATTCACTTTATTCTATAAGTGAAAAGGGGTTAGCTAAGGAAACAATTACAGTGGCAGTAATTGTTCTTCCTGGCTCCGTTTATCTTCTGAGTCTGTGGGCTATACCCTTACCTGCCTGGTTATTTCAGATGACATTCTACCCAGAATTCTCTGAGTTTTTAAAATTGTTGTGTGAACCACTGATAGGACATAAAATTATTACATCTATATATTACCTTAAAGCCATGAGGTGGTTCTATGTTTAGCTAGTAAAGAAAAAGGCCAACATACTGCCCTCAACTTCCTTCTCCTTCATTAAATTGATTTGTTCTTGGACTTCCAAATTATTTATCCTTTGTTTAAAGTGAATATGTTCTTTGTTTCCAAGGCTAGTTCCTTTATTCTTGGTTGAATTCATTCTTGATGTTGATCAAATTCATTATTATTCTCAGTTCTATAATTCTTGTCCCATAATTTATCGCTCAATTTAGATCTCATTTCTTTATTTTCACTAGCGTTTCTTCAGTCAACAAACACCATGAAACTCCCATATTTCAAATATAAACAGAACAAAAACTCATTGCCAGGCCCTATTTCTCTGCCAAAATTCCACCTTGTATCTCTTCTTAACTTTATTAAATTAAATTTTTTGAGAGACTATTTTAAGTTGCTGTTTCATTTCTTTATGCCATAAACATGTTTCTTTATTGCTTCTGCCTTGCACACTTTACTGAAACTGCTGTTTCAGAGGTCATTAGTAATGTATTATTTGTCATTTCTAGTCCTTCTTAGTCCTCAACTTCCCCAACATTTCTGATGTATTTAACCACTATTGGCCACTCTTCACTCTTTAAGTTTTCAGCCTCATTGATTCCCTGACATTGATCCTTATTTTGTTTTATTGTATTTCTTTTTTATTATTGATGCTATTACAGATCTTCCTCATTTCTCCCCTTTTCACCTCAGTCCACCCAACTCCTACTTCCCTGCTATGAACCTTCACCACATTGTTGTCTATGTCCATGAGCTATGTGCATATATGTTGTTTTGCTAACCTCTTCCAGTCCCTCCCACACCCCTCCTCCCTGAGATCTGCCAGGCTGTTCCATGTATCCATGGCTCTGGTTTTAATTTTTTGAATTCTCACCTGGGACATTTTTCCATTGGAGAAAGAGAGAGAGAGGGAGAGAGAGAGAGAGAGAGAAACATTGATGTGGGAGAGAAACATTGACTGGTTGCTTCATATATGTGCCCAGACTGGGGAAAGAACCCTTAACCTATGTATGTGCCCTTGTGCCTTGACCAGGAATGGAACACTAAACCCTTGGTTATGGTATGTTGCTTCAAACAACTGAGCCACACTGGCCAGGGCACATGCCTCTGGTTTTCTTTTGTTTGTCAGTTTATTTTGTCATTAGATCCCATATATGAGTGAGATCACATGGTATTTGTCTTTCTCTGACTAGCTTATTTTGCTTAGCATAATGATCGTCAGGTCCATCCATGTTGTTGCAAAGGGTAAGAGTTCCTTCTATTTTTTTTATAGGCATGTAGTACTCTATTATGTAAATCTACCACGAGGATTATATTGTTTTATTCTTGATTTTAAAATGGGTCCTTTTCAGTTTATAATCTTTCTTCTTCTTATCTGTCTGTATCACTGTTTGTGCTTCCTTTTATTAACTCTCAACTATGTAATCTTCTCATAGATTTCTGGTCTAGGTTTTTTATTATTTAACACTTCTTTTCCCTAGGAAATATTCTGCCCTGGCTTCTGGGTAATAACTAGTAACTTTACATTTTTTCCCTAAAATTCTAATCCTAATTTCTAAGGATTTGTGTGATATCTCAAAGCCAAAGTAAACTCAATCCAGTAGAGCTGGTACTTCACCTTCCCAGTCATACATAAGAGAAACCTCAACTATCTTTGTGTCTTTCATCACCACTGCCACTAATAAATTACTAAACTCTATTTGTTTTATCTGCACAACGCTGCTTCATCAGCTTACTATTTATCTTTATGGTTCCTCTCATACTGTAGGCAGTGACATCATCACACACCCAGATCATTTCAGTAGCTTTCCAATTGGTATCTCTGGATATGCACTTTTAATATACTATCCCACCTTTTAAGATCATTCCAGAATTAGCTTCTTAAAATGTTGGCCAGATGTATATAACTTTTTACATAAAAAACTTAGATGTCTTCCCATGGCCTATAGAATATAGCCAGATTTCCTAAGATGGCATTCACAGACTGCTACAACTGAATTCATCCTGTCTGTTCAGACCATCTGCCAATGCATTCTTCCATTAAGCTTAACCATTTTGTAAGTAATTCAGGTGCTTTTACGCCCATGTGCTTTTAATCCTGTTGAACTTGAAATTTTTGCCTACATTCTTCCCAGTCACTGAAAACCCAACCTCAAAGGGTTAGGTTGATTATTTCACCTTGTATTATGATTGGTTGTCTATCTCCCTGTCCATTTTGTAAACATTTCTAAAACAGAAATAAATTTTTAAAAATTGCATCCTTCCCTCTATCTCCTACAATTCATAGTACATAAATTCTTAATCTCTTGTTGGTACATAGACAGTATTCATTAAAAATTTCTGGAATATTGCCCTGGCTGGCGTAGCTCAGTGGATTGAGTGCGGGCTGGGAACCAAAGTGTCCCAGGTTCGATTCCCAGCCAGGGTACATTCCTGGGTTGTAGGCCATAACCCCCAGCAACTGCACATTGATGTTTCTCTCTCTCTCTCTCTCTCTCTCTCTCTATCTCTATCTCCCTTCCTTCCCTCCCTAAAAATAAATAAAATCTTAAAAAAAAAAAAGATAATCAAGTACACATTAAAAAAAAATTAAAAAAAATTTCTGGAATATTATTATGAAGTTATAAGACTTCATAGATTTGTGAAGTTACTTTGGTACTTTAATATCTAACTTTTTATTTAGGATTTTTATATACAGCACTGATTATTGTTCGGTGAAAAAGGCAGGGTTAGTTCTTTCAAAGGACCTTGTTCATCAATTCTCTTTTCAAGAGTTTGTATGAAGTGCTTGATATTTACATATAACTGGCCTTCACTGCTCATGGCTCTTCACTAGAGATTGTACACCAAGACCATTTCTTTCAGTATATTGCCTGCAACTTATGATTCTTGACAAACTTCATGTGAATCACTGTAACTTCTCAAGGGTTTGCTATTGCTGCTTGTTCTTTGCTAATGAGTAGTGGAAGTAGTAGAAGTAGTGTGCCTGGAAAGGCAACAATGGAAAGATTATTGAACATTTATCAAATGTCAGAAAAACTTTTACAAACATAAAGCTGAAAATGAATAAAAATCAAATTTACTTATAAATCCAATACAGCTATTATTAATAAAAACTCATATGTATTATCTCAAGATATGTTTGTCAAAAAAGTCTTTGAAACTTTTAATTTTAAACATTTTATTAAAAAATAAAAATTTGAAAAGAGATGAGTGAAAAACTGGACAAAAACAGGTTTAGTTATTTATTTATTTGCTTTTAGAGAGAGAAGAAGGAGGAAGAAGGAGAGGGAGAGAAATATGAATGTGCGAGAGATAACAGCAAACGGTTGCTTCTTGCATGCCTCCAGCTGGGGACCTGGCACGTAACCCAGGCATGTGCCCTTGTTACAGAACACAACAAGGAGGGCCTGGGACGATATACTACTATTGAAAGAAGGCCCTGGGTCCTTTATGTCCGCTGCCTGAGGAAAGACGTCTCTCAATGTCGGAGATTCATGAAAAGGAAAGGAAATGTTTATTTAATGCTATACAAACTTAAAGTAGTGACCTAATGTCTTCACCAAAATCCCAAAGTCACTTAAAACACCCATAAACACACACAGTCCTTCCTTCCTTCCCCCTTTGCCCAGTCCAGAGTACTGTATCTCAGGAAAGGAAATAGAAGTCCATGGCTCAGGCAGTCCTCTGGTTCTTCCCAGTTAGTACTCCATCTCTACTGGGAGACCTCCCTGGGTTCCCGGCACTCTCAGCTGAGTCGCTGGGATCTCTGCTAAAACCAGGTAGGTGGTGGTGTCCCCTTCTAAAGCTGTGGGGGTCCCCACTCTGTCCAGGCCGCGTGGTTCTCCCTCTCAGGGATGTGGGAGTCTTTACTCTGCTAAAGCTGTGTGGCTCTCTCTCCAATGGCAGTGATCCTCTCTGCACCTCCACCGCCACTTGGTTCTCTCCTCTCAATGGCCGTGGTCCTCTCTGCACCTCCACAGCCACGTGGTTCTCTCCTCTCAAAGGCCGCCAAGTCTGGGTTTTAAATCCCCACGGCCAATCTTCCTCTGCAGCCTCATTTCCGACTCCTCCCACACTTGGCTTCACATGCCAGAACTCGTATCCTTCCAGCTTTACTGGGCTGCCATCATGAGTTTGGGCAGGCGTGGCCCCATGTCCTGGAGTCAATCATCTCCAAGCTCCCACCCAGGCGCTGTAACTCGGGGGACCTGCCCCCCCAGTTATGTCTAGGTGGGGAAGTTACTTCCATTTCCCTGGCTCAGGGCATGGCCACAGCTATTTAACATATCTAAGTGACCAGCCAAAGGCTATAGATATGTTAAATGACCACGCCAGAGCTTAGCTGCAAGGCTGTTGCTAAGCAAAACAGCTCTCAATGGCCCTGCTCCATTTGTCTCTTCCCCCAACCCACACCCTGGGTGGGGGTGGGGGGGATGGAGACATCTTAAAATCTCCTGGACACCTTAAGTTCTGGACCCCATTTCAAATGCCCTTTTGGGGTCCCCCCTCTTGGCTGCACCCTGTAACACCCTGACCAGGAATAGAACTGGCAACCTTTCTGTTTGCAGGCTGGCACTCAATCCACTGAGCTACACCAACCAGGGCCAAAACTTGGCTTTTTAATTATGAGGAAATAACACTGTATATATCTTCACAGACACTTTTTTTAAAAAACAATGAGAACTTACTCTGTTTGCTTTTTTTAGTCAACAACATATTTTTAACATCTTCCTACAGCATTAAATGCAATATTATTTTTAATCATATTATCTAATTACAGTGACTTAATCTAGTTTAGGGAATCCACAAACGGTCAGTATCTAAAACTGCTGTCATGTAAATTGTTATATAAAAATTTAGATAGATAACTTAGTGGAATACATTTGGGAGGACAAGAGTGTCAGGGAGAAGGAGAGGACTTGAGAAGACTCACTAAATCCTGAATTCTCCTAGGGCATATTTCTAGCTCCAAAATCTCTGACTCACTCTTAACACCAAAAAAAGGAAAAAATATAATATAAATATATTAAGCTTGAACATTCAACTGATTTAAAGTCCTTTGATGACTCAAAGCACAGTTCCAGACATCAGAAATAAAATCTCAATCTGTGCCTGTTAAATGTTAAATAACTGTATTTTATTATTAATACCAGTAATATTTTATTCATTACATATACCAAAGAGATCAGAGTTCATTCATTATTTTATTCATTAAACACAGCAATGACAGCCTTGCTGTATCCCTAGAATGGGAGGAAAAGAGAAAAATGAGTATCATTATTTTTAGTGTGTGAAGTAGGAAATGGAAGCAATTTGGGTGGTCAAGTGACTCAGTCCAAGTAACTCTTAATAGTTTCTCTTTTAGTGCCCAGCTGGTCAGATTGTGTTTGCTGGGCCTACTTCTTCTCTAATCAGGCAATCCCTACTTCCTGGTTCCAAAGCGCCTTATGTATCCTGCCACCACACCTTTGGTCTTTTTTTTTTTTTTCCAGAAAAGGAAAACTACATGTTGGCAGTGAAGACTATACTACTTGTTCAATTTTCCTGTGTTACCTTCCTGAGAGTTTTTCCAAACTGTATTTCAAGGTTTACTCTTTATGTAGACTAGGTAATTCACAGGGGAAATAAAACAACTTCCAAGCTTTAAAAAAATTTAACAACTCTTGGATATCCTTATTCACATAATTTTGATAGGCTTCAGAGTAGTAGTATTTAAATACCTTAACTGAGAGTAAAAGGGAGCTCTTCAGGTTAAATTTGGCCCCTGTTTTACATAATCCTATTCTAATTGTTATTTAAATAATTCTTTGTTTAGTAGTTTATGTATACTTTGTAAACTCCTTGAAGACAGGGATCATGTTCATCTTACTCACTTGTGTATCCCAGAGTGAGACATAGTTTATGGCTCCAAGTAAGAACTACAAAATATAGGTTTAATGAATAAATAACAGGGTGGATCTTCCATAGCAGGATAGAATATGTAGTATTTCTTAGGTATATCTAACCAAAGAACCCTTCTTTTGTGGAATATATATTAGTATTCCATCCTATTTATTTTTCTGGTTGGATCTCCTGCAGACACTTCAAATACATAAAGTCCAAATTAAGCAGAGCATCTGTGTACAGTGTTATTTGTCCTCTTTTGTTCCCTGTGTCATCCCCATTGTTCCAGGTGTCCAAATCAAAACGGGATCATCCTTAACTTTTCTCACCCTCATCCCCATTCCGTAAACTCTCTACTTTTTTTGCTTCTATCTCTATTTGTTTTTGTCAACTCTATTCTCAAGACACTAGTGCAATCCAAGAAAATACACCTCTCACAGTAAAGTGGTTTTTCTTGCTGCCCCACAATCACTTACCACATCATGAAAACCTGAGTTTTTGTCATATTAATCTCATTTAAAATATTTTTGATTAAAATTGTATAATTCTCTGCTTACTTCTCGATATTGCCATTTTATTCCCTAAGTCACTCTACACTTTAGTTCTACTGAGTGTTTTGGTCTTCAAAGCCAATGTGTTCTTTTTAGCTTCTGATTTTAGGGTTATCATATCAAGCTTCAGAGATGTGCACTGCATGATGCCAAGACTATTATGTGTAGCCCCCTAGAATTGTGCAACATGACTTCCCTACCTGATCACTACTGATGTTTTTTTCCTATCACGTAACTCTTTTGGACTCCTCTCCTTGTTTCCATTGTTGTTTCTGATTAGTCATCCTGTCTTCCAAGGTGTCCGTCATGATGACTCCATGACTCCTGGACACCCCTGCTTTGTGTCTACAGAGCATATCTCTGTTTCTTCTATCACAGTGCTTCTTACAGCCTTCTAGCTATTCTTTTTGCATTTTTTCTACTTAGACTGGGAAAACTGTGGACGTGAGCCCTTTTCAATCTCTGGCTGTCAAATATTCACATACAGCCAGTGTCTGGCAGGGCCTTTATGTTTGCTACTGTTACAGAACAGAACAAGGGGAGCCTGGGATGATATACTATCATTGAAAGAAGGCCCCGGGTCTGTTATGTCTGCCGCCAGAGGAAAGATGTCTCTCAATGCCAGAGATTTGTGAAAAGGAAAGGAAACGTTTATTTAATGCTATATACAAACTTAAAGTAGTGACCTAATGTCTTCACCAAAATCCCAAAGTCCCTTAAAACACCCACAAACACACAGTCCTTCCTTCCTTCCCCCTTTGCCCAGTCCAGAGTACCGTATTTCAGGAAAGGAAATAGAAGTCCATGGCTTAGGCAGTCTTCTGGTTCTTCCCAGTTAGTCCTCCGTCTCGACTGGGAGACCTCCCTGGGTTCCCGGCACCCTCCACTGAGTCACTGGGATCTCTGCTAAAACCAGGTGGTGGTTCTCCCTTCTAAAGCTGTGGGGGTCCCACTCTGCCAGGCCGCGTGGTTCTCTCCTCAGGGCTGCTGCGTGGTTCTCCCTCTCTCAGGGCTGCAGGAGTCTCCACTCCGTCAAGGCCACGTGGTTTCTCCTTCCTAAAGCAGCATGGTTCTCCCCCTCAGGGCTGCAGGGGTCTCCACTCCATCAAGTCTGCGTGGTTTTCCCTCCCAATGGCTGCCGTGTCCGTGTTTAAATCCCCTGCGCCAATCTTCTTCTGCAGCCCCATTTCCGACTCCTCCTACACTTGGGCACACTTGCCCTCAATCTGCTGTCTTGTCCAGCTTTTCTGGTCGCCATCGTGGGTCTGGGCAGGTGTCACCCCATGTCATGGAGCCAATCTTCTCCCAGCTCCCACGCAGGCGCTGTAACTCAGGGGACCTGCCTCCCAGGTCCCATCTTGGGGGGAAGGTCCCTTTCCATCCCCCTGGCCTTGAGCATGGCCATAGCTATTTAGCATATCTAAGTGACCAGCCAAAGGCTATAGGTAAGCTAAATGACCATGCCATGGATTAGCTGCAAAGCTGCCCTGCATGTTCTTGCTCTGTGTGCCCCTTCCCCCAACTCACACCTGTGGGGGAAGGGGTGAAGACACCTTAAAATCTCCTGGACACCTTGAGTTCTGGACCCCATTTCAAATGCCTATTTGGGGTCCCCCCTCTTGGCTGCACCCTGTAACACTACCTCCCTGCCTGCAGTGCCTTTTCCCAGATATCCTGTGAGGTTTTTTTTTTTAACTCCTTCAAGTTTTTACTCAAGTATTACCTTCTTAGGTGCCTGATTGATTATACTATGATATCCCCTCCTCTGTTTCTGCCTGACTTCCTTTTTAAATTTTATCTTGTCTCTGTTGAAGACTGAATATTGTGTTCCTCCAAAATCCATATGCTAAAATCTTAACCCCCAATGTGATGATATTAGCGTGTTAGGTCTTTGGGAGGTAATTTGGACATGAGGCTCTCATGAGTGGGATTAGTGTTCTTATAAGAAGAGACACTGTAGAGAATCCGTCTGTCTCTGCAATTAGAATAGGATACAATTAGAATATAGCCATGTGTTAATCAGGAAGAGGGCCTTTACCAAGATTCTGACCATGCTGGCACTTCTAGCCTTCAGAACCCTGAGAAATAAATATTTGTTGTTTAAGTCATCTGGTCTTTGTTATTCTGTTACAGAATCTGGAATTGATTAAGATAGTGTCTCACTAGAGCTCAGATGATCTGGAGAATGCTGAGCTGTCAGGTGTTCGAGTAGCCAACTAAGACAACAAGCCACAATGAAAACAACAGTCAAACATTTAATTACATACTGTTATAGCATAAGCCAGAAGTACACCAGAGAAAACATGGATGCCCTCCTGTTCCATTTTCCTCATGGAAAAGTGCATTGGTCGAGAGGGTCAGGTAGATAACACAGGAATGGAGGTTGTCTGACTACTGAGGAAGCCCTGAACTAAAGGTCCCTGAAGTTTGATGGACCTGAGGGGTGGGGAAGAGGGAAAAGGAGAAAGTGACTAAGAGTAGAAAGTACTGAGTTCTGATTCAGATGGGCAAAACCTGTCTTTGAAGTCCCCGACTTTCATACCCCATAAGGAGTTATAGGCAGAAGATCCTGGAGAAAACCTCAGCAGCAGGCTCTTGATCAAGAAGCCTGGAAATAAAGGTGTCTGGGTAACTGTGCAGATATGCATAAGAGCATGGCTGGCCAAGGGGGCCTGAGACCTTGACTGCCAACTCCCTTCAGAATACAGTGCGCTAGCTGTGTACCAGGTCTGGTGTGGAGAGGACAGCTTTCCCGCATAAGGCCTGCCAAAGCCTTTGGAATTGTCTATTGTCAGGTCTGAAAACTGACCAATAGACTTTTAACCAGGAGCCACACACTTCAGTATCCCTAGAAATTATCATGTTTAACATGCTGTATGTTACTATGTGTTTTATTAGATTACATTAAATATACTATACTGTAACCTTCATGAAGGCAGAAGAATTTTCATATTTGCTATTGCACTGCTAATGTATAGAAAAGTACCTGGCACATTAGTAAATAATAATACATAATAAAATATATAAAATACCTGGTAATTAATAAATATTTGTTCAATGAATGAATTAGTTTTATTTTACATTTCCATTTCTGTCTTTGCAATAAAACTAACTTTCCTTGAGCATTGAAATGTTGACACATATTTCCTTAATGTGTATCCTACTTCTTATCTAAATTAGATGGTTTAGCTGTTAAAAATATTGTTCTCTAGGTTCATTTATAATGTTTAGCCTGCATCTTAAGATAATACTTCAGAATTATAATGGCTCAGTGTAATGCCCACTTTACTTAAAAACTTGAAATCTTTTGAATCAGGTGCCATGTAGGCTGCCTAATTTTCTCTTTTTCAAGTAAAATATTTCTCTTCTCTTTAACCATTTATCATATGTTAGTGGGGTTGTGATGTTAATTTTATGTGTCATCTTGGCTTGGGCATGGCACTCAATATTTGCTCTAACACTAACCTAGATATTGATTTAAGATATTTTTTTATATATGGGTAACATTTAAATCAGTAGACTTTTAGTAAAGGAGATCACCACCCATAGTGTGGGTAGGCCTCATGTAATCAGTTGTAGGCCTTAGGAAAAAGCTGATGTCTCCCAAGAAAGGGGAAATTCTACCACCACTCTGATTTCAGACTTGAATTTCAATGTTAACTCTTCCCTCTGTCTCCGGCTTGCCAACTTACTCTATAGATTTTGCCATCTCCACAATTGCATTATTGTATAAACCAATTGCTTTTTTATTCAGTTAAACTTTTTTGTTTTTAAAGTATTGTTGAAATTTACTATTATATTAGTTTCAAATGTACAGCATAGAGGTTAAATATTTATATAATTTATAAAGTGATACCACTGATAAGTCTAGTGGTATATTAGTGACTATATTTCCTATGCTATATTTTACATCCCCTTGACTGTTTAGTAACTACCAGAGTTGTACTTCTTAAACCCTTCACTTTTTTCACCCTTGCCTACCTGGCTCCTATCAGTTTGTTCTTTTTATGTATGAGTCTGTTTCTTTGTTTGTTCTTTAGATTCTATATACAAGGGAAGTTGTATAGTGTTTGTCTTTCTCTTTCTGACTGATTACACTTAGCATGATACCCTCTAGGTCCATCCATGTTGTTGCAAATGATAAGATTTAATTCTTTTCATGGCTGAATAATATTCCATTGCATATATTATGTACAACCCCTTCTTTATCCGGTCATCTATTGGTGGGCACTTCGGTTGCTTCCAGACCTTGTCTATTGTAATTAGTGCCGCAGTGAACATAGGGTTGCATATATTTTTTTGAATTAGTGTTTTGGATTTCTTTAAATAAATTCCCAGAAGTGGAATTGCTGAGTCATAAGGTAGTTCTATTTTTAGTTTTTTTTTTTGAAGAACCTTCATACTGTTTTCCATAGTGGCTGTACCAATTTGCAATCCCACCAACAGTGCAGGAGGGTTCCCTTTCTCTACGTATTTGCCAACACTTGTTGATCTACTGACCCTAGCCATTTTGACAAGTATGAGGTGATAATCCCATTGTGGACTTAATTTGCATTTCTCTGATGAGTAGTGATATTGAGCATCTTTTCTTGGTGTTAATGTGTATGTGTTATTTCTATATTTTGAATATTAGCCCCTTGTCAATGGATGTATCATTGGCAAATCCCTTCTTCTGTTTGGTAGGAATGGAAATTTTTTATTTTTGTCTCATTTGATTGTTTTCTGTGTTTGGATTAATCAATCAGTGTTGTCAGGAGATGGAGTTATTTGAACATGAATACCCTTTTAATCATGTGGATGGTAGGAGGAATCCCAGAATTAGAGGTGATATACAGTGCAATAGTAGGTATCCATTACAGATGGTGTCCCATGTAGGTAGGTATTCAGAGATGAGAAACTAAGGGTGCCCAGACACTTGAAGCCTTGAATTGGAAAGCCAGTATCTAAGGCTACTCCCTATCTTTCTTGAGATATCTGGTTTTTCATCTATGTTTTTCTCTATATTCATGCTTTATCATCTTGCTGTTCTTAGAATACTTGAACTCTTTGGCTACTTATGGTCTTCATTCCTAAATGATACCAGTGTACAAAATGACTTGTAATTGCCATAATGCTGATCCTGGCCTGACTTAAAATGACTTTCAGTTCAACTACTTAGCTTTATCTGATTGGTTACTATTTCTGAGTCTCCTAGTTTAGATTCTAAAGAGAGAATCTTCTTAGTTTCCAGTTGCCAGTGGATCAGTTGAATATTTTGTTAGATGCACACTGCTGAGAAGAGGACAAAAGCAGGGCAAACATATTGACATTTTAAAAATATTGAATATGATATATCCATGAATACTTTAATTTACTACTTATTATAGGTGTGGTCATTTAGTGTCTTTTATTTACATTTGGTTTATCCTTACTAGTATTAGGTATGATTTCATCATAGAGAATGGGAGCATTAACTAATTATGCTTATTTACTATTTTTGGTTAATATGAAGTGATCAGTGTCAAGTACTAGAATTAATAATTTCTCTTTTTTAAAAACTGCTTTACACATGGCTGACAGATCTTTTTATTACCTGAGTAACTATGCTGGATTTTATATTTCTGGATTCTCCTTATTCTTCTTGAGCTTCAGTTTCCTTACCAGTAAAATGGATATAGAAACACCTCTGTGTGAACAACTTAGCATTTTTTTTCCACATAAGAGATGTTCAAAATATAACCTTTCCCTCTCCTTTTATAGTGCATGCAGTGTAATGTACATAGCTAGGTTAGTTTCCTTTATATATACTTCCCTTTTGTTTCTACCTTGTTGTAGCCTTGCATAATTTTCTTATTAGAATTTATTTTTCAAGGCCTCTAGTCCTTTTAAAAGATCATAAAGTCACTCAGATCTCTGTAAAATTTTTGGAATTTTCTTTTCTATAGTACAAGGTACCCGTCAGATGGTGCTGTTTCCTTTTTTGGCTATTTCAAACATTAAGATGACAAGTTCACATTCTCCCAAGGATCCTGCCACTTGAATTTCATGATCCAGTTCTTTCTTTTGGTCAAAGTCAAGTCCAGAGAAATAGGCCCTCATTGCTTCATCAACTAACTGAGAGATGGAATTTTCAGTGAAATGAGACTTCTAGCAGATGTCTGCCTCATTGACATCTCATCTACAGCCTGCCTGTCTGTCTCTAGTACATTTTCACATCAAAATTATTTATGCCTCTCAATCCTTTAATACTCAGCATGGTGTGTAGTGTGCTGTTTCTTAAAGTATGGTCAGAAAATATAATTTTATGGTCCATGAGAACACCTTAGAAAATTTAACTTTTTGTGTTTTATTCTTATAGCAATCTAAATGTTAATGTAATTACATTCTGGGTTATGATTTAATTCTTGGATTTGTATACATATTTATGACTTCATAGATATCAAATGATCACTTAAATTGACACTAATATTATTGTGCTCATCAAATAAGTAAGGCTGCCATTAAGATAGCATGTGTTAGTTCAAAATGAGAACAATAATTTGAGGTATGTTGTTGCCAAATTACTTTATCTATTAAAAACGCATACTTTTTAAATTGCAAATTAAATTGGCAATTAAAGACATTTTATAGAATAAAACTTTAGTTTCTTAAGTTTTTGAATAGATTAAAATACTGACTTGAACTCACGAAAAAGATAGTAGTCTAGTGTAATTGTTACTGGCTAATGCAAAAAGAATGGAGGTATATTTAGAATATAAACAATACATCCTCATCAAATGAAGGCCATGCTGTTTTGGGGAATAGAGATGTCTAGAGTTTGAAGGGAAGAAGTGGAAGAAGAATTGAATCATCACATGGCACAAATAAAATAACTTAAGGCATAGCATTATATTTTGTAACTATTTTGATTTTACTTAAAAACAAGTATTTCATTAAATAATGTTGAATGTTGGTATTGACCATTGTTCTAATTTAGTTTATACTTTATGAATCTTAGCTTTATAATTGTGCTATAGTTGGGTTAGGTGTTGGAGCTTCAATGGTGAAAATAAGGAATTCTTTGTTTCTAGAGGAATTTTGGGGGGAAAGCCATGAATATTATTTAAGTCTTATGATTACTGCCCTGATACTTTTTACCCCATGAAGGATTACAATAGTGATATAGATACCTCTGATTATGGGTGTATTTAAGAGGAGTTTTCTAGCAGCCAGCTATCTTTGTGGGTGGTCTCAGATTGTATGAATGGGGAAGAAGGTGAAGCCGGGGTGGAGAAATTAAAGTTCAATAAGAGAAAGAAGAGAAGATAGGATAAATTATGGAAAAAAAGAAGAGGAAGGAGAAGTAAAGAGAGAAAGAAATGAAAATACAAAGAAAGAATGCAAATTCAATATGAAATTGAGATTAATATAACCTAAAATAATTCTAAAACTAACACTATTAATTCAATGAAGATCAAATATATACTTGATTATTTTCTAATATTTTATTTTCTTTCAACTCCTTGTTTTTTTTCCATTATTGAATAATATGTTATAGTAATTTAATTTGAGTCAGAAATGTTTAGATTATGATACTTTAGAGTTAGAGCTATTTAGATATGGAATCATTTCGTTTTATTGTGTATACAGATACCAGTTAAAACAACAAAAGAGGCATGTCTTTTGAAAACAAAGACAAAAACTTTAGGACAATGTATGTGAATTTATTGTCAAAAAAGCAAGTTCCAAAAGATACCAGTTCACACTTTATTCTGATAATTGAATAATATGGTTTAAAATATTGTTTAACTTTATAAGTAATCATGAATAAAATTAAAAATAAGATATATTTTATCTAAAGCATTGGAGAATATAAAAGAGAAACAGTACACTTATGAAAGCTGACTGAAATAAAAGAAAATGAAATAAATATGAATGAGATAATTTACTTATTAAAACATATAATTGCAGTATTAGTCAATTTTTAAAGACCCATTTGCTATTTATAGATGTTTTAAAAACAAAGTGATTAAAAATATAAGTACATTTGAAAAACAAATGCTTAATAAAAGACATGAAATTGTATTACTAGTAATAATATCAAGTAAATTAGGTCATTTTAGTTGAGTGAAATTTAAATCAAAGGGATCACTGAATGATGAATGAGAGTTCTTGTAAGGTGGCCTGATAAAATGTTAGTATGTAAAAAATAGCTAAAGGAAACCAAAAACATAAAATGTATAATGAACTTACGGAAAAAATGCCTCTGATAAAGAACAGAAATCCTATAGGCATAATAAACTGAAGAAGAAATATAAATATTATATTACTAGTGGTTCTCAAATCTGTGAAGAAAATCATGATTTTGGAAGAGTTTTAACTATTAGGAAATAAAATAAACTTATATATGTTTTTGATATATCCAAAACAGAATGTAAATTTAGAATGAATTAGTGACTAAATCGGTTAAATAATTTGTGGATACACAGCCAACAATATTAAATTCTAGGAGAGTCACACTAGGTATTATTTTAAATGTCCTAAGCTTCATTCACTAATGAGGTTTGCCTAACAAAACCTAACATTTTTCCCATACTTATTTAATCATGGAATATTTTTCCAGATAATATTGGATTGGCCAAAAAGTTCATTAATTTTTCCCCCCATAAGATGGCTTTAGTAGCACTTAGTTGTCTTTAACTTCATTCAAAACAATTTTATTAGATTGTATTGTCACAGCTGTCATATCAGCATGCATTGAAAAAAAGCTTATAAAAATTGGTGAATTTTTGTGTAGCTATTTTATTTTATGATTTTATTTAGTTATTTTTAGAGAGGGAAAGGAAGGGAGAAAGAAAGAGAAACACATATGTGTGGTTGTCCCTCACATACCTTGTACCAGGGACCTAGTCTGTAACCCAGGCATATGTCCTGGACTGGGAATTGAATTGGACACCCTTTAGTTCACAAGTCAGTACTCAGTCCACTGAGCCACACCAGCCATGGATGTGTAGCTGTTTTAATATTGAGGATGGGAGAAAATAGACAACATTTTCAGCATGTTGTGCTTTATTATCTTGAGAAGGGTACAAATGTACCTGAAACACAAAAGAAAAGATTTGTGCAGTATATGGAGAAGGTGCTGTGACTGCTGGAACATGTCCAAAGTGGTTTGTGAAGTTTTGTGCAGGAGATTTCTTGCTTGGTGATGCTCTACAGTCAAGTTAGACCAGTTGCAGTCAGTAGAGAGAAAATTGAGACATTAATTGAGAACAATCAACATTCTACCATGTGGGAGATAGCTGACGTACTCAAAATATCCAAATCAATAAAGTTATTGATGAAAATGAAAAATGTGTCTTTTATTTTATGGAAAAAACTAAATTAACTTTTGGCCAGCCCAATGAAATTGTGTTAACATACCACATAACTAAAACTGTTCTGACATAACCTAGGCAAATGCTGTGTTGGAGATAAAGCTAATTATTATTGTCACTGTTACCTTTTTTTAAAGATTTTATTTCTTTATTTTTAGAGAGGGAAGGGAGGGAGAGAGAGAGAGAAACATCAATGTGCGGCTGCTGGGGGTCATGGCCTGCAACCCAGGCATGTACCCTGACTGGGAATTGAACCTGCAACACTTTGGTTCGCAGCCCATGCTCAATCCACAGATGCTACGCCAGCCAGGGCTACCTTTTTTTTTTTTTTTAATAGAAGAGATAGCTATGCCACAAAATGAAATACAAAATGCCTAGACTTTGGATTGAATGCTGCCTGAATCAGTATTGGTTTGCTGACAATAAGTTATGTACCTGAGAAACTCAAGAGATCAACTGAAAATCTCCTAGACCTAATATGTAAGGTCTATGAAATGGCCTTTTATAAATCAATATATAAAGCCAATATCATTTCTATATACCAATTAGAAACAATTAGAAATTTGATAAACATATCCTATTTATGATATCACTGGACCTCAACTTCATGAGAAATCTTGTAGGACTCTATTTTAAAACAAACAAAAACTTTGCAAAACTATATTCAAAGACATTATAAACAAAATCTCACTAACAGTAGTGACATGAATGGCAATACATATCTAGAATCCCATTCTAATTCTTCCTAGCTCACTTTCTTAGTTCAGTCAGAAGACATCTCTTCAATTTGAGGCATTTTTTAAAAAGATACTCGACAGAGTAAGGTAACTTCCTTCCAACTTTCTTCTATCAGGAAAGAAAGATTCATCTCTCATTGCAGTCATTCAGGGGAGTAAGGATCTGATTATAAACAGGGTTAGTAAATTGAATTCCTTCCCATATAGTCTAGGTGTCCTTAAACCTTTGATTTTTTACTGGGTGAGTCATCTGCAAATGGGCTCCCTGAGTGATATCCCCCACCATTGTAGGTCATTGTATTGTGGGTAGGGTTCTCAGGATGCCATGTCTTCTGTTCTCTTCTACTGATTCCTCTGTAGTCCCTCTCTCATTTGTTGTGCAGAAGCTGTTCAAGCAGCTCTCAGTTCTTTATCAGGAATGTGTAGATTCAGTGGTTCCCTGGGAAGAAGAGAGTTCAGGGTATTCATATACTGCCATCTTAGACCATTCTCCAAAACATTATTGAAACTTCTATAAGTAATATGATTTTATGTATTTTTTCCCAAAAGGAGAAAAATTGTAGTATATTGCAGAGGAAGTTCA
This sequence comes from Phyllostomus discolor, assembly GCF_004126475.2. Classification (NCBI taxonomy): domain Eukaryota; kingdom Metazoa; phylum Chordata; class Mammalia; order Chiroptera; family Phyllostomidae; genus Phyllostomus; species Phyllostomus discolor. Next base: position 140,659,495 of record NC_040903.2, on the reverse strand, counting down.
TAATAGAGTCATTAGTGCCTATCATTTTTCATTACACAACAGTTTCCTTGTAATTTCAAAGTTTAACATCTTGTGTGGGTAAAACTTGATAAAATGATTTTAACACATACTCTGAAGATTATAGTAGAATAACTAAGGAAACAATGAATATGAAAAGTATTAAAATTAATAATTAAATATTTAAATAGAGCAAGCATATTAGTGAAGACAATAGTGTATGATATAAAACCATACATATAAAGAACTTTATAATACTGACCTCTCAAGCAGGATACATGAACAGAAAAAATATTCAATAAATGGTGTCGGATCAATTTGATAGTCATTTGGATAAAAGTACCTTTTAACACCTCTTATCTTTATTATAAACATTAAAGTACAAATGGTTAAGCAAGTACAAATGGTTTTAAGTAATATAATATTGTCATCAGCTTACACTCTATGTGTTCACTTGCTTTACAATTGAGAGTTTGCTTTGTAGAGATCATGTGTCAAATAAATGCATAGGTGTGTGTCAAGGGTGTAGTACATAGGGTTAAGGTAGTATACACACTTGTACAATTTTATACTGAAGTCATGTGCAAGCCTGCATCGAAAATATGCAGATGTGAGCCATAACCTTCCTAATTGCTGACCCCACCATAAGAACTTTACTTACATGATTTGTTCTGAAAGTTTGCACAACAAATGGTTAACTTAACTGCAAAGTCCATCACTGATGCTGTAGTGATTTAAAAATTTAACATATGGAGCAAACTTTATGTATTTAATTGAATAAGTAATTTAAACTTCACAAGCTTCAGTGTCCTCCTTTACGTAATACACATAATAAAGCTTTCTTCATTGGAATTAAATAAGACTGCATGTATAAAAATACATTAATATGTAGTAAGCACTTGTGTTTGAATTTTATTGTTTCTCTCTCCCCTGAGTGGCCTGTCCACTCCCTCTGAATGCCTAGGATAAAGTAACAGTAGGTTAATCTGGTACAATTCCATGCAAACAATGAATTTTAATCTTTTAGATGGGACAAATGGAAATTCAGTTTTTCCTTTTAAAATATTAACTGATTAGAACAATTTACCTAAAGAATCCACACAAACAGCTATTTTATGAGTCTATCAACAGTATTTTAAGCAATGCAATAATGGAAGAACCCTAAACCCAACATCCCATTTTGTTTATCTGTGTCTAGCTTCCAGAGATAAATATGATATATACCATGTTGCAAATTCAAAAGCCTACATTCACTTTTAAACTGTTTTAGCCTATTGTGCCCTTTCTCTGTAATGAGGATTTGATGTTCTAAAGAAAACTGACACCTTTTGAATAATGTTTATTACTATACAAATGTTCCATGGACAGTTTTATTACCAGCAAAACTATCAGCTTGTGATATTTGGAACCAAGTCCTACCACCTTTAATATACACTTGGAGCACTCCATAATATTTTACTCAAGCTTTCATGTTTTTAATGACAGAAATTAGCACAGCTGACTGGCACAAAACAAACTAGTTTTGCAGAGGTGAGATAAGATGTCAGTCAGGAAGCCATGTGCTGGAAACAATGCTGTTGAAAGGCTAATTGCAATTGTTCAGATCTTTGATGAGCAAAACTTTGTCTTTAAATGTGATTTGATTGCTTGCAGAAGAAATAGTTTTTAGCTTTCCAAAACTTCAGTATATTTGATTTCTAATCTAGGAAGTAAAAACAACTGTATTCAAAACACTTTAGCAATTTAATGATTGCAACAATTCAAGAAGGAATGTTAAGGGGAATTAAAAGAACATCCTGTGCTACCACTGAATTTTAGGTTCATGGATTAGCATTCTCAATCACCTTGTATTTTATTCATGTAGGAAATACAATTGTTGAAATATTGAGCTAATTTAGCAGGTCTTTTTTGCTATGACAAATGATATACCTGCTTTAGGAGACTGTATATAAAATTTCCTAGTACACTTGTCTGACTGCAATTGTGTTTCTGGGTGACTGCAATTTGTGAAGTTAGGTAGTAAAATTAAAATGATTTTTTATACTTAATCAGGGCCTATCTTCCATTATATTTTTCTGTACTGAAGGAAGTTGTCACTAAAATATTGAGACAAATGATGAAGTTGATGAATATAGAGTTGGAAGAAACTCTTACACTAAATATTTATAATTGTACGTTAAGTAAAGTAGGAAATGACCAAATGGATAAGCAAGTTCAATACTGCTCAAGTGCAGTTTCAGGTGTGTTAAATAATCTATTAATCAGGAGATTTATATTACTAAGTCATTATCTATAAAACAGAATCCTAGCTTTTTGACTATATACGACATTTATTGGTATTCAGTATGTACTGAATTTATGTTTTAGAGAGAAACATGGCATATAGTTCTTGAAAGAAAAAATGCAGCAGAGGATTACTTTATGCCTTTAGAATCTATAATTTAATTAGGAACTTTTTTAAAATTTATTTTTATTGTTCACACTATTACAGATGTCCCTCATTTTCCCCTCCTTTGCCTGCCTTCACCCATCCCCCACCCACCTTTCCCTCTGGCTATCATCACACAGTCGCCTGTGTCTATGAGTTATGTATATATATTCTTTGTTTAAAACCTTCACCTTCTTTCATTCAGTCCTTTTTCCTCCCTCCCCTGTGGCAATTAGGAACTTTTTAAATACCAAAACTGATTTTCTGTAATTTTAATCACTATCAATGTGGATTATTGCAGAATATGCTAGTATGCTGCTGCTTCACAGCTGAAGAAGCAATAAGGAAAACAGGAACTATCAGGTGGGATCATACTTAAAGACTTTCAGAGGAAGATGAGATTTATACTGGAATGGTAAATAATGTGGGTAACTTCCATTGCAAGTAACAGAAGACTCAAGTCTAACCATCTAAAAAAATAAAAGGGATTCATTGGCTTCAGTAACAGAAAAATTTGAGGTATACATGGTTTATGAAAAGGATTGATCCTGAATTACATAATGTCATCAGAGCCTTGCTCCATTTCTTTGCTATTTGCTGTCCACAGAATGTTGGAGTCATACTCAGGCACTCCTTTTTTAGTACCTGAAACAATGATTTTAGAATTCCAGAGTTATACACTCATCTCCCTTTCCAGAGAATGAGTTATCCTGGGATAAAATTTGGAATCCTGGGAATACCTCTGAATTTCTGAATCAATTACTATGATTAGGGAAATGGAATGCACATATGCTCCATAACTGCTAGTGGGAGAGAAATTCTTCAAGAGGCACCTATGTCTCCAATGGAAACAAGAGACTATTCAGAAAGGGAAATGGTGAATAAATGCTGAGAATGCTACCAACTGACATCGACTGGACTTGGATTTTAAAGAAATGAAGAACATAGGCTTGTAGAGAAGATAGGGTAGGATTCCAAACAGCAGGAGTAAGCTGCAATCAGCAATTTAGGTTGGATCATGAAGATTACCTTAAGTAGCATGTAAAGAAATAGTGAGATACTGATGAATTACATGATAAAAAGTTTTGAGATATTCTTGCTGCCTAGCTTAAAGATGTTAATGGTATCATGTATAAATTGTTCCAAATGAATCTAATCATTCTCCCTCTCCAAACACCCCCCATGGCAGCCAGAAAAAGAGCTATTTCAGTGATATAAGCAAAATTACCAACATAAAAATTTCAGTTATGCATGCAAAAAGTAATAATAACCTTAGGGAAGGCTGAAGTTACATGAGTACAGGTGTCATGAACTACGAGATTAAGTATAGATTTGTTTGGTATGAATTTTAACTGTATTGATAGCTTTATGTGAAAGTTCTCCAACTCCCACTGAAGAAAATGCCATGGAACTTTTGTTCCATAGTTGGTGATATTTTAAAGACTACAGAATTTGATTTTTACAGATTTTACAGAATAAAATTTTACAGAATTTTATTTTTACAGATTTTATAGAATTTGATTTTTATAGATATAGAATTTATAGAATAAAGAATACAGATATTTTAAGTAATACAGAGATTGCTGATAGATTCTATATTCTTGTGTGATTATCTTCTTAAAGCTCAATAAGAGTACACTCCTGTGAAAGACAGAAGGACTTTAGTTGAAAAGAATGTTTATTCTATCTGTCTGTCAGCTAAGAGGATGTCCTACAACATGGAATAAAATCTCAGAAAACAGAACTTAGACCCTTTTGAGGAAAAAATGAGTCTTCTTGTTGCATCATTGTGATTGTTTCATTCTGTACTTGGAACTGTAGACATATTCAAAGTAATCCCAGCACTGGTAGTAAGCTGGTTCTTAACTCATTGTGACAGCATTGGAGATGGCTGGGGAGAAGGTCTGGTGAAGACTATGGAGGAGGGCCTTAGCATGTTGTCTCTGAGAACAGCGATATCCAGTAGTCCTGATAAGTAGTTATTTATGCTTTACTTGCCTTGAATTTACCCAAATTTTTGTAGAATATACACATTTTAAATATATAATTTGGTCTTTGCTGAGCTCTGGAGAATTGGAACGGGCTTATATCAGACCTGGAATGGAGTAACCCAAGTGATAGTTCTGACTTTGCCCTTGGTAACAGAGCAGTGGTAATAGTGGTGGTACCTTTTGTGTGGGGAGCTGTGAAAAATGGAGCCATGGCTTTAGAAGGGTTGGTAGCAGCAATGGCAGCAGTGGGGTGACCTGATGGAGAGACTAGAGGGAAAGAAATATCCCTGACTACATTCAGGCACCTCAGATATATTCCTTAGTAGAAGCAGGAAAATATACCTGAGTTGCAGTTGGGGACACTCTGGTGAGTGTTATTAAACAAGAATGTAAATTTATATTGTACTCAAAGGTTGAAGAGGTAAGAACAACTTAGAAATATTATAAAACAGCCAGGGTGATAATCGTATAAGAAAAGTTTTAGAGGAATATCATACAATACTGTTGGCCATGTATATATGGTGTGGGTCAGGGGAGTAAATAAACTAAAGATCAGAAGGAAGAATGAATGAGAAATAAATTATTTTAATTAATTTTAAATTCTTCTGATTCAAAAGAATCTGCAAAATTTAGGGTTGACTAAATGTGTGTTGTGAGTGGTATGAACTAATAGTTGTTGAAAAGGAAGTAATCAGTTGTACATGAAAAGAAATGAGAGAATAGACTGGAAGATTCTGGTTCTCTTTCTTGTTTGTTGCCCACACATTTCAATCTAGATATGGAAGTGACATCATCTTCCCTTTCAAGAACACTGCCCCATAATTCTCAAACACCCGATTTTCATTTGGCCTTGTCTTTGCCTAGGAGCAAAGCTTGATCAGAGAAACAAAACTGAATGTTTCCTTATGCAGCCACATATGTAATTTCTTTACACTGTAAAGATAATTTTAAGAGGCATATAAAGTATGCCCACTTATATTTTATAGGTAAGATAAATTTTGGCATAATGAGACATATTTCTAAATGCCTGGTTATGTCTGTCCCTCTTAACACAGAACAAAAACCTTATTAAAGCAGTATATGTTTCCCTGGAATTACTTTAGACTCTATAATGCGTTTTTATTTTTAATGTGTGTGTTAAGTGGGTTTTGTGCATCGCTTACTAAGTAGTGTGGTGAACCAGAGGGAGGACTGAAGAGTTCAGTGAGCCTGCTATGATGAGAAGACAGTAGTTTGATATGCAGTGATGTACAAGGTTTAATATTAACAATTACTTCTGACAAATTTTGAATGACTGGTTATTTTACAGCTGCCCATGTGCTTCATTAGCTAAAGAATATTTAGCTCCAATTTCAGGGATCATTTTCAGTTTTAGTAATTATAATCATTCTATGATTTAATTTTCATCATTCGTCCGTGGGTCCCTGTTACAGAAAAATGGATAAAATATTGTATGTAATTAAAGTAAAATTACTTTTAAATAATTTAATCACAATGGAAAATTAAAATGTATTCTCAAGTAGGAAAAAATCCTTGTTACTAGTATGAATTTTGTTTTTTAAGTAGTATTAAAAAATTTTAAGTATCAGCCTAGAGCCACTGAAGATTTCAAATAACATCCTCCTCCAAAATTGTGCTTCTTTAGAAGAATTCAGATTTTTTACTCAAATATCTCTATTGAAAATATAATGTTAAAATTCTTTAAGTTGTTGAATAACATTAGATATGTTGGTGGTTTACTGTTCTCCTTAATGTTGAGTTAAGTGTAATAGGTCTTTTAAGGTTTTTAAAATTTAAATTGTGTATAAACATTTATTTGAACAGCTTCATAATATTTATACTTATAAAGATAGATTTTTAAAGAATGAACTTGGTGAGATCTTCTGCTAATCCTTTGTTATGAGTTATGTTTGGGAGATGTTTGGTAGGAAAAGCTCAATAAAAGCAAACGTTATTGTTTACAAGTTTCATATCAAACTTGGTAGCATAGTTACTGTTTAGAGAGAAAGTTGTTCTCCTGTTCTCCCCTTCCCTATTTTACTCCCTCCCTGCTACATCCATCCCCTCTCTTTTCTTCTTCCTTCCTTCCTCTTCCTATTAATTGAACATAACAACATTGCTATTCAGAAATAAAAGTGGCAGTTACAGTGTTGTAGTATAGATGTGTCTTAGATACCTACAATTTTTTAGGTGTTGCCATGTGGAAATAACAAAAAGCATGGATGGCAATTTCCTTGAGGGCATGAGGCCTGTTTTATTTATTATGCTCTCTGTCCTAACAGTAGAACATAATAGATACTTTTATTATAAATTTTAGTATAATAATCATATAAAACTGATCCTGAACCTCACTTCTGATTGCTAGTGTATGTTTGCAGTAAAGTTTAGGACTTTAGGATTTCTTGACTCCATTTATAACTTTAGTTACCTTCAAAGTATTTTCCTTGACCATTCAGTTTAGTTATGATATCAGTAATTTCTAGTAGCTTTCTATTAATATTTATGTTTAAAAAATATAACCATGGAGTTTTCTGGACCTTGACATCTAAAAATAAATTTCAAATTTTGAAATGGTTTGTAGCTTTCTTTTAAAAAATATTAAAGTTCAGTTTTAAGTAGAATTTAGTTTCAATTTATTTTTTTATGGTAGAAAAGGAATTAAATTGCTTGAGAATACATCACTGAAAAGGTTTTTTAGTATTGTATTTTCTTTCATATTCATGATGGATGAGAGAGTGGGCACACTAGCTGTGGATGGCATAGATGAAAGGTGAGAGTCTCACAATCTTGTTGATCCCACTTGGTCGGAGAAATAAATCCTTTCTGTATTAAGTTTCTAAGTATCATGACTGATATTTAGCTATGGTCTCCCATCAGATTTTGGCAAGAGTTTTTATTTGCTTAACTCTCATATGATTCCAGATAAGATCATGATTATTTAAGTATTAAAATACAAAAGTATTTCCATAGATATCTGGTAATGAGTAGCTGATTTATTTTCAAAGCCTATTTTGTTCTTTGCTTTGCTGGAATCCGGCAGTGTATCTGTCTAGGCAGCAAACCATTGCAAATAGTAAAAAAAATTGTAGTCCTTTTCCTTGTACTTTTAAAATGATAGTATTTATAAACAAGGATCAATTTGGAATAAAATCAGTTCACAGATTAATATAAATTGACATTTTCATCAATTGCCTTATATGAAATGACTTTTCTAATACTCTAGGAAGTTTTGGCACATGCTCCAAAATTGGGATGCAAGGTTGATGATCTAATTCCACGTTGAAAATATTAGAAACATTTTCACCTTACTAAATTTTGTTTTACATATTTGTGTTCACAGTTTACTCAAAGGTGTGGAGTTAATGGTTGTCAATTTATATTCACTTTTTTTTCAATAGCTGGAAATTCCTTGTACAAGGAAAGCAGTAATTGGAACAATACTCCCTCAGAGCCAGAGAAAAAACACACATGGTTACTTTGGAAGGCCTTTTATACATCAGGACTGTGAAACGTTTGTCATTTGTATATGAGGTCACTAGTATTGAAATATTTAAATAATATGAATACTGAAAGGCTTAGAATTGTAAATGTTGAAGGATGAATAGTTTTTATAACTTATCAGGGTTTAATATTATCACAGTCAATATAATTATAAATATGAGATTTATGAAGATCTTACTTATTAGAACAAAGTCACAAAAGCAAGGATTAAAAATTCAAGCTGACAAAGTTGGGAAGTTGAGAGTCACCTGAATTCTTTTAAATTAAGCAATAGCCAAAATATGCACCTCCTAAGATTCAGTTAAATTTTCATCGACACTTCAGATTTATTAGCAATGTAGATAAAAGTGAGAGAATTGTGTACAATTATAAATATTGATTACACTATGTCAGGGCAGGGAGAAGAAATAACAGGTTCTATGCTAAACTCTTAAGTATATTTGTATTCGCTTGAAAAATACAAATATCATATGATTTCACTCATGTGGACTCTAGTGAACAAACTGATCTAACAAGCAAAACTGAGACAGACTCATAGATGGAGAGCAAATGACAGCTAGTGTGGGTGGTGGGGATAGAGACAGGAGGGATTGAGCAAAATGGAAAAAGGACTCATGGATGTGGACAACATTGTGCTGATTACTGAGTGGTGGTGGGTATAAGGGGACCAAACGGTAGTAGAAAAAATACAATAAAGATTAAATTAGAAATTATCTACTTTTATAATATAATATTTAAATATACAAATAAATATTTAAATATATAAATAAATATACAAATATAATTTTATTTTATCTGTGCTAAGTAGTAGTACCCAGACCCCCTCCCAACTTATTTTAATAGGTAGAATTTTTGTAGTTCCTAAAAATCTCTGAAATAGCATTTTAACTTGAGGATAATAGTTATTTCTTGGTTGATATGGTTGATGTGGTGGAAAAAGAACTAAGTTACAAATTTAGTTTTCCTTGGTTCATGTCATATTTTGATAATATGGTATAAATTGTTACAATGTAGAAAAAGGAAAAATATGTGCCCAAATTTGTAAAGGCTTCTGAGTTCTGATAGCATGGGCCTCTGTTTTGAAATTGTGCATTAGATTCTCTTGGTGGCTACCTAGTTGCGATAGGGAGGGAATATTGCCATACAAATTAGGTAATAGGGTTTGTCTTTGGGGTGCAAGTAATGCTTTACAAAATGCAAGCACAAGTAAATGTGACCTGCAATTATAGTTCTGATAGAATTGGTTATTGATCTGATCACTTGAGAAATGTGAAACAACAACAAATGCATTAGACTATTGTTATCCTCTCTTAATATGTGCCCTCTTTCACAAATGTCATAAATTCTAATCATGTTACACTATTTTTACTTCCTTTGATATTCTGTGCATTTTGATTCTTTCTTGCTGTTCCATCTGCCTTTCTTCCTGTTTCTTTTAATGGTCAGCCATACAGCTAAAAAAGTAATTCCTGATCCAGTGTCAAGCAAAATTGACCACGGAGCCATAATTACTTGGTTATTTTATTTTACTTTATTTTTTTATATTTTATTTAATCTTTATTGTATTTTTCCATTATTTTTTAGTTCACTTATAACTCCTTACCCCCAGCAATCACCACACTGTGTCTATGTCCATGAGTTCTTTTTCCTTTTTGCTCAATTTCTCCCCTTTATCCAACCCCGCCACCCACTAGCTGTCATCCTGCTCTCCATCTACGAGTCTGTCTCTGTTTTGCTTCTTTGTTCAGTTTGTTCACTAGATTCCACATCTGAGTGAAATCATATGGTATTTGTCTTTTTCTGACTGGCTTATTTCACTTAGAATTATGTTCTCCAGGGCCATCATACTGTCACAAAGGATAAATTTTTCTTCTTTTTTTATAGATGAGTAGTGTTCCATTGTATAAATGTCCCATTGTTGTTTTATCCACTCATCTACTGATGGACACTTGGGCTGCTTCCATATCTTGGTGTTGGTAAACAATGCTGCAGTGGACGTAGGGGTGCTTATGTTCTTTCGAATAAGTGTTTTGGGTTCCTTCGGTTATATTCGCAGAAGTGGGAAAGCTGGATAGAAAGGCAGATCCACTTTTAATTTTTTGAGGTATCTCCATACTGCTTTCCACAGTGTCTGTGTCCATCTGCATTCCCACTAACAGCACAAAAGTGTTCACTTTTCTCTAGATCCTCACCAGCACTTGTTGTTTGTTGATTTATTGATGATAACCATTCTGACAGGTGTGAGATGGTGTCTCATTGTGGTTTTAATTTGCTTTTCTCTGATGATTAGTGATATTGAGCATCTTCTCATATGTCTATTGGCTATATACATGCTATTTAGAGAAGTGTCTATTTAGATTTTTTGCCTACTTTTTAATTGGGTTGTTTGCCTTTTTTTGTTTTTTTTTTTTTTTAGGTACTTTGTAAATTTTGGATATTAACTTCTTATCAGAAGTATCAGCAAATATATATTCCCCCTCTGTGGGTTGTCTTTTTATTTTGTTGATGATTTCCTTTGCTGTACAAAACCTTTTTAGTTTGATGTAGTCCCATTTGTTTATTTTTTTCTTTTGTTACCCTTACTTGGGGAAATATATCCAATAAAAAATGTTATGAGCAGTTTTGCTCATAGGCATCCAAGATTTTGCTGCCTATGTTTTCTTCTATGATTTTTATGGTTTTGGGATCTAATGTTAAAATCTCTGATCAATTTTGAATTTACTCTTGTACTCAAAAAATTATAAGACTCTGAAGAAAGAAATTGAAGAAGATACAAATAAGTGGAAACACATACCATATTTATGTATAAGAATTAACATCATTAAAATGTCTATATTACCCAAAACAATCTATATAAACAATGCAATTCTTATCAACATTCCACTGACATATTTCACAGACCTAGAACAACTAGTTCAAAAAGTTTTATGGAACTACAAAAGGCTGCCTACATAGCAATAGGTATCCCAAGAAAGAACAGTTTGAGAAATCATGCTACCTAATTAGAAACTATGTTATAAGGCTATATTAATCAAAACAGAATGGTACTGGCATAAAAACAGACACATAGATCAATGGACTAGAAGAGAGAGTCCAGAAATAAACCCATACTTTTATAGTCAATTACTATTTGACTAAAAAAGTAGCACACACAATGGTCTAAAGATAGTTTATTTAATAAATGGTGTTTGGAAAATTGGACAAATACATGCAGAAAAATGAAACTAGACCACCTTCTACACCATACACAAGAATAAATTATTTTTTTAAACAATTATTTGTGTATATGTCTGTCTTCATTTTTAGCTTATATTTATCTTAAGGGGAGGACATTGTAATTTTCTATCTCCTGTCCGTCTTTTATTTTTATTTTTTATTTTTTAATACTTTTTATTGTTGTTCAAGTACAGTTGTCTCCATCCCCCCCCCCCCGACTCCCCCACACGTCAGCCATCCCTACCTCCCACCCTCATCCCCACACCACTTTGGCTTTGTCCATGTGTCCTTTATACATGTTCCTTGACAACCCTCTTTTAAATATCTGTTGAATTAAATGAAATACTTTAATGTCTAATAATGTTATAACACACATGTATTGCTAATTTATTTCTATTGCTGGATATTTAATATTTTAATATTTTTCTACAGCAAACTTCATATTGTTTTCAGTTTTCAATCATATTTTTTTCTGAAATTTTCTTCCTATGCCTTGCCTCAAGTCTTTGCCCTTAAATTCCCAAAGAGTAAAACTTTCTTTTGATAATCCCTTAAAAAAAACTCTTACTGAGAACCTGTGAAAGTTTTTATATTCATAAATACTGTATATTTCCAATAAGAATTCAATTTTAAAAAAGATTATTGGCTTCTCTTTTCTGTACATTTATATACCACAAAAAAAGGATCTAATCTTGGCTCTAGGCCCCTAACCAGTTTGTCAACAGCTTGCTGCTTAAATCTAATGCCCTTGCCTCCCATTCATCTTAGTTGAAATAGAATTATTGACAGAAATGATTTCTGGAGGGAAATTAAGAAAGATAATTAATGTGGTGCCCCTTATAGTTACTAAATAGCATGTCAATCTTTATTTGTTTGGGGGAGGTGTAGTAACTGCATCCCATATAAATGAATTTGTATAAAATTTGGCACAGGGACTCTAAACTCCAGACCTGATTAAATACAAGGGTGATACTACGTTACATTTAAGCAGCACCTGTTGAAAATTAACACCTAATAGAGTACAATTACTTAACAGTTTCCTCAGGAGGAAAACTGCCTTTTTCTCTTGAGTGTAGTTAGCTTTGCCTAGAGCAATATGATGTATATATTCAGACTTTGGCTCTAAATAGAGGTAAAATGCTTATTTGTTAGAAAGTAAGCATGTAGGTTGTTGAATTGTTCTGTTAGATAGCAGAAACTTTTTTCCTTGCTATGCACTTTTGTTCAAATACTAGCATTTTATACATATCATGCAGTGAATTCTTTAGCTTCACATAGATGTGCTAGGATTTAAGGACTAAATGTGACCGATTATTTATTTTTAAATTAATTTTCATTTTTATTTGACATAATCTACATATATCATTGAAAAGCTCAGAGAGTACTCAAAGGCTTATCACAAAGCAATAGCCATCTCCCAGCCTATCTTTTCCTGGAAAAATTCGCCTCCCCAGGGCTCATGTTCAGTGGGTAAACCCTGGCTTGGCCTACGGGTTGTTTGTGGGTAGAGAGTATTGGATTAATTGGTGCCTCTGTGTTACTGGTTGTTAAATATTTTGAAATTTATACTTATTCCTACCTACCCTTAATTCTAATTCCCCAGAACCAATTACTTTTAATTCTTTTATAAAGAATGAGAGATAATTTATACAGAATCACACAAAAGAAAAACAAAGACAAAAAGATAAGATACGCAATTTCAGTAAACTATGGTCAGCAACAAAATTATTTATATATTCATAATATTGTTAAATTTGAATACTGATTTACCTCAGAACTATAATATAACTATATTGGGAGGATGTAAGAAGTAGAAATGATGTGTGGATGACATAAATGTGTAAGGTAACATAAAACTCAGTTAATAGTGTCTAAAGTTTATGAGGCGGCCATATATAAATAAAACAAATTGTTTAGAAATATGAAAGCAAATAGCAGAAGAAACATCTAAAGATTTTATTTTTTCTGCTCACATCTTCTATACTTTTAGTGATTACCCTAGAAATTGAAATTTGCAAACTTACCTTATTAATGTTCAAATACATTTCAGCACTGTTGTTCTCTCAGAAAATATAAGAACTATAGAACAATTTATTTCTATTTAACACCCCATCCTCAAATTTACATGTTATTGATTTAGTATATTTTAAGTCTATTTTAACCACAAAAGCCTATTATCATTGTTTTTATGGCTGTTATTCATTTTTCACTTGTCTTTGGTATCCATTTCTGGGATCACTGTTCTTCTGCCTATAGTACCCCCTTTAGAATTTCCTTTGATGAGGCAGGTGTACTTTAGCTTGGGTGGAGGGCGGTGTCATGCTGGACAGTTAGAATCTTTAATGCATAAAGAACCTTACATGGACGTAAAGAACCTTACATGGAAGCATTTAAAAATAAAATAGAAGAGTTTGTTTTGGTTGAATCTGCTTAGATACCTAGATCATAGTCTGTGATCTCTAATCTTTTGGCTTCCATTTTCATGCCTGTAAATTGAAGCAACAGAACAAAATGGTCATTTTCTAGACTATAATTCCCAGTCCTTTGACTGAGACCCCTTTCTCTGTTAATACAATCTATCAATTTATGATTATCCATAAGCAGAATTACCTGTCATTTTTTTCTTTTGTTCATACTGATATATAATTTATTTGTCAATTGTTTCCACAAAGCAGTAGCCACAGGATAAAACAGAAGGGAGTAAATGATTAGATATAGAATGTAGAATTTTTTCTGGTGACTTGTATTCTTATCCCAGACTTTATTATTTGTACTATTAGAAGGAGAGTGGTGGTGAAACTAGGGTTTTTGGGCTTCTTTATCCATTGGGCCTCAAGGTTTTGAGGGACTCTCATAGTATGCCCCCAGCAATACTGGAGTGTCCCTCAACACCAAGGGGCAACATCCACATTGTTTTCTATGTGAATAATGTCCTCTGAAATTCCATGGATTTCAAAAAATCTATATCCTGGATTTTGCTACATTTTGAATTACAGTACTTGGAATTGTGCAACAGGGTACCCTGATATCAAGGGAAAAATCTACCTGCCCAAAGGTAAAGATCTGAACAAATCCTATTCTCATAAATTCCAAGAAAAAAGCTACCCAAGGAGAACAATTGTAAAGAAGGAGCAGTGTTCAAAGGGAAAGAGCAGCCAAGAGATTTTCATTCCTGCTTATAGTTCTGGTTAAGAAAGTTGAAATCAGGCAATCATTGGGTACAAGTTTAACTATATAGTATGGCAGCATCCACAACAGTGAGCATATATTATCTGTTGTATCTGTGTTTTCATTTTCATGAATTCATTTAATTTCCAAAGGGTATAAATTACTTGACTTCCCTTTCTACTCTTGCCTAAGAATTTTTCTTTGTTTTGTGAAAACAGAAAAAAAAAAGCATTGTTGATGCTCATGGTAAATGATGCAACTGAGTTCATTTTTAATAATAATTTCACTGAAGGGATTTTTTTGAAGGATGGGAAGGCATTTTTACCATCAAATTCTGTTTTAATTTTATTCTATATAGTAAAGTTAGAAAAACACATCCTGAAAGGCTATGCTAATGATTTCTTTCTATTTATCTACATATCGATGTCTTCACAATTATGGGCTTTTAGAAATATATGACAAGTACTTACCATTTGTTTGACAACATTTTTGTTTTGAAAATTTTTATAATCTCCTATAGAAAGAGGGAAAATTGATATAAGGAAAAAGTAACTTTCAATTTCTTTCAATCAAAGTTATTATTCCCAGCTTTTAATCCTTGTAGTGGAGTAAGGCACCTACTTTTCTATGTGCTTTCATGTTGCCACCTACATTTCTATCCCTTTCCATCCTTAAGGTTACCTCATTTGATTTATTATTTAACCATTCCTGAGATACCTTCATTTCCTTAAGTTTATGTAATATGTTTTGCCTCCCATTTCTTCTGATTTTGCATTTATTCATTTTCATATGAAGTTAAATGAAGTTAAAGCCCTCACTCATTCTCTAGTAAATTTAAAAATAGATAAAACTTACACACTCTTGTTCTGGCTAGTACTACATGGTATATTGTGCATTTAATTTTGTGGTTAAACAGTATGTGTTTTGAGAATGCAAGTGATGAAGTGTTCTCCGTTAGCTATCTCCATTAATTAATTTGAAAGTCATCACTGACTCAAACATGTGTACACATATCTAGATTTCTTTCATGACTTTCCCATTGGTTAAATAATTTTTTAGTGATTCCAATCTCAAGCTAATCATGTAATCCTGTAGTGGTTAAGTATGTAGTGGAAATAAAACTGGACTATCTTTTAAACTCATCAGCATGATTTTTTCCACAACCTTTAAATTGTATTATTTGAATGCTATATATGATCCTGCCATTATGAAATTTAGCCTTTTTACTGTAACTAAAATTAGTGCAGTCATATTACAAATGACTAATGTGTCATTTAATGACCACTAATCTAAATTAGATTTCAAATATAAACTATGCATACATTTCTTTAAAAGTTTTAATGTTGTTTATAAAATGGCACTAAAAAGAAACTTGTTTCACAGTGTTAATAAATATTTGTTAACTGTCTTCTGGTAATTTATTTTCCCACTCTCAGTTTTTAATAGCCCTCAATATCCATTCAGTGGTCTTTGCAGGTCTAGAGAAACTCCTGACACCCTAAACTCCAGGATTTGAGTGCATAGCTAAAATAATTCCGTATCTCTAACCTAATTCAAGGGTAGTATGTGACTTAAGATGTTCTAGTAACAGTAAATAAAGGAATTCTGTTGGGAATATAGGGATTATGATACTTGCATTATTATTGGTTTTTAGCAACAAGTAATACTTAAATCACAAAATTATCTGATCTGAAGAGGTAGAGCTGCTCACAATTAGGACCAGCACTACATGTCTTAGTGAGTGTGCATGAGGTTATGATATATAGCAAAAATCTCTCATTCAATTTCTATAACAGCAAAGTTATATTGGTTGCTTTTGTTACAGGTCAACTTCAAGCCACTGCTAGTCAATGACTACTGTACTCTTTTTTTCTGTGTTTCTTTATCAACAAGTATGTGAAGAAAATTTTACTTTTTTAGTTCATCATATTTTCCCTCTAAGAAGGAAAAGAAAATTTTGATGCACATCTAAAATTCTTAAGGCATATGCAAGTCCAGATTTAACTCTTGCTTGTTTAAATATAATTTCCTGAATCAAATTTACTAAATATATGTCTGAAAATTTTTCTTGAAATTTTGTTACATCAATTAGTGACAGAAATAGGCAATAAGCTGTTTTTATTGCTTTGTGTATTAGTTCAAAACAATAACAATTACATAAACAGATAGTAGAGGGTTTGGAATAGGTAACAGGAAAGAAAGTCATGGAACTACCCAGGAAGTAGAGGTACAAATGGAACAGTTTCCACTTAATTTATGATGCAAAAGGTATCAGGTGCCTCACATAAGCAACATGAAGGATGAGAACCAGGACTGGTTCTAAGGAACTGGGTAGGATCTAAGGGAATCTGCAGAGCCAAGATCTTTCTATAGGAAATACGTGTTCAGGATATCACCATTGTCATAACTGTCATTGGGCATGTGACATTGCTGGCCCTTAAGCCATTTGACAGTTAACCGATGTGCTACTTTACTCCACATCTTTGAACATTAGCTTTATGCCATGTAATTAGCCTCTCAACTCTTAGGTGCCTCCTTTGTAGAACCTCTAACTGACCCATTATATTTATGTCACTCCCCCAATGTTCATTTTTCTGAGTAGCAGCTACAATTTGCTGCATTGTGTCACATGTCTAATAATTCTAGCTGCTAAAGCAAGTTGTGAGAGACATCTTTTCACATACTGAAGTATGTCCACATAACCAATAATCAACTAAAAACACAAAAATTATCTAATCACATTTTTGCCTATCAGACTAACAAATATTAAAATCACTGATAATATTAAATATAGCTAAGAGCATGAGGAAACCAGCATTCTTATAGTAAATTGGTACTTTCTATAGAGGAGTTTGTTAATAAGAAGGAACTAAAATATGAGTGTGTTTTAAAACAGACATTTTTTCTAGGAATTTGTCATAAGGAAAACATCAAATAAACATGAGATGGTAGATGTCAAAGGAATTTATAACATTGTTTACAATAAAGGGAAATAAAATAAATACCAATCAAGAATGAGATAGTGCTAGAAATAGAGAAAGAGGGAGAGAGAAAGAGAGAGAGAAAGGAAGAGAAAGATGTTTATAAGTTTGTTAAAAAAATAGTAATTACTTCCTGCTTGCAGAACTTTGGGTGAATTTTTATTTTCTCCTTTGTATATTTTCATATTGCTAAGTTTCCTATATGAATATACACTATTTTAATAATTAAAAAATAATCTCATTTTATCTAGAATTTTCATGGAGATTGTTAAAAGAAATAATCCTACATTCTGTTTATGTTTCTGAGTCTTTATTTCTTCCTCCTAAACATGAGAGGATAAGCATGTATGATGTTTTATTTCATGGACCCTTAAACATCCAAGATATTTACTCTGTAGAGTACTTCAAATCAAAGTATATCTCCTTTAGAAATAAAGGTGGAATAAGGTAGACTTGAATGAGTGGTGTTTAGTTGGAAGGTGACTCTGATTTACAATATTTCTAGAGGAGCTTGTATAGTGTTGTGAAATCAGATATGTTGGTGAGGTGGGAATACATGGTGCCTCTTGACACTTCTCTTATGAACTCTTGGAGAGGATTTTAAATATCTGCAGACATCAGAAAGCTAATATCAATGACAGTTTTTATTCTCAGAGAAAGTGTCATGGAAAGAGAACCCATCCAAAAGAATTCTAAAATACATTACCTGACCAGAGAGGAAATCCAGGCATCTAATAAACACATAAAAAAGATTCTCAACTTTATTAGTAATTAGGAAATTGTGATTTTATGTCACAATGAGCTATCACAAAATGTGTCAAATTAGTGGAAATTAAATAGTCAGAAATATCAAATGTTGGTAAAAATATGAGGCAATGTGTACTATGTTGGTGGATTGTAATCTGGTTCAGTCACTGTGGAAAACAGATTTGACATTATCGAGGAAAATTGAAGATGTCCATATCCAATGATTTAGTTATCTAATCCCACTTCCATTTGTATACCATAGAAAAAAAACTTGTATGTGTGTAACATGTGTTCATAGTAGCTTTTTAAAATAATAACCCAAAGCTGGAAACAGTTCACATGTTCATCAATAGTAGAATTTTTAAATTTTGCTACATTTGTAAAATAGAATACTATATGACAGGTTTCCTAATATGGATAAACATATACATAATAGTGAGTGAAAAAAGAGTCAAAAGATAGGTGCAGTATGATTTGAATTTTATGCAGTTGAGAATCTGGAAAAATTAAGCTATTATTTAGGGATTCATAAATAGAAAAATGTAAGAATGAATAATTCATAGAAATCAGAATAATGGTTATATCTAGTGGGAAGGGAGAGAAATATAATTAGGGAGGGACACACAGGAGGCTTTTAAGACATTGACATTCTGTTTCTAAAACCTGAGTGGGTTATAATTGTTTTTATAATGTACTTATATATTTTATATATGTTTATGAAATTTTAACATTATTTTAAAATTTAAAAATAAAAACTTAAAATAGAGCTATGGAGGAAAATACAATAATTACTTCTATATGCCTCTTTCAACTTTTCTTTATCTGGTACTGGCAGTTCTTAAGAGATGTAGAAAGGTTGTGAACTGGAATGAAGGAAAGTGGTTTAAGTTAGGGGAAAGTGATGGTACAGCTAAAGTATTCCTGGGGCGTCTCCAACTCAGTTGAGATATGTGTCTATACCTTGAGAGAACACATGTGAGAGGAATACAAGCATGACTGAAGTTATAATACCTATGCAAGAAAAGTGAAGAAAAGATATTGAGAAGGATGTATATTCTGTTTCTATTGGATAAGTGTTTTATAAATGTAAATTTCATCTAATATTTTGATGACATTGTTTATTCTTGTATATCCTTACTGAATTTCTGTCTATATATCACTCAGAGAGAATTGTTAAAATCTCCAATTATAATTATGGATGGATCTGTTTCTTTCTATACATCTATAAGTTTTTGCTCCATGTATTTTGTAGCTCTGCTGTTAGGTACATAAAAGTTTAGACTTGGTATATCTTCTTGGTGAACTAAAACTTATATAGTATCATTATATAATACCCCTCTTTAACCCTTTAACTTTTTTGCTCTGAAGATTGTTTTTTTCTGATTTTAATAGAGCCACTCCAAATACCTCTCCATTTTTTTACTTTAATCCATCAATGTTAGTGTATTTGAAGTGAGTTATTTTAATACACAATTATAGGTAAGTCATGTTTGTTTATCCATTATGACAATTTGTCTTAATTGTATGTTTAGATTACATAAATGTAATGTGATTTTTGATATGTTTGACTTAGGTATATTAGTTTTCTATTTTTATATTAATTATGCTGTTTTTCATTCCTATATTTTATCTTTCTTAAGTCATTTGGATTACTTGAATATTATTTTGTATTTATTTTCTTTTATCATTTGTGATATCTCTCTTTTTTTAGTGGTTGCTGTAGTGATTACAAAATACTTAACTTTTCACAGTTTACTTACATAAATATTTTACTGTAGTTGACCTTTGAATAATGCAAGGGTTAAGGACACTAACCATACCTAGAAGTCAAAAATTTGAGTATAACTTTTTAAAAAGATTTTATTTATTTATTTTCATTGATGGGAAGGGTGGGAGAAAGAAAGGTACAGAAACATCAATGTGTGGTTGCCTTTCACACACACCCTACTGGGGACCTGGCCCACAACCCAGGCATGTGACCTAACTGGGAATCCAACTGGCAACCCTTTGGTTCACTTGCTGGAACTCAATCCACTGAGCCACCGCAGTCAGGGTGAGTAAAACTTTTAACTCTCCCAAACCTTATATTGTCCTTTGGTATTCATGGGGGGGATAGGTTCCAGGACCCTCTGCAAACATCAACATTTACAGATGTTCAAGTCACCTATATAAAATAGTGTAGCCCAATGCATACAGTGAGCCCTCTGAACCTGTAGACTCCCATCCACTGATCAAAACAGTACTGATATTTATTAAAAAATAAAATCTGGGCTTCTGGACAAGATGGAGGCATAGGTAGACATGCTTCATTTCCTTGCACAAGCACAAGAAGGATCACAATGAACTTCAAAACAAAAAGTGTCAGAACTGCCAAAAAGTTGAATTGTATGGAATTCTGACAACCAATGACTTAAAGAAGCCATCCAGACAGGTGTGCTAACATAGGGAGTTAAAGCAGCTCTACATAATATACATAAATAAATAAAGGGAGGCTGCTAAATTGAGGAGACAAAAAAATCTGGCCCAAATGAAAGAACAGGAAAAAAAACCAGAAAAAAACCTAGATGAAATGGAGATAGCCAACCTATCAGATGCAGAGTTCAAAACACTCATGATGAGGATGCTCAGAGAACTCACTGAGTATGACAAAAGCACAAAGGAGGAAATGAAGGCTCTACTAAGGGAAATAGAGAAAGACCCACAGAGAAACAACAGTGAAGAGAAGGCAGCCAGGGCTCAAATCAATGATTTGGAACATAAAGAAGAAACAAACATTCAACCAGAACAGAATGAAGAAAAAAGAATTAAAAAAATCGAGAATCTGAAGATGGCAGCCAAATAAGTGGAAGCCGAGTCCACTTGCTCTCAAACCCAACTTGGACACTTAGTTGATCTTCCAAAAAATTAAGTGAACTGTCAATGGAATTTTAGCCAATATGAAGTTTGGAAGCAAAAGAGAAAAGAAGACACTTCAAAACAGGCAATGAGGAGATTTTTATAGGTGGATGGGGACAATCCCTGGGCATGACGCCAGCAGCTGAGGTCCTAGGAGACGTGGTGCCTGAAGCTGTGGTGCCTGCATCTGTGCAGGACCTGGTAAGAGATGGCAGGTTAGTGGTTCCAGCCCCTGCCAGGGCAGGGAACCTCCAGAGCCTGTCAGGAAGCGACTTGGATATGTGAATTCATTAGGGAGAACCAGGCTACATACACACACAGCTAGTGACACAGCCATAGCCACATTGGCAGATGCCAACTGGGAGAGTGCCAGAGAGTGAGAGAGATACTATCTGCACCTGGATTTGGTGGAGGAGGAGGGCCACAGTTAGCCATGACTGTGATAGGCTGTTGGCTTTTTGGAGTGATGGAGGGTACAGAAAGCCAGACAGTGACTCAGTGCTATAGTGGGAGTGCCCTGAGAGACTTTTTAAAAAAGGGAGCTGAGGAGTTCCAGCCAAGATGGAGGCATAGGTAGAAACACTTCCCTTCCTCACACAACTAAAAGAGGGATAACAACCAATTCAAAAGTGAAAAACAACCAGAACTCACAGGAGAGTCCACTGGTGAGGCCCACAGGGTCCTAGAATATACACAAACCCATGCACCTGGGAATCAGCACCTGAAAGGGCACAATCCATTTGTGGGAAGCAAGGGAAGTGATGGAAAGTGGGGAGAGAACCAAGCCAGCAAGCAAGTGGCATTGTTCCCTCTCTGACCTCTCCCCCACATGTGGCACCACAACACAGTAAAGAGGGTTGCTCTGCTCTAGTGAATACCTAAGGCTCTGCCCCTCAAAACATAACAGGTGTACCGAGACAAAGAAATATGGCCTAAACGAAAGAACAGATCAAAACTCCAGAAAAAGAACTAAGCGACAAGGAAATAGATAACCTATCGGATGCAGAATTCAGAACAATGGTAATCGGGCTGCTCACAGAAATGATTGAGTTTGGTCACAGAATGCAGGAAGAATGAAGGCTATACAAAGTGAAATAAAGCAAAATATACAGGGAATAAAAAGTGAAGGGAAGGAAACCAGGACTCAAATCAACGATGTGGAACAAAAGAAAGAAATAATATCCAACAAGAATGGAATGAAAAAATAAGAATTCAAAAACTGAAGGGACGCTTAGGAACCTCTGGCACGATTTCAAATGCTCCAACATCTGAATCATAGGGGTGCCAGACAAAGAAAAGAAAGAGCAAGAAATTGAAAACTTATTTGAACAAATAATGAAGGAAAACTTCCCTAATCTGGCAAAAGAAATAGACTTCCAGGAAGTCCAGGAAGCTCAGAGAGCCCCAAACAAATTGGATTCAAGAAGAACCACATTAGGGCAAATCATCAAGTTATCCGAGATCAAAGAAAAGGAGAGAATCTTAAAAGCAGCAGGAGGAAAAGAGAAAGTTATCTACAAAGGACCTCCCATAAGCCTATCAGCTGATTTCTCAAAAGAAATCTTATAGGCAAGAAGAGTTTGGAAGGAAGTATTCAAAGTAATGAAAGGTGAGGACCTTCATCCAAGATTAGTGTATTCAGCAAAGCTATCATTTAGAATGGAAGTGCAAATAACGTACTTCCCAGAAAAGGTAAAGTTAAAGGAGTTCATCATTACCAAGCCCTCATTATATATGAAATGTAAAAGGGGCTTACTTAAGAAATAGAAGATAAAAAAATATGAACAGTAAAATGACAACAAATTTACAACTATCAACAACTGAACCTAAAAAACAAAAGCAAAGTAAGCAAACAACTAGAATAGGAACAGAATCACAAAAATGGCCATCACATGGAGGATTATCAGTGGGGAAGGGGATGGGGAGAATGGAGGAAGGGTACAGGAATAAGATAATTGGTAAGCAGAAAACAGACAGGGGGAGGTTAAGAATAGTATAAGAAATGGAGAAGCCAATGGACTTATGTGTACAACCCATGGACGTGAACTAACGGGAGTGGGGAATGCTGGAGGGTAGGGGGAGGTAGATGGCAGAGGGAGATAAAAGGGAGAAAAAAGTTGGGACAACTGTGATAGCATAATCAATAAAGTATACTTAAAAAGTGACGGGGGGGGTGGCGACCTGAAGTGTGCTGAGCAGGGACCCCACACATGCAGCAGCCCTGTCAACAAGGAAAAAGGATGGAGGGTGCAATTTGCTCCCACTCAGTAAAGTTGGAAAGATTGATAAAAAAGGTGCAAAGTGAGGTCTTTTTCTGGCCCCAGCCCCATGTAGCTGCACAGAGAGGAGTCTGCAGACTGCTATATGCTGTAAGGGTAGTTGGCTGGGAACTGTGTATCTGAGATCATTTAAAGCTAGATTGACCCCTCTTCCTTGGTGGAACCTCCAAGTAGAGAAGGTTGCCTCCAGCTCCCAGCTCCTACAGGAGCAGAAGATCTGCAAAACTGGCTGAACTGGCTTAACCCTACAGGGAGCATTTCTACAAGAGAAAGACAGTAAGAGGAATGCCTAAAAGTGTCTGTTTGGAACTCCTCACAGGGAGATATGTACACTGGGTTCACAGGCCCTATTTCACTGAGCCCATCAAAACAGCAAATTCAGAAAGTGGTGCTGCAAGGGGAATTCAGGGCTCTGCCCGGTCTCAGCTCACACCCAAAACTGTCATTTCCACTAAACAGGAGACAGCTGATGCTCTTACATAGATTGCCCTCCCTGCCCCCCACCTCCACTGTGAAACTCAAAGCTATTTTGTCAGATACTACACATTATTGAAAATGAGATGGTACAGACTAAGATGGGAGGTATAGGGGAGCGAACACACACATAAATTTCCGGAAGACTGAATAGTGCCTCCCAGGGCAGACACAAAGACCCGATCCTCTTGATTGCAACAGAAGCTCCTTCTAGAGGCAGGTGAAGGAGATACAGGTGGTGTTGCCTGAAGTTGGATAACCCACCCTGGGACCTTCAGCTCATAAACAAAACAAAACAAGACAAAACAAAACAAAACAAAACAAAACAAACAGAGATGGATCCAGAAAGAAGGCAGAAGGCAAACACCAATAGCTGAGATGAATTTCACCTCGCTCTTCCTCAGAACTTGTGTTTTTTTCTTTCTTCTTTTTTTTCTTTCACATAGCCTTCTAATATTTCTTCTTTGGTTTCTATTGTATTCCAACTAACTCACTACTCTTGGTTTTTTATTTTTTTATCCCTTTTATTCAGATTATCTATTTCTTTCATATTATTTTTATTTCAAATCCCACTTATCACCCTTTCCTGTTGTTATTTCATTTTGCATTCTTCCTTACCTTTCTTATTGTTGTAAACTCTGTTTTCTCCCACACTATGCCATGCTCCTATTCCTTACTCTATTTCTCCTCCATCTATGCTTGCAAAAGCATTCTTCCTTCCTTAAGTCAGCTTGCATTCTTTTCCCCTCTCTTATAATAGTCTTATTTCCTTGCCACCTTAATAAACTGGACTAGTTGGCCAATGATACCACAGTTATTGCTGTTCTTCTCCAACAGTATTCCTATTTGTTCACTATTTATTTGTACTTTGAGTCCCATAGGATACGCTCTACCTGTCTCACTCCATTTTGCCTTCCCCTCCCATTGATCAGTTGAGTTAGGAATTTTAATTTTTTTCCACTTTCTTAGCCTGGGTTCTTTTCCTTACTCTTATTAATTTTCCTCCCCCATCTTCTCAAAATCATTTTTCTTTACTCTAGACATCTCATATTCACTTTTCTATGTTGTATACTATTCTTACTTCCTCTCTACCCTGATTATTTTTTGCTCAGCTGTTTTCATTGACCCTGCTGTGGTTTTCTACAATTTTGTTCCCAATTTAGGCTCAATACCTTTTTGATTTTACTTCAAACCTCATAGTATACCCTTTCCTTTTCTTACTCCATTGTTGCCATTGCCCTTTCTTGTTTTACTTACTTTTAAATTTAATCCTTTCCCTTTCTTTGCCTTGCTTCTACTCTTCCCTTCTCTTATTTCTCCTGCCCCTTCCCCCTCAAAATAAGCTTTCCCTCTTTTAGTCATCTCATATTCCCTTTTTCCTATCTTATAATATTTTTAATCTCTCTCCACCTTTATATTTTTTAAAGATTTTATTTATTTTTAAAGAGGGAAGGGAGAAAGATAGAGATAGAGAGAAACATCAATGTGGGGTTGCTGGGAGTCATGGCCTGCAACCCAGGCATGTACCCTGACTGGGAATTGAACCTGCGACACTTTGGTTCATAGCCCGCGCTCAAGCCACTGAGCTATGCCAGCCAGGTCTCTCCACCCTTATTACTTTTTGCTCAATTTCTGTTGATATTGCTTATGTGGTATTTTATTCTTTTTTGCTGGCATGGGTACATTTTTCTGCTAATATCACTTTGTTAGTGATACAAACCTATAGGTGTAGGTGTACAACACCTGTACAACAGCTTAAAATATGCAGCAGGAGTTGTGACTATCATTTAACCAGTTGGAGGGAAGACCCACCAATGAAAGAGCCACCAACAGGCAAAGTCCAAATACAACAAGAGAGCCCACACAAACTGAGTAAAGGTCATCCCTAGAGCATCCAGATCAGGGGATCAAAGAGACTGCACCACTGAGTCTTACAAAACTCCTACCACAGAATTCCACCTCACAAAGATAGACAGGCAAAGCAGAGCATCTGGAGACAAACAAACAAAGGAGTCACCTAAAATGCGGAGATAAAGAACACCCAAGCAAAAGGAATGGAGAAATCCTCTCAAAAATAATTAAATGAAATTGAGGCAAACAATCTATCAGACATAGAATTAAAAAAAAAATGGTTATAAGGATGCCCAAGTAATTCAGTGAATATGATAAGGAACTGAGTGGGAACTACAGCAGCATGAAAAAAGAAGTAGAAACTATGAACAAGAACCAGGAAGAAATGAAAAATGCACTGGGAGGAATTAAAAGCAGGCTGGATGAAGCAGAGGCAAGAATCCATGAGCTGGAAGAAAAGGAAGAAAGAAACACCTAGGCAGAGCAACAAAATAAAAAAAGGTTGAAAAAGAATGAGGGTAGCTTAGGGGAACTTCAGCATAATATAAAACTTAACATTTGCATCCTAGGAATATCAGGAGAAGAAAAGAAGTAAGGGATAGAAAACCTGCTTGAAAACATAATGACAGAAAACTTTTCTAGGTTTATGAGGGGAAAAGTCACATAAGTTCAGGAATCACCAGAGTCCCAATCAAGATGATCTCAAAGAGGCCTACTCCAAGAAACATAATTAAAATGCCAAATGTTAAAAACAAAGAATCTTAAAGGCAGCAAAGAAGAAACAGCAAGTAATATACAAGAGAGTTCCAATAAGGCTATCAGTAGATTTCTCAACAGATACACTACAAGCCAGAATGTATTGGCACAAAGTATTCCAGATGATGAGAAACAGGGACCTACAATAAGATTATCCAGTAGTCTCTCATTCAAAATACATGCTGAAATTAAGAGCTTACCAGACAAAAGAAGGCTAAAAGAGTATGTCTCCTCAAAGCTACCACTGCAAGAGATGCTAAAGGGACTTCTATAAAAGGAAGAAGAAAGAGAGACAGAGAGAGCAGGGGGAAGAGAGAGCAAGCGAGAGAGAAGCACAAGTATGGAAAAATGGCAATGAATAAGTACCTATCAATAATAACCTTAAATGTGAATGATTAAAATGCTCCAATCAAAAGACACAGGGTAGTGAATGGATAAGAAAATGTGTCCTGCATATATGCTGTATACAAGAGACTCATCTCATCAAAAAAGATCCACTCAACTGAAAGTGAAGGGATGGAAAAATACTCCAAACAAATGAACACAGCAAAAAGCCAGGGTAGCAATACTTATATCAGAAAATATAGATTTCAAAACAAAGGCCATGAGCAGAGACAGAGAATGCCACTTCATAATAATTAACAGAAACATTCATCAAGAAGTTACAACCATTGTAAACATATATGCACCAAACATAGGAGCACTCAAATACATAAGGAAAGTCTTGGAGGACTTCAAGAAAGTTATAGACAGGAACACAGTTATAGTAGGGACTTTTAAGACTCTACTGTCAACAAAGGATAGATCTTCCAAAAAGAGAATTATGGAAATTGTGGCACTGAACACTTTAGATCAAATGGACTTAATAGATAGATGTGGAACCTTTCACCCCAAAGAAGCAAAATATACATTCTTTCCATATTCACATGGGACATTTTCAAAGCTAGACCACATGGTAGGAACAAATCAAGCCTAAACAAATACAAGAAAACTAAAATCATATCAAGCATCTTCTTAGATCACAATGCCTTGAAACTAGAAACCAACTTCAAGGAAAAAATTGAAAACATTTAAATTTGTGGAGACTGAATAGCATTATATTAAGTAATGAATGGGTTAATAATGAGACCAAAGAATAAATCAAAATGTTTCTAGAAGCAAATGAAAATGAGCACTCTGCAACCCAAAACCTATGGGACACAATAAAGGCAATTCTGAGAGGGAAGTTCATAGCAATACAGGCCTACATGAAAAGAAAAAAAAAAGAAAGAAGAGAAAAAATCTCAAATAAACAACCTAACCCTACATCTACAGGAACTATAGGAACAACAACAAACAAAGCTCAGAGAGAGTAGAAGGAAGGAAATAATGAAGATCACAGCAGAATTAAGTGATATAGGATTAAAAGAATAATTCAAAGAATCAGTAAATCCAGGAGCTGGTTCTTTGAAAAGATAAACAAAATCAACAAATCTTTAATCAGAGTCATGAAGAAAGAAAGAGGGAGGACCCAAATAAATAAAATCAGAAATGACAGAGGATAAATTGCAACTGATCCCACAGAAATACAAAGGGTTATAAGAAATTACTATGAACAACTATATGCTAAGAAATTTGACAATCTGTGTGAAGTGGATGGTATTCCAGACACATAGAATCTTCCAAAACTGAATCAAGAAGAAGCAAAAAAACTGCGTAGATCAATAACAGCTAGTGAAACTGAAGCAGTAATCAAAACACTCCCAGCACGCAAAAGCCCTGGACCAGATGGCTTCAGAGGTGAATTTAACAAGCATTTAGGGAAGAGCTAACTCCTATCCTTCTCAAACTATTAAAAAAAATAAAAAACCCTCAGAAAGAGGGAAGACTCCCAAATACTTTTTATGAGAGGCCAGTATTATCCTAATTCCAAAACCAGGTAAAGACACAACAAAGAAAGAAAACCATAGGCCAATATCACTGATGATCATAGATGCTAACCACTCCCCCCACCAAAATATTGGCAAACTATATCCAGAAATACATTAAAAAAATACAACATGATTAAATGCGGTTCATTTCAGGAGACAGAGATGATACAATATTCACAAGTCAATAAATGTAATAATCACATAAACAAAATGAAAACAGAAATCACATGATCATATAAGTAGAGGAAGAAAAAGCATTTGCTAAGATAGGGCACACATTTTTGATAAAACACTCAGCAAAGAGGGAGTAGAGGGAGCATTCCTCAACAATAATAAAGGCCACATATAAGAAATTTACAACCAACATTGTATTCAATGGGCAAGAACTAAAAGCTTTCTCTCTAAGATCAGATCAGAAACAAGACAAGGGTGTCTGCTTTCACCACTCCTATTCAACATAATATTGGAGGTTCTAGCCACAGCAATCAGGCAAGAAAAAGAAATAATAGACATCCAAATTGGAAAAAAAGAAGTAAAACTGTCATTGTTTGCAGATGACATGATAATATACATGGAAAACACCATAGGCTCCATAAAAAAAAAAAAAAAAAAAAAAAACCTAGTTGACCTAATAAGTGAATTTGGCAGACTGGTGGGGTACAAAGTCCATATTCAGAAATTGAAGGCATTTTTATACACCAACAATGAAATATCAGAAATAGAATTCAGGGAAAAAAATCCCATTTAACATAGCAACAAAAAAATAAAGCACCTAGGAATAAACTTAACCAAGGAGGTAAAAGAATTATACTCAAAGAACCAGAGAACACTGAAGAAAGAAATTAAGGGAGACAGAAATAAATGGAAGCATATACTATGTTCATGGATTGGAAGAATTAATATAATAAATATGTCCAAACTACCCAAAACAATCTATAGATTCAACACAAGTCCTATTAAAATACCGGTGGCATATTTCACAGATCTAGAACAAATATTTCCAAAATTTATGTGGAACCATAAATGACTTCAAATAATCTCAGCAATTTTGAGAAAGAAGAACAGAGTAAGAGGGATCATAATACCTGATGTCAAATAATATTATAAGGCCACTGTAATCAAAACCATGTGGTACTGACATTAGAACAGACACATGGATTAAGGAGCAGAATAGAGAGTACAGAAATAAACCCTTGTCTCCATGGTCAATTAATATTCAAGACAGTGGTCAGAATAAATTTGAGTAAAAATAGCTTCTTCAATAAATGATACTGGGGTTCTGGACAGGTACATGCAAAATAATGAAACTCAACCACCATCTTACAACACACACGAAAATAAACTCAAGATGAATAAAAGACTTAAATATAAGTTCTGACACCATGAAAGTCTGAGAGAAAAACAGTCAGCAAAATGTCAGATATCCCATGCAGAAATATCTTTGCTGATACATCTTCTGGGGCAAGGGATATAAAGGAAAGAATAAATAAATGGGACTACATTAAATTAAAAAGCTTCTGCATGGCTTAAGGCAACATCAGAAAAATAAAAAGGGAACCAACAGTATGGGAAAACATACTCACCAATGATGACTTGGACAAAGGTTTGATCTCCAAAATGCAGAAAGATTCATATGAATCAATAGCAAGAAGACAATCTAATTAAAAGATCAGCAAAGGATCTCAATAGAGACGTCTCCAAGGAGGACATACAGGGGGTCTCTAGACATATGAAAGAATGATCAACATCACTAGCCATCAGAGAGATGCAAATTAAAACTACAATGAGACACCATTTCACACCAGTAAGAATGATCATCAACAAATCAACAAACAACAAGTACTGTCAAAGATATGGGGAAAAGGGCACCCTGCTGCACTGTTGGTGGGATTGTAGACTGGTACAGCCACTGTGGGAAACAGAATGGAATTTCCTCAAAAAACTAAAGATGGAACTGCCTTTGATCCACTGATCTCAGTGCTGGGATTACACCCTAATAATTCTGAAACACCAATTTTAAAAAATGTATGCACCCCAATCTTCATAGCAGCGTTATTTACAATACCCAAGTGCTGGAGACAACCTAAGTGCCCATCAGTTAATGAGTGGATCAAAAAACTGGTACATTTACACAATGGAATACTACACAGCAAAAAGAAAGAAACTCCTACCCTTTACAATAGCATGAATGGAACTGGAGAGTATTATGCTGAGTGAAATAAGCCAGGTGGAGAATGACAAATACCATATGATATCACTTGTAAGTAGATCCTAATGAACAAAACAAAGAAGTGAGCAAAATAGAACCAGAGTTGTGGAAATAAGCAACAAACTGACAGTGCCCAGAGGGGTGGGAAAGAGGGATAATGAGGGAAAGGAGAGGAAGGGTCAAGTCAAGGAACACACACACACACACACACACACACACACATATTTGTTATATATATATATATATATATATATATATATATATGTATATATATATATATATCTTTATATATATATAAAGAACCCAAGGTCAGGGACAAAGGGGTGATTGAATTTGGGAGAATTGGTAGTGGGCAGGACAGGGGTGAGCAATGGGGAAAAATTGGGACAATTATAATTGAACAACCATTGAAAAACATGTTTAAAAAATGAGAGTGTAAGGAGATTTGGGGCAGCTCCAAAACTACCAACATCCAAATCTTAGGGATGCCAGAAGGAGAAGCAAAAGAGGAAGAAATTGAAAATTTACTTGAAAAAATAACAAAAGAAAACTTCCCTAATTTGGTGAAGGAAGTAGACATACAAGTCCAGGAAACACAGAGATTCCCAAACAAGTTGAACACAAAGAGGACAACGCCAAGACACATCATAATTAAATGCCAAGTTTTAGATAAAGAGAGAATCTTAAAAGCATGATGAGAAAAGCAGATAGTTATATACAAAGGATTTCCCATCACACTATTAGATGATTTCTCAAAAGAAACTTTGCAGGCATGAAGGGACAGGCAAGAAGTATTCAAAGTGATGGAAAGCAAGGACTTACCAGATTACTTTACTCAGCAAAGCTATCATTTAGAATTGAAGGGCAGATGAAGTGCTTCCCAGACAAGGTAAAGCTGGAGGAGTTCATCATCACCAAGCCCTTATTATATAAAATGTTAAAGGGACTTATCTAAGAAGAAGGTGAAAACTATTCACAGTAAAATGACAACAAACTTAAAACCATCAACAACTGAATCTAAAAACACAAACACAAAAGCAAAGCAAATAAGTAGAACAGGAATAGAAGCACAGATATGGAGATCATATGGAGGGTTATCAGCAGTGATGGGGATATGGGAGAGTTGGGGAAAAGGTACAGGGATTAAGAAGCATAATTGGTTGGTACAAAATAGACAGAGGGATTTTAAGAATGGTATAGGAAATGGAGAAACCAAAGAACTATATGCCAAACCAATGGACATGAACTAAGTGGGGGGAATACTGGAGAGAGTGAGAGTACTGGGCAGGGGAGTAAAAGGGGGAAAATTGGGACAAATGTAACAGTGTAATCATAAAATATACTTTAAGAAACAACAATTAAAAAACATGGGCATGTAAGTATATCCGTACCATTCAAACTTGTATTGTTCAAGAGTCAATTGACCTCAGTTGGAATTGGGAGATCTTACTACATTATTGTTTCTCATGTATGCTATAGTATGCTTATAAACTATACCTACATACATTGAGAATGTCTTTATTTCACCTTTATTCCTGAAGGACATTTTCACTGTATATAGAATTCTGGTCAACAGTTTTTTTTTTTCTTTCAGAACTTTAAAAGTACTGTGAAAACTGTGCTGTGTTCTTTTGCACTGTGTGGTTTCTGATGAGAAATCTCCAGTATTTGAGCCATTGTTCCATAGATAGTATGTTCTTTTCTCTGACTGTTTTCAAGATTTGTCTTTGTCTTTAGCAGACATTGTTTCATTATGATATGCAAGGACATGGATTTCTTTGGGATTATCCTGTTTCAGACACATTAAGCTTCTGGAATCTACAAAAACCTTTTTGCTTAATTTAAGAATTTTTGGACATTATTTTTTTCAAATATTTTTTCAGTTCTACACTTTCTCCACTTTTTGTAACTCTGATGAAACAAATATTAATTCTTTTTATGGTCCCATAGTCTCTGTGGCTCTGCTCATTTTTAACATTTTCTTTGTATTGTTTAAATTGCATAATTTGTTAATCTTTCTTTAGGTTTTCTGACACTTATCTGTCATCTCCAGTCAGCTATTGAGTCTATTCACTGAGTTTTTTTTCAGTTCCTCTATTTTTCAATTTTAAAATATCCTGTTGGTTCTTCTTTGTAACTTCTATTGTTTTGTCCAGACATTCTATTGTAAAATACATTTTGAGAGTATTCATGATTGGTGAGTAAGGTATTTTATAATGGCTGCTTTAAAGTCTGTCAGATTATCCCAACATCTGTGTCCTCTTGATGTTGGCACCTGTTGTCTCTTCCCATATGAGTTGAGATTTTCCTGGTTCTTCATATGCCATTTAATTTTGGATGTTATCCTGGACATTTTATTTTTATGTTTTTATTTTTAGAAGACTTTATTTATTTATTTTTGGGGAGAGAGGAAGGGAAGAAGAAAGAGGGGGAGAGAAACATCAATGTGTGGTTGCCTCTCACGTGCCCTGTACTGGGGACCTGGCCTACAACCCAGGCATGTGCCCTGACTGGGAACCAAACTGGCAACCTTTTGGTTCACAGGCCCACTCTCAGTCCACTGAGCTACACCAGCCAGGGCTATCCTGGACATTTTAAATATTGTTATGAAACTCTGGGTCTTACTTAATTCCATTGGTTATATTGATACTCACATTTTTTTCTGCTTATATTGAAGCCACAAGTTCCACCTAGACTGGTGGGCTGTGTTTCTAATATCAGTTCAGTCCTTGAAGTTTTTGCAGTGTGTTTTGGATTTTCCTGGCTATGTACCACACGATGCTCAGTTTGGAACTTGAATGGTAGTCTTCCCGTTAATTTAGTTCTCAGCCCTTGGTATGCTGAATAGGATCACATTTTTACCTGTGTAGCTGGAATGAGTCCAGAAGTTCATAAACACCATTTCAGTTTGTTTCTTTCAGTTCTTTCTTTATGTCATCACTGTTAAACTTTTCAATTCCCTGCCATGGGTTTGTTGCAGGCTGAAGCATGGTAGAACAGAGGAATTTAAGGGTGTTTCTGTATGATCTGTGAGCATTTGGAGTTCTGTTACCTGTTGTTTGAGTCAGAAATAAACGTTTTTTTTTTCTGGTGTTTTGTCTGTACAGTAGAACTCATGTCTGCACTCCTGGTTGTGTTAATATTCTGGCCAGGAGATGCCAAAGGGGGAAAAAAAAGATAAATTAACCTCTTGTTTGCTGGCCCGTCTTATTCTGGAATTTTCTCATCTGACTATTGATATCAACTTTTTTTTAAATTTTATTTTTAAGTACAGTTTATTTTCAATATAATTTTGTATTAGTTTCAGGTGTACAACAGTGTTTAGACAATCAAATACTTAACAAAGTTATTCTCCCAATAAGCCTAGTCACCTGGCATCATAAATAGTTATTATAATATTATTGACTACATTACTTATGCTTTGCTTTACATGCTAGTGACTGTTTTGTAACTACCAATTTGTATTTCTTAATTCTTTCACCATTTTTACCCAGACCCCTAAATCTCTCCCCTCTGGTAACTATCAGTCTTTTCTCGGTATCTGTGAGTCTTTTTCTATTTCGTTTATTCATTTATTTTGTTCTTTAGATTGACATCTAAGAGAAATCGCGATATTTGCCTTGCTCTGGCTGATTTATTTCACTTAACATAAAGCCTCTAAGTCTATTCATGAAGTTACAAATGGTAAGATCGCATTATTTTTTATGGCCAAGTAATATTCCATTGTATATGTGTATCACCACTTCTTAATCCACTTATATCTATTGATGGAAACTTAAGTTGCTTCCATATCTTGCCTATAGTAAATAATGCTGTAAGAAATTAGGGGTGTATTTATTCCTTCAGATTAGTGTTTTGAGTTTGTTTGTATATATTCCTAAAAGAAGAATCACTGAATCATAAGGCAGTTCCATTTTTAATTTTTTGAGAAAACTGCATGCTGCACCAACAAGGCATGACGGTCCTCTTTCTTCAATGTCCTTGCCAAAATTTGTTGTTTGTTGATTTATTGATGATAGCCATTGTGACAGGTGTGTGGTGGTATCTCACTGGGTTTTAAGTTATATTTTCTGATGATTAGTGATGTTGAGCATTATTTCATATATTTTCGGTCATCTGTATTTCCTCTTTGGCTCAGTGTGTATTCAGGCTCTCAGCCTATTTTAATGGGAATGTTTATTTTTTGGTGTTTATTGTATGAGGTCTTTTTTTTTAAAGATTTTATTTATTTATTTATTTTTAGAGAGGGAAGGGAGGGAGAAAGAGAGAGAGAGAAACATCAAAGTGCGGTTGCTGGGGGTCATGGCCTGCAACCCAGGCATGTGCCCTGACTGGGAATCGAACCTGCGACACTTTGGTTTGCAGCCTGCGCTCAATCTACTGAGCTACTCCAGCCAGGGCTCTAATTGTATAAGGTCTTTATAAATTTTGGAGATTAACCCCTTTATAATTGGCAATTATATTCCTTTCAGTGGGTTGTCTTTTTGTTTTGTTAATTGTTTTCTTTTGCCTTGCAAAACCTTTTTCATTTGATGTGTTTTGATGTGTTTTGTTGTAGCTTATTTTTTCTTTTCTCTCAAGATTGCTGTTGCTATTTGGGGTCTTTTGTATTTCCATATGAATTTTAGGATGATTTGTCCTAGTATTGTGAAAAATGCTATTAATATCTTGATAAGAATTGCACTGAATCTATAGATTGCTCTGGGTAGTTTGGACATTTTAATGATAATTGTTTAAATCCATACACAAGTTATATGCTCCCATTTCTTCCTAGATTTATTTCTTCAATGTCTAATAATTTCCTAAGTATTGATCTTTTACTTCATTAGTTAAATTCATTCCTAGGGTTTTTAAAAATGTAATTATAAATGGGAGTGTTTTCTTAATTTCCCTTTCCGGTGGCTCATTATTTGTCTAGAAAAATGCAACTGATTTCTTGATTTTTTTTTGTATTCTGCCAGTTTTCTGAATTTATTTATCAGTTCTTGTAGTTTTTGATGGAATCTTTAGGGTTCCCTATATACAGTATCATGTCTTCTGCAAATAATGTCAGTTTTACCAATTTGGATGCTTTTCTTCTTATCTGATTGGTGTGGCTAAGACTTCCAATAATATGTTGAATAAGAGTAGTGAAAGTGGAAATCCCTGTCTTGTTCCTGATCTTAAAGAAATACTTCTGGTTTTCACCCATTAACTATGATGTTTGCTGTAGGTTTGTCATACATGACTTTATTATGTTGAGGTATGTTCCCTCAATTCCAACTCTGCTAAGAGTTTTTATCATAAATGTGTGCTAGATTTTGTCAAATGCTTTTAGAGCACTGCTTTGATTTCATTGGCTGTAATTTGTTCAGATTTTCTGTTTCTTCTTGATTTAGTCTTGTTAGATTGTATGTTCCTAGGTATTTATCTTTTGTATTTCCAGATTGTCCAGTTTTTGGCATATAATTGTTCATAGCCTTTTCTTATAATATTTTGCATTTCTGTTGTGTCAGCTGTTATTTTTTCTTTCATTACTGATTTTGTAAATTTGGGTTCTCTTTTTTCTTGATGATTCTGGTTCAAGTTTTATCAATCTTGTTTGTATTTTCAGTGAACCTACTCTTGTTTTCATGGATCTGTTGTATATATTTGTTAGACTCTATTTCATTTATTCCCTCGCTGATCTTTATTATTTCATTACTTCTGCTCATTTTGGGCTGTGTTGTTATTTTTCTAGTTCCTTTAGATGCAAGGTTAGATTAATTTCAGAAATTTCTTTTTGCTCGAGATAGTCCTGTATTGCTATGAATTTCCCTGTTAGAGTACTTTTGTTGTGTCCCATAGATTTTTTTTGTGGTTGTGTTTTCATTATCATTTTCTCAAGGTATTTTTTATTCCTTCCTTGATCCATTGGTAACCTATTAATCATTTAGTAACTTCTTATTTAGCTTCCACATGTTTGTGTGTTATTTAGATTTTTTTTTGTAATTGACTTCTCATTTCATAACATTGTGGAAGGAGAAGATGTTGACATTATTTCAATCTTTTTCAATTTATTGAGGCTTGTTTATTGTCTAACATGTGGGCTAGCCTAGCAAATGTTCTGTGTCACTTGAACAAAATGTATATTCTGCATTTTCTTTGCAGTAAGGCTCTGAAAATACCAATTATCTATCTGGTCTAATTAGTTATTTAAAGCCACTGTCTTTTTTGGTTACTTTTGTCTGGAATATCTATCCATTGATATCAATGGGGTTTTGAAGTTCTCCAGAATGAATGTATTACTGTTGGTCTCTCCCTTTCTGTCTATCAATATTTGCTTTATATATTTAGGTGCTATTTTGGGGGGTACATAAATCTTTTCAAAGGTTATTTCCTTTTGTTTTACAGGTCCCTTTTTCATTATATAGTGTTCTTCATCTCTTCTTACAGGCTTTGTTTCAAAGTCTATTTTGTCTGATAAAATATTGCTATCTGGCATTTTTGCATTTGTTCCCATGTGTATGAAATATCTTTTTTGATCCCTTTTTCCAATACTGTATTGGGAGAGTGTTTGACCCAGAAACGATGGCATCTGTGGACAGTGTGAGGGAGGGACTCAACACAGGAACACTGGCAGCTTTCGCTCCAGTCCGTGAAGACACAAAACTTAGTCTGCCTGTATGACTCTGATAACCTCTGAGCCACCTTTTCTCTCTTAGAGCCCAGGGTGAGTGCCTGCAAGTAAGATTTTGTGCATTTTCCTTTTAAAAGAGTGCCTGGGTTTTCAGCAATCTCTCACCAAGGCAGATAGAATCCTTGCTGGTTTTCATTGCTAGATGTTATATGGACTCCTTTTGTCTTCACTGGTGCCTCAGGCTAGGGAGCCTGACATGGGGTTGAGGTACCTCACTTCTCTGGGAGTATATATGCAGTTGAGATATTCCTCTAGATTTTCAACCACCATGCATGGGTGTGGGGCCAGCCATTTCCATTTGTCTGCTCCTTCTACTCAGTTTCAGTGTGGCTTCTTCTGTATTTTGTTTGTTGTAAGACCTCTGTTCAGCTAGTCTCAAGATGGTTATTCAGGTTGATTGTTCTGTAGTTTAGTTGTAATTTTGATTACAGGGGTACCTGGAACCTGAACGTATTGTATTGGAAGCCAATACAATAAATTGATTAATTTGTAACTTAGAATTAATCTTTTAAAACTCTGTAGAATTTTTTAGAATTATTGATACTACTAGAGAGAAGCAAAGGGAAGGTCTAGTGTATTTCAAAATATTTAAACCTCATTTTATCCAAATATAATCCATTTTATACTACTTTGCTCAAGTAAACACTGGATCATTTGGGGGAACAGAAAGCAAAATGTATTTAGTGACAAGCCCGTTCTTAATTTGAACAAAATTATTAAATTATAGTGTGAAGACCATAGCTATGTCTATTTATTGAGTCTGAGAGTTGGCAAGTGTTGAGATTGTTTTTGCAGTAGGTTCTGTGTATTATTAGCCAGTGTTCTCTATAGAAACAAAGTCAACAGAATGTGTGTGTGGAGACAGAGACAGAGACAGAGAGATACACTGAGAGAAACAGAGAGAGAGACAGAGATTATTTTAAGGGACTATATGATTGTTGAAGCTGAGAAGTCCAAAATCTGCCAGAATTGTCTGGCAGGTGGAGACACAGAGAAGTGTTAATGTTGCAGCTTAAGTCCAAAGCCAGACTGCAGGCAGAATTCCCTCTTCCTCAGGTCTATCTATCTTTTTTCTTTTAAGGCCTTCAACTAACTGAATGAGAGTCACCCATATTTTGGAGGGTAATATGCTTTACTAAAAGTCTACCAATTTAAGTCTTAGTCTCATCTTGAAGCAATATCTTGACTAGTATTTGACCAAAAATATGGGCACTGTGTCCTAGCCAAGTTGACATATAAAATTAACCATTACATTCTGACAGATAATAATTTAACTCCTTGGATTATATTTTGTTTTCTGAGTATCTTCATTGTAGAGGTTGACAATCAAAGACTGCTTTTTGAGGGAAACACCATTTCTCATGAATTCTCCATGACATCTTAGATTAATTTATCTAAAATTGAATTTAAATATATTTAAATCTATGACTAAGTATGAATGGCTTAAATTTTAGCTCTTTGACAATTACATATTCATACCAAACCTTCAAATTAGGACAGAAAACCATACCACCAATAAAGTTAAAATTAATAGCATTGATTTAATTGATAGTGAATGGTGTTTCACTGTACTTAAGTGTTGAATAAGTAAAAATCCAGGACTGTTTCTGTAATCAAACTATTTTTTCATTTCTATTTCAGTTATGAGCATCAAGGATGCTACTTAGTATTTCAGTGTTCTCCGTGTACCTGGAGTGCAGCCTAGTTGCATACATTTAAAATTATGTCCCCAGATACTCTAAGTTGTTGGTATATAGGACTACAGCACAAATCCTATAAAAGTGAGTAAAAACATAATATAACTTTTGGTCAAATTATCAGAATTGCATGCAAGATTTTTAAAGAGTATAGATTTAATGTCACATGTTACCCCTAATAAATCAGAATCTCCAGTGGTGACCCCCAGATATCTGGTTTTATAAATCCTTCAAAGGATAATATGGTCATCCAGATTTTAGAATATCTGCTCTGAATTATTTTTCTTAAAAAATAGTACTTTTTGAGACTTGATTTTGGTTGATGAGTGCAGATGATGTATTACAGAATTGTACACCTGAAACCTATATAATTTTATTAACCAATGAAACCCCAATAAATTAAATAAAAAAGAACAACAGTAGTTTTATTTAGAAGGTTGTCAGGTAATGAAAAACTATCATTTCTTGAGATCACCAGGGAGTACTTGTATAACAGGTATTTTTATATTTAATTAAGTGGTGGAAATCATACATTATAGTTTTATTAGGAAAGCTTGATATTTTTTTATATAAGTTAAAAAACCTTTACCTTAGTTTCATGTTCAAGTAGCAGCTCATGTCCATTCATTATAATCAAGCCAAATCATAGGCAGAGGGAGATTGTTTTCCATTTTACAAAAATATATGCCTTTATTTCATCTATTTTATCTATCCAATGATGGAGCTACAAATGGAAGAAAGGGAGAGTTAAGGAACATTGTTCCTTTGTGTATTTGTGCCTTTAGTGTTGCAATCTTGTCAGTCTACATGTGGGATGCATGTTGTGAAGAGTAATGAGACTGGGTTGTTGCCAACCATCTCAGTTTAAGAAATTCATCAGTTTTGGGGTCCCTTAAGTTTTATACCTCACGTAGTCTCAAAGGCTTTCAAATTTATGAATCTGGTTCCCAATTTTTGGGTTACACATTGTTGGGAACCGCCCTGACTGGTATCAGAAGCTGAAATTCCCACCTAGGCTAAGGCTAAGGGAACGCCCTTGGAACCGTAAGCCAGCAAGGAGACAAAAGCTTATCTCTCTGGCAGGAATGCTGCTTCTGCTGCTTCATTCATAACTGGACCCCAAAGCCTAGTGGGTTAGCCAAAGACGGGTAAGATTCCCCAAGGGGGAAACGACCTAAGACAGGCACGATCACTTGGGAGGCCCTCCAAAAGAAGGACTTTGGGGGCTGCAGCAAAAGGGGGTGATGAACCCTCGCTCCTCGGCTTTGACATAGCCTGAGTTCTCATCGCCTGGGAGAAAATCTCCTTATCTCTTGGTTGCCTTAGTTCCCTTGCTCCACCTAAGCCTGAAACAATGACAGGGTAGTGTAGCTCTGTGCTGAAAAGGGCGGATTCCCCGGGTGATCAGGCCTAAGAAAGAATATGTAAATTACTGTGAAACCTCCTTTGTTTAGAATGCTCTCAGTTGAATGAGAGGGGTCCAAGGAGGAAGTTAGTTTGTTCCTCAAAGTCTTACAGCTCTTTGACCCTGACTCAAAATAGACTGGCAGAGTTCCTTGTTATCTATTGTTTGATCCTTACTTCCCCCTAATGAGTACTGTACTTTACCTGAATTATTATGCAAAATGGAGCCCAATAAAAGCAGGTTTAGACGGTAAATCGGTGCGCTCTCCACTAGAGGGGGTGGCCATTCCATCCCTACTTTTCCACCGAAACTAGTTTGTCTCTGTGCATGTTTTTTTCTTGTGTTTCGTCGAGCCATCCGAGTGTTCCATGATCACTGCTGGCCGGTGACCCACGCATCAACACATTATTTGATGAAGAGCCTTTTTCATGAGGTATAGTTGTTCGGTTGACAGAGTATAACATTGGTCAGATTTTGAGTTACTGTTGAAATAAGAATTTGGTAAGTCCTCAGACATCTTTGAAACTAGAAAAATGGTTTCAAATTAGCTGTTAATTCCTTTAAAAACATTCTTCTGTTTTTCTGTATTTTTTCCAGTGGGAATACAGTTCCTTAAAATTTCTAATATTAATAGCTAATATTAAGGTTATTAAAATTATACTGATGACAATTTGTGTATAATAATGATTTATAGGAAACTAAAGAGAGTGGATAAAAATATAGATTGTTTCTTGCCACATTTAAAATAGCATAATACTAGCAAGTCAAATGAAATAAAAAGTCCTGTTATAGATCCAAGTATATGTTGGGATTTAGAAGGAAATAATTTCATCTCATAATTAGTATAGAATACGTATTTATTAAATACAACGGGATAACTAGCCATTTGAGAACAAAAATGGCCCTTTACATTCTTTACACCAAAACCAATTTCAGATAGATTAAATTTTTACTTGTATACAATTAAATCTAAGTATTGAAAACTAATATAGTAAGGAAGACTTATCAAGGCAAAATGTGAAACTCCGAAGTGATTTTAAACGTTAAAACTTTAACAATATGACAACAAAAAATAAAGACAAATGGTATTCAAACTTGGGGAAATGTGTCACAAACATAAGACCTCTCTAATTCCAAGATCTTTTAAAAAGTTAATCTGAACGGTAAATCCAGTAGGAAAACATGAAAAGCCAGAATATGACAATTTATAGAAGAGATTTAAGTGACCGCTTCATATTAACAATAAATGCACTAATAAACAAATGAAAAACCTACTGAATACATAAATTAAGGTAAGCTTTTACCTCCTTTAGTGACACAAGTTAAATGATTGATGCTGTTTAGTTTTGGCAAAGATATAGGCAAATGGACATAGTAATTTAACACAGTTTGCAGTGTATGTAATTCAATGTCATTTTGGGAAGCAATTGGCTGTATTTTTTTAAACTGTAAATTTTCATAATTGTTCACAGGAATTCTAGTTTAGGGAGTGAGTCCTAAAGACATTGCTCATTACTGCCCCTCAACTTTGTACATTACAATAAATACACACTGAATTGTATATACTAACAACACAATTTTTTAAGGAAAATAGGTTAGTCAGAAATATACTAGTTAAATAAATTATAACTGTTAGGTGGCATACAGTGCAACTGCTAAAGAGAATAAGATAGGTTGAAATGTTTGAATGTGTAAAAAGTAGTCCAGTAGTATAGTCATGTACCTCATAAATGTAGGTCAATTGCAGACTGCATATACTATGCTTATACTACACGATTATAATGGAACTGAAAAATTTATAACATCTAGTGATGTAGTAACCTTCATAGTGCTATACTTTACTCCTGTGTTTGTGGTATAAACAAACCTACTGTGCTGTCAGTCATATAAAAGTATAGGACATACAATTATAAACTCTACTTAATACTTGATAATGATAATAAACAACTATGTCATTGGCTTATACATTTACTATACAATACATTTTATAGTTTGTTAGAGCGTAATATTTCTACTTATAAAAAAGGATGCTATCATATAGTATGCTGTGATATGCTGGCAGTAGTCTCATACATCCAGTGTTTATCACATCTTCCCATTGTATCAGTTTCTCTTGTGCTTGATTTAATCTCATGTTATTTATTTATTTTCTCTTAGTTATTTATTATTTTCCATTACCATTTATTCCACATATACGCTCACCCCATGCAATCATCACACTATTGTCCATTTCCATAGTTTTTTTACCTTTTTGCTCAACCCATCTACCCCATAACACCCCCCCATAGCTGTCATCCTGCTCTCTATCTATGCTCCTGTCTCTATTTTGCTTGTTATTTCAGTTTGTTAACTAGACTCTGCATATAAGTGAAATGATGGTATTTGTGTTTCTCTGACTGGCGTATTTCACTTAGCATAATGTTTTCCAGGTCTATCCATGCTGTCGCAAAGGGTGAAATTTTCTTCTTTTTTAACACCAAGTAGTATTCCATTGTGTAAATGTCCCGTAGTTGTTTTATTCACTCACCTACTGATGGACACTTGGACTGCTTCTAGATCTTGGCGATGTACAGGTTTATAGCCTAGGAGTGTTAGGATATACCCAGATAACTTAGGTGTATAATATGCTATACTAGCTATGTTTGCGTAAGTATAATCTCTGAAGTTCACTCAGAAATAGTTATCTAACCATGCATCTCTCAGAATCCATCCCAGTCATTAAATGACACATGACTGTAATTTAAATTTTAAAATGTTTCAGAAAAAATATTTATAGTGAGCATCCACTTTTAAAAAATTACTAATATATAAAATTAGAGAGAGGTAGCTAGATCTATCAAGATAGATAACATAGTACCAAATATATAAAGTAGTTACCTCTGGAGAATAGGACTGCAATAGGAGTGCTTCTGTTTCTACTTTATCCATTTATGTATTCTTCAAATTTTTATAGCACATGTGTTAGTTTTATAAGAGAATACTTACAAAGAGGACAAATAGAAAAGAAAAAGATTGATAGCTTGCTGCCATCTGGGAGTGCCATAGGGCTCTGTCTTCTGCCTTCATACTGTTTGAAAGATGTTATCAGTTATTTGGGTGAAGTCATATATGACAAGCTTATCATATTTTCAGATGAAAAAAATTGGGAGGGATAGTTAATAGCATAGCTGATTGAGTCAAGTTTCAGCCTCTGTAGAATGGGAATATTGGTTTGTAACTGACAGAAAAATTAACAAGGACAAACATAATTCACTCTGTTTAGGCAGGAAAACTGTTTAATTTAGTTCTAGATAAGAGGATATCAGGCTTGTACTTCATTTCCATACATTCAGTATGAACTAAATATGTGATACCTTTGCAATTTTAGATTATCAAGGTCTCAGGAGTTTTTGTGGTGCTATGTGCTGGTCCATCTGGATTATTGTGTTCTATTAGGAGTGCTACATTTTTCAGAGAAACATTGCAAGTGATGTACATAAGATAACAAGAATTAGCATGGTGTGGGGTCTATAAACCCTGAGACAACTGTAACTCAGAGAAGGGAGATTTATTGAGACAGAATAGTTGTATTCAAAT
The DNA here is from genome assembly GCF_004126475.2 of Phyllostomus discolor. Taxonomy (NCBI): domain Eukaryota; kingdom Metazoa; phylum Chordata; class Mammalia; order Chiroptera; family Phyllostomidae; genus Phyllostomus; species Phyllostomus discolor. The sequence goes on along the minus strand of NC_040903.2, from coordinate 140,615,756 downwards.
ATTTGAAGATTGTCTTATGACATTATTTTTCTTTGTTAATTCTGAGAGTAGAAATGATACCAACTAGAAAACCAACAATGTGAACTCGCCTTGAATAAAAAAACTTCCCATTCCTGGACATCTGAGCCATGTATACAGACATTGTTCAGTACATTCTTCACTTGGGCAGGGGTGTTGAATTAGGTATTCTTTAATTAAAAATACCCCTCTAATTCAGGATTAAGATAAGGATTATGGAATCTTTTCTTATATGTGTAGAATGTGTAGTTATACCTGGAAGAATTGTAAACTCATACATTTTGCAGAGGTCTAAGAAAGTATATCCAAAGATTATAAAAAAATTTAAAGAATAAAGTTCAAAATTATTTTAATTATATACATATCTGATAGAGTGAGTCATGGTATTTGAAGAATAACCTCTGGGGACAGAGGGGTATACTTTTGTCTGTGAAAGAGGAGGGACTTAGCATCTAAGAATCAGAGATGAGCTACAGAGGAATGGGATAGATTTGTCAACAAGAGAATGGTGATATGGTGGAAAGACCAAGATTAGAAATCTAAGCACATCCATATTATTAGGTAAATAATTTATACCAGAAGTAGGAAATTCAGGCATCATTATTTATTTAAAATAAATGTAAACTGATAAATTCAGTTTGTGATGGAAAATGTGGTAAGATTGTGAGGATTAGCCAAAAATTCAGTTTAAGTTCAAATCAAAAGTGTCTACATATCAGGGAAGAGAACAGATTGTAACTTTGGTACTCTTCAAATAGATGTTATGGATACAATCCAAAGGACATTCAAATTAGGGTAGAGGGAATCTAACCCCTGACTGTCTAGAAGTATCAGGTGAGGATTAAATCATTCAGAAACCAGAGAACCTGCTATTAAAATTATTAAAAGCCAACAATCAAGAGGATTTAATGCTAAGCACTGACATAGGGCTTTTTACAACTTGGCCTTGTTCCAAAAAGATGTGTGTGGGGCAACTGAATATTTAAGGGTGGGTTTGGTAATTCTACTTTAGACTTAGAGGGCTGTAGGGGTAGGGAATTAAGGAGAGTAGTGTATCATCATTTCAGGTGTGACAGTTGTGATGCTGAGTGTCAGTGGCTGGTTGGACAATAGTGGCTGCTGGTTTTGTTTTTCTTTGTTTTTTTCTTTCAATTTGCAGAACCTTGGAGCACCAGTTGTAAGCTTCTTGATAGCTTTTAAAAATTGTAAATATATTCTTCAAATATAAAAGAGTTTTCCTTTAGTTGAATCTAGTCTGGTTTTTGTAGAGTACCGGTAACAAATTTATTACTCCAATCATAATTGAGATCATTTCAATTAAATATTGAAAAAGTAGAACAATTTAATTGTCAGGAGAAAATAAGAAAGTATGTTCTCTCTTCAACTAATAAAATAATGCTTTAATAATAAGACAAAGTATGTCACTGAGAATTTTTCTTGAAGAAACTAAGTTATGTAGTATTTAGAGTCAAATATATTAAAATAAATTTGAATATGTATAATAATCAGTGATTTATGGTACATTTTGTTTGAAGAATGTATCCAAAGTATAGTTTTTCCAACTGAGATAGCAATTAAGCATTGTAGTAGAAAACAATAAAAAACACTAAAAATGGACATAGCAAAAATTTAGTAACATTTTTTACTCAAAAAAATTTTTTCCTAAAAAATTGAGTAAAACAGATGTAGCAAAAATTTGTAAATAAAACTTCCAAAATATGTGTCCTAGTTAACATCACCTATATCAAATTACTGTGACTCATTGATACTAAAAGCATGGTCCATGGATCAGTTGAAAAGGAACCACCTGCGAGGTTGTTAAAATGCAGACCCTCAGCTCCCACCCTGGATTACTGAATCAGTGTCTGCATTTTAATGTAATTCTTAAATATGTGCATATTTACTATAAAGTCCTGTGCACATAACTTTAAGGAGCACTGCTGTAAATTTATGTTTATGTCATTGGTAGATCCAGATCAATTTCTGTTATCTTTGAGAAGCTATCTAATGCTCCTTATTCATAGCTGATCATTGTCTTCTTTGGAAGCTCCTAGATAGAAAACACTGTGTCTTGATTAATTCGTATTCCCAATTCTAATACCATGCCTGGTGTATAACAGAGCCCACTAAATAATTTTTAAATGAATGAATGAATGAGTATTTCCTCAGAGAATCCAGTCTCTGTTGCATCTCTAGCACCTTCAGAAAGCTCTAGGCTTTCCCAATAGAAAGTAGCACAGAGCTGATAGCCCACATTTACCTGTACCGAGCAGATGGTAACATTTATTAGAGAAGGTATGGGTCTCATGCTATGCTCTCCATTCAGATACCCAATTAGGAGTAATTTGGGACTACTTAATGCTGTCACAGTGTCACCACAGAGAATATACTGATGGAAAATGAGCTAGGCTTCATTCACTGTTGCTACAACTGCATCTTAAGAACATTGTCCTTAATCTCTGGGATTTTTGTTGAAATTAATTTTGTGATTAATCCTGAGGCTTTTTGTTAATCTCTCAGTCAGTCCCAATTTTCCTTCTGTTGTTTTGACAATGTTGTCAATGTTTGCCTTTATGAAATATACTGACAATTTTTTATGAATTGTTCCACACCTCCTCTCTGTGTGAGTTTTAATGTTTAAAACGTGGTTACAGTATTCATTGAACAGGCTCTTTTGCCCCTAGTAACCCTAGGGATGCAGAATAGTCTTTAAGGGATAGGGAGGCAAGTGGTATTAAGTTCTTAACTCCCTCAAACTTGAATACTTCCCTCATGTTCAGAGTTTATTTTCACAAACATTTCAGTTTCCTGACTAATCTATTAGTATTTTGTGGAAGCCTTTCTCCCCTTTTAACTCTTCATGGTCTTCAGTTACTGTTCTCATCCCACTAGGACTCCTCCATCTCCAACAGAATATAAACATCCTCAGTTATTTTCACTTTAGGAAAAATCATATTCCTCTCATTTTCCTTCCTGAAACCTCTTTTTAAATTTTGCCCCAATTCAGGAAGCTTGGCTTTGAGGGAAAAGGAGCTACAATGTAGACTCTACTTACCTCTACTTCTTCACTGCTCATTCAGTCCTCTGTTCATCCCAGTCTGAGATCTGCTTTATACATCCCAGAAATACTCACTGTGAAACCAATGGCCTCTGAGTTGTTAAATTTGGTAGACCCTTCTCAGCTTTCCTAAATAGTTCAAAAAGTGCCCTTCAATTTATATCTACAATACACTGCTTTCATTCTGCTCCTTAGAATTTCTTTTATCCAATTATACCAACAGCTTTAAACTTGTTTTTAAGCTACTAGACTTGTCACTTCCAATCTGTCCTCTAAACTCTTGCTGGAGTGATCTCTGACAACTGCTTGATCATTTCAGTGCTCATTAAAACCTTCCAATGCTTTAAGGATAAAATTTAAGCTCTTCTGGCCAATATAGTTAGTCTTTCAGTATCTTATCCTCTCCCCATATCTCCTATCTCATCTTCTCTTATACCATTTTATACATCATCCCAAATATGTCAAATTGTTAATTTCATACATTTGTGTGCCCCATTTACTCTGCCTATAGCATCCCTCTGCTCTTTCTATGTTGTTTTTTTTTTTTTTTAACTCATATGTATTGCTGAAAACTCAGGTCAACTGCCACCTCTTTTGAGAAGTCTTGATTTTCATCACTCTCTAAATCCATGTAGAAAGTGCTTCTCTGGGCTTCAGAGCATTAAGTTTCTGTTTATTTGCTTAATATTGTGTTTTTCATTAGAAATTAGGGATCACTCTTTGATTTCTGTGTCTTCAGTCAGTCCTTAAGACTTGATCATATATAACAGGAATAGCACACAGAAAAACATGGCATAATTATTTAAGTGAATGAATCAAAGAATGAGTATATTGTCCACTAGTAGGAAATTGTAACTGGTTTATTATTTATTATCTGGCTTTAGAGAATCATCATATTAAGGATTGGTTTGTCAATGTTCTAATTTATTAAGACAAGCTTTTGTCCAATTTCTTCTGTACATATACTATTTCTTAAACTGCCCCCAAGTTTACCATGATCTCCTTAATAACCTACAACAGTTCTCAGTTGCTTGATGGCTTTCCAGCCTCTGTAGTTACTATCTGCACATCATTTACTCAAAACTCTCTCACTTTATACCATGACAGAAGCCTCTGACCCAGAAACAGAATTTATCTGGATGTGTGGTATATCACTTGGATCAGGTTTGGCAACATTTAACTAAAACTGAAATTAATAGTATCCTGTAATGTTTAACATGAGAGAAGTGTATTTCTGTCTCTTGTTAAAGAACTTCATTCAAGAGCTGCTAATGATAGATACAATGGTTCCACAAAATCATCAGGGACCCAGACTCTCTTCAGTTCATGACTTTCTCATCCCTTGGTGTGACCCTAGGCAGGTACTAGAGCTCTAGCTGTCATTGACATCTCTGAGACTTCAGGATGGAGACAGGACACAAGAAAGGCATGGCCCATCTCTCAAAGAAATCCTCTTGGAAGATCCATAGGGCTTTTATTATCTATCTATCTATCTATCTATCTATCTATCTATCTACCTATCTATCTATCATCTTATTGGCTAAAGCTTACCTTGAAATGTAAAAAAGTTTTGTCCAAGTTAATAAAAGCCCTAATTATGTGCCTTGGGGAAGTTACTATAGCTCTTTCAATCCATTTTCATTTCTAAAATATGAATAACAATGTCCATTGCACAGAAATTCTGTAAAAATGGAAGTATGCATTTGAAGCTTGAGTACAGTGACAGGAACTGAATAAATAGTTGTTGCTGCTATTAGAGATGAGATTTGAGATTCTGAGATTGTTGTAGCTCCTCCAAAATCCTTCAAATCTAGATCTGTCTGACTCTGAGACCTTTATTTTTACAGATATAGTGAAATATGGCAGGGACTAACACTGGTACCTTCTGTTTTCCAGATCAACCTCTATGTCCTGAACTGTGACATGCTTTTGGTCTGAATTTATTTTGGATCATTGAAGATAGGCTTCAAACAAAAACCTAGTTTCTTTTGTTTGATTTATCCAAGTACTTGCCTTGCTTTCCACTTTTTTTTGAGTCTTGGCTGAAATTAACAGCATTAATTATGTTTGTAATTCTGGAATCATCTAACAATGCTACAACCATTTAAAATTAGTTGGGGTTTAGTAACTAGGTTGAACTTGGCCTTTGTCAAGCAGTTTCCAGCTGACTCACTGCAGCTGCAACAATTGACATCATTTTGTGCCTTTCATGCAAAGACTAATTTGGCAGGCAGCATTCCCAGTAGAGTGGGTTTCAGAGCCTCAATGAATCTCAGGGTTGGAATGGACTTTAAAGGTCATTAAATCCCAACCTTAATGTAATGATTCAATTGGATTACATCAATACCACCAAGTAGTTTTCTAACCTGTACATAGATAAGTGTAGTGACAAAAAATAGTGAAGATTTTCAAATGGGATAAATTTTGTATCCCATTCCATATTTGAGTAGCTCTTGGCTTCCTTATATGGAACTGAAATCTGTACTCTTGACCTTGTGGCCAGGAGTACTAGTTCCGTCTCTACCACAAATGTAGCTTTTTTTGGAACCTGAAAAGCTTTCAAATGTTTGAAGACCATGACCTTGTGTTTTCCTTAGAATTTTCTTACTGCTAAATACCTCTGATTCCTTTGTTTTTCATTTAACCTGGCTTTAATTTCCTTCTCAATCCCAAGCTCACATTAGTTTTGGTTTGGCTAGATTCTTTTTAAAGTGTTTCTCTCTTCTCCTTAGGGATAAATGAAATTTTGCAGTTGTAGATTGAAGGAATTATCCTGGTAAACTAAGAAGGGAGTTGCTTGAAAAATTATGGAGTGGTGATAGGTTAGGAAATGATCAAATTGTTGAGCTTTGCTGGACCTCCTACCACTAAACCACTGTGACATATTAATTTCATACTATTAAAAGCTCAAAAGCATGAAAAAGTCACAGTGCTCTTTAAGCACAAGGTAGAGTAAGTTGTGTTATTTATTATGATCGTTTAGTCATCTCCTTTATTTTACTTGTATGGATCCCTTATTTTAGTGCTTAGGATAGATGGATAGATAACTTCATAGGAAGAAATAATGGTTGTCTTTAACAGTACACACAGATTTAAAGCAAAACAAAAAAATTCTGAATTTGACAGAGTTCCAAGTTTTATATGGAATTAACACAACAGTTTCAAGTCACTCAATGAAATACATATGCCTTCAGTGACCTCAGAAATCTTGCTCTCCTCCTGAAGAAAGAACACAACTGAATTCGGGATTTGGTAATGTTTTATGTCTGTCACTAAACAGCTGTATGTTATTTGAAAAAATATCACTCACCATCTCTGCTTATGAATGGGGGGAAATGAGTCCATTGTGTAACAAATGTGAAGTGAGAATAAATAAAATGATATATTTTCTTTAATTCAGGTGGTATTTATGGAATGATTTTCATATTTTATTTATGTTCTGACAACTGAAGACCCAGTTGGGAAAAATTAGACCAGCACTGAGTCTTCCTATTGCTTCTGTATTTTTTTTATTAAAAACTTCATAGCAAACAGTTTTATAGGCCTTGCAATACATGGTATTTTAAAAATTTTTGAATCCTTAATTTTTTTCTTTTGCATTGATATTGTCATTTCTTTCTGGTAGATATTTTGTTTAAATCCTAGTTTTAAACTAGATTTTATTCTAATATGTTTTAAAAAGTTATTGGAAATTTTTTTTCGATCAAAACTATATTAAAGTTTATTTTTATACTAGGGAAAAATATTATTTTGCCTTGTTTTGTGATTGTTTTCAATGCTTAACTAGTACTAATTAATGAAAATATTGCATCTTCCTCATACCCGTCCCAAAAGATATGCTAACATTATTAAAATATATCATATTTAAAGAGCTATTGGGCAACATTGATTATGAAAGTCTTGTGGATCTGGATGTCTAATATTACCAAAGTTGACCCACTTCTTGATGTATAGTCTTGGAATAATTCTAATTGAAGAAGGGCCACAAGTAAGTGATTTCCACTTTTTTTTCTCATAGATTTTCTGGCAAATATCACACATGATCTGTAACTTACAGACTTTTTATATTCCCTTTGTAAACATCATTTTGTGTTTAGAAATGAAATTTTATTTTCATTTGTATTGAGTCATGTTTTTTTGTTTAAAATTTTCAGAATTTTGAAAGCTTTTTATAAATAGGATATAACCTCCTGAGCTTATCTAAGTTTTGAAAATCATTCACTTGTTAGAGATATCCTGGAATGGGGGTTTGAATTGATTTATGGTATGTCTTAATTTTTATATATTTTATTTAACACAAACAAAAGAGTATTACTATTACTTTCATATTGCATGTGGCAATATTTTAATATATTAACCATTGTGTTTCGGGAATTTTTGCTGCCCATAACTATACATTCCCTTGTCTCTTGTGGGTTATGAGACATCCACTGTGTCAAGGAAAGTCATTTCAGATTTTGAGCCTCTGAAGTCTCTTTAGAGATGTGAGAAAAATGGTACTTTTGACCTGTAAAAGCTTAAGCCTTGAAGAACTCATGGCATAAAGCTCATTCCATAAATATGAAAAATATGCAATATCAATTTAGAGCAAATTCCCTTTCTACCTCCCAGATCAAATAAAATTTCTGTTGCACTGTTGCATTTGGGAGATCAGAATGGAAGTAGATAAAAGGATGAACACTTAGGGGGGTGTGTGTGTGTTTGTGTGTATTTGAAAGGGGAGCTTTGCCTTTATCCTCTTCTTTATACTAGCCAAACTACCAAATGTATCTACTCTCAGCATCCGGTCACAAAGCGTTATGTGACAATAGAGAATATAGAGGTAGAGATCAGCCTGAGGCAAGCTTAGAATTTCAAGTGTTTTTTATGTGTCCAAGAAGGATACCGACATAGCTAAGGGAAGCCCAACCCAAGAAGCTTTGTGTTCACAAATGTGGGATACACATAAGTGGCTCAGACAAGAAGATAAATGAGAACAATGTGGGATCAGTAATAGGGGTCTGTCAGCAACTTGTATTAATTGAAGATTTAGGACAGGATGGGATAATAGCTATCAATAGTAAATGTTTGTTGTTTACTTGACAGATCCTAAGTATTCTAAGCATTTTTTATGCAGTATTTCATAAATACTTCACCACCATTATGTAGACTACACTTCATTGTTTCTATTTTATTGAAAAGGAAACTAAAGGACAGAGAGATTAAGCCCCTTGCTTGTACTCTTGTTATATCCACTGATTACTTCTGAGGGGATGCACATCTTGGTGAGATGCTAATGGTCTAGAATTAGACACATTCCCTATAACCACCTCAGACTCTAAGCTCCAGAGAGGATTTATTCAAGCCAGTGTATAGCATTGAGGCTTTGAAATGACAGAAAACCATGAAACAACTAGAACACTTCACATGGATTGGATAACTCTCGGTAACCCCAGGGGGAAATATCTATATACAAAATATTGTGGAAAATTAAAATCACATTTCTTGCACACCTGAGTTTGTAACCTGAGTTTTATATTTATTATACATTGAAGCAAAAATAGGACAGAAATACTGGCAAACGGTATCAAAACTAGTGACCCAGTAAAAGGTCATAAACTCCAAAATCTCTTGAAAGAGAACATCTTTCAATATATTCTAGGTCACAGGTGGTAGACACAAGGCATGACGGGCCAAATCCGGCCCTCTACCTTGTTTTATCTGCCCAGCACCTTATTCCTACCTGGCGGCAGCTCCAAGCTCCTTGCCCCTAGTTAAGCAGTAGTTATATTTATACAGTCCTAAAATTACATTTGGCCCTCTGAAGGCAACTGTGAAGCTGATGTGGCCCCTGGTGAAAATGAGTTTGACACCACTGCTTTAGGAGATATACCTCAGAATATAGTGAATATTCCATAGCAGTTTGCTATGTAAAAATGTGCTTACCCAGGTACCTTGACATTTGTTATTTACAGTGTTTCTTTCACCCAGAACAATCTCTTTAACCATACTTCCATATATCCTTGAATTTTGAAAACTACCTGTTATATGAAACTAAAGATTAAATATCATTTAAATGAAAAGTCCAACTTAATATCAGATTATCATTTGGATACAGTTATCAATCCAGTTTTTTCTGGATTTGATATGTTTGCTATGTTTATAAACCTCACTCATTTATTTTTTATTAAAAAGTATACATTATTGTTTAGAACATTGAGAATTATAGAGGCCTGATCACTGAAGGCAAAATAACCAGGTGACTTCTGAGTTATGCTAAACTTTAAGAATTTTAAACATATGAGTGTACTTTGACATGACAGAATGTGCTTTTCTTTTATTTCATCTGAGAAAACATGTGTTAGTATGTTTTAGAGGGAAACATAAGGCTGTATAATAATTTATCTATACCAGACTTTTTTTTAAAAAGGAATATAATTTTTAAGAGAAAATAAACAATTTTAATATATGTAAGGTAAAATGCCTATTTTTTAAAACAAGGACAAAAATGTTCACTATACGTCAAATGTTTTACTGTTTAAAATATAAAACCTAATTTTTAACAGTACTAGGGAAACAAAGACTTTGATAATAAATTGTTGTCTTCAAAATTAAAGGAATTTTTATTAAAAGAACTATTTTGAAGCATTAAATTATAAAATTTAGACTGTTTAACTTTCTGGATTATGAATTAATTTCAGGTTGAGTAAAAATGCAGTCGGTTTCAGAATATTCAGACTCATGGAAGGAACACAGCCCAAATCAATCACTTAGTCATTCCACTAACACTTAATTGAATGCCTGTTGAATGGTAAGCTACATAAGGGCATAAACAGGAATGGTAAGTGATGGTCAGAAATTTATCAGAAAATCAGTTTTTAAATTGTTAATGATTAGTGACATATTGAGCTGGTGTTTACATTATTTGGAAATCACTTAATAGATTGTATTGTCTCTTTCAGGAATATTCAGCACTTCAGTTTTAATTTATTAAACTACCTGTGATTTGTAAGCATCATTGTCTTTTTCTAAACCTTTTCTGGAGTGGCTTGTCAGAAAACCACAGGGCAATTTTATTGTTGCAAGCCTCAAATTGTAGCCCTGCTTTACTAGTTTTTTTAAATATATCTCATTGATTATGCTATTACAATTGTCCCATTTTTCTCCCCTTTATTCCCCTCTGCCCCACACCACCCCCTCCACCACCAGCATTTCCCCACCTTAGTTCATGTCCATGGGTTATACATACAAGTTCTTTGGCTTCTCCATTTCCCATACTACTTTAGTAGATTTGATATCACTTTTCTATAGCATCAGTAGCATTCTGGAAATAATTTCAGAAGAGTACTAAAAAGAGAAATATTTGATCTTTACATAAACCTGAACTATAATCTTCTAATGTCACCACAGAAATGTTTCCTTCTTAATAATTTTGTACTGAAAACAAGCAATACAAAAAAAGACCCTGATATTTCTTCTAAGAAAATATCCTATGGCAGAATTTCAAATATCATGTTAGATTTGTTTCATGTACATTTGAAAAAATAAAAAAAGGGCTTGTTAAGTGTCGATATTTTATTTTTAGATTGATTATATACACTCTTGAAATGTCAGAGCTGTTTTTGCTCTGGCTCAAGATAATATCATTATATATACCCCTTCACAGGAAACAAACACCCACATAGGAAATTATTTAAATGAACCCTTTTTCCTCTTTTATTACAGCAAATAGAGATAATGAATAGGAATGTATATCTTTTTTGGAGAGTAATACAACACTCTATAGACCTCAATTCAACCTAGAAAACAATGGCATATTGCCAGTAGTATTGTTTGTAGTAAAAAGCAAACAAGTGAAGATACCCAGACTGTTGGCATTAGCCATATTAGTAAATTGTGTGAGGAAATGTTGACAGGCAGTATATTGTAATGAGATGCTATAGCTGTGTCTCCTGATGTTCTAAAAACTATGATGTTGCAGGTGAGGATGTCAGTGGTGGACAAGGTATGGACATACAATACGTGTATATCCACAGGTATTTGTATGGTGCACTTTCCCCCATCCTTAACCCACATATGATTCTGAACAGAGATGGATTTTGAATCTTCTAAATCACCATCTTTCCATCTCTATATTTATCAATTTCAATCTAGCAGAAAATATGCTTTCTTGTAAATTCTCCTATTTTGCTGTAAAATAAGAATAGAAATGCTGTGCAAGCACGCTCATACAATTCCTATGCAGTTTCCTTTGTTAAAAATAAAACTTAAGTGGGAAATTGATATAATGAAATTCTTTTCTCTGAGACATATTATATTAAAAATGTCAATTTTTGTGAAACATGTAAAAGAAACAATTACTGACAGGGTTGCCTATAGCTAAATTTCATATTTCATTATAATTTTTATAGGAAGCAAGGAAATATACAACCCTATTGATAAAGTCCATTTTTATTTGTTTAATCAATAATTTATAGTACTTGGTGTATTCTAGTCTATTAAATACTGGGACATACAGAGACCTATAGTAAGTATACTGTAGGGCTATAGTGAGGGAAAAAGTCAAATAAACAAATGGTATATGAAACTGCTATGCTGGAAGTATGGGTATTTATTTCTCTGACAGGTTTCTGATCACTAAAGTGATTCTGGATATACACTAGGTGAAGAATATCAGAAAACATTTCATATAATAGACAACTTCATTTAAAAAAAGGTACTGAATGTGAATATGCACAGTATATTTAGGGAATGACAAACAGTTAAAAGATGGATGTTCCAGAGGAAAATGTCTTTTGGGGCTATATCTACATTTTTCCTGGAGCCATCTATTCTACCTGTGGATAGAACCTTTTTATAGAAAAATATCTTGGTGACTGCTGAATTTCTCTATTTCTGGATTTTACTTTAAAAATATTATTAATTTATTTAGGGAAAAGCACAGCTATTTGTTGTCTTAAGGACTAAGGATATTTTATAAGGCTAAAATGCTAGAGAGAAAGTGACTTTAAAGATCAGTTAAAAATAGAATATTTTGATAACTGCCATGTATTTAGACTCAATAGGTAGAAACTTATTATGGAATTCAATATGAAGAGTGCAAATGGGGCATGAAGGCTTCAGTGTATGTGTAGAATTGGAGATGCTTTCACTTTCCATTTGATGAAATTGGATTTCTCAAAATGGACTCTATCTTTTTAATTCAAAGATTTTCAGCAAGTATGTGGAAGATATCCTATAATTTATGAAGACAGTTTTTTATTTTTTTATTAGCTGTCAGCTTTAGCAACTGTTTTTTTTTCCCCAGCCTTCTTGCTATTGGTGATCCTTATAAGGCAAACTGCCTTTTATTTTCATCTTCCTTAGCACAGCTGGTGCTTACACTACTCTGAACATCCTTTGAGTCATTTCCTGGTGATAAATGTCTGTATGTAGTCACAATTGTCACCTATGTATGTGATACAAAACTGTCCTCTCTTTTTATACCAAGATGGCATTTGTACCAGCCTCTAATCTTATGTACCACTTTCTCCCCTTTCAGAACCAAGCTGGCAATTCTCATATTGAATAGCTTTAAAATTGCCCATAGCAATCAATGACAACTGAGGCATCACTAAAGAATTTCTTTTATCTTCAAGCTCCAATTTAGATCTGTCATTAAGCTCGAGTAAGCTTGAACTGTCAGAACATTTTCCCTTATCACATGCTGTAAGCACAGAAAGTCAACTTCAAAATTAAATTTGTTCTGTTTCTTACTATACTTTGTAATGGTTTCATGTGAACACTAAACTTCACTGAAATAGTACTGTCAATCTTTAGTAACTCAGATAAACTGTGGCTTTAAAGAAAATAGTGAGATGCTGCCAAAACTCAAGTATGAATATAGTAACTTCCCTCACCTTCAGAGTGTGTGTATGTGTGTACGTGTATGATTTAAGGGAGAAGCATTGTGATATCGGTGGAAAGAGAACTTGACAATGAGTAAGGAGATGTGGGATGTTTCCACTTTTTGCGTTAAAGTTTGTGTAATATTTGGCAAGTCATTCTCTTCTCTGGGCTTCAGTTTCCTTTCTGTAACAACATGGGGGGCTTACTAAATGAGTTTTAAGGTCTTACTCATTTCTAACATTTGGCTTATTAATACATTTAACTGTCCATGTGTGGTATTATTCTTCTTTGAGAAATGGATTATAAACAGGTACCATTAACAGCTGGAAGGAATTAATTAGGTAGTCCACAATCTAAACCAGATCGCAAAAATGCTTCAGCTTCATCCTCTGGACCAAAACATTGTTTTGGTTGGGTTCTGTTGGTGAACAGTAGCCATCTTAAAGATCACAGTTTCTATCTTGGAGATCTTTTCCATTGACAGAACCTTCAGCTTCACCCACATATTTAAATTTCATTTTTCTTTGTTTTGCAAATTTCAGTTTAAAACAGTCTGTGTGAACGTTAGAGGTGCCAGATTGAGACTAAGGACCACAAAAATCTGGCAGCACTACACATGATAAGTATTTTAGTAGCTCAAATTGTTATAGAGTCTTGATTCAAAATTAGAGTGATTGTTTTTTAATAGTGCTTCACAAGCTCCAAATTGGCTTCTTATATTTCTTCTTTTACCCATAAGGAAAAGAAGAAGTTTGTTTGTTTTTTCAGTGAAATTTATTTATTGATTTAATCTTCATTGTATATTTTCCTTTACTATTAAGTGCTTGTATACCCCCAACCATGCAGCAATCACCACACTGTTGTTTGTATTCATGAGTCATTTTTTCTTTTTGCTCAATTCCTCCACCCCTTAAACCTAGCCCCCACTAGCTGCCATCTACTCTCTATCTATGAGCCTGTCTCTGTTTTTCTTGTTAGTTCAGTATGTTCATTACATTCCACACATGAGAGAAACCATATGGTATTTGTCTTTCTCTGACAGGTTTATTTCACTTAATGTTCTCCAGGTCCACCCGTACTGTTGCAAAACATAAAATTTTCTTCTTTTTTATGGATAAGGAGTATTCCATTGTGTAACTGTCCCATAGCTATTTTATTCACTCATCTACTGATGGACACTTGGGCTGCTTCCATACCTTGGCAATTGTAAATAACGCTGCAATGAACATAGGGGTGCTTATGTTCTTTCAAATTAGTGTTTTGGGTTCCTTCGGTTATATTCCCAGAAGTGGGAGGGCTGGATAGAAAGGCAGATCCACTTTTAATTTTTTGAAGTATCTCCATACTACTTTCCACAGTGTCTGCACCCATCCACATTCCCATGGACAGTGCAAAAGGGTTCCCCTTTCTCCACATCTGTGCCAACACTGGTTGTTTATTGATTTATTGATGATAGTCATTTTGACAGGTGTGAGATGGTATCACGTTGTGGTTTTAACATGCATTCCTCTCATGATTAGTGACATTGAGCATCTTTTCATATGTCTGTTAGCTACATGTATGTCCTCTTTGGAGAAATGTATATTCAAGTCCTTTGCCCATTTTTTAATTGGGCATTTTGGGGTTTTTTTTTTTGGTGTTGAGTTTTGTAAATACTTTATAAATTTTGGGTATTAATTCCTTATCAGATCTATCAATGAATATATTCTCCCATTCTTTTGGTTGTCTTTTTATTTTGTTGATGATTTTCTTTGCTGTGCAAAATTTTTTAGTTTGATGTAGCTCCATTCATCTATTATTTTTTTTTGTTTCCCTTGCCTGGGAAGATATATCTAATAAAAATTGCCATAATCAATCTCAGATTATGCTGCTTATGTTTTCTTCTATGATTTTTATGATTTATACTCTAACATTTAAGTCTTTGATTCATTTTGAATTTATTCTTGTGTGTTATGTAAGAAGGTGATCTAGTTTCATTTTTTCTACATGTATTTGTCCAATTTTCCCAATACCATTTATTGAATAAACTATTGTTAGCCCATTGTATGTGCTTGTTTCCTCTGTCAAATATTAATTGACTATAAAGGTGTGGGCTTATTTCTGGGCTCTCTATTCTGTTCCATGGATCTGCATTCTGTTTTTATGCCAGTATCATGATGATTCAGTTACTATGGCCTTATTGTATAGTTTGATATTAGGTCATGTGATTCCTCCAACTTCTTTCTTCTTTCTCAGGACTGCTGTTACTATATAGGACCTTTTATTGTTCCATATACATTTTTGAAATATTTGTTCTATTCTGTGAAGTGTATCATTGGAATCTTGCTAGGAATTGCATTAAATGTATAATTTGCTTTTGGTAGCTTGGAGATTTTAATGATGTTAAGTCTTCCTGTCTATCAACATGGTGTATGATTACACTTACTTGTATCTTCTTCAATTTCTTTCTTCAATATCATATAATTTTCCAAGTACAGGTCTTTAACATTGTTGGTGAGGTTTATTCCTAGGTATCTTCTTATTTTTGAAGCAATTATGAATGTTATTTTCTTAATTTTTCTTTTGTTAGTTTGTTATGGACATATAAAAATGCAACTCATTTCTGAATATTAATTTTGTATCCTTTGACTTTACTGAATTCAATTATTAATTCCACTAGTTTCTTGGTGGTATCTTTGGGGTTCTCTACATACAATTTCATGTCATCTGCAAATAATGACAGTTTTACTTCTTCCTTCCCAATTAGGATGTGGTGACTTTTATTTCTTCTTCTTGTCTGATTGCTTTGTCTAGGACTTCTAGTACTATGTTGAATAAGAGAGTTGAAAGAAGACTCCCTGTCTTGTTCCTGATCTTAAGGGGGACACTTGTAATTTTTGCTTGTTGAGTATGATTCTGGCCTTGGCTTTGTCATACATGGCCTTTATTATGTTTAGGTATGTTCCCTCTATTCCCATTTTGCTGAGAGCTTTTGTCATAAATGGGTGGTGGATTTTATGAAATGCTTTTTCTGAATCTATTGATATGATCATTTGGTTTTTATCCTGCAATTTTTTATGTTGAGAATTAAATGTATTGATTTGTGAATGTTGTACCAACCTTGCATTTCCTGAACAAATCCCACTTGATCATGGTGTGTGATCTTCTTGATGCATTGCCATTCTAGAAAAAGTTACATGTGAACTTAAAAGTATGTATATTCTACTGCTTTGGGGTAAAATGCTCTGAAGATATCAATTAAATCCATTTGATCTAGTGGGTCATTTAAGGCCACTGTTTCCTTGTTGATTTTTCTGCCTGGAAGTTCTATCTATGGGAGTCAGCGGGCTGTTAAAATCCATGACTATGACTGTGTTTCTGTTGATCTTTCCCTTTATGCCCATCAAGATTTTCCTTATCTACAGGGAACAATGCTTCTTGCTCTGCTCTCATCCCACTTTTGCTCACTTCCCTTGCTTCCCCCAAGCGGATTGTGCCCTTTCAGGTGCTGATTCATAGGTGGGTGAGTTTGTGTATGTTTTAGGACCCTGTGGGCCTCTACAAGAAACTCTTCTGTGAGGATGGGAGTTTCTCCTGCTTCTGCAAACTCTACAAAATTTTTACAGCCAGGTGTTCTGAGTCTTTAGCTTTCCATGCTGAAATCCTGAGTTTCATGGCCTGTCTCACTCTGCTGTTGGTCCTCCCAGCTTATCTGCATGCAAATGTTGGATCGCCACTACAGTCTGCCACCTTGCCTTGCCTTGAGTCCTCTCCACCCCAGTAGCTCGTCTCCGCCTCTCCTACCAGTCTGGATGAATGTTTCTTTTTTTTTTTAACTTGCAAGCGATTGTTTATTTGTATTATTACTATTTTTCATTATTTCTAATTCTTTTATTTTATTAGTATTATTTAAATTTTTCTTTTTTAAAGTTCTAATCAATTCACTTAATTTAATTTAATTTTTTTGCAGGTTTTTTTTATTTTAATAATTGTTCAAATACAATTTTCTCCCTTTTACTCCCAATCCAGCCCACCCACCCAAGCCTCCTCACTTCCCTCCCATTACCACCCTCCCCCTAGTTTTTGACAGTGTGCCTTTAAATTAGTTCCTGTAAACCCTTCCCATTTTCCCCTGAAATTCCCTCTTCTCTTCCCTCTGGTCACTACAGTCTGTCCTCTATTTCAGTTTCTTTGGTTATATTTTGGCTGTTTCTTTGTTTTGTTGTTTGGGTTCCTGTTAAAGGTGAGATCATACGGTATTTGTCTTTCACTGCCTGGCTTATTTTGCTTAGCATAATGCTTTCCAGCTCCGTCCATGCTGTTGCAAAGGGCAGGAGCTCCTTCTTTCTTTCTGCTGCACAGAATTCCATTGTGTAAATGTACCATAGTTTTTTGATCCATTCATTTACTGATGGGCATCTAGGTTGCTTCCAGCACCTAGTTATTGTAAATTGTGCTGCTATGAACATCAGGGTGCAAAGGTTCTTTTGTATTGGTGTTTTAGTGTTTTTAGGATATAGTCCCAGCAGTGGAATTGCTGGGTCAAAAGGCAGATCCATTTTTAGTTTTCTGAGGAAGCTCCATACTGCTTTCCATAGTGGTTGTACCAGTCTGCAGTCCCACCAACAGTGCACTAGGTTCCTCTTTCCTCCACAACCTCTCCAACACTCGTTGTTTGTTGCTTTGTTTATGATGGCCATTCTGACTGATGTGAAGTGGTATCTCATTGTGGTTTTAATTTGCATCTTTCTGATAACTAGCAATATTGAACATCGTTTCATGTGTCTTTGGATGTTCTGTATGTCCTCCTTGGAGAAGTGTCTGTTCAAGTCCTTTGCCCATTTTTTAATTGGGTTGCTTGTCTTCTTAGAGTGGAGTCGTGTAAGTTCTTTATATATTTTGGAGATTAAACCCTTGTCTGAGGTATCATTGGCAAATATGTTTTCCCATACAGTTGGGTTCTCTTTTTATTTTGATACTGTTTTCTTTAGCTGTGCAGAGTTTTTTATTTTGATGAGACCCCATTTGTTTATTCTTTCCTTTATGTCCCTTGCTCCAGGGGACATATGAGTAAAAAAGTTTCTTCGTGAAATATCTGAGATTTTCCTACCTACATTCTCTTCTAGGACTTTAATGGTGTCACAGTTTATATTTAAGTCTTTTCTCCATCTTGGATTTATTTTGTGTAAGGTGTAAGTAGGTGCTTGAGTTTCATTTTTTTGCATGTAGCTGTCCAGTTCTCCCAACACCATTTGTTGAAGAGGCTATTTTTACTCTATTTTATGTTGCTGCCTCCTTTGTCAAATATTAATTGACCATAGAGACTTGGGTTTATTTCTGGGCTCTCTGTTCTGTTCCATTGGTCCATGTGCCTGTTTTTACACCAGTACCAGGCTGTTTTGATTACAGTGGCCTTGTAGTGTAGTTTAGTGTCAGGTATTGTGATCCCTCCTATTTTACTCTTCTTTCTCAAAATTGCAGCAGCTATTTGGGGTCCTTTATGGTTCCATATAAATTTTTGAAGTGTTTTTTTCTATGTCTGTGAAATAAGCCATTGGTACTTTAATAGGTATTGCATTGAATGTGTAAATTGCTTTGGGTAGTATGGACATTTTGATGATGTTAATTCTTCTGATCCATGAACAAGGTATATGTTTCCATTTGTTTGTGTCTTCCTTGATTTCTTTCGTCAGTGTTATGTAGTTTTCTTAATACAGGTCTTTTACCTTTTTGGTTAGGTTTATTCCTAGCTAGTTTATTTTTCTTTTTGCTATTTCAAATGGGATTTTTTTCTTGATTTCTGCTTTTGCTGTTTCATTGTTGGTGTACAGAAATGCCTTTGATTTCTGGATATTGACTTTGTATCCCACTGTTTTACCAAATTCATTTATTAGGTCAAGCGGTTTTTTGGTGGAGGGATGAATGTTTCTTTAACTCCTTGGTTGCTGGAATTCCATTCAGATGATTTTCTGGCAGTTCTGGTTGATCTTTGTTTTTAAATTGGCTCTTAATCCTTCTTTTGGTTGCCTGAGAAAGTGAAACATTTCTGCCTACACCTTCATCTTGGCTGGAAGCCAGATTGTCCCAAAGAAATTGGACCCAAGGAAGAATACAGCAAGACACATTCTAATGAAGTTACCCAAGATTAAAGATAAGGAGAGAATCCTAAAAGCAGCAACAGGAAAGGAGAGAGTTACCTACAAAGGAGTTCAAATAAGGCTACCGGCTTATTTCTCAAAAGAAAACTTATAGGCAAGAAGGGGCTAGAAAGTATTCAAAGTTATGAAAGGCAAGGAACTACATCCAATATTACTCTATCCAGCAAAGTTGTAATTTAGAATGGAAGGGCAAATAAAGTCAAAATAAGGTTAAATTAAAGGAGTTTATCATCACCAAGCCCTTAATATATGAAATGTTAAAGGGACTTATCCAAGAAGTAGAAGATCAAAAACTATGAATAGGAAAATGACAACAAACTCCCAACTATCAACAACTGAACCTAAAAAAACAAAAACAAAAACTAAGCAAACAACAAGAATAGGAACAGAATCACAGAAATGGAGGTTACATGGTGGGTTATCAGTGGTTTGGGGGAGGGGGAGAGTGGGAGGAAAAGGTACAGGGAATAAGAAGCATGATAAGTAGGTACCAAATAGACAGAGGGAGTCTAGGATAGTCTAGTATAGGGAGTCTAGTATAGGAAGTGGAGAGGATAAGGAATTTACATGTCTAACCCATGGACATGAACTAGGAGTGGAGGGAATGCTGAAGGGTGCAGCAGGGAGTGCAGTGAGGAGGGGGATAAAGGAAAGAAAAAATTGGGATGACTCTAATAGCATAATCAATAAAATATACTTAAAAATAAAGAAAGATTTGATTTATATATTTAAGAGCTTCTGTGTTGGGCTCATAAATGTTTACTAGGGTTATATTCCCTTGTTGGATTGTTCCCTTTATCATTGGGCAGTGTCCTTCTTTGTTTCTTTCTATGATCTTGGTTTTAAAGCCTATTTTGTCTGGTATAAGTATTGGTACCCCAGCTTTTTTCCCTTTCCATGTGCGTGAAATATCTTTTTCCACCCCTTTACTTTCAGTCTGTGTTTGTCTTTTGATCTGAGATGTGTCTCTTGGAGACAACATATAGATTTCTCTTGTTTTCTTACCCATCCAACTACCATATATCTTATGGTCAGAACATTTAAGCCATTTACATTTAAGGCGATTATTGATAGGTATGTATTTAGTGCCATTTTATTGTTAGACTGCTTTCCTTTCTTCCCCCCTCATTCTCTTTTTCTTCTTGTTTTTAAAGTAAGTCCTTTAACATTTGTTTCAGTACTGATTTGGTGTTAACAAATTCACTTAGCTTCCTTTTCTGAGAAGCTCCTTATTTCTCCTTCATTTTAAATGATAGCCTTATTGGGGAAAGTAACCTTGGTTGTAGTCCTTGCTTTTCATCATGTTGAATATTTCACACTACTGCCTTCTGGCCTGAAAAGTTGGTTTTGAGTAATCAGATGCCCATCTCATTGATGCTCCCTTGTATGTAACTACTTGCTTTTCTCTTGTGCTTCCCCTTGTATTTAAGCCTTGTCATTTTAATGAAAAGCTTCTTATTGTAGGCCTCTTTGAGTCCAACTTGTTTGGGATTCTCTGAGCTTCCTGCACATGTATGTCTTTTTCTTTCACCAAGTTAGAGAAATTTTTGGTTATTATTTCTTCAAATAGGCTCTCAAGTCCTTGTTCACTCTTGTTCCTTCTGGTATTCCCATGATGTGGATGTTCTTAAGCTTCATGATGTCCAAATTTTTCTTAAGCTCTCCTCTTTTTTTTTTATTTTTTCCTTTTGCTGCTGTGCCTTGGTGCTTTTTTATTTTAACTTTATCTTCAAATCTCTGATTTGATCCTCTGCTTCATCTAAGCTACTGTTTATTCTTTCCAGTGTATTATCTATTTCAGATATTGTATTCTTTATTTTTGACTGCTCCTATTTTATAGTTTCTATGTCTTTTTTCATGCTGTTGAGTATTCTTCTAATCATTACTCTAAACTCTCTATCTGTTAAATTGCTTTCCTCCACTTCATCTAGTTCTTCTTTTGGAGAATTATCTTGTTCTTTCATTTGGGGTTTGTATCTTTGTCTTCCCATTTTGGCTGTTTCTTTGTATTTTCCTTTTTTGTTGTTAAAACTAATTCATCACTAAACTGATCTGTTCTCAGACTAATTAAGCTATAATCAGCTTAAGCATCATAGGGTAGGTCAGAGTAATTCCTGTGGGTGGGGATATTGCTTCCTCTCAGGCTGATGCCATTTAGAGAGGAGTGCTCTCCCTGAGAAAGATAGGAGTTTGTTAATAGCTAACCAGTCTTTTAAATTATTTCATTCTAGGGTGTTAATGGCTAGTAGCAGTTTAGGAAAAGCCATCTCTGATAATAACAGCATTTTAACAGTAATTGAAGATCTAAGGATTTGAGACAATGTGGCTCAAAAGACTTAGGCACGGGTTTGTGGTAAGTTGCAGCTTTCCATGATTCTCCACAATATCTTGACAAGTTTGATGCCTGCTTACTTTTCTCTTAATTACTAGTGTTATAAAAATATTTTTGTAAATAAACACCAAATATCTCTTAGATACATACTAATCTACAGTATGATTTCTAGAATTGTGAAGAAGTTGAATCTACTAAATTGTTTTGGTAGCAAAAGTAACGTACTCCATAGTTGTTTCCTTGTCTAATTTCTAAACATGCTTTCAGATTTAGGGACTGGGCATAGGTAGATATTGCCCTACGTATTCTTTACATTTATATATCCTTATTTTCTTTTACACTTTGCAACAAATTATCTAACTTTTATTTAGTATATTTATTAATATGTAATGCTGTTATAACTTCTTAATATTTGATTCTAGTTTATGATTAATTTCCTATATACTGCATGCCATAATGAAAGAAATTAAAATATATATTTGCTTTATCTTATTGCCAAATAATTTACTACATTTCATTACTCTAAGATAATATCAACTGTCAGATGCACCATTATTATGTATCACTAATAAAAAACTTCTCTAGTGATGAAATTCACTGATTTTGTGCCAAGTTTTGTGCAAATATAAAACATACTAACGTGAAAATTTGTGCATTTTTGGAGTCAAGGAATGTACTGATAGGACTATCCTAAACAGTTCTGAAACATGTGTTTAAAACATCCCAAATAGGCCCTGGCTGGCGTGGCTCAGTGGATTTCCATCCCAGTACTGTCCTGGAAATCAAAGGGTTCCTGGCCCGATTCCCAGCCAGGGCACACGCCTGAGTTGTGGGCCAGGTCTCTAGTTGGGGTGCACAAGAGGCAACCACATATTGATGTTTCTTTCCCTGTCTTTCTCTTTCCCTTTCCCTCTCTCTAAAAATAAATAAATAAATATTTTAAAAAATCATCCCCAATACTATTAAACATATGATTTCATTTATTTTTACAAAATATTTATAATATACATTAGGACACAACTCACATTTCCTTTTTAGGTGTAATGGGGAAATTAAGCAAACTTGTAAAACAGAAAGAGAAAAAACCTTTATATATATGTATTAGTAATATGAACTAGAAACCTTTCAAACTGCAATTTCTTACATTTTCTTAATTACTGTTGGTGGAGCATTGATAATGTTTAAAATCAGATTCTGTACTGGAAATATTTTCAATTTCAGCTTTGGTTATACTGAGGCAGGAATATTTTTATATATTTTATGCAAGTGAGAACTTCATTTGGACTTACGTATATTTATAGTGGTAAATATACCTATTAACATTTCAATTAGGATTATTTATTTGGCCTTTTACTGTGTTATATATTACTGTATATTAAATTTGAGAGGCTCTATGTAAGATACTAATGACATTAGTATTATTATTGGTTTACAATGAATGACTCTGTTGCTCCAGTTTCTGTGTATATTCATATTAATACATAGCTCCCAAACTAGAGACAAGAATTTAGTGACATAGAACAAATATTTGTAAAGGGAATCTAAATATGGAGAAAAGTATTTCCCAACATTTTGAAGTGTGAATTATTACAAAAATGAATTCCCCTTTGGAATAAATGATATTTGATTTTCATATTAGCATACTAGCTTGAATAGCTGTACAAAACTTCTCAAATAAAAATAAAAAACAGTTTCAGATACAAATTTTACTTTCAGATTAACAGGTGTGGAAGATCCCAGGAAATATTCTGTTTGGAGGAAACATTTTGTTTGGGATACATATCTATTAGATTTGCTATGACTAAAATACATACAGTAATACTAAAAACTTTTACAAATATAAGGTTTTTGCATATGTTAAATTAAAGTTACTAAGAGGGAAAAAAACCTAGCCCTTGCTATGGGGCAGTATGAATACTTGTAACAGGCAATTTGCTGGACAAATAAGCCTACCAGACAGGTGATCCAGGGGCTATCAATGCCGAATTTCACATTTCTACATGTGTGAGTGTGTTTTAAAGAAAACTTCATTGTTGAAGCTGTTTATTTTAGAAAAGAAAGTTTTAGTGAGTGTTCTAATTCCTGTGTAGAGGAGGAGAATAGAACCAACTGGGGCATGTAAATGATTTATCTCTGAAGTTAAGAATTCCTTCTTGAGTTCGACTACTGATTCTTGGCTTCTCTAAAATGTAGTATAGTACAGTACATGTAAGTAGTATTGTGTCTGTCATTTGTTACTAAGGATCATTGTTTAGCACATATATAATAACATAATATAATGGTGAAACAATAATATCTCTATTACATATAATTAGTGAAGTTAATTTTAAATGACACAAAATGAGTCCATAGATAGCTTTAACAATTTAAGTTAGTTTTATCCTGTGCTTATCTATAAATGCTTTTATTTTTGTGATTATTTAAGAAAGGTCTATTTAGAAGTTTATGAATTATGTGAAACTTTGGTTTCATTCTGGCTGCCTTTTTGTGTTTTGCTTCTTAAAAGTTAGCAAAGGTGACCAAGAAAAATGTGAAACAATCTCCTGAATAAGTTGACTTTAGCTCCCTACACTGACTGACAATTTGATAAGAATTTGAGGTAAGGGTCTTTTTTCCTGTGCCATATCATCTTGTTTATCTCTGTTTGGCACCATTATTAAAAAATTTATTCTTTCATTCTCTCACGTATTCATCTTTTTGAAAAATACCAGATAACGTTACATGTCAGCCACTGTGCTTGGCTTAAAGAATACGGAAATGAACAAGGTATTAGTGTAGGCAGCTCATTAGACATGAGCAAGGGAAATTGGGAAGCAACAGAATGAGACCTCTAACTAGGCCAATAAAAAGCTTTGTGGTCACTCTGGGGAGTAACTAATATAGTCTGCTAGCCTGGCAGGCTTGGGTAAAAACTGTTGACCTCCAGAGACTGAGGGAAGTAGGGTCAGAGAGAAATGCCTACTGTTAGCACATGCACAGACCCATACACAAGCCACCTCAAAGGGACCACTTCTCAATTATATTCTGTTTATAATAAAGTAGCATTGTGGTTTTGAACCATCTCCCACACCATCAGCAAACCTAGATAATTGTGGATAAAGAGCCTACAAGTAGCAGGACAACACCCAAAGGTAATCAGAGAATCAGAGTGGATAGTTTAAAAATGACCCCACGGTTTTTAGGAATTGAATAGTTCAAAATAAACCTGCTTTTTTCCTAGTCCAAAAGAATATAAAGAAGCTCACACAATGATTTTAGAGATCTCGGGGCAGTTGCTCTTGGAGCCTTCTGGCTCATCCTATCTCCCTCAGAGAGTATACTTTGGCTTTAATAAGTCTTGCCACTGCTGGTTGAACTTTTCCTATGTGTGTCCTTGAATTCAGGGTAACAGGAAGGCTGGAATGTGAACAGAAAGCATACACAATACTGTAGAGTCTTTAAAAAATAAAGCAATCAACAATCTCCTCCACACAAATACACACATACAAAATAAATAGATGCAAAAGAGAAGCTTCACTCCTCCTATCCTGGCTCAAGGGCTGCTTGGGAGAGGGGCTGGGTAGCTTTGTCCCACTTCTCCCAGCCAGGATTATCCAGAAGCTTAATGGCAAAGGCAGACATGAACCCTGCTTTCATGGACATTTTGTTTTGTGCAAAAGAGAGATAACTAAATCATTTAATTTCAGAGTATGTGAGACATGCAGTGAGAGGGGATTATGCTTCACTGTAGGAATACAGAACACAAGCTAAATTTGAACAGTTGGGGGAAAGCTTCAGTTTGTGTTCATCCCCAATTATTTGATCCTCAAATTATTTGATTATTCATCCCCAAATTATTTGATCCTCAGTAAGTTTCTATTCAGTTAGACATTGTGATTGTATTAGATTCCTATGGCTGCTATACCAAATTACCACTAATTTATTGGCTTAAAATAACAGAACTGTAATCTCTTATATTTCTGGAGGCAAGAGTTAAAAAATGGGCCCCCTTAAACTGGGCCAACCAAGGTATCAGTAAGGTCCATACTCCTGAAGGCGGTCTATGGGAGAACCTGTTTCTCCCTTTTCTAAATAGCTTCTAGAAATGCATCCCTTGTATTCCTTGGCCCATGGCTCCTTCCTCTATCTTCAAAGCCAGCAGCATCGTCATAGCACCTTCTTCTTCTGTAAACTTCCTCTGCCTCATTCATATGATACTGATGATTACATTTAGGGTCTATTTGGATGATTCAAGATAATCCTCCTAACTTAAGATATGTAATCACATATAAAATAATATTCATAGGTTCCAGGGATTAGGACATGGGTATTTGAGGGGAGCTATTAGTCAGTCTACCGCACTGACTTAGTATTCATAAATAATTATCTGAATATGTGTTATAAGAGAGCCCTTATGAATTTTATGATCAAATATTTGATACTCAATTTTGAAAGAGAAGAACATTCTTTTTGAGGTACTAAATCTTCATGGTTCAAATAATAAAATTATATTTTAAAATATTATAAAGTATTTTGTATATAACAAGAAAGCTGGCCTATATTTATAACTATCTTGGGTATAGTTATAGTTATGTAGACAGGATTTGAACCTCTGAACCTCCTTTCTGTCTTATACAGCAGTTGCAGCCCTTCTTGCCCATCATGACCTGTCTTGCACAGATATATAATTTCATGAAAATAAAAATAATTAATTACTCATTTGTCTTTGAAATGCTATGGGTCCCCACCCTTTGAAGAACAAACCTGTACTTCATATGTATCATGAGGACTACCTTGACCAGGCCTTAGCAGTTTGCTTTTTGGTTCCATTTTTCTAGGTTCTTCCTCTAGGGATGTGGGTATGGAGAATAATTTTTTTTTTCCAACAGGGAAGAGAGCCTTCCAGCCACAAAGAATTATAAGGAAAGTATTTCAGTAGAAAAGTGATTCAAGAGAGCAAATAGTGTGTTTACTTGGTTTCAGCTATCTTTCAAATTTCTTTTTTTTAAACAATTATTTTTTATTTATTTTTTATAAACAATCTTTTGTTTTAAAGATTTTATTTATTTATTTTTAGAGAAGGAAGGGAGGGAGGGAGGGTGAGGGAGAGAGAGAAACATCAATGTGCGGTTGCTGGGGTTCATGGCGTGCAACCCAGGCATATACCCTGACTGGGAATCAAACCTGCGACACTTTGGTTCACAGCCCACACTCAATCCACTGAGCTATGCCAGCCAGGGCCTTATCTTTCAAATTTCTTTATTCTTCCTGACAGAAGCTCTTCCTTTTAGTGCAAAAGTCTAATCATGCTGATTCCATTGGCCATTGTTAGGGTTTTTTGCCCCTAGATCTAGGAGAAGAGTGGAATGAGATGGTGGGGAGAGAAGATCTTAAGAACTTCCAAATGATAGGGTATGTAGTAAAATTTTATGAACACCTAGGGGTAAAGTAGAATATAAAGACATTAAAACTCAAATTATGAGGGAACCCAAAGTTTTTGAGTAGCAGCTGATAGCATACACAATTAGAAAGTGGTGATAGTGCATAAAGGGAGTTGAGTAAACCAACAATTATTGAGTACTCATCTTCCAGGACAGGCACAGGATCCTTTTCCTTCAGTGGCTCTGTTTTGGTAGTGAATTCTCTTTGCTATGGAAAGAGCTGAGGTTCAGAAAAGTTAGCTGATTTTCCAAGGTAATTCATGTAATGAATGGCAGTGCTTGCATTTAAAGCTTAGTTTGTCTGAATCCAAAATCCATTGCTTTTTTGATATTCAACTCCCTGTCTAGGGTGCCCAAGTCTGTTATTGTATCACAGAATTACATGGAAGAGACTGGAAAGATAACTTTTAAGATGTCAAATTATTCTCCCACAAAGGATTTTGGCACAGCTCTGGAAATATCGCTTTAGGGTGTATGATTGATGGAAGGTGAACCAGATCCATGGAAAATACATCTTGAGTCTGCTCTTTATTTTTCCCCCTGCTGAGTCCCTAATAGAAATGAATGTCTATTGCTTTTCTGTTGATATTCATGGTGCCTTCCTTCCATAAGATCATCTCATATAAATGATATTTATTTCAAATTTGGGGTAGATTTTATAGGATTAGTTACAAAAGGGTTTATTCTTCTAACTAACAACCTGAGTAGGTATAATTAGTTTGCTGCTACCAAAATATGATCAGCTATTAATGAGTGGTCTGCAGATTTTATTCTTTTAACTGCAAGATTGATTTTCTCATTCTCTTTGTGAAAATTAGAAAGGCTCTTCTGATTTCATTTATAGGTTGAGGTTTTCTATTATGATTTGTATTCAATTTAGCATGCTAAAATATGAGGCAAATCTGTTCCTTTAATCTGCTGATGCCTGAGCCAATATCTCTGCAGCAAGAGATAGTGTACCTTCATGTGTGCATATGCTTGAGAGCAATTGTTTGACTATAGCTCTTATTAATGTAAATCAACATCTACAAAGAAAACCTCCTCTATTCCTGAAATTCATATTTATATAAATAGAAAAGTAATGGATTTTGAAAGGGTCCAATAGGTTTGAGCTTCTAGAATTATCCCAGGGGTATAGACGGGATTGGAATATATCAAGGTGTTTTGAACTGGGGCATTGATAAGTATTTCCATGTTTGCTGAGTGCCTCTGAGCTGGTGGATTAATAATAAACACAGAAGCCAGGAATAGTTATAATACGCTTAATTAACTCTAGGCTTATTTAATGCCATGGTCCAGATGAACTCTAGATAAGGAGACATAATACATATAGCTCATTAAAAAATAATTTGGACTTCTCTAATCTATATTTGCATAAAGTTCAGGTCCTTGTCCTGAAGGTATTAATTATTTTCTAATATTGTTGTTGAGAAATGGATGCCCATTTAAAAAATGGTAATTAGAGGAATGCTGGCTAATATAATTCAATTTTATATAACATACTCATGCCAATGATACTATGAGATTTCTTTGTCTTGAGGAAACATACTTTTAATAAAAAACATTAGAATAAATGATATCTTGGCTGAGAATCATTAAAAAAACAATAAACAAAATTAACCTATTTGTCTCTGTTTATATGAATTGGAAAGGTACTTGCTAGAACCTTTGTATTTCCATGGGGAACAGTTTATTATTCTTTTGATCATATTTTAGAACTCATTTTCTTAAGAATAGTATGTGTTATTTTGAGAAAATAAAGAATTAAAAGAATCTGATTAACTCATATTTGATGAAATCTCATATGACATACTTCTGGAATTTTATGTGAATTGCTACCAGTAAACAATTCTAGAAATCAACATTCTAGCGAAGAATCTATAATAGTATCCTCAATAAGAAACAGCAACTTGAGCTGAATGTACTATGGGAGCTTTTTCTTCTAATATTATGTTTGGTAAATAAAATGTTTCCTTTATTCTATATGTATATATCAGGTCTATTTACATATTTTTATCTTTATTGTCTTTTTTTCTATTACCATTTAGTTCCCTTCAGTTCACAGGCTGGCACTCAATCCACTGAGCCACACCAACCAGGGCCCCATTTAGTCCCCTTATACTGCCCTCCCCCCAGCAATAATCACACTGTTGTACATGTCCATGAGTCCTTTTTCCTTTTTTCTCAGCCCTTCCACTCCCTTCCCCCTCCCCCTTGGCTTCAGAAATACATTCTTATAAAATTTCTTCAGTGCATGTTGTTTAGAGACATTTCACTTTAGCTCAGGACATTACTACCATTTTTAGGTTAGGTAGATCTATACCCAACTTTCAGAGAGCACTGGAGGGGATAGAGGGAGTAGAGTTTGGTTATTTGAGAGTTAATACTCTGACAGGTATGTGCTAAAACAGAGGTACAAAGAAAATATCTAAGGTCAACGCTGTTTGTACTTCAAGTCATGAAAGTGGGAAGCAAAGGGAGGTACTGTTCTGAGTAATATGAGGCTTCTGAGGCAAGCAGGGAGGTTGTTGTCTGTAAAGCTCAGATAAGCAGCTAATCAATATGGCAAAGGGTAGCTTATTAATAGTAACAGATAGGATTTTTGCTGGACAGTGACACATACGAGACTGTCAATAGTGATGAATATGAGCCAATGCATGTCGAGCACAGAGGAAAGCTTCAGACAAGGTCTCCTTGGCAACAATTGAAATGAAGTCCTTTATCTAGAGTATTGAAGGCTGTTTTTGTTTGCATGTTTGTTTCTTGCCCACCTCCATTCACTTAACACAAATTTATCTGAAGAAAGTGCTACCTGGACCTTTTAAAAATAAACTATATGTATCCTCTGAGGAGATACCTCGGGTTAAGCATATGCATTTTCCACACCCAGAAATCAAATTAAGTCATGTAATAATGAAAATATATTTACCAAGTGGGGATTTTAGAAGCTCGAGTGCCCAGAATAGAAGTTGCTTCTCCCATGAGGGAAATCATGAGGTAGACAATAACCTTATTGCAAGTAAAATTTTAAAACTCTTTTTATAGGTAGTAACATCCTCTCATCTGTATTTCACCCAAAAGAAAGAATAAACCTCTACCTTTTGTATACTGCCTCTCAGTACTAGAAATATCTCAAAACTTGCTTGGAAAATAAAATGTGTAAAAATATCCACTGTATGCCAAGTATGGGATAGAGAGAGCATGGAAGATTTTTTTTAAATGTATTTGTGGTTATATTCTAATTTTGGAGACTAATCAAAAGATGGCAACAATCATATCTCCCATTTTAGGTGCTTTCCTGATGTGTGATTTTGCCACACTCCTCAAGAGGTGGAGTCTCTTTCTCTACTTTGAACCTAAACAGGCTCAATAACTGCTTTGGCCAATAGTGTAAGGTGGAAAAGATGCTGTGCATTGTTGTTGGTCAGTTACTCTGTGCTCAACCCCGTAGAAGATGATTCTGGGAGAACTGAAAAAATCATGTCTTTGAACATTCTAGATACTATGCTGAGAGGTTTTCAAGGCAGAAAATATCAATTGGTTAAAGTCTAAAAGTTAACAGAAAAGCAAATACTGGTTGGGTGAAGTGTATTACAGAGAGACCATCTTATTTTATTTGTGTTTTTGTGTACACATTGGTTTTTATGGTTAGTGGTATAATATACTTGTTCTGACTTACATTGATGAACTAAGAGGAACTTTGCATACCTGAGAGAGATGATATTATTTTAATAAGTCATACTTTTCTGGTAAGCTAAATAATACTTGAGCACATTAGCCCATGAAGGGGAAAAATAAGAGTGAACAGTGTATTAACAGTAAGATGAAAGAGGTAGAGCAGATAGATGTGATTCTGGGGGTTAAGAGCTCAGAGCTTTGATCCTGGTTGGATTCCAGAGAAAAATAGACTTGTAAACTCTTCCCACCACAAACGTGTACCTTCTGTATGCTTTCTCACTGCATTCTGAAGGTACTTCCAGGTGGTAAAAAACAAATACGTTCGTATCTGTCTATTCTCATGAGGGGAGTTCATTGTAGGCTTTTAGGGGAAGAAGGAAAGCCCAGAAACTGCTTCAGCAATCAAATATCTAGGCCTCAAGAAGTCTGTCTGTATGTGTTCCCAGAAATTTTTAGTTGCCTCATCAGAGGCAAGGGTCCATTGCCCCCTTTTCTGGGCACTCCACTGTTCCATGTATTTCTTTGTTTCTATTTGTGTTCACTTGTTTTTTCTATATTTATCTCATAGCTTCTGATAATTCATGCCTACTTTCTCATAGCTCTTTCTTATTTATTTACTTCTGTGGGTCTCTTAAATTCCTTTATTCCCTGTTTTTTCCTCTAATTGTGTTGAAGAGTCACTACCAATTTTAGTATCATCATATAAGTTTAGCATACTCAAGTCAAGACACCATCTGCTGTGCTGGTCAGTTTCTGACAACTTCATTTCAGCAGGAGACAATGGGTATAGATAAAAGTCAGGGTTGTAGTCAGTTCTCCAGAGCTCTCAAGGGCAACAATCATATCTCACATTTTATGTGCTCATTGTTAAATATTCTCAGATGGTATATTCTGATCTTAACATGTGATAAAGAATTATCTACTATGTCACAAGAAAGATAGGAGGGAAACAGACCATTCAAAGGGGTGAAATTCCAAAGAAACGATATCACCTTCTTCTGTTTTGCTTAGGAGTCTGGCCACTCTTACACAGACGCCCTGGATTGTATCTGAAGTAAAATAAAGTCAATGAATAGTTAATATGATATATTGTGTCTATTAAAATGTATTTTAAATTTCTTACTTTCTTTTTGGTGTGTTTCCTCATTGTGAATAATATCATTGAGGAATCTGAAGGATTATTTCTAAGGCTAGAATAAAATTTTTAATGATTGGCCAGTGCTCTTCAAGGAATTAATACTCTTATTTTAGCACTTGGCCCATTTATTATAAATTGTGAATTTGAAAGAATCAGGGCACAACAGGGTAGAGTGGGCATTCTTTTTTTTTTTTGTTCATCAAGTATAAGAACATTTAGTACAGCATTAACACTTCAATGCTATCATTATCAATAAATTCCACATCATCTGGAGAGCTGGCTTTGGCAGATACTCTGTAAGACCGGCTACCCAAAGTCCTTTTATACACCTGGGTAGAGCTCTAAGAAGAAATTATTGATTGAAAAGGAGTGTGTGGCATACTTCCTGCAGTATTTTCAATGGAGTTGAGAAGAATCAAACCTTATTCTACTTAATATTAAGAGAATATATTATATGCACAGAGGATATATGTGTAATAAAGTTTTCTTTTCACCTGGAAACTTTTTCTACTACCTGTCTGTGACTTAATTTATACATAAAATCTACTATCACATGTTATAATTAAAAGATGAGTAAGTCTCTAAATAAGGTGAGAATAGTCTAAAATGGGAGACAGATATAAATCAATAAATGCACTGACAAGTTACACCTGTTATGATAGAGTTCTATATAGACTATAGTGGAAGTATAAAGACCAGAGTGAAAAAGGGACTCCAGGTTATTTAGGAAGGATTTCAGACAGGAGATCATTTTTGAACTGAAACTTGACATATATGTGGCCAACACTGAGAATTAATTCATTGATATTTATTATTATTTGTACATAAGTATAGTAGGTATACAATATTACATTAGTTTCAGATGTACAATAGACTGATTGTACAGTTTGATAGACTTTATATACCTCACAATATTATTACCACACTAAGACTAGTAATCATCTGTCACTGTGCAAACTCAAAACATTATTATTTGCTGTATCCAGTTTTAGTTTCTCATCCTTCCTTCCACC
The DNA here is from genome assembly GCF_004126475.2 of Phyllostomus discolor. Classification (NCBI taxonomy): domain Eukaryota; kingdom Metazoa; phylum Chordata; class Mammalia; order Chiroptera; family Phyllostomidae; genus Phyllostomus; species Phyllostomus discolor. Next base: position 140,583,095 of record NC_040903.2, on the reverse strand, counting down.
CCTCCCCTCTAGCAATGATCAATTCAATGTTTGTTTATAAGTTGGTTTTGGTTTTATTTTATTTGTTTATTTTGTCCTTTAGATTCCACATGTGAGTGAAATTATATGATATTTCTTTCTCTAATTTCACTTAGCATAATAATAACCTCTGGGATCATCCATGTTATTGCAAATATCAAGACTTCTTTTTTATTGCCGAATACTACTCCATCATATATGTGTACCACATCTTCTTTATTTATCTATTGATGGGCATCTAGTTTACTTCCATACTGTGGCTATTGTAAGTAATGCTGCAATGAACATAGAGGTGTTTGAGAATTTATTAAATGCTATGTACCAAACTAAAAGTGTCTAATATACTGCTTTCATTACGCCACATCACAAGTCCTAGGTGCTAGTATTATTATATTTTTTCACAGATTATTATTCAGTTAATGTGATTATGTTAAATAGTTTAGCTCACATGCATAAATTTTTACATGGCTAGTAAGGGATGTAGGCAGGATTTAAACCTGGCTCTTCCTCTTTTTAGATTCTGTGCTTTTAATGATCACACTGTACACCAAGTGGTGTGTGTGTGACAACATGTGTGTGGTTAAGTGTGTGTGTGATTTGTGTGCATATATGAAACATTCAGATCAAATGGGGTATATGAGTGCAATTAATCAGGCTTGTGAAAATAAGACCAATTATTCTAGCTTAGTATTACTATAAATTAGGGGTAACTGACTGATGGGGAGAAGAAGAGGTTATTTCATGAAGGGCTTATAACACATTCTATTTTCTATTGGCATTGGAGTATCCCTGAAGATGATTAAGCTAGGATGTCCTGTGACAATATTTGTTTTAGAAAGATCATTTTGGGACAGATTAGAATAAAAAATGAAGTAAACAATATCAGTACAATTATATAGGTGAAGTGTGAACTAAGATTGAAGTGGTAGGAATAGATATATAAGAAGATGTACATAAGAGAAATATTAAAGAAATGTTAAAGGTAGCAATTATAGGACATAAAAATTTGAAAGTGTAGGGATGGGATGGACAGGAAGAGAGCTCACTTTCTCTGGCTTAGTTGATCTGGTGCATGATGGGATCAGTTATAGTGCAAAGAGGATAAGGAATATAGAAGAAATTGATCAGTAATGGTGTCGTAGAGAATGAAGAAATTAGTCATGAAAATGTTCAGTTTGAGAAAGCTGAGAAACATTTAGGCAGCTAAACAGAGTTCAGGGTGGGTAAAGAGGTGAACTGAATGAAAATGGTTGGGAATGATCAATATATGGATATTCCAATTAGACCAGGTAAAGAGGCCTCCATAGACCCGTGAAGTTATTTATCTAAGAATGGCCATGCTATAACTATACAAGAGGATGTATTAGAAGTTAGTTAACATATATAGAAATTAGCTTACTTTCACAGAATAGCTAAATACTTACAAATAAAAAAGCTCTGCCTTACTTTGTGCTAGTGAGACATTCAAACAAGAAGATTTGGTAAACAGGCCTAATTCTGCATCCCTTTCTACATACACATCCTTTTGGCATGTGACTTTAAAGTTACCAGTACTTTTATTTAAAAGGTTGAGTTTATTCTTTATTTCAGTGTGTTTGGTTGTATTTTGCTTGCTTGCTTGTTTTATTGATTAGGTTCCACTTTTAGGTGAGATTATATGGTATTTCTCTTTTACTGCCTGGATTATTTTGCTTAAACAGAGAGGAGAGGGGAGAGGGATAATAGGGGAAGGGCCATCAAGGAACATGAATAAAGGAAACATGGACAAAGCCAAAGGGGGGTACGAGTGAGGGTGGGAGATGGGGATGGGTGCAGCAGGGGGTGTGGTGGGGTGAAAGTGGAGACAATTGTACTTGAACAACAATAAAAAAAGGTTGAGTATATTGTTCACTCCTCTGCCTTTGCCATGATAACACAGTCAGTTTAGCTTGCTGGCGGGGGGTGAGAGATGCATGAAGCACAGCTGAGTTGCTCCAGCCAATACCCAGATACTTACACACAACATCCAGATGTGTAAGTCCCAAGCTGGCACCCAGCAGAGCCTCAGATGTGCAGGTGTCTATACTGAGACACTACAATTGAGAGACTACAGGAGTTACCTGGTTGAGCCCAGGCTGACCCATCAAACTTGCAAACCTGTGAACTAAATAAATGTTTACTGCTATAAGCCACTGATGCTTTCCACTTAGTTGTTTCACAACATTATTGTGGCAACAGATATTGATATGAATAGGGAAATGCAGAAACTGCTGTCATTAGATTTGTGGTGTCCACAGTATTTTGGCAAACATTAATTCTCTACTTTTCTCAATTACACATAGTCATAGCTAAGAGTCATAATTGAGAGAAGAGTCATCACCAAATTTTAATGTTTTTGGATAGCTAAACAGAGTCAATGTAGACTATGAGATAGTTTTGTTTAAACAAACTAACAATTTTTACTTAAAAGAGCCACATTGCCACATTCAAATGCAAAGGTGTTTGTGATTTGGGGTTTTTTTCAAGAAATGTATTCAAATAATTTGTCTTTGCTGTGGAAACCACATATTTTTATGTGTTTTTTTTCTCAGAAATAAGAACACATTAAAATAGTGGATATTGTAAGTCAAGGTGACATCTCATACATCTAGGTCTGTGATAGTCTCATATCTTGCTTCTTATTTTCCTGTATTGTATATTTTTTTCTCTTTTAACAAAAAGTCATAAATGGTGCAAAGCAAAAGCTAGATGCCTCATCCTTTCTCTATTACAGTTATTCCTCTCTTTTTTCATTCTTCCTTTTCCCCAAGTACCCAACATATCACAACTCAAATGTCTAACTGCTCATTGAAAACCTCACTGGGAAATTTATAGGTATTATTATATTCTTATTGCACTTCACCTTTCCCTCTACTCTGAACTTCTAGGTTCCACAGTCATACATTATTAACTTCCTATAGGTTCATCCTGTTCAGTTTTTCTCCTTTCACCTTTTCCTAGGTTCCTCATATAAATCTTCATGATGTCAAGTACATTAATGAACTTGACATCATGAAGATGATGAAAGGATAGTGTTCTAGAAGTAAGAAAACTGGACTCCCAGAGAGAGTATCACTAATTCATTAGCAAGCCATTTTATAAACTTAATTATTATGCTGTTTCTCTGAAAATAAGAATAGCAATAACTATAATTTGTATGAAAATTAAAGGATTTCAAAGTGTTTGGCCCATATGCTATTTGATACTTTTGAACACTGAAATAAGGCAGAATGGATATTACAGTCACCTGTACATCCTACTTATTCCCTTAATATAAATGAGGAAAGCAAGGCTGAAGTAGTTTTAAATGATTATTAATTGATAAAATAATGCCCGCATTTTTATATTATCTCTCTCTTACCCCTCCTTTTCACGATAACCTAATGCCTTTTCAATTTAAATATGAAAATTTAAAAATATTATAGATACTCTTCTCTTCTTCAGAACCTAGGTTATATTATCAAGGATGGATAAAATAGCACTTGAGATCTCCCGGCTTCTTCCCAATGGTCAAAATGAAAATAGGTTGGATGTGCAAATATATGTAGGAAGCAATATCCATTGAGGATGGGTGAAAAATCTTTTGAATCTCAAACACTCACTATTGATATCTGTATATGCACATGTTGGGGGAGAAGGGGCTATAATTATATATGGATGATCATATCTAAACTGGGATAATTTTTAGAATCAGAGGGGATGCTAACTAGGCATGATACTGAGAAATAACAGGCATAAATTGGGACAGTCCTGGGCAAACTGGAACATATGGTTATTCTAGGATTTGGAATTAGGGCATATCAGAAAAGCACTAATGGTTTATAGCAGTTGGTAAGCCTTAGGCTAATAATTGGCATTTAACTTGCCCTTTCTTCTCAAGCTCCCCACACATCTTCTGGGAGAGATTCCATGTGTAGCTATTAGTTATTGTTCAAGTTTATACCTTGCACTTTCCTTCTCTCAAGTAGGTTATGAAAGAACCTATTTCCAGCAGAATGACCCTTTCATTCTTATAATATAAAACCATGCCATAAATTTGATAATTTTACAGCCAATATAAGAATTACTTTAATTGGTTACACAATTTCTTTGTGCCTTTGCAAATTTATTATATTTCCTGGATAACCAAAAACCTTAGTCTTTGTTATAAAAAAATGAATCTTAGTATTTTTCATAGTGGAACTTGGACTTCTAGTCTCCAAAGCTGTGAGAAGACAACACTTGCTGTTTAAGTCGCCCACTCTATGGCATTTTATTATAGCAGCTCTAGCAAACTAATAAACTATAATACACTACTTACTATGTTACCAATATTTTACCAATTTGTGTTGTATTCTTTCTTTTCATATCTATAGACTTACAAGCTCCTTTTTAGTCTATGTGTTACTAAAACAATTCATTTTTTTAGAACAAAAACATTTAATGGTAGATGTTATCATACTTGAATACGTACAATAGACAGACTGCTTGTGTGCATACATGAACTAAAGGGGAAATTTTACAAAAAAATTTTTCAGAACTGAAAGATATGCATTTCTAAACTGAAAAAAATATGCAAGGGATGCCTAAAAAGTGATAAATAAAAACCCACCCATGTTTATCCTTCTGATGCTATTAATGCATTCCCAGAAAGGAAAACTTTAAACAATAGCTCCCAAATGCTTACTATGGACAAGATACTTCTCAAGCACTATGGCAAATTCCAAGATGTCATATGACTTAAATCATTAAAGAAAGTAATATCTATTTATAAGTCTGTATAAATATTAGAACTGCTTCTTTTTTACATCATTATGTAGCAAATGATATTAATTTTTATGACACTTAATTTTAAGAGGAAAAAAGCCCCTTTATTTAAAGTAACATTTATTTTAAAGTTAGATTTTAAAAAAATGTTCTGAAATATGTTTTCTTTAAATATAGGAATTGCCAAATTTATTTTGACTCTTAGATATAAGAATTAGTCTCTTGTTCGTTGTTTTACATTTTAAAAAGTCAAAATTGGAGCCTCAAAACCCTTCTGTTCCAGGTATTGTCACATGGTAGGTGCTCCCTAAATGTTGATAAAAAATACATGCATTCAACAACCCATTGACATAGCGATACTACCAAAGCTTTAATGAGGCAATCAGCATCTTGGTGAAAATTGTTATTATAAAAATATGTTTCTCCCATTTAGCTCAAGGGGATAAAATGAGCCTTAAATCTGTCTGCTTTGGTAGTTTCAGGGATACAGTGATTGTTTATTGTACCCTCCTTTTGTGTTCTGCAACAGGCAAGGCATGAGCCAATTCTTTGGTAGTCTGGTAGCACTTTAGCAATCACTAGATAAAGTGGCTTTCTTATTAGCAAATGTCAGAAATTGAGATAAGGATGAAGCTTGACATTAGAATTTTTCTCCAATAGGAACATATCTCTTAGCTCTTATGGGTTTAGCACACTTTTAATATTTTAATGAAGGCTTTTTATGTGCCTGTGCTATTTAATATTCCAAATTAAGTCTGTTTTTCTCCTGATATACACATGTAATTGCCATTATGCACCATCAAGAGGAGTTTGCTAGAAAAACCTCTATCTGCATGGAACAGCACATGCCTTAAGCACCAAAGGTCAACAATCATGCTTTGACTAAGCTAAGAGTACTTAATGAAAGCTTCAGTGCTTCAATAAAATTGTTTTACCTTTTAGTCAAAGCACCAGAGTTGGATAATAAGTTTTAGTATGCTCCCAATCAAAAATTATTTCATAGTTATTCTAGTGTCATTATCTACTTCCAAAGGAACAAACAGTACATGCAATCCGTGATGTGACGGCTACCTGAGGATTTGAAGAGAAGCACTGACTTAAACTTTTAATGGCTTCCAATAAATTTGAAACCTTTGGTAAATTGGAAAAAACTTTAATGGCTACTCTAACTTTGTTAACTGCTACAATCTTCACATTTAGACACTAATAACCTGAATTTATACTAGTTTCTCTACTAAATGCTGGTGGTCTACAATTAGGAGGAGAAAAAACATAGAAGAAAATTCTTCAGCTATATATTACTTCATTACATGAAAATATAATGAAGAATAAGAATTATTTATGGAAAAAATTCAACAATGTATTTAAATTCCTAGAGATGAACAAAAGAATGCATTGGGGAAAAATACTGCTTGATAAAATCTGACCCTTTGGAAACTTATCAGAGATTTTTTTTGTCCTTAAAAGAAAAATACCAGATATATCTCTCTGTCTAATGTTTTACCCATTTAATGATGTTTGTATAGTGCAGAGAGTACTGCTTCTATGCATTATTATGAAAACAGAAAGTATCAGGACCTCTTATCCAAAGAAATTGCATGCTTTTTTAAAAGAGTAATTAAGGAAGAGGTATAAAATCTACCTCTCCCTTAAGAAATTTTGAATTGACATAGTCTCTAGACTAAAGTTAATTTTAGAGAAAACTGATAAAGATGACAACCTAGTATTAGATGTGACACTCTAAGGGAAATATTTGGAAATCTATCCCTCTAAAGTACCACCATTGGTGTTTCAGGGTTCCAAGTTAAGAAAAAGCATTGGTTGTCAGTACTAGACAGGCCAAAAGTGAAAAGGACCCAGGGTATTAAAAAGCGCATAGCCTTAATTTTATAACAAGGAAGCTGGAGGGGCTCATAGGCTTATAGCATGTTACCATCTATTAATAGGTTACTGTGAAGTTTATGAGATCCTTTGCAAATGATAACTGTGTATACATGTTTTGTTAGTGGAGAGGTGAAACAACTACTGCCTTGGGATGTGTTCCAATGATCTACTCCTACACAACAAACTAGAAACTTAAGAGTATAAAGCTAGAACCACTTTATATGCTCATGAAATGATTCACTGGTAGGGGATGATTCAAAGGGCTAAAGTTTAAAACAGTTTGGGATGGAGGATTCCCTCTCTAGCTTCTTCATGTACATATCTGACACCTTGAATGGGATGAAAGAATGGGTTCAGCCAGAATGTTGATTGGGGGAATATACATGACTCCATTCCTGCATGGCAGGCAGTCTTATAATAGGCTCATTATACAGTTGATCAGCACTGCAAGAGCAAACGTTCCAGCTGAGAAGATGACAATTCCATAGATTTTTTAATGATGTAAGTTTGGAAGTTACAACTTTGCCCAATTCAAGGGGAGAGAACATTGATCCTATCTATCAATGGGAGGAGGGTCAAAATTTATGGTCATGTTTTTAAAGTGCATCAGAATGGTATGGAGTAGAAATAAGGCATTTGATAGATTGCACTTCAGATGAGAATGGCATTAATTATGAGCATTCTCTATTGCCATCTCTAGTTGTTAAACATGTTTCCTTTTTATTTTGAAGAATTAAAAGAAAAGGAGAACAAAATATCCAAGAGATGAGATGTCTTTAAAATTTTGTTGTAATTTTCCTAAATATTTTCTGCCAGGGCTTGTGTAGAAAGCTTGGATTTAGTAACTTTATGAAAGATAGAGTGGTAATGGCAAGAAAGTGAACATTTATAAGGAAAGGAAACGGTGAGGATTTAGTCCATAGTGACTTTTTAAAAAACCTATAACTCAATATATCTTGCCTAGAAGTTTTACATGGATTTAAATGAAAGTTGGAAAGATGTACTTTTTGCTGGTGTGTCTTGAAACTTTCTTTTAGCTTTATCTTTCCATTTTTTTCTACTATAAACATGCAAGTTCATAAATCTTTTTTAATTTATTTTTTAAAAGATTTTATTTATTTATTTTTAGAGTGAGGGGAAGAGAAGGAGAAAGAGAGGGAGAGAAACATCAGTTTGTGGTTGCATCTCATATGCCCCCTACTGGGAACCTGGCCCACAAGCCAAGCATGTGCCCTGATTGGGAATTGAACCAGCAACCCTTGGGTTTGCAGCCTTGTGCTCAGTCCACTAAGCTATACTAGCCAGGGTGCAAGGTCATAAATCTTACAGCAATAGTAAAGCAAAGTAAATTGGTACAGCTATTTAAGGAGAGTGAATGATAAATGGAACAAAGAAATTGATTTAATTAGTCAAAATGAATTTTCAACCAAGTCAAGATTCCTTTTATTACCTGCTTGAGTGAGTTTGGTTGCTCCATTAGTAGTATCTGCCAAACTAGGCAGATTTCCTGAAGTAGTAGGTATGTAGCTATAGCATGGGCTATTTAAATGGTCAGGAAAGGGCTGGAATAAAATTTGGCATGTTAAATTTATATGGTTCCTGTTAGCTAAGCCTAAATCCTTGGAACTGAAATGGATCACATGTTAAAGTAGGGAGCTGTGGGTATTCATCTTTGGTTATGAATATGAAGAAGCAAAAACAGGTGGAGATGGAATAGGTGATAGAAGAGGTGGAGAGAGAGAGGCAGTCCTTGCCAGAATTACAGCAACTGTGGAGAAAACCAGGCTCCTCAGAGAGGTAAATAGGAGATCTTGCCTTTGTCAATGGTTTTCCTGTCTCCAGGTTTAGTTGTGTATTAAAATGTGGAAAGTATCTTGTAACCCTCATTTCAGTGAAACACTTATACACCATAATTAATTTATCCCTGTAAAAAAAATTTAAAGCCCTTGACTTTGTATAATACTAAGACTTACCTCATATGTGCAAAATAAGATGCTGAATATTGTGGATGGAGATGTGGTTAACAAAAATGAATTAGATACTGACCTTTTCCTCACTGAGACCACAAACTGAGGAAGGAAATAAGATATACACAAATAACTGTACTTTAGTGAATGATATATAAAATATATTTAAAATGGGAAGTCATTTATTCAACATGATCTATACAACTTGAGATATATTTGTGAGCAAACCATACTAATATACCTGCTATTTTAGATCATATTTTCTAATGGAAAGTGATGGAAAAATATATATAAGTAAATTGAATAGCATATTAGAAGGTAATAAGTAATGTGCATAAAATAAAACAGGTAGAGGTGATCAAGAGTATAGGGTGGGTAAAGTTGAAATTTTGAATAGAGTGGTCAGAGCAGGCCTCATAGAAAAGGCAGTATTTATGTAAAGGCTTAATAGAGGTGAGGAATTTAGTCATGAGAGTATCTTGAAGAAGAACATTTCAAATATACAAACCAGTCACTGAAAATACTCCCTGGTTGAATTAGCCTGGTATGTTTGAAGAATAGCAAAGAGACCAGTGCAGTTTGAATAGAATAAAAAAGGAAAAAAGGAGTAAATGATGTGGTTAGAGAGGTAATGGAAATGACAATTCACTTTGGTCTTTGCAAACTATTACCTATTATATCATCAAAGGTAAGAATAAGAGCTTAGTTGTTAGGGGGATGTTACAAAAATCCACACAGGGAAATGAATAATGGTAAATAAGACCAAGTGATAGCAATAGAATTATTTAAAAGTACTTCAATTCTGGATAAAGTCTGAAGGTAGAGTCAAAGGATTTCTTGGATTAGATAGGATCTGTGAGAGGAGAGATGTGTAAATAATGATTTCAATTTTTTGGACTGAGCAAATGCAAGGATGGTGTTCTTAGCCCCTGAGATAGGGAAGAGTGATTTTGGGTAGAAGATCAATAGTTCAGTTTTGGACATTCATGTTTGAAAAGTTTATTAAAAATTCTGGTGGAAATATCAAGTTGGCAGTTGGTTACATAGATCTGAGACACTGACAAGAAGACTAAGTAGGATGAATCATTTTATGAGTTCTTGGCAAATAAGTGGTATTTAAAGCAATGAAGTTGGATGACTCACCAAAAAAGTGAGTGTAGGTAAAGAAGAGGAGGTGTTCAGAAATTGAACCCTGGAACATCCAAATTAGGAGGTTGATTCAAGGAGAGAGTGCTATATGTGCAAAGCACAGAGAGACTATTTTATATAGAATAAAGGGAGATTATTTTTAGTAGGGAAAACTTTATAGATAAAATAACATTTGAATTGAGTCCTAAGATTAGGAGGGATGTGAATTTATATAATAGGGAAAGCAGGTTGTTACATTATAGTAAAAATGAGTGTAGTGAACAATATATAATTGTGGAATAAGTACTTTAGTTGGACTGTTAATATAGTATATATCAAGGCTTAGTGGTAAGTTACATAGATAATATAGAGACTACAGTGCAGCTAGCAGAGAACTATGCACAACCTTTGCACACAGAGTGACATAGTGAGATGGTATTTTAGGAATACTAATCTAGTAGCAAATCAATCAATGTGATACACCACTTTAACAAAATAAAGGATAAAAATCATGTAATGATCTCAGTAGGTGTAAAAAATATTTGACAAAATCCAACATTTATTTATGATAAAAAACTTTTAACAAAGTGAGAATAGATGTAATATACTTCAACATAATAAAGGCCATATATGACAGACCCACAGGTAATATCATTTTCAACAGTGAAAAGGCAAGAAGGCCACCACTCACCACTTTTATTCAACATAGAATTGGAAGTTTTAACCACAGCAATCAGAAAACATATAAAACAGATCCAAATTGGAGAGAAAGAAGCACTATTTTTTGATGACATGATACTATATATAGAATACCCAAAAAAATATTAGAACTAATAAAGGAACTCAGAAAAGTTGTGGGATACAAAATTAGTAAACTGATATTTGTTGTGCTTTTATACACTAATAACAAGCTATCAAAAATAGAAGTTAAAAAAGCAATACCATTTATAATTGCATCAAAATAATAAAATATCTAATAATAAATTTAACCAAGGAGGTAAAAGACATATATTGTGTAAACTGTAAGACACTGGTGAAAAAAAATCAAAGACAACCCAAATAGAGGGACATATCATGCTTATGAATTAACATCATTAAAATGTCCATACTACTGAAAGTGATCTTTATTCTCAATACAGTCACTATCAAAATACCAAAGGCACTTTTCACAGAACCAGATCAAATTTTAAAATTTGTATGGAACCACAAAAGACCCAAATATCTTCCCCCTAACATTTTATGTTTTTGATGCCACACTTTTACATTCTTTTATTTTGTGTATCCCTTAACTGATTATTTTATAGTGATTTTTACCACTTTTATCTTTTAACCTTCATACTAGCTTTATAAATGAATCATTCATTTCCTTTACTATATCTTTGTCTTTAACAGTGAGATTTTTAAAAATAAATTTTCTTATTTTTGCTTTTGATCTTTCCTTTATCCTTAAAGACGTCCCTTTAACATTTCTTATACTGCCACTTCAGTAGTAATGATTTTCTTTAGCTTTTGTTTGTCTGGGAAACTTTATTTCTCCTTCAGTTTTGAGTGACAATCCTATTGCATAGGATACTCTTAGTTGTAGGTTTCTTATTTATCACTTTGAATATATAGTACCATTACCCTCTAGCCTATCAAGTTTCTGCTGAAAAACCATCTCATTGTCTCATAGTGGTTAACTTACAATTAACTAGTTGTTTTCTCCTGCTGCTTTTAAGGTCCTCTCTTTATTTTTAACTTTTGACATTTTAATTATGATATATCTTCCTGTGAGTCTCTTTGGATTCACCTTGTTTGAGAGTTTCTATGCTTCCTGAACTTGGTGTCTACTTTGGAGGGACACAGTTGTTGACTGAACAATTCCCAGTGAGTGCTGTGGGATGGGAGTCACTTTGGGGTACCAATTCCAGTCAAGCCCACCTGCTGGGTATAGTGGGACAGGAGTCACATTAGAGGGGTGTCAGTCAGGTTGGGCTGATTGGGTGGGGCTTATCCTCAGGGGAACTCCAGAGTGGGGCAAATGGAGTTAGAGAGATTAATGCGGAGGTTAGAAATGACACTCACCAGAAATGGGTTATCTAAGTGGAAGGAGAACAAGAAAAAAATGATGACTATTAGCTGTCCATCCCTGGAGAAAATTCTAATAGATCTTTACCTCTTAGGCATGAGCCCTAAAATTAATCAATATATATCCTTCACATGTGACCCAAGTGCTTTTCAAACTGCTGCCTCTGTGCTGGAACTCACGAGTTAATTTGTGTGGTAGCCCTTTAAGAGTGGAGTCTCAGTTTCCTACAGCCTTTTGTTCTTCTAGACATATAAGCCCTGATGGTTTTCAAAGCCAGAGGTTGCGGGGACTCCTCTTCCTGGTGTTGATCAGTAGGGTTGGGGAGCCCAATATGGCATTCAGACCACTTGCTTTTCAAATGGAATGTCCACAGTTGTGATATCCCTCCTGTTTGTGGATTTTCTGCCTTGTGGGGTCTGGGTCCTGGCTAGACTTTGTCTCTGCCCCTCCTACATATGTTGATGTGGCTATGTCTTTATATCTTTACTTGTAGAAAATCTGTTTTGCTAGTCTTCAAGTTGTTCTCAAAGATAGTTGTTATATATGTAGTTGTAGTTTTTGTTTGTCTGTGGGAGGAGGTAAGCTCAAGATCTTCCTACTCTGCTATCTTGACCTCTCTCCCAGTTGATAATTTTTAAAGCATGCTCTAGGGTGATAACTTTCTTATATTAAGACTTATCTAACAGCTGAGAACTACTAGTCTTTCATTCTGTAATTACACAAAGCTTGAATTTAAATTCTACAGTTCAAGCTACTACTTTAATGCATATTCCACTGTGCTAAACTGTATAGTGCTGAAATAAAAGAAGTGTTGCTCACATTTAAAGTGTGGCCAATATGATATGTGCTGTTACAGAGAGATTGGTTTTTCTTTAGTTCATTTTGGACTCCACCTCTCTCATTTCTATGTCATAGTGTGGGGGCACACAGGGTTTTTTAGGTAACTCTTACTTTATTTACATTTTGTCCATCTTCCCTCTATCCTAGAATATCAGCATCAATAATGCAGGCAGGTTTTCTGTTTTGTTCCCTACTGTGTACCCATTACCTAAACAGTACCTGGAATGTAGAAAGTACTCAACAAATAATTGCTGGTTAAAAGACTGACTGACTAAATGAATGAATGTAGGTGATCATGCTTTTGAGTTAGATGCAGCCTGAAAAAGTTCTCATACTATGGGGCTAGCTTTAACCTTAGACTACTTACATTTTTGCATGATTATATAATTTTCCTGGAGGTAACAAACTTATTTTCATCTAAAAATTTTTATTCTACTTCTTTGAAATCTTGGAAATTAAGAGAAGATTAATGTATTTAAGTTAGATGTTCCAAAAAAAATCAAGAAGAGATTTGAACACGTGTTTTAAAGATTATGTAGATATTTAAATGGCAGATTAGATAAATGCTGCTGCACTTGCCTTTTGCCATGACTACATGAAAATTACAACTAAACTACAGAAACACCATCACTGAGAACCATGTGAAATCTAGCTGAACAGAAATCTAATAACTAAGGATTTATAGGAGAAGCCATGCCAATACTGGTAGAAGGGGCAGAGAATTCTAATTGGGAGGATTGTCTCAGGTGCACAGGTCCTCCCCAAAGAACAAAGGGTCCTGTCTCATACCAGGCTCCCTAGCCCAGCGGTTCCAGTGTCAGGAAGAATAGTCTTCATAACCTCTTGCTATGAAAACTTGAGTGAGATGCAGGGCTACAAGAATCCCAGGTGGTCCCCTTAAAAGACCTGCACATGGATTTACTTGCTTGCAGACTTACTCATGCCAGAATAGCAGCTTGAAAGGTACCTGGTACATAACATATGGAGAGGAACTGAATTATCCGGCTTCAGGACAAGGGCTTAGAGAGACAACTTTCTCCCAGACAGAAGTGCTAGAAGCCATTTTTTTTAAAAAAATTGCTGGGCTGTCTCCTTGCAGGCATAAATGAATCCCATATCTGAGTCTCAAAACAGTCTGGAAGACAGAGTTTACCCTGTTCTGGTGATTTATTGAGACCCCACCCCACCCAACTTTGGGCCCACCCAACTGTTTCTAATGGCATGAGATTGTTCAAGTTTAGTAGTGAATCCTCAGTTCTTGATTCAGTGTTACTTACTTCAATGGGAAGAATATAACACTTGGCCCATGCTGTGGACTTTCGTGAAATCTCTCAAAGGTTCACTCACCCAAAACAAGTAGCATCAGGCCTTGGTGTGCCTCATACCTCTTGCTAAGCTTGACACTGGCAGCAGTTGACCTCAGTTCACAATTAGCCCCTCCCAGGCACCTCTAAGTCCAGTGCAAGTAGCTGACAATCTATAGATAACTTAATTTTTCAAACCAGCTGTCCCCATGCAGGGCACAGGCAGTGCTGACTTTGGTGTGCATATCCCAAGAGACCCCAGAACAAATGACAGGGTGAGATCACACCAGAGCACCACCCAACCACCTCTACAAATTGCACACTCAAGGGGAAGACTCTGCAGGTACCAGAGCCCTACTAAAACTAAAATGAATTCTGCTCTGTGGGGTCAGCCATTACAGACTATAATCACAGCTAGTCTTCACGATCCATCAGCCTGATGGCAAGTTACTCTCATTGTAATGTCATTGGCATTCAAGGCTGAACTACATCAGGCACACACAATCCATAGAAGGAACACACCTGAAGTACTTGGCTGAGGTGACTACTGAGCCTCACAGGACACCTACTACATAAGGCCACTCTAACAACACTGAAAAATGTAGTAGCTCTACCTATTACACAGAAACAAACACAGAAAGGCAGCAAAAATGAAGAGACAAAGAAACATGTCCCAAACAGCAAAACAAAACTCCAAAAAAAGAACTCAATAAAATGGAAACAAGCAATCTACTGGATGCAAATTTCAAAACATTGATTATAAGGGTGCTCAGTTATCTCAGTGAGAACTTCAACAAAAATAGGAAACATGAAAATGGATATAGAAAACAAAAAAAAACAGAAAAGAAGAATACATTAGAGGGAATCAAGAATATATTGGATGAAGAAGAGAATGAAATCAGCAATTTGGAAGATAAGATAGCAGGAAACAAATAATTAGAACAGCAAAAAGAGCCCTGGCTGGTGTGGCTCAATGGATTGAGCACGGGCCTATGAACCAAAGGGTCGCTGGTTCCATTCCTGGTCAGGGTACATGCCTGGGTTGTGGGCCAGGTCAAGTTCCCAGTGGAGGTAATGTGAGAGGCAATCACACATTGATAATTCTCTCCTTCTTGTTCTCCCTCCCTTCCTCTCTGTCTAAAATAAATAAATCTTTTTTAAAAAAAAAAGAACAGCAAAAAGAAAAAAGAATCCAAAAATGACAATAGTTTAATAGGCCTATGGGACAACATCAAGTGTACCAACATTCACATAATGTGAGTATCAGAAGGAGATGGAATTGTAAACCTATTTGAAAAAATAAAGACAGAAAACTTCCTTAACCTGGCAAAACAGATAGAAATACAAGCCCAAACAATAGAGTCCCAAACAAGATGAACCCAAAGAAGCCCACACCAAGACACCTTGTAATTAAAATGCCAAAGGTTAAAGACAAAGAGAGAACTTAAAAGCAGTAAGAGAAAAACAGTTGCCTACAAGAAAGTTCCGATAAGACTGTCAGCTGATTTCTCAACATAAACTTTGCAGACCAAAAGGGATTGGCACAAAATATTCAAAGCAATAAAAGCAAGGACCTACAACCAAGATTACTCTACCCAGCAACACTATCATTTGAAATTGAAGGACAGATAAAACACTTCTGAGACAAGAAATAGCTAAAGGAGGTCATCACCACCAAACCAGTATTATAAGAAATGTTAAAGGAACTTATTTAAGGAGAAAAAAAGATGAAAAAAGAGGAATAATAAAATGGTAATAACTATATATACATCAAAAATTACTTTATCTATTTATTTATTTTTCTCTCTCAGTGAGCTAAGATACAGACAGTGTTCAGATATACATTTAATTCTACTATGTTACACTGCTTAGTTCCTGGGACTAAAAAATGCACAATATGTACAATAAAGATGTAGTGGTTGTTTGTTTTAACCTTTTTTATTGTTGTTCAAGTACAGTTGTCTCCATTTTTCCCCTACCACTCCCTCCAACCCCAGCCATCCCCACTTCCCACCCTTGATCCTGCACAATTACATTAAATGTAAATGGATGAAATACTCCAATCAAAAGATGGGAGGTGGGTTGAATGTATAGAAAACAAGACCTTTACATATACTGTCTGTAAGACACTCATTTCACACACACACTGCAAGACACACACACACTGAAAGTAAAGGAATGGAAAAAGATATTTCATAAAAATGGAACCCCTCCAAAAGTAATAAATAAAAAAGTTGGTGTAGCAATACTTACACCAGACAAATTATACTTTAAAACAAAGGCAAAGAAGGACCCAGCACCTCCATTTCTGCGTATTTATCTGAGGAAACCCAAAAGAGTAATTTGGAAACATGTCTGTAAAAACATGGATGGACTTAGACAATATTGTGCTGAGTGAAAGTCAGACAGAGAAAAACTTACATGTGGAATCTGATTTCACTTGCATGTGGAATCTAAAAAATAATTGAACAAAGAAAATATAAATAGACTCATAGATACAGAGGACATTTTGATGATTGCCAGATAGGAAGTGGTTCAGGTGATTTGTGAAAAAGAGGATAAGGATTAGGAAGTATAAGTTGATAGTGACAAAAATAATTACAGGGATGTAAAGTATAACACAGGAAATAAAGTCAATAGTGTTGTATTAACTATGTATGGTACCAGATGGGTACTAGATTTATCGGTGATCACTTTGTAAGATATGTAAATGTCTAATCACTATGTTGTATGCCTGCAACTAATATAATGCATGTCAACTGTAGTTGAACAATAACAAAACTACAAAAAATATAAATAAACATGAGATATTTAAGCTAATGTTGAAAAAACCTTGACTGTAGCATAACAGGAAATAATGATGGCAGTAATAGTGAAATGGAGTGTGTGGGATAGATGCAATATATTGCAGTGGAAGATTCAATGCCACCTTCCAACTGACAATAGGCAGGGTGCACAAGCCTACTCCTGGAGGCAGAGTCCCATGCTGGGACCTGTGTCTCTCTGGGCTCTATCCTCTGGGCACTATGATCCATTGCAGCATGGCACATGGGTCCTGGACTGCTACATGGAGACTCAGAGCAGTGCACCCCAGATCCTGAAGAAAACTGCTGTTGCAAGAAGATGGACATTCTGAAACCTATGAGTGCACATTCCAGAGAGGATGGAGTCTGTGTGGCCTGCTTTAAGACAGAAGAAAATGGGGAACTTCTGGGCATGGTTTTTGGCTTCTAATCTTTTGGGGAGCAAGTGAAATTCTGGGTCTCATGGGAGAGAAGGGCTCAGAGTAGGAGTACTCTCAGCACCTCCACAAATTGAAACCCTGTTAATAAAAATCTGTTTCTTTCAACACAGATCTTGGATGGTATAGATTAAGGTTGACAAGTGGCCAACCCTAAATTGCACAGTTACATCAGTTATAGAAGGTCAGAGGAGAATCAGAAAGGGAATGGGTCAGGCAGGCATAATCAGAGAGAGTGACTGAGTCTCTAGTAGAAGCTCAAAGGTCAAGGAAGAGGATGAAGAAAAAATTATATTTGAGTTGATAACTATGCTATTGTTAAATTTCAGGAAAAGAGTTTATATTCTGTGGCAAGAATTATAAGGAAATAAAGAACAAATGGCAAAAAAAACCCAAGATAAAAGTAAAAGGTACAATAGTCTAGCCTTTAGAGAAATTTGTAAATAATGCTAGAGGTGTGCACAAAAAAGCATTTATTGTTCAATCCAATTCATTTTTATTGTTATATTTCATTGCGAAAAGAACTCTTAACATGACATTGATCTTCTTAACAAATTTTAATTGTACAATACAGTATTATTGAATACAGGTACAATGTTGTAATGCAGATCTCTAGAACTTGCTCAACTGAAACACTGTTTGAATCTATGCTAAAATATCTGGGATATTTTAAGACATCTAGACTTCTGGGTCTATAAATTCTTTTGTCTCAAGGAAGCCTGTTTCTCTGAGTTTCAATCAATTGTCCTTCTCAGTCGATTAACAGAATAGCACTGCAGAATCCATCTGAATAGACAGGCAAAATGTGTAAGAATAAATTAAGGAAAGTATTGATGAAATGTGATTTGTTTTTGAAACTCATCAGCCAAACTGAATATTAATCCAAGGTCTTGAAAGACAGCAGACTGATATATGTATCTCCTGGTGGTCCAAATTATACTTATTTTTGAAATATTGTTTATAAGACCTTATTCAACTCAATGAAAGTGTCTTTAAAATTTTTCAGCTTATTGAGATGTAATTGATATATAAAATTGTAAAATATTTACAGAGTACATGGTAGTGATTTAGTATATACATACATACATTGTGAAAGAATTCCTTACAATTAATGTAATGCCTTGATGGAATCCATAAACTTTTTAAAATGTGATAGAATATACTCGTATTCTCAAGATATAGCATTGTAGTGAGTTTTTGAAGTTTAATAGAATCTGAGGCCACCAGTGGGTAACTCACCTTCTGTAAGGTAACCTATCATGTATCTTCCTGCATGAAAAGAATTGTCTCTTAGATTTTAAGCATTCTAAGATATTATTTTCCATTTAGTCATTAAAGTAAATGTAAAGAAAATATTTATTGTTTAAACTTTCATTTTTAGGACCATTTAAATTTTCAAGTAACATCTAGAAGATATTTCTTAATGTTAAATAAAAATGTCAGAAAGAAATATGCATATTTATGATCTCAGCTGAAAGCTAAGGAAGTATTATACTCTTCCCATTGAAGTGAGAAACCGAATCATGAAGTGAGGATTCACTACTACACTTGAGCAGTCTCAATAAGCAGTGTTACCCCATGGCTGACATATACAGCATTTTTAGCCCTCCTCTTTGCTATAATTTCAATAAAATCTTTTCATATGACTTCTGTAAAAAATAGAGTGATCTCATCAAATCTTGTCATAGCAAGATTTTAAATTGTTAAAATTAATATAGTGAATGAATGACCTATAAGAGATGGCATGACTACTGTTTCTTTGCTTTGGAAGTTAGGACATTTTTTATAATTAGGTTATTTTAGCTAACCTGTTTGTATATAATCATGTATACAAGTGACTTCTAGAAATACATTCAGGAAATTCATAGTCATTATTAATGAAAAAATGCTTTAGAATAATATAGGTGTTTGATATAAATCCTCATGAGTAGCCTAAGTTATTATCATAATAAAATAAGCAAGTGAATGTTAATGAATATATAAACTTTTTTTAGCCCTCAAAAATCCTTAACATATTCCTTAAAATATTCCTCAAAAGTTGCAATTTAAGTTGATATTTTACAGAAAACATTTTACCATGAAAAGTCATTTCTTGATAGAAGACTTGATGCCTAAATTCTAGAAGAAATGATTACTTACATCATAGATAATGAATTGGAAATAAAGGACCTATGCTTTACATGGAAGACTTTCTAAAGAGCAGAAACATTGGTAAAATAGGGTGCAATTGCTAACCTTAATCAATGAATTCAATAATCAGTGGCAGTGAATATACAGGTCAAAGACAAAAGGCAGAGACAGGAGGAAACAGTGTAAAGGCTAGAATATAGAAAGTTTCCACAAGAGAGCCAGGACTTGCCAAGGCTACAAGGCAGCAGCAAGTGATCATGATATAACTTTTAAATTCTTGCTGGTGGTGCCTTTAATATTTTAAATATTTTTGAACCTTATGTGCACCCGTAATACTATACATATGTATGAATTATGGGAAAATACATGGCATTTTTTTATTTTCTGTCTCTATATGTCCTTTATCTTTACCTTTAGATTATTTTTCATTTCTCTGTTTTTAATTTGACTATATGTTTGGCAGTGTGGATGAGCATTATGCTGGAGAGCATTATGCTAAGTGAAATAAGCCAGGTGGTGAAAGACAAATACCATATGATCTCACCTATAAGTGGAACCCAATCAACAAAACAAACAAGCGAGCAAAATATAACCAGAGACATGGAAATAAAGGAAATAACCAGAGGGGAGGGGGAGGAGGATAACAGAGGAAAGAAGGAAAGGGTCCTCAATGTATAAAGAACCCATGGAGAAACCAAAGCGGGGTAGGACTGAGGGTGAAAAGTGAGGGTCAATGGGGTGGGTGAAAGTGATGGGGGGAAAATGGAGACAACTTGAACAATAAAAAAAGATTCATATTGCTCTAAGTAATTCAGTTCATTCTTTCTACGTGCTGCTTAATATGTTAATGCATATACTTACTACTTTTTACTCTTGCTTCCATGAGTATAATTGAGTCTGGGGAGTGAGAATTTCTCTAACTTAATGATCCTGGTCTGTTTTATAAACCTAAATAATCATTGAAGGTTATTTGAATCTGAGTTATCTCCCTGAAATATTGAAATAATAGGAAATGTTTAAATGGATTTCTAGGATATTTTGCGATACTTGATGTTACTGACTTAGTTTTATTTTACTGAAATTTACTTAGAAATCAAATATTTGTTTAAGAGACACCATTTTATTATGCTATTAGCATGTCTAAAGCTATGTTCCTCAAGATTTTTGAAGAACTTGATAGACGTACCGTAGGAATTCAGTGTAATCTGTGTTTGGGAAACAGTATTTAGAATATTGTGTTTTAATTTTATTTGACATAAAATTAGTGAAATAGAAGCAAAAATTAGAATACTGGTATAAATTTTAAGAGAACTGATCAAGACTATTTAGATTCTAGAAATCAGGTAGAACTTGGGTTCATATTCTGGCTCCAGTATTCACTATGATTTAGGCGAGGGTCTTTGTGCCTCTTTCTTTATCTGTGAATATTATTATTAAGACACATATGTTACATTTGATAAAATTCTTAGGCCAGTTCTTAGGCTTAACATTTATAATAAGTAATACATAAACATATGATGAATAAAAAGTCATTCACAAAAATACCTTTACCCCCTTGTGACTGATTCTAATATTTTTTATTCAATTTTATTTATCTATGACCATTGCTGCTCATGATGAACTAAATTGATGTAATGGCCCATGATACACCATTTGAAAAACACCAGAACAGAGCATTTCTTTTTCTTACTTTTTAAAAAAATTATTGTTGTTTAGTTACAGTTGCCCATTGCTCATCCCTACTCCATACCCTCCACTCCCACAGTCAATCCCACCACTGTCCATGCCCATGAGCCCTCTATTCATGTTCATTAGCTTGCCCTTTCCCCTTTCCCCATTATCCCTCTCCTCCCTCCCCTCTGGTTACTGTCTGTTTTTTATTTCCTTTTTGAAAAATAATGTACAAAACCTGGTAAAGCATATGAAGATGCAGTACAGAGATAAAAACAAACACACCAACTGTCTTTTCTTAGACAGTGTTTGCATAGTTCATAGGAACTTTGTCCATAGGAACTTTTTCATTTAAGTCACGTGTTTATAGATTGAATGGATCTATAAATGGATCTAAAATGAATCTAAAATGGATCCCAGGAGTTTTTTCCCTAATCCTGGTGATTGAGAATATGATGAGATAGCAGAGCATTTTCTCTTAATGGTGGTAGAAAAATAGTCAGAGATATTCAAAGCACAATATGGATGTGATGTGCTGTTGCATTGCTGGCTTTGGAAATGGAGGGGATTCATGTGCAAGGAACAGATTGTGGCCACTAGTTGCTGAAAGTAACTCCCAGCCAAAAGCTAGCAAGGGAATGGGAACCTCAGTCTTAAACCATCAAGAAACTAAACTCAGACAATGACCTGAATCAGTTTAGAAGTGTATTATGTAGAGCCTCAAGATAAAAGCTCAGCCTGGCTGATACCCCAATTTTGGCCTTGTGAGACCCTAAGTAAATAGAAAACCCCACCATGGCTGCCCAGACTTTTACATACCAATTTCATCAGCTTTATAGCAAGATTTGTATCTAATTCACTAATTTCAGCCCTCAAAGCATGGCTCTTCTAGGTGGTTTTAACATAGGAGAAATTCTGAAAGTATTTGCTGGGAGCTTTGTATTAAAAAGGAATCACATGACCTAGTTTAATGTAATGTATGACAATTTGCTCCAATGTGAGCCTAGAGAGCTTGTCTGGCTTACATACATGCAAAGAGTTATTCAATTTCAAATTTTGTGCTACTGCTTATTAATCACGTGCTCTTAAGAAGATTTCTTAAACTAAGATGTTTTTCTATCTACAAATGTGAATTTTAATATATAAGGTTACTGCGAAGCATAAATGTGATGATTTATGTAAAGTACCTGGTATATATAGTTCCTGGCATATATTTGATGCTCATTACATGGTAGCAAAACTGTTTTATAAGTATAAGGGATGCTAACTATAAAATGTAGTAATCTTCCACCACAGCAAATTTTCCTCAATAATGTATAATATATGGATTTAATATTAGGTACTTTTTATTAAATTGCAATAATTTTTGGATTGAATAAATGTACACTGCAAATCACTTCAAACTGTAGAACCAAAAGCATTTCGTCTGGGTTTTTCATGCTAGATAGCCTTCTGTAAGATAGATTATATACCTCTATGTCTTTTGCTTTCCTTCTGTTGTTCACCTTGAACTACACCTCAGTTACTCTAATATATCTCATAAAACACATTACATTTGTGCAGTGCACATTCCTGTCTGGTTCTTAAATTCCACATGGTAATATTGCATGATACTCAGTGGTGTAAATTTTCAATAACTCCAAATCTTTATTAAATGAATGTGGAATAGGGGTACAATCACCAAGAGTAGGAACAAATAAGTAATGACAATACCCCAAGAGATTAAGTGTAGTGTCTTTATTCTTTATAGGTGTTTTTACAAGTCTCTTGAAAGGCTGATCCCATTTTGGTATCTGCTTCTCAGATGACCTGACCAAATACAGTGACTTTAAATATTACAATTAGAAATTGTTTTAAAGGTGATTAACATGAAATTTCCACATCCTCTGATAATGGGAGTGGTGGAAACTGATTAAGAAAAAATGAGTAGCCCTGGTTGGCTGGCTCAGTTAGTTGGAGTATCATCCTTTACACCGAAATGTTGTGGGTTTGATCCCTAGTCAGGGCAGGTGCATACAGGAGGCAACCAATCAATATCTGTCTGTCTGTCTGTCTCTTCTCCCCCTTTCCTCTCTCTCTAAAATCAACAAAACCATAACCTCAAGTGAGGATTAAAAAGAGAATAAATGAGTAAAGTTGCTTCAAGAAGCATTATTAAATGTAATGTAGATCCTGCTATGGGATGATATTGGAAGAGAAGGTAGGAACATACTACTTAGAGAACTTTAGGAAGAGAGTGAAAATCTAGATATATAAGTGTAATGCCTAAATCTATGAACGTTCTCTCTGAGTAATAGAATCCTCTTTGTTGCAGCAATAAAATTCTGCTGTTGAACTGTTGATAGAAACACTCCAACTCTAATGATAGTTTTGACAGGTTAGTCACATTATGGGTTATATTTGTAAGTGTGTACATTTTGGATTTAAAATATGGAATAGAATTTCATTGTAATATAGAAACTATCTGAGCTTACTGTTGTAAATACAGTATTTAGCTCTGTAAATACAACAGTTATGTACCTTTTCCTGAAGGTGTCCCTTTCAGGGTTGTGGTATCTCTAGGTTATCAAACCTTTTTCTCATTTTACTCATTGACTCCTCAGTATTCTTATCATTAATTAACCTGCTTCTTTGGTATGGAACTCTTGCAATTCTGTCCCCTACTTTGGACTTGCCATTCTAGCTTGCTTAATGGAGCACTACCCCTTTATCCAAAGATATGCATTCAGGGTGTGTGCTGCATTCTTTTGTAACAAGACAAACATGATGCCAATAGAACAAGAATGAAGAAAAAAAACAACTATTCACATTCAACTATTAGCTTTCTGCAATGGTCATATTACAATTTGTGAACTTGTTCAGAATGTGTGATTATTTTTTGCAAATATTGGCAACACATTCTTTCTATAAAAAATATCAGTAGCTTAGATGGGAAATATCTTAAGCAATTCTATATTTTGAGTGTAATCACTAAAAGAAAAAAGTTTTAATACGTGAAACTTTTTATTAGATGACAATATATGTTTTAGGTTTTAAAATTATAATTTCAGAGATTTATTATATTTGTGCTTTTTTTCTACTCTCTTAGTTCATCTTCAAGCTCATTCTGAGTGTTTAAATGATTCTAAAGGCAATTCCCCCTCAGTTTAAGTTTTATGAACTTCTAGGAGCTTTAGCTTCAGTATCAATTTTCTTTGCAGGGCTATATTTGTATAAACGTATTAAGCTTGATTCTTCTTTGAAAGCAAATATGACCACATTTATTATTTCCAGTTGGATAATAAAACTTTAAATCATAATCTCTATATAAAGACTTTTCTTCTCATGGGTCTAAATGAAAGAAAATCTATTTCTCTGTTTACTTAACATTTGGTGCTGATGAAATAAATAAAACCCAAAAGTGATGATGTCTTTCTCTGCCCTCTTTCTCTTTTACAGGTTGTGTTTTACATGAATGTGGGTATGTTGTGTCACAGCAACATGATATCTTGAATAGGTAAATCTGTCAAGACAGCTTTAAAGATCATTCACACTACCTAATTCCCAGGTCACGTATTATGTTTCTGGTTTATTTCTTTTTAGCTTACACACTGATGAAAATGGAACCCTTTTGGTATTCCTGGTAACCTTGGGTAGAGAAAATTGAGTTCTAGTGACCATAGAAATACTGTTATTTTTTTTAAGGGGACATATATTAAAAGTGAAATCAGGGAAATATACCTAACACTTCTGTTGATGGTGTGCCCTGACTGGGAATCAAACTGGTGACCTTTTACTTTGCCAGACAATGCTCAGCCAACTGAGCCACACCAGCCAGGGCAGCTACCAAGTCTTTGAGAATCAATTAAAAAAGAGAGAGAGAGAGGTTCCAAGGTGGTAGAGGACGAAGTGGACACTATACTAACCACCTCCCAGAACCAATCTGGAATTACAACTAAATCGTAGAGAAAACATCCTGAATAACCAGTTGAACACTGGCTGGAGAGAAGACTTATAACCGTGGACAGACAGAAGAAACCATTTCAAGACAATGAGACTTGTAGGGAGTGCAGAGGAGACACAAGAGGACTGGCTAGGCTCCCACAGGCGGCAACTGAAGTTCTGGAGATTATATTTCAACAGCCAGGGGTGTTCTCCCTGATAACTGTGTGGTTTAAACCCCAAGCTGGGCTCCCCAGCTATACCACCAGAGCCAGAAAGGAACCCAGATAACATCCAGCTGTGAAAAGCAGGAGGGTTTCTGTCTGCCAGAGAGAGGTGGTAGGAGACTCAGAGAGCCCCTTAAAGTGTCAGTGTACTAAATTTCATTTGCAGCTGAGGCAGGAGACAGCATAGGAAGAACTCTAAGACTGTGCTGCTGTTACTGGACAGCATCTAGCATCCTAGTTGACAGGAAGTGCCTTTATCTTAGTTTGAACGAATAGTAATCAGAGGCAGGGAGGAGGAAGGAGACATGTCTCACATGCTAACTTAGTAGTCCTGAGCCTGTTCTGATAATATCACCAGGTGTTCCAACACCACAAGAAACACTATGTTAGCAAGAAAAGAGGGAAGTCATTGAAATTCTGTGGCATTTCCACTGTCTGGGAAAGAAAGCCTTGAAACTGTGCTTTCATCCCAGGGCCTGGAATGCAGGAGAAGGTCCATGGTGCCCAAAGAAGTAGCCCATAAATAACTTTAGAAAATGCCCCAATTTTAATGAACTGACTCCTGTCATGTATTCGTTTTCCAACAAAATGAACAAATGTAATCTGGAGCAAGATAAGGATTGGGGTTAACAGATCCCCACACATACCTAAGTTTGGGTAGTCACTTCTTCCCGGGATAGCTGTCACCACATTTACCCATTAATCACTGTGTGACTTTTTTCTTCTATCTAGTCAACTATATAAGTCCTCAGAACAAAGGGCTCTCTCTCTCTCTCTCTCTCTCTTTCTATCGGGGGCTCGGGGTGCTCTTGGTTGTCTTGGCTCTTGGGCCACCAGGCCTCTGGCCACCCAGCTTCAGGTCACCCTGGGAGGGGGAGGCTTGCCACCCTTGTCTTCAGCTGCTTGTACTTTTGCCATCTTGCTTTGCCCTGAAACTTTGCCTTTCACCACCCACTTTAGCTAGTCCCATTTTCTTCCATGGGAATAGATCACTAATGAACTGATTGCATGCTAATAGGTTTGCTAATCTGCAATTCTTTACATGTGTCAGCTGGAAGAACCAGGACTCTCCTGTCAACACAGTCACTTACCCCTGGAATCTGGCAGAGGGAGGGCAGATTGCACTAGAGATGCTTGAGGAGAGTCTAGGTTTGGTGACTCTGGGGAGAGAACTGAAGGAAGAACCACCAAGATCCTTGTGCTGAGTCATTCCCCATAATGCCAAAGCCATCTTTTTCAGGCAGAGCACTCCTGTCCAAATAGCATAGCCTGAAGGGAAGCAATAGCTCCACCCACAGGAATTACTCTGTCCTACCCTGTGGAGCTTAATATGGGCTGCTGATTATAGCCTGAGGCTATGACAGTGATTAGTTAACAATTAAGGTGGATCTCTGGGAATTCTGTGAGACTTCACTGACCCTTCTGAAAGCCTGGTGCTGATAAAACCTGGACTGGGTATACATCCTGGTTCTTTGTGCACAGAAACAAGCCCAGCAAAGGGAGCAACATACTGTGAATTAATGATAGCTCCAAACAGGTTGACCAGAGATAGTAACTAGCTTTGGATGACATGATACTACACATAGAGAACCCCAAAGATTTCACCAAGAAACTACTATAACTGATAAATGAATTCAACAAAGTAGGTGGGTATAAAATTAATATCAAGAAATCAGTTGCAATTTTGAATGCCAATAATGAACCAACAGAAAGGAAATTTAAGATAACATTCCCATCCTCCGTTGCTACAAAAAGAATAAAATACCTATAAATAAAACTAACCAGGGATGTACAAGACCTGTACTCAGGAAATTATAGGACACTAAAAAAAGAAGTTGGAGAAGATACTTACTGTATAATAAGTGTAAGCATATACTGTGTTGATAAATAGGAAGAATTAACATAATTAAAATGTCAATACTACCCAACTCTATAGATTCAATGCAATTCTTATCAATATTATAGTGATGTATTTCACAGAACTAGAAAAAATATTTGAGAAATGTGTATAGAACCACAAAGGACACCACATAACAATAGTGATTCTGAGAAAGAAGAACAAAGTTGGAGGAATTATACTACCGAACATCAAACTATACTATAAGGCCATAGTAATCAAAATATCCAGGTACGGGCATAAAAACAGACATAAATCAATGGAACAAAATAGAGAGCCCAGAAATAAACCCACAACTTTGTAGTCATGTATTTGACAGAGGAAGCAAGCACATGCACTGGGCTAAAAATAGTTTATTCAATAAATGGTGTTGGGAATATTGGACAGAGACATGTAGAAAAATGAAACTAGATGACATTCTTACACCATACACAAGAATAAATTCAAAATGGATCAAAGACTTAAATGTTAGACCCAAAACCATAAAAATCCAAGAAGACAATATAAGCAGCAAAATCTCAAACATTGCTAGTAGCAACATTTTATTGGATATAACTCCCTAGGAAAGGGAAACAAAAGAGAAAATAAGCAAATGGGACTATGTCAAATTTTGCACAGCAAAGGAAATCATCAACAAAATAAAAAGACAACCCACCAAAGGGGTGTGCATATTCTCCGATACATCTGATAAGGGGTTAATACCCAAAATTTATAAAGAACTTACAAAACTCAACACCAAAGAAACAAACAACCAATTAAAAAAGGTGCAAATGACATTAAATAGACACTTATCCAAAGAGGACATACAGGTGGCCAATAGACATGTGAAAAGATGCTCAACATCAGTAATTATCAGAGAAATGCAAATTAAAACCACAATGAGATACCATTTCTCATCTGAATGACTGTCATCCATAAGTCAATAAACAACAAGTGCTCGTGAAGATGTGCAGAAAGGGGTACCTTTTGCATTGTTGGGAGAATGCAGATTGGTGCAGCCACTGTGGAGAGCAGAATGGAAATATCTCAAAAAATTAAAAACAGATCTGCCTTTTGACCCAGTGATCCCATTTCTGGGAATATATCCGAAGGAATCCAAAATACTAATTCAAAAGAACATAAGCACCCATATATTCATTGTAGCGTTATTTACAATTGCCAAGATATGATAGCAGCCCTAGTGTCCATCAGTAGGTGAGTGGACAAAACAATGATGTGACATTTACACAATGGGATACTACTCACCTGTAAAAAAGATTAAAATTTTACTGTTTGGGACAGTATGGATGAACTAGGAGAACATTATGCTAAGTGAAATAAGCCAGGAGAAAAAGACAAATACCATATGATCTCACTCATATGCGACATCTAATGAACAAACCAAACTAATAAGGAAAATTGGGAAAGACTCATAGATGGAGAGTCTGATGACAGCTTGGGTGGGGGCAGGTTAGGTGGTGGAGGGATTGGGAAAAAAGAAAAAATGTCTCATGGACATGGACAACAGTGTGGTGATTGCTGGGGGGAAAGAGTATATGGAGACTTAATGGTAATGGAAAAATGCAATAAAGATTAAATAAAAGATAATCTGTTGAGGTCAGAACATAGCAATATCAAAACAGAGGTTATAAGACTGAGTGCTACCTACTGCACTAATGAACCATCTAACATACTGAAAATTCTAAAGCATTATAAAAAGACATTGAAAATACACAATGAATTGGAAAGATATTCCATGTTCATGATCGGAAATATCAGCAAGATGGAAATGTCCATATTACCCAAGCAATATACAGATTTAATGTAACCCCCATCAAATCCCAATGATATTTTTAAAGAAATAGCATAAATAATCATTATGTTCATATAGAACCACAAAAGACCCACCCCCCCTTTTCCCACTCAGGATTGCCAAAAAGAACAAAGCCAGAGGTGTCAAACTCAATGACTTCAAATTATATACTAAAAAGTGACAATAATCAAAACATAATGGTATTGGCAGAAAAAACAGACACGTAGACCAATGGAACAGACTTGAGAACCAAGAAATTAACCCATATGTATATGGACAAATAATTTTTGACAAAGGAACTAAAACATACATAAGAAAGCATGGAGAAAAGAAAGCCTCTTTCATAAATGGTGTTAGGAAAATTAGAAAGCCATGTGCAAAATAATGAAACTAGATTTCTACTTGTCACCATATACAAAATTAACTCAAAATGGATTAAATACCTGAAACTATATATTGCACAGAAGAAAACTTAGGTACTAAATTTGTGGATCTTGGTCTTAACAGCAGATTTTATGAATTTCACCCCAAAGGCAAAGGAAGTAAAGTCACCAATAAATAAATGGGACTATATCACACTAAAAATCTTTTGAACAGCTGAAGAAACCACATACAAAACAAAAAGGCAACCAACAGAATTGGAGAAGATATTTGCAATCAACAGCTTTGACAAGAGGTTAATATCCAAAATATATAAGGAACTTTTTTGTAGATTTTTATTTATTTATTCTTTAGAGAGGGAAGGGAGGGAGAAAGACAGAGAAACATAAATGTGCGGTTGCTGGGGGTCATGGCCTGCAACCCAGGCATGTACCCTGACTGGGAATCAAACCTGTGATGCTTTGGTTTGCAGCCCACACTCAATCCACTGAGCTATGCTAGACAGGGCTAAAGAACTCTTACAATTCAACATCAAACAGACAATCCAATTAAAAAATTGGCAGATTATCTGAGCAGACATTTCTCCCAAGGAGACATGTAAATGGCCATAGATATATAGAAATATGTTCAACCTAACTAGACACTAGAGAAATGCAAATCAAAACTACGAAGAGATACTATCTCATACTTGTTAGAATGGCTGTTCTAACAACAATGGCTTATCAACAAGATAATTAATAATAACAAGTGTTGGAGAGTTTGTGGAGAAAAAGGAACCCTCATTCACTGCTAGCATAAATATAAGCTGGTATAGCCATTATGGAAAACAGTATGGAGGGTCCTCAAAACATTAAGAATAGAGTTATCATATGATCCAGTACCCCTCTTCTGGGTATCTACATGAAAAATTTGAAAACATTTGTTCACAAAGATATATGTACTCCTATATTCATTGCAACATTATTCATGGTGGTCAAGACATGGAAACAACTGAAGTGTCCTTTGATAGATCATTGAATAAAGAAGATGTGGTACATACATACAATGGAATACTATTTATCCATAAGAAAATATGAATTACTGCCATTGGCAACAACAGGGGTGGTGCTTGAGAATATCATACTAAGTGAAATAAGTCAGACAGAAAAAGTTATGAACCATGTGATTTCATTTACATGTAGGATATAAAACTGAAAGCAACAAATCTAAAAACAAGAAAAAAACCCAAAAACTCATAGTCACAGACAATTAATATGGTGGTTACAAGAGGGAAATGCGGGTAGTAAAGGGTAAAGGGGGTCTAATATATGGTGATGGAAGATGATTTGACTTTGGGTGGTGGGCACACAGTGCAACATGCAGATCATATATCATAGAAATGTGCATTTGAAACCTATATTATCTTATTAACCAATGTCAACCCAATAAATTTAATTTAAAAACAAAACAGAGGTAATGTGTCTCATTCTTTTTGTAGAATACTCATACTAGAGATTTAGAGAGCTCTAATAGTGGACATATCTTATATTAAAACAGTACATTATTTATGCAAGAAGTTATATGTGCAAGAAATAATGTCTTAAACAATTTTCTTATCTAATCTTTACATGTGTAGTATTTTGCTAATATATATTGCCACCAACTACATAAATTTTAACATTCAATTTCAATTTTTTTTCTTTTGGTAAAGGTGTTAGCAGTCTTCTACTATATAGTAGGAGAGGTTGTAAGAGCAGGCTGAATGAATGGCTTTTCAAGTACCATGTCTGACTCATGAGCCAGACGGTACCTCTGGATTTTGTTTTCCAAATAAAGGAAAAGGTCCTAGAGTTTTTAGACCCTTGTTGGTGTTTGCTGCCATTTAGATGTTGATAGAAAATAATAAAGTAAGCTGTATAATTAGCCTGGTGTAGTAAGATGAAAGTTGGCCTGCCAGGTAGGGTCCCTCCCTTTGAATCATGGTCTTTTTTCTTGTATTTGTGTGAATATGGTAAAACTATGTCATTTTCTACAGTCATAGTCTTTTCATTTGTAAAATGAAGTGTTCCTGTCAGTGAGTCTCAGCCATAATTCCAGGCTTGTGATTCAATGGATTTTTAATGAAAAAATTAATTTTTTTAATCTCTGAAGAATGGGCGAGGGGACTCTACTTGCACTGATTGCCAAAATGATCAGAGTGTACACTATTGGACAAAGTAATTATGAACATGATGAGCATTTAAAGTAATGTGACTTTTCCTGTGTCTGGAATATTTCTAAATAAAACCATAGGCTAATGAACTGGGGTTTTTTTCATTTGCTTGTTTGTTTTTTTAAATTCAAGACATGATAGTTGTCTCCATTTATTGGCATTAGTATAGATGGGAACTTTTCCTGATTTTTATTTCACTTTTCTCTTGCTTCTCTTTTTCTTC
Source organism: Phyllostomus discolor (assembly GCF_004126475.2). Classification (NCBI taxonomy): domain Eukaryota; kingdom Metazoa; phylum Chordata; class Mammalia; order Chiroptera; family Phyllostomidae; genus Phyllostomus; species Phyllostomus discolor. The sequence continues at coordinate 140,551,448 of NC_040903.2, read as the reverse complement.
TAGTAAAAGAATATTTTTTTTCCTAGATGTTCACATATCTTTGTAGTACAGAGTAATTAAATATCCAAAAACAAAGTGTTACTTGCTGCCAAGTTCTCTTCAGAATATTCAACCATATTTTAGTTGAACTTGAAGGCTTATAAAAATTTCCTTTCAACATTCCACATACAGCACTAAAATATTAATGCTTACTGTGATGTGACTATATTAGTTTTAGTAGGAATGCTTTTAAATGCTAAGTAATTAATCTCACAAATGATTACTAAAACCCAATACCATATCAATGAGAATTCGAGAATCTTGTAACCCTTCTTCCTGTTGTAAGCACATACTCAGGTGGCTGGAAATATTTTTGTACTATTATTTTTAGTGGAAAACACACCTGTCTCAGGATATTTATAACTTTATCTGGGAAATATGTATTGCTAAGAACAATATTTATCTTTAATACTTATATAGTTCAAATTATATCAAGGTAATTAGAGCCTTTCTGGAGTTAGGGCTAAAAAAAAAGGTTTATTTGCCTGAGGGGACAGACGGAATCATTTAGGAGAATGAGTCATTTATGCAATTATACAACATTTTGGAAACATTCCTTTCCCGTTATTTGAATTTCACTTCTAGGGACTGCTTTTCTCATACTGGCAGATTAGAATAGTACCGTTATACCTGCTTTGTTCTGTCATTCTTTTCATCTACATGAAATTATCTTTTTACAAAAATGTTTTTTAAAGAATTAATGATTACATTGAATTTTGTATGTTAAAAATAATTGGAATATTTTGTTTAATTAAGATAAAATAATTTTTAAAGCATAATTTTATGAAAGTATTATCACTTCCAAATTGTATCTTGCAAATTGTGTCTTATTATTACTCCCATATATTCTGGATGAGAAGCAAAAGAAAATAAAACAAACCTAAAAACTAGGGAAATATAATCTGTAATGAAACAAGAAGATATTGGTAGGGGAAAAGGCAGGTGGGAAAAGCAGATGGATACATACATACAATTTAAACTTAATAAGAAAATCTCATTACAGTCTATAATAACAATTTTTAGAAATACAAGTTGCTAAAAATTGTTAATGATTGCTAACAATAACCAAATTAAAAAACACAATTTTCCCTTTTGCTAGTACCCTTTCCACACATCTACTATAATTAGCAATAAAATTGAAGACAACAGAAACAAGAAAAGAAGTTATCTTGGAAAATCTAAGTGAATCACCATTTTCTAACAATTGTTTACTGGACAGTGTTTGTTATGTGGTTCTGTGGTAACACTTTCTTTGCCTTCCTGTAGGTTATGCACTGTTATATTTGTCTTGGGCAAACATCTGACATCTCTTAAGAATTCTAAACAGCAAATGATAACGTGACAATTTTATTATCTATATATCTTAATAGCCCTAGAAAATAACAAATAGCACCATTTCTTTTTCCCAGAGAAGGAAGAAAAATACAGATAAAAGCAGCTTATGTGATTGAGATACATAGCTTGGTCACAGAAGCTTTTCTAAATAAATAGTCTTTTAAGGAGTAGACACTCTTATGAAAAGAAAATAAGAGTTGCAATGAGGAAGCCTGGATTTGTTTTTCAGCACTGACTATGTGACCATATATCCTTAAGGAAGTTACTGAAAATATCCTTGTGCTTACTTATCAGTAAAATAAGAGGACAGGATTAATTGATCTCAAAGATCCTTTTCAATTCAGGTTGTCTGTGAAGTAATAATGATACCTAAGACATATGTAGCACATAGGATGTGTCAGACCCTGTGGGACACTGTCACTTCAAGAGTTTTACATGGATTGTGTAATTGTCAAACAACCCTGTGAAGCATGTACTATTATTAGCTGTATTTTTATGAGGAAAGTGAAGCTTAGGGATTTAAGTTTCTTAAAGAATGTCACATTCTGGGAATGTCTGGGAGCAGCAGAGTTGCATTTTTAAAGTTCTGACCCCAGAGTCTACCAGCTTAAGGGCTGTGCTTTGTGTTCTACCCCCAACATTGTTCACAAACTAGTCAAGACTTAGGAAGTCACAGTGTGTGAAACCTGCCTTCCTTCCAATTTTACCTTCCCTAAGTAGATGGTTATTTGCCCATCACTCTGGCTAGTGCTACAGTGAAACATATTTCCACTTTGGTTAGCATTTTCTGTCTGTTCTCACTCTTCAACTATAACCAAGAGAGTGGCACATCTTCCAATGGAATATTTCTACTGAATATTTTCCAAAGACTGCCCATGCAGTCATTGAACATGGAACAAAGGGGAGTTTCATGGAAATTATAGATGAATAGTCAAAGGAGAGTCTTTTGTAGCAAAATTATAGGAGTGTCTCCTTAGGTCAAAGTCAAAGTAAGGATGAATTAACTCCCAAAGCAATTTTGAAAAGGTGAAATTCAATGATATTGCAGTTGTTGGACCAGGTGTTAAAATGTTATTGGGTGTTAATTTAATTTTCATCCTGTCAACACTCATCTGAACAGTAACAGCTGCTAAACACAGTTCCACAAGAGCAAACCATCCTCACAAAGGAAGCAGATGCCTAATCAATAGGACCAATAGAAATATATGGCTCAGTGAAGCAGCCTACACAAGGTGGGGGTGGGAGTGGTGGTGAATCCCTTAGGGCTCTGTCTTACCTGAAAGGAAAAGAACTTTAAATATAGTGAGACTATTCAAGCAGTAAGAACAGGAGACTGAAAGTCTTGGGTTGGCTTCCTGTTGACTTTTTAAAAAATTTTTATTTTGTATGGCCTTGGATTAGAAAAGACTTGGTTTCTCTGTCCTCCTTAGCTTTCAGATGTATTGAGGATGTTGTTTGAAGTGTATTGCTATCTTACTGCTATTATCATCTAACATGATTTGCACAGCTCAGAATAAAAGTGTACTGCTACTTAAGAAAAACTACTTTCCTTTAAATTCTAACATTAAAGAGAGAATAAGAATGATATAGTAGTATTTAATAGCTGTTCTTCATCGCATCCTTGGGTGGATAGGAATAGATGACTTATAATTGGAAAAGGCATTTTGGATTTGAATAATATCTTGACTCCTATACTTACTAAAATTATGCAACATGTAATTTCACCTTCTGGAGATTTTCAAACAGTAGGGTAGATTACTATGTCTACACTAAAGGTAATCTTACCTAGAAGCTGTGGTTTGACTATATAACCTCTTAAGGTTGATTATGTAATTTATTTAATAGTTTTATGTAAGTTAGTATGTGTCACTTATAATATCACCTTTGTGCCTCTCAGACTTGGCTATAAATTTTTCTGGGATTGTGTGGTGGTATGCCAGGGATTCTCTAAACTCTCCTACACAAGAGATTTAAGGTACTGTGGAACTTCAATATTATTAGGTTATGAATTTTTTAAATAAATGAGAGCAATTAAATTTAAAGGAGTAGAATGAAATCTTGCATGGATATTAAAATGATGCATCTTTCAAATAGTTTTAATGTTGGAACAGACCTCTTTGGCTTACAAACACACTTGGCGATTGTTCTCCTTTTAGGTGGTTATCAGGAGAAAGGTTCACCACAGCTACTTGTCTAGTGTGTTCTCCTGAAGGAGGTCTTCATTTTCCTGGGCTTATTGAATGTCAAATAAAGCAAAACAACACGCAACAAAGAAACACCTGTCTTCTACTTACAATTTCACATGGCTTACAGTATTCTTTACCTTCTGCTCTCAACCCTTATAGAAAGTAAAAGCTTTAAGGAAGTATGCGGTGGTGGTGATTTTATCCTTTTGTAGTAATTCTGTGCCCTTAGTGTAAAAAAAAAGATTAGTTTTGAGGAAGTAAAATAATTGTAGAGATGAGTTATTATTGAGAATTCAGAATACCTTCAGGGACACATTGAGAATTTCATATCATGAACTTCTTATATAAAACAAAAATGCAAATAAGATAGGTAAGAGGGATTGAGCCAGGCTTTTAATAGAAGAATAACTTTGAAATGGTTTTTTGGAACTCTTGGTAGAAAAACAAACAAGAATTATATTTCTTAATATTTAACTGAAACTGGGGACAAGAGTCATTATTGGTTATGTTAGAATGAAACATACTAAATGGTTCCCATTTTGTGTTAGGTGTTTGAAAACCCTAAAACTTAGTACAAGCATATAATATCAGGAATGCTTTCTTTCCTTTCTCTCTCCTCTTCCCTTCTCATTTTTCTCCCTACCTTCCCTTTTTTCCTACTAGTAGGAAATGAATGTAGATGGAACACTTTAATGAATGGGTTTTGTACAATTTCAGTGAAGAAATATGTGCTTACAAGTTAGATCAGGTTTCTCAGTGTATTAACACATTATCAAAGTCATTTATAACCTGTATTCTTATGGCTGTAAATGAATTACATTGTATAATTTATATAAAGTAGATAGTAGATTAATGAATGTTATTATTTCTTTATTTTCACTAATTAGATTATTACTAAATGAGATCAGCTAAATTCTGAAGCTTTTAATGAAAGATTGGTATAGCTTTTGTGAGCCCTAGAAATCTTATTTTATCACTGTAATATAGATCCACAATCATCATTAAAACATTTATGTCAAATTAGAGGATATTGTTATTGAAATAATCAGTCTTATAAAATTTATGAAAAATATTTTAAAACAAAGTTAATATGTAGATTGTTCTATTTTTTCTCTTTCAACTAGAAGTCTTTCTAAAGCACAGCTGCTTACAGCTCTTCATTCTCTTTCCAGTGACTTCAGTACACAAATGAACAATTTCAAGTGCCAGTGTTTTTGACCATGCTGTCCAGTAACTAATGTGGTTGTGTAAGAGAATGAAATAAAAATAAGAGACAGAGGAGGAGCTAGGGAGAATGCTAGCAACATGTTCTGTGAAAACACCTGTGAGATTTAGAAATGTTTTAAATTTTAATTGGCTGGTTCACATTTTACTCAGTAATTTAGTGGGGAAGATGTCAACATCTATGTCTTCACTAATTTTATATATTTATATGATCTGGGGCTTACTTTAAATTTTTTTTGATATAACATTATAATAATATGACTCCTACTGCTATTATCATACAAATATATATTCATTGCCATTCATTGTCTTTCTTCCAGGGAATTTCGAAGAGTTCAAATATATCACTTAGTAAATGTGCTAACCTATCTTTTAAGTCTCTGCTCAAGTTTTAGAGTAGCTTATGTATTTTTTAGAATAGGATAATGAATTATTTGGTGTTTGTTGTCTTCTTCTGTGTACCTCTATGCTAATTATAGTACCCAGTATGTGATGTGTTGAATTAAGTTGAGTAGAAATTCTCAAATATTCCTTTATATTTTTTGAAACAGATTTTCTGCATTTCCTAGTTGGAGAAAAACAACACAAAGATTTGCTCATGATTTCATGATCTCTTTAAATCTTTGGAATCCTTATTTACTGAATTTAATTCTAATACTTTTCTTAAGGTAATACTGTAATCTTGAAACTTAAATGTACCCTATGGCTAATTAAAGCTGAAAGTTAAGATACATCTAAGTATACACCTAAAATTAAGAATGTTGGATCTTGCACAAATCCTATGAATAGGTTTAAAAAACTTACTTATATGAGATCCCTGTAAAAGTTGCCTTTTGTTTCATAACTTTAAAAACATCTACTGCAGTTGTTTTAAAGTATATTTCAAGAGATGTAATGCAAAATGGTTGTTGAAATTTCCTTAGTTTGCCTTTTTTTTTCAGAGCACTTATCATTACTTTACATGTTATATGTCTTTGTGTACATTTCTTCATCCAAAATGGAAGCTGCATGGAAGGGTTATTATCTAGGTTGTTCACTACTGAAACCCCTCTTAGAACAGTGCCTGGAGCAGCACTGGTGCCCAGTAAGTGTTGGATAAGTAACTGAATGAATAATCCATACTTGAGAGTGGTCATCAGTGGTTCTACAACAGCCTCAGTCTTGTTGAATTCTATGGCCTAACTTAAGTGATCCTGTTGCGAGCCTTGAACCATACTTTCTGGTAACTGTGCTGGCAGTATTGTCATTCCTATTTTGGCTTTGATTTCTTCTTCTTTTTTATATCCAAATGAAGGAACTATGAAATTGTATTATTGCTGGACATTAGTGTAGACTCTCCTACCACTGTTATTGTGGGATTTTAAGATTGTGTCATTTGTTGCTGCTTATAAGGAATGGTTTTTGTAGGATAGACCAGTGAAAAATGCATCCTTGCTAAGGTGTTGGGCTCAAATTCAGAGATCCATACCAAGGTGTGCTGGCTTGTGTCTCTAAGCCATCTACTAGTGAGGTTTACCTCAGATGTGTATAACTGAAGTACAGATACACACTGTACTTAAAATAATAGTACAGTGCATTAACCAATCTTGGGGAAAGATCAACTATTTTGTAGAACAGAAGCACTCAATATAAATGAAAGAGCTTTCTGTAAACTCTTATTGTTACTTATTAGGATAATCTAATTCTGATTTCAAATTCCAAACCTAAGTACTTTAGTCACCAGAGATCTTTTAATAGTATCAGCTGGCCCGTGGTTTTCCTAAAAAATGAAGACTTTCTTGCCATGTACAGATGTTGAAGATTTACTTTATTAGGTAGGCCAAATGACTGCAGAATCAATTTCTATGCTTTAAAACATAGGAACTATCACAAGAATAATGTAACTACAGAATGTTTCTAAGAAATGATTTGGAGTAGATTTTATTGAACAAAATATATTCATAGCATGTGACTGCTCTGTAAATTTTGGTGTATAGTGTTAGAATCTGTGTTGGTTTGCAGATGCAAGAAAGGAAAAAATAGTTCCTAGAGGGACACCAGGCTAAAAATAATTTATTGAGACTACCTTTTATTTTGAAAGACATTTCTCATTTGCATTCAGAACATAGCCATTGATTACAAAGTGTGATTTGAGAAGGCTAAAGAGTCCAATTTTCCCACAAATAAATTAAGAGATGCATATTGACTACAGGGAATTATGACATCACTGAGAAAGTGAAAGCAAAAGGACTTTAGGAAATCAACCAGCAGTCCAATCAAATTTGATTTTTCCTATGCTTAGTTGCTGCAACCGTATGTGTGATGTACATACTTTTCAGTATATATAAGCCTTTTGCTTTTATAGTAAACCTAAGTCAATAAAATGAATAGGGAGACAGGTTACAGGCTTTAACTGATTCATATTGTATATTTTCAAACTCTTAAAAAAAAACAACCCACAGAAATCCCTTGAAATCCTATGTAAAAGTACATCCTTCTATGATAAGTTTTGTCCCAGTAACCCATTTTTTTTCTCAGCAGTCCAGTTCGGGTGCCCTTTGGGAAGTTATGTCTCTCTAATTTGAGACCAATAACCAGCTTGCCATATTTATTTTAACCTTCTTTGGAATGAGAAAAAAATAGTATCTTTTTACTACATAAAAACACAATAGTTCGGGGACTTCCGGCAAGATGGAGGCATAGGTGGACGCACCGTACCTCCACACACAACCAAGATTGAAACAACAACAATTTAGAGGCAGAATAACACCCAGAACTGACAGAAAATTTATCTAAATGGAAGTTGGACAGCTGAGAAGTTGAAATAGACCCGTTTATCCAGACCACTAGGAGGGGCGGAGACTAGCAGCCGGTCGAGGGGGCGCGGTGTGGTGCTGAGAACAGGGAGAATTGGGCGCATAAGGCAACCAGGAGTGTGTAAGGCATCTGGGGCGTGCCAGATCGCAGTGGGAGGACCCTGAGTGTGCAAGCAGCAGCTGGCAGACCCAGTGAGGCACGATTGTGGAGCAGGGCAGAGTGCACAACCAAGGATCCCAGGGAAGGGACTGAGGTCCCACGGAGAACGGAGCTACTGCCGTTGTTCCCTCTGGTCCCCGCCCTCACATACAATGTCACAATCTAGTGATTGGGGTGCTCAGCCCTGGTGAACACCTAAGGTGTCCCCTCACCGTAACATGAGTGACCAGACCAAAAAAAAAAAAAGAGAGAGAGAGAGAGAGAGAGAGATGGCTCAAACAGAAGTACAAATCAGTGCCCCAGAACTCATCTTTTTGAGCGACCCAGAGATAGCTAACCTATCAGATGCACAGTTCAAAACACTGGTGATCTGGAAGCTCACAGAATTAGTTGATTTTGGCCGCAAATTAGAAGAAAAAATGCAGGTTACCATAAAAGAAATGAAGGAAAATGCACAGGGAACCAACAGTGATGGGAAGGAAACTAGGACTCAAAACAATAGAGTGGACCAGAAGGAAGAAAGAAACAACCAAACAGGAAAGAATGGAGAAATAAGAATTCAAAAAAACTAGGAGAAGCTTAGGAACCTTCAGAACATCTTTAAACAACCGAATTTTAGGGGTACCAGAAGGGGAAGAGGTAGAGCAACAGATTGAAAACATATTTGAACAAATAATAAAGGAGAACTTCCCCATTCTGGCAAAGTAAATAGACTTCCAGGAAGTCCAGGAAGCTCACAGAGTTCCAAAGAATTTGGATCCAAGAAGAAACACACCAAGGCACATCGTAATTACATTAGCGAAGGTAAAAATGAAGGAGAGAATGCTAGAAGCAGCAAGAGATAAGGGGACAGTAACCTACAAAGGAGTTCCCATCAGACTGTCAGCTGATTTCTCAAAAGAGACCTTACAGGCAAGAAGGGGCTGGAAAGAAGTATTCCAAGTCATGAAAGACAAGGACCTATATCCCAGATTACTCTATCCAGCAAAGCTTTCATTTAGAATGGAAGGGTAGATAAAGTGCCTCTCAGATAAGGTCAAGTTAAAGGAGTTCATCATTACCAAGTCCTTATTTTATGAAATGTTAAAGGGACTTATCTAAGAAAAGAAGATTTTAAAAAACATGTATAGTAAAAGGACAGCAAACTCACAATTATTAACAACCACACCTAAAGCAAAACCAAAAGAAACTAAGCAAACAACTAGAACAGGAACAGAACCACAGAAATGGAGATCACATGGAGGGTTAGCAACAGGGGAGTGGGAAGGGGAGAGAGGGGGAAAAGGTACAGAGAATAAGTAGCATAGATTGTAGGTAGGAAATAGGGGGAGGGTAAGAATAGTATGAGAAATGTAGAAGCTAAAGAACTTATAAGTATGACACATGGACATGAACTTAAGGGGGGGGGGGGAAGTGGGTGGGAGAGGGTGTGCAGAGAGCCTACATATCTGCTTGTAGAGCATTGTGGTACTAGATGCTACTAGGTGCAGGGTAGAGGGGAGTAAAGGGGGGAAATGGAACAACTGTAATAGCATAAGCAATAAAATATATTAAAAAAGACAATAGTTCTACATTGAAGTCATTTCTACAAGGAGCTGTATACTGTAATCTCAACCTCATTTTTTTCCCTAAAATAATGCTAGGAAACTATTTTTAAAGCTAAAAAGATGAAATAGCATGATTAGTTGGACGTGAAGTGTGTAATGATTAATTTGAGCCTACATATCTGCTTGTAGAGCATTGTGGTACTAGATGCTACTTTTATAGTTTTTTTTAAAGATTTTATTTATTTATTTTAGAGAGGGAAAGGAGGGAGCTAGATAGAGAGAGAGAGAGACATCAATTTGGGGTTGCTCGGGGTCATGGCCTGCAACCCAGGCATATATCCTGACTGGGAATTGAACCTGCGACACTTTGGTTCACAGCCGGCATTCAATCCACTGAGCTACGCCAGCCAGGGCTTCTTTTATGTTTTTTTAAGACAATAAACCGGAGTGTTTATAGTTTAACAAGTTCACAATGCCTCAAATTTCTTATCTTAAAACGTATCCCCAAATATATCAAATTATGATATATTAGTAGTTGATAAAGTGGGACTGAGATTATACAGGTAAATCAGGCTTAAAATACTTGAGTTAAATTCAACTGAAGTTTCATTGAGTACTATGTGCAATGCCCTGTGCTAGCTGCACTAAAGAGTGTCAAATGCATTTGACAGTTTTTATTCTCAGAGAGATTATGCACTAATACTATGTTCAATCAGCCTCATAAATCAGTGGTGGCAAATATTTGAGTTTATTTTTACTAGAAAATGTCCATTTTCCTTTATAACTAAGCTTGGACAATAAAAATAGTTTTAGTTTTTTTTCTTTTATAAGGTATAAGGTATATTAAAAACAGTAACATTTATTGTGGATTTTATAATTAGAAACAATTCATGTCAGAAAATTCAAATAGCCTGGATTAGCTCAAAAAAGAAAATAAAAAGCATTTATGATTTAATGAGCACTGCAATATAGAGGTAAGTCCTATGGGCTATTATTGACAAAATGTATGTCTCATATTTTCTTCAGTTTTGTTTAAAGATTATGGAAACAAGCCCTGGCTGGTGTAGCACAGTGGATTGAGCACAAGCCTGCAAATCAAAAAGGCTGCAGGTGGTTTCCCAGTCAGGGCACATGCCTCTGCTGTGGGCCAGGCCCCCAGTAGGGGGCATGCAAGAGGGAACCACACATTGATGTTTCTCTCTTCCTTTCCCTTTCTCTGCTCTCTAAAAATAAATGAATAAAATCTTTAAAAAATAAATATTATGGAATAAACTTATGCTTCAGCCTTCCTTTGCTCAAAACCTTAGCAATGACAGTTATAAAAGTAAACAAACACATATATATGTTGATAAGCAGTGGACAAAAACTACAGTAATTAAATGGGATCATGAACAGAAATGTGCAGGAGGGGTCAGTTATGAAAGTTGGAGATTGTTTAGAGACTGTTCTTTAAGCAAGTGAACAGCCCTCTGGACTTCCATCCTGGGAGATTTGTCTGCCCTCAGGAGGAAGCAGTGAGGGCTTAGGCCAGTGTTTTTCCTAAGAATAAATATTTATAACTACCATATATCCAGAGTATTTTCAAAACAACAATCATTATTCTGGTATAAATACCATATTTGTAACTTACTAAACATATACTTATTATAAAAATTGTTCATGCCAGCCCTGGCTGGAGTAGCTCAGTGGATTGAGCGCGGGCTGGGAACCAAAGTGTCCCAGGTTCGATTCCCAGCCAGGGTACATTCCTGGGTTGCAGGCCATAACCCCCAGCAACCGTACATTGATGTTTCTCTCTCTCTCTATCTCCCTCCCTTCCATCTCTAAAAAATAAATAAATAAAATATTAAAAAAAAATTGTTCATGCCTAAAAAGTCATAGTATTAAGTGCTTTTGTAATTAATGTAAATATTTAAATAATGTTATTTTGTCACTATTTTAAACAATACTGCATTGAACATCCTTATAGAAAAACCTTTTGCTTAATTTGTTTACTTTTTATCAATACATCCTTTAATACATTTTAGTATCATCTTGAAAGATTAACAAAAATCATATTGAGATTTTGAATAGATTTTCTTTAAACCTAGACTAAATTTGGAGAAATATATTAAATTTTTAAAATATTTAAACTTACCATGAGTGTACAGTGGTCTCTTACTTTATTCAAGTATTTATTTTATTGAATATTTTGAAGTTTTCTTCATTTTAATCCTAGATATTTTGTGCCAACTTTATGCATAAGGATTTTCATATTTTTCTTTATAATTTTTCCATTTTCTAAGATATATAGAAAAGTTACTATGCTTTGCATATGTAACTATCTCAATTCTCTAAAATTTTTTATTTTACTGTATTGATTATAAGTCTTCATGTACTCTCAAGAGTATCTTCTGTCCCCAACAGGCATCCTGACTGAAGCTGTATACATTTGCAATATCTGATTTTTAACCACACTTTCTTCATCCTATTGACCCAGAGTGAAAATTGATACTCTTATCTGAAGGACTGTTCCCTTGAGTGTATTTAAACCAGACCAATCTCTGTGTTTAATCTGGGTTCATCAGGAAGCATTAGCCTTGATTGGTTTGTTTTTCTACCCCTCCATCTCAGGACTTGATGCTATTGAGTTAACAACTATTCTCCCCAGAGAATAGCTACCGCAATCCTGTTTCAAGCAACTCTAATATCTTGCTTATAGAACTTTAACTGATTTTTTTTAGTTTTACTTGAAGAACTGCTGTAATGAATTCTGTATTTGCTTACAACTTTGAAGATCTGTGAGGACAAAAGAGTCACTAAAACCTCTATCATATTACCATGCTATTTATCATAGTTTCCATTCTTCATTGTTGAATTATGCAGTACAGTTAAAAAGAGTAAGAATCATTTATTGAAGACTCAGGTGTTGGTATACAATAAATCCTCATTAATCATGATTGACTAACTTGAAATTTATGATATTTTAGAAAAAATGTAGGCATATATTTATCTTTGCAAACATCAGAAGCATTTGTAATCATTTTAGTAGTGTAGATACTGGAAATATTATTAAAAAGACTATTTCTTTAAAATATTCTAGAATAACACATTACTCAGAACATAAGGTTATCTATTGAAGCCTTAGCAAGTTACAATCAATGAAACCTATGACAGCTTTTATAATAGTGCTTAATTAAGTTGTGCTGTTAATATGTGGAATCCATCTCTAAATATAAAAAAGTTTCATTCAGATTTTGTTACTATAATTCTGAGGTAGAGAAACCATTGTATTATTATTCAAAACACATAGTTCTAGCTCTACTTTTGAATATCTATGATGTATGATATCAAGTAAATAACTTACCTCTTCAGAGTCTAATTGCTTCACTTAAATCTTAAATGAAAAAAATACCATCATGCATACCTCCCAGAGTTACTTTTAAGAGTTGAATGAGCTTGAGTCTGAAAGCCACCTTGAAAATTCTAAATCAACAAAATTCTAACTACTCATTACTATGTACTAGATTACTTTTATTATAAACCCAAAAGATGATTTTTGTCTCTGATTTTTTAATTCTGTATGGCAAGGAGCACAATGGCTTGTGCTGGCTTGTCTATAAAATCATAATTGGTATGAAGCAGCTTTGATAATTGCCTTGGCTGAAATATTTGAATAATTTTAAGTTTCACTTAAATATTTGAATGAGTGGTTATTCAGAAATAAATACCACCGATATCTTAGAAAAATAATGAGTCCTCATTTATGCTCTGAAACCCTTTCCATTCTGTAAATTAAACACATCAATTATATTTAACAGTAAATTCTGATAAGGCCATATTTACTGTTATAGCACAAATTTTCCATGTGACAGGTTTTAAACTTGTGATGCTATTTTTTCCATATAAACCAAAGTAAAATTCTGCATGAAGCAAATGCAAACTATATCATTATAAGAAATTTATAGGCAAGCAATGTAAGGATTAACACTTACTAAGTTGCCATTAGATAAATAATTAAGTCCAGAAAACTAACCTCACTATTGTTGAAGACTAATGCTGAAAAAATGTAAAACATTAAATATTGTGTCCTTGTATATTGAAGCACTTTCTTTCTGACTCCAGGTAGTTAAGAAGCAACTGTTTTGGGGGGAGGATAGTCTCAAGAGAAATTAGAACAAAGCCACAGACCTAACATTCTTGCCTTTTATATTTTAAAGGATACAACAACTTTATGGAAAAAAATACATGATCACACAAAAGCAGTTATTTCTTAGAGCCTTCCTGAGTCTAGAGAAAGATCTTTAGAGCTGAAGAAAGGAATTTAGCAATCAAGATGCCGATATGTGTTTCTTATCCCTTCTTCTTTCACTTTAGATGGTTCTAAACTAATGGAGACAAGGTAGAAACCCCTAATTTTAGGGATCTGCAATTACATAAAACCTGTGCCACCAAGGTTTTATGTGTCTTTTTGGAAGAAGAGGATAGAAATGATATGGCTAACTGGGTTCTCGATGCATAGGATGTATAGCATAAAAGAGATGGTTTTTCCAGATGATGTTGGCCTAAGTTTGTGTCAAAAAAAAAATCGGGAGAGACTTGCAGATGTGGTATGGATCATATGATGAGACCATATAAGAACTGGACACTTCAGATAATGCCATTGTTAATATTTTAATTTCAGAAACTAAATTGGAGGGTATTCCTTAGTGGATGTCTCTATAGGCACATGGTGATGGAGGACAAGATGCCACCATCTTCTGTGCCACCTCTCACCAAAATGATCTTTGTATTTAGACACAATACCAGGAAGAAAATGAAAGCTAGGAGGAATTTTTAAGTTTACCTTAAATTGGAAACATGATATATTTTCCTCATGGGCAGAATGGGGTTAAGATTTAAAGCAGATTGAGTGATAGAAAATAAAGAAAAGTACTGTTGTGCACTGTTGAGTTTGAAAATATTGTAACTACTACACCAGTTATGCTATTTTATAGAGAGAAAATAAGGCTTTCACTTTGTTTCCTTTTGACATGTACTAAGTTCATGTGCAAGGGGACTGGTGGTCCCATTTCCCTCCAGTGTCATGTTTAGATGCCGAGAAGAACTCTTATTCCTCTCTGCCTTTTTATTCACTTGAAAATGATTTGAGGAAAGTTGTCACTTTATCTCAGATGGGTGGAAAGAAACTGTTCTTAACATCCTTTCTCGGTAATATTTTGGTTTCAGGTGATGATTTTTCAGTTATAAAATGCTTTAACCAATGGTGGCTCCTAAATCTCTCTCAGTGAGGTTAGGGAGGCAATCTGAAAGATGGGGACATAGCTGCATTTTCATAGATGGTGCATTGAAACATCGTGTATTATTTGGCTAGAGATAATGGAAAAATTAACAAGGTTTAATCATTATCTTCCACCCAATGGCACCCCCAGATGCAGTCTTGGTGATAAAACCTTTAATTATTAGACCTCCTTGTGTGCTGCCTTCTGCTTATTGCTTATATATTTTATTTCATTACTAGAGTATTCTGCTTCATATTTAGGCAAGGATTATAGAGAAGATGATTCTCAGTGGTGTTATGTTGATAAATAGACTGAGCACAGAAAATAGGTCCACAGAAAGTTCTTGGATATATTAGAGTTGAGTTTATGTCTGGAACCCTCAAAAATAAAAAATAAAAATTGAAACCTTTGATCTTTCATTTTAATTTTAAATGGTCTTAAATTATGTCACAAGAGGCAGTCTGGGTTGGCCTTTTACTGCTCTTCAGTATACTGTGCATTCCCTCATCTGGCTTTCACACCTCATTTTTCACTTAAATAAGACACAAAGATATCAATGCATTAAATCTTAAAATGGCAGGATAGCATTCCCCTATTTCTTTGGTGCTTGTTTTATGTAACTCTGCATCTTGGATGGGAATATATTGTAAGACCTGGAAACTATATGACTTAATGAAGCTTAAATGAAGATTAAATTCTTCAATTAAAATAGTAAGGATTTTGGTCCAAGTACAAGAAAGCTCACCAGCCTATTCACTTAATAAGTACCTATTAACCACATTCTATGAGACGGGCATAAGCATGTGGAAGTAAAAAATATCACCTCTTTCTGTCTCTCACTCTCTGTCTCTCAATAACCCAGAAGGGTGAACAGACAGCAGGTGATAAGTTAAAACAAGCTACTATTATGGTAAATACTATGGAAAAAATACTAACCAAACCCCAAACCCAGGTGTTTGTTTCTAATAGAGTTACTGTGTGGTTATTTCACAATGATGGTCAGGGAAGGTCCTTCCGAGAAGTTAGTATTTAATCTGAGCACCAAATAACAAGAAGGAGATAGCCAAGTGAAGATTGTATGAGAGTTTTGGGGCAGAGGGAAACTAGATGAACAGAAATTCTAGAGTGTCAAACATCTATTGGACGAAGGTGATGGTAGAATAAGGGAAAATAGTTATGAGAGGTAGATGTGGGCTAATACAATCTGTAGGTGTCAGGGAAACTGGATTTTATTCCCCAGGAAACCTAGGGTGGGGCTTAACACAGTAACCTAAAGTGACTTTTTTGACAATTTAAAAATACTACTCTCTGTTTTTAATATACAATTGATGATAAAATAATATATCTGAAATTTGCTTAAAAACAATTTGGAGAAGTGTTTAGTGGGAACCAATGAGTTTCATATGAAACAAAATTATCCATGAGTTTGATACTTGTTGAAGTTAGTCATATGGAATTCATTATATTATTACCTCTATATACATTTGAAAATTTTCATAATGCTAATGTTTAAAACTCTATAAAACCACCACTTTCTCCCCAGGTGTAATAAGCAATCTAGTGCCCAGATTTGGGTCTATAAATACGACCCCTCACTAAAAGGAGAGTAAATAGGATAGGTGCTAGGAAATACTGGTCAGAAACATAGACTGAATGATGGTGCCATTTATTGAATCAAGAAAGACAAGTCAGTATTGCAGCTTGGAGAGATGTAGTGCTCTAGGTGGGATTATTTGCAGGAATTTTTCCCTTTTTCTCCCTTGCTGTCTTTTCCTAAGGTAGGACCTTACATCTTCCCCCATTGCTTTGGGTTTGGCCACAAAAATGGCTTTGGCCAACAGGATACAAACAGACTTGAAATTTGCTGTGTTTGAATAAAAGTTCTAAATGTGCTAGCGTGTTTTAGTTTGGTCTTTGTCTTCTGCCTTCCACAATGAGGATAGCATGTGCCAGCGATTCTCTGATCTTCCAACATGGGATGTGAGATGAGATGACACTGACCTGCTTCTAGTCAAGTTCATCAAGGTTGTAGCACTCAAGTAGTAGGCACAGAAAGTAAATGTAGTTGAGAACTATTAAGATATTATAGTTATTTGTTATCCCAGCAAAGTCCACTGATATAATCAGAGATAGAGATATAAATGTGGAAGTCATTAGTGTGTCAATTGTATTCAAAGCCACTGTACTAGATGAACTGATTTAAAGAAAATGAGTCCCTCTCCACTTTTTTTTTAATTTTGAGAAATGGACTCACCAAAACAAAACAAAATTAGGCAAAACAAAACCCCACAAAAATAAGAAGTTCTTGGAAATTCATGGCTAAAAGAACATTTATCTATTTATTTTCCATCATGTTTCGGTTAGCTTGATTTTAAAAATTGGCAAGTAGATGACTTTCACATTTAAAAAGTATTTTCTTTTTTTAAAAAATATTTTATTTATTTATTTTTAGAGAGGGAAGGGAGGGAGAAAGAGAGAGAGAGAAACATCAATGTGCGGTTGCTGGGGCTCATGGCCTGCAACCCAGGCAGGTACCTTGACTGGGAATTGAACCTGCGACACTTTGGTTTGCAGCCTGCACTCAATCCACTGAGCTATGCCAGCCAGGGCTTAAAAAAGTATTTTTTATTGATATATGTGCAAATCAAACACAATGTAAAATGCTCTACTTAGATTATGTATCACCATAAGACAGAAATTCCTGATAATTTTTAAAATTTTAACCTCATATTTGAAATTGGAGAAAGGTATCACTTGAAATGAGTTGAGGTCTGTGTACCAAAAATTATGTCACTATATTTAAAACATAATAAATATGATTTTAAATTATGTTTCTTGGTATAAGCTTTATTACATAGTGTATTAGGCTTGGTTTTAATTAGATGAAGCAAGGCATTTTTATATCAATAATAAATGATAATTTGTTCAATTATTATGGACTTTTCACATTTCCAAAATAATATATTTGATTTGCATTTGATTTAGGGTAAGTGTCTTTCCATAAACTACTTAGTTCATCTCCTGACTTATTCTTTTCTTTTCTCAGCAATTTCATGGATATCTATATACACTTGTATTTTCCCTAATGTTGCAAGTACAAAACAACTCATAGTCAAGGTGGGGTGGTGAGCTTAGTAGAAAACTATTCTTGAACCAAACACATCTCTTTTCAATTTTCATGTTACATTATTTTCTTTTGAGTGGTTTTTCAATGGTGGTTTTAAATTTTATTATTATTAATTAGTATGTATTTGTAAGGCATCACTCCCCCTTTAATCATTTTTGTAACAACAGTAGAATTCTTTTTATTTGCTTGGATCCATGCAGTTTATGAAAGCCCCAGATGGAATACCGAAATGTAGTCCTACACTAGTATAATCCATCCTATCGAAATTAATTTGACTAATGGTAGGGTTTGCGTCAATCTCTTATTCTCACAAAAGAATTTTATATTAGGTATTTCACTAAGGTCATGAAGGATTTGGGGGTAACTTATGAATTGTATACTTTCATCTATGTAACTGGTTATCAATAAGAGCAATAATTTTAACAGTCATTTTAAAGCACTTACTGTGTTTCAGATATCATTGTAAAAATATTACATTGCATATTTAACCCTTGTACAATCTTTTGAGGTAGAATTTAGTCAATATTCCTATTCAGTAGATGAAGGAACAGGTTATAATTTACCCAATATTATGCAGTTATAAAACCCTCACAAGATGTTAGGGAAGATTAGATTATTGTTCAGATAATTGTCATTGCCCCTCTGCTTACCACTAATGGGGAAGGAGTTTCCTTCTACATGTCTTTGATGTTGGGCCTGACATATGATTTGGTTTGGCCAATCGAATATGAGCTAACATGATATTATTATTGTGTAGAATCTGAGTCTTAACAAGCAGCACATTTTACTGCTTAAAATTCTGGCAACTTCAGAACTCCACTATAAGGAATCTTGCAACCAGGTAGCCACTGTCCATCCAACCCAGGCCCCTGAATGAGACACATAGAGCTGACCTGGATTGACTTCACAGTTGGACCTCCCTGTCTGACCTATAAACCCATAGACCTGTGAGTGAGAAACTAATGCTTGCTATTCTATGCCTATGTGATTTGCATTTTTTTTGCTATGCCCCAAAAGCTAATACAGATTTTTGAAGGAGAAACTATTGCGAAGAAACTGAGATTCAGAATAGTTAAGTGTCCTTTGTCACATGGCTATTGAATGAAACTGTGATTCAAACTCGGGCTCTCTTATTCCATCCATTATACATATTTTTAACCATTATGCTAAGCTACCTCCAAATAGTGTTATTTTCAGGTATGAATAAACATAATTTGAAAATGCCAGGGCTGCTTAATCTTCTGTTATATATTTGTGCTATTAATAGTTTAATTTTCTTACTCTCTTCTTTAAGCCCTTCATATCTGTAAACTTAATTTGTATTGTGTGCCTGTACACATACATGCATGTGACAATGAACAAAATGTTGATGTTTTATAAAGAACATAATTTCTTTAGGAATTGTTAGTCTGTGATTTCCAACAATTTTCTCCTTTTGAAAAGCTATCTTAGTGGACAACACTGTGGCAAAGCTGAATGAATACACTACAGGAAATCAGGGAAATATTTCTCCAAGTCATGTTTGAACAATCATCTCAAAGAAGTGGCACCTTTTAGTAAGAACTCAACAGACATGCTGTTAAGAGTGCTTATTTTTCCATTTGTGCAAAAAAGCTTTGTTATTACTTAAGCAGTATATGGCTGTGAAATGAGAGATGAGCCCTTGCTGAGCTTCTAAGAGTACTTGTGATCACTGAAAATATGAAAAATAAGTAAATGAGCAAGATGCAAGGAAAACTTATGGTTGAGGAAGTATTAATGTAGTTGTGAAATGTTAGTATATTTGAGAAGTTTTGGTTGTTGAAATAGTTGCACAGCTAGAATATGCAAAGACACTTCTCCAAAGAGGACATACAGATGGCCGATAGGAATATGAAAAGATGTGCAACATCACTAATCATTAGAGAAATGCAAATTAAAACCACAATGAGATACCATCTCACATCTGTTGGAATGGCTATTACCAGATAATCAAACATACGCAAAGATGTAGAGAAAAGGCTTATGCACTGTTCTTGGTGGGTATGCAGATTGATGCAGCCACTGTAAAAATTTAAAATGGGCTCTGGCCAGTGGCTAAGTTGGTTGGAACGTTGTCCCATACACCAAAATGTGGGTTTGATTCCCAGTCAGGGATCATAGGGGAAGCAACCAATTAATGTTTCTCTCTCTCTCTCTTTCTCTCCCCACCTCCCCTCTCTCTCCATCTCCTGGTCCCTCCCTCCCATCTTCTCTCTCTAAAATCAATAAACATATCCTCAGATGAGGATTTAAGAAATTAAAAATGAAACTGCCTTATGACCCAGCTATTCCACTTCTGGGAATTTATATGCAGTAGCCTGAAACACTAATTTGAAAGAATATATGCACCCCTATGCTCATTGCAGCATCATTTACCATAGCCAAGATTTGGAAATAGCCCAAATGCCTATCAGTAGATGAGTGGATAAAAAAGCTGTGGTACATTTACATAATGGAATACTACTCAGATGTAAAAGAGAATGAACTCTTACCCTTTGTGACTGCATGGATGGACCTGGGGAGCATTGTGCTAAGTGAAATAAGCCAGTCAGAGGAAGACAAGTACCATATGATTTCACTCATTCATGGGATCTAATCAACAAAATGAACTAACAACAAAATAGTGACAGACTCATAGAGAACAGGCTGATGGCTGTCAAGAGTGAGGGGAGAGTTGAGTGGGGTGGTGGAGGGATTGAGCAAAGAAAAAAAAAGGATATGAAATACATATTCAAAGTATATTAAAAGGGTTTTTAAAAATACTGAAGTTTTCATATTTCCCTTTGTGTGATTTTTTCTTTGCAGATGTTGTTGTTGTTGTAGGTTAATATTATATGACTCTATAAACATTGTAGCCAGTATGAGTTTAATGAAATGAAAATTGAATATTTCCCTAATGTGGCTACAACCTTTTATTAAAAGTGTGGGCCATGAACCAGCAGCATTGGCATCTCCAAGGAGATTATTAGAAATGTGCAGTTACTGGCCCTGCCCAAACCAACTGAAATAAAATATTTATGTTAACAAGGTTTCCAAGCTTAGTGAGAGATAATAACAGAGAAAATTAAAAGTTATTATGTGGAAGTCAGCAAATTTCAATTCTATTATTACCCAGGTTGATATTTTCTTTACATTGTCATAAGGATATGAGTTATTTACTAAGGTCCATAGAAAATAATATGAGAAGAAGTGAAAAAATATTAGCTGTTTTATCATATAGTATATACCTGACTACTAGTTCATGTCCAAAGAAGTGTGAAGAGAGGTTTTTCTCTAGATAGTCAAAATAGGGATTGAAATGTAGTAATTTCATTATTTTTCAGTTTACAATCTTATTCTCAAATTAGCATACTTTTTACTTAAGTAGTGTTAAATACATAACTGAGGGAAATGATATAAACTTACTTTATTTGTCTAACCCCTTTAACCAAAGAATTATTAACTTCTTTGGAAATGAGAACAACATTAATATGAATATCAATAATGTGTTTATTATCTTTACTTGCTGTTGATTTTAGGAAGATTTGGGTTATAATATAAGAATGTGACTTAGTTCTGCCATTTGATGCCTTATTTCATATCTTTATAATAAGCCAATAACATGTATTTGTGCAAATAATGTCCAATTTGAGATTGATGTGAATTTTCAGAAATTATGAGAGAGCTCATGTTTGTTAAAATATTTCTAATGAATAAGTATAGAGGTAAAAATAATTAGTATTGAAGAGATTGTAACGAAGTCCTTGAGATGTTTTCTTTTGGTGAGAATTTTCATATACCAGGTGCCATGTTCCCATTGAAATGGCTTTTAAATAATTAATTAATTTATTTATTTTATTTTTTTAAAAGATTTTATTTATTTATTTTTAGAGAGGGAAGGGCGGGAGAGAGAGAGAGAGAGAGAGAGACAGAGACAGAGAGAGACAGAGAGAGAGAGAGAGAAACATCAATGTGCGGTTGCTGGGGGTTATGGCCTGCAACCCAGGCATGTACCCTGGCTGGGAATTGAACCTGGGGCACTTTGGTTCCCAGCCTGCGCTCGATCCACTGAGCTACGCCAGCCAGGGCTAAAATGGCTTTTAATTTATTTTTTATTTGACCACAATTGAGTCAAAGGATCATATGTTTAATAACTTCCTGATTTATGTTGTCTTTTTTCTGTTATCTCAATGGGGCAATATGAGGTGCATGAATCCTGTTACTATGAAATGTTGTATTTATTGTACAAAGATTTGTTTAGATTCAACACCCAGGCTCAATGTGGTTCTTCAGCATATTTTTTGATATATAATTATTTTTGTGTTTTATTTTCTGTAATCATTGATAATCAGTAAGCCTAAAGAAGCTATGGAAACATTTGTGGGGAAAGAGTATGCCTACAGGTCTTTCCTACTTAGAGACATTTTATAAACCAATCACCTTTTGCTGCCATTTGTCTAAACTTGGAGGCTGTGTGAAATAGCCTTGTTCAAAAATACCTACTTGCTAGTGTCAGAGCCACCTTTCTTCTTCCTTAATGCCATCACTTTAGTGTTTCCTGAATCCATGATTCAAGAATACCATGAAAGTCCTCTTGTATTCAGAGACTAATAGAATTTTTTCTTTTAAATTACATGATTGTCTATTAAAATGAGATGCTTTCTGTTATTAAGAATGAATCTTAAAAATTACAAATATAATTCTTGATACTCACATATATACCACTTAAAATATTTTTATTAGTACAACTTGTGAAACATTGACTTTGGATCTGGATAACATTTATTTTTTTTAGAAAAATATGTGTAGCACAATTTGAGAGCTTAATTAATTGAATAGTCTAATTGCTTTTAGTGGGTCGAATCGTGGGCCCCTAATCCAATGACCTGTCATTGGAAAGGCAGGGGAAGGTTTGAGACACAAAGACATACAAGGGAAAAGTCAAGGTGAAAATGGAAGTAGAGATAGGGATGATGCATCTAAGAGCCAAGAAATGACAAGAATAGCTAAAAGCCACCAGAAACTGAAAAAGGCAAAGAAGAACACTTCTCTAGAGTCTTAGAAGGTAACATGACCCTGTAAACCTCTTGATTTGGGATTTCTGGGCTTTGGAACCATGATAAAATAAATTTTTGTTGTGTTAAGTTATCAAATGTGTGGTAACTTGTGGTGTCACTTCTAGGAAGCTAATATACTGCTATACCAGATAATTCTAAAACATAATATCTTAGAAATTTATGTTTATTTATTATTCACACCATAGTCTGTTATGTTCACAGGTGAGACTGCTTCATGGAGTCATTTATAGTGTTTTTCCCATTATTAAGAAATGTGACTCTAACATTTTTAAGTAGTTCTCCTACTTAATCTTTGTAAAATAGAAGGAGTGTAGAGAATCATACAAATCTTTTTTTGGCCATGTGTGGAATTGGCACACATCACTTCTACTCACATCCCTTGGCCAGGATCCAGTCATAATACTCCTGCCTAACCAAAAGGATATGCCAAAAATGCAGTCCTCCTGTGTTTCAGGAAAGAAGGTGCATTTGGTGAACACATAGCATTTTCTTTGCCATAGTCTGCCCTTCCAGTATGAAGTGTTTGTTGGTTCCATTACTTCTAAACATAGAAAACATTGATGACCTCTCCACTGAGGCAAACTTAATCCAGTTACTGCTTCCAGTTCAAAGTCTAGAATCTCCAGATGAAGCATTGTTTGTTCCACTGGGCAAGCATCCTATAAACTGAAAATACTTTATCTGGCCCCCTGTGCATAATACCGAACAGTGACATGATCACCCTCTCATTCAAAAGGTAGAGAATGGACCTGTGTACTAGACTCTGATATAGAGAAATTCTGAAACCTCTTGGTGAAAAATATGAAAGCCATCTCTTTAATTAAGTCATAATTCTAGTCCCTGGGAGGAATTTCCTTATTTATTGTTCCCATAAGGGGGTTCTGGCTCAGCCCTGTGAGCAGTTGTTCTTGTCTGTCATCTGTCCTCCTTGTAGACATCTGAACTAAGTGTTGCAGAACACGCCCTTTTTGAGAACTGTGTAGGTTTTGCCACCTGCTTTTTAGCTTGAAGGTGGTTATTTAATTTCTCCCTAAATCCTCTATTGTTTTAGATCAGGCTCAGTTTTGCCTGTTTTGTCAGTAGAATTCTGTCACAAATTTTGTGTCTTCTGACCTATTTGTTTCTTGTCAGTTCTTGATGCCATTACACCTAACGATCTGTCTTAGATTTAGTTCACAAATCTGCTTATTTCCATTCTTTTTCATCTTCAATCCTCTGAGTCTCTGCTAATGCTAGATCCCTTGAGGATATCAGACTCTTCAGAAAGATGGGATCGAAAATCTGAATTTGAGCACAGGACAGAGTCACTCTGTCCAAAGACTTTTCTGAATCCTATCTGTTACCATTTGGAGTCTAGACACATACAGCAAGGCTCCACCTGTCAAGGTTCTCATCCTCTTTCATTTATGCTTGCAAACCTAGCCACTTTCCTTAGTCAATTTCTTTATTAGAATGTATTACCAAATACAGCAGAAACAACCAACACCTATTAGAAGATGGTTTTTCTTTCTAACATCCTCCCCCAGAATAAGTTGAGCAGTCACAGAGTATAGATGACAGTTTACAAAATGTGTTCAATACATTATATGGATCTGCAACCATTCAGCCTGTTATATCTGTTTTCTCATCTATTATCTGACCATTAAACCAATTCCATACATTTTATGCTTCTGTTATGGCAGAACCCTACTTCAGTTTTCTAATTCTGTGTTATTCAAATAAGATATCTGCTGAAATAAACATTCTTGAAATTCAGGGGCTTATTAAGTGCACATGACACAGCAAATACAAGCTCTTCCACTTGGTCAGTTAGGGACCCATGCTTCTCCCAGCTTCAGCATAAAGCTCCAAAAAAATGCAGGATGCAGGATCATAAAAGGGGTTTTCTGGCTGGGTCTAGAAGTGGTATACATCAATTCTACCCAAAATCCACTAGCTGGAACTCAGGGACAAAACCCAACCTAAGAACAAGGGAGTCTCAGTATTATATCTTCCTGTACTCCCAGGAAGTTGAAACGGGTTAAGGGAACATACACCATTGTTTCAAATGTAGTCTTTACTATAATCTTTTTTCTTTTTATGCTAAATATATATTAAGATATTATTCTGTATACTGTTCAAATATTGCAGAATGAAAGAAAGTTGTTTGAATTGTTGGGAGATTTATTATAGAGGTTTTGAAAGACATGATATAAAATTATTTGAGGGAGAAATGACTGAAGATTTGGGGAAGTACATAAAGTTATGAAACATAAATCACCTAAAGGATTCTACACTTTGATTGCTTCCCA
Source organism: Phyllostomus discolor (assembly GCF_004126475.2). Classification (NCBI taxonomy): domain Eukaryota; kingdom Metazoa; phylum Chordata; class Mammalia; order Chiroptera; family Phyllostomidae; genus Phyllostomus; species Phyllostomus discolor. The sequence continues at coordinate 140,526,405 of NC_040903.2, read as the reverse complement.
AGTATCTTTAATTTCTCTATTATAAAGGAATGGGAATTATACTTACAGAAAAATGGAAAATAGCTTTGATTTAATAAAGAAAAATGATAAAAAAATTCAACCAAGGACCCACCCATAACAGTAGCAGACATTGTTAATGTTTGATACTCCATCTATATACTTTCTTTGTTCACTTGCAGTTTCAATGCATAGTGCCCAGCACCTCTACCATGTCCTATACTGAGTACCTGCATTTTTCTGACTTTCTGCTTGAGAATTTCTCTAGGGCTACAAAATCTTGCTCAGTTCAGGTCCAGCATCACCCAAACTGCTAGGGATTTAATACCTCTGTTTGCCATCCTGATTCAGTGAAGTGTGTGAATCATTGAATAAACATATAGCCAGCTTAGTTTTTAGAGGTACCATGTGGTTGGTTCCTCAGAGGCTCTTCAGTGGTACTGAAATTCAGTAGCCATGGCTAAACCTACACATTGTTGGTTTTTCCCCCATCTCTGAATTACTTTCCCTGCATTCTTAGTTGTGTTTTCTGAGGATCACTTTGCAAATAAATTGCATGGACTTAATATTTAATCTCAGTTTCTGCTTCATATATAGCACAAAATTATATACCTACTGAAAAAATTGGCCTATATGATAATATTGACAAATCTGTGAATATTTCAATCTCTCCATGTTTGCCTGTTTATCTAATACATTGTTTAAGATAATGTCTTCCTTAACTGACTTTTGATTAACTTACAACTTCTCATACCTATCAATTTTGGATAAGATTTCTATTGAGGCTCTTTGAGATTGAGATTATCATGAGGACTAAAAACTTAAACTTCTGATACAGATTTCAGTACTGCTGTTCTTATGAAATATAAGTTTAGGCAAATTACTTATCTTCTCTGAACTCATTTGCTGGTTTGTAAAATAGAGGTAACTAATGGTTGGGTTCCAGTTACAGGCTTCAGTTATCATGAAACTTAAATTGGGTAAGGCATAATAAATACAGCATTTATTTCATGCATTTGTAGTTAGAGCGTTAATTTAGAAGGCATATTGAGCTTCCCAAAATGTGTAATAACTTTACTGCCTGTGGTATAGCAGGTGAACAAATGAATCTTTCAGTATTACAGTATTTGGGGACAACAGTCAGCTTTAACTTCTAGGAAGACATTTGATGAAATACAGCTTTGTAAATGAATGCCAGGGGGCAATTAATTGCATTATTTATTTGAAATACAACAGGAAATTGTAAGATGCCACCTGGAAAGCCTAAAATTCTCATTATCTTTCTAATTAATTAATTAATTAATTAATTATTTTACTCTCCCTTGCAGTAAACCCATCTACATTTTATTTCCTGGTCAATGTGAGAATTAATATATTTGACGTCATTTTCAATCCCTAGATTTTATAATTCACTGACAAAGACCTTTATAGATATATTTTAATAGTATTTTTGAAACTATGCATTAACATGTGGAGCATCTACTTAATTTAAGCCAGTGAAATATCTGCTATCTGTTTAAAACAAGTAGACTCATTGGCACACACAATTTAACTTTAAGTCTCCACAAAGTTTTAATATGGTGCTGAGGAAATTTATACTAAATTCTATATTATGCTGTTTATTATTTCACATGACCATCTTCTACAGGGTCCTCAAAATTATTTCAAAATGATAATGTCCTTGGTTTCAAGGTATCTGAAATGAAAAGAATATTCATGGGTTAACATATACAAGAACACAATTATATAAAGCCCAAAAGTTACCATCTACCGTACTTTTCATGAAGCATATAATTCAGGCTATGCAAGCACTGGTAGGAAAGTGCTAGGAACACTAATCCAGGAGTGGTTTCACTGTATGGGAGAAATGTGCTAGCAAGAAAGAAAATGGGTCAGAGAGGTTAGCTTGCTTTCTTTTGTATTTCTAGTCATGGAAATATATGTTAAGGAAGGGGATTTCAAAAGCCTTTGAAAAAGAAATGAGAGGAAGAATGACATGACTAAGCAACAGAAATAGTAAGCACAGTTTCCTGAATGCTGTGTTTGGAACAATAGGAGAGAGATGGGAAGTTTGTAACAATTCCATGTATTTACACAGTGTGTTTAAAGTTTTCTTTGCCTTAAAATACGTGTAAAATGGAAATTAAAATCTTCAGATATTGAGCATAAATGACTCACTTTTTATATTTAAGCTCTGAAAGTATGAAAGACTTTTATATACACCCACAAAATTAAAGGAGCTGACAAAACTTTTTCTATTATATGTTGATTTTTATACAAAAAGAAGAGAATATATTCAAACTATCATGAAATATCAACTAATAGACTTGACGATCTTTGGGGTGGGATGTTTGGGAAGAGAAATAAATTTTTTTCTTCAATAAGATTATATTGTAGGTGGCAATTTTTTAAAAAATTTCATAATTCTAGGTCATTTTAGGCAAGTCACCTAAGTTTAACTGATTTTGTTTTAAATTTAATAGTCATTTTCCACTCTTGAAAGCAGAGATGTTACAGCTTGTTGAAAAGTTCTTGCCTTATTAACAAATGTTAATTAGGAGTAATGGAATTCAAATTAGTTTTCATTTCTCAAATAGCTGTAATGTATTTGCAAAGAATTTTAAAGAAATTGAATTAATATAAGTTTGTTTTAATTATAATTTGTTTTCATAACAGCCAACTGACAGGTGATACTTACACTTGCTTGAATTACATCCATGGGTAAAATTTTCATGTTTGTAGCTGTATAAATTATTTTAGCTCAATGACAATATTTAGGCATAAAATAAAACATTTAAATATTTTAAGAACAGGCTGATGTTTATTCCCTAAATAGATTATTATCTATTGTGCATACATTTAACATCTACTATAAAAATCCAAATCACCTTGAATACTCACCAGTTCATTTCCTGAAGAGTTTAGCTTTTCCTCTAGTGAATTGGGTTCCCACATGTAACAAATAAAAATATAAATGTCACTATATTTTTCTTCCCATTCCATTGTTATCTCAGTTATTATAAGGTATATATTTTTTAGTTTTTTAAATAGTAGAACCTTAACAAAAAAGGAAATTCATTTTTCAGTTCAGCTTATCATAAAGCTACTGAAGAACAGATATGCTTCTTCAGAGCTTTAAAAATAGAGTCCCTTACTGGACACACTATGAGTGCTTTTACTTTATTTTTTATTTAACCTTTATTGTATTTTTTTCCATTACTATTTAGTCCCCTTATACCACCCTACACTCAGCAAATTACCACACTGTTGTCTATGTCCTTGAGTCCTTTTTCCTTTTTGCTCAGTCCATCCACCTCTTAACCTCCCCCACCACAGCTGTCATCAGCCTCTTCATCCATGAGTTTGTCCCCATTTTCCTTGTTAGTACAGTTTGTTTATTGGATTCCACACATGAGTGAAATCATATAGTATTTGTCTTTCTCCGACTGGCTTATCTTACTTAACATATGTTCTTCAGATACATCCATACTGTCTCAAAGGGTAAAACTTTCTTCATTTTTATAGATGAGTAGTATTCCAATATGTAAATGTCCCATAGTTGTTTTATCCACTCATCTACTGATGGACACTTGGGCTGCTACCATATCTTGGTGATTGTAAATAATACTGCAATGAACTTATGGGTGATTATGTTCTTTCTAATTAGTGTTTTGGGTTCCTTCAGATATATTCCCAGAAGTGGCATCGCTGGGTTGAAAGGCAGATCCATTTTTAATTTTCTGAGGTATCTCCATACTGCTTTCCACAGCAGGTATACCAGTCTGCATTCCCACCAACAGTGCAAAAGTGTTCCCTTTTCTCCACATCCTTGCCAGCACTTGTTTGTTGTTTAATTGTTGATAGCCATTCTGACAGGTATGAGATGATATTTCATTGTGGTTTTAATTTGCATTTATCTGATGATTAGTGATGTTGAGCACCTTTTCATATGTCTATTGGCTATCTGTATGTCCTCTTTGGATAAATGTCCATTAGGGTCCTTTGCTCATATTTTAATTGGGTTGTTTGTTTTTTTGGTATTGAGTTTTGTAAGTTCTTTAAATTTTTTATATTAACCCCTTATCAGATGTACTGCTGAATATGTTCACCCATTCTGTGGATTGTCTTTTTTATTTTGTTGATGATTCCGTTTTCTGTGCAAAAACATTTTAGTTTGATGTATTCCCATTAGTTTATTTTTTCTTTTGTTTCCATTACCTGTAGAGATTTATCTTATAAAATATTGCTGCTAGCAATGTCTGAGATTTTGCTGCTTATGTTGTCTTCTTGGATTTTTATGGTTTCAGGTCTAACATTTAAGAGTGTGATCCATTTTGAATTTATTCTTGTGTATCATGCAAGAAGGTATTCTAGTTTCATTTTTTCTACATGCATTTGTCCAATATCCCCACCATTCATTGAATGAATTTTAGCCCATTATAAGTGCTTGCTTCCTCTGTTGAATATTAATTGACTATAAAGGTGTGCATTTATTTCTGGGCTCTCTATTATATTCCATTGATCTATGTGTCTGTTTTATGCCAATACTATGCTGTTTTGATTACTGTGGTCTTATAGTATAGTTTGATATTAGGTAGTGTGATTCCTCCAACTTTGTTTTTCTCTCTAAGGATTGTTGTTGATATCCAGGGCCTTTTGTGGCACCATATAAATTTTTGAAAGATTTGTTCTAGTTTTGTGAAACACATCATTGGAATCTAAACAGAAATTGCATAGAATCTGTAGATTGATTTGGGTAGTATGGATATTTTAATGATGTTAATTCTTCCTATTCATCAACACAATATGTGCTTCCACTTATAGGTAGCTTCTTTAATTTCTTTCTTTAGTATCTTATAATTTTCTGAGTACAGGACTTATACATCCTTGGATAACTTTATTCCTAAGTATTTTATTCTTCTTGTAGCAATAGTAAATAAAATTTTCATAATTTTCCTTTCTGTTGGTTCATTATTGGCATAGGAAAATGGAACTGATTCTGTATATTAATTTTGTATCCACCTACTTGCTGTATTCATTTATCACCTCTAGTAGTTTCTTGGTGGAATCTTTGTGATTCTCTCTGTACAATATCATGTCATCTGCAAAAATGACAGTTTTGCTTCTTCCTTTCCAAATTGGATGCCTTTTATTTGTGATTCTTGTCTGAGTGCTGTGGCTAGGAGTTCCAGTGCTATGTTGAGTAAGAGAGATGAAAGTGGACAACCATGTCTTGTTCTCAATTTTAAGGGGAAAGTTTATAGAGTGTTGTAAGGGGAACATCCTATTGAGTATGATGCTTCCAGTGGATTTGTCATGTATTGAATTCATCATGTTTAGGTATGTTCCTTCTAATTCCATTCCACTTTGCTGAGAATTTTTATCATAAATGGTTGCTGGATTTTATCAAATGCTTTTTCTGCATCTATTGATATGATCATGTGATTTTTATGCTTCAGTTTGTTTACATGGTGAATTACATTTATTGATTTGTAAATGTTGCCTTTCTAGAATAAATGTCACTTGATCGTGGTATATGATCTTTTTAATGCATCACTCTATTCAATTTGCTAATATTTTGTTGAGGACTTTAGCATCTGTTTATCATGGATATTAGCCTATAATTTCCTTTTTTTGATACTGTCTTGATCTGGTTATGGAATAAGGATAATGCTGCCCTCATAAAATGGGTTTGGGACCCTTCCCTCCTCTTGAGTTTTATGAAACAGTGTGAAAAGGAGAGGTGTTAGTTTTTCTCAGAATGTTTTGTAAAATTAACCCATGAAGCCATCTGGCCCAGGCCTTTGTTTTCAAGAGTTTTTAGATTACTGCTTCAATTTCAGTAGGCGTAATATGTCTATACAGATTCCCTGATTCTTCTTCATTTAGTTTTGGAAGATTGTATGTTTCTAGGAATTTATCCATTCCATCCAGGTTATCCAGTTTGTTGGCATATAGTGGTTCATAATATTTTCTTACAATCCTTTGTATTTTTTTGGTGTCCATTGTTATTTCTTGTCTTTCATTTCTTATTTTATTTATTTGGGTGTCTTGCCTTTTTTTCTTGGTAAGTGTGGTTAAAGATATATCAGTCTTATTTATTTTTCAAGAACCAGCTCTTGGATTCATTGATCTTTTGTATCATTTTTTAGACTCTATTTTATTTATTTCTACATGATCTTTATTATTTCCTTAGTTCTACTCACTTTGGGCTTAGTTTGCTCTCCTTTTTCAAGTTTCTTCAAGTGTAAAGTTAGATTGTTTATTTGAACATTTTTTTTAGATCTGTAATGCTATGAATTTCCCTCTTAAGATAGCTTTCCCAGTGTCCCACAGCTTTTGTATTGTTGCGTTCTCATTTTCGTTTGTTTCAAGGTATCTTTCAATTTACTCCTTGATCTCATGGTTGACCCCTTCATTGTTTAATAACACATTATTTAACTTATATGCCTTTGTGTGTTTTTCAGTGTTGTTCTTATAATTGATGTCAAGTTCCATACATTGTGGTCAGAGAAGATGCTTGATATTGTTTCAATCTTCTTAAATTTACTGAGACTTTTTTTGTGTGTGTGTGTACCAACATGTGATTTATCCTAGGAAATGTTGCATAGGTACTTGAAATGTATGTATATTCTGCTGCTTTGGGGTAAAATGCTCTGAAGGTATCAATTAAATCCACTTGACCTAGTGTGTAATTTAAGACTGTTGACTCCTTATTGATTTTCATTCTGGAAGATCTATTCATTGAAGTCAAGGGGTGTTAAATCTTTGACTATGACTGTTTTTCTTTAATCTCTCCCTTCATGTCCATCAAGATTTGCCTCACATATTTAGGTGCTCCTACATTGGGTTTGTGTTTCCTAGGGTATATCCTCTTATTGAACTGTTCTCTTTATTATTATGTGGTGTCCTCCTCTGTCTCTTTTATAACCTTAGTCTTAAAGTCTATTTTGTCATATATAAGCACTGCTACCCCAGATTTTTTTCTCTTTCCATTTGCATGAAATATCTTTTTCCTTCCCTTTACTTTTAGTCTGTGTATCTTTCGATCTGAGATGTGTCTCTTTGAGGCAGCATATATATGGGTCTTTTTTTTTTTTTATCTATTCAACTGCCCTATGTCTTTTGGTCAGAGCATTTAAGCCATTTACATATAAGGTGATTATTGATAGATACCTGTTTCCTGCAATTTTATTGTTAGACTATTTTCCTCTGTTTTTTTTTTCTTTCTCTTTTTCTTCTTAAAGCACACCCTTTAACATTTGTTGTAATACTGGTTTGATATTAACAAACTCCTTTAGCTTTTTCTTGTCTGGGAAACTCTTTATTTCTCATTCGACTTTAAATGATAGCCTTGCCAGATCAAGTAGCCTTGGTTCTAGGTCCTTGCTTTTCATCACCTTGAATATTTCATGCCACTCCCTTCTGGCCTGAAATGTTTCTTTTGAGAAATCAAATTGACAGTCTATTTGGTGATCCCTTTTATGTAACTGTCTGCTCTTCTCTTGCAGCTTTTAGGATTCTTTCCTTGTCTTTAAATGTTGTCACTTTCATTAAATATTTCTTATTATAGGACTTTTTGGGTCCAACTTTTTTGGGACTCTGACAATCCTGGATTTGTGTGTCTTTTTCCTTCAGCAGATTAGGGAAGTTTTCAAATAGGTTCTCAATCTCTTGTTTGTTCTCTTTTCCTTGGTATTCCATGATGCAATCTTTTATGCTCATGTTGTCCAAAATGTTGCTTAAGCTGTCCTCATTTTTTAAAAATTCTTTTTTCTTTTTGCTTTTCTATCTTGGTGTTTTTTTCTATGTTGTCTTCCAAATCATTGATTTGATCCTCTGCTTCATCAAACCTACTGTTTGTTCCTTCCAGTGTATTACTTATTCATATATTTCATTCTTTAATTCTGACTTGTCCCTTTTTGTGATTTCTAAGTCTTTTTTTCATGCTGTTGAGTATTCTTATTACCCTAAACTTTATATCTGATTAATTGCTCACCTCCATTTCATCTAGCTCTACTTCTGGAGAATTCTCTTGTTTTTTCATTTGGGGTCTGTTTCCATGTCTTCCCAATTTGCCTGCTTCTTTGTGTTTGTTTCCATATATTACATAGATCTGAAAATACTCTGCTGTAGGCTTTTGTCAGATGCTGCTTGTGACTGGCCCTGGTAAGCCTGTTTGGAGTTGTCAGTAATCCACAGCATGTGGCTCCATCTCCTGGGCCCATTTTTGTGCAGAAAGAACCAGGTTGTTCACCAAGGCAGGTTTTTATTGGCACTGTGCCCTGAGGAGGGTCAGCTACATGTCATAGAGCTCCCACAGATTTGCCTTAGTTGTTAAACTAATCACTGATATAGCCTCAGTCTGTAATCAGCAGCACTGTTTGAGCTCCACGTGGTGGGGCAGAGTAATTGCTTCCCCTTAGACTGATGCCATTTGGAGAGGAGACCTCTGCCTGCAAAAGATGGCTCTTGCAGTATAGAAATGATTCAGCCCAGGGTTCATGGTGGCTGTTCACTCAGTTCTCTCCTCAGAGCCACCAACCTCAGACTCTCCTCAAGTGTTTCTAGTCCACTCTGCCCTTCTTGTCCCAGAGCCCAGGGTCAATGGCTGCAAATGAAATTTTGTGCATTGGTCTTTTACGGGGCTCTCTGAGTCACCAGTTGTCTCTCCCTGGCTGACAGAAACTGTGCTGCTTTGCACAGGTGGATGTTGTCTTGTTTCCTTTCTGACTCTGGTGCTGTAGACTGGGGAGCCCAGTTTGGGGTTTAGACTCCACACTTCTCAGAGAGAAAACCCCAGCTTCTGAAATATCACTCTGGCATTTCCTGCCACCTGTGGGAGCCTAGCCAGCCCTCTCATGGCTCTTCCATACTTCCTATCAGTCTCATTGTGATGAAATGGTTTCTTCTGTCTGTCTTTGGTTATATAGCTTCTTTTTAGCTAGTGCTCAGTAGGTTATTCAGGATAATTTCTCTCCAATTTAGTGGTAATTCCAGATTAGTCCTAGGAGGAGGCATGCAGCTCCCACTTATTCCTCCACCATCTTGTATCCCCTATGGGTGATTTTAGATTTGGTTACAGATGAAATGCATTGGCAGAAATGGAGAGAAGTTTAACTATCAAGGGCAAGTTTCATGAGGGCATATTATTGCATACGTCAGTCAGTAATCTGAAAGGTTTTCTTTTTTGTTTGTTTAACTTTTCTGAAAGTAGTGTCTCATGGAAAGAAAATTGAAATCTTTGTTATATTAGTTATGGAGGAAATCTGGTTAAAGATTGTGGATAAATATTTTAATTTTCCTGAGGCTTAAATAGTGTTTCTAAGGATTTTAGGTATTTTTATCAATTGACATTCAATGACTAACCATTTTCTATAGTAAACTACAAGGCACAATACTTATAAAGACTTGATTTCCATCATGGGAACCCAGCTATTTTTAATCATAATAGTGCATACTGAAATCAAAATTCTGCCATTTATTAGCTTATAATCTTGGGTGAACCTTGATTTCCTTATCTGTGATACTAGACTGCACTAGTGTCCTTCTAACTGAACATAGTTAACATTTCTCACTGAATTGGGGTCTCAACGTGACTGTGTTTTTAGATTATATCAAGATACCAACCTTTTTATCTTTGGATTTTCTTCCTGTATTTGCATGCCCCACTTAAAGGTTTAACTTTGACCAGATGTTTGGATACAGAATTGCTAAAAATATTTTGAGAATTACTTTCTCCATAAAGTAGAAATTTGGCACATAATTTAATAGCTCTATGTTCTTCCAAAATCCTTCTCCTTCTCCATTTTTTACATCCTCTTCTGTCCTTTATTATCTAAAACATTATACTCCTAAATAAGGGATTACCAGTATAGCAGTCATTTTTACTATGTTTGCCAAATATTTTATTTACATACACATTTTTATAAGTTTTCCCTGACCATTGGGAAGAAAACTGAAATGAAGCTCTTGCTATTGGAGTTTATTTTTTTATTGATTGGGTCTTACTTTTACAAATACTTTATTTAAATCATTAGATACATTTCAAAAGAATATTATATAAGAGAAGTCACAAAAGAATTAACAGAATAGGTATGTAATGTATAAATACAGAACCCACTGTATGGGAGAACATGTCTGACAATGATACATCTGATAAGGGGTTAATTTCCAGAATAGATAAAGAACTTACACAACTAAACACCAAGAAGACAAACAATCCAATTAAAAAATGGGCAAAGGACCTGAATAGATGCATCTACAAAGAGAACATACAGATGGCCAATAGATATATGAAAAAATGCTCAATGTCACTAATGCTCACAAAAATGAAAATTAAAACCACAATGAGGACCATCTCACACCTGCCAGAATGGCTGTTATCAATAAATCAACAAACAAGTGCTGATGACAATGTGGAGAAAAAGGAACCTTAGTGCAATGCTGGTAGTAATGCAGACTGGTGCAGCCACTGTGGAAAACAGTATGGAGTTTCCTCAAAAAATTAAAAATAGAACTGCCTTTTGACCCAGCAATCCTACTTCTGGGAATATGCTTCTATCCTAAGAGTCCCTAAACACCAATTTGGAAGAATATATACACCCTTATAACAGTGTTATTTACAATAGCCAAGATATGAAACAGCCTAGTGCCCATCAATAGATGAGTGGATAAAAAAGCTGTGGTGCATTTACCCAATGGAATACTATGTGACTGTAAAAAAAGAAGGACATGTTACCTTTTGCAACAGCATAGATGGACCTGAAGAGTACTTGTATTATGCTAAGAGAAATAGGCAAGTCAGAGAAAAACAAGTACCATGTGATCTCATTTACATGTAGAATCTAATGAACAAAATAAATTGATGAATAAAGTAAAGGCATGGATATGTGGAAATGACTGACAGCTGTTAGATGAGAGGAAGGTTGGGGTACTGGGTGAGGAAGGTGAAGAGATTAGCCAAAGAACATATATACAAAACCCATAGATATAGACAACAATGTGGTGATAGCCAGAGGGAAAGGGAGTGAGGACTGGGAGGAGGTGGGCAGAGGTGAGAGGAAATAGGGGCATCTGTAATAGTGTCAACAATAAAGATAAAGTTAAAATAATTCATTAATTACAGACATGATATAACAATTCTGTCTAATGTTTTTACTGCACATGTATATGACATTGCTTAGTAATCCAGATATAAATATTTTTGGAATATTTACAATAACCAAATAAAACTTCCTTGACATTTTTTATTTATGAAATTATTTTATTTTAACCAGATGATATTTTTTCCTAAGAATATCACTTTTCAATCTCAGGTGGCTACTAACAAAACCTCAACATTCCTCAGAAGATGGTTTAAGATTCTCCCTACAGTTTGTTCCTTGTAATTTCAGTGAATATCAGGAATACGGTTATTTTTTAAGACAAGAAATTGATCTCTTTAGTCCATGTGATCTCAGGTCCTATATAAAGTCACACAGTATTTGCATATAATCTATGAGCACCCTCCTGTATACTTTAAATTATCTTTAGATTACTTATAATACCCAATACAATGTCAATGCTGTGTAAATAGTTGTTCTACTGTATTGTGTATGGAATAATAACAAAAAAGTCTGTGTATATTCAGTACAGACTTAATAATAGTAGGCCTAACTATGTAGTAAATTTCAGCAACAAAATACTTCTTTAAAAAAATATTTTAGACCCTTCATTTGTTGAATCCGCAGATGCTAAACCCATGGACATATAGGGATGAATGTATATGGATGTTTCATTAGGAAAAAAGTCAGTCTCTTATCATTCTTGGATCTCTTTATGAATGCAAAATTTAATAGAATGCTGAAATTATAATCTTGGAATTCTGCCAAAAACTCTACTCTTGAGAAAACCATTTGGGACCTGCGTTATCCATACTAGCTGTCTTTATTTTTACACTCACTCCACAATTACTTTTCTGTTCACATCATATTTCTTAAACTGGCAAATATAAATACACTGTATTTCACCTAGAGTTAAATATTTCTTAGTAGTTCACTTGCAAAGATAATACATTCAGCTAGGATCCTGTCTGAAAATAGGCTTTTTTTAAATACACTGGACTACCAGTTTTCAAAAATTTACTACTGCATGGCCATTGGGATATTCACATTACTGGAAAACGATTCTTGCAAGCTTTTGAGGTTTTATCAGTTTTTTTTTTCTGACAAGAGATAGCTTGTATTGGTTATGAATGGAAAGGGCCAATAACCTAGATAAACATCAGATACTATGTGAATTCTTAAGACACTCTTCAGATATGATAAAACATGTCAAGTTGTGAAAGGAACCTATCTCAGTAACCTTCGAACCACGGAGTATTAGTTTTGAAAGATAAATCTTAATAGATTTTGAATCAATTTATGCCATCCGCACACATAATGAGACAGCAAGGTGCTTCTCTCTAATTCTATTTATATTCCCTGAAGGTTAACTTTCAAAATGTATGTGTACTTTGCATTTAGAGAGCTGTCAAATGATTTTTAAGACTAGGAAACAGATTAAATTTTGAGATTGAATTTTCTATTCCATAGAGAATTTACACTTATGAAGAAAGCCGGACTTTACATATAAAAGTGAAAGGAATTTAAAAATTTTACTTTACATTTTGAAAGATAAGCACAGAGGTTGCATTGATTAAACTACAGGTAGAAAAATAATTCTTTAAAGTTTTAAATGTATTTTAACACAGCCTGTGTTCCCTAATTACATTGGGTGTACAATTTAAAATACATGGTTTTAATGTTATGAAACATATCTGGGGCACATATTTTCGTGGAAATTCTTGAACTAGTTTGTATGTTTTATGCATGAACACTTGCAGTGGTAAGCCAAAATGACTTATTGGAAAGAATGCATTCTCTGTAAGCACCTGAGCATTTGGGTGAGCTACGCTTTTGGTACAGCACTAGCTTAACTAGATGTGAGAGGGTTAAGATATTTTGGGAAGTAGGGTCATTAGCATAATGTTGGTTCTTCTGAGGCAAAGGGAATATAGGTAATCAAGGTCACAAAGCAGCAGCTGATGTTCAAGGCAGCTAACATTCTTTTTTTGATAGAAAGATTTTTTCCCCCTAAATATGTGTAACTGTGCTAAGCCCACTACAAGATTATATAAGGAAAGTGTTCATTATACCAGCAAATATGCTGTTGTGGAGCCTGTTCTGTGAATGTTTGTGATTTCACACATAAGCAATTAAGATAGCAAATAAGCCAGTTTAAAGATAAGGCAAACTCACTGGCACAGTTTGAAGTCAATCTTCTTAGTTCATAAAATTCCTTGCTAAGTGAAGGTCTTTAATGATGGTAGATTTGATGTATTGTATTCTTTAAGAGAGAGGCAATGACAGGATAAGATGGCAACAGCATGATTTGTGAAATTTTCTTTCCAGAGCTTTTATAGTTAATAAGTAAACTTCAATTGTAACTCACTCATAATAAATTATGACAATATATGAAAGCTAAAACTCAGAAAATTTGTAGTGTTTTCCAGCAGCTATTTTGGGCATCTTTATGAAGGGTGTGAAACAATGATTAGTCAATCAAATCAGAGTGCATTCGTTTACAAGACATTGGAGAAGACTAAAGACAGGTGTAAAGTGAGTTCAGTTATAAACCTGATTCAGAAAAAAGATGTAGGTTTTGTCCATATATATTTATTGCTTATCTTCTAGGTCGGACATGATTTTATGTGTAAGTCCAAAGTTGCAATTTACCATTTAAAGACTTATTAATATAAAATTACAAGAAAGAACAGAGAATCCTAGCTTTGCGCTTCTGCCTCCTGATATTGTCATAAGAAAAATATAATGTGCGCCATTACTTACCTTTAAATAATACTGCATGATTCCATTCCATGCAGTATTTCCATATGAAAAATAATGATCAATAGATACTATATTTGAGGGGAGATATTTCAGTGTCTCCTGAAGCTTCAATCATGTTTACAAATATTTGCTTTAGAGAAAACTCAGATGTAGGCCAGTCTTTATATATATACACACACACATACACATATATATGTATGCGTACACATATATATGTATATATGTGTGTGTATATATATATAAATATATATATAAAATCAGTAACTGCACACAATTTTTTCCTAGGTTCATATGAAGTCTTTTAACCTTTACTCAAAAATCTTCTTTCCTAATCATTTTCATTGCTCTGTTCTAGACAAATTCCAAGGTTTCCACAACTCTGTTAGTGGTGGAGGTACACGCACCAATAGTGATATTTTTATGAGCAAAGTTGAATGGAATCTCACTTGTTTTTCCTTCTGCTGCAACAACTCTGTGGGACTGTCAAGGAGAAAATAAATATTTGTTACTTTTGGTAATGCAAAAAGTATGTGTGACTCAGCAACACATGGGGAGCAGATGTGTTGAGTAAGAGCCCAGTCTGTGCATCAGACCTGTCACTGAGTGAGGCTATAAATAGAGAAAAATTAGGGGAGAATAAGCTGTATCCTTGATTCTGCTCAAATGCATTGAAACTGGAAATACTAAAGTTTGGGTTTGAATGTAAAAATTAATCTGTTCTGCATAGATGGCAGGTCAACATATATTTAAGTGAGCCATGCAGCTAGCTATAACATGACTATCCTCCACCCTACCCACCACAGATAAAGACAGTCTGAGCAATGCTGTGGTGTATATATTGCTTTAGAAATTGCTAAATTTACCTGATTAAGTTGACCATCTCTGCCTTTTTCATTCTAGCATGTGAGAGCTGAAATTTCTCTCCTCTGGACAAATTAAGGCTTGCTGTGGCACTTTTCACAGGTAAGGGTACTAAGCTCCCAGTTGACAAAGTAAATGCTTGCAAAAGGCATTTTCTACTGGATAGAAATCTGCCCTTCCAAGTTGGCAACACATTTTCCCAGGTACAGTTGTTCAGTTTTAGATCAACAAGAAAGCTAGATTTGGATTAATAACTCTAGGAATTCAAATGTGTACAGTTTACTAAAGGGCCACTACTTAAACAATAACCTTTTTGCAGGTATTGATTTCCCAGAAATAATACAGTTGTGAATTTGCAATATGGCTTTTTTTAAGCTCATATTAATACATTGATATTACAAAGTATTTTTTTCTTAACACTTACAAATTTAGTAGGAACTGTCTGCCCCTATCTCTTATAATGTGCTGGGTAAATGCTCTATAAGAACTGACTGAAAAGAAGGCAGGGTGATTTGAGAAGTCCTATGACAGAAGGCTACAGTATCATCATCTTGAAGTTTAGGAGCCAGCTTTAGTCATCATTGTATATGACAAAACACTACTACTTTGTTTAGGACAGAATACACTCTCAGTGTATATTTGTCAGACTACATTAACAATTTTCTCACAGCTAGCCACTATTAGGATGAAATTCTGAAGTTTTCTCCGAAAACTGAATTCAGTAGTGTTTTCTTTCCCAACCTGTAATTATAACCTATCAGGAAAAAAAAAATTGAGAAACTTGACTTTTGAACAGGATATTTTTAAGCAGATTGCAAATTTTACCTTTATCAATGAATTGCATTTTTAGTCCTAGGCTTTGACATCATATAGCATACATTCATTTATTTCAAAGTTGAAGAATAAAGTGATTGCTAAATTAAATAACCATGGTGTCTACATTGTAATGGAACATATACATTTTTTGAATAGCTGAAACATTGCTTTGATATCTGTACTGCAATGAAGAGTTGATAAATTTTTTTCTATATCATGCTATTTAGAAAATTATGATTAACTCTCATATTATTTAGGTAGGCGTCTCAGCTACAGAGCCAAATTGATTAGAGTTGTGTTGTCATTCTTTCTTTTGGCTCTCTTCTTAGCTTTTGCCATTCCTTTTGGTTCCCAATACTGCTTATTCACTGAAAATTACTAACACCTTGACCTCTTGTTTGAGAATACCTTAAATGGGCATGGGAAGGACCAAGTAATTTACAGAACAATCTAAGTAAACTGCATTCCAAGTATTCTAGCAGCCAGCCTTTGTCAACAGCGGACACCTGAGTTATTATCCTAGGATGAAGAGTTTTTGCTCCTTGGACCCATAGATGATAGACATTTTATAAGCTCTTCATGTAAATACTATAAAGTTAAGGTAAAAAAAAAACTTTGGGTAAACTATAGCCAAGAATACTTTTGTTTTCATTTTTGCCAGGGAAATAATGAAAACCAAATACTAACTCCTTATAAAAGTAAGCTTTCTTTTTCATGTTTATTGGTTCTTAATCCCCAATTTTTCAGCCCTTTGCTTGAGTAAACTTCTAATCTCTTACCTCATTCCTGTTTTTCCCCCCTTTCTCAATTTATTTGAGACAACAAAGTCTTCCAAATGAATATCTCTTTTCTGCAATTTAATGTACCTATCCACTAGCCTTCCTTAGAAAACCCCTGTTTTCTTACTATATAGTAAAAGAATGGGCCTCTCATTGCATAATACTGTGTAATGCAAAATAACTATCCATATGCAAATTAATTACAGACAATGTGGAGACACATTCTATTATAATTATTGTTTATTAGCATAAAATGCCTGGTCTAAATCATAAGTTTCACTTGCAGTTTTAGTGATCCTTTCATTTTTCTGTTAAGAATAAATGTTCTTGTTTTCTCACTGCTTCATTCTTTACTTAGTTTTAAGGGATTGATCTATTGCTGAATCTTCCTGGCACATACACATGTGATCTCTTATACCCTAATATTCTGTGGTGTAGAATGTGTATCATCACCAGTTTGCTGTTTGTCATCTGTCCTGTCCCAAACCAAGTCTTGCCCATGTTAAAAATTCTATAACTGCTATCATCTTGGAAATGTCATGACATTCATGGATCAATAAAATCCTTTCCCAGAGAGGATGAGAAATATATAAAAAGAGCTTACTAAATTCAAACAGCTTCTTTTAAAGGTTCAATGGATAAGTAAGAGATTTGTATGAGAGTGATTTCAGTAAGGGGTTGTTGGATAATGGTAGGACGAATCTGACAGGTAGGTTAGACTAGTGAGGGAATGGGGAAGACAGGGGGTTCAATTTCAGTTACCTAAAAGATTCATTCATTGTAGAAATTTTCTTTAGCAGAGTTCAAGTAAAAGAATGAAGAAATCTGAACTGTGAAGTGCAGAGGCTCCTTAATGGCCATCACATCTCTGCAGATTACGAGGCCATACAAAGATATAATGAAGTACTTTGTATGCTGTACATGACAAAGGAAAACAGCTCACCAAATGACGTTTGGGGGGTGATGACTTACAGACAGGGCGCAGTTTGGTGAATTCGAGGGAACATAAAGATGCTGTAAGGAGCACTGTGTCTCCAGGCAATCCAATAGAAAACAAACAAAAAAACCCCCTGTATTTTGATGTACATGCCCCTAATGTCACTCCAGAGCATATAAGGAAAGGGAAGAATTCAGGAGGATGAGCAAAGTAATTTTATAGTTATACTTAGAAATTCATTAGTCTGATGTTTAATAGTAGCTGAAATGAAGGTAAGCAGAATGTCAAGGTCCTTTCAAAGAGCTTAAAGATTACAAAACAAATCAAAGTTCTGGCAGTTTCTCAGAAACTTGCAGGCTGGAGAATTCACAGAGCAACAGGGCACGTGGGATTTCTCTCTTTTCCTTTTCTTGAACAAATACAAATTTGAACAAAAAGGGTACAGTGTATGTAGCAACAATGCTTCCTGTGCATGATGACACCTTTAAAAATTTATCCATATTCCAAAATCAAATTTAGATGATTTGGTTTGTTACTTTCTGTTGGTTTCAGTAGGAATAGTTCAGATAGATATACTTTTCAAAGAAATAAGAAAGAGTCAAGGCCAACCAAAAGCATAAGACAGTTCTAAAATTCAACAAGATTTTCTCCAAGAGGCAAAATTAATATTTTATAATTATAAAATTAATATTATATAATTATGTCCTAAAAATTACAATGCACGTGCTCTCCTGCTAATACATCATTGATCAATGATGCATTTTAAGTTAATTTCTAGATGATAGAAGAAGTTAGAAAATTAATAATTGGACTAAAATTAATTTTCAGTTTTTATGAAATAACATAAATATAGATAGAAATTTTGTTTTTCTATCACCCATTATGTGGAAGTATTTTTAATTTCAAAAGAATGTAAGATTTTTTAAGTTTTGATATTCTAAGAATAATTTGCTATCCCTTTCTTCTTCATTAAAAACAAAACTGTAGGAATTTTGTTATCATTCTTACTCTTATTTGGATTAATATGGCTCATTATAAAGGAAAATATGTTTGTAATATTATATAAGGTAGAAGTGCTTTGATAGGTACTATGATATATTTTGTTTCTTGATTAAAGTGGCAATTATATTTGGGGAATTTCCTTCTGCATGGGGGTCCAGATCAGAGCTGGTAAAATTAGGAACCTGTGCAAAATTGGAAAGGTAAATGTGAAATATCAGCCATTACTCTGAAGGTCATTTTGTGGTTTCATGCCACTATAGACAGATACAAAGGTGCCCTGTTGGTTGTAGTTTGTCTTTTCCTTGCTCTGCTAGGTGTCCTGCTCTTACCAAATACTGTCCGAGTGGGCTCAGGTTTACAACTGAATATAGCTGTAGACCCACCAAGGTGGTAGCTATTCAAAACTGACAATTTCCCATAAATCCTCCTATGAGCCCCTCCTTGGTGAGCCCACTTTTAAGCTTGACTTAATAGGTTGGTAAATTGGTGACTCTTTCTCTGTCCCTTCATGTGTCATAACTAGTCTTTACTTCCCCAGCTACTCCAACAATTAACTGAGCATGATTTAATTACCATATTATAACTAAATTCATTGGTAATTCTATTTCTCTGATAGGAATTTTTACTATTGTTTCTGGATGGAAGTAACTATGTAGACTGCATTGTTGCTTCCAATTATTTACACCTTCCTATATTCCGTCCCCTTTCCTTGTGAGTTTGTAACTATTCCCATTAGAGATAGAAACTTTCCACTACTTCATTGACCATTTGCTTTCTGAAATGAAATGAGGAGCTCATGAAAGTGTACAGTTCTGGTCTTAGGTCTTTTTTAAATTATCTTTTAAATTATATTTTATTGATTATGCTATTACAGTTATCCCAATTTACCCCCTTCATTCCCCCCACCTTGCACACTCTCTCCCACCCACATTGCCCCCCTTTAGTTCATGTCCATGTGTCATAAGTTCTTTAGCTTCTATATTTCCCATACTATTCTTACCCTCCCCCTGTCTATTTCCTACCTACAATCTATGCTACTTATTCTCTGTACGTTTTCCCCCTGTCTCCCCTTCCCTCTCCCTGTTGCTAACCCTCCATGTGATCTCCATTTCTGTGGTTCTGTTCCTGTTCTAGTTGTTTGCTTAGTTTGTTTTCGTTTTAAGTATGTGAGTTTGCTGTCATTTTACTATACATGTTTTTTATCTTCTTTTTCTTAGATAAATCCCTTTAACATTTCATATAATAAGGGCTTGGTAATGATGAACTCTTTTAACTTGATCTTATCTGAGAAGCACTTTATCTGCCCTTCCATTCTACATGAAAGCTTTGCTGGATAAGCAATCCTGGATGTAGGTCTTTACCTTTCATGACTTGGAATACTTCTTTCCAGCCCCTTCTTGCCTGCAAGATCTCTTTTGAGAAATCAGCTGACAGTCTGGTGGGAACTCCTTTGTAGGTAACTGTCTCCTTATCTCTTGCTGCTTCTAGGATTCTCTCCTTCATTTTTACTTTGGCTAATGTAATTATGATGTGATTTGGTGTGTTCCTCCTTGGGTCCAACTTTGGGACTCTGGACTTCCTGGACTTCCTGGACGTCTATTTCCTTTGCCAGAGTGGGGAAGTTCTCCTTTATTATGTGCTCAAATAAGTTTTCCACGTGTTGCTCTTCCTTTTCCCCTTCTGGTACCCATATAATTTGGATGTTGTAATGTTTAAAGATGTCCTGGAGGTTCCTAAGCCTCTCCTCATTTTTTTGAATTATTGTTTCTTCATTCTTTTCTGTTTGGTTGTTTCTTTCTTCCTTCTGGTCCACTCTATTGTTTTGAATCCCAGTTTCCTTCCTATTACTATTGGTTCCTTGTGCATTTTCCTTCATTTCACTGAGCATAGCCTTCATTTTTACATCTAATTTGCAACCAAATTCAACTAATTCTGTGAGCATCCTGATTACTAATGTTTTGAACTGTACATCTGGTAGGTTGGCTATCTCTTCATTGCATAGTTGCATTTGTCCTGGAACTTTGATCTGCTCTTCCATTGGGGCCATTTTTTTTCTTGTCACACCTGTTACATATGAGGAGCTGAGCCTTAGGTGTTCACCAGGGCAGGGCAACCCAGTTGCTGGGTTGTGACGCTGTATGTGGGGGAAGGGTCTGATGGGGAACAATGGCACTTGCTCTGCTCTCTGTCAGATTTCAGTCCCTTCCCTCACTTCCCCCAAGCAAAATGGGCCCTTCTTGTGATGATTACCATGTGAATGGGCTTCTGTACATTCTAGGACACTGTGGGTCTCTCCAAGGAACTCTCGTGTGAGGCTGGGAGTCTCCCCTGGCACCTCAACCCCCCAGGTGTTTTCAACCAGTGTTTTGAGGCTCTATTTCTGTGCACTGGGACTCTGGGTTGTGCAGTCTGTCTCACTCCCCAGCTTCACCTGGTTTACCTGCATGCGAATGTGGGACTGCCCAGTCAGCACAATGGTCAGTGTTCCTCACCCTGCTCCACAATTGCTGCCTCAATGGGTCTGCCAGATACCACCACGCACCCAGGATCTGCCAGCCACCGCCTGTGCACCCGAGGGTCTTGCACACTTGGGTTCAGTTAGCTGCTGCCTGGCATCCCCGGGGTCTGCAAGCCACTGCTTTTTCTGCCACAACCCCTCTCCCCCCCACCACTGACTCCTCCCCTCCTACCTGTCTGGATGAATGTGTCTATTTTAACTCCTTGGTTGTTGAACTTCCATACAGTTCAATTTTCTGTCAGTTCTGGTTGTTATTTTGTTTCTAAATTTTGTCCTTATTTTGGTTTTGCAAGGAGGCACAGTGTGTCTACGTATGCCTCCATCTTGGTCGGAAGTCTCTTGGTCTTAGGTCTTAAGAGGCCATGTATTTTGTTTACTCCTATTGCCATTGTGATGAATAACAAATGCTCTGAAAATATTCTCTGGCCCTGATAAGGTCACTCCAGATGGTCTGCAGACCCACATCATGAAGCAGAACAACAACAACTGAATCATAAATCTCTGAGAATGATAATAAATGCAACTTAGTTTTCATGTTTGTTTTGCAGCAATAGCTAAATTATACAGTAATGAGGGATATAGGTACTAAATTCATTAATTATACTTTACAGATTTAAGACATTACTCAAATGCCAGATATTATTTTTCAAAAAGGGCTATAGAAGTATTTCTGATCCTCCAGGCTCTTTTAGAATCTTTCTATGCACCTGCCAATATTTAGAATCTATTTCCCCTTCATTGAAAATGAGTAGCTAAGATGGGTAGGGGGCTAAAGGGATGCTCCATGATGTCCAAGGCTAAGTCACTAAAAATAGTATAGCTCCTACACTGTGTTCTCATTTTTTCTCTCTCTCTGTCTCTGTCTCTGTCTCTGTCTGTCTGTCTCTCTTGATCTCTGTTTCCCTACCACCCACGGGACATTTACCTTTGCAGTTCAGCCACCATGTTCAGAAGAAAACTCAACATGGAGAGGCTATGTGTAGGTGTTCTAATCAATAGCCCCAGTTAAATGTCTAAGCCAAAAGCTAGCATTAGATTTCAAATAAGTGCATACATAAGCCTTCACGTGATCTCATCTCCAAGCTGTTTCAAGGATTCCAACTAAAGCCACAGATATGCACAAAAAGAAGCCATCCTTGTAGTATCCTCTTTGACTTCCAGACCTACAGAAGTCATAAACATAACAAAGAGTTATGTCACACAGTTTTAGGGCAGTTTAGTACAGAGCCATAATTAGAAACTGTTTGTAGATAAGACTTTTTAGTTGGTAATAATGAACATACATTATGAATATACAGCTACTAATGACATGGTTTTGGTGGGGAGATTAATTACCAGTATTTTTCCACTTGCAATAAAGTGAGTAGTGTTAATTAGCTTCACACAACATAACATTTTTCTACTAACTTATATAGAAACATATGAGTGGACCAAAAAACTATGGTACATTTATATGATGAAATACTATGCAGCAGAAAGAAGGAATAAGCTCCTACCCTTCATGACAGTATGGATGGAACTGGAGAGTGTTATGCTAAGTGAAGTAAGCTAAGTGGTGAAAGACAAACACTGTGTGATCTCACCTGTAAGTGGAACCTAATCAATAAAACAAACAAGCAAGCAAAATAGAACCAGAGACATTTAAATTAAGAACAAACTGACAGTAACCAGAGGGGAGGTGGGAAGGGATAATGGAGGGAAAAGGGGGAGCATTGTCAGGAACATCTATAAAGGACACATGGACAAAACCATAGGGGTTAGGATTGGAGGTGGGAGGTGGGGATAGCTGGGGTAGGGGAGGAGTGGTAGGGGGAAAATGGAGACAACTGTAAGTGAAGAATAATTAAAAAATTTAAAAAATCAAAAAATATATTTTGTAGCAAAACACATCAAAATTATTTTCTAAAATCTTTCAGAAAACTCATGCCACATTTTGAAACACACATGGCTTTGAATTTTTTGACATTGAACGCACAATAGAAATTCCAATAATTGCATCATAATTCTCACAGTTTTTCATGAACTATTAGAAACTTATATGGAAATTACATCAGTAGGAAATATTATTTTTTTGCATATAACATCTATTCTTTTTTGTTTCATATTATTAATACATATCATCACATCTCATATTGACTTCTTATGTTCTTTTTGTTTAAATTATTTATTTTTTATTCATTTTAAAATTCATTTTTGATAAATATTCTGTTAAGTATATTATGGGGAAAGCACTAAAGGGGAAAAAATACCACAGTTTTTTTGATTCACTCATTTACTGTGGGCACTGGCTTGTCAGTAGGAAAATGACATGATCTATTGATGTGCTTTTGTTCATGGAATATGATTGTTAAGATATCATTAAAATGTGTATTGACTGCAAAAAGTGCATTCAAATACAATAGTAATTAATGAAATTGAATTAACGGAGGTTTAAAGAATTCTTTATTGCTCCATTATTGTGGAACTGAACATCATCAAACCTGTTCTATTGCATGTATGTCATATGCACATGCTGTTATGGATAAATCCTCACTTTCAAAAGATGTTATTGAAAATTAATGTGATCAATATTTGCTTTATTCAATTCTGAACAAACATAGGCATTTTATTAGTGTGCAGATAATACTTCCTTTTATGTTGGCAGTAATTATAAGTAGTAAATGTCATTTGAAGGGTTTATTCTGCAACTGATTTGGATGGACTAATTTTTCCCTATTGCATCTCAAGAAAACTGAACCAGTGGGGCAATGACCATTATAACATCTTTTCATCTATATTGTTAGTTATTTTTATTTCCTTTTAAAGTTATATATATTTTCCAACAATTACTAAAATATAAAGAACAATATAATTTAAAGCAGGGGTCCCCAACCTCTGGGCTGAGGACTAGTACCAGATCCAGCCTGTAAAGAACTGGGCCACACAGCAGGAGGTGAGCTTGAATATAATGCACTCGAATCATCCTGAAACCATCCTCCCTCCATCCCCAGTCCTGGTCCATGGAAAAATTGTCACCCATGAAATAGGTCCCTGGTACAAAAAAGGTTGGGGACTGCTGATTTAAATAATTGTATACCCAGCATGAAACTTCTTTTTTCTGGTCAAATCATAACATTTGCATTGGCTGATATTAAATAAAGTAAATGCTAATGTAGGGATAGTAGATCTTTTTTCTCTTTATGTCCTGCTCTTTTATATTGGGTTCCTTGCGTGGTATCACCCAGCAAATATATGCACAGTTTAGATCTAAGCCAATGAATCCAGAATAATTTGAAGTCAGGTTTTGGAAATCAATTTTCAGTGGTTCCTTTTTATCTGAGGATTTGCTCTTAAAGTTGTAGTCGATTGGACTATCTCAAACTCTAACATATGTTTCCTTTTCTAAGAGAGATCACTGTTTTCTGAGAAGGTGATATTTTTCTCCTGTTTTCTGATAAGGTGATGTTTTCTGTGTGAATTGGAATATATCCTCAGGAAAGAAATCCAGGGCAAAGGTGACTTATCATTCCTACCTTCTCTCAAGAGTAATAGCCCCTCCAATTGCTGTCCTATTTCATAATTTTGGTGGGAGAGTTATTCTAATATTCTAATATTCTAATATTCTAGTCTGTAATAGCCAAAATTCAATACTAAATAATATTTTTCTTTTACCCAAACCCATAGGCATTTTTTTTTTTAAATTTCTTCTTGGAGAGAGAGACAGGGAGAGAGAAAAACATTGATGCTAGAGAAGCATCAATTGGTTGCTTCATGTACATGTTGAGACCAGGGAGTTACATATGCCTGGACCAAGGATGGTACCAGGGACTCAACCTGCAATCTAGGTATGTACCCTCAGCAGGAATTGAACCCACAACCTTTTGGTTATTGGACAATGCTCCAACCAACTGAGCCATACCAGCCAGGACTCAAATAGCACTTATTTAAAAATTATGTTTTCCTATTGCTTGTTAGTAGTTTATGGGAATTAATTATATGAGCTCTTTCATAAGTCAACAGTTTATAGCAAAAATTCAGTTTTCTCATTCGTTCTAATTTTTTGTCTTTATACCCTCCTGCATTTTGGGGAGTAGGCATTTATTTTCTGTAAGTAGTGGCAGTTCCATGGTTCATTTATAGTCCTTTCACTTGAAATTTATTTTTCTTTCTTACAAATTTGCTATGACTTCTCTTTCAATGTTAAATAGATGATGCTATAATAATTTTTTTTTCTTTCTTATTTCTGATTTTAAAGGAGATGCTTACAACATTTAGAATGACCCTATCTTCTTGTTTTTCAGGAATTGTTAGTAGCACAACATACTTGTCAGTAATGATTTTTTTTTTTTTTACATTTGGGAAGTATCCCAGAATTTCTGCTTCTGAGGGAGATGTAGCAGATCATGGCAGACTACTGAGCTCTTTTCCACAACTAGAAAAAATAAAAAAAATGTGGACAAATGGAAATAATCCTATTTATAGGAGATTATAGGGCTTTGAAAGCAATGAAAATAAAATGAAGATAGTGGAGGACTTTCCCAGAGTGAGGTGATAATCACTAACCACTGTTTTCTCTGTAGCAGTTTGGGTGTTTTGAAAGTACAATGAAGCTTGGTCTTAGACTGGTCAGAGAGCATCTATTGGAGGAAAGAAAATCAGGAAAGCTTTTAGGTATCAAGTAAGACTGGAACAAAATTGGAAAATTTAATGGGCCTAAATACATAATGGATTTTTACAATAGAATGTTTTCTGAATTAGGAGAATGTGTGAGCAGTAGAGGAATCAAGCCAAAAGGCAGAGTGAATTCTTTTGCATTATTTCCTGGAGAATATAATCTATTGGGAAAGTGGGTGGCTTTAAGTACACTAGTGCATTCTTTGTAAGAACTGGTTTTTTATCTGTACTTTTTTTTTTTGCATGTTTTATTGTTGTTCAGGTACAGTTGTCTCTGTTTTCCCACCACCACTTTCCACCACCCCACCCACCCACATCTCCCACCCTCAATCCTTATCCCCTTTGGCTTTGTCCATGGGTCCTTTATACATGTTTCTTGACAACCCTTCCTCTTTTTTTCCCTCTCTTCCCCTTCCCCCTACTCTCCGGTTACTGTCTGTTTGTTCTTTATTTCAGTGTCTCTGGTTCTATTTCGCTTGCTTGTTTGTTTTGTTGATTAGGTCCACTTATAGGTGAGATCATATGGTATTTCTCTTTCACTGTCTGGCTTATTTCACTTAGCATAATGCTCTCCAGTTCAATCCATGCTGTCATGAAAGGTAGGAGTTCCCTCTTTCTTTCTATTGTGTACTATTCCATTGTGTAAATGTAGTGTACTACAGTTTTTTGATCCATTCATTTACTGATGGGCACTTAGGTTGCTTTAAGAACTTGGCTGTTCTAAATTATGCTGCTATGAACATTGGGGTGCACAGGTTCTTTTGAATTGGTGTTTCAGGATTTTTAGGCTATAATCTCAGCAGTGGAATTGCTGGGTCAAAAGGCAGTTCCATTTTTAGTTTTTTTGAATAAATTCCATACTGTTTTCCACAGTGCCTGCACCAATCTGCATTCCCACCAACAGTGCACTAGGGTTCCCTTTTCTCCATAGCCTTGTCAGCACTTGTTCTTTGTTGATTTGTTTATGATGGCCACTCTGATTGGTGTAAAGTGGTATCTCATTGTGGTTTTAATTTGCAAGTCTCTGATGTGATTGATGATGAGCATCCTTTTATATGTCTCTGGACCATCTGTATGTCATCCTTGGGAATTTTGGGAATTCTTAGAAGCAGAACTCAATCATCTGCATTTTTTAGGACAAAGGAAACAAATACCTACCAATCTTAATAAAACAATGTGAAGGTCATGCCAAAAGTGGGTGAATCAGAGGTAGATTCATCTCATTAAATTTGCAGTCATGCCCTGTGCCAGCTCAATTCATTGATTAAATTGATATAACCAATTATTTATATACTGATACCACATGATAAAAACAGAAGAAATATTCTCTCATGGAAGATAATACCATCTATTGCTCTTATGATTGTTTTATAGATAATATCTGGAAAATAATAACATTATTAAGGCTTCAAAGAGGAAATAAAACATAGATAATGAAAATGAAACTCAGAAAGTAGAAGCAGACTTACATATGATCCATATATTGGAGCTGGCAGAAACAAATTTAATTGTGACAGATATTTTAAAAATAAGAAATAGGAACAAAAATCAATAAAAGGAAATATTAATAAAAATAATCAAGTGGAAAATTACATACATAGCCAATCCCAATCATATGAATTCCCAATCATAGCCAAAAATAACGTACAGAACTCAAGAACTCAAAAAATAAGTTTAGTAACAGTTGCAGTTGTGCAAAGCAGAACACAGGATGAGTTCATTCGAAGAGAGTGCAATAGAAACTTTTTAAAATTTGACCAATCAACAATACTAGCCTTTCCAGTCAAAAAGCTTAGTAAATTGTAGGCTGGACAAATGCAATGAAAAGCACACCAAGACTCATCATAATAAAACTGTTAAGACCAAAGAGGCGGGGATAGGAGGCATGGAGAGAGAGAGACATTTAGAAAATAAAAAAGACACATGTCTTTCAAAGGAATACTGGAATGATAGCTGACTTCTCAAAAGAAATGATGAAAGCCAGAAAAAAATTAGTTGATATTCCTAGAAAATACCTAGCTGTCAGCTAAGACTTCTCTATATAAAATTGTTTCTCAAAAAATAACATAAAATAAATTTTCAGACAAATGAAGCAAAGCCAGTTTGTCAGCTGCAGACTTCCACTAAAAGACAACTAAAAGGAAAGGGAAATGATCCCAGAATGAACTGTGGAACTGCTGTAAGAAATAAAGAATACTAGGTAAGATAAATATGTAAGCAAGTATAAAATACTATAGACTATTGAAAATAATAATTATTACATTACACATTGAAGGGCTAAAGTATATGTAGAACTAAAAAAATACTACTATAATAATATAAAAAAAGCAAGAGTGGTAACTGTAATTTAAAAGTTCTTGCCCTGGCTGGTGTGGTTTAGTAGACTTAGTGCTGGCCTACAAACCAAAGGATTGCCAGTTCGATTCCCTGTCAGGGCATATCCCTGGGTTATATGCCAGGTCCCCGTTTAGGGGCACACGAGAAACAACCACACATCAATGTTTCTCTCCCTGTCTTTCTCCCTCCCTTCCCCTCTCTCTAAAAATAAATAAATAAATAAAATCTTAAAAAAATAAAAGTTCTATTTTATTTTTTAAAAATAATGTATCGTGGTGGCATCAGAAAAGTAGTAAATGGCTATCTTAGGTTAGCAGGTGGAGGGATTTAGCAAAAAGGAAAAAGGACTCCTGGACATGGACAATAGTGTGGTGATGGCGGGGGAGAGGTGGGTATAAGGGGACTAAGTAGTAATAGAAAAAATATGATAAAGATTATTTTTTTAAAGTAGTAAGAATAATTATTATATTTTAATAAATCAGTGGTGAATGTTGTAATATTAGGTAAAATCACTGCAAGAATAGTAAAAAATAATATAATGTACATATTCTTTCCACTGTGTTTCCAAAACAACTCATAAAACATTTGATTTTATCCAGAAATTAAGACAGAAAAAAGAACACTAAGTAGAGGGACTAACTAGAAAAAAATAGGGTAGATACAAGCCAAACTGTAGTTATATTTTATGTAAGTGCATTAAATATGCTAAGTAAATAGTATTCAGATTGGATTAAAAACAACTATATTCTCCTTATAGAGAAACTTTTCAAATATAAGGACACAGAGAGGTTCAAAATTAATTAATGGAAAAGAAATATGTCATCCAAATCCTAAATGCAAGTAACCTGGTGTAGCTATACTAGTGTTTAGAAAATTAAACTTTAAGTCAATAAATACTGGAAGTAAGGAGGGATACTTCATTATAATAAAGGGGTTAATACAACAAGAAAATATCACAATCTTAAATCTGTATTCAACAAAAAGTATACCTTCCAAATAAACAAAGCAGAGATTGACAAAACTAACAGGAGAAATGAACAAGTTCACTATTACAGTGGGAAATGTTAACATATTTCTGTCAATGGCTGAGAGAATCAGACCAAAAAAAGAAGCATATTTGGGATTTTAGCAAGAGTGAACTACTTGTCCTAATTGATGTATACATATATTCAGAAAGCTGCAACTAATGAAGACATAATTCTCAAATGTTTTTTTTTTAAGCTCATGTAATACATTTACCCAAATTGTCTATTTGCTGGCACAAACAAAACTTCAACAAAACTAAAAAGATTAAGATAATACAGATTATGTTCTATGACTCTGATGGTATTAAACTAGAACAAAAAACATAAATGTAACTAGAAAAACTCCTTGGGGATATTATAATACATTTGTAAATCCATGAGTCAAAGAAGAACTCAAAGCCAAAATTGTAAATTATTTTAAAATGAATATGAATGATGATATAGCACAGGAAATCTTATGAGTGTAGATAAAACAGAGATCAGAGGTAAATTTACCACATTTTAGCTAGAGCGTCATTAGCACTTCAAAAGTAATGAACATAGCCCTGGCTGGCGTAGCTCAGTGGATTGAGCGCGGGCTGGGAACCAAAGTGTCCCAGGTTCGATTCCCAGCCAGGGTACATTCCTGGGTTGCAGGCCATAACCCCCAGCAACCGCACATTGAAGTTTCTCTCTCTCTTTCTCTGTCTCCCTCCCTTCCCTCTCTAAAAATAAATAAATAAAATCTTTAAAAAAAAAAAAGTAATGAACATAAACTGAAAGAAATAATAAATATAAGAGCAGAGGACATAAAAAGAAAAAAAAACAAATGTACAATAAAGAAAACACAGACAAAAGCTAGTTTTAAAGTATTTTTTAATTCTTTTTGAGTCTATTATACAATTGTCCTAATTTTTTCCCCTCTGCCCTCCTCCCTCCTGCCCAAACCCCCTCAACACTTCATCCCCACACCTTTGTGCATGTCCATGGGTCATTCATATGTGTTCTTCGACTGTTCCCTTCTTCTTCTCTCCACCATTCCACCCCACTCCCTTTCCTCTGGTAGCTGTCAATCTGTTCCATGTTTTCATACTGCTGGTTCTGTTCTGCTCGATAGATTACTTTGTTCATTAGATTCCACTTATAAGTGAGAGCATAAGTTATTTATTTGTCTTTCACTCACTGACTTATTTCACTTAGCATAATAGTTTCCAGGTATATCCATGCTGTTGCAAAGGGTAGGAATTCCTTTTCTTCTTTCTTTCTGCTGCATAGTATTCCATTGTGTAAATATACCACAGTTGTTCAATCCATTCATTTACTGATGGGCACTTAGGCTGTTTCCAACACTTTGCTATCGTGAATAATGCTATGAACATCAGGGTGTATACGTTCTTTTGAATTGGTGTTTCAGGATTCTTAGGGTATATTCCCAGTAGTGGAATTGCTGGGTTCAAAGACAGTTCCATTTTTAGTTATTTTTTAGGAAACTCCATACTGTTTTTCACAGTGCTTGCACCAGTCTACATTCCTACCAATGGTGCACTAGGGTTTCCTTTTTTCCACAGCCTCACCAGCACTTGTTTTTTGATTTATTAATGATAGACATTCTGAGAGGTATGAGGTGATATCTCATTGTGGTTTTAATTTGCATCTCTCTGATGACTAGTGCTGTTGAGCATTTTTTCATATGCCCAAGGACCATCTGTATGTCCTCCTTAGAGAAGTGTCTGTTTGGGTCCTCTGCCCATTTTTTAATTGGGTTGTTTGTCTTCCTGGTGTTAAGTAATATGAGTTATTTATGTATTTTTGAGATTAAACCCTTGTGTGATGTGTCATTGGCAAGTACAGTCTCCCATACAGTTGGTTCTGTTTTCATTTTGATGATGCCGTGCAGAAGCCATGCAAAAGCTTTTTAATTTGATATAGTCCCATTTGTTTATTTTTTATGTATTTCATTTGCCCTAGGAGATATATCATCAAAAATATTGCTATGTGGGATATCTGAAATGTTACTGCCGATGTTTTCCTCTAGGACTTTTTATGGTGTCTCAACTTATGTTTAAGTTTTTTATCCATTTTGAGTTTATTTTGGTGTATGATGTAAGCTAGTGGTCTAGTTTCATTTTTTTCCATGTACCAGTCCAGTTCTCCCAACACCATTTATTGAAGAGTCTATTTTTAGTATATTCTATGTTCATGACCCCTTTGTCAAATATTACCCTTATTGGAATTTTTCTATACTGGACATACTGTCCACCCAACACTGCTTACATTCCCATAGTGACATGGTTCTTAAATATTTCTTAGGTTTCTTCTCTTTTTAGTTCTTCAGTATCTGGGCTCTGGACCTACTATCCAGGACAGTGTTTAGCACATACAGTGTATGTGCTCTTTAAATTTTAGAGAAATAAGGAAAGTGTTTTTAAAAGTCTCTTTTCCCAGTGTATCCTGAAGAAAAAAACATTCTATAAATGCCCATATGTGGAGAACCTGAATTTTCCCAGGAGTACACAACATTGTATACTGTTAGATAAGGACGATTTGACAGTAGATTTCCACTTTAGAGATCCACAGTTCTTGTTTGTTGTAAGTATCGCCTCTTGGGTGTCTACCTTTTCATTCTTCTAAGCATGACAGGAATATCAGCTGAATTTTATTGCAACTCTTCTGAAATTGGAAAGCTTTGTATTTCCCCCTTGGCTCCAAGGATCAAATGTAAAGAGGCTTCAACCTCTTTCTGCATAGGGATCCTACAGGATATATTGTGTCTTTGCCATGGAGAACAGACCTATGAAGCATGTGGTAGAAAACCTAAGGGGGCTTCTCGTGCACTGGAATCAGCAAGTGTAGAGAGCAGATTGCTTCAGCCCTTATTGCAAACATGTTAATACAGGCTTAGTTATGCTAAAACCTCAAAGGCCTGCCCTTTAAAATTAAATCTGTTCTTTCACAAAATTGTTGCCTGAATATAAATTATACTCATGTCCTAACTATAGCTTTGCCACAGCTGTGAGAATAGTTAAGCCCAAATCAGCTAGCTTAGCCTGAAAAACTGCCCATGGCACGGGGAAGTAGAACTT
Organism: Phyllostomus discolor; assembly: GCF_004126475.2. Lineage (NCBI taxonomy): Eukaryota > Metazoa > Chordata > Mammalia > Chiroptera > Phyllostomidae > Phyllostomus > Phyllostomus discolor. The sequence goes on along the minus strand of NC_040903.2, from coordinate 140,494,550 downwards.
TGTTCACATGTGTTTTGCTTTGCAGTGTGTCAAATTGTTGTCAAGGCAAAGGACTTTTTCCTGAATTATATTTCAAAGCTCCAGGCTATTGTCCTTTGGGAGTGATCCACCTGCAAATTGACTTATGGGAGAGATTGTGGGGTCCAAATCTGTATTTTAAACTGATTCTGTTGTTAGCATATTTGAATACTTTTGTTTGGGTCCCTTCCTATATTGGAATTAGTGTTAACAACTTAATAATATATTAAGTTTAACCATATTAGGTTTCATCACTCCACCTCTTTTGATCTGCAAAAATGACATTTTCACATAGTGCAACCTAATAACTTTGACTTCTAAAACCACTTAGTGTTCTATGTTGATCACTAAGTTATCAGTTAGTTGTTAATATGAACAGTGGGGTAACTGGCTCATCTTGAATTCCCTTTTTAAAACGTGAATAGCTTTGGGCCCCATTTTTGCTGTGACTGATAGAGTCCTTCAGAGAAGATAGGAGTCTTTATGATATCCTGTTTCTTTTTTTAATTTACCAAGGCAGACATCCTGAGGGTTAGGGACTCCCTGGTTGTTTTTTTTTTTTTTTTCCTATTCCCTTTCTCTGCCTTCTCTCTTTCATGAAAAATCTTTACCCTGTTATCTCTTCTTAATTGATAATCTTGCTTCAGATTAGAAAAATAATTCCTCTTCAAAGTTTTTTGGGCAGAATTTTGAAAGGAACCTAGGCTTCCTTTTCCATAAGTCCTAGAAGCCAGGATAAACTCAAGCAGCTGCTTCTTGCTTCTGAGCCAGGGTACTTCACTGTTAAGAGCTGCCACCGGGTCAGACAGAGCCCTCCTTTTTATTAATGGTGTGATCTTGAACAGGTTACCTAATCTATTTGAGCATCAATTTTGTCATTGACAAAATGGGGTTAGTACCCTACCCCAGATGACTAAAATAATGATTAAATTTATAATATAAGCCATGAAATGTTTTGCGCTGTGCTTAGTAGATATTCTGTAAATGTTATCTTCTTTTCTTTTCTTTTCTTTTCTTTTCTTTTCTTTTCTTTTCTTTTCTTTTCTTTTCTTTTCTTTTCTTTTCTTTTCTTTTCTTTTCTTTTTAAACTTCTCTAGGTTCTTCAAACCCAAGGTGAATTTTAAGGTTAGGGTCATGCAGCTTCAAACTTTATCCCCTCCCCACTTTGTATTTTACCACAACTGGTAGAGATAATTAATGGGGAAATTGCAGAAGCTGTATTTTCTGTACTCCATAAGATCCCTTCCCATAGTAGTGGAACTGTATTCTAGGATGGTTATCATTTGTACTTTTGTTGTGTTGCAGGAACTTCCATGAAAAATTTGAACTAGGTTATGGAGAAAGAGAGAAAGGGGAATACTAACATGACTTTTAAAAAAAAAAAATCATTTATTTATTTTTAGAGAGAGGGGAAGGGAGGAAGAAGGAGTGAGAAAAACATCCTTGTGAAAGAGAAACATCAATTGGTTGCCTTCTCTACATACCCTACCTGAGATCGAACCTTCAACCCAGGCATGTGCCCTGACCTGGGATTGAACCTGTGACATTTTGCTTTGCAGAAGGATGCCCAAACCAACTGAGCCACACTGGTCAGGGCCATACATGACTTTCAAAACACAAGTTCTAAATTCAAATAGTCTTTGTGATTGTGCATACTATCAATATGAAAGCACTTTGCAATATAGTGCTTACTATAAATTGAACCTGGTATGCATAAATGACATTATTAACAATCCCCAAATGCTAATGAACTCAAGTGAAGATTTGATATATATATATATATATATATACACACACATATATATATATATATACACACACACACACATATATATATATATATATATCATAGCTGTATTCATGTTATTCATTTTAAATGTCTTCTTGAGGATTGGTGAGGACAAAGAAATATAAAAAACTCCTAAACCAGTGATTCTGATTATACAATACATGATATGAGAATGGTTTTATTACTTAATTTAACATATGGAATATCTACTACAAAACCAATACTTTATTAGGAACATGTAGTCTCTCTTATCATTCCTTGCTATGTTCTATACCTGCCTGTTTTTCCTTACTCAACCCCTAATGAAAAGTCCCAAGAGACCTCTTTCAGCTTTTTCAAAAGTCTCTGCTCAGAAACAGAAAGCTCTCTGTGTTGTATCTCTAGAAAACAGAAGTGTGATGGTTGATGGCTGAACCGGGTACAAACACAGCTATAGTGAACTGCCAACTGGAAATAGCTCCTTCCTAATTCAAATTAACTTGTATACTTTTTAATACTGCTTTCGACAACCAGCATTGCTTTGCGAAATTTCTATTCTTTTTGGAAACCCAAGGTTAGAAAGGATCCTATGAGTGCAAAATGTAGGGATGGAAATACCAATGAATCTGTAATGTTTATTGTCTAAATCATACACTTTTTTCTACAGGCTTTTGTATTCTCAGCCCTTGAGAACAGCTGACGAGAACTAAATTTTCCATTCAAGGCTTGAGAATAAAGTTTATACATATTGTATGTAACATTGCCAGAGGTGGGATTTAAACTCTCTTGGCTTTTGGAAATGGTATTGTGATAATACAGTGAAGGATCCCTGTGGTTTCAGGTGTTTTAGATTTATTTCTTTTTTTCTCATACTTTTAGCTCATATTGTTAGATTCTTGTTAAAAATTTTCTTTTTATATAAACTTTGGTATAGAATTAATGTTTTACACCCAGACTCCACCAGAAAAATATCGCAATTGTGTCACTCCAGGAGTACTATAATCATGATACACCTACTACTTTATTGATGGACATTTTTTAAATGGCTCTATAATATATATTCTATGATTGCTTTTAGATATAAGAATGTATCCCTTACATTTTTTTAAACAAATGAATTGAAAGCATTCATTTTGGTTGAAGGAAATTACTGGTATAGAAGTAAAATAGGTACATTAAATTATTATATTTTCAAGTAAAATTTTGCTTTCTTTAAAACAATTGTACTCTGACCAAAAGATAACTCAAACAATTATACTATTATCTAAATATTTAGTTTTTTTATATCAATCATTTTATGTTTATAAACTTCTGGTATTACTTTGGAGACATTTTCTTAGTTGTTCTATAGAAACTCTTGTTACTATTGCAGATCTTATTTTGTTAATGGTGCATATATAGACAGAAATGCTTGGGTTACCTAAATGTTGCACAGTAAGTTTGTGAGGGACAGGTACTAGAATATGCAAGTATATACTTTATAGGAGAGTATTAATTTATCCTACCTCATGCCTCCCAGATTATTTATAAATTTTCCCTATTGAACAAAATGAATATCATTCACAAACATAAATAGTTTTGGTAAAACTTTATGTCTGTGTCTTCAATGTCTCTGCAGCTTTCAGATATGTAAGAGTGGTATGCTGAGAATGGGGGTACAGAGGATCAAGGTGATGAAGAAGTAAATAGTAAAGAATGATTTATAGAATGGTTTTAGATGGCAGAAGAGACAGAAAGGGGGGTTATTTTCTGTCATAATTGTCAATGGATATAAATGAGGGCAAATTTGTATTTGATACTGATATATTTGGGAATGATGAATTATAAAGCTTTGATGAAGTAAAACAAAGGGACTTGGAGAAAATGGTAAATAACAGAAAGAAATGGGCAAATATGTGGGGTTTCTTGGCTTCTCTGCATTTTTATGGTTGCTTATAATCATTTCATTAAATGCCATTGAGAAATGAAGATAGAAAAAAATAGGCCATTTCATAGTCCAATAATACTCAATTTATTTTGGTATGTAGTATTCTAGATCTAGGTCTTGGAAAAATTCCCAGTGGATATTCTACATACATTCTTAAACTCTGTATCATTCAATAAGAGTAGCCTTTGTGAAGCTAAGCCACTGGACAGAATCACAAAAATATATGCCAATACTGAGTTGGATTGGTGAGGCAGGACCTCTTGTCATCACTAATTTCATTTAGAATATGAATTCCCCTAAAGAACTCAGTCTCAGTATTTAGGGAGCAGAATCCAATTTAAATTAAAAGTCCTAGGAAATGTTATTTTAAGTATGAGATACATAAATAAAACAAAAATGAGGTAGAAATAGCTGAGTACTTATATGAAATAGTCCATGTTGGTGAGTCTAGCATTAATAAATGAGCTATCCTTATTGTGATATTGCTGATATCACTGGCCAAGTGAAGCGGGAACATTCATTTTTTTGAGCCTGGTTTCTTCTTTTGTCAGCCACTGATAAGAAATTTTCTCTCCTCAATATAAATGCTAAATTGTTCCTCTGAGAGAGTATTATACCGTTAAGTGCAGTCTGCATGGGCTTTTTGTCTCATCAACACAGTTTTCATCAATGGTAATGATACAATGCTAGGTTACCTAATGCTATTTTCTATTTTGTAAATGCACATAATGCAAGAAATTTTGGAAGTCTGGAGGATTATCTCTCCTAATCTGCAAATAGATTAATGCTTACTGTAATAGACATTCTATAAAAACTCAATACTGTGTCTGTTGCCTGAAGGAGTGTTTTAGGAGACTTCTCTAACTTTTAATGGCAGAAAAGATCTTCTAAGTTTTGTGGAGGTCTGGAAGTTCTCCCCATTTGTTCATATATGCATTATGCTGTGGTTATTTCTTGTTTCTCAGTTTAAACTATTATACAAGTAATAAGGGCTAGAGGTAAAAAAAAACTTCAGAGTACAGCAGTGACTTATTCAGCTTTTATGTTGAACTATGTTATTCAAGCTTAACTCAAAAATATTTATTATTTACTGTTCTATGTGCTATTTGATGTGTGAAAGTAAAGAGAAGAGGATTAACAATGACTATAAAATATATCACTGGGTTAAAAAAAATAAACATTCATTTTAAGAGGAGATCCAAAATGGTGGCAGAGTAGGTGGAAGCTACACTCACTTCTTTCCAGGACAAAACTGTACTTAAAGTAAATTATGAAACAATCATCATGAATAATCAACTGAAGTTAGCTGAACAGAGGTCTTATAAGGAAGGATTTCTAGAAGAAGCCACATCAAGATTGGTAGGAAGAGTGGTGGAACTAAAGGACTGGCCTGCTCCCATGGATGGAAGCTAAGGTTCTGGAGGGATATCTCAGGTATGGGTAGTTCCCCCTGAGAAGCATGGGGTCTGAACCCCAAGCTGGGCTCCCCAGTACAGAGCATGTGAGCTGAGAAACAGCACCCATATAACATCTGGCTGTGAAAAGCAACAAGATTTCTGTTTACCAGGAAGAGGCAGAGTTCACTGGAGATACAGGCACCCTCTTAAAGGGCCAATGCACAAAATTTCATTCACTTGCACTCACCCTGGATTCAGGCAGAAGGAGGACAGAGCAGACTAGAGTCGTATGAGGAAATAGAGTCTGGGGTTTATGGCTCTGGAGAGGCAGCTGAGAAGACAGACTCAGTGATCCCTGTGTTGAGTCATTCTCCCAAACAACAGACACTATCTTTCTTGGGTGGGCACTACCTTCCACGAGGCATCAGCCTGGAGGAAAGCAATAGCTCCAACCTCTGGACTCCCTCTTGACCCACCAAATGGAGCTCATGCCATGATGAAGAATATATCCAGATACCCTTTCAATGATTGAGACTAACAGAGAGTTGACAAGTGAAGACAGGTGGTGGCAGATTTTTTCAGGGTAACTTTGCTGACCTACCCTTGGGCCCAGTGCTAGTAAAAGCTGGTATTGGTGCACAGCTTCTTCCTTCCCACATGTACCCAGGAACAGCAGAGCCAGAAACAAACTGGATTACTTGTTGCTCCAAATAGACTGCTAAGGGCCAGTCACAGGTAATGTCTTAGGGGCCATTGGCCTGCACCATAGTTCTTCATAAAAGACTCAGAACTAGCACACCCAATGGCCAGCTTCAGATAACCTGAGAGCAATATTCAATTAGCTTTACAAGCAGCATATCCAAAGGAAGATCTTTGCAGAAATAAATGGTGCTGAGGCTAATTCCACTTTCTGCGGTAAGTTCCAGCACAGCAACTTGCATAATATGGTTGTGGTTGAGCCTCACAGTCAGCCTGCCTGATGGTCAGTCCCACACAGGAACAGGCCAACAGCAGTCAAGACTCAATTATAACAGTAGGGCCTGCAAATCCTCCACAAGGGAAATTCCTGGAGCACCATGCTCAAATGATCAAGGAGACTATATCATTGGACCCCACAGGATACCTACTAAAAAAGGCCAACCTACAAAGACTGAGAGTCATAGTGGACCTATCTAATACATTGGAAAAACCACAAGGAGTCAGCCAAAATGGGGAGACAAAGAAATAGACCCCAGATGAAAGAAAGGAGAAAAATCCAGTAAAACAGGTAAATGAAGTGGAAGCAAGCAAGTTATCGTATATAAAGTTCAAAGCAATTGTTATAATGATGCCCACAAGCATGAAAAAGGGCAAAGAACCCATTAAAAAGGACCAATTAAAAATTAAGAATATAGTATGTGAAATGAAAGAATACACTAGAACAGATAAACAGGAAGATAGATGAAGCAGAGGATTGAATCAGTGATTTGGAAGACAGGATAGAAAAAAAAAAACACCCAAATAGAGCAGAAAATAGAAAAAAAATTAAAAATGACAGTAGTTTAACAGCCTTTGGGACAACATGAAGCATAACTACATCTACATCATAGGAGTACCAGAGGGAGAGGAGAGAACAAGGGCTCAGGAACTTATTTGAAGAAATAAAAACCTAAAACTCCCCTAATCTGGTAAGAAAAAAGACGTACAAGTTCAGGAAGTTCAGACAAACCCAGACAAGATGATCCCAAAGAAGCCCACACCAAGACACGACTAAAATGACAAAGGTTAAATACAAAGAAATTCTTAAAAGTAGTGACTGTTACCTACAAGGGAGCTCTCATAAGGAGCTGTCATAAGACTGTCAGGTGATTTGTCGATAGCAACATTTCAGGCCAGAATGGATAGGCATGAAGTAATCAAGTGATCCAAAACAAGGACTTACAACCAAGATTACTTTACCCAACAAGGCTACCATTTAAAATTGAAGGAGGAATAAAGACCCTCCCAGATAAGAAAAATCTAAAGGCGTCTGTTACCACCAAAGCCATATTACAAGATATGTTAAAGGGGCCTGCTTCAAAAAGAAGAAGGAGAAGAAGGAGAAGGAGGAGGGGAAGAAAGAGAAGAAAAAGATGAAGGGGATGAGAAGGAAGAAAGAAGAGGAACATAGTTAAAAGAAGAAAATGGTAATTGATATGTACTATCAATAATCACTTTAAATGTAAATGGCTTAAAAGCTCCAAACAAAAAACTTAGGGTAGCTGAAAGAATAAGAAATAAGACCTGTATATATGCTGTCTCCAAGGAATCCACTTTAGAAAAAAAGATACACAGAGACTAAAAGTAAAGTGATGAAAAAGGATATTTCATGCAAATGGAAATGAAAATAAAAGCTAGGGCACCAATACACTTAGGGTACCAATATGACAAAACTCTTTAAAACAAAGGCTATAGTAAGAGACAAAGATGAAACTACATAATGCTAAAGGGAAAAATCCAACAATGGGATATAACCCTTGTAAACATTTATGCACAAAACATAGGAGCAACTAAAATATAAAGCAAATTTTGATGGGCACAAAAGTAGAGATTGACAGTAATACAGTCATAGTAGGTGATTGGAACACCTCATTGATCTCAATGGATATATCTTTCAGACAGAAAACCAAGAAGGACATGATGGACTTAAATGACACACTAAATCAGATGGATTCAATTATCTTCAGAGCATTTCATCCAAAAGCAGCAGAACATACATACTTGGGATGTGAACATGGAACACTTTTTGGATAGACCACATGTTAGGACACAAAACGAGTTTCAATAAATTCAAGAAAATTGAAATCACATCATGCATTTTCTCTGTCTATTAGGTATTAAACTATAAATGAATCACAAGAAAAAAACTGAAAAACATACAAAGACATGGAGGCTAAATAACATGTTACTAAATAATTACTAAGTTACTAAGAGCTGGTTCTCTGAAAATATAAACAATGTTGACAAACTTTTAACCAAACTCATCAAAAATTATGAGACCCAAGTAAATAAAATCAGAAATGAAATAGGAGAAATAACAACTGACACCAAAGAAATATAAAGGATTGAACAAACTGGACAATCTGGTTGAAATGGATAAATTTCTAGAAGCACAATCTTCCAAAACTGAATCAGAAAATCTGAATAGACTGAATACAAGTAGTGAAATTGAAGTACTAATTAAAGAAAAATACTCTCAGGAAACAAAAGACCTGGACCAGTTGTGTTAACAGGTGAATTTTACTAAACATTCAAAGAAAAACTGACAACTATTCTTCTCAAACTGTTCCAGAAATTTCAAGTGGTGGGATACTCCCCTGCTCATTTTACAAGACAAGTATTGTCCTAATTCCAAAAGCAGCTAAAGATACAACAATGAAAGAAAGTTATCACCAGTATTTCTTATGAACATAGATGCTAAAATTCTCAATAAACTATTAGCAAAACAGATCCAGCAATGCATTGTAAAGATTGTATACCATAACCAAGTGGCATTTATTCTGGGGATGCAAGGTGGGTGCAATGGTCACAAATCAATAATTGTGATATATCACATAAACAAAATGAAGGATAAAAACCACTTGATCATATCAATAAATGCAGAAAAAACATTTAATAAAATCCAGAGTTTTGTCATAATCCATTTATGATAAAAACTCTAAGCAAACTGGGAATATAGGAAACAACCTGAACTTAATAAAGGCTATGTATAACAGACCTACAGTCAACATCAAACTCAATGGGCTAAAACTACAAGCATTTTTCTTAAGATCAATAACAATACAGGGATGTCTGCTTTTATTACATATTCAAATTGTGCTGGAAGTCCTAGCCACAGCAATCAGACAACAAGAGGATGTATAAGATACCCAAACTGGAAAGAAAGAAGTAAAGCTGTCATTATTCCCAGATGCCATGATACTATATAGAGAAAACCCTAAAGAATTCACCAAAAAAACTACTAGAAAATTGAATTCAGTAAAGTAGCAAGGTACAGAGTAAATATTTCTGAATCAATTGCATTTTTATATACCTATAATGAACTATCAGAAATAGTAACTAAGAAAATAATCTAATTCATAATTGCTTCAAAAAGAATAAAATACCCAGGAATAAATTCAACCAAGAATATAAAACACTTGTATTCAGAAAATTATAAGACATTGAAGAAAGAAATAGAAAAGGAAAGTAAGTGGAAGCATATACTGTGTTCATGGATAAGAAGACTTAACATCATTAAAATGTTTATACTACCAAAAGCAATCTATAGATTAAATGCTGCCCTATATCAAACTACACTACAAGGTTACAGTAATCTAAACAGCATGGTAGTGGCATAAAAACAGATACATAGATCAATGGAACAGAATAGAGAGCCCAGAAATAAACCCACACCTTTCTAGTCAATTAATATTTGACAACAGAGACATACAGTGGGCTAAAAATAGTTTATTCAGTAAATGCTGCTGGGAAAATTGGGCAGATACATGCAAAAAAATTTAACTAGACCACCTTCTTATACCACACACAAGAATAAATTAAAAATGTTTTATACACTTAAATGTTAGACTCAAAACCATAAAAATCCTAGAACAGGGGTGTCCACCCTTTTGGTGTTTCTGGGCCATGCTGGAAGAAGAAGCATTGTTTTGAGCCACACATTAAATACAAAAACATTAATGAAAACTGATGCACATAAAAAAATCCATGCATAATTTTTGTGATATCTGCCACCACAGATAAGCAAAAAGTGTCCTCACATAATGACCCCAATTATTCAGCAGCCCTTTTGGTAATCTTTTAAAATCACTGAGCAGGTCCCAAGTTTGTGATCACTAATATAGAAAATGTACATATTTAAGTAATAAAGCATCACTGGTTTTTAAAAAATATTTTATTATAAAAATAAAATAAAAGAGCAACATAATAGTAGTGGGATTGTTGACATTGTATTTGAGAAACTAGTGCATCAATATCTGGTTTGATAGAAGTAGTTGCAATTCTCAGTTGGTTCTCAGGGTGTTCATCCGATATTTTGGTTCTAATTTTACTCTTAATGTGTGTCATTCTTGAAAATAGTTGCTTGCAAATGTAGGTGCTGCCAAATAGTGAAGGCATGAATAAGGTGCAGGTAACATATTTACATCAACTAAAAATAGAGTTGCAAATATAGCAAAATGTTGATTATTTTCCTGGAAATCTTGAAATCTGTTTTCAAATTCTTGTATCAAATTGTAAGGCAAGGCTGCATTCTTTTTATTATTCATAGGACTGTGTTTAGCCAATGTGTTGAAATGCACAAAATTGTTTGCTTTAATTTGAGCTTGCCATAATTTCTGTTTCATTTGGAATGCTGTTATGGTTTGAAACATAATACTGATAAGTTGGTTTTCACCTTCAAGACGCATGCTTAACTCATTTAAATGAGTGGTTAAATCCACGAAAATTGCTGAACATAGCCAGTTTTCATTATCAAGTTCCAGCACAAATTTGTTTTTTGATACCATAAAGGACTTAATAACATGTTCCAAGTCATAAAATCTTTTCAACATCTGGCCTTGACTTAGCCATCTTACTTTTAAAAAGTAAATTATGTTGCCATAGTCAGTATCAATACTTTTAAGGGATTCCTGGAATTGGCAATGATTCAGTCCCTTGGCTCTTATGAAATTCAGTCTTGATTATGATTTACATGACGTTACCCATTTTTAAAGCTTTTGTACATAGATTTTCTTGATGTACTATGCAATGATACTTCAACAAATGTGAGTTTTGGGTGGCAATTGCATTGTATTCTATTAATTTTACAAGTCCCTCTCTTTTACCTACCATTGCCGGGGCACCATCAGTAACTATACCAGGTATGTTGACAGTGGACAAAGAAAGTCGCTTTAACATAGTTTTTACTGCTTCATATATATCTCTTGATTTAGTTGTGTGTTTTAATGGAACTAAAGAAGCTATTTCTTCAGTGACATTATATTCGTCATCAATACTTCTAAAAGAAATGGCAAGTTGAGCCAAATCTATAGCAACAGTACTTATCATCCATCACCAAAGCATAAAATTTAAAATGACCAACTTTACTATCCAAACTTCTTTTAATAGAATTTCCAATTTCTTCAACTCGCCTGGCTATAGTCTGGTGACACAAACTGATTTTAGAAATATCCCCCTTTGGTTCAGGGCAAATTGTATCTGCCACACTTTCTATACATTGTTTAATAAACTCACCATCAGTAATGGTTTTGATTTTTTTGCTATTAAATATGCTACCACATAACTGGCTTTTACAATGGAATCCTCCCAAGTTGTAACTTTTTGAAAAAAATGTTTTGAGCAGACTTTTTTTTCAGTTCCGCTGTCTGGTCCTTATGACATAATCCTTCATACATGTTGAATTTGGCAGGATATTTTTCATATAACACCTTTTCAAATTATAGTCTTTGAAAATTTGCACAAATTCCCTATAAATTAAGCAGAGTGCCTTACTATTTGTCTCAACAAAAAAGTAGTCATCTGTCCGCTTTTCATTGAATAATCTTCCTTCATCCATAATTTTTCATTTTGGGGGTTCTTTTTTCTTTTGAGATGTTATAGAAGCCATGCTGGCATTAAAAAAGTAAGAGATAAGGGAATTTGTTTACTTTTATTATGAAAATTAATTGACAGAAGAATAGAAAGCATGGTTTGAGCCCTTCCACAGCCCTCTCAGCTGCTGATGCAGGGTGAGGTGGAGAGCTCATTGTAAAGCATGACAGGAGGTGAGTGAGGCACTAGTGAGGTTTGGAAATACCTTTAATAATCAAATAAGAATGCTTACATGACTTCTAAATATTGTTAAATGCCTAATGTTGCAATGGTAGGTTGAAATATCATTGATAATTGCTGCCTCACTAAGTCACCATGGGCATATGTAAGGTCTGGTGGTGTCAATTCTACTGTCTGTGCTTGGAAGATAACACACTGGAAGCCACATACCACCATAAAACTAAAACCATGCATGCATACAGATAATGAGACCATATGTACATTTATTTTGTGTGACATTGTGACTTGTAATCACAAAAAAATCTCCTAATGTATTAAGTAAATTCATGATTTTGTGTTGGGCTGCATTTATAGCCATCCTGGCCTGCATGTGGCTTGCAGGCTGTAAGTTGGAGACCCCAGCTAGGATGGCTAGAAGAAAATATAGACAGTAAAAACTCAGACATTTCTTACTCCAATATTTTTTGTGATAGATTTTCTTGGGCAAGGGAAACAAAAGAAAAAATAAACAAATGTGACTACATCAAACTAAAATGTTTTTGCACAGCCAAGGAAACCATCAATGAAGTGAAAAGACAACCCACTGAATGGAAGAACATATTTGCCAGTGATATATCTGATATAGGGTTAATACCCCAAATTTATAAAGAACTTATAAAGTTCAACACCAAAAAAATCCAATTTTAAAAATGGGCCAAGGATGAGAATAGAAACTTCTCCAAAAAGGACATACAGATGGCCAATAGGCATATGAAAAGATGGTAACATCCCTAGTCATCAGATAAATGGAAATTAAAGCCACAGTGAGATATCATCTCACACCTGTCAAAATGGCTATCATTAATACATGGACAAACAACAAGTGTTGATGAAGATGTTGAGAAAAGGTCATGCTTGTGTACTATTGGTGACAATGAAGATTGGTGCAGCCACTGTTGAAAGCAGCATGGAGTTACCTCAGACAATTAAAAATAGAACTGCCTTATGACCCAGTGATTCTACTTCTGGGAATTTATCTGAAGAAACCCAAAACACTAACTGGAAAAAATACATGAACTTTTATGTTCACTGCCGTGTTATTTAAAATAGCCAAGATTTGGAAGCAGTCCATGTATCCCATCAGTAAATGAGTGGGTAGAAAAACTGTGGTGCATTTACACAGTGGAATACTACTCAGCTATAAAAAAGAAGGAAATCTTACCTTTTGTGAGAGCATGGCTGAAACTGTAGAGCATTGTGCTAAGTGAAACAAGCCAATAGAGAAAGATATGTACCATATGATCTCACTCATGTGGAATCAAATGAACAAAGTGAATTAGCATGCAAAATAGTAACACTCAGATTGAGAGCAGGCTGACAACTTATGGGGGGTTGTTTGGCATGAGTGGTGGTCAGATCGAGCATAAAAGGAAAAACAGAGAAAAAGCCATGGGCATGGACAACAATGTGGTGATTTCCAGGGATGGGTGTTGGGGGAAAGAGGAGGAGCTTGTAGGAGGAATGAATAGTGATGAATTGGGACTTGGGGTGGTGAACTTATAATGCAGTATACAGATCATGTGTTATGGAACTATGTAAATACTAAAATGTATAATTTTGTTAACCAGTGTCACCCCCAATAAATTCAATAAAAGAGAAAAAATAAACTTTATATTGAGACATAAAGAAAAGTAGTGGCATTTATTTACTTTTTTATAAAAATCTTTGTATGGTAAACATTTTAATCTTCAATTTTTCTCTGAAGAGTTAGAAAAAAAAATTACACAAGCTAAATGTGCCAGAACCTTTGGACATGGAAATTGCATTTGTCACTCAGTTTTTTCCTTTCCAGCACCCACCCACCACAGGGTGACTCAATAGGTGGAGCAGGTGTCATGAATTCCAGTGAGCTCATGAAATGGTGATTGTTATTCCCTTTGCAAGTCACTGTTGCACTCTTCTTCAGTGCCTGTGAGACCTCAACATTCTGTTAACTTAAAAACTTGGCTGATTTATGAGAATTTAAACAAAATTTATCTTGAGTTAATTTCTTTTTGTTCTGATTATTAACTTAAATGAGTCTGAAGTCAAGATGATACTTTTGACCAGAGTTCATGTACAGAAAGTCACTGGCAATTTACTTTGTTTCATTAGCTAAACATAAACTTCCACTTATTAAGCTTACCAGCTTATAAAATCAGAGTTATTTTCTTCATAATTGTATCATATGTGAAATTAGATTTTTCCATGTAAAGTTTTAGGGAAGGTTTGGGAGATGTCTTTGGATATCTTCTTCATTTGCTTATAAAAGGTAATGGTGATTTCATGATTCAAAATTCATTGATTCTTATTTTTAAAATTAATTTCCTCTTCAGATAGACTTCCTATGCTAATGAATTATTTTCTTTTTTGTGGGTTAAGCATTATGATGAAACTTTATTATATATTTAATAAGATAAAGCAGAAGCAAACAGATCTGTATGTGTAGGTAATGCATTTGTTTCCTGCTTGTTCCTAAACTTAACTGTAGCCTGTAATTTAAGCCTCTACTTTATAAACTAAAATTACTAAATTTACTTTAATTGTTGAGGCAGCCTGGTGTAGTAAGGAGAGTAAGGACTCTAGAGAAAGACTTCCTTAGTTGCTAACATCCCAGCTTTATCACATATTTGGAGGATAGAACATTGGAAAAATTAGGTGAAAACCCCTATAAATGAAGGTTACATTCTTCATTTATAAATGAAGAAAAAGATAAATACTACATAGGAATATTATGAGAATTTAATGAGGCAATAAATTTAAGTGCCTAATGTTATTTATGATTGGTGTAAAAAAAACTCTTTATTTTTCATTGTCCTTTGTTGAAAGTTCTAATAAGCTATGAAATAGGTATTGTAAAGTACAAAGAAAATATACCTAGAAAATTTACAGAAAAAACAAAAAACTTGCTTCTGAATGATCATTTAGTTACAGTAGTTGATCTGAATACTGTCTTTTTCACTTTTCTGCAAATAGTTTTGGTGGAATTATTAAACTCATAAATGTATTCAATTTTTATATCGGCATTCTATGGTATTTTAAAAATATATATTCTAAACATATATTCTAAATATATATTATATATATATCCATCCATTATAAATGGATATATTCGATATATTTAGATAAATAAATAAATATATATTTATATTAGAATATATATTTTCCACATATATTATATATTATATTATTTATATATTTACAATATATACTTTTGGTTATAGTTAGATATAGTTAAATAAATAATATATAAATATAAAATTTAATACATTAAAATGATTAAATATTATGCATATAAAATATATAATAAACATATTTTATAAATACATTTATAGAGGATTATATATTTAAATGTAAATTTAAATATATAAATATATTTAATATAAATATAATGATATTTATAAGTATAAATATAAGTATATTTATATATTCATTGAACAGAATGCATACATTTATATGTATTAAATGTATAATATGTATTTAGAATATAATATATATGTTTAAAATATGTAGATTTAGAATATATATATGAGTTTGGATATATATGTGTATGTATGTATATATGTATATTTTTATGCACATACACACATCCAAACTCATCAAATTGTATACATTAAGCATGTACAGTTTTTGTATGTAAATATACTTACAATAAATCTGAAAAATACTGCCAATTAGTAATTATTCAGAGTGAGTATAGTAGAAACATACTTCAATGTAATAAAGGCCATACATGACAAGCCCACAGATAAGATCATCCTCAATGGTGAAAAGCTGAAAGCTTTTCCATTAAGGTCAGAAACAAGATAAGGATGCAGACTCTTACTACTTTTATTCAACATAGTGTTGGAAATTCTAGCCAGAGCAATTAAACAAGAAAAATAAATACAGTAAATCTTCATTTAACAATAGGTTCTGTTACTTTAAGCAAAATGACATATAAGAAAACCAATTTACTATAGGCTGGTTGGTATAGCTAAGAGTTAAGTTTCTATGGTATCTCATCAATGTTACAATGAAAAGACTTCAAACAAAAGGATGTTATTCAGTTACCTGTTGTGAAAGTCATCCAGATTGGATAGGAAAAAGTAAAATTGTCACAATTTGCATATCACATGATGTTATATATGAAAACTATAAAAACTACATAAAAATGGTAGAATTATTACATGAATTCAGTGATATTATAGGATGCAAAATCAATGCTCAAAAAACTGTTGCATTTCTATACACTACTAAAAAATATCAGAAGGAAAGATTAAGAAAAACATTTCATTTACAATTGCATCAAAGGAGAAAATACATATGGATAAATTTAACCAAGGAGGTAAAAGACTTGCATATTGAAAATTGTAAGACATTAATAAAAGACATTGAAGAAAACCCTAATAAATGAAAAGTATTCTGTGCTCATGGATTGGAAGAATCCAGATTATTTAAAATGTCCATAATTCACAAAGCAATCTACAGATTCAATTCAATTCCTATCAAAATTCCAATGACGTTTTCCTGAGAAATAAAGCAAATAATTTAAAAATTTGTATGGAACCACAAAAGATCCCAAATAACCCACATAATCTTGAGAAAGAACAATGTTATAGACACTACATCCTCTTATTTCAAACTGTATATCAAAGCTATACTATAGTCATCAAAACAGTATGATATTAGCATAAAAATGCATACATATTATATCAATGGAAAAAAATAGAGATCCCAGAAATAAACCCACACATATGTGGTCAATTAGTTTATCACAATGAAGCCAAGAATGGGGAAAGGACAGGTTTTCAATAAATCACATTGGGGAAACTGGACAGCCACATGCAAAAGAATGAAAATGGACCATTATCTTGCACCATATACTTAAATTAACTCAAAATGGGTTAAAAACTTGAATCTAAGACCTGAAACAATAAACCTCCTAGAAGAAAATAAAGGCAGTGTGTTCCTTGACATAAGTTGTGGGGATGATTTTTAGAATCTGAAACCAAAAGAAAAGTAACCAAGCAAAAATAAAAAAAGTGTGAGTATAATAGACTAAAAATCATTTGTACAGCAAAGGAAACCATCAACAATGAAAAGGCAACCTGCAGAATGGGAGAAAATACTTGCATACCATATATTTGATGAAGGGCTAACGTTCAACTAATAGCTAAAAAACAAACCATCCAATTAAAAAATGGGTAGAGGATCCAAATAGACATTTTCCTAAAGAATACCTGCAGATCACCAACAGTTACATGAAAAGATGCTCAACATTATTAATCACCATACTAATGCAAATCAAAACCATAATGAGATATCTCTCACGTGTTAGAGTGGCCTTTATGAAAATAACAAGACATAAGTGTTGGCAAGGATGTTGAGATAAGGAAACACTTTTGTACTGTTGGTAGGAATGTAAATTGGTTCCTCAAAAAATTAATAACATTGGGTTGGCCAAAAATCCATTTAGTTTTTCCCATGAAATAGAAGTCACATTTTTTCATTTTCACAAATAACTTTATTGATTTGGGTATTTTGAGTATGTCAGCTATCTTCTACATGGTAGAATGTTGATAGTTCTCAATTACTGTCTGGATTTGGTCTCCGTCAACTTCAACAGGTCTGCCCAACTGTGGAGCATTGGTCAGTGAGAAATCTCCAGCATGAAATTTTGCAAACTACTTTTGACATGTTCAATCAGTCACAGCATCTTTTCCATACACTGCACAAATCTTTTTGTGTGTATGTTTCAGTTGCATTTTTACCTTTCTTGAAATAATAAAGCATAATATGTTAAAAATGTTGCTTATTTCCTTCCATCTTCAATATTAAAATGGCTACACAAAGATTCACCACTTTATGTTTTTTTTTAATGCATGCTCATATGACAGCTGTCCCAATACAGTCTAACAAAATTGATTAGAATGAGGTTAAAGACAGCTAAGCACTACTGGAGCCATCTTACAGACAAAAACAAAGGAACTTTTTGGCCAGCCCAGTAGGACTACTATGTATGGTCCAGCCATTCTCCTTTGGGTATTTATCTGAAGGAAGCAAAAACATTATCTTGAAATGATATATGTATATTCATGTTTATTGCAGCATTATTTATAATAGCCAAAATACAGAAACAATCTATGAAGGCTGAATGGATAAAGAAATTGTGATATTCGCATTCACACACACACAATGGAATATTAGTCCATTATAAAAAGAATGAAATCTTGCCATTTGTGACTACATGGATGGACACTGAGTGTATTATGAAGTGTCAGAGAAAGACAAACACTGATCATCCTTATATGTGGAATAAAAAAAATTACTCGTAGATACAAAGAACAGATTGGAGGTTGCTGGTATTAGGAATGTGGGGAGTGGGAAAATTGGGGAAAGGGATCAAAAGATAAAACAGAAAAATTATACACAAATGCCAAAATTAATGCAAAATGAAAAAATAAGATTTGAATAGGCTAATGAAATCAGAACTAATGAAAGAGTTCATCTTTCCATAAAAGTAATAAAAATCCTCCAGTCCCAGACTATTTTATTAATATATACAGGACTCTTGAAACAGCATATTATCTAGAGTATCATTCTTAGTGTTCAGTAATTTCCTGACACCAAATTTTACTAAATTTTATAATTCCCTTAACATTTATCAAAGTAGAACAATGTCTAGAATTACAATACAGGCTAAATATTCTTGAAAATGTTTTTCAGTGAGATAGTTTAAAATCATAATTGCTTACAGACACCAACTGAATAAGAGGCTGCTATGTGTATCAGTTTGCTACTGCTGTAATAAAATATATATATTAAAAACAGCTCTGTACCTGCTTCACCTCTAATTCAGTAGCTTATAACAACAAGGTTATTTTCATCATGGGAATGTGGGTTAGTTTCTAGTCAGTTGATCTCCAGGGGTGTCCAACCTGTGGCTCACAGACCACATGTGGCCCAGGATGGCTATGAATGCGGCCCAACACAAAATCATAAATTTACTTAAAACCTTTTGTTTTTTGCTCATCAGTTTTTGTTATTGTTTGTGTATTTAATGTGTGGCCCAAGACAACCCTTCTTCTTCCAGTGTGGCCCAGAGATGCCAACAGGTTAGATGCTCCTGATAGCCTGTGCTAACCTGAGTGGCTCTGTGTTAGGCTGAGTCATCTGGGTTTGGTTCCAGCCTCATATTTGTTCAGGCTTTGGTCTGCTTCACATATCCCATGCTCCTTGGGACATGCTGTTTTCAAGGTTAAGGAAGGAGTACAGCCTTGGGTGGTGGAATCAGTTGGTTGGAGTATCATCTCATAGACTGAAAGGTCATAGGTTTAATTCCCCATCAGGGCACATGCCTGGGTTGCAGGTCGATCCCTGGTCAGGGCACCTATGAGAAGGCAACCAATCTTGTTTCTCTCTTATCAATGTTTCTCTCTCTCTCTGTCCCCCTTCTCCTTCTGCCCCTCTCTTTAAAAGCAATGAAAAAATGTCCTTGGATGGGGCGGGGGGGAAGATTACAAGGGCAAACCCAACTTCCCAAGCACATTTAAAATTCCTGCCTTTGTCATATCTGCTATTTTTTTGATCAAATCACGTGGCAAAATCCAATATCAGTGAGCTGAGGAAATATATACTGCTCACTCTCATGAGAAATCCTACAAAGTCACATAGCAAAAGGTATGGATACATGGAGAGAATGAAAATATAGAAAGAATGCTCCAGTTTACTATGTCATTTGCTAATCTTTTCTTCCTAGGCAAGCAATTAAATTATATTTCCCTTGCAGAGAGGTGGCCCTGTGTTACTGAATGACGCCAGTAAAATGTGAACAGAAGTGTTGAATACCCATTCCGTGGTTAGGCCTCTATAAAATTTCTTGTACTATTCTACATGATCTCTCTACTCATCTATTGGCTGATGAAGGAATTCTATGCCCTAAAATAATATGCCTGAGTTGTACAACAGAAGGAATCTAGACCCTCATTTTATATAACAGAATCTCTAAGTAATCTCACAGTGTTCTGTGGCATTAGGGATAAACTTTTACTTGTGAATCTTCTTAGATTTTTGGCATTATTTGTGATAATAGCCAGATTTTAGTGGATGCATATGAATATTTAAAGGTATTCTCACACTGAGTCATTTGAATGAAGTGGCTGGGAGAAAAATTAGAAGAGCTGTGGTAAATTTAATTTATTAATCAAATTGCTCCCCACAAAAATTAATATATACTATATGGCAAAAGAAATCAAACTGTAAAAAAGCTGTAGAATTAAAAGCTAAATTTCCTTGTCTTCTCCTTAGATATATAACTATGCTATTGATTTACTATGTAAATCCTCAAAATATTTTTCTGTATGTACACCCTACATATGAGCTGTCATGCCATGACTTTTGGTGCTGGTATGAATACTGATCCCTATACTTTTAAGAATTGAAGCTAGATCTAAATCTTTTTCATCCACTGCTATATAACTGATGCCAGATGGTACCTTGACAATATCTGAGGTGATGCTGTGTGGCATTACCTATTGCGATGACCAGAATTTATGCTTCAAAGATTTTATGACTTGCAGAAGATGCCAAATATCTATCTGACCAAAAATGCTATGTTCATTCTAAATGCAATGTTAAAATATTTAAGTTTACTTTGATTTTTTTCTACCTGGAATGCAATCTGGAATTTTAGAATTTATGTTTTCTGTAGCAAGATGATACATGATTGCAGGTGAACTTATATAATTTTTGTGAGTCGAAGAACAAGGATGTACAGTCTGAATCTAAGCTATTCCACTCACTATTTCATAAGTGTTTTGGGTTAGAGCATATTTCCCTTCAAGTGACAGGTTTTGTGCACCTTCACCTCTGACCTCAGTGCACTGCTTAGGAGCCTGAGAGTAGCTTCCAAAGCAGGAAAACCACTGTGTGAGGAATTGTGAGAGGTCGTTTGTACCACTGCATCCAGATGGTTTTGAAATTTTGAAGAAGCTCAGTGTGCAGGCTGTTTGAAATCAAGGGCAGATTTTAAACCATATGGAACTGTTTTAGTCCAGAAAAGTTAAAATTTATAAAGATAAATGATTTAAAAATAAACCCACACTTGGACAGTGGCTAGGGGAGGAGCATTCTCTCAGTTTGGAATACTGTGTTCTTGGCTACTTAATATAAAAATGTGAATCTCTCCTCTTTCTTCCCCATCTCCTCCCCTTTCTTAGCCTCCTCTGACCCTCCATCACTTTGTTTCCTGCTTGCTTTTTTCTCAATGGGGACTTTATAATTTGTTGTTTACTGTCTCTGATGCAAGGACCTTACTGTCAGGTCTGTTGAAAGACTGCCATGAAAAAGGTCAGAGTAGTCATTTGTTTTTTTATGGAATCTCCTCTCTATGCTGGCAAAGCCCTAAATCATACCCTTGTTCTGTTAGACAAAGTAACAGACAAAATGGTTGTTTATAACAAGAAAAATAAAACATCGTTCAAAAATCCCTCACAGATTTGTTTATTTTACTCTCACCTTTAATCACAAGTAGAATTATTCTTTATTCACAAATATAGTGAATCTAAGCTTTTAGCTGAGCATTTAGTGGAACATCTACCCAGTAAGCTTTGCTTATGTTGCAGACAGCTACCCTGAGGAGTGATTTGAATTTAAATGTGATTCCCTTATTAGTTTCTGCTAACTGCAAATATCCCAGGCACTTAATTAAGTGGCTGAGTAATGTATGAATGCTCACTTCTGCTTGTCATGCAGAACAAAGTGATGTATTTATATTCCATGCACAATATGAAATTTAATGACACAGGCAACAGTAATTTAGAAAACCTTTGTTTTTATTGTCCTTGTTTTTGCTTAAGCAATTTCTCTGCTTTGTCACAGTTTGGCCAGGACAGGGATTTAAGACTTGGTCCAAATGTTAGCTGCTGGCGGGTGACATTTCCTAATAAACCAGAGGTTCTTTGTGCCATCTAATGACTTTCAGCATTCGTAGGCTTTCATTAACTATGTTATTTTAGCTTCTGTACCTTACTTTAATTTTTAATTTAATAACAGAGAACTATTACTTTACATGGCTACTTAGCCATTGAAACAAAAGGGAAAACAAGTTTTACTAGGATTTGAGTGAATCCCAGCAAAGTAAGCATATAAAAAAACAACCAGTACTGGTTTTTTGAACACTAGAGTGTGGGGAGCAAAAATATTGAGGACAGGTATCCTGGTAAATGTTTTAGGGAATCTTTTTCATGTCTGTAGGTTTTCTAAAATTAATATTTCTTACTTCAGGAACCTGAAAAGTCAAGAATTTTTTGGTTGGCATTCAAGATCAGTCCCAAAACCAGGACCCCAGTTTTTGTCTATCCAAATTTCTCTGTATCTCCTCTAAATTCACATAATACTACTTCAAGTACCTGTAAATTAAATGTCTATGTTTTGTCGCTTTAAACTGTGATGTGCATATGTTTGGTCATTTGGACAGCTGTTTGCTTTGTCAGATGGTGCTATTGTGGTGCAAAGCAGAAGAAATTCATGTCCTTTTTATTTCAGTTTCTTTGCTCCATGTGTGAGGTTGAGAGACTTCTTTAATTAGAGTCTCAGCTCTGTCTGTTCTGGAAATCCTAACCTCAATTAGTTGACTCTTTATTTAGACAGTTTCATTTGTTTCCTAATAGACTTAGGTGGGTGGTGAATTGGGTCAAAGATGCGGCATATTACTTCCTTCCTGGTCTAAAATGTACTTCGTATCCTGATTGTGTGCCACCAGAAAGCTGCACCATTCATCTGAACTCTAATTCCTGACTGGATGGGGAACTGTGTGTAAGTGATGTCCCCTTGCTTTCTCGCATACCTGCATCACTTTGCTCCCAGCTTCAGCCGCACTCTACCCATTCCTACTCTAAATAAGGCTGAATGACGTCAAGCTGCTGGGCAATGCTGCTGCACAGTTTCTGTCAGAGAAGCCCTCCTGCATGGTAAATTCTTGGCAGTGCTATTTCTTGGTGCCTCAGTAATTATAAACTGCTGTTCTATGTAAGATGATTCTTGCATCCTGAAATATTCATAGGTTTATTTCAAATTAGTTCATTTTTACTTTTCTGCTCCTGTTATCAAAACCCCAATTTTAGGTGTGCTGACAAGTGTCTGAGCAACAGAGTGGAGAAACACTGGAAAGGAGCAAAAATGCCAGGAGCTGTTCTGATCTAATTTTTTGTGCACCTGCATTTGATGGGCTTTGTCTCACTGGCTCTGAAATCAAATCTTCTGTCTTAGCCCCTTTAGCTACTGTGACCCCACCATATGCCCCTGACTGGAGAGAAGCCCAGGTTGGCTGCTTGTGATCAGAGTACACATATGTTGTGGGGAGGGACCCCGGAAGGTTGCTGACAGTACTCCGTTAGCCAGCAATCCCTTTAGGGGGAAAAAAGATGCTCTCTTATACCTGCTTTAATCTGCTACAGGCTGTCTTCATACTCTAGCTAAAAGTTACCATTGCAGCTTACCTTTACCCTCCAGCTACAGGGCTCAGCTGGTGGATGTTATCCATCTTGCCAGAGAGGTAGCCTTCTTTTTTTTTCTTCTTTGTATAAAAAGCAGCATCTCTCAATACTCAACTAATCAACTGTGACAAGCCCTGTTTGACTGCTCACTTTTCCAGTGGGACTTCCAGCTTTTAGGCATCAAGATTAGTGACACTCTCTTCTGGGTGGGCTAGTTTGCTTCTCAGTGACATGAGAGCATTGCCTGGGGTGTGCACTGGGTGAAACTTGTCAGTTGAAATATAATTTTGCTCCTTTGATGGAGTTTCCAACTAGCTTCTATAAGCTGGAGAAATGAGAAATATATCTCCCACTCTGTCTCTCCTCTTAACCACATTGGATTTTTTATTTGAACATTTGAGCATACCATGAGAACAAAATTATCAGGCTATGAGAGATACTTACTTGTTCATATATCCATCTGGTGATTAAAGCTGGAATTCTAGTCGTAGTAGCTTTCGAAATGTCATCTACTCTAGGTTTGAACACTTTTAGAACCAAGAGACTCATCTTATTCAAAAGCAGACAATTCTGTCTTTGGTTAATTCTGTTATATAGGTTACCCCTTCTCTACCACATACAGACATACACACACACACTGAACCCTTGCCACTATCAATAAAAGGTGGCTGCCACCAATCCAATGCCAACAAGAGTCCCCAATGTGGGGTGCATTAAAAAGAGACACTTTATTAAGGTGAATCCGTTGCAAACCAGGGAAACACAGCCTCTGGTGGAAGCCAAAAGTGTGCTTCAACAAAACAATTGGGAGGCCTGCTTTTAAAGAGAAAGTTCTCCCCTGTCAGGAGTTACTCTATTTTTATGTAAATAAGGAATCCAAATTTTCAGTCTGATTGTTTCAAATAGCACTGTCCTGATTGGTCAGAATCATGCCTTTTGACTGGTCATTATGGAGCTGTCCAATTGGTTACTAAGTATGCAAATGAGGACAGAGTTCATTTCTGAATGGACAGTACAGGTCTCAGTCCATTGGTTGAAAGATGATTCCAGGACCTCCTTTATGAGAGTGGGCTCAGATGGCAGGAATACAGTGCGGGAGATGAGCAGTTCAGTCTTTCAATTTTCCCTGAAGTGCAGAGTTCATGGGAGATTCCTGTCAGCAATGGCTCCTTGACTCTGATTATGAATTTGAGCCCAATTAACTACAAAGACTCCTTCAACAGGAACATATATTTCATCCTGGGGTCAACACCATTAAATTACCTTAGTCTTTTACTTCATTTGTACAGTTTGGGGCATAGATGCACATGGATCATTTTTTTATTTTTGCTGAAGTTCAGCTCCCACTTCTCATACCAGCCTATCAACATTTTCATATCTTCATCCGGGATGTAATATATATATTTATTCTCTCCCCTTTATTTGAAATCTGCAGTATAATTATCACATGTGTACTGACAGGCAGTACACTGGTACTTAAGTGCCCTTATAGCAGAGTGGAGCCTGAGTTCCTGCTTGGCATTGCTGTATAAGCAGTTGTCAAGGAGCTAGCTAGTTACTAGACCCCTCTGAGTCTAAGGTTTTTTTATTTGTTTTATATGGTAAAATTTATATATATTTCCTCCAAACTTAGTATAACCTCAATTTTTTAACTAAAAGATACACACGGTGGAGCAAAAGTAGGTTTACAGTTGTTCATATGGAAATTAGTACAATAATTAATAAATAATAATATAGGAATAAACTCTGTGTTTCACCTACTCACAACTGTAAATTCCACGATGTACAGGGTAAGTTTTGAATTATTTTCCAAAATGTTGTCCCACGAGAATCAAGTAGTCATTTTTAAAACACACTTTATGACACGTTTAATGTATACAATTTCATGAGTTTGGGGATAAATGTACACCTTTGAAACAAACCATCACTGCTATCAAGGCCATGGACTTGTTCATCACTTCCCACTGGTTTTCTACCATTCCCTTTATGTTATTAATTTTTTAGAGTTGTAATATTTTTATCTGTAAGAAATGGAAATGATGATAGTACTATTTCACAGAATGGTTGTCAGGACTTCAGATATGAGGTAGAAAAGATGCTTTGCAAAGTGTTTTGCACATCACTAGGGTTTAATAAATGACATTATTAATTATTATTACTTCATATTTTATATTTAAATTGAGGACAAAAATGTTTATTTGGAGTGGAACCAAGCTAGGCTTTCTTAATATATGTCTAGATATTTCTCAGGTTGGAGCGCATCAGTTTAGTAAAATGTCTGGTCACACTTTTTTATGTTAGGATCATAGCTAGTTACACTGGCATCCAGGTTATTTTTCTTCATTTTTCTCACATGGTTATCCTGAGAGAGTTACTCAGTCTACAATTAGACATACAAGATAAGAAAGACTGTTAGTATTTGTTTTCTGTGAATCTAGATTATTAAGATTCACCTCTTTTTTTAAATCTAGGTATTCCTTTTATGAAGTTCCCTGTATTTTCCAGGAAATATTTCAAACAGAATCTATTTAGTTTCCATTTTTGAAAATGTTAACCATCTCCACTTTTCTATTTTCTCCAGTATTCATCTATGGTTACCTACCATGCCAGTGATCTGCTTTGCAAGTGCTTTCTCTACTCCAGTTGGCATTCTTTAAGCTTCCCTTCTCAAGGTTGAGAGCTGTTAAACTAATTTAGCATTATTAAATGATGAGAGAAGCCCTGGCTGGCATAGCTCAGTGGATTAAGCTTGGGCTACGAACCAAAGTGTCGTAGGTTCGATTCCCAGTCAGGGCACATGCCTGGGTTGCAGGCCACATCCCCCAACCACCCCACATTGATGTTTCTCTCTCTCTCTCTCTTTCTCCCTCCCTTCCCTCTCTAAAAATAAATGAATAAAATCTTTAAAAAAATGATGAGAGAAAATTTACAACAATTTTACTTCAAAACCCAGACTTATGTCTTTTTAAAACCCAAGATTCAAAGAAGTGATTCAATAAAATAAATGTTCAGAAATTGAAAACATTTTTACAGAAGCTTAGGACACATATGTTCAAGTACTATTTGTGTAGTACCTTCATTAACTATTGAGATATAATACAAAGTGGGAAAAATTTATTGAACAGTATGTGCCAGGTATTATTTGAACTCATTTTATAAATAAACCTTATTTTATTTGCTTTTCAAAACAACCTCACAATGTAGAGTGACGTGTATGACATTTTATACAGGAACAAAGTGAATCTCAGAGCGATTAAAGGTTCTTGCTCAAGACATTCATAGTAAGTAGACAGTAGAGTCTGGATTCAAATTAAGGTCTCACAAATTTCATTTGGCTATTACATACTTGAGAAAAGTGTGTGTATCTTATAAATGAATCAAAGGCTACATAAGTGAAAGTCTGATATTTTGTAATTTAGCACTTATAGTCAATTTCACTTTTAATAAATGCTATAGGGATAGCATACTGAACATGTAAAATATTTTCAGGTAGAAACTATTTAGAATCTAATATATATATATAGATATATATCTATATCTATATATATATAGGAAGTATTTGTCTTTTCCTGGCCTTTTGAGATAATTCTGGAATAGGGAATTAAAATAGTGGTGGTGGTGGTGGTTAATGATGGCATTGGTGATAAATGTTTTAAAAGAAAATGATGTACATCAGAGTGTTCAAGTTTCTTTTCTCTTTATTTTTTTTAAATATATTTTATTGATTATGCTATCACAGTTGTCCCATTTTCCCCCTTCACTCCCCTCCACCCTGTAAACCCCCTCCTACCCCCATTCCCCCCTTTAGTTCATGTCCATGTGTCATACTTATAAGTTCTTTAGCTTCTACACTTACCATACTATTCTTACCCTCCCCCTATTTTCTACCTACCATCTGTGCTACTTATTCTCTGTATCTTTTCCCCTCTCTCCCCCTCCCCTGTTGCTAACCCTCCATGTGATCTCCATTTCTGTGGTTCTGTTCCTGTTCTAGTTGTTTGCTTAGTTTGTTTTTGTTTTTGTTTTAAGTGTGGTTGTTAATAATTGCGAGTTTGCTGTCATTTTACTATACATGTTTTTTATCTTCTTTTTCTTAGATGAGTCCCTTTAACATTTCATATAATAAGGGCTTGGCAATGATGAACTCTTTTAACTTGATCTTATCTGAGAAGCACTTTATCTACCCTTCCATTCTAAAAAAAGCTTTGCTGGATAGAGCAATCTTAGATGTAGGTCCTTACCTTTCATGACTTGGAATACATCTTTCCAGCCCCTTCTTGCCTGCAAGGTCTCTTTTGAGAAATCAGCTGACAGTCTGATGGGAACTCCTTTGTAGGTTACTGTCCCCTTATCTCTTGCTGCTTCTAGGATTCTTTCATTTTAATCTTGGGTAATGTAATTATGTGCCTTAGTGTGTTCCTCCTTGGGTCCAACTTTGGGACTCTGTGAGCTTCCTGGACTTCCTGGAAGTCTAGTCCCTTTGCCAGATTGAGGAAGCTTTCCTTTATTATGTATTCAAATAAGTTTTCCACTTGTTGCTCTTCCTTTTCTCCTTCTGGTACCCCTATAATTCAGATGTTGGAATGTTTAAAGATGTCCTAGAGGTTCCTAAGCCTCTTCTCATTTTTTTGAATTCTTATTTCTTCATTCTTTTCTGATTGGATGCTTCTTTCTTCCTTCTGGTCCATTCCATTGATGTGAGTCCCAGTTTTCTTCCCATCACTATTGGTTCCCTGTATATTTTCTTTTATTTCACTTAGCATAGCCTTCATTTTTTCATCTAATTTGCTACCAAAGTCAACAATTTCTGTGAGGGTCGTGATTACCTGTGTTTTGAACTGTGCATCTGATAGGTTGGCTATCTCTTCGTTGCTTAGTTGTATTTTTTCTGGAGCTTTGATCTGTTCTTTCATTTGGGGCATTTTATTTTTGCCTTGACACACCTGTTAACGTAATGAGGTTTAAATTCACTTTAAGTTTGCTGAAACCAACCAGACTAAATAACATAGAAGATTGGTTATTGTTGAGCTAATTCATAATGTGAGTTACTTTACCCTAAATTCCAGCTTTGAATAACTTTAGATGACAGGTCAAATTCAGAATTATGAAGTCTATAGGAATAAGTATAAAAGAAATTTTTTCTAAGAAAGCTGTACCTTTATTAATTGAATCTGTCTGTTGGAGAGAGAAAAATGTTAAAAGGCTGTCTTACCTGCTAGTTTAAATAAACTTTACACCCCTGACAAATCTCTGCAGAAATCTCACTAATCACATAAGACTAATCACATATTGGCAAAAGAAAAAGCAATACTGGCAACCCTACTTTTTTCCTCTTCTCATGATGCAACACTCCCTATTTCTAGGAGCATCTTTATGTATAATCCAACTGTCTGGTCTTATTTAACATTTATATACATATATATTATAACACACCAGACTAAAATTGCTAATGTGTACCTAGTGTTAGCAAATTAGCATGATTCTAGTGCATATTTACATTTGATGTTACAGGAAAGACCTCACATTACTAGAGAAACAAGAGGCTGCTCCCCAAGATATGGAAAGGATTGAAGATTTTTAAGTGAGTTTAACTGTTCTCCTTGCAGAGTAAAAGTTACCCCTTTAATTGAAAATTCAGTCAAGTTCAAAATAAAGACTCAGTGTTATTAAAAGGTAAACTGAGGTATACTAAAATTTTGAAGACTTTATTTGAGCAATCTTTGATTCAGATCAGGCAGCACCAAACTGAAAGTGATTATGAGCACTCCAGAACAGAAGTTGGGACAGGCTTTTATGGAATAGATGTAGAAGCAAAGCAAGGAAATCCTTTTGATTGGCTACTACTTAAGCAGTTGCCTTATATGGGAAAGCCTATTGACTGTTTGAAATTGGTTGTTCTTAAGTTTTATTTTTTCATACACAACTGCATTGACTCTGGCTTAGGTTTAGTGTGCTTACTAGGCTACCAGAGCATTAGTCACCTCAGTCAAATGGCCTCCCTGTTTAATTATTTTAACAGTGTGAGTCTCTGGGGAGTACTCTCATAGCTACTTCTCATAGCTTTCTTCTTTGACTAAGAATGATGGGATGAGGCTAGTCAACCTATGCATTTTAATGAAATTTCAGAAGCATTCTGAAGTTACCTGAACTCTTCTTCAACAGAAATATGCTATAGGAGTGTCCTAGCTCTGCCTATATAAAAACTTCACCCTTTGTGTGCTTATGTCATGACCAAAGATCTGAGCTGAGGGCCAGTCTCATTATTCATATGGAATTTGCGGAGTTCTGATCCAGTGATTTTTATTGCGTACTCTAATGGCTGCCAACCCTGAACAGAAACACCTGTCAAACTTTCCCTTAAAAATTTATCTAGATTCCTAATTCTGTGAATATAACTCTGGCACCCTCTATTTTAAGGAAGCACTTCAGGCAATTTTCTTGTGTAGCAACATTTTCAACCACTAGTCTAGTCAGAGCTGAATGACACCATCCTACTCCCTAGTATTTTTGCTCTTTCTCTCTTTCTTTCTTCCTATCTATAAATACTTATTTTATTTTCAGACAGAGGGGAAGGGAAGGAGAAAGAGAGGGAGAGAAACATCCATGTGTGGTTGCCTCTTGCACACCTACTACTGGGGGCCTGGTTTGTAACCTGGGCATATGCCCTGACTGGAAATCAAACTGACAATCCTTTGGTTTGCAGGCCGGTGCTCAATCTACTGAGATACACCAGCCATGGCTATACATGTTTTTAAACACTTACTATAAACCAAGGACCATTATGTAAGGAACAATAAGATCCTTTCCTGCCCTTGGAGATGTTACAGTCTTTTGTCCTGTGCATTGTTGTCTTCAGGAATAGTTTCCATTCTCCTGTCCTGAATAAAACTTCCTTAGTCTGTGCCAAGAGTGACAAATTAGACATATTTTATGTCAATTCAGTAACATCACACTCTAATTACTCTATTACCAAAAACAAAACAAAAGCTTTATTAAACCTCTTTTTTGTTGTTGTTGTTATTGTTGTTCAGTTACAGTTGTCCTGCCTCTTTCTTCATTGCCCTCCCCTGGCCCCGTTCCCCCCACTCCCACAGTCAATCCCCCTCACATTGTCCATGCCCATGAATGCTCTATTCATGTTCCTTGACTTGCCCCTTCCCCTTATTTCCCCGTTGTTACCCTTTCCCCTCCCTTCTAGTCACTGTCAGTTTGTTCTTTATTTTATATCTCTGGTTCTATTTTGCTCATTTGTTTTGTCAATTAGGTTCCACTTATAAGTGAGATCATATGGTATTTGTCTTTCACTATCTGGCTTATTTCACTTAGCACAATGCTCTCCAGTTCTATCCATGCTGTCCGAAGGGTAGGAGCTCCTTCTTTCTGCTGCATAGTATTCCATTATGTAAATCTACCACAGTTTTTGATCCACTCATTTACTGATGGGCACTTCAGCTATTTCTAGCATTTGTCTATTGTAAATAGCTGCATAGCACGCTGCTATGAACATCGGGGTGCATAGGCTCTTTCAAATTGAAGATTCAGGATTAGGGTATAGTCCCATCAGTGGGATCGCTGGATCAAAAGGCAGTTCTGTATTAGTTTTTTGAGGCAATTCTATACTGTTTTCCACATGGTGGCTCCAGTCTGCATTCCCACCAAGTGTGCACTAGGGTTCCCTTTTCTCCACAGCCTCCCCTATTGAGAGCTCTTTTTTAGCCATTTTACCTTTCTAGTTCTCTTCATGACCATTCTATATGCTACGGATGATTACATGGCGGATAAGTAGATTCAATGTATATATTTATAATCTTAATTTTTAAAGGCAGATTAATGTGTAATTAAACAGTGAGCGCTAACTTCTTCCATTTACTTTAGCAAACCTGCCTGCAAATAGCAGTGGAAGTGTAAAATTTCACTGACTTCCTTTCTAGCCCTGGATTTTCACCACTGATCTTATTTATAATACCCATTTCTGAAGCTCAACAGATAATTATGCATAGAGATATGCCTGAAAATAGAGATATTAAACTTATATGACCTGATTATTCACTTTTTCTCTTGGTCAAAAACAGACACACACATACAAGATTACTTTCTCTCCGTACACTCATACCCTTCCCCCATACTATAACATAATTTGCAACACAGCTCTGCAAAGACTGATGGACCTCATACCCCGCATAGATTTTACTGGGACATTTTGGTTAGAGTTAAATGTTCCTTCTTAACCAATCACAAACACCACAATGTATTCCTACTTCATAAGTCTTCCTCAGGAAGACTTGTGTCCTGGATAGCATTCACATGTACTATGATTTACTTTGCTACTCTATCTTATCAAGGTGTGACTGGCTACAACAGAACTGCTTGATATTTCGTATGGCTGTTTTCATTCTAGATATAGAACAACAGGTATAATATTGAACAATATTGTTCTTGCTGATTTACTGTCACCCAGGTTTGAGAGGTGTGTTTTTGGCATGCCTTTAGAAATAAAATTGTGCCTTGCTACCATTTATTTTATTTCATAATACTGAAAGATTCCTGAATATTGACTTATAAAAAAGATGTTTTACAATTTTTTCTTCTCTCTCTTTCCCTCTCCCTGCCTCTCCTTGCTCCCTTCCCCATTTTTTCTGTTTCTCCTATCTAACCCTCCTGTACTCCCTTTCAATTTTGAGTTTCTAAAAAGGTCAAATACTTAACTAACACAATTAATTTAATTACTTTGTATTTTGAAGGAGACTTTACCAGTCAAAATATGCTTCAATTTTAGAACATCAAAATCTCAAGGTTATAATTAAAAGGACCTTTTTATAATTATTAGCTTCTCCTCCCCAATTAAATAAACATGCATAGCTTTTAATTTAACAAACAACAAAATTAACCAAAAAACCCCAACTTCATGCTCAAAAGACTGCTCCATTTTCATTTGAGTTTTCAAAAACACCTCTGAAAGCTGTGCTTCTAATTTTTTTAAGTATATATATTTATTTTCTAATTTTTCCTTATCTAAAATAATTGAGGGGTTGAAATATAAGTATTCTACTCTTTGTTTCTAACATTCTAGGGAAATAAATACAAACTTTTAAGATTATATATCTTTAAAAAACAGGTTAGTTTTCTTTACCATAATATGTTTATTTCATTTAGTATTCCTGTTTAATTCATAGCTCAAAGGTAATCATGTGGGTTGGAGGGGTGTCTAATTAGACTTCTTGCTCCTGGTTCTCCCAGAACTGAGAGTAGGAATGAAAAAATTTTCTTCTGGTAATTTCCCACTGGATATTTGAGTTCTCATGAAAGGAATATTGTACATTTATTTTCTTTTGGCTTAAAAATGGTTTACTGTAACTTTTTCAAAGCCCTCCAGACAAAGCAGCAGTTTTCTCATACTATTTTCAGTGATTGTTTTCCATAATTAAATTCATGTTTTTCTTCTCCTGTGGAGAGATTTTATAAAATAAGAGGCAGCATCCATAAATATTTATAATTTTTATTTCATGTTAGCAAACACAAACTTATACATTTGAATATGCTTCATTTTCATATTTTACCTCTTATATTATCTGTACTTGTGCTTTTTCACACACTATTTTACACATTTAATATATGACTTGGTTTTGTTTTATATTTACAAAATTAAATGTAAATACCCTAATATCCAGAACTCTACCTACCTAGGTTCATGTATACCTATCTCCAACAGCATGAAAGAACAACTCTCTATGTTTCAGGTTGCCTCTCTCAGTACCTGTGAAAACTGCACTGGTGTCTAGACTTAGGGCTGAAGCCCTTTTCCTCATTTGCCCATTTTATTTCTTAGCCCCCAAAAGCATTTTAAAGGCCTCCTCCTCTGAGAAGACATCTTTTCCCATTCTAGCTCTCCTAGACTCGTCCCCTCCCTTGAATACCTTTTGCACTAGGACTCTGAAGCACAGATTTTAGTTATTTTGTATCAGCAGCGTCCCCTCTTTAAGTACATGGTATGATTCTGAAGAACCGAGTTTCTTGCTATGCTTCTGTGTTCGGAGAATCAAATGCAATGGATTGCAAACATGTTGGAGGTGTTACTACTTTTTAAAATTCAGAATACTACAGTACATCATTGCCAGATACATAAAACTTTTTTGTTTTGAATTATAAAGATTATTTACGATATAATTCTTTCAAGTTTTTAAGGAAGGAATAATTGGGTCATAGAAAATTAATTGTTAAAATTTCTTTCTCTGATTACAGTCATATTTTATAATACATATTTACTCCTAAGTAATACATTGAAATTTTATATATCCATGCTCATATGTCTAAATCACTTAGGAAGTATCTGTTGCCTAGTAAATCGTTACATGTAAATAAAACTATTATTCTTTTCATAAAGTAGATCACATACTAACTGTAAGTTTAAATATGCTACATTATAATAAATCTTGAGAATCTCCTTGATATAAATTCAGCATTTGCTGAAGGACATTGAAATCCTGCTATAACTAATAAAATACACATATTCGTTATTTCTTCTGTTTCATTTCCCCACAAAGCCACACAATTTAAATGCCCTCAAGTAGAGCTGGGACATAATTTCTGGGAACTGTTATTGTCATCTATGCTAGATTAAGTTTAACTGAAAAGGTCCTAAATTAGTTAATCCCTCTTAAATTTACTCAAGCTAAAACTTCTTAAAAGTTTCTTCTAGCTTTAGCAATTTCCTTGTACTCACATAGTATTCTATATTTGTTCTAAGACAAGATGAAAGGCAATACATATCTAATTTCCCAACTACTTAAAATTGATTCTAGGTGGTAATAATATTTTATTTTCAAAAACAATTGCATTCTGGATCTTCACATTTAATGAGAATATGAGTAGTTGCATTACTTAATGCCATCACTGGATCAGAGTAAGCTCTCAATTTATGTATTATTTGTTATCTAGCTCTAAGCTGAAGGAGATCTGCATGAAAGAACAAGGATATGATTATGTAAGTGCAAACTTTTTTTGTCTTACTCAGACACCAGCAGGAAGGAAGCCTTGCTTGTATAGAATTTTTGACCTCTAAGAGTTTACTTTTCCAGAGTATTTTATTGTAAAGGTATTATGGTATCACACACAAACATTACCTACTTGAGATAGAAAATACTGTTGTTATGGTTTTGGCTCTATAGCCTTAAGGTTATAGCCAAATCTCTTTAGGCCTCCCTTTATAATCATAAAATAAAAGAGGTTGTGTTCAAGATAATTTTTAAGGTCACTTTAAAAATTTCATCAGAGAATACATGTTCACTAATACTGAAATGATCTATTAGAGATTGGCAATGTGATTCTAAAATGTCTTTCTACTGTTTATTTCCCCTGGAGATGCAGTAAGGAAACTATTAGTTTTCAACAAGTTGGAAAAGTCTAGACATATAATTTGGAGCAGATATACTATCTTGGTATAGAACTGGAATGGGTGGAGAGTACTAAGGAAGACTATCCAGACTAGGAATTTGCATAGTTCCTTCTCTATTTACAATTTTTATTAATTGTGTTATTGCTCTGTTGGTGCTCTTAACATACCTTGAAACTGAGCTCTTATAGAGGTTTGAAGGGCAGTATGTAGCTTTTACATTAGCAGGCTTGATCCATTTGTTCAAATTATGTTTATTGAATGTCTATGTGGAAACTGCCCAGCAATTTCTCAGCTCGTTCACTGATTAGTTTTCTCATGTCAGGCAAGTTATTTAACTTCTTTAAATTTATTTCCTCATTTGTGAAGATAGAATTCTGAAGACTAAATGAGATTACACACACACACACACACACACACACACACACACACACAGCTTTGAGCCTAGAAGACAGTGAGCATTCAATAAATGGTAGGACTGCTAGTTCTTGTTGCTGTCACTCAAACGTGCATATCAAACATATAGGCCAAGGACTTAAGAGTAACTGATCTTTGGAAAGACAGTTTTTAATAAAATTTGATAAATGGACAAAATATTTAGGCATTTTCTAGATCATACATTGTCAGATATGCCATATAGATACTAAAGCATTTCATGATGCTGTTGTTACTTGCTATTATAGCTCTCAGTATCCTCAAATTGTATGTAAAATAATTGTGTTTCTAAAGATATTTCTTTGCATGGTTTCTGTGACCATGAGTATATGAGTAACAAAATAATAAAGGGCATACTTTATTTTAACATAAGTTATTATTAATATTAATCTAAATAGGTAATTATAACTATTGCTTTATATCCAAGGGGAGTATATCTTTATATAGTAACCATATCAATGCTGTTATGCACTAACAAGTAAAACCGGTATTGTTGAAGTCAGTCTTGTTATAAAGATGTTCAACTTTTTAAAAATTTATATTTTTTCAATTGTAGTTGACATTCAATATCACATTAGTTTCAAGTGTATAATAGTGTTTAGGCATTTATATAACTTATGATGTGATTCCCCTGATCAGTCTAGTAATTACTGAAGATACTTAACTTTTGATAAGAGACATTTATCAAGAGTTCAGTCTTAAGTCAAGTTGGGCTACTAAATCTTTCTTTGTTGTTGTTGTTCAAGTACAGTTGTCTCCATTTTGCCCCCACTAAGAGGTACTAATTCTTTACAAATGCCCCTTATTCCACCATACTATTATTTTAGACAAATTAATTCATATCTCTGGGCTTTACCTGAAGAATAAAAAGCTTACATTTTATTATCTCCCACAATCTCTTTTATTTTAAAAAATGTGCTTTTGTAAATTGAGTCAACCATTTCAAATATAATTTTATTTACTAGGTTGGCCAAAAAGTTTGTTTGTGTGTTTTCTGTAGATGGCTCTCATAGTGTTTAGCTGTCTTTAACTTCATTCAAAACAATATTGTTAGATTGTATTTTGACAGCTGTCCTGTCAGTGTGCTCTTAAAAAAGCTTATTAAAATTGGTGAATTTTTGTATAGCTATTTTAATATTGAAAATGGAAGAAATATACACTTTCAATACATTATGCATTATTATTTTAAGAAAGGCAAAAATGCAACTGAAACACACACACAAAAGATTTGTGTGTACAGTGTACAGAGTACAGAGAAAGTGCTGTGACTGATCAAACATATCAAAAATGGTTTGCAAAGTTTTGTGCTGGAGAATTCTTGCTGGATGATGCTCCAGTTGAAGTTGATAGTGATCAACTCCAGACATTAATTGAGAATAATTGACATTCTGCCATGTGGGAGATAGCTGACACTGAAATATCCAAGTCAGTAAAGTTATTGGTGAAAATGAAAAAAAATGTGCCTTTTATTTTATGGAACAAAATAAATGGGCTTTATGGGTAACTCAATAATAAGAAGAATATAAAAATACATGGGAGATGAGAAAGTCTAAGCAAAAAGAAAGACCCTAAAACCTACCAATACTACATGACAAATAAATAATAGAGTAATCTAGAAGAAAATCTTGGGACATGGCAGCTATATGTACTTTTTAGTCAGTATTCCTTGACCTGGAAAGATGTTCCGACGCTATATTGGAATGAATAGAAAAGAATTTGGTGAAAAAAAAGAGTGAAAAACTATTCTAATGCAGACTCAGTTAAATCTATGTTACAGAGAGCTTAATTTTTTAACATTTTATTTAGACCCTGTTACAGATGTTCCCCTTTTCCTCCTTGTTTGCCTGCTTCCACCCAACCCCAACCCTTCCTTCCCTCTGGCCATCATCACATTTTTGTCTATGTCTATGGGCTATGCATAAATGATCTTTAACTAATCCCTTCACCATTTTTAATTATTTAACCAAGGAGATAAAAAGACATATACTCAGGAAAGATAGGACATTAAAGAAAGAAACTGAGGAAGAAACAAATAAGTGGAAGCATATACCATCCATGTTCATGGATTGGAAGAATTAACATCATTAAAATCTCCATACTACCCAAAGAAATCTGTAGATTCAATTCAATTCTTATTAAAATACCAATGGCATATTTCACAGGTCTAGAAAAAATATCCCCCAAATTTATGTGGAACCAAAAAAAAAAACCCTGAATATTCTCAGCAATATTAAGAAGGAGGAACAAAGTTGGAGGTATCACAATACCTGACATCAAACTGTGCTAAAGGCCATTATAATCAAAATGACCTGGTATTGGCTTAAAAACAGACATATAGATCAATGGACTAGAACAGAAAGCCCAAAATAAACCCACATCTTTATGGTTAATTGATATTTGATAAAGGAGGGAAGAACGTACAGTGTTTTACATACAGTAAAAACAGCCTCCTCAGTAAGTAGCATTGGTAAAATTGAACAGGTATATGCAGAAATAAATGAAATTAGACCACCAGTTTATACCATACACAAGAATGAACTTGAAATGGATAAAAGACTTAAATGTAAGTTGTAAAACCATTATCCTAGAAGATAACATAGGCAATAAAATCTCATCCATCTCTTTTAGCAATATTTTTGTCAGTATATCTCCTAAGGCAGGGGAAACAGAGGGAAAAAATGAACAAATATGACTACATCAAGTTTCTCTGCACAGCAAGAGAAACCTTCAACAAAATGAAAAGACAACCCAATCTATGATAGAATGTATTTGCCAATGATACATCTGATAAGGGGTTAATTTCAAAAATTTATAAAGAACTTCTGCAACTCAAAACCAGGAAGCAAAGAATTCAACTTAAAAATGGTCAAAGGACCTGAATAGATACTTCTCCAAAGAGGACATACAGATGACCAGTAGACATATGAAAAATACTCAGTGTCACTAATCATCAGAAAGATACAAATTAAAACCATAAGGAGATATTACCTAACACCTGCAGAATGGCAGTATCAGTAAATCAACAAACAAATGCTGGTGAGGATATCAAGAAAAGGGAACCCTAGTGCCCTGTTGGTGGGAATGCAGACTGGTGAAGTGACTGTGGACGATAGTATGGAGCTTCCTTCAGAAATTAAAAATGGAACTGTCTTTTCACCCAGTGATCCCACTTCTGGGAATATATCCTAAGATCCCAAAACACCAATTTGGAAGAGTATACACACCTTTACATTCATAGCAGCATTATTATTTTTTTAAATATTTTTTATTTATTCACTTTTTTTTTTTTTTTTTTTAGAGAGGGAAGGGAGGGAGACAGAGAGAGAGAGAGAGAGAAATATCAATGTGTGGTTGCTGGGGGTTATGGCCTGCAACCCAAGCATGTACCCTGGCTGGGAATCGAACCTGCGACACTTTGGTTCGCAGCCCGCGCTCAATCCACTGAGCTACACCAGCCAGGGCTACATGCATAGCAGCATTGTTTACAATAGCAAAGACCTGGAAACAACCCAAGTGCCCATCCATAAGTGAGTATATAAAAAAGCTGTTACATTTATACAATGGAATATTACATGGCTTTAAAAAAGAAGGAACTCTAAAAAAAAGGGTGGGTGGGCTGGGATGGGAGTAAAGGACAGAAAACTGTACTTGAACAATGATTAAAATAAAATTTAAAAGAAAAAACTAAAAAAAAAGCTTAAAAAAAAAGAAGGAACTCTTACTTTTTGTGACAGCATGGATGGACCTGGAGATTATTATGTTATGTGAAATAAGCCAATTAGGGAAAGACAAATACCATATAATCTCACCTATCTGGGGGACTGTATGTAGAGAGCTTATATCATTTATTTAGAATAGAACATATTTTTGTTCTTCTATTTTCTAATAGCAAACACAATAAGACTAAAACAAGAGTAGATTGTGTTTTAACTACATAAAATATGACAGGCAGTGAAGAAAAATTATAACAAAATGTTGGACAGTTGCCTGATTATAACAAAGTCTACTGAAATTTCTTCTAAACACTCAACTTCCCAAATGTTGGATTTATAATGTTATTAATCAAAGGAACATCTTTTAAATTTTCTATTGACAGAATCTTTTCATGCATTTTACTATAGAAATTCTAGTCACACAAATGTAGAGAGAATAGTGTAATAAACCTTGTTATATGCAATGTAATAGAATATTGACATAATGGGATTTCAATATTAACTTTTCACTCCACAAAGTCAATGTTGATCCAGATTTTATAATTTACCTAAACAAACACAACCAATGAAGCCAGGCCAGCAAATATTTTTTATCATGTTATAGAACATAGTTTGCATTAAAATGTACTGGACATTGGTGTTTATTATTAATTGTTAATAGTTATTGTTACCACTCATCTCCTTATCAGTTTACACAAGAGGGTAAGTAAAGGACATAATAACTGAATGGTTCTTAAATAGAACTTAGAGGATGAAAAAGGGAAATATAAATGAATTCTGGAATTCTCACTTTCATATAGCAATAAAGAAGAGCAACTTCCTGTTGGTGTCAGTGAAGGCTGAGTGGGACAATTGGACTTCTTCCTCTACCTGGAACTAGTCAGGTGCCTCCCTAATTTCCCTTGTCAGAGTAGTATATAAGAAAGTTATTTTAAAAATGTTTAAATATGATATAAAATCTCATAGCATAATACCAAAATGTCTAGGTTTCAACTTAAAAATCACTCTTCATGGCAAAAACCAGGAATATATCAAACTGAACGAAAAAAAGATAATCAATAGATGTGAGCATTGAGAAGACAAAGATGTTAGAATTATCTGATAGATTTTAAAGCAACCATGATAAAAACACATTAATGAGCCATTAAAGCATACTAGAAATAAATGAAAAAAATCACAAAAACCTCTGTTTAGAAGTAGCAAGTCTTGACATTTGATGAGAAGATATTAAGAAGAACCCAATAGAAATTTTGGAACTGAAAAATAAACTAAATG
Organism: Phyllostomus discolor; assembly: GCF_004126475.2. Lineage (NCBI taxonomy): Eukaryota > Metazoa > Chordata > Mammalia > Chiroptera > Phyllostomidae > Phyllostomus > Phyllostomus discolor. The sequence continues at coordinate 140,454,344 of NC_040903.2, read as the reverse complement.
AAATGAAAAGCTGAATGGATAGATTCTATGGAAAAATAGGAACAGAGGAAAGAATCAGTGAACTGGACGATAGAAAAATGAAAATGACCCAGTCTTGAAAGACAGAGAGAAAATAGACTGAGCAAAACATGAACAGATCTGAAGGATATCAGGAACCATCAAAAAACAAAAACAAATAAATTCATGCTATTGAAGTCCCAGGAAGACAGACTAGGACAGGTTTAACATACTTGAAGAAATAATGGCTGAAAAGTTCCCAAATTGGGAAAGAGAGATAAACCTACTCAAAGAGCTGAGTAAATCCCTGAGCAACCACTAGGAAAGTTATGTGAGATGCCACACTCAAAAACAATATTCATTAAATAACATAGAATTCTTAATGCTCAATTATTCCAGAGGAAGGCAGGAAAAAGAAAAGAAGAAAATAAAAAAAATTAAAAAATAAAAATCAGTAAAATTACTAACTTAAGACCTAACATAATAATTACACTTAATGTAAATCATCTAAATGCACCAATTTAAAGACAAATCAGAAGAGTAGATCAAAAAACCAACATAATTCTCTTTTAGAATTCTGTCTAAAAGAAACTACTTCAAATTTAATGATGTAGGCTAGTTGAAAGTAAAAGGATGGAAAAAGATGTACATGCAAACCTTAATCAAGGACAGCAACAATGGCTATCTTAATATCAGATAAAGTATACATCAGAGCAAAGGAAATTAAGAGAGACTTACATAATGATAAAAAAAATCATCAAACAAGAGGGCATAGCAACTGTAAGTGTGTTTGCACAAAATAACAGACCTGCAAAAATATATGAAGCAAAAAATGTATATAATTGAAAGGAAAAATAGATACATACACCATTACAGTTGGAGGTTTCAATACTTCTCTCTCAACTATTCCTCAGACAACTAGACAGGAAATATAGATAGGAATTAAACTCAACACCACCTTCTAGCAATGGGAATCTGGTCGGCCATAAAAAGAAACTATTGATACACACACAACTTGGCTGAATCTCCTGGGAATTATGCCGAGTGAAAAAAGCCAATTTCAAAATTATGATTTCATTTCAATAACATTTTTGAACTGATACAGGTTTTTAAATGGTGAGCAGTTCCAGGGGTTAAGGAAGGCGTAAGGGAATGAGGGAAGTGGATGTAGCTATAAAAAGACAACATGAAAGATTCCTGTACTGATGGAAATATATATTGACTGTATTTTTAATGTTGATATTTTGGTTGTGATATTGTGCTATTGTTTTGCAAGGTGTTACTGTCAGAGGAAACTGGGTAGGTGGTATACCATAATCTGTACTATTTTTTTAATCACTGCACATGAATCTACAGTTACCTCGATATAAAAGTTAAATTTAAAAAAGTGCATAGGCAAACTAAAGGAATGTAAATGTATCTATCTATAAGACCAGATAGGTTAATATGATTCAGTGTGGTCATCTAAAGAAGAGGAATATGAAATGTCTTTATTAAAAATAAATAAAAATATATTGAGTATTTTTCTAGCATATAAAAGCATATGAAAAATGAGAGATAGTGTTTTTATATGGTTCCATCTTGGTTATTTATTTTTTTTTTAAGATTTTATTTATTTATTTATTTTTAGAAAGGGAAGGAAGGAAGGGAGGGAGAGAGAGAGAGAGAGAGAAACATCAATGTCGGGTTGCTGGGGGTTATGGCCTGGGGAATGTACCCTGGCTGGGAATTGAACCTGGGACACTTTGGTTTGCAGCCCGCGCTCAATCCACTGAGCTACGCCAGCCAGGGCCCATCTTGGTTATTTTAGGAATTCATTTTTGAAACATAAAAATCAAGAATTTTTGTTTTATGATTTTCAATATTATGATTCTAAGTTATTTTTATAGCCAATTCCAGGATCTGTGGTAATGAGTTTTCAAAGGTGCTTCCTATAAAGTTTTCCCCTTTGCATGTACTGCCATGCCCCAAACAAGAAATGAGCCTTACATTCTTGTCCTTTGACACTGAACTAGTCTGAAGATAGCTTTTATCAATAGACTGTGCCAGAAGTGACTCTGTGTCAGTTTGGGTCTACTACTTCATTGACAGGAGGTTTCAGTTTTCCCTTCTTGAAATGCATTTTCTGGATAAATGTTACCAATGAGTAAGATTCCATTTGTAGATACTTATCAGGTAGTCCATGCTAGGCAAATTGAGAAGCTATGTGGAGAGAGGGAGATGGCCAACCAAGGTGCAGGTGTTCCTGTCACGCTAGTGGAGGCACCAGACATGTAGATAAAGAAGCTTGTCTTGCATACAGCCCAGTCAAATCTTCAGATGATTCCTGCCCCAACTATCATCTTATTACAAACACATGAAAAACCTAAGTGAGAACTACCTAGATGAACCCAGTCGACCAAGAGTACCCTGGGAATCAATACATCATTGTTTTAAACCACTGGGCTTTAGGGTGGTTTGTTAAATAACTAAAATAGACTCTTGGTAAAGAATGCCAATGCTGAGAATACATGTTACTGTTAAGAACTCAAACTGAACCCTGGCTGGCGTAGCTCAGTGGATTGAGCACGGGCTGTGAACCAAAGTGTCGCAGGTTCGATTCCCAAGTTAGGGCACATGCCTGGGTTGCAGGCCATGAGCCTCAGCAACCGTACATTGATGTTTCTTTCTCTCTCTCTTTCTCCCTCCATTCCCTCTCTAAAACTAAATAAATAAAATCTTTAAAAAATAAAAAAGAACTCAAACTGCTTGTGCTTAAGCCAAATGTTTCTGGTTCAGTTTTTCCATAAATTTAAGAAAGAACTAGTCATTATAGAAATATATTTTGTATATGTATATATATATATATATATATACATGTATATGTAGATGTATATATTTGGGAATTTTTATTCAGTGTTATGCAACTCTGTCACCATGTTGAGTATTCCTTGCTTCTCAATATTTCTAAATATTAATAAATGGTATCTCCATCTTTTTAATGATCTTAAATTCTGGTTTTGAATTTTATATTTAAAATGATTGATTATGTTAACTATATTAATTTATATTGTTACTGCACAGTGTTATGTATTTACATTAACAGAATGTTAAAAATCAAAGTTAAAAGTGAAAGAAAAGGCCTGGCTGGTGTAGCTCAGTGGATTGAGTGCGGGCTGCAAACCAAAGTGTCGCAGGTTCAATTCCCAGTCAGGGCACATGCCTGGGTTGCAGGCCATGGCCCCCAGCAACCGCACACTTGATGTTTTGCTCTCTCTCTCTCTCTGTCTCCCTCCCTTCCCTCTCTAAAAATAAATAAATAAATAAAAATCTAAAAAATTTTTTTAAAAAAGTGAAAGAAAAGGCAATTATCATTTTTTAAAATGGTAACTGCATTTACAACCTATTCTGAAGCTGCAATAATGTGTTTTGTTTGAACTAGTTCAGCCATTAGATATCATTATAGAATTATTATGTGAATTATTATTTGCTACTTTTTTACTAATCTTGTTTTGGAAGCAGAGTTAAGTACTGTCAGTAATGGCTGCTTCAAATAAATGCATAAGTTCTTGTTAAACTCATAATATTTAGCCTTCATAAGAGAGAACTTATATTATCATTCTAAAATTGATTTTTACAGATTAGCAAAATTTTATTTGTATTTGATTTTAATATATACCTTTTAAAATTTTCTAAACAAAATTACCTATTTAAACATTTATGTAACTCATTATAGAAAATGTGGAAAATTAAGTGAAGTTTAAAAAGCAAAATTATCTCCCAAATTTTCAACACCTAGAGACAACTGCTAGTAGTAGTTAATGCTTTGGTTATTTTCCTAGAAGTGTTACATAATGGTGATTATATAGCATTTACAAAGTTATGTAACCCTATTAAAAATACAGGGTGTGGCAAAAGTAGGTTTCAAGTTGTGAGTATGCAAAATACAGTTTATTCTTATATTATTAATTATTGTTTTACTTATTAAGTATTATAGTGCATTATGAACAACTTTAAATCCACATTTGCCCCCCCCATAGATTTCTTATTGTAAAACAATGCATGTTCATTTGAGAAAATTTGGAAATTAAAGAAAGATTCAAAGTAAAACATTAATCACTTAGAATTCCAAGTTCAAGAGATAACATTTATATCTTGGTATATGTCTTTAATCATTTCTTCTATATATTTCAACATGAAGAAGATAATCCTTATAAAGTAGTATAAAGCATAATTAGCATCATATCTCCAGGGCCTTGATGGCCAGTGACTTGGAGAAAATACTAGGAAGAAATAATTTCTACCACTGAATGAAACATTAGTTCTTATCAATGACTCAGTTCATATATCATCAGTCATTTGTTTTAAGTATACAGAATATTTTTAAATTCCATGGATTAATTTGCTTTTATTTTTCTAGTTGAGGACATTTATTTGAGACCTTTCTTCTTTTTTAATATATGCATTTATGGCTATAAACTTCTCCCTAAGCACTGATTTGGTAGCATTGCACAGATTTTTATATGCTCTATTTTAATTTTTGTTCATTTTAATACATTATTTGTTTTAAAGTTTTTCTTGGTTACATGGGTTATATAAAAGTGGTTATTTGTTATGGATTTGCCAGAGATATTTGTTTCTTGATGCTATGCAAATGTGTGAAATTTAGAAACAGTCTCAGTTTTTAATTCATTATTAGCCTGTCTCCCATCTCTCATTGGCAAAGCCTCCCCTACAGAATTTCTGCCTTGGATCCAAAGCCTAAGAACAGGCTACTAAATCCCTTCTTAGACTCTTGAACTGGGCCTCAGTCTGTATTCTTATCCTTTAGAAAGGAAGGTGCTCTTTAGACAGGTTCAGTAGGATCCTTCCAGGACCAGAGGCCACTTTGAAAGCTTAGCTTATCCAAACATCTCTGGAGGGAATTCCTGAATTTATGAAGTATGATGAGACTGCTGAGGGTTTAGAAAATTGTCTCCCCAAAATTTCCTGAACCCATGAGTTGTTGCTTTTTTTAAATCCATTTAATCTGAGACTTGCTTTTGCCCTTGAATATGGTCTCTTTTGGTGGTTGTTTGGTATGCACTTGAAAGGGTATGTGTTTTGTTGTTTTGGGTGGTGTTTTATAATTGTCAATTAGTTAAGTTTGTTCATAAGACTATTAGATCATCTGTATTATTATTGTTTTTATGTCCACTTGTTCTATCAATTATTAAGAGAAGGATATAGAAATATTCAGTTATAATTTTGGATGTGTCTATTTCTCCTTACAGTTCTGTTTCTGTAAGGTTTATAATTCTTATGTCCTCTTGAAAATTATCTCCTTTACATTATGAAGTATAATACCTTATATCTTATAATATTCTTTTCATTCAAATTTACTTAGCCTGCTGTTAACATAGGTACCTTGCCTTTTTTAAAATTAGTCTTTGCTAAGTGTTATGGGCTGAGTTGTAAATTCATGTTAAATTGAATAAGTTTTCTCAAACTCATGTGTTAAAATACCAAATCCCAATAACTCATCACATGACTGTATTTAGCAATAAAATTTTAAAAGAGGTAACTAAGTTACAATAAGGTCATTAAGGTGAACTCTAATCTAATATGATTGGTTTACTTATAAGAAGAGGAAATTTGAACACAGTAGGTTATGGAAAGATGTAATAGCATATGAAGACACAAGGAGAAAATAGTCATCTACAAGCCGAAGAGTCCAGCCTCAGAAGAAACCAGCTCTGCTAACACCTTGATCTTGGACTGTTAGCATCCAGATCTGTGAGAAAATATATTTCTCTTATATAAACCATTCAGTCTGTGGTACTTAATTATGACTGCCCTAGAAAACTAATATACAAGATATATAATTTTCTAAATTTTAACATTTTAACCTATTTGTCATATTTATATTTTAAGCAGGTTTTTTTGGGTAGACCATATTTTGTTTTTTTATCCAGTCTGATAATATTTGCTTTTCATTGGATAGTTAGTCCATTTATAGTAATGTGGTTATTAATATGGTTAGGCTTAAGTCTATAATTTTGCTAATTTTATATTGTTCCAATTTTTTTGCCTTTGTCCCTTCTATCTTCTTTTCATTGCCTTCTTGAGTTGAGAAATTTTTATGATTTCATTTTGTTTTCTTTGTTGGCTCATTATATATGACATGTTATTTTACTAGATCCTCTAGGTTTACTGCACATATCTTCAATTTATCACACTCTAGCTTTGAGTGCTCTCACTTCCCAGATAGCATAATAATCTTATAAGAATAAACTTCTATTTTACCTCTTTTGAACACTGTGCTACTGTAATACATTTTACTTCTACATATTCTAAAAGAGCCAAACCATATTTAAACATTTTTAAAGTCAGTAAGTGGTTTTAAAGATATCTAAGTAATAAGTAAAATTCTTATATATTTACCTATACAGGTGTCATTTTCAGTGTTCTTTATTCCTTTGTGTAGATCCATTGTTTTAAATGTTATCATTTTCCTTCACCTGAAGCTCTTCTGGTAACGTGAGTCTGTTTGAGATGAATTTTTTATCTTTCATATTCCTTTTTAAAAATTTATTAAAGATTTTATGTATTTATTTTTAGAGAGGGGAAGGGAGGGAGAAAGAGAGGGAGAGAAATATCAATGTGTGGTTGCCTATCACATGGCCCCTATGGGGGACCTGGTCTGCAACTTAGGCATGTGCCCTGGCTTGGAGTTGAACTGGTGACCCCTTGGTTCTCAGCTTGCATTCAATCCACTGAGCTATACCAGCCAAGGCGATATTCCTTTTATTGTTTTATTTTTAATATATTTGATTGATTATGCTACTTCAATTGTCCCATTTTCCCCCTTTATTCCCCTCCATCCTGCACATGCCCTCCCACCCACATTCCACCCCCCCTTACTTCATGTCCATGGGTCATACATATAAGTTCTTTGGCTTCTCCATTTCTTATACTATTCTTAACCTCCCCCTGTCTATTTTCTACCTACCATTTATACTACTTATTCCATGTACCTTTTCACCCATTCCCCTCCTCCCCTTCCCTGTTGATAACCCTCCATGTGATTTCCATTTCTGTGTTCTATTCCTATCCAAGTTGTTTGCTTAGTTCATTTTTGTTTTTGTTTTTGTTTTCTTAGGTCCAATTGTTGATAGTTGTGAGTTTGTTGTCATTTTACTGTTCATATTTTTGATTTTCTTTTTTTCTTAGATAAGCCCTTTTAACATTTTACGTACTAAGGGCTTGGTGATGATGAATTCCTTTAACTTGACCTTATCTGGGAAACATTTTATCTGCCTTTCCATTCTAAATGATAGCTTTGCTGGATAGAGTCATCTTGGATGTAGGTCCTTGCCTTTCATGACTTGGAATACTTTTCAGCGCCTTCTTGCCGGCAAGGTTTCTTTTCAGAAATCAGCTGATGGTCTTAGGGGAACTCCTTTGTAAGTAACTGTCTCCTTTTCTCTTAGTATTTTTAAGATTCCCTCCTTATCTTTAATCTTAAGTAATATAATGATGATGTGCTTTGGTGTGTGCTTCCTTGGGTCCAACTTCTTTGGGACTCCCTGAGCTTCCTGAACTTCCTGGAAGTCTATTTCCTTTGACAGATTGGGGAAGTTCTCCTTCATTATTTTTTCAAATGAGTTTTTAATTTCTCGACTTACCTTTTCTCCTTCTGGCAACCCTATGATTCGGATATTGGAACATTTAAAGATGTCCTGGAGGTTCCTAAGCCTCTCCTTACTTTTGTGAATTCTTGTTTCTTCACTCTGTTTTGGTTGAATGTTTCTTTCTTCCTTCTGGTCCAAACCATTGATTTGAGTTCTGGTTTCCTTTCCCTCACTGTTGGTTCCCTGTACAGTTTCCTTTATTTCACTTTTCATAGTGTGCACTTTTTCTTCTATTTTGCAACCATACTCAATTCTGTGAACATCCTGATTACCAGTGTTTTGAACTGTGCATCTGATAGGTTGGTTATCTCTTCGTTGCTTGGTTATATTTTTTGTGGAGCTTTGATGTGTTCTTTCATTTGGGCCATATTTTTTGTCTAGGTGCACCTGTTATGTAGTAAGGGGTGGAGCCTTAGGTATTCACTAGGGCAGGGCAACCCACGTCACTGGGATGTGATGCTGTATGTGGGGGAGGGGTCTGAGAGGGAACAATGCCACTTGTTCAGCTCTCAGCTGACTTTCAGTCACTTCCACTGCTACACAAAAGCAAATTGGGCTTTTCTGGTGCTGATTTCCAGGTGGGTGGGTTTGTTTAAGTTCTAGGACCCTATGGGTCTCTCCAATGAACTCTCCTGTGAGGCTGGGAGTTTCTCCTGCCTCCTCAACCACCACAGCTGTTTTCAGTCAGAGGTTTTGAGGCTTTATTTCCCCATGCTGGAACTGTGGGTTGCTCAGTCTGTCTCACTCCTGTTGTTCCTCCTGGTTTATCCACATGCAAATGTGGGACCACCTGCTCTGTCAATCTCCTTCTCATTTGCCTTGGTCCTCCAGCTGCCACCTTGCTGTGAGTCTTCTCTGTCTGGCTGCCCGTCTCTGCTCCTCCTTCATGTGTGGATGAATGTTATTTCTTTAACTCCTTGGTTGTTGCACTTATAGTTTGATTTTTTGTCACTTCTGGTTGTTTTTTGCTTTTAAATTTGTTGTTATCCTCTTTTGGTTATGTGAAGAGGCACAGTGTATCTACCTATCCTTCCATCTTGGCCAGAAGTCCATCTTTCATATTCCTGAAAAAACTATTTTTTCATTTTAATTTTTGAAAGATTCTTAAGTATATTTTATTGATTATGCTATTACAGTTGTCATCTTTTCCCCCCCTTTTCCTCCTCCGGAAGAAATGCGCCCCCTTATCCCACCAGCATTCCCCTCCTCCATTAATTCATGTCCATGGGTCATACATATAAGGTCTTTGTAAGTTCTTGTAAGTTCATATAAGCTTCTCCATTTTGTACACTCTTCTTAATCTCCCCATCTATTCTCTACCTACCAATAATGTTTCTTATTGCCTGTACCTTCTCTGCCATTCTCCCTCCCTTTTCCTGCTGATGACCCTCCATGTGATCTTTATTTCTGTGATTCCATTCCTGTCCCAGTTGTTTGCTTAGTTTGTTTTGTTTTCATTTTATAGGTTCATTTATTGATAGTTGTGAGTTTGTTGTCTTTTTACTGTTCATAGTTTTGATCTTCTTTTTCTTAGATAAGCCCCTTTATCAGTTCATACAATAAGGGCTTGGTGATGATGAATTCCTTTAACTTTACCTTGTCTGGGAAGCATTTTATCTGCCCTTGTATTATAAGTGATAGCTTTGCTGGATAGAGTCATCTTGGATGTAGGTTTTCACCTTTCATGGCTTTGAATACTTGTTTCCAGCCCCTTCCTGCCTGCAAGGTTTCTTTTGAGTAATCAGCTGATGGTCTTAGGGAACTCCTTTGTAGGTAACTGTCTCTTTTTCTCTTGGTACTTTTAAGATTGTCTCCTAGTGTCACAGGTCCGATTCCCAGTTAGGGTAGGTGCCTGGATTGCAGGCCAGGAGCCCCAGCAACCGTACATTGATGTTTCTCTTTCTTTCTCTTTCTTCCTCCCTTCCCTCTCTAAAAAATAAATAAATAAATAAAATATAAAAAAGAAATCTTGAGTTATTAAAAAAAAGATTGTCTCCTTATCTTTAACCTTGGCTAATGTAATTATGATATGCCTTGGTGTGTTCCTCCTTGGGTCCAACTTCTTTGGGACTCTCTGAGCTTCCTGGACTTCCTGGAAGTCTATTTTCCTTGCCAGATTGGGAAAGTTCTTTATCATTTGTTCAAATATGTTTTCAATTTTTTGCTCTTCCTCTTCTTCTGATACCTCTATGATTTGGATGTTGGAATGTTTAAATTTGTCCCAGAGGTTCCTAAGTCTCTCCTCATTTTCTTGAATTCTTGTTTCTTCATTCTGTTCTGGTTGAAGGTTTATTTCTTATTTCTGCTCCAAATTGTTGATTTGAGTCCTGGTTTCCTTCCCATCACTGTTGTTCTCTGTATATTTTTCTTTATTTCACTTTTCATAGCATTCACTTTTCCCTTTATTTTGTGACCATATTCAGCCATTTCTGTGAGCATCTTGATTACCAGTGTTTTGAGCTCTGCATCTGATAGGTTGGCTATCCCCTTGTCATTTAGTTCTTTTTCTGGAATTTTGATCTGTTCTTTCATTTGGACCATATTTCTTTGTTATCTGATACGTTGTAAGGGGAGGAGCCTTAGGTATTCTGCAGGGTGGGGCAACCCACCTCTCTTCTTGTGACACTTTGTGTGGGAGAAGTCAGAGAGGGAATAATGCTGCTTGCTGAGCTGTTGGCCAGCTTTCAGTCACTTCTCTTGATTTCCACAAGTGGATTTTGCCCTTTCAGGTGCTGATTCCCAGGTGGGTGGGATTGTGTATGTTCTAGGACCCTGTGGGTCTGTTCAGTGAACTCTCCTGTGAGGCTGGGAGTTTCTTCTGCCATCACAACCCCCACATGTTTTTACAGCCAGAGGCTTTGAGGCTTTATTTCCCTGGGCTGGACCCTGGTTTGTGTGCTCTTTCTTGATTTCCAGTTGTTCCTCCTGGTTTATCCACATGCAAATGTAGGACTACCTGATCTGCCAGTCCCAGCATCCCATTTCCACCCATCCTGCCAGTCTGAATGAATGTTTCTTCTTTAACTCCTTGGACATCGGACTTCTATACAGTTCAATTTTCTGGTAGTTCTGATTATTTTTTGTTTTTAAATTTGTTGTCATTGTTTTGGTTGTGCAAGGAGGCAAAGTGTATCTAGCTATGCCTCCATCTTGTCCAAAGCTTGAAAGATTTTTTTTGTTGAGTACAGATTTTTTTTCAGTATTTTGAGGTAGTGTTGCTTTCTTAATTACATAGTTTTAGCAAGAAATCTGCTGCCACCCTTATCTTTTCCCTCTGTATGTTTCTCTAGTCACTTTTATGATTTTCATTTTCTTTATTATCATAAAATATACATAATATAAAATTAACCATTCTATTTTTAAATGCACTTTTGTAACATTAAGTACATTTACATTGTTGTGCAACTATTATCACAGTTCATCTCTAGAATCTCTTCATCTTCTACTGAAATGCTACCCATTAAACACTAACTCTCCATTTCCACCTTCTCCAGCCACCTGTAACCATCATTCTACTTTGTTTCTGTGTATGTTACTACTCCAGAAACCTCATGTGAGTGGAATCATACATTATCTGTCTTAAGGGACTGACTTATTTCACCTACCATAATGTCTCCAAAGTTCACCCTGGGCCAAAGCTACCTTTTTAAGGTTGAATGATACTTTTTGTATGTTGTGTTTTCATTCTTGTTTTAATTTGTAAATGTTTTGGCCATTTTATTTAAATATTTTTTCTCTCCCTATCATTTTCCAATATACATATGCATTGTGCCCCTTTGAAGTTATCTCACAGTTCATTGATATTCTTTCTGTTTTTAAAATTATATTTTCAATCATTGATTTTAAACTTTGTTTCATTTCTTTTTTTTATTGTTGTTCAAGTACAGTTGTCTCCATTTTCCCTCCACAACTCCCTCCTGTCCCCTGTCCCCACTTCCCACCCTGGATCCTACCCTCTTTGGTTTTATCCATGTGTCCTTTATACCTGTACTTTGATAACTCTTCCCCTATCTTCCCCCATTATCCCTTCCCTCCTCCCCTCTGGTTACTGTCAGTTTGTTCTTTATTTCAATGTCTCTGTTATATTTTGCTCACTTGTTTGTTTTGTTGATAGGTTCCACTTATAGAAGAGATCATATAGTATTTTGTCTTTTACTGCCTGGCTTATTTCTAAACTTTGTTTCCTTTTAGTGTTGTCTATTATTATCTTTACATTCATCAATCTTTTCTAGTCTGTCTATCCATTATATTTTGTTTTTTAACCCTAATGTATTTTGCATTTATAGGTGTTTTGTTTTTATATTTTATTCCATCTTCCATACCTCAATTTAACTTTTAGATCACATAGAATGCAATTATAATTGCTGTTTTAATGTCCTCTTCTACTAATTCTAACATTTATATAATTTCTGGGCATTTGCCCTCTTTTGCTTGATTGATTTATCTTCTTGTGATGTATTTCCTTGTCATTTGATGTCTGGTTATTGACTGGAGGCCAGATATTCTGATGTTTAACTTTAGAATATTGAATATTTTTTCTAATCAATATTCTTGAGTTTTCTTTTGAGATACAATTTGGGTTCTTATAAATAATTTTATTCTTTTGGGTCTTATCTTTAAGATTTGTTAGACAAGACCATAGAGTGTTTAGTCTAAGGCTAATTATTTCCCTCTTTCGAGTCAAGACTTTTCTGGATAGACTATAAGTGACCAGTGATTTCAGAGGTTTTCCAGATTGGCTGGTGTTAACAGACATCATTGTAGGGCTTAAGTGGGTACTAGACACTGTTACTTCTAATCCTTATAGGTCAGTCTTTCTCTAGCCTCACATACTTTCTAACCATGTAATGAATGATCAGGGTGTGCTAAATACTTGATGCATACCCAGCCAGTGCAGATTTCAATAATTTCCTGTGCAGATCTCTCTTCTCTAGTATTCTTCCCTATGAATTCTATCTGTCCTAGACTCTCTATACTCTTTAGCTATGTTTCCTTAACTCAGAGGTATGCTAAGCTCTACTCGGTTTTCCTCTCCCTGTGTCATCCCTGGAAACTCTGTTAAGGCAGTAAGCTCGGTTAGTCAAAGGGCACATCACATTGTATTCTGTCTTTAAGAGATTCTCTCATAAAAAATGATTACTTGACTGGGTATAAAAATGCTTAGATCCAACTTTTTTGTACTAAATATTTCTTTGAGTAGTGTAATATTGTCTTCTATAAGAGAATGTTTCAAAGAAAATTCTAAATATATTTTTCCAAGTTTAGATGATTCTTTATTTACTATGAAGCATTATCTTTACTTGCAAGTGTCCCATTTTAAGACAACCAATTTTAATTTCAATTCTCTTAACTTTTTCTTTTGACATAACCTGTCCACACCTTAACAAGTTTGGTGATATTCTTGATGTTTTAGGCTTAGAGATTATCTATTTACTATGTAAGATGTTAATGCACTTCCTTTTCATCCCTTATTTACTAAAAACACAAACAATTTTTATTTTCCTACACTTCTTATGTTGTACCATACCTAGTTATTTCAATAATAAGTATTGTATTGTGACTTTATAAACTCCATTTAGAGTTGACCCAGGTAAAGTACCACATATTTTTTCATTGTAAGACTTTTTGATTTTCCTGGAGTAAAAACTGTTTTTTTGCTTATATGCTGCTTTGTTTAATTTTTTCAATGTACTTGTCACAAATTTGTTCATAATACTCCTCAAGTTGTATAAATACAGGGTGGGACAAAAGTAGGTTTACAGTTGTTCATATGGAAAATAATACAATGGTTAATAAATGGTAATGCAAGAATAAATTCTGTTTTGTGTACTTACAACTGTAAACCTATTTTTGTCCCACCCTGCATTTGCTTAATGCATTAAAATGATCACAAATACTTCAATTTTAAATGTTCATGGAAACTTTTTTCTTTTTAGAGATAGGGAAGGGAAGGAGAGGAACATGGATGTGAGAGAGAAATATTGATCGGTTGCCTGTCATATTCACTGACCAGGGACCCAACCCACAACCCAGGCATGTGCCCTGACCAGGAATCAAACCATCATTCTTTCACTCTTTGGGACAATGCCAAACCAAATGAGCCACACTGGTCAGGGCTGTTCCTGGAAACTTTACATGTGCTCTAATCAGGTTAGCCCACATTAAGATGTGCTGCATGTCTGTGATACTGGAGGTCTCTTTTGATAAAAAGTCTTTGTTTCTTGCATTCTATATCTTTTGTTGTTTATTTTTGTGTAGAACATTCTTCAGTGCTTTTTTAAGTAACAGTACACTGGGCGTAATATTTCTAAGTTTTTTATTTCTTTACTGTATTCAGCTACACAAGGATAATTTGTTCAGATCAAGAATTCTAGGTTGGAAATAATTGTTGTACTAACTAGAGGGCAGAGTTGCTGTTGAGAAGTCTGACAGCATAATTCTCATAGTATTTTGCATGAAGCCTATGTTTATCTTTTTTCCTTTAAAGTTTTTTGGATTAGCTCTTTGTTCCAAATACAATATTCTAAAATGTCATAGAGATATCTTATCATGAGTTATTCTCATTCATGGTTTTGGGCATCCATTTGGTGATTTTTTTTCTCTTCTACACTCACATTCTTCTATTTTGAAGCATTAAAAAATTTATTGTACTTCCTCTTTTATGTTATTCCTCATTTTGGAAATGTATTGCTTTTTATTTTAGGCCTTCTGTACTTATCTGTTAATTTTTAAAATATTTTCTTTCTTATTTCTCATTTGGTCTTGTTGCTTTCCTTTTTACAAAATACTGGACATTCAACGTCATAATCCAACCCTTCTAAGTTTTTTATTTCTTCTATATTTTTTCTAATATCCAATGTATATTATCTGTTTTAATGCTCTTTTTGAATAGAATTCTTTTTATAAAATGGATGCACTATTTATTCCTACCTTTCTGAAAATATTATTAATATATTTTAATTATTTAGTAATTTTGATGAATAATCTGTTTTATTTTATTGTTGTTTGTTTGTTTATATATTTGCATGGTCTATGCCTTTTATTTCAGAACATTTTTCTGAAGACCTAATTGAAATCTATGTGTGCATAGACAGTGTTTCTCAGTGCTTGCTTATAGTGTAGGGTAACCTGGCCAGGCTCATTTACTGAGGAATCTTCATGGTCCTTATTTTAATTCTGATCTTGTCTTTTGATCTGCATGAAAGGGCCACATTTTTCGAAGAACATTTTAGTGGTCTGCACAGAAAGGTGTAAGCCTCATTTTATGCATTCTAGAAGCCAAAAGGAGGACAAATGATGAATATATTGGGATTCTAGGTGAAGAATTTAACTTATGTGTGTGTGTTGTCCCATTGCCTTTAACTTTGCTGAATATCTGTTTTTCTCATAAAAGAAGTGAGGGAGGAAGGGAGGGAAGGATTATAAAAAAATCCTCAGATTTTCAAAATCAGAAATCTGGTAACAATGAGCCCATATACATGCTTAACAACATTTAAGTAGTACTGATTAATGTCTGTCACTTTTGACATAGCCTATATTGGAGAGTTTCCCAGTCTTACCATACTCTGTTGCCTCTGGAAATCTTCATATAATTATATTAGTCCCCACAGATACTGAAGTAGCTGGGTTTATCCATGTAGACTACTGAATTGTCACATATATATTAAATATAACATGCATGTTATTCATTTGGTTACTACCATTAAATAAGTACTGAGTTATATTCTTCCTCAGAGTCTTCCAGTGTTTCCTTGCTTTTATTCTGCAGACATTCTTATTTTTCCTAGTTGCTCATTTTTATCTCTAGTTATTTTTTAAAAACAAAGCTTTGTAAACTCAGTGCCCATCTACAGGCTGGTTTCCTGGGTTCTTTTCATTATTACTTGGGAGATGCTAGGATTTCTTACTCTGCTCTAGGGTTGGAAGACATAGTGATGAGCACTGTTTTTTACCCAGTTTCTTATACCCAACAGACTCTGCTTGCCAACTTCTTCCTTATTCTGAGATCTTTTCATGCACTGATTTGTTCTCTGATACTCTGGACTGAGGTTGACGAAAAAGCATAAATATCAAAATACACTTCTAGGAATCTTCTTTCTTGCCTCCACCTAAAGTGGTTTATGTCTAGCAATAATACATATGAGAATTAATGTGTCCATGTCCACCATACTTTCTTCTGGTTTCTTTCGGAAAGTTTTAGTCTTTAAATGGCTGAAAAGTGTGAACAAGGAGAATGGCCAAGGAGACTGAGAACATGATCTGGTCACTTTATTAAATTTCTCCTTCATAGTAGGAGGAATAATAGCTGAGCGATTTTCTATATAAAATACCAAGAATATATTAAGGGGATATATAACATGCAAAAGAAAATGAATATCTTCTTTCTACCTTCTTTTATGTTGTTGAGGTTACTTAATTTAATAAACATGAGCTAGACACTTTGCTTTTCTTTGTATAGCTCTTAGGAGTTAGTAAAATTTTCTTTGAAATTCTGAAAACATTTTTTGTCCTCTCAACTTTGGTAGTACATACTTTTATGTTTTTATTTATATAGTTTGTTTATATATCTACTTATTGCTAATTCTTCATAGGTATGGTAAAATGTTAGGATATATGTGTGAAGATAACTAATAACCCCTTTAAAATATATTTATATCTCTATATGCACATATTTTATGTTGTCAAGAAGGTTTATTATTTCATCATTGATCATAATTTGCCTACATGTACCCATGATTAGAACTGTATGTAAATAGAATATACCTACCAAAAATACAATTTTAACCTCTTTAGCAATTAATTCCTATTACCCTTTTTCTATATTTGACATCTTCAATTGTATAAGGTGTATATGTATATATTATTTAAAGCACTGTTTCTCTTTTGCACATTTAGGATTAAAAGGTAGTATTTGAATCTAAAATAACACTATTGTGAGCAGAATATTTCCTAATTTAGGATCTGAGCATGAAGAGAAATGGAATTCACTTCAAGGATGACTTCAGAGGTTTGTGAGCTTTGTGTTGGAACTTCATGCTGATGGGTTTATGATGTTCCAGGATAAACCTTGCAGAGATTAATAGGGGATGATCCCTGGCAGCTATTTTGAAAGAAATGATTTTACTTATTTACATTTAAAAGAACCAAATCATCAGCAAACAGAAGTAGGAGTCAGCCCTTCCTTGTGTTTAAATGTCTGTATTCCAGTGTCATTTACTAAATTGACTATTAACATGAAACTGGGCAAAAAAAAATTGTTATATAACCATAGAGATAAGAAGTATATTTGGCAGATTTCCTTTGTTCCTTTTAGATGAATATTTTAAGGAATACTTTCATTTTTCAAGGGAAAAGTAGCTATTGATGAACAGCTACTAGGGAAATGGAAACTGAGTGCTTAATTTCTCTCTGAAACATTAAAGTCACAAACCAACATGTATTTATTCCATTCCTAAGTGTGTCCATTTATGAAAATCTATATTTTCTGACTTTATCTTTATTGTTTTTACAGTTAAAATATAAATGCTTCAATTTATCTTTTAAAATCTTGGGGAACGACAGAAAGAGTTATTTGGGAAGCGGGGGGAACGTGGCTACTCATAAGAAATACAATGTTTTCAGTATCATTTGAAGGTAGGTATGGCCCTGGCACTAAATTCTGTCCAGTTATTTAAAATTTCCTGGGCATGTCTTCAGAAAGAAAACGTTCATCATCCTCATTCCTTGCTCCTTTTTGCTTATTGAAATGAAGAATGTTTGGAATTCAAAATGCTGCCTGGATCAGGAGATGGAAGGTATGTGTTACGTGTTGATGGCTATGAACCACAGAGTGTAAACAATAGGTCGACTCATGAATGTTTATCTTTAAATTTTATTTATATATGAGAGAAATAAATTTGTCTATTTTTTCATTTTATTTTTGTCACTTGCATCCAAAACTATTTCTGACCAATGTAAGTTCTTTTCAGCCTTTCTGCAGTTTTTCAAACTTATTCTTTTTACAAATGTTCAGCTATATTAGATGTTCAGTGTTCTTTTAGAAAGTATTATGCCTTTTCACGTTTGACCTTTTGTTCAATCTACTCTTTCTGAACAGTTACAAAATGTTCCCAGGTCTATCTGTTTGAAATTATCTTCTCCTCAAGCATTAGCTTTCTTAGGTCACCCTGGGATGATCTTTCTCTAAATTCCTATAATATCATTTATTCTATGGAATTTCCATATACATATTAGATAATAAGATTCTTGAGAAAGAAAACCAGTTCATTGCAGACAGTGTACACTGAACATCTGTTGTGTCAGGCATTGTGCTAGAGATGATTGAGTTTAGAAGGATGATAGGGAAAATGCCCTTGCCCACAAAGATTTCATAATTTGGTGAAAAGGGGGGTATATATCCAAGTAATAATAAAACATGAACACAGCAAAATGAACAACACCTTGTAAAATTACAAATGAGGAAGTGATTAATTCTTTTGGGGACAGAATGGAAAATGATTTCTCCAAGAAGACAATATTTAGGCTGACCTCAAAAGATTAATATGCATTTATTCAGGAGGCCACATTAGAGGAAACTGATGAGAAGGACAAAAGTAGAAAAACAGCCTCTGCACCTTGAGAGAGGTCTGGATAACCAGCTGGGGATAGGTGTTAATTTTGTATTGAAGAGCAATGGAACAAATTAATGCCACTGTTCATTCGAAAAAGGAGCATGGAAAATGGATATAAGCATAAGACATAGCAACAAATGCTTATCAATGTGGCATTGATATACTTTTTTCATAGAAGAGGAAATATGAATTTGGGGAATAATTTGAACTGGGGACAATTTATGTAGACAAACTGCCAGGTATGCATCTAACATATTGACCACTGTGGCAACAGATGAAGCTGACACCACTAAAAATGATCATTGTACAAGAGATTTTGAACGAAACATAAAGAAGAAACACTGCCTTGTCTAACCTCCCTTTTCTTGGTAAAGTTGGAGACATATTAAGTTTCTCAAGGAAAGTTGCTATGTAAATGTGGACTCAGAAGTTAACACCACCATCTGAGCAGAATTAGAAGAAAACAATAGAGAAATGGAGAGGCTGGTGTGAGTGTGTAGTTAAAGGGAAAGTCCAGAGTAGTCATGCCTAGATTAAAATGGAGATCAAGAGCAGCCATGAAGAACTGAACCAAAAAAAAAAAAAAAAGCAGTGGTTTAGAACCTAGAGATTTCCTTAGAGCTGATGTGGTGTGAATATTATTACATTTCCCCACTTTACTTCATAATACATAACAAAATGTTTCGCATTTAAGTGAGCCCTCATATATGCTTATTGCATTAATACACTAAAATTGACCCTAAATTATCTTGATATTCTTATATTTTTATTTAAACTTAGTGCATTCTTAAGGAAGAAAACTCCATTTGTGGGTATTCAGTAAGACCTCATGGGCTAAATTTCCTCTAGGTAACCCTCACTGTAGCTTTTTAATAAGTTTTATAGGGTTGACTATACTCTTTCTTTAGCTGTTTGTTCTGATAAAGTAGAATTTTTTTACTTATTTCATGAACAAAGATGAGCTATACAGAAGAAAACATAGATATGGAGAAGCATACAGTTTAAGTTCTCCATTAGATAAACAGCCCAGAAGCCCACATTTGTCACAATATGTGAGGCTTCTTATTAGAAAATATCTAGAATTTATAGAAAGTACTATTTAAAGGATTGTGTAGCTCAGAGTGAGAGAGAGGAGTAAGTCCCATAGCTGTCTTTTGAAGCAGTAAACACCTTTTATCTTGCATAAAAGGTTTGGCTTTAATAATGGTTTGGATAGTTTTGAAAGACTATGTGTCAGGTATCCCAAAAGAAGGAATATAAGTTTGGTTAACTCTTCAGTCATTTGAATCTTGAATCAACAGTCACTGTATCTTAAAGCAGCTTACTTGATTCATTTAAGCTTTTGGTTATAGTAGGGATAAAATCCCCAGATCTTTTGTTGTTCCGCATGCGATATGGAAGATTAACATACACTACTGTATTCTTCTCCCTAAGACATGCAGCAAACCAGAGAGGAAGGGAGGGAGAGAGAGAAAGTCTTGTTTGTGCTGCTATGAAAATGGGGGTGCATAGGTTATTTTGAATTGGTGTTTCAGGATTCTTAGGGTATAGTCCCAGCAGTGGAACTGCCAGGTCAAAATGCAGTTCCATTTTTAGTTTTCAGAGGAAATTCCACACTGTTTTCCACAGTGGATGTACCAGTCTGTATTCCCACCAACAATGTACTAGGGTTCCCTTTTCTCCACAACCTCACCAGCACTTGTTGTTGATTTGTTTATGATGGCCATTCTGACTGATGTGAAGTGGTATCTCATTGTGGATTTGATTTGCACCTCTCTGATGGCTAGTGATGTTGATTATCCTTTCATATGTCTGTAGGCCCTCTGTATGTCCTCCTTGGAGAAGTGTCTGTTCAGTTTCTTTGCCCATTTATTAATTGGATTGTTTGTCTTCCTGAAGTGGAGTCATATGAGTTATTTATATATTTTGGAGATGAAACCCTTGTCTGAAGTATCATTCGTAAATATGTTTTCCTATATGGTTGGTTCTCTTTTCATTTTGCTGATGTTTTCTTTAGCTGAGCAGAAGCTTATTATTTTGAAAAAAAAAAACTGGTACATTTACACAATGGAATACTATATAGGCAGCAGAAAGAAAGAAGGAGCAGCTATCCTTTGCGACAGCATAGGTGGAACTGGAGAGACTTATGCTAAGTGAAATAAGCTAGGCAGTAAAATACAAATACCATATGATCTCACCTATAAGTGGGACCTAATCAACAAAACAAACAAGCAGAATAGAACCAGAGACATTCAAATTAAGATAAACTGACCGTAACCAGAGGGGAGGTGGAAGATAATAATAGAAGAAAAGTGGGGGAAGGTCATCAAGGAACATGTGTAAAGGCCACATGGGCAAAGCCAGAGAGGGGTAGGATCGAGGGGAGGTGGGGATAGCTGGGGTAAGGAAGAGTGATGGGGGGAAATGGAGACAACTGTACTTGAACAATAATAAAGAGAGGGGAAAAAGAGTCTTCTATAATGAACAAAATGAGCCATAAAACATAGATCATGCAAAGTCTGGTCAGATAGATGCTTTTTTTCCTCTCATATTCGATTAATTCGAGTAATTATTTCTGCTTAATTGCTCCCAAATTGGAAGCTGAAAATTTTATTTACCTAATCTGTGGTTTTAGGTAGATATGTAAGAAATAGACCATTCTGAGAGGCCCAAGATGGTGGAGGAGTAAGTGGAAGCTACACTAACCTCCTTCCAGGACCAAACTGGAATTACAACTAAACTAAAGAAAAACCATTCTGAATAATCAACTGAACACTAGCTGAGGAGAAGCCTTATGACCAAGGATTTCTTCCTTAAGAGACTAGGATGGGAGTGCAGAATTGCAAGAGGGCTGACTGGGCTCAAATGGGTGGCAGCTGAAGTTCAGAGAAATATTTAGGTGGCTGGAGGGTTCCCCCTGTGAAGTGTGGAGTCTAAATCCAAAGCTGAGCTCCCCAACCCACAGCACCAGAAGTAGTAAAGGAATCCAAATATCATCCAGCAATGAAAAGCAGCAGAATTTCGGTCCACCAGGGAGAGATGGCTAGAGATGCAAGAGCCTCTTAAAGAGCTAATGCACAAAATTTCATTTGCAGCCACTTACCCTGGGCTCCAGCAGAGGGAGAGTGATGTGGACTAGAGATACGAGAGGAGAGTCAGGGGCTGGTGGCTCTGGGGAGACAGCTTAAGGGTCAGCTTCCAGGATCTTGTGCTCAGTCTTCCTCATACTCAGAAGCCATCTTTCTCAGGCAGAGCCTTCCTTTCCCTGTGGCTTCACCTGGGGGGAAACAATAGCCCCACCTGCAGGAATCACTCTCACACCACCTGTGGAGGAGCTTAAACCAGGCTTCAGAGTACACCTGGAGGCTATTCTGGAGATTAAGCCTAACAGCTAAGGTGGATTTCTGGGAGCTCTGACCTTAGCTGACCCACCCCTGGTCCAGTGTGAGTAAAAGACAGCCTTTGTGCACATCCTGTTTTTTTCTGCACACAACTCTGCCAAGCAGAGGGAGCCACATGCCGCTGACTGCTGACAGCTCCAAAGAGCGTGCTTAGAGCCAGTCACATCAGAGTCTACCATAGGCCTGCATCAGAGTCATTGCTGGTCTACCTAATACATAGAATCAAATACAAAGAAGCAACCAAAATGGGAAGACAAAAAAACAAAAACAAAAAAACCCCAACCAGATCCCAAAAGAAAGACAAGAACATCTCCAGAAGAGGAACTAAATGAAATGGAGGCAAGCATTTATCCGATATAGAGTTTAGAATAGTGATTATAAGGATACTCAACAGGATGAAAAAAGACATCAAAAATCTAAAAATCTACCAGTCAAAAATAAAGAATGCAATATATCTGTGATAAATAATACACTGAAAGGAAGAAACAGTAGGGTAGATGAAACACAGGATCAAATTTGGAAGACAAAGGTAGAAAAAACAACCAAGCAGAGCAACAAAAAGAAAAATAATTTTTAAAAAATGAGGAGAGCTTAAGAAACCTTTGGATGCTACATGAAGTGTTATAACATTCACACCATGGAAATTCCAGGAGAGAAGATGAGCCAGGGATTGAGAACCTATTTGAAGAAATAATGACTAAAAACTTCTCTAATCTGGTGAAGGAAAAATACACCCAAGTCCAGGAAGCTCAGAGAGACCCAAACAAGATGGACCCAAGGAGACCTGCACTGAGCACATCATAATTAAAATGGCAAAACATAAAAACAAGGGGAAAATCCTTAAAACTGCAAGAGAAGAGCAGTTAGTAATTTACAAGGGAGCTCCAATTAGACTGTTATCTGATTTTTCAACAGAAACACTTCAGGCAAGAAGGACATGAAATATTCAAGGTGATGAAAAGCAAGGACCTATAACCAAAGCTATTTTACCCAGCAAGGATATCATTTAAAATTGAGGGAGAAATAGAAGGCTTCCTAGACAGGAAAAAGCTAAAGGAGTCTCTTAACACCAAACCAGTACAAATGTTAAAGGGCTTGCTTTAAGAAGAAGAAAAAAAAAACAGGAAAATAGTCTAATAACAAAATGGCACTAAATATATATCTATCAATAATCACCTTAAATATAAATGGCTTAAATGCATCAATCAAAAGAACTAGGGTAGCTGAATAGATAAAAAAACAAAACCTGAATATGTGCTACTCCCAAGACACCCACATCAGATCAAAAGATGCACACAGACTAAAATTAAAAGGATAGAAAAAGATAATTCATACAAATGGAAAGGGAAAAAGGTGGCGTATTCATACTCATGTCCAACAAAATAAACTTTAAACCCAAGGTTATGATAAGAGATAAAGAAGGACAATACACAATGATATTCAACAAAGTGATATAACACTAATAAACACTTATGCACCCAACAGAGTAGCACCTATGTATGTGAAGCAAATCTTGATGGACTTAAAGGGAGAGAGAGAAATACAGTCATAGCCAGGTATTGTAATACCCTATTGACTTCAATGGATAGATCTTGCAGACAGAAAGTTAACAAAGAGACAGTGGCCTTAAACAGCACATGAGATCGGATGGATTTAATTGGTATCTTCAGAGCATTTTCCCCCAAAGCAGCAGAATATAATTTTCAAGTGCACATGAAACATTTCCTAGGATAGGCCATATGTTAGGACACAAAGGAAGTCTCAATAAATTTAAGAATATTAAAATCATATCAAGCATTTTCTGTGACTACAATGCTATAGAACTAGAAATCAATCACAAGAAAACTCAAAAGTACACAAAGACACAGAAGCTAAATAACATGTTATTAAACAAGGAATGGGTCAACAATAAGATCAAGGAAGAAATCCAAAGATATCTTGAAACAAATGAAAATGAGGACACAACAACCCAAAACATGTGGGATACTGGGAAAACAATCCTAAGACAGAAATTTGTAGCATTACAGACCTATCTTGAGAAACAAAAAAAAGCTCAAATAAACAATCTAACTTTATACTTAAAAGAACTTGAAAAAGAACAACGAACAAAGCCTTAAGTGAATAGAAGGAAGAAATAATAAAGATCAGAGCAGAAGTAAATGAATAGAGTCTAAAAAATATATACTAAAGATCAATGAATCCAAATGTGATTCTTTAAATATATGAATCCAAATGTGACATGATAAACAAGGTTGATAAACCTTTAACCGGACTCATCAAGAAAAAAAGAGAGGTACCCAAATAAATAAAAAATGAAAGACATTATGGATGGACCTGGGGAACATTATGCTAAGTGAAATATGCCAGTCAGAGAAAGGCAAGTACCATATGATTTCACTCAGATGTGGAACCTATTGTACAAACGGAACTAAGAAGCAAAATAGAGACAGACTCATAGATTGAGAGCAGGATGACAGCTGTTGGAGGAGTGATAAGATGTGGAGCAATCAAGCAAAAAGGAAAAAGAACTCATGGACAGGGACAACAGTGTGGTGATTGTTGGGGAAGGATATATAAGTGGAATATATGGTAATGGAAATAAATTTCAATAAAATGCAATAAAAATAAAATAAACTCTAGCATGCCTAGTAAATAAATAGGCCATCTCCTCCCCCCTTTTCTAGCCTGCCCTTCAGTTTTTCATATTTCTTTACTTTTGATATAATCTTATTTATAATATAGATTCCCTGTCCAGGGAATTTTAAGTATATCAATCAAACTTTATGCAATGGTAATGTCATACATCAGTCATTTCATAGGCTACATTCAGTGTTTTTAGTTTATTTTACATTGAAATTATCAAACTAATTTTATTGGAAAATATTTACATTGGTTTTTAAATTCAGGCCAAAGATAAAATTATTGATGCATGAGGTTGTCATTAGGTGTCCAGCTTAAGTTCTTCACCAGGTATGCTGAGATAGTGCTTAGCCTCATTGGATGGATGGAGCTGAGCCCTAAAAACAATCTTACAATAGAAAACAAGTAGATGGAATTTTTGCTTTAAGAGGATTATAGATATATTTGGAATGACTTTTTAACAAACTAGGTCAGTGATTAATACCTTATCTTATTTCCTTTGCCATAGCATTAATCAGAGATAATGCATATAGTATTTGTGTGGACAGAATCGATAATATTTTATATGTTACCCCTGACTTTGATTTTTTTCTTTTTTCAAGCTAACATTCAACAATTAAAAGAATATGACTATTGTCCAAGCACAATTTGGTTTAGAATGGCTGAGTTATAATAAATAAAAACTGTTTATTAGTATCTCACCTAAAAATGTATGAACCTGATACTGTGAATATAATCAAAACAAGGTAGAGTGATAATAAAAACAAAATAGAATGTTTATAGGTATTATATTGTTTTCAAGCACAAGTGATTCATAAATCTGAATTGTATTTCAATATCTCTATGTTACCATAGGTCTAGGAAAGACTGAAAAGTTGCCTGATATATTGCTGTGAGAACATGAACACATCTAACCTATCAGAAAGTGTCTTGGATAAGAGTCCAGTGGACTCTAGAATGATGTTTTCTGGGTTTGAGTCTCTGTTTTGTTATTCATTACCTGTGGACTAGAATAATTATTTTATATTGTTGAACCTATGTCACCATCTGTGAAAGAGACATGGTTATAAAGATGTTGTTAATATTATGGAAAATAATCCATTTAAATTGTCTGGACTCCAATGTCTAATAAGTAGATAATAGCTATTACTTTGTTGGGTATAAATCTTATATAAATGCCATAGCAGAGTAGATGCCCTAAAGCCACTTCTATTTCCTTAAGCTAAAATCCTTTGTGCTATGTAGGCTAATCTATTTCTACACAGCTTAAGTCAGTATCCTTCATATGTCAAAATTAAAACAAACAAAAAACTTTTTATACATGCTTATTTTCTCATAATTCTATATAAAAGTTATCATTACTCCTATTGTAGTTTTTACTGATCTATGTATGTGTTTGTAACAAGGCATAAATTGTTGCAATATTAATTTATTTGCAAAGGGAACTTACTTAATTCTAATATTTTGACCATAAAATAGTAGGAAAACAGAAAGAGGAGGAGGAGTCCATGCTTATACTTAACAGGCTAGGTGATTTGGACCGACATTTCTATCCAAAGTAAAATGTTGGTCCAGATGTTTTAGGATTTTTTTTAAAATAACTTTTGAGGTTCTCAGGATATGTTAGAAATCACACAGCATTAGTCTGAAGGATAGGTAAGTGGGCCATGGTAGATTTGTGTAATGTCATGAAACTGAGCTTAGCATTTGATTTTCTTTCAGGAAAAAAAAGTAAAAAGGATAAAAAAAGTTTAGAGCCAAGAAAAGTCGATTAGGCAATACTTTACTCATGAAAATGAGCTCCAAAAGACAATACTCTTGGAATAAGGATGAAACAAAATAAACCTGCTTCCTCCTCACAGAGATGTAGAATAATACAACACAGAAGTTGTAGTCATAAGCCTGGTAATTTGTGAATATGCAGTCATCTACAAAATTAGTATTACCTGAATATACTCAAAATTCTTTAACATCAGAAGTTCAGCTTAACATGATCCCAGGCTCATGGTTGTCCTAGGTATTTTGCAAAGACAGCATGAGTCATCTGTGATGGAATGCAGTTTATCTTTGGCCTTAAGAAATTTGTATTAATAAATTTTTGAGGAAAATAATAAAATCATAGAAAAAGTAAACATGTCAAGAAGCTACAATAAGTTAGATGTCAGCGAAACAATAAATAGCAGAATCAGACTTATAAATCTCCAAATTCTGAAATAATCAAACATATATTATGAGAAAACTATTTGAATAGATAAAAATCAAATTAGGAAATATTTATAGAAAAAATAAACTATAAAGTATGAGCTAAAAGTAACAATATTTGAAATTAAAAACCCAATGTGCATGTTTAAGGATTCATTGGACACAGACAAAGAGATAGCTAGTGAGTTGGAAGACAGATCTGAAGAAATCATTTTAAAAGAAGTACAGAGAAACAAAAGTCTGGAAGAAATATGAGAAAGGATAAGAAACACAGAAGATAAAGTGAAAGGTTTAAATAGTTATACAGAAAGAGCAGTGAAAATGTGGAAATAAACAATATTTGATTATATATTGCCTGAAAATATTTGATAACTAATGAAAGTCCCTGATAAATAGATGTAAATATCCAAAGGATCTTAATCAGGAGAAATAAAAGTGAATTCCCATCAATAGATATTGTTTTGAAAGACAAGTACATAACAACCAGAGGGAGAAAAATACAGAGTTCTCTAAAGGAGTAGCAGCTGATTTCTCAAAAATGGAGAAATATGGAAAAACATTGATGATTTTCTGCATGCCCTGACAGCAAATAATTTTGATGTAGTTTTTTATACCCAGCAAAATTATCTTAAAAGAATGAAAGTGAAGTAATCAGCTCTCACCATCAGGGGAAAGAAAAACAACTCAGGTGTTTTCTTGTCTACTTAATCTTTAGTTATGCTTTTGATAGATGCATATCTTTATTATAAACATATTTAAAGATTTAAATTCTGACATCAAGGATATGAAAGTTCTCATCATAGAAATTTGTAGTATATAATCACAGTCATTATAAGTTGAATTAGTTAATATTCTTCTAAAGGAAAACAAAATTCTAGAGCAGAATCCAAAAGATTTGTTATCCTTCCTGACAACTCCAAATCCCCATGAAATATTTCTCTGTTTCTTCTGGTTGGTGTGATAAGCTACTTTAGGAATAACAACATTAGGATAAAGGTCACATATACATGCCTAGTATAGACCATCTCAATAACACCTAGAACATACTATTAAGCAAAGAGCAAGAAATGAGAGTATAATTAAATCAGAATGAACATGTAACTATTATAGAAAAATCTACTTCAGAGGTTTTATTGTACTGCCATTGAAGACTCACTCATAATTTGTTTTCTCTAAGGGGAAAGGCAGCAGCACACTTACTGTAGACTTACCAGTACATTTACTTTAGACCATGCTTTTACTGACATTAACCCATGTGACTTTGTACTCATTTATATTCACTTTTCCTAAAATGGGCTGTTATTAACAGAAAATGTTCTGTAGCACCTTCAGACATTCTCAGAATTTGAAGAGCTTCAAATATAGTAATGAGTAAAGGGGGGAAATCTGTAAGTTCAGAAATTTCCTCTGAGACTTGTAAACTATGCATTAGAAGTGAGCAGTTGAAACATCATGAATTTTATTATGCTCCCCAAATTATCCTGAGCCTTATATTTTAGCTGATTTACATTCATGCTGTCTTCAGGGAACAATAACAAATTTAGTCTTGCTCATATCTGGGCCCAGATTGTATGGTGCATGCTGTAAAAGTTGCTTAGTTAACGTAAAATAAGCAGAACACTAAATTATTATTTTATAATTTGCTCTCTATTTCTAAAGAAAAATGGTCGCTTAACTGTAATATTTATACAAAGCTTCTCCAAGCTTTTATTTTCCTGTTAAACATTTCTTAATATTTATCTTTTTCCATATTTTACTTTCCCACATAATCAAAAGAACACCTAATGCTAAAATTGCATCAATTTATTTTTAGTTTATAAATTTCTTTATCTATCTACCTACCTACCTACCTACCTACCTACCTTAAGATTGTGCCTTGATAGTATTATTGTTTTAGAAAAAAGCGTATCTTTGTCACAGAAGGAGATTTGACTTTGGGTGGTAAAAACACAATGCAATACACAGAGAATGTATTATAGAATTTTACACTTGAAACTTATATAATTATATTAACCAATGTCACTCCAGTAAATTTAATAAAAATTTTAAAAGCATATCAAACACATACATTGGCATTATATAGTAAAAAGTTTAAATTAGTTTATTAGTCAACAGATCATATATAGTGTATATATTTTTACTTATTTCTAGGAAGAACATCATGCAAAATAAAAAGGTCAACATTATACA
This sequence comes from Phyllostomus discolor, assembly GCF_004126475.2. Taxonomy (NCBI): domain Eukaryota; kingdom Metazoa; phylum Chordata; class Mammalia; order Chiroptera; family Phyllostomidae; genus Phyllostomus; species Phyllostomus discolor. The sequence goes on along the minus strand of NC_040903.2, from coordinate 140,425,652 downwards.
AAGTAAACAGTCCCAATTTTTCAGGTTCTTCTTTTCTCTATCCTCAATAGCATATATTCCAATCACATGCAAAACAAAAACAAACAGACAAAAAAGCCCTCTGGCTTTGTTTCCTTACAGAAGAGGAAACAGTGAACACTGGGGATGTGACATAGGGCCTTGTTTCAGTGTTCAGCTGTCAATTTTTCCCTACCATCCTAAAGTAATAGATTGATTTTCCAACTGCAGGCCAAATAATGTGTGAGTCACACTGTGATGTGTCTCTCAATGTTTTAGAATCACAACGAAAATCTCTTCAGTATTTTGCCTTGGAATTCTATGACTGCTCATGTAATATTCTGAATATTTGTTGGGTAGGCCAGGAGATAGGCCCAAGAGAAACCATTCAAATAGTAATGGCAATAGGGAAGTTATAACTAAGTAATATAATTCATAATTAATATAGGACTTTCCTTTTGTTGGTATGTTTATAAGTTTTGATCCATGTTTTTGAATTTTTTGAAGATTATTGAAAACAACAAAGAACTGCAGTGTTTAAAATTCAGTGTATGTAAGGTCTGAGTTTTTTTGAGGTACATCCTTCAATCTGACTTTCTAACCCATTTAATAATGTTCTCAAGACCAACATTTATTATTCTGACTACAACTCTCTCCAAACAATATAAATACTAATATCTTTATGATCTCACATAACTAATAGAAATAATGTGTACAGTTATTTAATGAAATCTAAGACCCTTACCTGATGATCAACATTAGAATGTTAATGTTAGTTGAATGCTTACTATGTGCCAAATATTCTAGGAAGCACTTTATATGAGAGTAACATTAATCTCTCCTTTGTACTAATGAGGAAGATGCTATTTAAAGTACTTAAAGACCTTGCCCAAGGATACTGCATCAGCTACTTAGTGCTCAAGACTGAATTTGAATTTGTCTGATTTCAGATTTTATGTTACCTTGTACACTCTTCTCTCTTTCAAGATGCTATGAAATATAAGGGAATAGGTTTGCGTATTTGATCTGAATAGGATAGTATGTGTTGTTAAGATCATTTAATAGCAAGTACAACTGATTTCTCAAGGTGTGTTTTCTTCTGGTCTGAAATTACAATGCTCACTCTTTCTGGCATAACACTTTGGTTGACATCTTAGCAATTGTTAGCATTCTTGCCAGATATCAGTTTGTTATCATATAACATATCCTCCCTATCTCATTGGGAGCATAGAGCAGATGCTTGCTGTCATCCATTCTCTATATATGACTGGTTCATGTTTAGCTAAATTGTGGTGAATATCACTTGAGAACTGCTGTGGTGGCTGCATTTCAAGACCTGTATATAATCTTACTTACAATTTAATATTTAGCAGAGCACCTAGATGAAATTGTTGAAACAAATCAAGAAAATATCCCTGGTTGGGTAGCTCAGTTGATTAGAGTGTCATCCCTATATGCCAAGGTTGCAGGTTCGATCTTGGGTCAGGACAGACACAAGAAACAACCAATGAAGGAATAAATAAGTAGAACAGCAAATTGATGTTTCTCTCTCTCTCTCATCTCTAATCAATAAATTTTTAAAAAAGAAAAAAGAGATCATATGTGCCCATGTAATCTTTAAGTTTTTTCATCTTATAACATATGGTACCTCAAATTAGTTCTAAAGAGGTTAAGCTTGACCTTGAGCTAGAACACAATTGAAATACCTGCTTAATGGTTTGTTATTGAACACTGTACTTTTTTACATATAATTTCTGATATTTTTAATCATCTGGGTTACAATTGAGAAGTTCACTTAGATTAAAATTGGCAACAAAGTTTTATGTAAACATACTTTTAAGAGATCATTTTTACTAATTTTGAATATTTGCATTAAATCCATAAAGGATAGATGTTCACATTGCTTTAACAAATATTTTAAATGCAATAAGATATTTAAAATATGAATTAATAAAGACCTAGTTTCTGAAAAAGTAATTCCCTTCTAATTTCTTTAGAAACACATGAGAACACTTAATAAATGACTTGATTGAAATGTATTTATTGTACATTTCTTATATTGTATACCTATTGCATATAGCAGGCATACCTATATGTAGATTATGGAAATTTCATGCAAGGTAAATGTTTTTAGATCAGTAGCGGAACTCCAGATGTAGATGGATTTTGATATATTTCAGAGGCAAATGTGTCTTGAAATTAAATATGTTATTTGAAGAAAACATACTTATTTTATGTAGGAGAGAAGCCTTTTTTTTAATTTCCAAAGTTCAAGTTTGAATTTTCTTCTGTTCATTTAGTTCCCAGCAGGTGTCTCTATATAGCAGCTTTACTCAGAAAGAACAAGATGACAAGAACTAATTGTACAAAAAAGAAAATAATGAAACACAGTACAGAAATGAACTGGTTAAAGAGTGCATCTGTGTTGATAATATAAAGTCAAAATACTTTAAAGATATGTGCTACTCATAAGTAGTTGTAGAGAATATTTTGGTTTATTTCTTGATTTTATTTTTTAACCAACTTTTTTCCAGAAGAGACCCAGGAAAATCTTTAAAGCAGCTTATACTATACTGTGTGCAACCTAAATACAAATATGGACCTTCTCTAACAGGACACTCATTGACATTTTTGTATCTTGATCTGATAACCTCTTCATCATTGTGAATGAAACCTAAATGAAGTAGGGCTGAAACCTTTGCAGTGATCATAAACAGTCATTTAAAATTCATAGTGGACAGTGGATAGGTTAAAAAAATGGAAAGAAGATATAAAGTAATATTACACAATGATATAATTTATCCAGTTTTCCTTGATGATTGCCAAAGTCACTCTGTTCTATTTAGAATATGTCAAAGAATGGAGATTTTTAATGCTTAACTGTCAGTATGTAAGCTTTTTAAACAAAAAAAAATTATGCTTTGATGGATCTCAGTTGAATTTTTACTCTACTCTAAATGGAATAAATAATTTTAACTTTACCTATAAAAGGAATTAAGCACTATCCTCCATTTTTATTCTAATAGCATATTGAGTGCACCACAGCATTCTGAGATGAATAACTAATGAAATCAATACATACTTAAAATTTCAAGTAACATTAACTAGGTAGGTTCTAAGTTAAACTTAAATTTTAGCATGTAGGGTGTCTATTACCAAGCAAGTAAAAATTCAGCCAGTTAAAAAATGTATGTAAATTATGAATATACAACATATAATGATAAAAATTATATAAATGTATTCATTTTATAAAAAGGTAAACAGATAAAGTTTCCAATTGGATTGATATTAAGGTCAAAGTTTGCCATACTTTTATATTTATTGGAATTTTCAGTACATGAGTAGAAATTTTAATACTTCAGAACAAAGAATGTTACAAATATATGTGAATATTTTGGACAATTAGAGAAACTATGGAATAATTATACTCAATTTGGTCTCATTATATATATATAGAGAGAGAGAGAGAGTCTTTTTTAATTTCCAAAGTTCCAAATATACATATATTTTATTCTTACCATTTCAGAAATAGATATGTTGCACTGTAAGGATACTAAAGAAATCCTTCAGGCTGCCACCACACTTTCAGAAATGGACAGAACTTTTCTAACTCATTTTATGTGATAATCTCCCCAGACAATCTCTTTAGAAATTATTAGATAATATCTTCTGGTTTAAGATGATGGACTGACAATTCATTTACCATTCTTTTAAAGTCTCTAAATGATTAGAACAAAATTACAAAAGCAAGCTGATAACAAAAATCAAGAAAGGGAATAGAGAGAAGACAAAACTTGAGAATTCCCAGGAAAAAGGAGAATGACTACATTCTCCTTGTTTTTTTTTTTTTTTTTTTTTTTTTTTTTTAAGAAATCAGGATAGATAAGCTATATCACAAGAATAAGTATGGTTTTGTCTAGTGGAGCCAAGGAGAAGTTCCAGGTTCTGAGTCAACAAATTAAGATAAAGGTCATATGGTAACAAAAAGGGAATTTATAAGGGAAGGGATTTCATTTGTCTTATTTACTGCTGTAACTCCAGCATCTAGAATTGTACTTGACACATAAATTATTCTATACATCATATAGAGTTTTATTCCTGGAAGGGTAAGGAGAGTCACCTTTCTTTTATAGTTCTTTTTCTCACCTGATGACTAACCATTCTACATGTCACAAATACTCTGCTCCCACTCCACTCGACCTTCTGATGGATCGTGGACATTCTCCCACATAACCACAAAAATCAGGAAATTTAGCCCATCTTATACTCAAGAAATATAACCTTGATACAATAACATTATTTTATACTCTTTTTATACTTATTCTCAGAAGATATCCAAAAATGTCTTTTAAATCTCTGACATAGATATAATCAAGGGTCACCCACTGTATCTGATAATCATGTCTCTGGTATTCTCAGAAGATATCCAAAAATGTCTTTTAAATCTCTGACATAGATATAATCAAGGGTCACCCACTGTATCTGATAATCATGTCTCTGGTATTCTCAGAAGATATCCAAAAATGTCTTTTAAATCTCTGACATAGATATAATCAAGGGTCACCCACTGTATCTGATAATCATGTCTCTGGTCTTCCGTAACCTGGATCAGTACCCCTACAATTTAATATTTCTATATTTGGTCATTGAGAATATTGACCTTTTTAAAGAACCTAGGCTAGTTGTCATGTTGAATTTCCCATTATCAAAATTTGATTATTTCCTCATGATGAGATGATATGATCTATTTCACAGTAACATCGTATCAGGAAGCACATATAATATGAGTTTGTCCCATTGTATGGTAAGTTTAAAAACTTGGTTAAGAAGTAACCAAAGTACTATCCATTGCAAAGGTGAATTTTCCCCAAAATGAATAAATATTATAGGGAACAATATATTTAGACCGCTTAAATATCTTTTTCCTCATAACCTTTAACCCAATTGTTTTCACATCTATTGATGGTGTTTATCTGGATGAATATTTTACTGTGGATACAGTCAGCTCTTCATATCCCCAGGTCCCACATCTGTAGATTCAACCAGCTGCAGATCAAAACTATTTTTTAAAATATGTTGTTGCTAATGTGTGCCATGTAAATGGGCCTACAATGGTTGTGTCTATAATGAACATGTACAGACATTTTACATCTTGTCATTATTCCTTAAACAATACACTCTAACAACTATTCACATAGCATTTACATTGTATTAGGTAGTAGGAGCAACCTAAGGATAATTTAAAATATATGGGAGGTTGATGGTTTCCTTTGCTGTGCAAAAGCTTTCTAGTTTGATATAGTCCCATTTGGTTATATTTTCTTTTGTTTCCCTTGCTTGAGGAGATATATGAGAAAACATATTGCTACAGGCAATGTCTGAGATTTTACTGCCTATATTTTCTTGTAGGATTTTTATGGATCTGGATCTAAAATTTAAGTCTTTAAATTTTGCTAGCAATCATCTACAAAGATGAAAATTTTTCTCTCATGTAGGCACTTGGACTTTTACACGGCACTTGTAGCAATATTAGGTGATTGAGGGCAAACATAATATGCAGGGAAGTCCTTTTTCTCAATGGAGTGTCATGGTAAAAATATATTTAAAGGATTACATAAATACAACAAGAGAAAGATACAAAAGAAAATTTGGTAAATTTTATTTCATCAAAAAACATTCTGCTCTGTGAACATACTATTAGGAAAACAAAAATAAAAGCCAGGTACTGGGAGAATATATATGCAAAACACACTCATAATAAGAAGCATAATTGGTAGGTACAAAGCAGACAGGGGGAGGTTAAGAATAGTATAGGAAATGTAGAAGCCAAAGAACTTATATGTTTGACACATGGACATGAACTAAGGTGGGGGAATGATGGTGGGAGTCAGGATGCAGGGCAGAGAGAATAAAGGGGAGAAAAAAATGGGACAACTATAACAGCATAATCAATAAAATATAAAAAAAATGTATCCATAATATATAAAGAATCCAAAATACTTAATAAGAATAACTGATAAGAAAACAAACTACCAAATAAAAAATGGCCAAAAGATTTGACAAACATTTCACCAAAGAATACATGGATGACAAATGAGCCAATTAAGCAGATATTTAAAATTAGTAGTCATTGAAGAAATACATATTGAAACCATGGGATGCCATTACATACCTATTAGAATGGCTAAAACAATACCAAGGCCTTGCAGGAATGCAAAGAAACTGGAAATCTCATACATTGCTTGCAAAAATAAAAATGATATGGTCATTTTTGAAAACAGTTGGGAAATTTCTTATAAAGTTAAACTTATCATATGACTCAGTAATTCTACTTCTAGGTTTACCCAAGGATATGAATACTTAGGGTCACACAAATACCTGTATGCAAATGTATGTGGTCATGTCATTTATTATTGTCAAAAACTGAGAAAACCTAAATGTTCCTCATCTGCTAAATGGATAAGTAAATAGTAGCATATCTATACAATGGAAAATTACTCAGCAATAAAAAAGGAACAAACTAATAATATATTCAACAACATGGATGAATCTCAAATGCATACACTATGTGACAGAAACCAGACAGAAGAAGTTATATACAGTATGGCCTATCTGTATGGAATTCTCAAAAGTAAATTACGGGAACAGAAAACCAATGTGTTTGCCCTAAGCCAGCATAGTAGCAGGGGTTGACTCTAAAGGGCAGCAAGAGGAATTTTTTTTAAGACAGTAAAATACTTTTGTGTCTTTATTGTGGGCATGGTTATATAACTGTGTGCATTTACCAAAATTCATAGGTCTGTAAATCAAAAAGAGTAAAATTATTGTGTATAAATTTAAAATGAATAAATTCATAAAATAACAACAATAAAAGTCTAATGAGAAGCAATGAAAAAAATGAGTGACACAAATACAGAAACTTAAGGCATAAGTGCAAATTATCTCCCAGGACTTTAGATCCCAGCTTCCATGTTATGTCCTCAAGAAGACTTCCCTGACCATTGAGTGTAAAGTGTCTACCTATCATTCTTTGTTCCAACCCCTTAATTTAATTCTCAGCCTTGCACTTATTTCTAATCTGTTTTCTCATTTATTTATTTTTAAAATAATGTTTTAAAATCTATATTCCTATGTTACAATGTGAGCTCCATGAGAACGGGGACCTCTTTTGTCTTGTTCGTAACTATGAATTTAAGATTAAGAAGAACACCTAGCATAGAGAATCACTCAGTACATATATACTTGTTAAGTGACTGAGTGAGAATAAAGTCAGCCTTTGAACTTCAAGGCTAGAAAGCAAAATTATTTAATGAACTGACTATGTCATGTAAGAAATATTGATTGAAATGAAAATAACAGGTGGAAGTGTTCAAAAAGCCATGCATTTTTTACTAAATATTCATTTATTACTATTAATTGGGAAGTAAATAATAAGGGATAAAATTGACTAAAATATTTAATTACTATATTGGAAAAATAGACAAAAATAAAATATAAAAAGAGTTTGAATTAAAAGTTCAAGGTCAGTAAAGAAAAACACAGTTAATTTAAAACCATATGCAAGATGAAAGAAAAGTCTGTGGGATTTTTGCAGAGTTGAGGCAGCAGCCACATTATGTAATTCACACATACTTGGAAGAAAAGCAGTTAGCCTCAGGATGGTCACAAATATGCTAGACAATATAGCTTAGGACACCAGTCAACTCTCCACATTAATATGAAGTATCATCAGAAGGACTTGATTGCATATCCTGGACTTAAGCATAAGAATAGGTGACACCATAGGACCACCCAATTAGGAGTCTCTCATTTATTTATTTGTGACATTAAAGGGGGGGCAAGAAATCTTGGATTTGGGTTATATGTAACAATGCAAATCTAAGCTTGCTTATTTGAAAACATCTGGTTTTATACATGGACATTTTTTTTTTCTCAGTGACCTATCTCTGTCAATATGATTGTGAAAAAATTATAAGGAGCAGATTGATGTTTTGATTCCTCTACCTAACAATATCACTTTCAGGAGTGACTCTTAGATGGGAAATCTGAGAGTTTAATCTCTGGTCATCTTAGTTAGGAAATTGGGATTGTAGTAAACTTGAAAGAACATTGTTGTAACTGGACTGCTTCCACTATTTCCACTATGACTTTTTGCCAAGGTTGAGACTGCCCAGCCTTAGGAGTTAGAGCAGGGGATTGTTAGTATAATCATTATCACTTAGCTGAATATGAAAACTGACTCATTTCAGGGATTTTTATATTTTATAAGATCCAAATGAATGAAATGACAATCAAGAACACCGTGTATGAATATTAAATATGACCTGCTTTAAGTCCTTCTTAAACAGATACTTGTTTTCTCACCCCTTGTCTTTTATTTCAGAGGCATTGATGGTATGTGTGTAGTACACCTGGCCCTGGGGCATTTATTGGCAGCTGGGGCATTTATTGGCAGCTGGGGCATTTATTGGCAGCTGGGGTCTTTGGAAACAAGTATCACCACTCTAGCCACTTACTTGTTACACTTTTTACATACCACTTTTGACAAGGCTCTGAATATCTATTTTTTGTAGTTTAACTATTACTGTTTGTTTATTTATTTATTGTTGTTCAAGTACAGTTGTCTCCATTTTCCTGCTACCTCTTCCCCCTGCCCCACCCACCCACACTTCCCTAAAAGTAATAATTTTGCAACAAGGGAAAATAACATGAAATGCTTTGCAAATTACTTAGTTCAGTCTTTTTCTACATAAAAAGTAAAATGATAGCTTAGGGTTGGGTTAGAAGAACTTCCCCCCAAGAAAGGAGAGATGCTGAACTGTTTAGATGTTTGAAAGGAGAAATCTCTCTAGCAGAGAGCTGGAAAGTGTGTGATTACTTTCAATATAGGTCAGGGTTGTGTTAGAGTAGAGATTAAAGGGGATAGTTTCCTTAAAACAGAGTTTGGTCTGTGCCTTGTGGAGTTTCTAAACTTCAAACTTAATAAAATCAAAACAAATCCTGTCTAAAAGTGAAGACTGGCCTGTTATTTTGACAATGTTAGAAGAATAATATCCAGCCCTGGCTGGCGTAGCTCAGTGGATTGAGTGTGGGCTGTGAACCAAAGTGTCGCAGGTTCGATTCCCAGTCAGGGCACATGCCTGGGTTGCAGGCCACGGCTCCCAGCAACCACACATTGATGTTTCTCTCTCTCTCTCTCTCCTCCCTCCCTTCCCTCTCTAAAAATAAATAAATAAAATCTTAAAAAAAAGAAGAAGAAGAAGAAGAATATCCAAGGGTTCTATGATATCTCTGGAAAACAAAAGACAAGACAAAGGAAACCAATGATGCCTCAGATACAATTCTTTATGTCTCTTTATATAAAAACTACAAAAGTCAAAGGGAGAGTTCACTTTAGAACACAGTCTCATATGGCACTGAACATCAATCTGAAGTAAAAAGTAAAATTTTAAAGGGAGTTTGAACCCATAAAGAAGAACCTTGATTAATATTTTTTTTTTTAAAAAGCAGAGGAAAACAAATAAAAAATAGAGGGAATAAAAAGCAATGACTAACATTTTAGAAGATAAATATTTCACATTTTTTTAAAATAAAGAGTTAAAATTACAGGAGAAAATCTAAACACAGAAATAATATTTAAGAAAGAATAAGAATGCTTTTAGTAGGATTTTACTTGTTGAAATTACATCAAGAAATTAGAAAACTATGGGCTATTAAATGAGCAACATATATACATTGTTATAACCACTATTCATCATGTAAGCTAATTATTCCTTTCAATATTTTTACTTCCATAATATTAGAAATTATTGCTGTAGCAAGTATTTAAATAGTACTATGTGTATGTTCTTTTTATGAATAGCATGCCAAATATTCAAATGGCAAAGCTACCTTGGGGATTATGTGGTTAAACCTGTGTCTTTTATAAAGACCAGAAGCTTTGGAGCATTAATGGATGATACACTGTATCTTATAGACATATAGGTAAATTAATAAGCACATGTTCAATTTAAGTGAATAAAAAGAAAAATATTGAAATATGTGTCAAGTATATTTATGTATAAAGGGATTTATGTATAAATTCTCTTGAAAAGTAGGCACTGATCTTTACTTTCTTTGACTTTTTCTGTACGAAGCTATGCTTTATTCCCTATAAAATAAAGAAAACATATGCACCAGCATTTCCTACCACCAGTGGATACTAAGAGTTAATTTATTGGCACATTTCATGCAAAATTAATAAGAATGGAAAAGAAATAAGGGGCTGGGTGTATAAAATTTTCCTGTTCGGCTACTACCTGATATTTTGCAGGCCTAGTCATAATATCTTTTGAGTATAGAGCAGGGCATAGGGCATGTTTATAGCTATTAAATATTTATACTCAAAAAAGAGAAAGTAAGTTCTTAAGACCACTGTTAGAAACTTTCAAATTTGGAAGTTAAAAAAAATAAGAGAGGCTTTAAGAAGCAGCGGTGTTTGTTTATGGTTTTATTCTTCCGAGAGGTAAATTAGATGTAGAGTGGACCTGTGAGAGGAGTGTGGGAACAGGACTCAGTGGGTCTGCAGAGGGGTAAACTTGCAGCAAACTAGTGCAAGTCCTTAGTGGAGGTTTCTCTCTAAGCAGCAGATTTCTTGTCTTAAGAAAGATTTTATCTACACTGAGTATCTAAACTGCTTAGTATTATGGATAACAATAATATAAATGAATAATGTAAATGAAAACATCTTGTACATTCTAAAGTACTACAGTATATTCAGAATAAATCAAAAGATAACACTGATTGTGTAGTTTTGCTAAGAGACTGCAGGCTTCATCATGCAGGCTACAGCATTTCAGATGTCTGCTCAGAGAAGCTAAAGCACTTTAATTAAGGGGGTGTATATTGTTCTTGTGGTCAAGAAGGGAAGCCAGGAGTCAAGGCCACAGAAGACACAGAAAACATCATATCCAAAGTATGAGACAAGCTGTTAATAGGAAATTATTTATAGAGTCATGAGCCAAAAGAAACAGGAAAAAGACAAGGAATCTATCACCTGTGGTGATGAATGGTTCTGAGGGAGGCTGTTGACAATTGGAGGGCACAAAAGGCACTTTGTTGTGCTTATTTTATGACCCTGAGTCTGGAGTCTGATGAATTAAAGGGGTAATACTGTTCTGGGTGACATTTAAGAGAGAATACCTCTAGGCGGTAACTTTCATATTAACCCTCATAAGGTTGGTGCCATTCTACCCTTTACAGCAGTACTAGATATGTTATTACAGTGTGATGAAAGGATATAACAACCTTTGCATAATTGATGGTTATAGCAGTGTGGCCTATCAAACCTTTTTTTGTTTCTTTTCGGACTCTTTGGGAAGGCATCATACATAGAGTCACCTGTAAAGTTAAAAATTATCTGTATCCCATCAAGTTTATTCTTCAATGCCACAAGCCAATTAATTTAGTCTTGTTGTGTGTTTGTTACAGTAAAGCATAAAATTAACCAAAAAAAGTCAAATCCCTTTTTTAAAATTCAGATTCCAATAACTACACACTTAAAATACACAGTATTGTATTTTTATACGATGAAAAACATGTTCACAAAGTAGCTCTTACATTAAAATTATTTGTTGTTACCAATCACATGATATTAATAAAACAGTAAATGAGTTAAAGAATTAGAGTGTGCGTGCTCCTGGAGGACATATACAGAAGGTCAAGGCAACATATGCTGCCCTCATACCAAAAAAAAACTTTTAATTAATATTAGATTAAACTAAATGCAATTTTATTTTCAGTTTTGCACATATTCATTTTTTTACTTTTACTTTTAGAAATTAACATTCAGAAAAGTGGACTTTTTGCATAAAATTGTATGAAGTTTAATACATATTGTATCAGGATATATATTTCCATAACTACCAAAAATTACTCTGAACCATTCTTTTATAGTCACACACTCACTCCTGATCATTGGCAACCAAAACCCTATGACTGAGCTTTTGTCCTTTCAAGAACGTTATGTAAATGAAATTATACAGTATGTAACCTTTCAAGATTGGCTTTTTCACTGAGCATAATGCCTTAGGGATTTATCTAAATTGTTGGTTGTATCAATAGTTCCTTCTTTTTATTGGTAAGTAGTTCTGGTGAATGAATGTGCTGCCATTTGTTTATGCATTTACTCATTGAAGGATATTTGGGTTGTTTTTGGGTTTGGTGATTATGAATAGAGTTGCTAAAAATGTTTGTGTATAGATTTATGCATGAATAATTTTCATATCTCTGGGGGAAATATATATCTGTAGGATTGCTGGGTGATATGATGTATGTTGAACTTAATGACAATCTACTGAGTTATTTTTCTAAGCACCCACACTATTTTGCATTCCCAGCAGCAATTTATGATCATTCCAGTCCTCCTTATCCTCATCAACATTTAGTATTGTCAGATTATTTTATTTCAGTTATATCTCATTTCAGTTTTAATTTGAATTTCCCCAGTTATTTTGAGTGGATGTTCTCATGTTGAACATCTTTTCATGTGTTTATTTTCCATCAATAAATCCTCTTTAGTGATATGTGTGTTCAAGTCTTTAGCCATTTTAATATTGGGTCATTTTATTACTTTGAATGTAGAGAGTTCTTAATATATTAGAGATACAAGTTCTCGGTCAGATATATGCTTTGCAAATATATTCTTCTAGTGTATAGTTTGTCTTTTTATTATCCTGATGGAGACTTACATGAAACAAATTTTTTAAATTTTAAAGAATTCCAATTTATCATTGTTTTCTTTTATGGAATGTGTTTTCATGTCATGTTGACTTTCTCCTATGTTGCCTTTAAAAGTTTTTCAGAATTACATTTTATATTTAGATCTACCATCCACTTTAGTTACCTTTTGTATATGAAGAGATCTTTAGGTTAAGGGGGTTTTTTTGTTTGTTTTTTTGCATATGGTTGTCCAGTTTTTCCAACACCATTTGTTGACAGAACTCTCCATTTTTCATCAAATTTCCCTTTGTATGTTTGTCAGAAGTCATTTGGCTGTATTTGGATGAGTCTATTTCTTGACTCTTTTTTTCCCTTGACCTGTGTGTCTACCTTTTTTCCAATACCACAGTATCTTGATTACTGCAGCATTATGTTAAGTTCTGAAATTAGTGCCATTCCTCTCACTTCATTCTTCTTCTCCAATGAAATTTTTGCTATTCTGTTTCTTGTGCCTTTTCTAATAATTTTTTAGATTTAGCTTCATAGGTGAATTCTGTTTGAACTTCTAATTTCACTTTTTTATTTTTCTAAACCTGGTTCTACATGAAGTAAATTGACTACAGAAACAAATGGGCTAAAAACACATCCCACAATTTTACAGAGACAGGAAACTTGAATTCTTACCAATGAGATAAAAGTTCAGTCATATTTATAAACCTAATAATATGTTAAAGTGACTTTTAAAGGCTACACAGAGGTATTAGAGTTTATTCCCTGATAATATACTATAGAGTGGTTGTATGAAATGTGGAAGAGTTGTTTTTTAAAAAGGGAAAAGTATGAAACACATACATTAAAATATAAAACTCTTGTTAATAACTGAAAAACATAAACATAAAAATGTTTAAAAGTACTCTAAGCTTGGAGGGTACAGGGCAGAGGGGAAAAATGGAACAGCTATAATAGCATAATCAATAAAATATATTAACATTTTTAAAATAAAAATAAATAAATAAAAGTACTGTAAGCTCATAGGGAGCTTATGTGTATGAGAAGAGCGGAAGGAATAAGAAAATGAGAGTCTTCCAGTAAACTAGCTGAGGAAAAGTACTAGCCATTGCAGCTGCCAAATCAAACAGGCATTTGATGACCAAGAACAGCTTTGGGAACATTGCTCCCATTACTGCATTGGAACCCTTAAGTAACTTGCAGAGGTGATATGATGTTTCTCTTCACCACCCCCAGGAGATCTCTAAATGGAACAACAAGTGCTTTCTCTAAGGAAAATTATTAAGGGAAGAGAAGGGTGTTTAAAACAGTAAAATACACAAGTAAAAATGGCCAAATTTGTATTTTCTGGACTGTTTCATCTTCTAGCTGTGATTCTGCTCAGTCCATGTGATGGTTTACTAGACAGACTGGCACATCTACAGCAGAAATGCATTAAAGAAATATGCAAATCCATCTCTGGAGAACCAAAAGTAACAAATATTAGGTAAGCTCCCAGGTACTTTAAATTTCCCAGTACAGTAAAGCTTATTTTACATTTTGTTCTAATATATCACACCTTCACACAAATTTTCTGAAAGTCAATATAGGTATAATTTTTTGATAAGGAATATTTTCTATATCATGTAAGAAGCATACAAAATTTTCCCCCCTCTAAATAGTACCATAGTACATGTACAAAAATCTCCAGACAACAATAAACTTCATCCCTGGGGTTTTTCTAACCCCTTCTTATTTTTCAGTGATTAATTGGAAAGGGAGAACATATAGGCAACTAAGTTACATTTCTAGGTGCCTGAGTTTCTATCAACAGTACAGTTTTTTGATGAAACACCTAGTAAATATCAACAAGGCAAACTCTGAATTGTTACCTGGCACCCTTCCACCAAAAAGGATTTCTGCCTCCTTTTTAAGATTGATTCATCTCTATTTCACAGAAATATAGCACTGAAATATTTGAGGCACCCACTCCTCTGAGGTCACTAGGAAGCGAAAGAACAAGACCACACCATATAAAAGAAAATTGTGTCACCTTCTCAGCAAATAAAAGTTCAGTCTCAATTTCATGCTGAAGTATGAACTATATAGTCTCTGAAGAGACAGCCAGTTTGGCTTGTTATAGCAGGATTTGTAACTGTGGAGGTGGAAAAGTTTTCTAATCTGTGAAAGATACTGTGAAACATTTACTGTGAAGAAGCTGGAATAATATCAACTAGTAGCTATAAAAATAAGAAGGGGGAGGCTTAATTTGAGAAGTTTTATACTTTTTTATAAGAATTGCTCCATTATTCTTAATACAAAGGTTGAGTCAAGTTTGTGATGCAGTAAATGAAAAGTTAACAGTTCAGCTCATCACTTCAAGCGAATCCATATAGATTCACTACTTTCGTTTCTCTCCCTGTTCTCCCTTGCCCTGCTCTTCTTTGTTTTGATTAGCTCGTTCCCTTAACCAGTGAAGCAAGCATTTGTCCTTCAAGTACAATAAGTTCTAACTGTCATTAATCACAGCTTTCTTGTGTAAGCATTTAAAAAGTTTAATCAGGGAGGAAGACACTAAAGTGAAAATACATGTCACTTTCCAGTAAAGAATTCAGTAAAGGTCAAGAACTAAGCTAAATTTTGAAGTCTTAGATAATATAAAACCAGCAAACTGTAGATCTCAATTTCATTTTAAAATATATTTCTACTTTGAAAACAATTATATACCTGTTGTGTTTATTGAATAGTATAAATTGATTAATTGTGTAAATTAAATTCTGCTCCTTTTTGTGTAAATTGCATTTCAATTTTCATGATAGTAAAACATGTATGAAGAACATTTAACAGGCAATAGTTTTAGAAAAGAAATCAAATATGAGAGATTTCAAAGAGTAAAATGCCAAACACAAATTAAAATATATACAATGTTTTCTGTATTTTCACATACAGATTGTTATTTTGTAATTGGAAATCTATCAGTGCCTAAATCTTAGAAGCTAGCAATTAGGCTCTAAGGGAGGCACAGGGTAACTGGAATCATGGACTATTAGAGTTAGGAGACCCTCTACTTTGGCTGGGACCTCTGTCTAATGTATGAGTCCCCCCTATGGCATCAATGATAAATAATTGAGGCTGTACAACAGGCATTGGGATATCTAAATATCTTTTAATGTTTCCAGTGAAGGTATATTTCTATTCCATTAACAAGACTACCAATGTCAGCTGCCTTTTTGTTTTTTATTTCATTTCAACCATCATTCATTGAGCCCTATTACATCAGGTAATTAAAGGCCATGTTGATTCAAAAAAGAAGGAAATAATTTTTATAGAATATTGATCATGGGGAGAAAGGAGTAAAAAGGGAAACATACAGCAGTATTTTATTGCAAATATCAAAATGTCACCAGTGTGTTGTATAGGGTATTATGAAAAATAGATGAGTGTAGTTAAGTTAATAAAGTAGAAGTGTTAGAAAAATATCTGGAAGACATGGCATGTGAGTTGAGTCTTAAAAGAAAAAAAAGTGTTGATTATAAGGGGGAAGAAGAAGGGCATGAGTATATTTTAGGCAAAGGGAATTGTCTGAGAAAAGGATAAAATCATAGCTTAGAGTGATGTGTTCTGTGCTTTCTAAATAATTGTTGGTAAAGTGCAAGGAACACAGGATGAAACGAAGCTAGAGAAGCAGGTAGGGTTAAGGTTATACAGATCGTTGTATACATGTTTTAAAAAATTGATCTTTATTTAAATAGGAGACATTAAAGGGTTTTAGGGAGATGAATGCATCAGGTCAATGCTTTAGGTTAATTAATCAGTCTGTTAATAATGTGTGAAGGATGGATTTGAGAGGCCTGGGATATAAATTCAGTAATACATTTGAACACTATTGGCCAAAGAAGATGAAAAGTGGACCCGGAAATAAAAATAGTTGTCCAGGTTTAGTATGTAATTACTAGATAAAATTATCCAATAGGACTTGTAGTTTAGGTAGGGAGTGAGGCTGAAGGGCTGCAAAAAAACAAAAAACAAAAACAAACAAGATTTTTGGCTTGATGTCTGCATTGTTGGTGGAACTATAAATTGATGCATGGATTTTAGGAGGGAAAATGGTTTTGGAAGGAATATGAGTTCCATTTTAGATATCTGGGCTTTAAAAGATCTCTGAGATACTGAAGTGGAGAACTGCAGAAATTAGGTATTTATACATGTTTAATATTCTTAAAATAGATCATGGTTAATGTTGTAACTTTTGAAATCATAAGAGCATATAGGTAGGAGTTAAAGTTACAAAAGTGATAGAGATAGTCAAGGAGAAATTTAGAATAAGAAAATGCATTTAGTGGGGAGGAAAAAGTTGAATGCACCAGCATTTACAAGATAAAAGAGATGGAGAAGATTATTATTTAGAAGAGAGTTTCATGAAATGAAGGGAGTAAAAGTTCTAAGCAGTAAGAAGTGATCTATAATAAAAACAGCAGAGAAATTAGTTAATGAAAATTAAGACGTAAACATTGCATTAAAAACACAGTAATGTCTGCACAGGAGTAGTTTGAGTGGAGGTGTGAGTGAGATTGCAGTAGACTGAGGAGGAACCGGGATGAGGAAGGGAGGTTGTAAAGGCACAATACACTGTCAGACATTAACCATAAGGAAGACATATGATGTGTTATCACTAATGTAAGGGACATGCAATCTATTTGAAAATCATGTCATTTTTTTGCTGCATACTATTCAAAGTTTTATAATTAGAGTTCAATTATTTGGTGCAAATTTTTTTTCACAAAATGATACAGTCATCCACCAAGAGTGGGAAATACAATTAGTTGTGCAAGTTGTAAGTGCCATAATATGTATTTTATTTTTCCTTTTTGTGAAAGTTGATTTTGATATTTCTAATAGAAGGGATTGAAAAGAAGTTTATGAATTTTGACTTTATGTTTTTGAACCACTTTGAATCATCTTTTTTTAAATTAAAAAAATTTATTTTTAGAGATGCACAGAAGGAAGTAGGGAGAGGGAAGAGAGTGAGGGGGAAAGAGAGAGAGAAACATTGAGTCATTGTTCCTCTTATTTATGCCTTCATTTGTTGTTTCTTATTTGTGCCCTGACTGGGGATCAAACCCGGAACCTTGGTGTATCTGAATGGTGCTCTATTGGGCCAACTGAGCTACTGGGCCAAGGCTGAATCATCTTTTTTTTAAATCTCAAGCTATGGGACCAAACTACCCTTCCTGGGTTTTTAAAAATTATATATTTGAAATCCAAGAATTACTGCTGGCTATACCAAAGATTTCTGTTGGTTAAGACAAAGGCCATATGTTTGATATTTTACAAATTTCTTATTTGCAGTTCAACAAGTATATTCTGGGTAGCCTGAATTAAGTCCAGAGTAACAGATTTCTTTCTTCCTCTGGCTTTTTCTTTTTTTTCCAATTACAGTTTGCATTCAACATTGTTTTATATTAGGTTCAGGTATACAGCATAGCATTAGACAATCATATACTTTACGAAGTGATCCCCCTTATCTTTCAAAAACATCCCTGGCACCATACATAGTTATTACAATGTTATTGACTATTGTTATTGTTCTATGCTTTATTTTACATCCCTGTGACTAGTTTGTAAGTACCAAGTAGTACTTGTTAGTCCCCTCACCTTTTCAACCCAGCTTTTTAAAAAAAAAATCAATTATTTATTTATTTTTAGACAGAGGGGAAAGGAAAGAGGGAAACATCGAGGTGTGGTTGCCTCTCACATGCCCCCTACTGGGGACCTGGCCTGCAACCCAGGCACGTGCCCTGACTGGGAATTGATCTCATGACCCTCTGATTTGTGGGTGGCACTCACTCAACTGAGCCATACTAGCCAGGACACCCCCCAGGTTTTTAAAGATCAAAATATCAGCTTACCAAGTCCACAATTTGTCAGGTACTGCATGATACCACTACTTAGAGGGGGTGGCATTATCCCTATTTTACTTTTCTTTATGCACAATTATATGCCTAAACCTTATTCAACATGATCCCTCCAAAACCTTAAATATAATCTTAACTTCATTAGATCTGTTTTGGTTAGAGTGGTCTGTTATTCTTATTTCATAATGCTGCTTTCTGCTCATTTAAACGTATTTATAAAAATTGTTTAAAAGATGCTTTTTAATGTATAAACTAAAAATGTGATGTTTCTCAAGCCAGAAAACGTTTATTCCTAAATTATTTTTAAAGTTTATAGGAGAAGGGATTAACTATGAAGGAGAATAAGGGAACTTTTCTTGGAGGCATTAGACATTTGTAAAACTCTTTAACTGTACTTCAAAAAAAGGATGAATTTTAGCATATGCAAAACTGTACCTCAATAAATATGAATTTTAAAAATGCCTCTTAAATTTAGCTAACTGATTTGGATATTGAAAAATATACAGGATATTGAGAGAGAAATTACCCTACTAAATGTTAAACATATTGTAAAACTGAAATGAAAAATTATGGATGTGGTCGGTGAATTGATAGAAAGAACAATTGGCTAGGTAGATATAGAACTACCCAATGCATAAATACATATTAATGATAAAAATTTAGTTTCAAATAAAAAATAGTAAAAGCAAAGGTGCTAGAGTAAATTTGCTTCTGTTAGAGTCTCAATCCAGGATTATTCTGCTTGTGAGAATGAAATCAATGGAAAGATTCGAAGGGTGCCTCAGTTTTTATCATCAGTTTAATAGTAACAATGATAACTTCAAAGGGATTGTGTAAAAATTAAATGAGGTAATGCACGTAAAACAGGTCCATGTATAGATTTTTAAGGGACAAATATTTGATGGAAAAATTGCATCTTTATCTATAAACTATAACTAACTATTCTACTTCCTCTAATCATGAATGCAGGCAGTAAACTACAATAGTATTAGCAGGAGCTGTGGCATTGTTACAGGGTGCAGCCAAGAGGGGGTACCCCAAATGGGCATTTGAAATAGGGTCCAGAACTCAAGGTATCCAGGAGATTTTAGGATGTCCTCATGCCCTCCCCCCCGTAGGTGTGAGTTGGGGGAAAGGACAAAATGGAGCAGGGCTATTGAGAGCTGTTTCTCATAGCAACAGCCTTGCAGCTACCCTCTGGCATGGTCATTTAACATATCTATAACCTTTGACTGGTTACATAGATATGTTAAATAGCTGTGGCCAAGCTCTGAGCCAGGGGAATGGAAGTAACTTACCCACCAAGACACAACTGGAGGGCCAGTCCCCGAGTTACAGTGCCTGCGTGGGAGCTTGGAGATGATTGGCTCCATGACATGGGGCCATGCCTGCCCAGACTCATGATGGCAGCCCAGTAAAGCTGGAAAGATATGAATTCTGGCATGTGTAGCCAATTGTAGGAGTCAGAAATGGGGCTGCAGAGGAAGACTGGCACAGGGATTTAAACCCAGATGCTGCAGCCACTGGAGAAAACCATGTGGCTTTAGCAGAGTGGGGACTCCCGCAGCCCTGCCAGAGAAAATCACCATGTGACTCTAGCAGAGAACCTTCACTTGGTTTTGGCAGTGTGGTGAGCCCTCTCCCCTCAGTCCTGGGAAGAAGAGCCATGAGGCTTTGCCAGAGTGGAGACCCCCATAGCTTTAGAAGGGGGAACCACCACCTGGCTTTAGCAGATTGGGGACTCCCACAGCCCTGAGAGAGAATCACCATGCAGCTTTAGCAGAGAATCGCCACTTGGCTTTGGCTGGGTGGTGACCCACCCCCTCCTCGCAGCCATTGTGCAAAGTGAGAACCATGTGGTTTTGGCTGAGTGGGGACTCCTGTTGTCCTGGGGGAGAGAGGACCATGTGGCTGGAGTGGTGGAGAGAGGATCACTTGCATTTGCCAGAGTGGGGACCCCCGCAGCATTAGTAGGGGGAACCACCACCCGGCTTTAGCGGAGATCCTGGTGACACAGCTGAGGGTGCCAAGAACCCAGGGAGGTCTCCCAGCTAAGATGGATTACTGAGAAGAACCAGGGACTGCCTGAGCCAAGGACTTCTATTTCCTTTCCTAAGATATGGTACTCTGGACTGGGCAAGTGGGGAAGGAAGGACTGTGTCTGTTTGTGAGTGTTTTAAGAGACTTTAGGATTTTGATGAAAACATTAGGTCACTCCTTTAAGTTGGTATAGCATTAAATAAACATTTCCATTCCTTTTCACGAATCTCTGGCATTGAGAGACGTCTTTTATCTGACAGCGGACATAAGGAAACCTGGGGGGGTTCCTTTGGGTAATAGTATGTTGTCCCAGGCCCCCCCTTGTTTGTTCTGTAACAGCATCACCATTAGAAATCACAGATATTTTTTAAAAGATTTTATTTATTTAAAGAGGGAAGGGAGGGAGAGAGAGAAAGAGAGAGAGAGAGAGAGAGAGAGAAACATCAATGTGCAGTTGCTGGGGGTCATGGCCTGCAACCCAGGCATGTACCCTGACTGGGAATCGAACCTACAACACTTTGGTTCACAGCCTGCGCTCAATCCACTGAGCTACGCCAGTCAGGGCTAAAATCACGGATATTTTTATACCACATTACAGTTTTTACAAATATCTCAAAATCTTGTTTACATTCATCATTAGCCAGAAGTATGTGTTTTTTTTTGGTTTTTTTTTGGTTTTTTTTAGAAACACCATCAGGTCATATGTTAGTGAATGCATTGGTCAAGTATCAGGCAACTAACTCTCTGTGTCTCTGTGTCTAGTAGTGATTTATCCACCAAGTGATGAAGTCAGATCCTTTCGTATCAATGACTCATCACCTACACTGTTTTGCAGTCTCAATTATTTGTTAATCAACACAGAAAGGAGGTGAGTCACATTTATTGCTTGTCCAAGTTTTCAAAATTGAGCCATTCAAATGAAAATGTTTAACTCTTGGTAGGTGGTGTTTACTTTTAGATTGATGTTGCTGTCAATCTAATGCCAACAGAAGTCCCCAATCTGGGGTGTGGTAATAGGAGAAATTCTATTCAGGTAAACATTTTGCAAACTAAGGAAACACAGCCTCAGGTGGTAACCAAAAGTAAGCTTCCCTGAGGCTAAGGGGAAGCTTGCCAATTATGCAGAGAAAGTGCCCACCCTTGTTCCTGATTGGCTCATTATTATGCAAGTGAGGAATACAAATTTGATTAGTCCAAATAGCACTGTCCTGATTGGTTGGAATTGGCTCTTCTGATTGGTTGTTATGGAGCCATTCTGATTGGTTTTTAAAGATGCAAATGAGGATGTATATAGCTGAGCAGCTCTGATTAGAGATTGCACTCTCAGCTCATTGGAATTCCAGGATCTCCTTCATAAAGGTGGGCTAATAGGGCTGGAACCCAGCGAAGGAGGTTTACAGCTCAGTGTTCGACTTCTCTGTGATCAGTGTGTGTGATTATGAATTTGTGCACAATTAACCAAAAGGAGCCCTTCTTTGCAGATATAGTCTTTCTGGGGGTCCACAGCATTCCTATAAGCTACAATATTAATTTGTGCCCTTATTACTCTGGATTTGTGATTCCTCTTCCTTTTAAACTTGATTAGTATTTATTGTTGTTATTTTATTTAGTGTTGCCAATTTTTTGTAGGGGGAGAGGTTGCAATATTAACTTAGTTTGCCATATTGTTATATCTAGAAGAGCTTTCCTCCTTTTATAAGACATGCAAATTAGTTACTGAATTTTAGGTTTTGTGGATTTTTATCCAGGTAGACATTTTTAAGCATACGGGTTTCTGAGTTCTCTGCCTTCCTTCATGTTTATTTTTTTTTGAAGTGTTTTCCTTTCCATTGTCCTCATATGGTCTCGAAGTTATATGCTGTTTACTCCAGTGCTCAGAAAAAAGTATAAATTCACAGATGATATCAACTTGGAATTAAGGTATATTTTGTTATTTCTGTAAATCTTTCCCTTTGGAAACTGAACCTTATAGAACTGTTATTCTTAAGTTTATAAATATAACACTATTTTAGAGAGAGTGTTCTTTGCCTAGAAGGCTCTTAATGAATCCGATTTTCTACATCACAAACCTATACTTTGGAATATTCATGTGCTTGGTAAACTTAATAGGTAACCGGACATTGTTACCAATATTCCTTGACAGATCCTGACAAAGCAAGATTTCAGTTCTCTGAACTACCTTGAATTTTATGCCTGTGGAAACAGACTGTTAGGAGAATGTTCTGAGTCATCCCTGATCCATGCATTATGAGAAGATACTTTTTCTGTTCTTTTAAGCATTTTCCCACTAAAACATTATGCTTTCTGGTTTCTGCTCTTTGCTGTTTTCATCTAAAACTTCCAATCTGTGAATTATATCCTGAGAATATCGTAAATATGTAAATAGGTTTAGAGACTATCTCAGCATCCTTGGTTATCAAGAATAAAATACCACTGACAGATTTAGCACCCTACACAGGCAAAAGCATGTTTTAGTACCAAGGAAGGATTTAACCATATGGCAGCCTGCTGGGCTGTGGAATGCAAAAGGTCTGCCAAAGTACTTAATGTAATTCATATACCATGAGAAGCTGACTAATGTTTAATTCCCTTTTTATAAGAGATCTACTCACAACTGTGTCTTTCCCTAGGCCTGAATAACCTAATTTATGGTATAAAATTATTTTGTTTTTTTAATCCTCATTTGAGAACATGTTTGTTTATTGTAGAGAGAGATGGAGAGGAAAAGAGAGAAATTGATCACTTGCCTCCCACACATGCTCTGACTGGGGGTCACACCCTCAACCTAGGCCTGTGCCCTGAATGGGAATTGAACCTGCAGCCTTTTGGCATATGGGACTATGCTCCAACCAACAGAACCACCAGCTAAGGAAAGATATAAAATCCTTAACAAGTATCATCACATATATTTTCTCAATTCCCAAAAGAAAAGAATAGGTGCCTTGAACCAGTTAAAGGGATATCGTGAGTAGAGCTGAAAGAAATGTTTAAGATGGATGAATATTGCACGAGAATTTTAACAGACACAGAAGACAAAAGGTAAAGAGCAAAAGGTCACTGAACAAATATTTTAATAATGCTTTTTTTTGAAATTTTATCAGTTACACATTTTTACTTTTACCATGCTGCAGAAACTCAGGAGGGATAACATGAACAGTATTATTTACAATACAACAAACCTCAGCTCCTCCAGGGCGCACACCAGCCACCAAGCACATTGCCATGTATTGCCTGATTTTCTGACTTTAAAATGTTTTCGTCAACAGAAGGAAACTCTGTGTAGAATCAAACTAAGATGAATATAACAAAGAGGTTTATTATTATCAGTTTAGTACAGTGAACTTCTTAATAAGAATATTAACATCTATTCCAGTAACTTCTATGCACAAGGGGCATTTTCAGTGATTTACATGTTTTTACCCATTTCATCCTCGCAATCCTACTCTGAGGTACATACCATTAAATTTTCTATTTTATAGAAGAAAAAACCTGAAAATACATTAGTTGAAATTATTAAACCAATATCAACCATGTAATAAATATGCTTTGGGGATTTAAATGAAGATACCACTGCTTATACAGATTCTTTAGCTCATCAGCATGTAATACAACTTCAGACTTTTATGGAGAGCAATGGAGTGGTGACACACTGAAGCCACTTCAAAAAATGCAATGTACTCTCCATTAAACACATGAGTGTTTATGTTATTGAAATAGGCTGCTCCAGTTAAGGCTGGGAACTCTGTCAGTGTGAGTGTTCAGGGAGGTGAGAGATCCGGGCTTGAGGATTGTTTCTGTCTCTGATTGTGTGATCTTAGGTGGATTATTTAGCCTCTGTCTTTCATCATCCTAAAAATGGCATGCATAGAACATGTGTATATAACTGTTTTCAAACTTAAAGAGCTTTATTTTTATTCCAATCTAATCAATTAACAGAACACTGTTTCCCATGTTATTTGATTACCACATTGATTGGCAGGAAAAGCCTCAGAAAAGTGTAACTGAAAACCTGCTCATGTATTGTTCTGTGTGACTCAACACGCCCTGTTCTGGGCACTTCACACACAGGTGCTGCTTTCATTACTGCAGTTCAGGGAGTGGAGAGGTATAGACAGGCAGAGATGCAGGGACTTATTTTTAAAGTAGAAGTTTTACTTTGAATCTCTAACAGGCCTGTAAGTTTTAGCTATAATTTATGTTTTCAAAGTCTTTAACACTGGGAAATGCAGATAATTGTGTATGAAACCAGTTAACATAATGCTCCTGATGGGAAATTTGTGTTCATATCAATTTACAGTTCTCTGAGGATCACTGCCAGATCTTTTTTGTGTCATTAAGCTTTCATGGCTATTAGGTATAAATTAATGCTATCAAAGTTCTATGCTGTTAACCAGCTTCTTTCATTGTTGTGCTGTGTGTGTGTCTGTGTGTTGGTGGAACCAACAGCTAAGACATAAGACTCCTCATATAAAATCTCAGTGACTGCAGGGAAAATTGTGAAAATATCTGGAACCATGAATTTTGGCTTTGAATTATCTTTGAATGCAGTCCGATCACTTAAAAAAAAAAAAAAACAAAAACCCTTGGATGATCTGTTCCATAAACTTGAAGCAAGTAGAAGATAAAAGGGACCAACCTTCCATACACAAAAAATCTTGACATTCTCCCTTTCATTTACATACTCAGAATCTGACCTCTTCTTGCCTATCCACCTTGAAGATCCTGACTGAAGTCATTACCTCCGACTTGGAATAATGAACCCCAAAAAGTAACCAGATCAAGCATGTTGAAATGTAAAACTAGATATTGTCATTTTACTCCTCAAAACTGCAATGGTGTCCCAAGTCAATCAGAAGAAATGCCAAAGTCCTTTCAGCCTATGGAAAGAAAGCACTTTTATCTGATTTTACCACTTGATTCTCTTCTCCTCAGTCTCTGTTTCAGTTGTATCACCCTCCTGATTGTTTCTCAAATATTTCAGCTTGCTCCCACCTCAGGGATTTTTAACCTTGCTTGTCCTTCTGGCAGAAACACTTTTCTCTCAGGTACCTGCAATGGAACAGACACATTGAATTCAGAACAAGGCTATCTCTCCTTCACATGCTATTGAGCTTTTTCATGCTCGTTTTAAAAAATGTCCCCTAATGCCCTGGCTGGTGTGGCTGGGTGGGTTGAGTGCCAGCCTGCAAATCAAAGGGCTGCTGGTTCCATTCTCAGTCAAGGCACACGTCTGGGTTGCAGGCTAAGTAAGTCCCTAGTAGGGGGCATGTGAGAGGCCACCACACATTGATGTTTCTCTCCCTCTCTTTCTCCTTGCCTTCCCCTTTCTAAAAATAAATAAATAAAATAAAAAGGTAAAAAAATAAATCTTAGATTAAAAAAATGTTCCCTACTTTGTATATAAATGTATACATATTTACATTCTCCAAAAAATCTTAAGTAGCTTGAGTTCATAGTATTAAAATTAGATTCATTATATTATCTATATTAAGTGTCATTACACTATTTATTGTCCTCTTTATAATCAGTAAATTGGCTAGATGATAACCAATCATCCATATTAAATATGATACTAATTATGTTTAAACATGAAAATACTTCATGGGGCGAAATAGTAATTATCTCTTCGTTGTGGGATTTAGAGTGACTTGTTTTCTTCTATACATATTTCTGAGTTTAAAGATTTGTGTTGTAATGTACATATATTTTTGTCACACTAACAATTTATTAGTTTTTACTTTAATCAATAAAATGGTCACTTTTCCAAAAGTCAAAGTATACTAAAATTTATATAAAAGTAAATAGTGATCCTTTGTTCTTTTCTGCCCCACTCTTACATTGCTCCTAAGAAGTTTTGACTACTCCTTGCCATTGTCATTGGTTATTTATCTTCACTGTACAAAAAATATGCATGTAGTGATAGCTCTTGATGCATCCGTTTTCTTGATGCATCTGTTCATTGTTTCCCTCTTATGGAAAGTCAGGATTTCACTATGTTTCATACCAATCTCCCCAGATCCCTCAACCTTTAAACATTTGACTTTAACCAAATTTACTAGTTAAATTCTTTGTAACTCTTTATCACATGTTACCTGACAATATAAGTATTATCCATTGATAAGCAAAGTTGTACAAAATGTATGTTTCATTAGCTACATTGTTTACTTTCTTGAAAATAATATTTTCCTTGATTTTCATGTGCTTAGTTTTTATGTAATTATTTTCACATATGATTAGACTATGAACAACAGTATTTTCCAAAAGTTCTATTCCACTAGAGAGTTTATCACTATATTTGTTCCATCCTAGCCTATTGTCTAGCCTGGACCTTTTGCTGTCTAAGGCTGCTCAGACTTTGGGGACTTCTGTCCTTTAGAGAGTTTCTTGTCATCCTCTCTCTTTTTAAATCTTGGTTCCTGTTTCTTAATTTATTCTGTGGAATACATCTTCCAGTAGTTATGGAAAAAAGGAAAAAATTAGCTATATTTTTCTTGAACATTTTCATGTTTAAGAAATTTTACTCTCCCTATTAATTCACAAGTAAGATGAAATAAAAATTTTAAATGGAAAGTCATCCCCTTTCAGAATTGTGAAGGCATTAATCAGTGTCTTTTGGCTATTGCTATAGAGAATTTCTGTGATATGTGATTTCTATTTCTTTGTACAGAATCTATTTTTTTTACTTTCTGATAATTTCAGAAACTTTTTTTATCTTTGAAATATGGAAAATTCAAGGTACTATGCCTTGATGTAGGATTTCTTTATTTTATTATGCAGGATGCTCTGTCAGCCCTTTATATTTGGAAACATATGCTATCATTTATAGGAAATATCACTGTATTATTTGTCTGATGATTTTCTTCCACCTGTTTTTATTAATTTCATTTTATTTAATTCCTATCACTGATATAATGGACATCTTAAATAATCATTTTAATTTTTAAAAGATTTATTCTCTTTTATTTTTAATATCCATTGTTTTGTTCTCATAATCAGAACTTTGACTTTATCCTCCATCACTACTTTTTAAAAAATGTTCAGTGTTACATTTAAAAATTCTGACAGGTATCTCATGTTATCTAATTGTCCTTTATTTTGGTATTATTTTAGTCCTGTAACACTTTACTTTTCCTTTTCACTTACTGTGGCTTGACAAGGTTTTGCGTTAGCTGGCACCGTTATTTTTGTATAGCCCATTCCTTGTCATACTTTGAATCTTAGCTTAAAAAGTACCTTCTCTGTGTCCTTGGTAGAAACTTAAATATGCCTTTGAAATTATTTATTCACCCTGCCTGGCATAGCTCAGTGGATTGAGCGTGGGCTGCAAACCAAAGTGTTGCAGGTTTGATTCCCAGTCAGGGCACATGTCTGGCTTGCAGGCCGTGGCCCCCAGCAACCGCACATTGATGTTTCTCTCCCTCTCTCTCTCTCTCTCTCTCTCTCTCTCTCTCTCTCTTTCTCCCTCTCTTCCCTCTCTAAAAGTAAATAAATAAAATCTTTTAAAAAATTAAAAAATAAACAAAATTATTTATTCATTTTTTACTTGTGTATTATGCCTTTACCTTTGCTTTAATGATTTGATGGTAGACTCTCATTTATTTATAACTGTATGCACTAGGCCATGTGTAATGCTTGGTACTTAATCAAGTATTGGTTAGTATGGAAGAGACTCAAATTAAAATGGTACAGAGTAGGAAAGAATGTATTAGAGAAAGCCAGAACCATATAAAGTGAATGTTATATTGATAGAAATTGAATGTACTAAATTAGTGGATGTAGGAAAACCAATGCTGGTAAGCATCAGAAAGGGTAAAAAAAGAAGAAAGCCAGAGTGCTCAGATTCATAGCAATTCAAGAATAATGTGAAACAAGGACAGAATTGGTGTTCTGTCGAGTGGGGCAGAGGGCCCAGCTGGGGTGGAACTAAACTGAACTGTGCAGGACCATTTCGGGGTTGGTCTGGCTGTAAGACTCCCACCCTCATAATGATATTAGGATGAAAATACTTCCTTCAAATGAAGTAAATTTGTACCAAAAGATCATGCTGGCTTCACCTTGGAATAGTGTTTTGGGAATAAATTATGAGTACCTTTTGCAGAACATAAGGGAATGACTTTGGCTATACATAAACTATTTTGTACTGAGTTTGTAGTCCCTGGAACTTCCTGGTTCCTTAGACTCACTATGACTCCTACAGGTGCTTCTATAGTCAGTGTAAAGAAATGTTCGTTAACCTCTTCCCCTTGGTTTCATTTTTATTTTTTTAATGGGAGGAATCCCCTTGGCTGGAGGATAGCACAAGTCATTTGACTTAACCTTCTGATAATTTTGTGAAATAGTTTGGGGTAAAAACAGTTGTAGCAGGTTGCCATTTTCTTAGCTTCCTGCTGTCACCATGGACAGTAAACTTTACATAGGAGTTAAAACAGGTAGAAAAGGACAACTATCAGAAAAATATGTTGAATGAATTCAGAAAGGTATCATACTACACATTTGTCCAATAGGAAGCTATGTGATTTTGGGAAGGTGACTTCAGCTCAGAGTGTATTAACTACTTGAGAATTGCAACATTTAGAATATGATCTATAGTGCTTTTGCAGAAAAAGTGGCATGAGGACAATAAAGTAGAATGGGCCATTACCCGTACAGAATATTAAAAGGAACTCTGAAATTAAACTGAGTGTGTGGGAGAAGGAGTTAGTGACATTATTATATATTGGCTATCACCAGGACCTAACACATAGTAAGAGGCTCAAGAACCTTTTTTTGATGTTAAAAATGTTAAATCTACGGGAATGCTGATGCCATTTTGATATGTGGGCAGCCTAAGTTGAGAGATCTTCCAGTCTGGGAAATTTTATTACAAGGAAATTTCAAAGTGCTGTATAGGATTGAAAAATTACATCAAGGAGAGAGAGAAAGTTCCAAAGACAAACTTCTGACAGACATGAAAAACTGTAAGGAAGTTATAAGTAGAAAATCAATCAAGGGATAAGTCTAACTCATTAATCAGAATTAAAGCAGCAAATAAATGATTACTTTGACACTTTGAAAAAGAAGAATTATCACCTCTAGGGACCTTTTGAGGTTAAAGTTGTTTCAAATAGAATTATTTATTTAGGAAGTGATATAAGCTCCAGCTTTTCAGAGGGCCACTGGCATACACAACTAGTAAAAGCACTTATTTTGACAGGGCATTACTTTATTCTTATTCATTTTATTAACAATTTATCTCTTGGGGGAAGTGTTTACATATTTAATGCTTCTTTATATTTATTATGTAGCAGACCAAAGACTGCTAGGCTGCCAAAGAAACTACAGTATCATACACTCTAATTGTCTGGAAGTTTGTATTCATATCCAGGAATTCTTCCTGCTGTTCTGCAAACTCATCCTTTGATTTATTATTATTCATCAGAATAAGGAAACAACTGTACATATAAGTAATGGATTCTCTGTCTTTTTCTTGACAACCACTATCAACTTATTCTTAAGAAAAATGACTTAAACTCATTTCTTCTAGCCTTTTTAAAAAAATATTTATTTTTCAACCACAGTTTACATTCAATACCAATCTGCACCAGTTTCAGATGTACAGCAAAGTGGCCAGAACACCATGCACTCTCCAGAGCGGTCCCCACAGTGCCCCAAGCACCCACTTTGCCCCATTCCCTGTCCTCTTGACATTATTGATGACATTCTCCGAGCTTCAGTCTGCATCTCTGTGATTACTCTGAAACTACCAATTTGTACTGCTTAATCCCTTCACCTTTTTCACCCAGCCCCCAAGGCCTGTCCCCTCTGACAGCTCTCAATCTGTTTTCTATGAGTCTATTTCTATTTTGCTTGTTAATTTTGTTCATTTGATTCCATATATATGTAAAGCCATATGGTATTTGTTTTTCTCTGACTGGTTTATTCACTTAGCATGATACCCTCTAGGTTCATCCATACTGTGGTGAAAGGTAAGATTTTTTTTTATACAGGTGAATGATATTCTATTGTACAAATGTGCCACAGCTATTTTACCCACTCATCTACTGATGGACACATGAGTTGCTTCCAAATACTGGCTATTGTAAATAACCCTGCAATAAACTTAGGGGTTCCTATATCTTTTCAATCAATACCTCAGGATTCTTTGAATAAATACCAAGAAGTGGATGTGGAGAAAAGGGAACCCTAGTGCACTGTTGGTGGGAATGCAGGTTTGTGCAACCACTTTGGAAAACATTGCAAAGATTCATCAAAAAACTAAAAATAGAATTGCCTTATGACCCAGTGATTCCACTTCTGGCAATATATCTGACAAAACCTGAAACAGTAATTTGAAAAAAAGTATAACCTTATTTTAAGGGCACATCTAGATTCCAAAACTCTTAAAAACTTCCCAAGCTTTTTCAAAGCTTATTTCAAATTGGGGACCAATAATAGGTGTTATACTCTTTGGAAAACCTGGTGAATATTAACTGGTTAGGCATAATGTTCTCATTTTTAAGTAGAGAGTGTTTCATATTGTTTTGCTTTATTTATTTTTTAATTTAAATTATTTTATTGTTGCTCAATTACAGTTGTCCGTATATTCTCCCCACCCCTCTCCCCACCCCCTCCAAACACCCCTCCCTCCCTTGCTTCCACTCTCCTTCTTGGTTTTATCCATGTGTCCTTTATAGTAGTTCCTGAAAACCCTTCTTCCCACTGTCCCCTCCCTCTGCCCCTCTGGCTATTGTTAGATGTTCTTAATTTCAATGTCTTTGGTTATATTTTGTTTCCTTTTTTCTTTTGTTGATTATCTTCCAGTTAAAGGTCAGATCATATGGTATTTGTCCCTCACTGTGGGGCTTATTTCACTTAGTGTAATGCTCTCCAGTTCCATCCATGCTGTCGCAAAGAATATAAGCTCCTTCTTTCTCTTTGCTGCATAGAATTCCATTGTGTAAATGTACCGTAGTTTTTGATCCACTCATTTGCTGATAGGCCCTTAGGATGTTTCCAGCACTTGGCTATTGTTAATTGTACTGCTATGAACATTGGGGTGCATAGGTTCTTTTGGATTGGTATTTCAGGGTTCTTAGGACATAATCCTAGCAGTGGAATTGCCGGGTCAAAAGGCAGTTCCATTTTTAGTTTACTGAGGAAATTCCATACTGTTTCCACAGTGGCTGCACCGGTCTGCTGTTTTGGTTTATTTTTAACATGATCTCTTTATTTACCTTATACCTTACCCTTCAAAAAAATAAAAATAAATCTAAGTCAGCCTAGGAATTTAATTGATTTCTAAATTGTCTTTATTCATTCATTCCAAGTCTAAAATATGAGAGTTTAAAAAAACCAAGTAGTAAATCTTTAAAATTCATCTTTTTGAAACATCCAGTATTCTGTTTGATAAACTGCGCACATTTCCAATTTCAAAAAAAAAAACTACTTTTACATTCAATTACAATATTTTTTAAAAGATAAAAAGAGGCACCATACTGTCTGAAAAAAAGATGCCAGGAGTCACAGATCTGAAAGTGTTTGGAGTCGGTATAAGAGAAGTTCAGCAGCACCATCTCAATCACTTGCCATTCTGCTAAACCTTTGAAATTTTTGTGCATGCTTGTAAAACCTTGAACTCCTAACCTAAAATTCTGCTACATGAAGTGTGTCTGGAAAAAGTCCAGCCATTATTAATATAATGAGAACAGTCTGGGCAACATCATTGTAACCTGGCAGCCAAGGAGAGTGGACTGGAATACATGAGAGTGCAGCAAGAAGAGTGCATGCATGAACAATGACCACTTCACTGTTCTAGTCAGTGGGGGTGGTAGACACCATTGAGTGAGCATGTGTACTGTGTGTGTGGCCATCACATTCAAAATGACTGAGAAAGTACAGGGGCAAATCTGCATCATATTTTGTGTTTGAACATTCCTCCGCAAAAACTATTCAGATGATTCAGAAGGCCACAGCTATGGGCAACTGGTGATTGGCAGCTTCATCACAACAACACATCACATCTCATGTAAAGATTTTTGACAAAACATCAAATCACCCTGGTGACTCAGCCCCACTATAGCTGAGATTTGGTGCCCTGCAAAATTAAAATTACCTTTGAAAGGGAAAAAATTCCAGATCGTTAATGAGATTCATGAAAATACAATGGGGAAGCTGATGGTGATTGAGAGAACTATGTGAGGGCCCAAAGTGCCTGTTTTGAATGGGACTAAGGTGTCATTGTACTATGGACAATGTTTCTTATATCTTGTATCTTCTTCAATAAATGTCTCTATTTTTCATAGTATGTGGCTTGATACTTTCTGGACAAACCTCATATTTGTTTGTTGTTTATTGTTTCAGATTAGCCAAGTGTGTAGTATTATTGAGAAACCTCAGATTATGATGATATCAGGATTAAAACTCTGGACTTGAAATTTCTCAGCTTTTTCAACTTGGACAATTTTCTTAACCTCCCTGAACTATAGTTTCTTCATCTATTAAGTGGAAAAATCAGTACCTATCTCATAATATTGTTATGAGTGACGAGTAAAGGAATACTTATAAAGGACTAAGGATGGTAGGGGCAATGTTGAGGCTAAAAACTCTATTTCCCTTTCCTTTTCCACTGCCTTCCTTTCTTCAGTAAAACTAGGTTTCACTTTTTGAGCAGCTCCTACAATGTAACGTCAACAGAATATGGCTATGCAGTCAGAATTTTTTTGTTATTATCAGTGTTTTAAATACTGTATTTTCTGGGTGCATCATAAGATGCACCTAGGTTTTAGAGGAGGAAAATAGGAAAAAAAATTTTGAAGCAAAAAATGTGGTAAAATATTTAATAATATAAATAACATAATATTCCACCAATGTAAATTTAAACAGACCTCAACAGCAGCATTAACAACCATTATTCCTCCCAAATGGGGGAGGGGTACATTTTATAATCTAAAAGATACAGTAATCTAAAACTTTTAAATACTGTAAAATGGGTTTACTTATAAAAGAGCTCCTAATTCAATTGGTCTGCTCATTGTTGGTCATCTTAAAAATTTCCTTCAAAAGTCTTGAATTGTCATTATAAAGCATCAACTAGTGAGAGAAAGCAGTTACAAGGAAAAATGAGTGCTAGGAGATTATGGCAAGATATAAATAAATGAAAACACATGTGTATGTACATACCTTGTAGAGTAGAGAATAAAGCTCCACTTAAAGGACATAGTGACAAGTACTCGGCATGCCATCATCGAATTAGAAAACACTGTTTTTATGCCTCCTTACTTTGGCAAATATAACTGTGCCAAAGTAAGGCGCAGTGATATCACTTTGGATTAGCAAGAGGCTCTTCATATACAGAATGGACTCTAGGTGTAGAGATATGAATCTGTGCATAACAGATTGAAGGAGCTACTGATGAAAGAAACAGCTCATGCCTCCTATCTGCTGCTTCAGAGATATCTTAATAGAGGTGAAAGAAATAATTTTCTTTTTGAAAGCCATTTTAGGAAATGGTTATAGACCTCCAGGGCAGAGCAGGGAGGCACATCAGGAAATATTTATGCAGAAGAGCGAAACCTATAAAAACTGTAGAACATTGATCACCAGGGATTGCAGAATCACTCTGACACCAACTGAAATTGGAGCAGGACAATGTCCACCAACAGTTTATTTTCAAGAGAGCACACGCCAGTGGCTGATAAAGCAACAATTGGACCAATAAACAGTATCTGTCTTATGAATTTGATCACATAACCATGCAAACTTTACTTGTAAGTAGTAATAAGAGTTTTAAGGAGCCTCAAGAGTCATAACATGATTCTCTCCCCTGTTTAAGTCACTCTTTGGTAGTACCTTGGGATGTAAAAGAAGCTCATTTGTTCTTGGAGGCTAGAAGGACACTGAAGCGGTATTCTGCAAAGTGCGCTGCAGTGGGATGAAAACCTGAATGTTTTTCCCTGAGTGTAAAATGCTACCAACAAAGACAGCAGCACCAGGAAAATAAAAATCCCACCAAATTCATGTATATATTTTCTTTAACTCAACTTTACAGCATCAAGGTAAGACAGACAAAACTATGAAATTCAACTTCAATAACATTGTCCCATCCTCAGCTCCACATTTGATTTTCTGAGGACAGTAGCTGCACATCACTTCCTCCCTTGCCTTACAATCAAATTTGAGCTAGCTGTTATATCTAATGGGAGCTATTGAAAGAAACCAATTCACATTAAGGATCTATGACACCTGTTTAATTTCATCCTTTTTTGTAAAAGGGAAATTTCAGGCATCAGGGATAGGCTCTGGGAAAAATAATTTCGAAGGTATCCCTGAATCACTCTGAAGAAGTATCCATGTGGAATCTTGTCAAGTAGTTGCAAACTTAGCCACTTGCCACAGCAATAGTCTATTGAGACTGCTAAGGAGGTACTTTACAGGAGGAGAATT
Source organism: Phyllostomus discolor (assembly GCF_004126475.2). Classification (NCBI taxonomy): domain Eukaryota; kingdom Metazoa; phylum Chordata; class Mammalia; order Chiroptera; family Phyllostomidae; genus Phyllostomus; species Phyllostomus discolor. The sequence continues at coordinate 140,390,592 of NC_040903.2, read as the reverse complement.
TAAATTAGAATCTGACTTCATGTCCTTAAAGGAAATAGAAGTTTGATATAGAGTGAAAAATAACTTTAAGTTACCCCACCTCCAGTGTGCCTCAGTAATACATTCACTAAACCTATATAATCTAATGGAAGTTGGTTAAATATTGCAACCAATAGCAGTTCTTTATTTTATTATTTAATTGAAAGGGAGAAAAGGAGGAACAACTCTTGATAAAGTTAATGTGGTTTGGTTAATCAATTACCTTCAACTCAGGTAAATACTAAAATAACTCTAGAGCATAGGTTCTTAAACAAGCTTTTTTTTTCCCTTGGTCCTTTTGTACCAGAGCCTGCTTACATGGCAGGCTTTTGTGTAGTTCAGAACCCTTACTAGACCATGATGATGATAGGTCTCAGATTCCTTAGGTAGTAACCAATTCCTTGGAGATACACATTACTGCAAAAAGCCACAGAGACAAACACATATGCACGCAAAAGAAGGTCACTACACCAAAAAATCCTGTTCTGGTTAACTATTGCCACGTGACAAAGAAACCTAAGAACCTCATGACTTAAATCTATAGTAATTTGTTTAGATTATGAGTCTGCAATTTGGGGAGGGACTAGTAAAAGACTGTTCCTCTCTATCCCACATTGCTGGGCAATCAATCCTCTTTCGTTAAGGGTCCCTCTTATGGATGGCAGAGTGGTGCTGTCAGTTGGCTGGAAGCTCAGTTGGTTAAGGGTCAAGGACTTCAGTTCTTCATCACCTGGCTCTTTCTATGGGCTGCCTGGCTTACTCTTGGTGTGTGTGGGTCTCAAAAGTGAGCATCTTAAGAGACTCAGGAAGTAGAGGTCACCAGTTTACTGAGGCCTGAGTTTAGAATCTAACACCATATTACTTCCTTCATACTTTTTGGGCAAGCAGTCACAGAGCCCAGGTTCAAGAAGAAAAAAATACCCCCCAAAATAGACTTTTCATGGAAGTGGGGATCAAGAATGTGAAGTCCATATTTTAAAATACTACATGGCTCTTTTCAAAACTCCCTTGGTAAAATCTATTTGATGTCAAAGAGGATTCAATATACAAAAGCTTTGCAGGAACAAGTCTACTCTTTAAAATATAGTATGGCTCCTTTTCAAAAATATTCATATTATTTCTCATTATTGATACTACGTTACTCCTAACACCATCAAAACAAGTGTTGTGATTTCTACCTGATTTACCAAAACAGGTTAATTCATTATGCTGTGGTAAATCACTCTTTCTGGAAAGTGACTTTACCCTGGGAAACTACTTTAGCAATATTTCATATTCTCTTGTAATAATCTGAATGAGTTAATGCACTCCTTGAAGGGCTAACAAATAAGTGCCATCAGGAAGGATCTTAAGTGATGAAAGGATCAGGTTCATTATGTAAAATGGTGCATGAACTCTCCCTAACTCTGGAAGGGCTTTTAGAAACAAAAAGTACTTCTGTGTTTGTGTTAAGTCTACCATACAGATTACTGCAGATGAGTTTAAAATCTTGACCAAATGACTTAACAAAGAAATAAAGGGAAAAAACACAGATGTTGTGAATTTGAACATAAAACAAGCATATCTACATTTTGTAGTCTCATTTATAGGTTTTCCAAAAATTTGAAAATAAACAAAACCTTCTGGCTTTGTATGTCTGTGGGGAGTTTGGAATGTTAGGTACACATATTTGAGAATCTTTTGCATAAATCTGCATATGTTTACATGCAATGACAGACATACTGTCGCTTCCCAAATGTGGTTAGGATAATTTAATCTGCAACATTTTGCATAGCATATGTAGGTGTGATATGCTCAGCAACATTACCTGAATATGCAAAGTTCACTTAGCTCATGGTTCCATAGTTCTCATATTAAAGGATGTAGTTAGAACTGAGATAACATTTTGCAGCTTCACTGGATGCATTTGAACAACAAACCAAATTATCCATAAAATGAGCTTTTTAAAAATTTAAATTAAAGTACTTCTAGATTTGCTTATTGTACATGTTTGGAACTAATTTGTCTTTCTTTAGCTGCTTTCTTGGTTTTTCATTGCAATTATTACATTTGTTTTTTTTTAAGTTATTCAACATTGTGAGTTGGATATTTTTGAAAGTGCTACAAAGAAGGATTACGAGAGCATTTACTCCAAAACAGTAAAATAGTAAAGCAGTAACAATAATAAAAATCAACATTGCCTAAACACAAATTATCATTGAAAATAAGACACCCATGCAATTTTTATTTTTTAAATTTTTTAAATAACCTTATTAATATGTAATGACACTTTTTATTGTCGTTCAGTTACAGTTGTCCTGCTTTTTCCCCCATTGCTCACCTGTATCCCACCCCCTATCTCCCACAGACAATCCCGCTCTCCCTTGTCTGTGCCCAGGAGTCCTCTATTAGTGTTCCTTTGACTGACCCCTTCTCCACCCCCCCCACCCCTGCCATTACAGTTTTGTAAAGGGAAACATTTTAAGTTTAGAAAAATTATTGAATCGTGAAGACACCATGCTTTTAATTTTTTGTTATTAGAAACTTACCTTCTCTTTTTAAAACTCTTTGATTTCATAGGCTCTTTGTTACAAATTCCTTCTTTTGAATAAATGTTTAATTTTGTTGTTTACTCTGGATATATGCCTATTGTAGAATATTATAAAAATGCATATAAGCTAAAAAACCAAAAACACCTATAGTCCTATCATTTGTTAGTAGTCCATTCAAATTTTTCTTTCATTATCATAATTAATTTTTACATAGTATCATATAGATCTTTTTCACTAAATAATGTATATTAAATATTCTCCCATGTCAGTTATGTATTCTGTAATATTTTGTTTACTGGCTGCATAGCTTTAATTATAACTTCAAAGCAACTTTCTTCAATGTTCTCTTTAGTTAGAGACAGCCTCTAAATAAATACGTATCTTTTTTAGCAAAGCATTAAACAAATTCATACACTTTTTCTAAAAGTTTTAAGTGGCTTTTCATCTGTTCATCACTTGCTCCCTTCCAGTCATCTTGTCTTCTTGCAAAATTTGAGGCTTCTGTAATGAGTGGTTGTCCATTCTTGATTTGTGTAATTAGTCTCCAGTTACCTTATTACTGTCTGGAATAACACCCATACTGAGAATGTAATGACCATCGCTGAAGCCTTATTTTCCAATGTCCATGAATATGGAGTTGCATTTTTTAGGTGTTTATTTAAAAAAAAAAAAAAAAACTAGTGAGACAAAATCATGCATGATGAAGATAAAATTTTTAAATCTTACCATTTTATTATATATATTATATCCTACACTTTCAGAAAATTAACAAAAAAAGTTTTCATACCTAGAAAACCTGATTACATTATGCCTCTACTTAAAACACTGCAACCAGCTGTGTTACTTCTGGAACTAAAAGCTAAAATTCTAGGTTTTGGCCAATAGCCCTTCTGTTATCTGTCCTGCCTCGCTTCCCTGCTTCTCTTTCCGGATATGGCTAGCCCACGACTTCTCCATTCATGTTGACCAGCAGATGTCAACAGACTGCTCTTTCTTCTTGGAATGTCTTTTCTTCTCTTTTCACTTGGCTGTTGCCTTCTCTCCCTTCAATACTTAGCTCAGGCAGTTCTCCAGAAGAACTCATGCTTGACCTTCCTATTCTGAGCCAGGTTCCCTTTCTCTCTGAGCTGTGTTGCTCTGTTTTAATGTTACCATTTGTTCCTTCAATTGTGAGCTCCTTGAGAGCAGGAGTGAAGAAAGGAATTTAGTTTGCTTGTACCTTTGAAAAGAATATCTTCAGGTGTGTGGTTATGTAGGTGGTCCTACAGAGGACCCTTTTGGTTTCTCTTTGAAACCTTCCAAGAATAAATTGTGCATGTGCAAATCTATTCTCTCTCCCTGCATATTGGAGAGTGTGTGTATGCCAGACCCCAGTGGTTTTGCTGTTCATAACGTAGCCATGGGTAATGTGTGTGCTCTGTATTACGTAGAGTCTTCAATACTGTTTTTGTCTCTGCCTCAAGTGGAAGCAGTGAAAAACTCCATGTGAACCCTTGTTAGTGCTCTTTGTTCATGCTATTTGGTATAGTAGTCCCTATCTGTACTAACACTACCAGGTACCAGGAAAAACAATAAATATTAGAGCCATGAAGAAATAACAATTCAACCATAATTTGTCTTTAGATTTTTGAGATTTGCCCTTGGCCTACCATACTTTTTCCTTTGTTAGCTATTTTTACTTCTGTGTTATTAAAAAGATCCTGCAAGCTATAGAATATAATAAAAACATGATTTCTGCCCTTGAGGTACCTTCAAAATAAGTAGGGGTGAAACTACAAAATGATACTATGCATATGAGGTATAAGAGGCATATAAACCTTCTAGATTCAAATAATGTAAGTAATAATATCAACTAATATTTTATATCTACCCCATAAAGTTGTGAGGATGAAATAAGCTAATATACTCAGTCTATCAGAAAAAGTCCAGCCATTGTTAATATAACAAGAATGGTTTGCACAATATGATTTAACCTGGCAGCCAAGGAGAGTGGACTGGAATGTGCATGTGTGAACAATGATGACTTCATTGTACTAGCCAGTGGGGCTGGTAGACTCCATTGAATGAGCACGTGTCTGTGGGGCCATAGCATTGAAAATGACTGAACAAGTAGAGCAATGAATCTGCATCAAATTTTACATTAAGCTTGAACATTTCTCTGTGGAAACTATTCAGATGATTCAGAAGGCTACAGCTATGGGCAGCTGGTGAACGGCAGCTTCATCACGACAATACACCCACTCATGCAGCATCATATCTCGTGTAGAGTGTTTTTCATGCAACATCGAGTCACCCAGGTGACTCAGCCCCCCTACAGCTGAGATTTGGCAAGCTGTGACTTCTGGCTTTTCCCAAAACTAAAATCACTTTTGAAGGAAAAAGGATTCAGGGAAATATGACAGGGCAGCTGATGGCGACTGGGAGAACTGTGTATGGTCTCAAGGTGCGTACTTCCAGGGGGACTGAAGCGTCAATGTTCTGTGTACAATGTTTCTTGTATTTTGTTTCTTCTTCAATAAATGTCTCTTTTTTTTCATATTGTGTGACTGGACAGACCTCATATGTAGAGCACTTGGACAGTGCCTGGAAGCATCAAGTGTTTCGTAAGTGCTTTCTAGTACTACTATTTACCAATTATATGATAGATGCTGTTGTAAGAATTTTACTTATATGAACCTTATATACTTCTCATTTAAATCCTTGTGTTACTCTATGAAATTGTTGTATTAGCATCTTCATTTTATAAAGAAAGAAACTGAGGCTTAGAGACATAAGTAACTTCACATAGGTTATCTAGAATTCAGGTCCACTCTTTTTCAATTTACTTCTCCTTCCACTGCAGACACCTGTCTCAAATTTATCTACCAGTTAAAATCCCTTTGATTCTGCTGCTCTAAAGTTAACCCTAAAATTATTTTTCTTTATATTTATTGGGAGTACTGTCTCCCAATATTTATATATCTCTCTTTTTATGTCTCTTTATATGTCTCTCTGTGTTTATTGGTTATAGATAAAAAGAGGGCAACAATGTCAGTGAGAATGAAGAAAAATGGCAGATAACATTTTCTTTTTAATTTTCTACTCAACTTTTTAACATCATGTGATTCTAGTAAAGGTCACATAGAGTTCACTGTTCAAGGGAACGGTTATTTTAAAATACTTTACTCAAGTCTTTTCTAACTCAATATACAATTAATTTTAGATTTTGTATCGATAATTTTGCTCAGTAAAAGGAAACTCTTTAAGTCAAAGCTGTAGAAGTTGGGTATTGATTGTAGTGAATAATAAGGCTTCTTTCATTTCTTCCAGCAACATCTAAAGAATTGTAAATTTTCAAGTATATATTACTGTGGGTGGGAGTTCAGTTATTTTTAAATGTAACTTTCATCTATAACTAGTTATAGAAGAAAGAATTTTAAATAACTTTATTATGATCAGTGTTTTTCTAGTTACATTTTCCTATTGGAAAGGCTCCCTTAAAGTTAGTTAAGTGCAATTTTAAGTGTTAACCTTCGTAATACTTTGAGGATCTGTGCCAGCACTAATTATTCACTTTTTCATTCCCTCCAAATTCTAAACCAAATGAGAAATTAACATAACAGCCAAACAGAGACTAAGCTACTATCATCACCATTACAATCAGAACATTGCAATGGCTTAGATTTAAAATTAAATCAGGTTTAGCTCCAAATTGACTTCACTCACCTAATTTTACATAACCACCTGGCAACTTAACCCCATCTCTTCAAGGGGCAGGATCTGTCACATTGGACCCTGGGGGAGGAGGACATGGCACATTACTTCCCGGCAGGCAGATTCAAAGAGAGGCTGAGCTATGCATGCTCTTCCTAAACTTCATATCAAATCACTCCATTGTTCCTCCATCTGAGGTGATGAAGGAGGAGTAAATAATGGTTTAGAAGGTTACGGAGTGAAGAGAATAGCAGAATCTGTCTCCTAATATATCTTAGGAGCTCCTATTTTACACTTTGAGGAAAGAACATGGGTAAATCATAGGGAAACTTCCTTTACATATTTATATATTTCTAAATTCTGTAATGATTTATTGAAAAAGCAAAGCATTATGCCATATGATAATTAGTCTTGTGGGACAGATAGATTTTTAAGAACCCATTACAATGAAGAGTATTAAATACAATAAATGCGATGAAACAAAGAAACATAGTATCTTATACTATGAGAAATAGGGGAGAGTCCCTCACTCAGTTTAGGAAAATGGAAAGCTTGGGAAAGGTGCCCAGAACAGGAAATATAATATCTAAATTGTCAGTGTAGAAGGCCACCAGGTCATGAAAAATTGCCTTGGTCAAGATAGTTTATGGGGAAAGGGTGTTTATAACATTTTTGGCCTAGGGAAGATTTGATGTCCAGAAGCATCTAAGCACAGCAGCTGTTTAGAAAAAAAATCACATAGTTTAACACAGTTCAATGTTGGAACATGATGCTCCTCAGTAAACGAGTGGATCAAAAAACTGTGGTACATTTACACAATGGAATACTATGCAGCAGAAAGAAAGAAGAAGCTCCTACCCTTTGTGACAGCTTGGATGGACAGCATTATGCTAAGTGAAATAAGTCAGGTGATGAGGGACAAATACCATATGATCTCACCCATAAGTGGAACCTAATCAAAAAAACAAACAAACAAGCAAAATATAACCAGAGACGTTGAAATTAAGAACAAACTGACAGTAACCAGAGGGGAGATGGGAGGGGATAATGGGGGAGAAAAGGGGAAAGGTTGTCAAGAGACATGTATAAAAGATCCATGGAAAAAGCCAGAGGGGGGTAGGATTAAGAATGGGGGGTGGTATGGCTGGGGTTGGGGGGGATGGTAGGGGGAAAATGGAGAAAACTGTACTTGAGCAACAACAAAAATAAATAAATAAATAGTAAATAAAATGCACGCTGATGTGACTACCATCACAATATAATCTAACAAAATTGTTTACAATGAAGTTAAAGATAATTAACCACTACCAGATCCATCTTACAGAAAAAAACAAATGAACTTTTTGGCCAACCCAATAGAATGTATACCTGGAACCTATATGATTTTATTAATGTCATCCCAATAAGTTCAATAAAAAAGTAAACAACAACAGCAACAGCAAATACATCATTATAACTACACCTTTACGTACTTGCCTGTCATTTGCTGAAGACAAACTGCTAGAAGTGGATTGCTAAAACAAAGGCCATGACCTTTGAAGGCTTTTGATGATAAAAGACAGTTTATATTTCTGCACTGTAATCTAGGATACTGTTATCCTTCATCTATAATAAAAATCTAACAGATAACATTGTATTTTTTATTTGATTTGGTTTTATTTGTCTACAGGTGTGGTCAAATATGTTACCTGTGTTTATTTGCCTTATATATATATATTCTTCCCTAATTAATGTATTTCATTTCTGTCATTTTTTCTTGTCCCACTTTTAATATTGCTCCATAACATCTCTTTATTTGTTAAAGAAACGAAACTGACCTTTCACTTGTGATACACTTTGTTTTCTTTAGTTTTTCTTATTTTACTTTTGATTTTCTTTCATGCATTTTGATTATAGTAGCTTTTTGCTGTTGCATATATTACTTTTATTCATTATATATTTTTATTTTTGTCATTTTGCTAAGAAAATAATTTTATAGCACAGTAAAAATAAAAATACATCAAAACCTTGAAAAATACATTGAGTTTTTTTATTCTAGTGATGGGAGTGTTTGATTCATTTATATTCTTGGGCTTAGTCCCCTTTGAAGAGAAAAAGTAAGGCAGAACAAACGAACAAACAAAAAACACTGCCCAAAGTCTTTGTACGTTGTGGTACTCACCAGATTTATTTGTCTGTCTGGCCACTCTTCCTTGCTCATGCCACATCCCTGTTCTACGAACTTCCTCTAGCCTCCTTCATCGAGATGATACAGTAAAACAAACCTGCATAGGTTACTATGGGAAACAGTTGGAAGGGCACAAGGGCATGTCACTCAGCCCAGGGGGTGGCAGACTGAGGAAAGCTTCGCAGAAGAGACACTGTAATTTGTGAACGGGGATGGTTAAGGTAGGAGAACACCATGTATTGAAGAGTTGTGGAGATGACAGTGGTCAGCATGAACCTGCACAGAGTTAAGTGATTTTTCCAATGGAAAAAGCTCTTATTGTGCTTAATATACTTATTCCTTGAGAACATATAATAGAGAATAACAGATTCCGTTTCTTTCGATTACTCTTTTGAGCAGAGAAGTATGGACCTGGGAGATGTTGTCAATGAACATTTGATTCCAGATAGCTTGGGAATAAGAGAAAACCTTTCCAAAGCCAGTGAAAGAATACAGCACATCTGTGGAATGAATCAGAGATTAGCAATGGAGAGAGGGTGTTTTTGTGTTCTGTTCAGCGCTCCCATGCCTGATTTCAGACCATTTTTAGGGCCAGCTTCATCCTTGCTCTTGGGTTTCATAAGACACTAGATAGTCTTAATAATAAACATACTATAGCTCAATGAGCTTTCTACTCGTTCTAAAGGACAGGTCTATGTAACACAGATATAACACAGGAAGTTTTCTTTGGCATTCTTGATTAGGCTGCCAGAATGACAAAAAAAAAAAAGAAATTAAAACATGTTTAGTAAAATGTGATACATCTTTTTAAAAGCTCTTTTCTACATTTTTATCATTTGAAAATACTTTCAACAACATTCTGTAACTTTCAAGTTATAACATTTTTTTCAGAGAGAATAGAGGGACTAAGTGATTGTGCCAAAGATGCAGTCAGCATTTTTAGAGGAGGTAGGAATACGATCTCAGTAAAATCACTATGAATCCAACTTGTTCAGCAAAGGTGTAGCCACTCAACAAAAGTCAAATTTATAGGAGTGAGAAAAACTTTCAAGAGTGAAGGAAAGAAAAGCAGAAAATACACTGTTGCTGAGGTTACTCCATGGAATTTATGGAAACAGGGCAATGGCTGGACTCCCTCCTTGGGATAGATGTACACAAAACAAATAGTGGAGAGAAATGTGAGCAGTTTGGGGAAGTGAGTGTTGTGCATGATTTCTTTTCAATTGACCTACACTCAGTTTCCTCAATTTTAGTTTCCAAAGTAGTGATGGGTCCACTGAACTAATTACTGTCAATTGGGACTGAATGCCTAGATAATTGAGATAATTTCCACACACTAGTGACTAAAGTCACATGCATATACAACATCTTAATCCAGAAGCATTGTTAGAGTGGTAATTTTCAGATGTCATGGAGAACTGAGGAGTGGGGTTTATGGGATCTCATACCTGTATATGATGTGAGTTTCTTGAGCAGAGATTATGGTTTGATATCTTTGAAGACTTAGCAAATGCCTCAAGGTAGGCACTTAGTACATGGTTAGTAAATGAATGAGTGTGGATGTTTACTTCTTCCTATGTGGAGAATACTGTGTCAGTGGGATGCTTACTGGAAACAGCAGAATTACATTCTTTCTGATTTAGGCAGAAAAGAAATTTTGTACATTCCCTTTGGGCTACTCAAAGTGTGGTTTGGAAGGTTGGAAAACCAATTCTGAGATGACAGGATCAGAAACAAAAACAAAAATAACAAAGCAGGACTGGCCCGATGAGAACATTATGTCACCAATGTTGAGCATTACTCATTGCAGCTTACCCCTCAACACATCTGATAAAAGAAATTGGATGCCACTTCTACCACCATCTGTTCCTATTGCCCAGAGACATGTGCAAAGAGCATGGGGGCCGAGCAGATTTAAGAAATCTGCTAACGTTTGAAGTCTGGACCAGATTGATCTGATTGGAGCAGCTGAAGACATAACTCCCTAGGCATAAGAGAGGCTGTGAATATAAAAATATACTACGTTTAGATTGTTGGGTGAGATGCCTCCCACAAAGAATCCCAAAATGGAAGTTTACTCAAATATAGAAAGGAGATTTAGAATAGGAGCATCCAAAAAGAAAAAAAGAATGTCTATCTACTTCAGGTGTCCCCTGGAGGTGGATTTAGGTTTGTCTGTACAAGGTGCTGTCATTCATCAGCCCTGGTTTCTGTTCCTATAGCTCACACCTTATAAATTGTGTCATTCTTTGCCAGCTCATTTTCATGTATCCACATTGCACAGGAATTATCCAGCTAGTCATCAACCCGTAACTCCCCCTCCTCATCCCACTTTCCAGCCACCACCGCCAGTATGACTCCAACATTTTTTTCAGGTTGCAAACACTTGACACACATATAGTACCTGTGTTTCTTTAAAGAGTTAAATCAGTGCTCAGAAACACGAGGTTATTGACTAGATGAATTTTAGTATGAAAGAGAATTATGCTATTTTAAGTACAAGATTTAAATAGGAAACAATTCCACAAGGAAATGGGGAAGACACAAAAGAGTAATTGTTGGAAACATTTAAGATGATCAATGTTGAAAATTATCAGACTGACTGGATTTATATCCCAGCCCTATCAATTAACATGTGTTACATAGGGTCATTTAACTTCCTCTGGACTTTGTTTCTTCATTATTACTTAACTCAGAGGATTTTTAGGAGGATTAAGTTAGATATATATTTTTTACTTTCATGATATTCTCTTTGAATAAAGATTGCTTGTAAAAAGTATGGGGCAGAGTAGTTAGTATACTACTGTGTATAAATCAAGGGGATAAATCATCTTCATTTTACTGTGTATGCATAAATGAATTTGAAATGATACAAAAAAATCTTTCAGAAATTACTATAAAGGTAGAAGAAGTAACTGAATAGAGGGGAGACAGCAATGAATGCATTTTGTTTGATTTTTAAATTTGAAGCATGTATATATATTATCTAATATTAAACTACATGTTACATTTAAAAAGAAAATTAAAAACATATAGGAAACATTAAAATATGTAGAAAATTAAAACAATAAGCAAATTCTAAAAAGTAGGAGTGTGAAAGAATTAGTCTAACAGACATTAAAATACAAAGCATTAAAAATTAAAGTGGTGCGATAATGGCACCACAACAGAGAGACATATCAAAGAAAAATTAAATATTCTAGAATAGACACAAATGCACATGAGAATTAAGTTAACGGTGGTTTCTAAAATCAACTGAGGAAAGGCAAAGACTATTCAGTAAGTGGTATTAGGGCATCTGAAAAGATATCTGAAAAATATAAATGTTGACCAATATCACAATGATCATTAGGGTATATTTCAAAGAGGTAAATATTTCAATGTAATAAGTTTTAAAAGTGGCAAGAGAAAAAAAATGTGGTGATTCATATCTTTGAGATAGAAAGATCTTTTGGACTTTGACTCAAATTCCAAAGAGCATAAAAGAAATGATTGTTAAACAGGAGAGAGAGGGAGAAAGGGAGAGAGAAAGAAAAGTAAATTGAAATCATTGCATTGACAAATTTCCCAAGATTTAACAAAATTCTGATGGAGGTACTATGGTAGGCACTTACATATAGCTATTGAGAGTGTAAGTTTGTATAACTCTTATGGTGGATAAATTGACAAAATGTTAAAATTAATGAAAAATACATTGAAATTAACCAGAGGAGAGGTTGGAGGGAATAAATGGGGAAAGAGGGAAGGGTTTACAGGAACATGTATAAAGGACACATGGACAAAACCAAAGAGGGGTAGGATCAAGGGTGGGGAGTGTGGGTAGCTGAGGTGGGGGGGAATAATGGGAGGAAAGTGGAGAAAATTGTACTTGAATAACTATAAAAATGTGGAAAAGAATAAATTATATATTCTTTGACTTAGTAGTGCCACTTCTAAGAATTTATAGTCTAGTTCTGTTTTGCTCTGGACAAAATTGTAAACATACAAGGCAATTTATTCAAGCAGTGATTATATTAGTTTTATGGAGTGGACATTTATGTGGACCAAAAGTAGTTGAGTTTTCAGTTTCATGTGGTTCACTCTACAATAACAAATAATTGTAGAATATATAATAACAAATAATTGTAGAATATAATAGGATGTGGTTCAATAAAATTGTGTTGCATTAAGGGAAAATAACAGCACGAAAATAGTAAAGATAATCTTTTCATACCCCTATGGTAGACTGCCAATCTATGCTGTTATATGGGAAAAAGCAACCAAGATTTTTAACATGTACCATATACAGTATTTCTTTAAAAATTAGGTAAGTTAACAGTATGTGTTTTATTTAAGAGTGTAAGCATAAAAAACCACAATTATAATAGTGGTTAGCTTTTGGGGGGAAAGGAATCCGAGCTTCTGCACATGTGGACAAAGCATTTGGAGGTGAGGTTCACATGGAATTGGGAAGTGCATGACCCTCATGGGAGAGGGCACCTGAGTGGACAGGGACCAGAGGTGGGTGTGAGAAGGAATCTGCAACGCATACATTTTAACATCTTTTGATATTTTATTTATTTTTAAGTATTTTATTGTTATTTAAGATTTTACTTATTTTTAGAGAAATGAAGGAAGAGAGAAAGAGAGGGAGAGAAACATCAATGTGTGGTTGCCTCTCACAAACCCCCAACTGGAGACCTGGCCCCACAACCCAGGCATGTGCCCTAACTGGGAATTGAACCAGTGACCTTTTGGTTCACAGGCCAGCACTCAATCCACTGAGCCATACCAGTCAGGGCTCTTTTGATATTTTAATTATTACTCTATGGATCAAGAGTCCAAGAGAGTTGTACTATGTGAACTGATTTTGTGTGTCTGTGTTGGCATGTGCATGTGTATAATCTTACAGATCCAAACAGTCAATGAGTACTATAGGGTATGTTTGTGTGTCACCTAACACATGATGGGGCACAGTACACTCAGAACTGGGACAGATGTTCTGCTTGCATATCTACTACCACACAACCAGTAGCAACATCATCTCAAAAGTAGCTTTTATTTACTGCATCTTATTTGTTAGATTCTGTGGGGCACATCTTATTTAACTGTTACAAAATTTCAAGTATAGCTATCCAGTATTGGGCAACCAATTAAAGTGGCAGACCTGGGATTTAAAGAGGTCTTCATTTTTAAAATTTTTATACAAAATAGTCTTTTTTTTGTTATTCAAGTACAGTTGTCTCCATTTTCCGCCCACCACTCCCCAAACCCCAGCCATCCCTACCTTCCACCTTCAATCCTACCCGCCTTTGATTCTGTCCATGCGTCCTTTATATATGTTCCTTGATGACTCCCCACAACTGTATGGGAAAACATATTTGTGAATGATACCTCAGACAAGGGTTTGGTCTCCAAAATATGTAAAGGACTCACACAACTCCACTCCAGGAAGACAAACAAACCAACTAAAAAATGGGCAAAGGACCTGAACAGACACTTCTCCAATGACATACAGAGGGCTCATCCACATATGAAAGGATACTCAGCATCACTACATCACTAGTTATCAGAGAGATACAAGTTAAAATCACAATGAAATACCATTTCACATCAGTCAGAATGGGCATCAAACCAAATCAACAAACAACAAATGTTGGAGAGGATGTGGAGAAAAGGGAACCCTTGTGCACTGTTGGTTGGAATGCAGATGGGTGCAGCCACTTCGGGAAATAGTATGGAATTTCCTCAGAAAACTAAAAATGGAACTGCCTTTTGACCCAGCAATTCCACTGCTAGGATCATACCCTAAAGATCCTGAAACACCAATTCACAGGAACCTATGCACTCCAATGTTCATAGCAGCCCTATTTACAATAGCCAAGAGTTGGAAGCAACCTAAGTGCCCATCAGTAAATGAGTAGATCAAAAAACTATGGTACATTCACACAATAGAATACTACAAAGCAGAAAGAAAGAAGGATCTCCTACCTTTCATGACAGCATGGATGGATCTGGAGTGCATTATGAAAAGGTCTTCTTGACCCCAAAGCTCAAAAATCCTTCCCAGTAATCCATTTACTTTCAAACTTTAGTGAGCTTTAAAATATGTCAGAAGTACAAATTCCGGACCTTGCCCCAGAGATTATGGTTTGCTGGGCCTAGTTACCAGCATTGTATCATCTTTTCTAGTGATACAGTAACACCATGCTATTTTCAACTACGTTCTTCCATTCTTAGAATTCAGGTCTGTAATAGGGTCTTGGGTATCTCTAGTTTTGAAAGGGCTCAGAACGATTCTCATAATTAGCCAGGTCTGAAAACAACTGGGCTAAATTCATTCAAGCTTTTCTTCCCTCTTTTCTTGTTAAGTGATAGTTTCAGAAGTCCTGCTCAGAGAATCAATGGTAAATCTTATGAAATTATATCTTGTCTTATTAAGATAGTACTTTATTCATATAGGAGTATTTGGGAAAACTTCACAGAAAAAATGATATTGGACTAGGCCCTGAAGGATGGGTGTGTTTTTAACAAGCATGGAAGGTCATATCAGACAGAAAGAGCACCATGAACCAATATGGGGAATATATTTACATTTGCCCAAAACCTGATTTTAAATAGTAATAATAAACAAATGTGTTTCTATGTGTAATATAATTAAATGATATTTTCTGCCCTAATAAACTTAGCATTACTAAATACTCTAGGTCAGGTTCTGTCAAAGAACTGAGAAAAGCCTAACACAAGCCCCACACAGATACAGGCGATAGTCCAGTAACTGTAACACAATGCAGGGACCCTGCAGAAGGGTTTGCCAGCTGAAGGGAGCTGTTCTCAGAACTGTTATTTGTAACACAGGAGTCCCCAGAATTGTTCACAGATGGTTAGGGAAAAAAGTTTTCTCTGGGGAATGAGTATTGAATTTCCTTATTTAAACAAAGTCACTTAATTATTTTTAATATGGGGCTTTTCAGAGACATTAATATATTATGCAGCATTTCTTCAGCATCTGTGTCCATGGTGTCCTTATTTATTATTTATTTATTTATTTATTTTTGATTAGAGCACCTGCTAACTTCCTCTTGAAAGGTAGTGCTCCCCCTAACACAGCCTATGAAACAATGTGCTGGAAAACAAGTGAGGAAGTCAGTCACATGTTTTCTGGAGTAAGGAAAAGTTACTCTGTGGAAAGTTAAAGATAGATAAATTAAGTTATAATTATCCATTTGAATGGTAGTATATAATTTTAACTTATTCTTAAATTACATTTTATTTAATAATATTTTATACTTACTAAGTATAATTATACTGGCCCCTGTAGAATATCCTTTCTTTACATTAAGCCTGCTTCTCAGAATGAGAAGAAAATATCTCTTGACTGTAGTAATGCATCTAGTTCCTACTGTAAAAAATTGAGCATTCATGTCACCAAAAAACAGTACTCAAGAAGCCCTGTTTTTCCTATATTTATTTTGAGCCTCTTCTGTTTGTATGAGTAACTTTGATATTTCTAGACTACCAAGTCAAAGGAAGACTATGTTGGATGTACTTTTTTAGTTTTTAGTTAGATTATCCTTTCATTATTCATTAAATTGTAGGGCCCATACTATATTTTCAAAGATTTTTGCTTTGTTTTATAAGTCTATGCAGATGAATGTAATCATAGAATTGTTCTTTAAACAGTAACAGTGCCTTCTTCTTTCTCGGAATTCTCAATTGTTTACACATTTCCTTGGTGATTGTATTTAATTCATGTCCCACAAAATGGCTAACCAAGGTGTAAAACGTATAGAAGCTGACGGTTCCCTATTAATCCTGTAGCTAAATATGATGTGTATTAATTTTGGTTTGTAGAACAATATTGCAGTAATGGCATATGGCCCAAATTTGGAGCTTTCTGAAATGGATATTAATATTGCAGCCCACCTACAATATTAATAAAGTAAACCTGAAAGCAAAAAAACAGGCCACTTTAAAAGCTAAGTAATCAAGAAAATTAGGCTAACTTTTTTATAAATTCAGAAGAATGCTAAAATTGTATAGCTTTTCTTGAGGTTTTATTGAAGGCCAGGGAACAAGGACATTGTCTCAAGGTTAACAAATACGTTCTTGAAAGAGCCAGAACTCAAAGGTGAATTTCCTGTCAGATGCTCTTTCTTCTATTACATGTATTCTGTCATCTTTTCTAATTCTATACTTTTAGACAGTTTATCAAATTTCTTTTTCTGTAAATTCTCTTCAGGGCTACATTAGGCCAAAGGCTGAGTGGCTGTCATTTTCTTTCTCTGCTTATCCCGGTTATCAAAAGAAAACAGAAATAAAGTAGTCAATGTTTACTTACCACCCGCCTTTGGCCATTCGTATTTGAGAACAGAATAGATATATAAGGCATATTTATGCCCAGTTTTTTCCAATGATAGCACACGTGTAAGTCAAATAGTTTGGCTTCATGTTGAATGTTATAAAGGAAGCAAATATTTTTAAATTATTGTGAAGGAATTCCAATCTTACTTTCAGTTTTGTTCATTTTGCCATTTTAAAAATCAGCAACATAATGTCCTACAACTTGAACTTTGGTTTATATATCTGTTTGAAATGATTACCTGGGCCCTGACCTGTATGGCTCAGTGGATTGAGCATGGGTTTTGAACCAAAAGGTCACTAGTTCGATTCCCAGTCAGGGCACATACGTGGGTTGCAGGCCATGTCCCCAGTACGGGGCACTCAGGAGGCAACCACACACTGATATTTCCCTCCCTCTTTTTCTCCTTCTCTTCCCCTCTATCTAAAAATGAATAAATAAAGTCTTTAAAAAAAGAAATGACTACTTGCATTCTTACTTGGCATCATAAAATTAACATGTCCAAAGTCCAAATCTTCATTAACTCGTCCTTCTCTCAATATGTCTTGTACTTAAGCAAATGTTGCCACCATTTACCCAGTTGTTTAGGCCTAAAAGTTGCTTAGGCCTAAAAGTCTTGGAGTCATTCTTGAGTTTTCTTTTTCTCATATCCCATATCCAAACCATTAGTGTTGACTATACTGTCAACATTTATTCTGAATCTGACCTATCATCTTTATCAGCATGACCCTAGTTCATCGTTCATCCTACTGCACAGTAGCATCCTAACTAGTTTCTGCTTTTCCTTTTGCCCTACCACAACCTAGACTCTACATGCTGGGTAGAGAGAAGCTTTTAAAATTAAAATTGGGTAATTACATTCCTATTTTCAAACACCTTCATAGCACACCAGGAATAAAATCCCAATTTCAAACATTTCTTCTCATCCTATAATATCCCGCATGACCTCAAACATTTGTGTCTGTTCTCATTGCATTTCTACTTGCTCCCTCACTTCTAGCCACACTGGTGCTCTGTCAGGGTTTTAAATTGCCAAGTTCACTAATACCTCAAGGACATTGCCCTTGCTATTCCTTTTTCCTGGGGTGACCTTTCCCCAAATCTTTACCCCTACCTCCTTTGCCTCATTCTGTTATTTGTTCAAATATCTATTCTTTAGAAATAATTTTCCTTGACCACCTTACCTGATATACTTCCTACATTCACCATCCACTTATCCTGATTCATTTTTCTTTTATCTCTTAGTACTGCTCAGCCTCATAATGTGTATTATACTGGCTATTATCTATTTTTCTTACTTGAATGTTAGCTTCACAATTGCAGTTGTACTGCTGGATTTCTTTTTTTTTTTTTTTTAAGATTTTATTTATTTATTTTTTTACAGAGGGAAGGGAGGGAGAGAGAGAGAGAGAGAGAGACATCAATGTGCGGTTGCTGGGGGTCATGGCCTGCAACCCGGGTATGTGCCCTGACTGGGAATCGAACCTGTGACACTTTGGTTCGCAGCCCACACTCAATCCACTGAGCTACGCCAGCCAGAGCTGTACTGCTGGATTTCAAGTGCCCAGTACAGAGCATGGCTCATAGATGATACCTAATAAACTTCATAAGGTATTGAAGTAATTTTAGTAATTAAGTAATTTCAGTTATTAACAAATTATTATTTGCAAATGTGAACAAAAGTACACATTCACAAATATCAAATTATAGTTCTAAGCTCTATAAAGGACACTTGACTCAGTCAAGGAGATCAGGAAGGGTTTCCCTGAGGAAGAGCCTCTCTGAGCCTAAATCTAAAGGGGGCAATGCAGTTAACGGGGTGAAGAAAGGAATGCAAGTCTGTGTAGTGCAGTAGCATGTCAAGTATGGAAATCAGAAGCAGGAAGGCCTGTGTGGCTGGAGCAGAGAAAGCAGGAGTGGGCCTGGTCAAAGTGGTGCTATACTAGGAGAGATGGAGAGGTAAGTAGGAGCTGGGTCATGCAAAGCTTTGTTGTCTGTGCTAATTATGTTCTGTTTTTATCTTAACAACAAAATAAAGCCTTCTTGGCGTAAAACACCAAATTAGGGAGGTGTCATAATCAGATATATGTTTTTAAAACATATGAGTTTGGAATATGCAAAAGTGGTGATTGAATAGTTCAGGAAAGAGATTATTGATAATTTACGAAGGGGGAGGCAGTAAACCGTTCTCCTTAGGTCTGGGTAATAAAGGGTGCATCATCTGAGAAAATTTAAAAAATGTAACCAATTTTTCATTTTAGACATTTTTATTATTACTATATGACAGTAATTCTAAACAGCGATGCTGATTAAAATAGTTTATTTACTTGGTGTGCAACTGGTGATGATAAAGGACAGCTTAAATTAGAGATTCAGCCATTTACCCATTCAAAAATATTTTTGAGTACCATCTGTGTCTCAGGCACTGTGGTATACATGGGAATGCGTTGGTGAACAAACAGATAAAAGTTCCTGTCCTCAAGAAGCCTACATTTTTGCAAGGGGGAAATTGACATATTAAAAATATATTTAGCAATTTATATGGTGATGTTTTCTTGATACGCCCAAGAGGAAGTGTTAATTAAGCAGTGAAAGTTCATCTTGTTGGTTGGTAGCTACATTATTCATGAGTATAAAAAGAAGGAGCTTATGAAGGGAGTATAGAGTGAGAACAACCAGTTAGAATCCTAGCATTGAGATGCCCTGACATTTACTACCCAGACGGAGAAGGATGCTTCTTTAAGGGAGACAGAGGAGCAGTTAGTTAGACATAAGAGCACGTGAAGACCTAATACAGACATTATAAGATGATTACAATTGATCAGTAACTCAAAGAAGGTTGATCATAGCACCAGTGCTTTAAGGATTCACTGCTTTTTACTTAGAAAATTTGAAATTGCCTGAATTGAATATTTATATTTTCCTATTAGATAGACAGAACTCTGATATATAGACTAATCTCCCTAATGTACTAATTTCCCCACCACTCTCTTAGTAAAACATCCTTCAATGGCTTGTTTTTTATGAAATGGAGTAAAAAGTTCAAAGGCCTGATATTCGAGGCGCCCCATGATTTCATATCAGCTTTTTTTTCCAAGCATAACATCTGCATCATGAACATGAACTTTCCCTGCATGAACCTTCTGCTCCCAACCATCTGACCATTTAAGTGTGTTTTTTCAACAGTCTGAAATATTTATATATAAAATTTGCTTATAGCATTTTATTTTTCTGGAATGCCCGCCTCATTCAATTAGGGTCAGACCAATTCTTACCATTCCTTTTCTAGAAAGGCTTCCTATTTTTACTCTGGGAATCATGAGAATAATTTATCAGTACCCTAATATAATCAAGGATAGAGACTGTTTATTATGTGTTTGTGTGCCCCACAATATCTAGTTTGCATCTCTATTTGTTCAATATTAAACAGATATTTATTGAATAGCTGTTATAAACCAGGCACTGCAAAGAGCCAAACAAATAGCTGCTGGCTGAACAACTGTAGAGGCTTCCCTTTTAAATGCTGCCATGAGCCCATTTGACAGAGTGCAGAGCTTTAGTATTTGAGGTGAGACGGTACCTAAGCTTCTAGAGCTAATTTCATGCTTTTTTGTTTGTTTGTTTCTTACATGGCTCATGTTATTTTTCACAGTGTCACTTTTTAGGAAAAGAACATTATTTTCTTTCCTTTGAAAATGATGAAACTTTAATATTTAAAGCCTCTCTGTGCAAGCCATTGGTATGAAATATCACAGCATTCATGTCTGATAGTTCAATTTAAAAATTAATGAAAACTTTAAACTTTATCTGGAATAGTAGTTAATTTGGAATTTCAATTCATATTCACATCCTTGTGCAAAAAGGAGGGAGAAATTGGGGGGTGAGAGTGCTATGTGTTTAAAAGGATTTGTGGCTAAGATTCTCCAGTAGATTCACTGTTTGCAGACAAAGCAGCACAGATGTTCCTTGTCTGTCACAAGGAATGCCAGCCTATAATGAAGCTTACTTGACTCACTGTGTGTGTGAGAGAGAGTGTATGAGTGTGTTTACACATCAGGGTGTGTATGACAAAACTCACTCACTGCAAAACCCAATAGCGAGTGCCAGCCAATCTGCCATCTGTGTGCCGTGTCCTGTAGGAGAATGTGCGGAGAGAGAGAAGGAAACAAGGCTGCAGTTTGTTTAAAATGGGGTAAAATAAGCGTGGATCTAAGACTATCTGCAGTCTGTCGAGCCATGTTCTGACTAATAAAGACATTAAAGTTTAGTTGTATGACATAAAATAGTAAACGTTCACAAATTATAATTTTATATAATACATAAGAAAATTCTGAGGTAAAGGACTGTTTGGAGAATGTATTTCTGTGTTCCTGTGAATTCAGCCATAGGAGCAGCCTGCTGATTTTCAATCTTTTTATGAATGCCCCAAGAAAATATTCTTGAATTTGGCTCATTGTGTTGTGTGAACAGTGATTGATCTTGTCAGGAGAAAGTCAACCACACTTAGCCCCTTGCAAAGCTAACAGCCCAGCCAATATCTTCGTCAAGTTCTCTTTGCTGCTGCTTCAGCTGTCAAAGTCACTGGTGCAATGCAGCATTCAAGGTAATTTCCATTTAGTGGTGAAAGCTGTTTTCTTCAATTTCTTGGCTTCTTTGTCTTTGTACTTGCCCCCTATCCATCTAACACCATTCCCGTGTCATTGGCTCACTTACATTTGCCTCACCTCGCTGATTTCTCCCCACCTGTGTGACAGGCCTAGCGCCCCAGTGCTGCTGATGCTTTATCCATTCAGGGCTTTGTTGTGTGGTGGCATTCCAGAGCAGAGCTCAGCCCTGGGCACCTGTCTATGCTAAGAACTCCCCTCTTAGGCAATTACTCAGTTTGATCACACAGTATGATAAGCTATTAAGAGGCACTCATGCACAGACCTTTATTTACCAATGGTTGAAATTTCCCTGTTTGCGTTCACTGCGTAAGAAACCGATTATGATGAAGTAACAAAAGCGAACGGCAGTCACCTGTGGTGGGCCCAGTGCTAAAAGGTAGAGTTCAAGCTTCCCAAATGGAAATGGTGTCAACAGACCCAATGGATCCATTTCCCAAACTGATGTGTACGTAGAGTGGCTAGAAAAGAAGTATACCTAGTGGATATGATGTCATAATCTAGTTTTTAGGACCCCTATTTCTGTTTCTGATCATTTAGGTGAACATTCTCTTAGGCCAAAAAAGGATGATCTTATTCAAACTCATACCTCATCAACAAAATGCAGATTAGGGCTCTGAAGAATGCTTGCATAGGGAAAGTTCTCTGCAACAAAAACTCTAACAGCAGCTGTGGAAAATTCCATGTTTCCATTTGTATTCAGTAGACTTGTCGCTTTATTAATTTGGTTACAAATTTATTTCCTGTGTAAATATTCACAGCAAATATGCTTTGCATAGAAATTCCTGTTATTACCATGCTCCAGCTCTTTAAAAAGTGCCTGGTGGCAGACTTCTGTGTTGAGCGCATATAGGTAGCAGTTTGTGAGTCTCTTTCCACTGCTAGATCTAAACAAGCAGTTTTAAAACAAAGCAGACTCTCATTCTGAAAACAAAGCTATCTGTATAACAAGGCACCCTTATTTCCTTCAAATGTAGTCACCTTAAATAATTACAAACACCCAGCCAAGCAACTGCATCTCATCCCTAATGCCCTTTTTTTCTCCTTTCCATAATCCCATTGTCTTTCCTATCAACACAGGCATTTTGGAACCTGGAGGAAGAAAGAGGAAAATTTATCAGGTGTTGGAAAGTGAGTGGCTTTCCTTTGAGAGTTTCTTTCCTTCTGTTCCCCCGCCCCGCATTCAATTTAGAGCCCTTCCTCCTCTACTTTTCACCCACTTGTCAATGCACTGCCCTCTTCCAGGGCAGCATCAATAAAGAGACCTGAAGATCCTGTTTTGAGTTTGTTTACTTTTGGCCACAACTGGGAATATCATCTCTAGCAATGTACAATGAAATCTTGCTTTTGTGGAGTGGGGGTCTGTGTGGATGGGGGAAGGCAGTGAAAACTGTAATGCTCTGTGGAGTTCACTGAAATAAGAATAGATTGCACCCATTTAAACATATACTTCACCTATTTATATGCATTATAAACTGTTCTCTTTATGTCCATGTGGGAAGTTGGCTCAATAACATGCACAGTCCATGAGCTGCAGGTAAGGATAACTGTAGGGATGACAACAGCAGTAATTTTTGTACATGCCCCCAGTTGCACATGGGTACTAAGGTAGCATGTCTAATTTCTTTTATGCAGTTATTTACTAGTGATTCGCCTTAGAAAGTTAGCAAGCGAGATAAATGTTTTAAATATAAATATGACTAACTCTTAGAAACTCAGTCTACTCTCTGGGGAAAAAAATCTCTAAACACACAGACTACCTTCTCTAAGTAAAGACATCAAATTGCAACTATTTTGGAGTAGATACAGAAAGCTAAGAGATCTAATTAGTAAGTACAGAATGTTTATGGTAACTATGTGATGTTTTTATTCTGAGTTGTCTAACTCCACAAGCAAACATCCGGATGATCTAAACAGTTCTCAGAGAACTATAGCTAAGTTGCTATTATTTTGGAAATATGGATATTGCAAAATTAGCAAATCACTTCTGTAAAACTATTAAAATATGAGTAGTGCAAAATTTAGTACTTGGAAATCTCTTTGGAAACTTGTGAAATAACCAAAATTACTCTTATGTGTTCAGTCTGCATAAGACGTAGAAATAGTACCACTTATTTTTTTTACCCCTTCCAAACAAGATAAAGAGGACATTCCATTGTCCAAACCCTCTCTTTCCCAATCTGGCTGTGGTGTTGCATGTTTATAAACAGGGTTCACAAAGACTGGAATTTCCTCTAACTCTTTTATTTATTTTTCACTATAAATGATCCCAAATTTATCTTAAAGTGCTTTATAAATCATGTACTCAGAAAAAATATAGCA
Source organism: Phyllostomus discolor (assembly GCF_004126475.2). Taxonomy (NCBI): domain Eukaryota; kingdom Metazoa; phylum Chordata; class Mammalia; order Chiroptera; family Phyllostomidae; genus Phyllostomus; species Phyllostomus discolor. The sequence continues at coordinate 140,366,856 of NC_040903.2, read as the reverse complement.
TTAAAATGAAATTAATAACTTATATGTTATAAGAAAAAACTATAAGTTCCTATATTAAATAAAATTCAAAGAAACAAATCAATCCAGATACTCTCTAGGTATGTTAAGAAAGATGCTAATATTCAGAGACATAAAGCTACATATACGAACATAAAATCATGCTTTTTTAATGAGAACTCTATGAGAACTCCAAACAATATCTTCAGTTTCTGACCAAGAAAATATTCTTCTAAGTTTTTTTCCAAATAGAAGTTTCCCTTGATGGTGGCATTCAATAAAGACTGTCATCCCCCAATCTACTAGGATATTAATCTGTACTTTCTGAGTCCTAAGCATAGATGATTTTTCCATATTCTAAAGAGCTCATAATATACTGGAAATCTTAAGTTGTTTGGCTTTCTAGGCTATCACACTTTTTCACGATATGTCATCAGAGGTAATATTCTCTTATGGCGCTGTGTGCAGGTCACTCCAGCAGTGCAGCTCTAAAGCTACTCTGACCAAGAGATACTAAGTTCAACAATGTCAAAAGGCTATTGGTAATCACATTGGTATCGGCCTGTTTATTACAGTGACCACTGTCTTAATGCTCTTCTGTAGCAAAAACATTTAACATTGTGATAAATAGCATAATTATCACTTATAAAAATGCAGAAGAAAATTTGGAAGTGATTATCTCCAATTTATCCTTTGGTATTTTATGCTACAACAATTTTTGTACATTAAAATAAAATTCAGTCATTACTTCCACACTTATTTTAAAATATATCTTGTAACGACTAGACTGCCTGTCTTTTTCCATGCAGTTTCTTCCTTTCTAAAACTCAAAGTTACTGTCTATTACAGCAAACGGGCGCAGACTGAAATGAACAATGGGGAAAGGTGTATAATGCTCTTCCCCTGTTGGCCCACTTGACAAAACTTACTTGTGTTTCAAGAAGGCCCAGCTTTTATGGCTACATTATAAAGACATGATCTCTTTATGCAAATGATCTCTCATCATTGTAAGTGTTCCCAAATAGCTTTGTTCCCAGTTTGGGTAGAGCCTGGACTCTGTTGTGTAGAAATCATCTTTTTTCTAGTCTGTGTTCCTGACTGGAATACGTGCTTTGTGAGGTCAGGGATTACTTCTTTTTAACTACAGAGATTCAGACCACATCTGACATATGATAAGATGCTCTGGGCAGATACAGGCAAAGTACTAGGGAAGTTTTTATTTAAATGTGCATGACACAAAGAATGTGTTACTATACTTCCTCCTTATTGGTTTCAAGCCCTTCTTTGGAGGAAGTGGTGTCTCCCACTGAAGTACTGGAATAAATTGCAAGCACCTGCAGGGCAGGGGACTTGCTTTATTTGTGTCTTCTCAGAGCCCCCAAATACTAGGGCTCCCTGTAGTGAGCAGTCAGTGAGTATTGTATTGATCCACTCATCTTTAAAAACTCACTGTCCATTGTTAGAAAAATTATTAAATATTATTAAAAGTGCTTTTGCTGTAAGTAATCCACAATTAAAGCAAATAGATATAATAACAAGAGCATTGTCTCTTTATTTTACTCAAGACATTCACTTATGCATATATCCACTCATTTATTTTCTCACTCATTCAATGATTACTTATGACTTATAGGTGACCTATTGTGTGTACACAGTGGTAGTTTTTATACAGTTTGCAGTGTGGTGATGAAGATAAACATTAAAAAAATAATTACACAAATAATAAAAATATAACTGTAAGAAGTGCTGGTTGCTACTAGAGAAAGTGTAAGGTGATTTTAATCTTTTCAGGGATGAGGGTGGATTCAGAGGGTGGGGTAGATCAAGGAAGAAGTTCTTGAGGAAATATCATTTAAGGAGGAGACCAGCAGTAAGAGGAGAGATTGCCAGTCAAAGGGCTGTAGGGAGAGCCCAGGCCATGTAGCTTAGTTGGAGCATTGTCCAGATAGTCCAGGGTTGTGAGTTTGATGCCTGGTCAGGGAACATACAGGGTTCAACCAATAAATGCATAAATAAGTAAAACAACAAATCAGTGTTTTTCTCTCTTCTTTCCTCTTTCTCTCTAAAATCAATGAGTTAAAAATGTTTTTAAAAAAGTTCTGGAGGCAGAGAAGAGAGAAGAGGTGAGCTTTTCAGGTAGAAGGAATGATGAGGTAATATTCTAATGCCTGACATTATGTTTCACATGAGGCAAGAACAAGGTAAGTGGGGTGTGCCAAGGGAGGAGTCAGGAGATGCAAACTGAGAATTAGATGGGAATTAAAGGAAAATAAATAGCATTTATGAAGTTGTCTTTCTTTAAAATCAGCATTTATATATAATTTTTTAGTATTCTGAGAACATTTCAGGCAAATATAAAAAATTTATAATTTTCAACCCTAAAAGACTTTAATTTTTTGTAATTATTCTGTCATTTATTTGCATGGATTACCAATAACTTATTTTTAAGGGATTTGAAATTGGAAAATCCAGGAGCTGGTTTGGGAACTTTGTGACTAAGTTGGTTTGGTTTTTACAAATTGGAAGATGAGAGTGGGTATGATGAAAGTTTACAGAGGTGGAGTCAGGCCTAAATAGGGGCTACCCCCAGTACACTCTTGCTCAGACAAAAAAGTCTTACATTTGCTGTTATAAAAATATGGATAGCTCAACAAGCTCTGAACAAGTGGTGGTGAGAAACTTTTCCTACCAGAAAGACTATACAGTAGGATTCACAAAGTAGGGGCTCTCAGTGTGTAAATGCCTGTCTATAGCTTCTCCATGTAAATCACATAGGTGACAAGCTGCTGTTTTTTGCTATAGTGTATGGTACAGCCCTTGTGTATCAACAGAGTTGAAAGCAAGATATATCACTATGGCAACTGTGACTCCAATCTGGAGCCAGAAAGTAGACATATTATGATATGCAGAATTTTATTGAGGTGGTGGTTTCACACAGTTCTCAAATGTCTCGTAGCAGAGATGGGGTAGGAGTAAGGAGGCATTATATACTGTTTATTGTACTGTTGTGTAGGTTAGTAGGCATCGTCTCTACACAGCTCACTTCCTTTACTTTTTTCTGCCATTATTCAGATGGTTATCTGGCAGCAAAGCATGGTTTTGGCATTGTAGGAAGGAAGGTTGTTACTGACAAGTGTTTTTCTTTGTCTTGACTTTCTACATTATCCTGAATGGATCTTTGTACAGATTGGTAGGCATTATCATGCATTTTTTTTCAATGTTATTCTCGGAACACTTGAGAACAGGTAGGAAATAAATACCAATTTTCATCTGTTCATGGTTGTCCATTTATTTGTTTATAAATAATACACTGTAAGAGATTTAAAATGCCTAGAAGTTAGTCATGGTGTAGCCCTGTGCCATATTTATGCATTTGCTCTGTTTAATGGATTCATGTGGAAATGATCACTATATTTGTAAGTGGGAAGTTACTAGGAGTCTCATAGAAAATGATTAAAGAATTAAGAGTCATGCTGCTACTTATATAATATCTTCTGGAGGAGTTTAATTTTTCTGTATCTTTGGTCAAACTCAAACAAAAAAACTTGTGAAAAAAATTTTCACTATGAATTAGTGAATCACATGTATCAAGAAATTCATAACTAGAAAAGCAATGTTATTTTTAACTTTTCCTACATTAGTTGAAGGTATCAAACCGGTTTTATAGAAGATATTCTAAGTTTAAAAAAATGTGACTTTTCTAGTAATTTGTTATTTAAAATCTGGAAATTCTAGTCAAGCATATGAAAGAGTAAGTGAAGATATTTACAATTTTTATATTTATAATTTAGCATAACAGAATTGTTTCCTTTTCATATACACGTAGATATAAAATATCTTCAATACCAATGATTTATTCTCTAAACAACTCTTGAGCAAGTGAATTCTGAGGGAAAGATGAGGGAAGAGAAATCACTTCCAAATATTTTTTATGACTAGAAGACCCTTCCCCTTTTATTTACATTCAGTTTGCATTTGACTTCTCATTAGCATATGCCCTTATTTATCTTTTCATTAGCAGGAATTCACAGCAACTTAGAAAGAGACAGACATTGTGAGCTTTCTTGCACAATAGGGTGGAGGACAAAGTTGTCTTGTTTGTGTAACTTTAGCCTTTTTCATATTACCGAGGAGTAATAGAGCACCCTCACATAGAGCAACCGTGAATTGTAGATGGTAGGATAATGAATGGGCAATTCATCCAAAGCTTCCTTTGGACAGGCAAACAGTCTTAGACCTGTGTGTGAACTACTCCCCAGGCAGCTGGGGAATAGGTCAAGTCAATGCCATTCTTTCTCTGAAAGTACTTTCTGTTCTAGGCAGAGGGTCTTTTCAAGGCAGCAAGAAGCATCACACATTTGACTCAGTGTCATGCACAGGTGCTACTTGGATTCACTCTTCAGACCTGGGATTACAGATAATCAATGAGTTGTTAAAGAATTTCAGTCCAGGATCAAAAATAAAGCAAGCATTCTCCCTTTTTTTTTCCATTTGGTTTTCTTTAACCCCTTTAAATTAAATTCTCTTAATTTTCCTAAAATTCATAGTCAAATTATTGTCTTAGATCCTCACTTATCAACTATTTCACTTCTTTTTGTGACATTACTAAACTATCTTTTTTCATCTTTACTATCTTTACCTGTAAACGCTGAGGATAAAGTAATCAAATTCACAGTGATATTTAGTGACATTTCCAAGATTAAAAAGATAACACATGGAAAAACATTGCAGAATCTTTGGGAGTCAGTCCTCTTCCAAAAACATAAATCAGAGATTTAGCTCTCCTGAGCATTTTGTTCCCATCCTTCAGTTGTTTCTGGTAAGTAAACTAATAAAAATAAAAATGTAAAATCTTAACTAACATGTCTATATGAAAAACTGGAACTCCATCAAGCAGTTTTAGCCAAGGACTTTATGGTCTGCTCCAGCAGTTCCCTAGTTCTATAATATGGCCCTATTTTAGGTTGGTGATCAATGTACATCTTCATAAGATTATAATAGATACTGGAGAAGTTAGGAGCCAAATGAAATCTCCAGTTCTTTACCATCAATCAGGTAATTGTCCTGTTGTAGTCTTTCTCTGTCCCTGTGGGGTTAAACTTAGATTGTCCCAATTCCTTTTGAGTTATTAATAACAAACAATAATTAGAAGGTGAAGCAGTACTTCTACATGTCTTCATTGTGATTGTAATCATTTAAAGGTAGAACCAAGTGCTTTTCCATGTGTAAATTCACAGCCTATTTTATAGATCAGTAAAAATAAAAACAAAAACTGTGATCAGATAAAAGTTGTAATGTTTTTGATATCTTGAAGGATTATTATTTTTTGCATAATTAGATATTTTAAGACAATCTTGTGTAATAGGAGAGAGAGTATAGTGAAAGTCTACCTCAAAAATTATGTTGAAAAAATATAGTCAGAATTGTCATTTTGAGGTAGGAATAATCCTATGGCTGCTTTTATTGTATGAGCTTAATGTTTGTTAAAATTCCACTAGATCAGAATAACCAAAATGGCTTAATTTTCTCTTAATGGTTACTAAGAGTCTTGTTCAACTGAATGAAATTTCATCTATAAATGTCTTATTGTAATAAAGAAATTAACAACATAATTTTATCTTTATCATTCTGAGATCTGGATTAATGTTATTCAAATTGAAGGAGACAATAATGCACATAACATTAAAAGTAAGGGACTCTAGAAACAAATGTTATATATAGCTTAATGATTACCTGAATGTACTTAGGAATCAAATTCTATCACTTTTCTAATTTTGTATTGTCTGAAGACTTTTGTTGTAATTAGTTGCTAAGTCACTGCCAAGGTTGGCTATGGTCATGAAACTATAAATCTTGGAAAAATATTCTGGTGCCTTACCAAGCATTGCAATGCAACAAATCATCTTAATGATTTCCAAGAATGCATCATTATTTTTATTCCCTCTTTAATAATATTCTCAGTTCCTGAGTACATGCTGTGGGTGGATAACTTTAGAGTAAACACTCTAAGACCTGCTTTAGGGTTCATTTAAAGAGGGAGCTGATTGAAATTTAAATACCTCAACATTTCATGACATACAAAGGCAAAGAAAGGGACAATTGAGAAAAGAAAACATTCTGAAAATAAAGTTTACTTGGTGATATTTTATAATATCTTAATAAAATTTTAAATGTCAAGGAGCACCTAGCCAATGAAATGAATATAACATTAGGTACATATTTCACTAATGTATAGGTTACTGTCTTATTAACTATTAGTATCTTGTTAAATGTTAGATCATTCAAAGTAACAGTAACTTAAAGTTTTTTTTTTTGGGTGGGGGGATTTCAAATTAAAACACAGGTAAAATTTATACAAACTAATAAATAATTCAAATCAAAATAAAATGCTTGGTAATGACAGAGGAGTCCAGGGAAAGGGGAAAGCAACTTAGGAAGGAGAGTCAGTTACATATAGGTAGGCCATATAAGCAAGAGTTGAGGAGAATGGGCATGATTTGTATAGAGAGATAAGGAAAGATGAAAACCATTCTGAAATAAAGAATAGCATAAATAGAAGCCTGAGACAAGAAAAAGTGTGTTGCATTTAAGGGAGGGTCAGGAAGCTACAGTGGTCTCTTTGGAATATTTATAGTGGTATGAAATAAGGTCAGATAGAGACTTGAAATCCAAGCTTGGATTTCAGAATGTGTACAATGGGCACTAAGCAATTACGAGATTAGAAGAAACCCTGCCCTGCTGATGCAAGTAAAAATTGGTTCAATATTTATGAAAGTTTTCATAACCTTTGAACCAAAATTTCTATTTCTAGGGATTTATCCTAAGAGGGGAAAATCAGAGGCAATTTAAAAATGAGTGTTCTACAATACTATTAATAATATTGAGGAACTAAATTTTGCTTAAATGTCCAACAATAGAGATGCAGTTAAATGACTTAGGACTGTTGGAACGTGACATGCTCATTTAACCCCTTGTTTTAAAAGAATATCTATGACACAAAAATTTAATACCACATAGTAAATTAGACTAAATTAGGCAGACACTGGTAATATCAAAAATACATAAAAATATTAACTGGTTATCAATGGATGAGGATTAATTTCAGTGATTCTTCTCATTTTTTCTTTTCTGGGTTGATTTACAAACTTTGAAAGTGGGGTATGTATATTTTGTAGTGCATATATATTTTTTGTTTTTGTTTTTAAATTTTTCTTTTTTTTTAAAGAATTTTTTAAAAATATTTATTTATTTATTTTTAGGGAGAGAGAGAGAGAGAGAGAGAGAGAGAGAGAGAGAGAGAGAGAGAAACATCAATGTGCGGTTGCTGGGGGTTATGGCCTGCAACCCAGGAATGTACCCTGGCTGGGAATCGAACCTGGGACACTTTAGTTCCCAGCCTGCGCTCAATCCACTGAGCTACGCCAGCCAGGGCTTTGTAGTGCACATATTTTTAAAATAACATATTCATAAAATAATTTGTGGCAAGATATTGACATAAACATTTATACCTTAGGAAGAACATTGTATGAAAGTGTGGAGAAGTGATGCAGGGAGGGAGGAGGCATTTAAAACTATATACCCTTGAGAGGATGATTAAAAAGAAAAGAATAAATGGATGAAAGAAACATGATCAGAATTTGTACTTTGTTGGACAGAATTTGATATTTGGTTGAACATAATTTTGAGATTATTTTTCTGTGTAAAGGAAAAATAAGCTCAAAATTTCAAGCCTAAAAACTGAAGTGAAAATCAGTACTTTCAGTGATGAAATCAATGATGATTTTAGTATTGAATTATTAGATTTAGAACTATGCTATGTACCCAAATTATGAGGATGGAGCTTTTGTGAAAAAGAAGCTAAAAACATACATTTAAAGATCATCAAATAGTATGTTAAGCCATTAAAGATGATCAGTTAGAAAATGAAGAGAGAGCAGAAAGGACACAGGCCCACCTGAAACTTGGAGAATGGTTAAAATTCAGAAATGCAGGAGGATAAATCAGCACTAAGCTAGAGAAAGGAGGTTAATGAACAGGAAATTGGAGGAAGGAGTAATCCACAATGTCACCTGAAAACAAAAAAAGGAAGGGAGCATTTTAATGTGACAGTATTTAGTGTTGTTAAATATTGTAGTATTCTGAAAAGAATTGCTGTAAAAAAAGTTATCAAAATAGAACATCAATAGGGGATAGGCAGAGTAGAGGTTTGTGTGTGTCTTAGCAACCTCAGACTTCATGTTGTATTAGAAACTGTTACTTAAAATTTTGGTAGTACATGGAGAAGCTGTGAATCCCAGAGTGGTGAGGGAAGAGAGGTAATGGGGGGAAGGGTCATCAAGGAACATGTATAAAGGACCCATGGACAAAGCCAAAGGGGTGGTAGGATTGAGCGTGGGAGGTAGGGGTGGGTGGGGCAGCAAAAAGTGGTGGCAGGAAAATGGAGACATCTGTACTTAAACAATTAAAAAAAAAGAAAACTTTCTTTTGCTACCTACCTGTAGTCCATGTGCATAATGGTTTCCATGGATGAACTGCATTATGCTTTCTTATTATTTTTATTTCAGGCAAATAATTGAGAGATAATCAAGAATTCACAAAACGTTTTTACTTTAAAGAAAGCCTTTAAAGAAAGACTTCATGTGACTTTTTTTATATGCACTGTGAATTTCCAAAAATGGAGTTTGGAACAGAATAATTTCCAAAATGTATTGAACACAGAACTCATTTTCAATGGGGTACTTCCTAGACTATTTCTCTGCGGGCTTGATAGTGGGAAATGACAGACCACTATAGTGAGAGGTTTGTCCTCCCCCCACGCCCAAGCGTCCCTATTTTGCAACTTCAGTTTTTGTCCCTTTAAGCTCAGAATAACAGAAATGTTAGTTTATTGTACAATTATACAATAATTTCCTCATCTCTTTTCACAGTTTTTATTTGGAATTAGCAAATTGTTTTTCAGAAGGTACCTGAAGCCAACGTAAGACCAAATAAATGCTGCTCTTTAAAAAAAATAAAATAAAACATGACTTTTGGTCTTTGACTATATTCAGCATTTTAATTCTTTCTTTTAAGAAGAACTATTATTTGGCCATATTAAATATTTAACAATAGTTTGAAGAATATTAATTTCAAGACTAAACTGTTAACATCATAATCAATATTTTCCTTTATTCCACAAATGTGGGCTGTTTTTCAGTCATACACCTAAATTGGATTAACTTGCTTCTCTTTCTGTACTCACTGACTTTTGCTCCCCACAATAATTTTATCAAACAGATTTCTAGGACTTCTAGGCTGAAAACTCCCATAGTACTCTGTGCCTACTGCTGTCAAATCATTTATCACTCTACATTGTACCTGTCTGCTCTCTGGTGTTTTTCTTTGCACTGATTGTGTTTTGAACCCCTAAATGCATAGTGTCTAGGATTTAATCATTATTTAATAGTTTTTAAACACATTAGTGCATTATTGAATAGGTCTTTTGTGCATTTATGAATTCTGAAAATCCATACAAAATGGTAGTTACAAAAGGTTATAGAAAGGTGAAATAACTTGTAAATATTATACAATATATGTTTTTCACCTCTTGAACCATTTCCTCTAAAATTTTATCTGCACTAAAACTCTTCCTGAATTCAAGGATTTTTATTTAAAGTTATAATTTACAAATAAGTAGCATGAAATTCTCCAAATACGTCATCTCCTTTCTTCTTTCTTTTTCCTAATTACCTTCCTTTTCTTCATCCTTTAAAATGAACAGATGGGCTGTTCCAAAGTTTTTTCAAATCTATTTGCTGAACATTCTTACAGACTAAGCAACAATTGAAAATGAAATCCAACAGTTGTTTTATTGCTCTCCCATCAACTGGAGCAATAAAATGGTTCTATGGGAGCCTATCTGCTGCTAGAAAATGTGCTAGTGCTGTTTTCCACCTCCTTTTACTTTCATAAGCAATGATTTCTTTCATAATAGATGATTTCTTCTTGTTTCTCCTTCCCCTTGTCTTCTTCTGCATTTGCCAATGATTTCAAATTATTTTAGCTGCAGTAACTTTCTTAAAAATATATCTTATGCATATTTCTAGTTACAGAAAAGTAGAATTCCTCTAGATGGCAATTGAGGAAATGTAGGGGGCAGGGGGCTGAACTCCCACATTCTTGTTTTAAATCTCTGCCGTGGCCTCTGCATATGCATGGAACACTATTGCGAAATCACTGGGCTGAAAGCTTAGCTTTTCCCTAAGGGTTGCAGGACTCCATAGTTGACATTTTAATGTCAGCTTTAGCAGCACTTCCTGGCCTCGTAGTTATGGCCCATCCTTCAGTCTTAGTAATTAAGTGATAGAAGTTTTAAAGTCAATTGATAAACTGAAAACACAAAATCATACTTTAGCTTTTTTGCTTGTATTATGGAAGATCCTATACTCTGTTCTTTTTTTATGAAAATAAATATAGAGCTTTAGAAAATGAAATAATAGGGGAGTTATAGATGATTTAGAGCATAAATATAAATGAGATAAAAAGAAATATTCCTCTAGGCTGGCAATCTGAATCTTTCCCAGAACAATAACTCTAAAAATTGTCAATCTCTGACAGTTGTTTGATAGTTGTAGAAAATGTGGTAGGATTCTCCATCTAGTTCACATTATGCAGGTGTCCACATTTTTAAAACAAGTCATAATTGGCACTAATTAAAACTATTGTTGGCAGCTTCAGCAAAAGGGCCAGACACTGAGTGGGCATGGGGATCTGCCTGGCCCCTCAGCTCCAGACTTCCCGGCAGGTCACTGCTGAATTGCATTAACAAAGCTAAGTTATTCTCCCTCCTCTAACTGAATTTGCTATTACTAATAAAATAAACAATTCCAGTAAATTTATTACTATACTTTTATTACACGTATTAGAAGGGCTAGGCTCAGGATCATCTCTGATAATGAGAATGGGTGGAAATACTATGCATTCTGTGTGTTCCTATGAAAAGGCAGTGAGGCTGGATCAGCGGCACTAGTTCTGCATGGCACACACCTGCGCCATGGACAGGGCTGGTAATCCTTCAGTGTGTGATGGACCTGTTTCAACTGATCACTGGGAATTTTGCTCTTAGGACTTGTCACAGATACCTTTGTATTTCAATGTAACGTGTGATTAATACTTGCCACCAGACCCATCTGTGACTTTTATATTGTTTGCATATGAAAATAAAGTTGGTAATTCAACTTACTGTTTTGGAAATTCAATTCTGAACAACTTTTCATCTTTTCAGGGATGATAATATTGTAATCAGAGAAGATTCTTCTTAGTTGAGGAATCAGAATGTGTCTACATAGGCCAATCAGTATGCAAAAGGTGCAGGAGGTTGCTCTTCTGTAAGTATATTCACAAATTGTTCAGTCTTACAGACCTACATCCCGGTTTTTCTTATTCAGATGAAGGCCTAGGTGGAGGATGGGGTAGAAGGAAAACAAAGCTCTGAAGTGGGTACCTAATCATCTGAAGGTTTGCAATTTTGTTAGGAATAATAGAGAAGCAATATTGAGAGAGCTGTGGGGTTAATGAACAGGGATGTGGCTTTCATTTGCAAATTTCTTTTGATTAGATGAAACAACAATTCCCAGAGTTGATACTGGTGTCCACATGCCCAGGCCTGCATCTGCATGTAAATGGCTTCATTACAGGCCAGATCTGTATGCACTGATGAACTGGACAAGGCACTCACAGAGTCTCCGCTTCATGGGCTGCGGTCTTGCTGTGTCTGTTTCCTGTTCGGAAAATAAGTGGTATATTCCTCCTTTGTGCCACGTTGTTGGAGAGAGGGATGGTTTGAGAACACAAAGGGGTGAGGGCAGTGGACTGTTAATATATTTGTCTTCTTTCACCTATTCTTACAGTCTGCAGATGGAAACATCCTTTTATATTTCTAAGTAAAATTAAGTTTCCTTAAACTTACCTGGCAAATAGCAAGATCAGTGTTTTTGTGGTTTGCCATGTATTGAATGCTGAGAGGGAAGTGGCTCCTGTGTCAAACAAAGGTATCAGTGAATATGCAGGATGTGGCAAAAGTAGGTTTACAGTTGTTTGTAAGGAAAATAATACAATAATTAATAAATAATGATATAAAAATCAACTCTGCATTTTGCATAGTCACAACTGTAAACCTGCACTTGCTGCACCATGTACAAAGAACCTGGTTGTCTGCTCATCCTATCTAGGTTGAACCAGATCTCTGAAACTCCCTGGGCTTTCACTTTATGAATCAGGACTTACTGCTAAGAAGAGTCTTCTTTGTGAGAGAAAAAAAAGCAAGGTATTCTCAATATTTGGTTAATGAAATCCTAAAGCATCATTAGTTTGGAATATTTCTAAGGAATTCCATTCATAATCAGTTAATGCATTAATTGAACAGTTTTGCTCTCAACTATTATCTGTTTATTTTAGATGGAAATCATAGGTGCCTAGTTTGGGGTAGTGCTAGCTTTACGGGTTCTGAAATAACAAAACCAATACTATACAATTAAAAGTAATTGCTGTGTTATTTCTGCCCTGACTTTTTAGGAGAGCTGTTTTAATAAACTTTATTGAAGTTCAGTTTGCAAACTATAAATGTATAGGTTTCACATGCAGTCAATAACTTTGCTAAGTCTGTACACAGTAATCCAGATGTAAAACATCCTATGAACCCAACAGATTTCCTTGTATCTGTTCCCAATCTTCTCCCATCCCCCTGGCTTCTGGTGACCATTGATCTGCTACTAATCAACATATTAGGTTTGTCTTTCCTGAAATTAAAAAAAATAGCATCACATGCATTTTTTAATCTGACTGTTTTTCTCAGATAATATTTGAAATATTCCTCCATGTTACTGTATGTATTTGTAGCTTGTTCCTTTTCACTGCTGAGTAATATTTATGTATATACCACATTTTGTTTATCCATTTACTTGCTGATGTTCTTTTGAGCTGTTTGCAGTTTAATGTATACAATTTTATCAATTTGGACGTATGCAAATATTCATCATACCATCACCACAATCAAAGTAACAGATATATTTAGCATCTACCAAACTTTCTTATATTCCTTTTTGGGGGAGGAGGATAAGAAACGCAACATGAGAGCTACACTTTTCACAAATTTTGATGTGCACAGTACTGTATTTTTAACTCTGGGCACTCCTATGTGGCACGGGAGATATCTAAAATTTATTAATCTAGCATGACTGAAACTTTATACCCACTAAGTAACACCTCTCCATGCCCCTACCCAATCACCCCTGGCAACTACTATTTTATTCTCTGCTCCTATGAGTTTGACTATTTTACATACCTCATATAAGTGGAATCATACAACATTTATCCTTCTGTGACTGACCTGTTTCACTTAGCCTGAGAGGTGTTGGTGAGGAGGTAGAAAAAATGGAACCCTTGTACCCTGCTTGGTACCCTTGTGCACTGTTGGTGGAAATGTAAAATGGTACAAAGCTGTGGAAAACAATGTAGAGGTTCCTCAAAAATTTAAAAGTAATCCAGCAATTCCATTTTGGGTACATATTCAGAATAATTGAAGTCAAGATATTAAAAGATACCCGCACCCTCATGTTAATTCTAGCACAATTCATTACAGCCCAAATAGGGAAACAACCCAAGTGCCCATCAACAAACAAATAGAGAAAGAAAATGTGGTACTTACATACAATAATTACTCAGTGCTAAAAAAGAAAATTCTGCCATTTATAATATAACTTATTAGTTCTTGAATGATATTTTAGTCTTCAGCTAAACTTGCATTCTCAAAATAAACTTTATGTTATCATACATTGCTGTTTTTTATTTGCTAATATTTTGTGAAGGCTTTTTTTTTGTATCTATGTCCATAAAGGTATTGATGGAAAGTTTTACTTTTTTGTAATGTCTTTAATTTGGGTAACAGAGTAATGCTTTCCTTATAAAACTCACTGAGAAGTTTCCTTTCTTTTCAATGATCTTTAAATGTTTTATGAAATTAATTAATGTAGACAACTGGGCCTTGTCTTTTATTTGTGAGACAGTTTTTAACTAAAATTCAATTTCTTTAACAGATATAGGAATACTCAGAAAATCAGTTTCCTTCTGAACCATTTGGTAGTATGTCTTTATAAATTTATTCCCCCTGCCTCTGTCTATTTTGTACCTAACATTTACGCTTCTTATTCCCTGGATAGTATGGGAAATGGAGAACCAAAGGACTTACATGCATGAGCCCTGGACACGAACTAAGGTGGGGAATGATGGCGTGGGGGTGGTACAGGGTGGAGGGGAATAAAGGGGAGAAACAATGAGACAATGGTAATAGCATAATCAATAATATATATTACAAATTTATTTCAACTCAGTTTCAAATTTTATTAACATGACTTTTAGATAACTATTTTGTTATGCTTTTTAATGTCTGTAGAATATGCAATATCCTATCTTTTATTCTCTCTCTTTTAAAAAACAAATCTAGCAAGGGATTTCTCAATTTTATTGGTCTTTGCAAGGTTTCATTGCTTTTCTCCACCCTTTGTCTATTTTCTATTACATTTGTTTCTTATTGTCTAATATTTTCTAACTTTTCCTTAGTATGTGTTTTATTTACTCTTCCTTTTTAGTTTATTCATGTGAGAATTTAGATGACTTGTCAAGACTCTTTCTTTCTAATCTAAGAATTTAAACTTAAAATGACTTTTTCTATACATACCGCTTTAGCATTATGTTACACATTTGGACATATTTTGTTTTCATTTTTGTTCAGTAAAAATATTTTCTAATTTCTTTTGTAATTTCTTCTTTGGACCATGAGTTATTTGAACATATGTTTTAAAGTTTTCAGATACTAGGGATTTTTCTATGTATTTTTTCTGTTACTGACTTTTAATTTCAGTTTTGTCAGAAAACATGCTCTTATAATTTAAATATTTTTAAACTTGTTGAGACATTTATAGTCTCTCTTTATGAATGTCTCACAGGTTCTTGGCAATAATGTGTATACTGACGATGTTAAATGGAGTGTTCTCTAATGTCAGGCAGATCAACTTGGCAGGCAGTGCTGTTCAGATCCTCTGTATGTTCCTTATTTTCTGTCAAGAAATGTTCAAATCTCCAGCTGCATTGTGGATTCTTATTTCTTCTTTCAGTATTGTTATATTTTGTTTCAGATATTTTGAATATTTGTTACTGGGTACATACACACCTAGAACTTTAGGGTTCTTTTAATGAGTTGACTCTTCAATCATTATGAGTCATTCCTTCTTATCCACCTAATAGCTCTTCTTTTGAAGTCTGCTTTTTCTGATACTTACAGAATCCTTCTAACTTTCTTATGAGTAATGTTTGCAAGGACTATCTCTTTTCTGGATTTTAGTTTTAGCTTTCCTTTTATTTGTATTAAAATGGGTTTCTTTTAGAGAAAAATTGGTTTTGCTCATTTTATTTAGTTTGTTCATCTTCTCTCTTTAATTGGGATACTTAGATCATTTACATTTAGTTTAAGTATCTAATTTGTTTAGTAGATACTAATAGCTACACTATGCTCTTTGTTTAAAAAAATGTTCTGCCCTGGCTGGCGTAGCTCAGTGGATTAAGCTCGGGCTGCGAACCAAAGTGTCACAGGTTTGATTCCCAGTCTGGGCACATGCCTAGGTTGCAGGCCATGACCCCCAGCAACCGCACATTGACGTTTCTCTCTCTCTCTCTCTCTCTCTCTCTCTCTCTCTCCCCCTCCCTTCCCTCTCTCAAAATAAATAAATAAAATCTTAAAAAAATCTTCTGTTAATTTACCTTTTATTCCCACCTTATTTTGCGTTAAGGACATCTGGATTTCCCCATTCTTAGTCCTTGTTTGGTTTATTTACCATTCCTCTTTATTTTATTTTTTAAAGAGTTGCATACATTTTACAATATACAACTTTAACTTATAACAGTCTACTTCTAAATGATATTATACCACTTTACATATAATAACAATATTGTTTTCTAATTTAAACAAATGAGTTGACATTCAGAAAAGAACAGTTTAATAACAGGTAAAGTTCAAGTTTTGTGTGACAAGTCCAGAATATATCTGATTTGAAATCTACATCTCAGCTTATTGGTATGAGCCTATCTTTCTTACTTTTCTCTTTTTTTTTCATTTGTTCTATTACACTTTTTATTGAATTTATTGGGGTGACATTGGTTCACAAAACCATGCAGGTTTGAAGTGTACAACTCAACACAACATCGTCTGCATAGGTAACACATCACTGCTGTGCTGTATATATGTGCTTTCTGTCATAAGGGTACAGACATAAGACAACAATGATGTAATGATATAGACTTTTCAAGAAAAATAAGAGAATTAATTAGACAGTAGGGTAGGAAAATGGGGGTTGTATTTAATATATTCATGTATGTATAGAGCACCATACAGGGTTAAGTGAGGTTTATGTGGAGTTCTGACAATACATTTAATCAAAAGGTTAATAAATGACTGAAAGGGTGGCTTAGCATAACCTGGACAAACAACCAAGAGCTATAGTGCAGCATTAAATTGCCTGGATTGCCTTTGCTGTATCTTTTTGGGCAGGGTCATTGGACTTATTATAATTTGATTTAAATAATTTCATATATCTGGAAATATTTTATGAGAAGGGAGGTTAAACTTCTCGGGTAAAGGGTTTTAAAAGTTTTTTACATAAAGCTATAAAATGTGCTGCTTCGAGCTTAGATTTATTTATTCTCCTATGATGCGGGGAGGCATCATGACCGTAAGTGATTTTTAGAAGATGTGACCAGTCAGAGTGGCCAGTGAAGAGGGGTGGAGTGCCAAGACAAGGTTTGGAGGTGAAGAGATCCCAAAGGCAAAACAATGAGTTAGAATATTCTAAAGAAAATAGGTTTATACTGTGCATTTATATATTTTTATCCAAAATGTTTTTACATTAATTGCTATTTTTAATACAATTTTGTGAAGCCTGTTTTGTTCTATGTTTGATTAGTTGTTAAATCTGATGTTAATTTTTTTTACCCTTTTTAAGAAGGTAAGTGGGCAAAACACATTTTTTTAATGAAATACACGTGCTGTAATAAAAGCCATTATACATTTTTTAAGTTTTAAAATGGAACTATCATAAGAACTTTGTTAACATTTAAGAAATAAATCTGATCCTTAAAAATATTTTCTTTTTAAGGTTTCATCGATGGGTTTATTGAATACAATCTCTTCAGAGTTTTTATTTGTTCCAAAAGAGTTATTTTATTGAAATAGATAAGTCACATAGACATTTCTTTCCTTTCTATGGCTAAGCTGCTAGTGACCCTTCATGAATCTGGGTCCCGAATTTATGGGTTGTAGGTAAGTTTTCTTATGGAACTTCATCAAGCAAATTAATTTCATTTGAAGAGAGTAGCAAACATTTAAATCTGTTATTGCTTGATTTTCATTTTCTATAATTCAGTAAATCATTTCACTTATTACTTATAATGAACCCTTGTTCATTGTCTCCTACAGAGACAAAAGGGTGGAAGAAATGTGGTTTCTGCCCACTCGATACTTAATTTGAATAGGGGAGCTGCTGCAGACTGAACAATTGTGTCCTGTCTCAAATCTGTATGTTGAAACCCCAGTGTGATGATATTTGGGTATGGGGTCTATGGCATAAAATCAGACCATTATGGTAAGGCCTTGTAATGGGATTAAGGCCCTTAAAAATGACACACGAGATCAAAAGATATATGAAAGCATCCTCTTTCTCTCCCTTCCTCCCCCATCCTTCCCTCCTCGCCTCACTTTCTCTCTCCTTCCTTCCCACCTTCTCTCTTTCCAGTGTGAGGATACAATGAGAAGGTAGACATCAACAAACCAGAAAGTGGGCTCTCATCAGACACCAGATCTGCCAGCACTGTGATCTTGGACTTTCCACCCTCCAAAACTGTGAGATACAAATGTTTATTGTTGAAGCACCTAGTCTATGGTATTTATTATAGCAGCCATAACTGACTAAGACAGGAGCTAAGACATAAATTTGGAGAATGCAGTGGTTTTTGTAAGAGATTTGGAGATAGGAGAGATACCTTTAGGATTGTAGTTTGAAAAAAAAATCCTAGTGAAAGGCAGGGTTTTGATGACAATTTGGCTGGAAAGACAATTTATTATGAATAATAGCTTTATGAGTATAAGCATGCTGGTACAAGTATAGGTCATATTCCAGCAATAGTTTTTTGTTCTTTGGTGATATTAGGTGTCTGGCATAGAAAAGTGAGAGTTAAAGCTGAAAAGCTATATTTGCAAAATCCTGGTTTCAGAAGGAGACCAGAAGATTATGTAATCTGTGCTAGATTTATAAATGAGGAATTTGGGAGACACAGTTGTTCGATGTCCAGTGCATATCTCAGATTTTCTTGAATTCCATTTTGCCTGTGAAGAGTGTGGTTTAAGGGTCATGCTCGGGAGAGCCCTAATCACTTTTCCGTGTGTTCACACTTGATTTGGTAAAAATGGCCATCTCCGAAGGTTTTCTGGGAGGGAAGTAATATGATCAGAGTCATGCTGAGGAAGATTCCTCTGCACGCTTTCAGGAAGATGGATTCGAGTCTAGAGAGCCTGAGGAAAGGAAATAAGTTATGAGTTGATTTAACAGCCCAGAAGAGTACTAAGAGTCTATACAATAATGATGACAATAGTAAGAAGAAAGAGCAGATAGGAATGCACACACACACTGCTTAGTACTATTAATTGAATGTGTGTGTCTAAAATTTTATTTTTGAACCCTGATCCCTAATGTGGTGGTATTTGGAAGTGGGGCCTTTCTGTCCACTACATGAGGACACAGAAAGAAGGCTGTTGTCTGCAAACCATGAACAGACCCTCACTGGGCACTGAATTTGCAGGCACCTTGATCTTGGATTTCTCAGTCTCCACAACTGTGAGAAATAAATGTTTGCTATTTAAGCCACCCAGTATATGGTACTTTGTTTCATGAACCCAAGCTGTCTTCTACTTAGGATAGATGTGGATGGATTTACTGTCTGAATGTGGGATACCAGAGTGCAGAACCAGTGGACAATGACTTGGAAATTTGGAGTCATGTTGGTCTAGAGTAAGGCAGCATTATTAACAGAAATAGGCCAATCCATCTCTCTCTCTGTGCCCTCCTCCTCTCTCTCTGTCTCTCTCTTAGACACAAAATCACTCTCAAAAGCTTTATTTCTACTATGGGGAAAGCATCTTTCAGAGATCTGGATTAGTTGGTAAGGCAAGAAATTGGGACATGGAAACAATTTTGCTGGATCCATCACTCATGAGGGCCAGCTGTGCGGAGGAAGTGCATCAGACAAGTCAGGCACTCAGAGGAGGAAAGCCTGTTTCTCCCAAGGTATAGCACATAACAAAATGGATGGGTAAAAAAGATCCTAGGCTGTATTCACATGTACTAGATTATAACTATTTTAAAAATTAGAGCTGAAAGAGACCTTGTAATCCAACCTCATAGTTTCTATATCGGGAAGCAATACAAATATACAATTTTTATATATATATATATATATATATATGTGTGTGTGTGTGTGTGTGTGTGTGTATACATATAAATGCATATACACACACACACTCATACATTAAAATGTTTGAGTTTGACTAGTTGTTCTATAGGGTAAAGAAAACTCACTTTAGAATTCATGTATCTTGACTCTTTGTCCAGGTTTTTTTTTTCCATTGCTTTGAGGATTTTGTCTAGAAACACACCAAAGGAAAAATTATTTAAAATAATGATATAAAAATTTAAAAACACATGACAGGTTTAGGATAGGATTTAAAAATTATGTTAGTGACTTGTGAACTAATTTCTCAAGCTACATTGTCAAATCATAACTAACCCCCTTTTCTACGGTTCAGGCAACTACTTTCTATTTACCGATTCTAGTAGCCTCTAGTTATTTTTGCTAAACCTCCTATTTTCTTAATTGAAATGGGTGAAAATAAGTCATGATTACAGTCAAAGAGGCTTGTATGCTCTCCTCATTCTTCCTACCTTAGAGATCAAAACTTAGACTGGTTTTGTTGTAAGGCTTTTCACTTTCCAGTTGTATGACCATAGGTGAGTTACTCAACACTCCCTGCCTGATTTTCTTCAATTATAAAACTGATATGGTAATAGTAAGACAAAATTATGGGGTTGTTTCAAGACTAAAGGTAGTGTTATGTGTAAAACACTTGGAAAAATGCATGGCATATAGAAAGTGTTCACTATTTTTCTCAAAGTTTGCAAGTTGTTACTTGAACAAAACATGGCTTTCTCTTCATAGTGGACGTTGGGTATTTAATAGCTTCATGTGTTAGGTAGTTTCTTCATGAAAACTTGTTATCATTTTGATACCTATTCCTTTATCATTTTCCTGCTCACAGCCAACACTATCTGATAAAAAACAGGTGCAAACAAGAGGGTAAAACTCTATTTGCTGTGACAATTTATGTCCCTTTAAAAGTAATCCTCACCCGAGGTTATGTTTCTTTTACAGAGAGAGGAAGGGAGGGAGAGAAAAAAACACTGACATGGGAAACAACCTTTTGGTGTATGGGACGACGATGCTCTAACCACTGGGGCCACCCCTCCAGGGCCAGGTGCCTCTTTAAAGCTTTGCGAACGACAGAGTGAGGAAGCAGGGTAAACCGACTATACACCAAATGAATGTTGCTGCATTGCTGTGGTTGCCGGTGTTTGTTGGTCAATGTAATTAAGACCCATTTTCTAAATTTTCTTTCTTTTTCTTAAACTTTCGAGCTCACATAATTGAGAGCTAGGCAAATATTCACTATTTCAAATTCTAATGAGACTTGAATTTGTGATGTAATTGTAAAATGAACTAGAGAGCCAGACCTCTTATTTGACTCACAATCCAAACTCTGCACTGATTCAGAACTAATGTTTCTTGAGTGGCATTCTAAGAATTTATTTATTTAACACCCATTCAATTAGGATGTCCCAATATGTAAAGATGAATGAATGGTGTCTCCATTGAAGAAAGCTGCAGTAGTCTCCATTCGCTACATGCAATTTTATATATCTGGTCTGGATATGATTTAAATCTAAGTCAATATTACTGAAGCAACACCTAGTAAACAGTAGGAGGTGGGTTAATGGTAGATTAATTATATAGGGAAAGCAAACTAGTATTATGTCTTTTTGTGTTCTTGTGTTCTTTGGGAAGAACTATGGGAGATTAATTAATATAAAGACTTGAGTTTCCTAGTGGTATATTGACCATAGCTAAGAAAAACGGCCTACGGCAGAAAATAATTGAAAATGATTGGGAAAACCATAAAATTTAAAAACATGAAGTTTCTGGTCTGGAGTTAGGGCTGTGGAGGAGGGCAGAATCAAGTGGATCATGCTTTACAACTTTGAAAAACCAGTGAATTGATGGAATTAATTATTCAGGGGAATAAAAGTGATGGTACACAAGAAGAACAAAGTATGGATAAAAACTACTTTTTTTGTAGGGGAGGGTGTTTACCAATAATTGTACCTTTTAGAGGTAGAATTGGGCAGCACTAGTAGTTTCTATTTATTTTGGCCTTGAGTGGCTGAGCAGCAAGCAGTTTATGTACTGGTAAAACATACCACACACACACAAACACACACAGCATCCCATTTCAAATACTAACAAAAACAGATGTGTTTTAAAAAGTACTTGTGTTTCCTTACCTTTTATCCTTCTTGGAATATCTTCCTCCTTCTACTCTCCCCCCTTCATATCTCTTGTGCCCTCCCTTCCTTCCTTTTTCACATTCAGGTTGGAAACTAGTCTTCGTAAACTGAAAAACCACCATGGCAATAATTCCACATGCATCAGCTCAGATCAATAGATTCAGACAATCTGCTGCCCTCTGGTGGCCATATAATCAACCTACTAATGCCCCAGTTATAAGTTACTAATGGTTTTTGTCAGTTCTGAAAGGGTTTTGTCAGTCAGAGGAAGTTGACATCTCAAAATAAAACTAACCTCTTTTGTACTACCTTATATTATTACACCATTATCTTCTAATTCAATTTGGTTCTACAATGTGTGAGAAGTTATACAGTGTTAGTGATCAATCTAAAGACAGCATGCCTTAATACACAATGGAGTGATTGTGTCTTCTGAGGAAATTTGGAAGTAATGGCTTTCACTTTCTCATGTGGAGTCTTAGATAAGCCATTTTATATTAGATAATGTTCAAATATAGAAATAAACCTCACTTATCACATAGTAAAATAAATAAAATTGTAAAAATAAGAAAGACATCAGGCAAAGTTTTGATGAGTAGATTAAAAGCATATCTTCATATAATGCTTATAATAATAATGCAAAAAGACAAATAAAGACAAAGTGAATTATTTATTATGTCTTTTTAAATAGGTTTTGGAAATTTGGTTTTCTAAGAGATTCTAAATTTCAGTACCAAGTAATATGTAAACCAATAGATTCCTCTCTGAAGTCGTTACATTGTTTTTTATAGCCTCCTTTTTTTATATCAAGATTCCAATGTTCACTTTGGTCAAAATAATAAAGCCAAAGCTAAAGCAAGGATGAAGAATCCTTTTATTAAATGTGATGTGCATGCCTCTGATATTCCTCATTGCACTGCCTCTTATTTTCAGTTTCTCATTACCATTTTAAATTAGGAGCAGAGATATTTAACTTACTCAATATAATGCTTTAATGAAAACCAAAGAGCTAATTCAGAGTAGCACCATATACTCAGCACTCTGAATGCTCAGCAAAGTTGACAATTCCATTTAAGGGCAACATTTTTTTTCTTTATTTAGGCTGTTGTTTAAAGACTATATTATGTAATTCAAATGTCTCTATTAAAATGACTCCTAGTTAAAATATTGAAGAAGATGAGGAGACAGGAAAGAGATGCAATGGTAAAGTCCAGTGCTACTACAGTATTCATGTTTGAGATGTTGCCACTCTGGAACACCCAAGGGACAGGCAGGTTGTGGTTAGGGCCCGGAAGACAAGAACGTTAAATCTTTGAAAAGCATTTCATGTATGACATATTTTAAAGAATCAAAGTGTTAATGAGAAAAATCAGAAACAAAGCAATTCCTAATACCAGTCACAGTTTGGATGTGTGTGGGTGCCTTCTCTTTACATTATTTAGGATTTCCAAAGGTCTTAAGCTAACTCTTAGCATAACCACAGCATATGACTAAACTGATTATTTGGAGACAGAATACAGAATAATGACTGAATAAGCAGACTATGGGCTGTTGCAAATATTTCTCAGCTAATGGCTATGATGTTTACTTAAACATGAATCACTGATTATTGATCACTGCATACAGCTCTTCACCAAAGATAAATGCTTTTCACTTTGGGCCCTACTGTTCTCATCTCTGGAATATGAAAGATCTGAAAGTGTGATTTCTTTTTATATATCTAAATAAACCTAAAAAGACTTCTTCAGAAATGAATGAAGAAGGAAGACATCACTCATCTAAAGTTATATTACTGATCAATTACTATTTTAAGCTCCCATATGACCTCTCATCAGAGGGTACTTTAACCTAGAGGGTAGAACCAAAGGGGTAGTCTTAGGTTGTTTTAGAGAAAGATTAACTATCTTTATTACATACTACAAACACATGGAATTCCTCCTTATTAAATAAATAGACATTAAGACCAGCCTTATATATGTAAAAACTAAGTTTTTTTCCTATCTGAAAGATGTTTAGTGTGTTTATAGTAGATAATATCTGACCCAACTGTTCACATAAAATAAGCATAAGATATCTATTTTTTCCAAGATCATATTTGTTTCTTACATTAGCATTCAATTTCACTCACTGAATCTAAATCCATCTCCAAACTAAAAGAAAATATTTTTCTTTGGAAAGTATTTGCCTTGAAGAAGCAAGCAAATAAAAAGACACTAAATAAGAAAATTCTGGCCTAAAACTCGATCCTCCCTCAGTAGACACCCTCAATTCAAATACTCACATGATACCAAAGATTCAAGCTTTGTGTCTGTAAAATGAACTATAGATATTTTTCCTCTACTACAAACAAAATATTATTTCTGATCTCCTTTCCTGAGAGGTTCATGGGACAAGAAAACAAGCAATCAAAAACAATCACATGTGTAAAGTAGATGTGATATGCATTGTCTCAGGTTAAGCAAGACACTAAATAAGTGGAAGTTGGAATGTGGTTGCCTTATAAAACTAGAGCTTCCTCATTGTGTTGCTCGCTTTTTGAATTTGTGAAATAGGAAAGATGCCTGGCCTTCCTTACAAATTTACTGTGATTATTTGGAAATAAAAATTTAAGTTATGAATCATGAAATCCCTCAAATACAAATATTTTAAAATTGCAGCATCAGGGAACACTTTATACAGCAAATCAGAAAGAGTGTCTCAAAGGCAATATTTTTTAAAAAGCAATTAATTTGGAATAATTAGAAATATATATCAATAGCAATATTAGGCATGTTTATTATTCAATATGCATTGGAAATTAGTTGTCAGATTTTTATTAAGTATTACTATTCTTTTATGTTTGACTGATGTTATTTTCTGTGAAAAAATCGTGATTTGAGATCCAAAAGATTTAGCTGTAACTGTGCCATTGTAAGAAAACAGACAAGATTATCACTCTGCATTCCTCCCACCCCTCCTTGCCCTCCCTCCCTCCTTCCTTTTCTTCCTTCCTGCTTTCCTCCATTTCAACCTTCTTTCCTTTTCTCACCTAATCTCTCTTTTTTCCCTTTTATTTTCCTATCCCATGAAATGCCACGTGTGCAAGCATGATGGATGCCTGGCCCTGTGAATAAACTGGCAGCGTTGATCTACAGCTGTATGCAGACCACATCTTTCTTCTAAAGCTGCAAGGCACACATTTAAGCTCAAATCTCAGAGATTGCAGCACCTAGATTGCAGTACAAATTGGTATGACCAACCAGACCCAGCAACCATCGATCTTCATTCTTCCTGCCACCCTGTAAACTGAAACCTTTTGTAGTGAGAGGTAACTAAAATTCTGAAGTCGACTTGCAATAAAGGGAAGCAGCAACTTTAAGATTGGACTGAAATATCTGACAGCTCTCTGAAACAAAACAAAAACAAAATGTACCCAGGTTTCAGTTACACTGTATTTTGTTTCTTTTCTTGTTAAATAAGCACTGGCATATAACTCATTAGACACCTTGTGGGCAGCCACACAAAGAAGTGGGCAGTTCAATTTAGAGTAAGTGGGAGTTATATAATTCAGATTTTACGCTTCGGGATAAATCAGGCTTCAGCACGAGATTTTGCCATGCACTTCAAGCATTCTTACTTTTCTAGCTGCCAGTTCAAATTTGAATTTAAACAGGCACATAAACAATAGATACTAAGGGGGAAAACCCTGGGTTTTCTATAAGAACTTTCATAATAATAAAACCTTGTTCTATGCAGTAAACCGAGAGAATTTGTTTCCCTGATTCATTCCTTCAGTGTTGATGTGGACAGGAGGCTGAAATCAGCAGATCATCTGTTTAGACCATTCCCAGGTAATTCTAAAATATTTTTACTTATCTTCGGAGACATTACTCTTGGTCAGACAATGCATTTTTGAGAATGAGGACCTCAGCAGATTTTGTCAGTTTGGTATCTCATTGTTTCTGGGCCTGGGCCTTGCCTAACACAGACAATATGCCCAAACCAAAGGATCACATGTCTCCGAGAGAAAATGGACCAACGTCTGTTAAATGGGCAGACAGGGGATTAAAGGTGGTTTCAGATTTTCCTTCTACCAGGAAAAACAAACAAACAAGAACAGGAATGTTTCTTATTTGAAAATTATCCCATCTCCCCTGAAGTTGTGTAGAATGTGTGGAATGTGGTTTCCACAGTTATCAAAATGAAGCTTACCACTAAGCATCAACAAGCAAAATAAAACAGCAACATACTGTTTTTTGCCAACCAAATTATGAAAGATTTACAAATGAATAACTAATGTACTCACTGCCAATAATGGTATGATTGTACTAGTGTTGCTACTAGCAGTAAACTATCGGCAAAAAGTGGTAGGAGCTTTCTCCTATCTAAACGCACACCTCTGACCTTGTCACTTTGCAAGTCTTCTCATTAAGAGGTGGAGTATAAAGGCTGGCCTTGGGGCTTGCTTTGACCAACAGAATGTGGTAGAATTAAACAGAATTATGTTTATGCAAGACATAAACATAAAATCCTGGAAGGCTTTCTTTCTCTTCCTCCCTTGGCATAGTAGAAAATCACCTGTCACTGCTTCTTCAGATCACTACTCATCCCCTTACTGAGGAATGAAGTCTGTCGTTAAACCTCTTTTCATCTTTGTGATCTCGGCTAAGAATATTGGTTTTTCCCCTCAGAGAAGCTGATTTCTACTGTTAATTCTTTATGTACCTTGCTTTCAGAACAAACATTTTGACCAAACTTTGTAGTCTGTGCAGGGCCAGACTAGGATGGGGTAAGATAAATGATGTACTTGTCTGAAGTGCAAAATTTAAGGGATACCAAAAACACATTACCAAGAAAAACAATTTAATGCAATATTTTTTAAATTAAAATTAATGCAAAGATTTATGATGAACAAAATATCAAATTTTTAAATAAAAGCAGGATAAGTATGAGACCACATAGCATAGACTTTGGGCTAAATCTATTCCATGTCTTTTTTTTTAACTGTATCCTCACTCGAGGACATTTTTAAAAATAATTTTATTTTAATTGTTGTTGCAGTACAATTTTCTATCTTTTACTCCCAGCCCAGCCCACCCACCCAGCCCTCCCCACCTCCCTCCCATTTCCACCCAACCCTAGTTTTTGTCCTTGTGTCCTTTATACTCATTCCTGTAAACCCTTCCCCTTTACCACTGAAATTGCCTCCCGTCTCCCCTCTGAACAAGGAAATGAGCAAAATATAACCAAAGACACTGAAATAGGGAACAGGCTGAAAGTGTTCATTCTTTATTACTTTTAGAGAAAGAGGAAGGGAGAAAGAAAGGAAAAGAGAGAAACATCGATGTAAGACAGAAGTACTGATGGTTGCTTCCCAGAGTTGCCCTGACTGGGGATGAACTCACAACTCTTCAGCTAAAGGACGATGCTCCAACCAACCGAGCCACACTGGCTAGGGCTAAATTCCATGTCTTGATTTTGCCACTTTTACTTTTTTTTTTTCATTTAAAACTCAAATATGTTCTCTTTTTTTATTTTAATCATTGTATCACTTTTACTTTTATGATCTTGGAAAATTTATTCTCCTTTCCAAATTTTAGTTTTCTTACCTATATAACAGAACTACTATTATTTTCATTGGGTCATTTAAAAGATGTTTTGGGAATTGTAACTATAATGGTAATAAAAAACAGGCAGAGGCCTTGACATCAAGGAGTGTATATTCCCATCGGAAAGACAGACATTAATCAAATAATCACAAACCCACA
Organism: Phyllostomus discolor; assembly: GCF_004126475.2. NCBI lineage: Eukaryota > Metazoa > Chordata > Mammalia > Chiroptera > Phyllostomidae > Phyllostomus > Phyllostomus discolor. The sequence goes on along the minus strand of NC_040903.2, from coordinate 140,339,414 downwards.
TTTTAAAAACACAACTGCGGTAAGTATATAATACAGAAATTATACTTAAGCAATGTTTTCCTGTGTAAGTACCAATCTGAGATATGTGCACTAATATTTAAGTGAAATGGAGAGAAAAATAGCATTCCTAGATAAGGAATTTCTTTACAAATGCTTGGATAAAGGAATGGTTAAAGACACTGACAGAGGTCAGCAATGTCAATTGCTCCATTGGATTTAGTGGCATAGAGGTCACTGGTCACTTTTTAGTGAGCTATGACTCTAGGTTCGACTTAAAGAAAGGGAGATGACAAATGGACTCATGATGTAGCAGTTCTGTTATGGAGTACATTTTTTCTCCAGGTACTAGACAGAGATAGGGTAAGAAACAAGGAAGGGGCTTTTGCTGTTGTTTGCTGAAGAGAGACTTAATAATGTTTAAAAACCACAGCAGAATCTTTTCATTCGGAGGGAGGGATGAAGTACACAACTGAGAGGAAAAGGAATTAATGCCGTCAAGGGCCTGTGTGGGTAGAAGAGAATGGGGTTCCAGTGATCATCAGTGGGTGGGTGGAAGGGTGATAAATCCCAAATTAGGATGCAGAGAAGAATAGGTTGGATACAAATATAGGTGATTTGAGTATTGGGAATGGTGAGACAGAACAAATTTCCATCATAAAATGAGGTGTTTTTACCTCACTATCACATGACTGGGTGGAGAGGGAACTCCATTTCACTCTCTGCATCCCGTACAAGTATTGGATCTTCTGCGTACTTTTCTGCTAAGTGACTAGGGACTTTGTTCTTACAGTTGGACTGTGAGAAACTAGGAAAAAGGCTCCCTCCCGTGAAGTAATCATGGTGGCAAAGGAAAACCCCTGGCATTTGTAACTGTACAGTATTAGTTTTCAATTGCTGCTATAGTATTTTACTGCAGGCTTAAGACATTTGTTATCCTATTGTTCTATAGATCACGAGACTAACATATATCTCATTAGGCTAAGATCAAGGTGTGGTGGGTTGCGTTTCTTTCTGGAGGCTTTAGGGAGAAATCTGTTTCCTTGCCTTTTCCATCTTCTACAGTTTGTCTGCTCTGCTTGTCTCTTGGTTCCCTTTCTCCATCTTCAAAAATGAGCAATATTGACCTGGGACCTTTTAACACTACCATATCTCCGGTTCTTCTACCAATTGTCTCGTCTACTTTTAAGGATTCTTGTGATTACTTTGGGCCCACCCAAGTAATTTAGGATAATATTTCTATTTTAAGGTCAGCTAACTAGTAACCATAACCATTTCTGCAACCTGAATTCTCCTTTTCCACGTAACAAAAGTTATTCAAAGGTTTGGGGGGGTTAATATTTGAAAATGTTTTGGGGGTGGGAGCAGTAGTATACCTACTACAGTAACAGAATGGTAGACAGTTTGAGACTGTGGGTTCAAACTGTACAGTGCCCCCCGAGTGAGGTCTGACACAGGTGTGGTGAAGACAGGATGGTCCCCTCCTCCAAACTCTGATCCAGTATTTATGGGCATTTAAATGGCAGCAACTGCAGGCCACTTAAGGGGTCACTTATGGGTCACTTATGTAGCTCTTCCTAACCACTCTTCTAACTTGAAATTCTGCTCTTCTTCTCCACTAGTTTCAGAACTTCCAACCCCTCTCTTTTACTCCAGAAGAACTCTTTGCCTTCTCTGGCAATGTCTATAGATTACAAATCAGAGTAAATTGTGCTTAAATGATAAACAAACAAACAAACAAACAAACTGTGTTCTTATCACTTGAAACCTGGAGGGCTCAGTCTTTTAAAAACCTGTGATCTGGGTACACAGAACATGTAAAGGAGTAAATAGGGGTGGGACATTGGCATTCTGATTCTGTCCTGGGAAAGTCATCATTCCTTATCCCCACACTGGAATAAGTTAAATGGAATGGGCTGAATAACTTCCGAAATAGCAAAAACACACACAAAACCCCCCTAATGTAATCTGATCAATCCTCTGTTAAGGGTCTTCCTTCTCTTTTTGACATATATATGTAATATAAAGGATTTTGGGGGAAAGATTACAGATACCAGGAGACTACTCAAAGTCACATTAAGGCTGAAGTGACATTTTTAAAAAATGCCAAAGACTAATTATAAGTAACTGAGGCAATGCTGTGCTCTAAAACTTACAATTCCACTACAGGAAACAGAAACATTGGCAAATACTTCAACCTCTTGTGGAGTGTTAGGCTAAATTATCCTTAGAAATCGTTGATACATTACATTGAGGGAGAAGCGACATTTGCTCATCTACCTATTAAGCCGCAGGCCTTGGACTAATGTTCCTTACATCCTGTGAAGCAGGACAGAGGGCTAATATGCTTGACTTTTAAATTTAAAAGATTCTTAAAAGGAGAGAATATGTAATGGAAAGCAGTTAGAGTTGAGAATAGGACATAAAGATGAACTGCTGGCTTCTGGAAGCAACATCTGCAGACTGCCGGTGCTTGGGATTTGTGTATATGCCTCTGTTTAGAGTTTGAGAAGCAAATGTGGCTAACAGATATCTTTGGTGGAATTGCCATCCCAGGCCAAAAGACAAGGTTTATTCATCATAGCTCTATTATATTAAACATTACTTTCTAATATGAAAGAAATCATAATTTATTTAAAAACATTTTTTTAGGGTTAGTCTGATTTAGGTTTTGTGTCAAGAACCTAGAGATACAAAAAAGACTGGAATATGTCTATGAAAGTTAAGAACCAGGGAGGATAAATTTTGAAATATAAAACAGCATTGTAGTGAGATGTATCTTAACGAATTTTAAAAGATGAGGATACATTTGTCAGGATGGGTAGATAGGAATGAAGGCCATTCGTTAAAAAAGGCAATAGTGGGGTGCAATATACCTGTGTGCAAGGAGTGACAGTAATGACTGTGCATCAGATTCGAGAAGAATAGGGAAAGTACTGAGCATGGAAAAATGGCAGGGAGCAGAATGTAGGGGTATTCTACGGCTTGTCACAGTAATTTTTGTATCAGTTTTTCCAACTTTAACTTATATACATACTCATAAGAATATGTGACTTTTATGGATTGTTTGCTTTTATACAGAGTGGGCAAAAGCAGGTTTATGGTTGTGAGTATGCAAGATAGAGTTTATTCTTGTATTATATTTTTTATTTATTGATTCCTGTATTATTATTTTTATTAACTAATTTTTGCCCATCCCTGTATTTTCTTTAAGCCAAACCAATTTTTCAGTTGCATAAACCTCAGAGCAATAAATAGAAAATGAGTACCTCTTGCTATAAATGACAAGTTTAAGCTTAAAACTTAAAAAAAATGTCATTAAAGGCTAACAATGCAGCTTTCCTCTGGTTAGAGTATTAGGATTGTAGGTGCCATTCACTTAATTAGTTTAGGATTGTAAGAGGAGCCAATATTGTGGAGAGGGTAATGAGGTCAATTTTTAGTATACTTTTGAAAGGGCTTTTTTGGACATTCAGAAAGAAGTTCAGAATGAAGGGCAGGTCTAGACATTTAGGTCAGGGTCACATCAATGTATAAAAGGGAGTTGACACTCCAAGAGTGAGTGACCATAAAGTTCTCTGAGGTTCTAATTAGTCAATGGGAACATTAATAGTAGATTTGCCTAATCAATATTACTATGTGGACTAGAAAAAACTAAGTATATTAGTTTTTCTTGTTTCCTTTACTTCTTCTGCTTTTCTTCCTTTGTTCTAATTCAACAGGAACCAAAATTGTCTTTCATCATCCAAGGTCAGAATGGATGACTTTTTTCCTTTGGGGCATGCCCTTCCAATTTTAAACTTCAGCTTCATGCTGATGAACTGTCTTTTCTCCTTTCCTTTCTTCCTTGGTGCCCCAATGTATATGGCTGGACTCTGGCCTGGTGCTGTCATGACCTCACTGAGTCACCCTGCCTTACCTACATGTGGTAGTTGCCCTGGATGTACAGTGTCTATCCTCACTTGTTTCTCCAGGAACAGCCCTGTGTCACCTTAGGGATGACCTTTCCCTGCATTACATTTATGGCTTCACTTTCTTTCATAATGCATTGATGCTAGATGGGATAAATATTAAAAAGTCATGATAATATGGTAATATACTAGGGTAAATGATATTTATAGATCAGCAAAAGCAGGAATATTTTAACAGTGACTTTCTGGAGGTACTATCTTTACTAATTTGAGCTATCCTGTCCTTGATACTAAATGCCAATGAATTTCAGAAAAATGCATGAGAGGCCATGTTATGTTCTCACAGTCCATGGAGGCAGAGAACTTTAGCCCAATTTGAGCCCCATCTGAGGTTCAAGATTTTTCTGTTTGATGAAGACAGGCATTAGCAAGTCTGCCCGATCTACTTGTGATATCCATTAATAACTTGAGACCTACAGCATAATGATGCCAATGGAAAGAAAGCTTGGTACATTGAGAAGGACAATTCAGGGGATGAAGCTTTCAGGCTCAAGTCAAGATTGTCAGAGAATGTAGAAGCAGTATTGTCAAGCAACCCAGAGCACTTATAGCAGGGTAAGCATGCAACGTACATTAGTATCTAAAACCACATAGACCACTCTTATGGTAATAAAAGAGCTTGATACTGGTGGGGATAGTCCAGGTAAGAGTGCTAAAGTATATGGACTCTTCTATACTCTGTATTACTTTAATTTTGAATTTGATTTGCCCCTGGTTATAGTTTGCATTGCAAGTACTCCAAAACATTTCCCTCACCCTGGCTGGTATGGCTCAATTGGTTGAGCATTGTCCTGTGGAGTAAAAGTTCCACTGGTTCAATTCCCAGTCAGAGCACATGCCTGGGCTCTCCCTCTCTTTCTTCCTCCCTTTGACTACCTCTAAAAAATAAAAATAAAAAAAAATAAAAACTTTCTCTTTTTCTCATTGGAATATCTTTACCTCACATTCTAAGATACTCTTTCCAAAGGCACAACAGTGGTACCTAGTTTGGTGATTTTACCCTGCAGCATTTGGCCCAATGCCTTGCATGTAGACTGTGGCCAATAAATTGTGGTGTTGGATGATTTAAGCAGTTTTTTTTTGTAAAGTACTAAAATGTCTTATAAAACACACTAACTAGTGATGGAGACGAGGGGGAATTAGTCTGACAATAGCGAAAGCCTATAATAGATGATATCCTTTAAAAAAGTGATGCCATTGTGTTTAGAATAAATTGGGAGAAATAATTCACTTTTATGATGGATTCAGACAGTTCTACTAATAAGACATGCAAATGTTGATCATATATCTTCTAAACTGTGATTGAGTTTGGGTAGTAGAGTTGGTCAATAAATCCATTTTGAACAAGGGGGAATAACCATAAAAAATTAGCACACAGGAACATATCTGTTGTCAGAAAATTATGTCTGTGATTATCATTAATATAGTTAATCATTTGATTCCAGGTTTGGTGTTTTATTCCCATTATTATGGGGTTAGCCAATGTATTTGGTAAAATATATTTTTTACCCCAAGCAATTATATGGCAACCTGGAATCGAAAGTGGAAATGCAGGGTCAGAGTTAAAAAATAAGAAGATTCTCCAAACTCAAGTGACATAGAGTCTATTTTCCCCTCTGTCACCATGTGCTGTCAGCTTTTAAGGAAATTATCTCTGGTCTGGGGGAGTTTCAGATCTCATATCTCTAATTTAAATTTTTGAAAAGATTTCTTGAGCTCCAAATTTATTCTTGGCATTTCTGAGGCAGGTAACCATCAATATGAAAATTTTTTAGCCTTAAAAGCCCATTTTCATATCTAGTTTTATGTCTTGCTACCTATAACTGTGGTTTATAATATTCTAAACTGCTGAAGCTGTGTTTCAAGCAAATGTGACAGAGAATCACAATATATAAACCAGATAAAAGCAGTGAGTCAAGGGTGGAAGACTTACCACCCTTGTCAAACAGATGAAACAAACTTCATCTGTTTGACACTTTCCTCCAAACTTACTGCTCCCAATGAACTCTATGCTATGGTTAATTACAATTTAATATGAACTTGACTGACTGAGACTATACTCATCAATATTAGTTTAACAAAGAAAAGAAAGAGTAAATAAAGTAGATGTGATATGTAAAGACATACATTTTTCCCTTACTCCAAATCGTTAATGTTTTCATAGGTGGCTTACAGTTATTCTCATCTTCTTTCCCTCACTTTCAAGGTAGTCCTTAATTTGGCTCTCTTTCCTGAGTTAATCCAGTTTCCTACTACTCCTCAGCAAACTGCTGAAATATTTAGACTGATTTTCTCTGCCTTAAGAATTCGGCTGTGATTCAGGCCATCATACATCTAGTCAGATGAATCCATTGTTTCTCAGCAGTCTACTCCATTCTATTCCTAATTCATTTTCAAGATGAGGTATCAGTTCCTCCTTGACGGAATTCTTCCAACTCTGTTGTATTTACAGCCTAAGTGAATTAAGTACTAAACTGTATATAGTTTTGTCTTACTTGCTAGTATTTTATGTATTTTATTTTATGTATAGCTCTTTTGATTCCTGAACTATTTCCTTGGTGACCATGTAATCAACATGAGAATAACCCTGTATTTTTTCTCACCTTTTTAAACAAATTTGTCTACATAATAAAAACCCTAGAATTGCCAGAGTTTACATAGTGCTCAAGCCTCAATTTTTGATGATGTTGATTTTCCAAGGCTTTCCAACTGGATTCAAATCATGATGACTATGACATAACTTAAGAATACTGTATCTGCTTCAGCACTTTCACATTTTCTTCTGACTTTAATGTCATATCCTTTACTCTCACCTTACTTCAGAATCTGACCTCCCACAACCTCACTGCTTTATAGATCCAACTCACAATCCTTTCTTCCCCAACAAGAGTCTTATCTTCTTTCCATCCTTTCTAAAAATCAGCTAGCTGAGTGGAAGATCATGATTAACACTATACATAGTCAAAGGATCTCCTATCTCTTCTCTACTGGCTGCTACTGTAAATATCATAGAATACTCTCTTGCTGTCTTAAACCATTTTGCCTTCCCCCTCCAACTGACCACAGAAAAGAGTAGGTGGAAGTGGTGAATACCAGGATACTCACTGGAAGAGGAAACCCAACAACAAAGGAACAACTAACAGATAACAACAGAAGAACATGACGGAGGGAGTGGTAACCACACAAACCTCAATCCAGGACCTATCTGGAAATACAACTAAACACTAGAGACAGTACCCAATACAAACAACTGAACAAGAGCAAGAGAGAATCCTTAAAACCTTATACATACGGAAGAACCAGCTTCAACATAACCTGCCCTCACCAGCACAACAAAATATAAGAGGTGGTGGACAGAGTGACCCTCACTTAACCAGCTGGTGGGAAGGAACCACCAAAGAAAGACCCAACAACAATAAAAACCAGAAGGCAAACACAAAGCCACCTTAAATGACAGCCCAAGACCAGTGAGCTCAGGAGATCAAGAAAACAGCACCACTGAAACTCACTGCTATTCTACAACAGAAGTTCACACCACAAACCCAGTGAGCCAGAACAGCTAAATTTAAGAAGCTGAGGCTAACAAGAAGAGTTTCACAAAAATGGGAAGACAAAGAAACAATCCCCAAATGAAAGGAAAGGAGGAAGCCTCAGAAAGAATGCTAAATGAAAATAGAGGCAATTCAACTATCAGATATTGAGGTCAAATCAATGATTGTCAGGAAGTTCAATGAGCTCACAATGAGCTACCAGAAACTACAGGGAAGCTACAATGAACTCATTGCAAACTACATCAACATGAAAAAGGAAATAGAAAGTATCAACAAGGGCCAAGAGGAAATGAAGAATACAATTTCTGAACTGAAGAACACAGTAGAAGGAATGAAAAGCAGGATTGATGAAACAGAAGATTGGATCAGCAAGTTAGAGGACAAAGTAGAAGGAAACACCCAGAAAGAGCAAGAAAAGAAAAAGAGGCTCAGAAAGAATGAAGAGGGATTAAGAGAAATGCAAGACAATATGAAACGTAATAATATCCATATAATAGGGATACCAGAAGAAGAAGAAGAGCAAGGGATAGAACACCTATTTAAAAAAGTAATGATGGAAAACTTCCCTAATTTGATGAGAGAAAAAGTCACACAAATCCAGGAAACACAGAGAGTCCCAATCAAGAGGAACCCAAAGAGGGTCACTTCAAGACATACCATAATTAAAATGGCAAAATACCAAGACAAAGAGAGAATCTTAAAAGCAGCAAGGGAGAAACAGGAAGTAATATACAAGGGCACCCCAATAAAGTTAGCAACTGACTTATCAATGGAAACACTCCAAGCCAGAAGAGACTGGCAAGAAATATTCCAAGTAATTAAAACCAGAGGTATGCAACCAAGGCCACTTTACCCAGCAAGGCTCCCAATCAAGATAGAAGGCCAAATAAGAAGCTTTCCAGACAAAAGAAGTCTAAAAGAATACATCTCCACCAAACCAGAGCTGCAAGAGATGCTAAGGGGCCTGCTTTAAGGAAAAGAAGGAAAAGAGAGAGAGAGAGAGGAACACTGGTACAAAAATGGCAATGAATAAGTACCTATCAGTAACAACCTTAAACGTAAGTGGATTAAATACTCCAATCAAAATACATAGAATAGCTGAATGGATAAGAAAGCATGACCCACACATATGTTGCCTACAAGAGACCCACCTCAGGACACAAGATCTACACAGACTAAAAGTGAAGGGCTGGAAACAAATTTTCCAAGCAAATGGACAGGAAAAAAAAAGCTGGGGTAGCAATACTCATATCAGACAAAATAGACTTACAAAAAAGAGCCATAAAGAGACCCAGAAGGTCACTTCATAATACTCAAGGAAAGAATTCACCAAGAAGACATAAACATTGTAAATATATATGCACCCAACATAGGAGCACCCAAATACATAAAGAAAATCTTAGAGGACTTTAAGAAGGATATTGACAGCAACACAATTATAGTAGGGGATTTTAACACCCCACTGTCAAAAATGGACAGATCTTTCAAACAAAATATCAACAAAGATATTGTGGCATTGAACAATGTCCTAGAGGAAATGGACTTAACTGATATATAGAGAGCTCTTCATCCCAAAGAAGCAAAATACACATTCTTTTCAAACACACATGGAACATTTTCAAAGATAGACCACATGATAGGGCACAAAACAAGTCTCAACAAATTCAAGAAAATTGAAATTATACCAAGCATTTTCTCTGACCACAAGGGACTGAAACTAGAAACCAACCCCAAGGGAAGAAGCCCGAAACACTCAAAATCATGGAGATTGAATAGCGTGCTATTAAACCATGAATAGGTCAAGAATGAAATAAGGGAAGAAATCAAACAGTTTCTGGAAACAAAATAAAGTGAACTCACAATAACCCCAAATTTATGGGACAGAGCCAAGGCAGTCCTGAGAGGGAAGTTCATAGTGATACAGGCCTACCTAAAAAAGATAGAAACATTTCGAACAAACAACCTAACCCTATGTCTACAAGAACTCGAGGAAAAACAACAAAGACAGCCCAGAGAAAGCAGAAGGAAGGAAATAGCCAAGATCAGAGCAGAATTAAATGACATAGAGACTAAAAGCACATTTCTAAGGATCAATGAATCCAGGAGCTGGTTCTTTGAAAAGATAAAAAAAAATCGACAAGCCTTTAAGCAGACTTATGAAGAAAAAAAGAGAAAACCCAAATAAACACAATCAGAAATGAAAGAGGAGAGATTACAACAGATACCACAGAAATACAAAGGATTGTAAGAAATAACTATGAAGAACTGTATGCCAAGAAATTTGAAAACCTAGGTGAAATGGACAAATTTCTAGAAAAATATAATCTTCCAAAACTCAATAAAAAAAGAAGCAGAAAGCCTGAACAGACCAATAACAGCAGATGAAATTGAAGCAGTAATCAAAAAGCTCCCAACACACAAAGGTCCGGGTCCAGATGGTTTCATCGGTGAACTCTACAAAGCATTTAAGGAAGAGCTAACCCCTATCCTTCACAGACTATTCCAAAAAATCCAGAGTGATGGAAGACTCCCAAACTATTTTTTTATGAAGCCAGCATCATCCTAATCCCAAAACCAGATAAAAACACAACAAAGAAAGAAAACTTCAGGCCAATATCACTGATGAACATAGACGCTAAAATCCTCAACAAAATATTGGCAAACCACATCCAAAAATACAGTAAAAAGATCATACACCATGACAAAGTAGGATTCATCTGAGGGATGCAAGGAAAGTACAATATTTGCAAATCAGTAAATGTAATACATCACATAAACAAAAGCAAAGACAAAAATCACATGATCATATCAATAGATGCAGAAAAAGCATTTGATAAGGTACAGCACCCATTTTTGATAAAAACACTCAGCAAAGTGGGAGTAGAGGGAGCATTCCTCAACATACTAAAGGCCATATATGAGAGACCTACAGGTAACATCATACTCAATGGGCAAAAACTAAAACCTTTTCCACTAAGACCAGGAACAAGACAAGGCTGTCCACTTTCACCACTTCTATTCAATATAGCATTGGAAGTTTTAGCCACAGCAATGAGACAAGAAAAGGAAATAAAAGGCATCCAAATTGGAAAGGAGGAAACAAAAATGTTATTGTTTGCAGATGACATGATAGTGTACCTAGAAAATCCTATAGACTCTGCTAAAAAACTGCTTGACCTAATAAATGAATTTGGCAAAACAGCGGGATACAAAGTCAATATCCAGAAATCAAAAGCATTTTTGTATACCGACAATGAAATAGCAGAAACAGAAATCAAGAAAAAAATCCCATTTGAAATAGCAAAAAGAAAAATAAAATTTAAACAAAAATACCAAAAAACACTTTTTGTGACAAATGTGAAATCTATGTGAAAATCCAAGGTCTCAAGGAGATTTTGCTCAGTAATGAGGTAGTTTGATGCCATCTGTTGAAAAAAAGAAAAAGAAATTGCCTCAGGATTTGAAGTTTGATGTTATTTAGAAAAAAAATGCGAGTTCAATAAAACTTTTTATTATGATACTGATTTGAGATTTGACACTTTGATTTTAATATCTGTGCTACAAGAAAATTACTCTGCTTTGTATTATTGTTTTTTGACATAGATGTTGTACTTGATATTTTCACATGAGATAAAACATAGCATTTTATCTTAAATAAAAAAGATCCAGGTAGATTTAAGGTTGCAAAGACATCCAGATTGAAAAGAAAGAAATAAAAGAAGTATTATTTGCAAATAACATGAGAGTTTACATAGAAAACCCTATAGTCTCCACCGAAGAATTACTTAATAAATAGATATAAAGTCAATATTCAAAAATTAAAGTCATTTTTGTATACCAACAATGAAATACCAGAACCAGAAACTAAGAAAAAATCCCATTTACTACAGTAACAAGAAAAATAAAGTACATATGAATAAACTTAACTAAAGAGGTAAAAGACTTGTACTCAGAAAACTATAGAACACTGAAGAAAGAAATTGAGGAAGATACAAATAAATGGAAGCATATACCCTGTTCATGGATTGGAAGAATTAACACTATTAAAATGTGCATAATGCCCAAAACAATCTATAGACTCAACACAATCCCGTATTTTAATATGCTATTAAAATACCAATGGCATATTTAAAAAATCTAGAACAAATATTTCAAAATTTTCTATAGAACCAAAAATGACCCTGAATAACCTCAGCAATTTTGAGAAAGAAGAACAAAATAGGAGGGATCATAATACCTGATATTAAAGTATATTACAAGGCCATTGTAATAAATACAATAAGGTATTGGCATAAGACCAGACATATAGATCAATGGAACAGAATAGAGAGCCCAGAAATCAACCCATGTCTCCATGGTCAATTAATATTCAACAAAGGGAATAGGAGCATAAAGTGGAGTAAAAATAGCCTTTACAATAAATAGCATTGGAAAATCTGGACAGCTACATGCAAAGTAATGAAACTCAACCACCAACTTATACCATATGCTAGAATAAACTCAAGATGAATAAAAAACTTTATATTACAAGTCATGACACTATAAATGTTGTACAGGAAAACATAGGCAGTAAATTTCAGATATCCAGCATAGCAATATTTTTTTCTGATATATTTCTTAGAGCAAGAGAAATAAAGGAAAAAATAAACAAATGGGACTACATGAAATGAAAAGGCTTTTGCATGGCTAAGGAAACCATCATCAAAATGAAAAGTTAACCAACCATATGACTGATGAGAGAAAAAGTCACACAAATCCAGGAAACTCAGAGAGTCCCAATCAAAAGGAACCCAAAGAGGGTCACTTCAGGACATATCATAATTAAAAATGGCAAAATACTAAGACAAAGAGAGAATCTTAAAAGCAGCAAGGGAGAAACAGGAAGTAACATACAAGGGAAAACCATATTTGCCAATGATGCATTGAACAAGGGTTTAATCTCCAAAGTATATAAAGAATTCACATGACTCAACACCAGTAAGACAAACAATCCAATTACAAAATGAGGAAAGAATCTGAATAGACACTTCTCCAAGGAGGACATACAGAGGACCCATAGACAAGTGAAAGGATGCTCAACATCACTAGCCATCAGAGAAATGCCAATTAAAAACAAATGAGATACCATCTCACGGTCGTAATGGCCATCATTAATGAAAAAAAAAAAAAAACGTGAAAACTACTGGCAAAGATTTGGACAAGAGGGAACCCTAGTGCACTGTTGGTGAGAATGCAGACTGGTACAGCCACTGTGGAAAACAGTATGGAATTTTCTCAAAAAATTAAAAATGGGACTGCCTTTTTACCTAGCAATTCCTCTGCTGGGACTATACCATAAGAATTCTGAAATACTGATTTAAAAGAACCTATGCACCCCTATATTCATAGCATCATTTACATAGCATTATTTAAGATTCATGGAGAATCTTAAAAGCAGCAAGAGAAAAGCAGATAGTTACCTACAAAGGATTTTCTATAAGACTTCTAGCTGATTTCTCAAAAGAAACTTTGCACACCAGAAGTGGGGCTTGGGGGACAGGTTAGTGGGTAGAGGGCATTTGCAAAAATGGAGAAAGGACTCATGGACATGGACAACAGTGTGGTAATTGCTAGAGGGAGGTGAGTATAAGGGAATTAAATGTTATGGAAAAAATACACTAAAGATTAAATTTAAAAATAAAGTATTCAAAGTGATGAAAAGCAAGAACTTCAACCTAGATTACTCTATTCAGCAAAGCTATCATTTAGAATTGAATGGTAGTTAAAGTGCTTCCATGACAAGGTAAAACTGAAGGAGTTCATCATCACCAAGCCATTATTATATGGAATGTAAAGGGAATTATATAAGAAAATGAAAATCAAAACTATGAACATTAAAATGGCAATAAATTCACAGCTATCAACAATTGCATCTAAAAAACTAACTAAGCAAACAAGCAGAACAGGAACAGAATCATGGATATGGAGATCATTTGGAGGGTTATCAGCTGGGAGGGGGAAGGGGGAAAAAAGGGGAAAATGGTGCAGGGATTAAGATATACCAATTGGTACGAATAAAATAGACTGGGAATGTTAAGAATGGTGTTGGGAATGGAATAGCCAAAGGACTTATATGCATGACCCATGGACATGAACTAAGTGGGGAGGAATAGCTGGAGGTAATGGGGGTACTGAGCAGAGGTGGGCAAAGAGGAAAAAATTGAGACAACCGTAATAGCATAGTCAATAAAATATGTTTTTTTTAAAGAAGCAATTGAAAGCATAAAGAGAAGCTTTGTGCATTTACAAAAATGGTGGTGATCTTTTGGGTAATTCTGTCCTTGTTTAGGGCTCTTGGAGAAAAATCTGTGGACTGAAAACAAGCAATGGACAAAGAAAGATTATGAATAATATGGAAGGATAGACCTTATTGTTATTATTCTGTGTTTTGATCATTTTGAGGGGAGTGAATCATTAGTGAGTTGCACAGGTGAACCAACACTGGAAAGGAAATGTGAAAACCTGATTATAGCTCTTGGGACCTTTCTTTACTCACTTTATAAGGCAACAAACATCATTTAGGGTTATCCTAGTCTACCGAAAACACTAAGTCAGTAAAGAAAAGGGATCACAGAATTGAAAGGGCTTGATCAGCTTACTTTTTTCACTCTTTTACACAATCATAAATTCCTTCTAAGAAACACTAATTGTAGTCACTTGAAACTGTTAAGAACTTAAGATGTAATTTTTGCTGTTGAAGTTAGGTGAGCAATGAAAGCAAAATGTCTGAGTGCCTCTAAACAGCAGCAGCCAGGGCAAAGAATGGCAGACACTCAGTTCCTTATCGTCTACAGGAAACTTATATGTTTGTATCTTGTTTTAACTTTTATATTTTTCAGTGGTTAATTGTTAAAAGTTATGCTTTTATTAATGTGAGATATTAAAAATAGAAAAACTACATTTAGGGTATATGGGAACTCTCAGTGTATCTTTCAAATTTTTTGTAAGTCTAAAACTGTTCTAAAAAATAATGTCTGTTATAAAATGGTGATGATAAAACACATATAAAGCATTGATACCTAAAATGTACATAGAATAATTAAAACTCAACAAAAGTAAACAAACAACTGACTTAAAAAATAGCAAAGGATCTGAGCAGATACCTGATCATAAAGATACAAAGATGATAAGCATATGAAAAAGTGTTCATCATAATTTTTCATTAAGGAATTAAAAATTAAAACAATGAGATGCCACTACATACTTATCAGAATGGCTAAATCTAAAAAACTGATAATATAAATGTTGACAAAGTTGCAGAGCAAAAGAAACTCTCTCGTTCATCAATAGTGAAAATTCAAAATTAGTACAGCTCCTTGATATTTACCAAATGAGTTGGCAACTAATATTTGCATAAAAACCTGTACACAAATGTTTAAGTACCTTTACTGATAATTGAAAATCTTGGAAGCATTCAATAGATGAATGGACAAATTGTGATACAGTCATACCATGAAATCCTCTTCAGCAAGAAAAACAAATGAGCTATCAAGCTATGAAAAGATATGGAGGGACCTTAAACATATATTGCTAAGTGAAAGGAATTTGGTTTCTTGTGTGTGTGTGTGCATGTGTGTGTGTGTGTGTGTGTGTTTGAAAAGGCTACATACTTTGTAATTCTAACTATGTAACATTCCAGAAAAAGCTAAACTATGGGGACAGTAAAAATATCAGTGGTTGCTGGGGAGTTTGTGTGGAGAAATGAAAAGGTGGAGCACAGAGGATTTTTAGAGCTGTAAAAATACTCTGTATATATAATATTAATCATACCCTTTATTATGCATCTATCAAAACCTATTGAATATACACGAAAAGTGAATCCTATAAACTATGGGCTTTATTTAACAATGATATATCAACATTAACACATTATCACACTAATGCTAAATGTCAATAAGAAGGAAACTGTATGTGTCTAGGGGGAGAACATATATGGACACTCTGAACTTATTAGTCAATATTCCAGTAACCAATATCTAAATAACAAAGTCTATTAATTTAAAACAATTTTAGTTAGTAAACTTATTCCACTATCATTTCCTCTTCAAATATCATTGGCTTCACAGTTGCACAATGAACCATTCATATGGGAGCTATTAACAAGTTTTAAGTGGAAGCTTTGGCTGAATATATTAAATATAAGCCTTAGGATATGAATTGCTGAGGAAACTATTCTAAGTTATGGATAAATATTTTTTGAATTAACAAAAATTAAAGGGGTTTCATGTCTCCCGTATACACATCTCTCAAAACCACTTCCATGGAAAATAACATAGCAATGTAAATGAAGTATTTAGAGCATATTAGCTTTTGAATCATGTTTATCTTGTTTGAAGGTGCTGAGATCTTTCTAATATATGTAGAAATCATACATTATGCACTATTGGTTTCTTTATGTTTAGCTATGTTAATGAAACCATTTGCACTTCCATCTAATTATAATCTTGAGGCTACAAATAAGTCTAATTCCCTCAACACACCTAATGAAATATTTCATACATTAGTATGGAGCTATATAGTCCACTACTTTATAGTTATGAAGAGATTATTTTAATATGAGCATATTTTATATTTCCAAGAATATATGAGGGGAATTAAATCACCTAGCTGACAAATGGAACACACAGAGATGGATCTTTGAGATGACAATTTAGTGCCTTGAAAAGTTTTAAGAGCTTGATTGTATAGCATAGAACATGAGGATTTTATAAATTTAGAATAATGAATATTCACTGAAACTTAAAGTACTTCAATATAGATTAATAGAAAAACCAGCAAGAACCTGACAGATCAACAAAAATGATACAAAATAAAGTTAAAAACCCAAATAGTAATCACAGCATTAGCAATTGCCATTTATTTCTCACTTTTCACATGATAAACACTTTGCATGCATTATCTTTTTGAATCCTCACATAATGCCATGAAGCAGGTAATACTGCCTGGTTTTACAGATGAGCACATAGACAACATATGAAGTTTCAGGCACAGACTAGAGTTTGCTCTACAGCTGGTAAGTGAAAGCCTCTGAGCTAGTGGTACCTAGGACGGTCCTCACTGCTGTGTTGTTAGAGAGGAGAGCATGAGCCATTCCAGAAAATGCATGGAAAGAACCTTAGAAATGAGTTTACAATTTAAATAGAGTAGATACAAAGGACTAGTACATTTCTGTTTGAGCGTAGAAACGGATTGTTTTGAAGGAGACTAAATCTGACTTAAATTAACTTTACAAGACGATACTAGGAGCTGAAAGCTATGACCGCTTCAACATTCTCCTCAAGCCCATTCAGCCTGGTTAGCATGTATTTTATTTTCTTCTTTCATCAGCTCTTTGGAGTGCAGCAAATAAAAAGAAAGACAAGTGTTGTTAAAAGCCTTTCTAAAGTTTTCTCATAACTACTTCCTCACCTATATTCCACATTCTGTGCAAATCTATATTCAAATACATCAATTCTTATTTCCTTGGATGACATCATTTTTTTCTGTTTATTTTTAAATGATGTAGGAAGTGCACCTGTGCCCAAAGAGCAAGAGCATTAGAGTCACATAATAGTAGTTATAAGGTAACATTTATTGAACACTTAGATTTTGCTAGAACTTCCAAGAGTGTTTTATATGAATAATCTTATTTCATTCTCTTGCCTCATGTTTTCCTCATTTAATATTTGAAGCAAGTGAGATATTGACTATTCAAATCTCTTGCTGAAGTCACACAGCTAAGTAAGTAAAACTAGAATTCAAACCTAGTTAGTTTAACTCAAGGACTCACACTGCCCCCAGCACTATATTTTGTTTATTTTTTTTTTTACCTCTTATATGCCACTTGTCTGAAAAAAACTTGCTCCATTATGTCTGCAGCACTGAATCAGTTAAAATAGTGTTATCGAGTCTCCTAACTATGAATGTAGAAGAAAAATCTTAGGAGAGAACCTGCATTAGTTTTATTGATCTGCTTTTGCAGAATTGAAAACAAAAAGCCATCTTGAAGCACATCAATAGAATTATAGTTTCCCCTGTGAGAATTTACTGCATTGGCGTTCTGATTTGTTCTCTTCTAAAGAAGGCGCACAGAAAAAATTATTAGGTGCTAAAATAGGCTGGCCCTGATGAATTACTGACAGCTCCACATATCTTTCTAGTGTGTTGTTTTCCTCAACTCGTGCTAACATTACTCATCCTGCGCTTTAACAAATTACAAAAGGTTTATTCAGATTTATTTTTTAAAAAAGTT
The DNA here is from genome assembly GCF_004126475.2 of Phyllostomus discolor. Taxonomy (NCBI): domain Eukaryota; kingdom Metazoa; phylum Chordata; class Mammalia; order Chiroptera; family Phyllostomidae; genus Phyllostomus; species Phyllostomus discolor. The sequence goes on along the minus strand of NC_040903.2, from coordinate 140,321,625 downwards.
TGAGGCCCTAGGACATCAAAGCAGCATACAAATTATAAGTCCTTAAATGAGATTCTGGGATTAATATATATTTTACAGTGTGGTTTTTCTTTTGTCTTGTCCACCTTAAATCCTCCTCTGTCCGTGAGCACACTGGCCATGGCTGCTACACACCATAGTTGTGCAGGAATGGTGATGAGTTCATAATGGTGGGACGTGAAGGCTTTCAAGGAAGATTTTCTGGGATGTAAAATTATTCATATAGTTTACACCCTTAAACATGCATGTTTAATACATATGTGCATTACACATCATTCATATATGTGTGGTATGTGTGTGCATTTATATGCACATGGAAGCACACATACACACACTTAAGCACATAAGAGAGAGAAAGAGGGAGAGAGACACAAAGAGAGAGGGAGAGATTTCAGAGCTTAACCTCATGCTTGCCATGCCAAATGTTTTTATGTTAATCAGTTTTAGTCACATTTTGCTGAAAAATAAGTCTTAGGAAAGGTAGTATTTCAAATTCCTTCATGTTGAAATCAATCAGATCATCTCTAAAATGTACCTTTCTCAAAAAGATTTGAATAGCAGCCCCTTTATGAATACCAACAGCAATGACAAGTTTGTATCCTGAGTGTTTTTTCTTTTGATTTTCTGTTTTTGTGGTTTGCATTATATTTTTTTGAAAAATTTTTATTTTGTTGAATTTATCTTGGTGACATTGGTTTGCAAAACCATACAGGTTTCTAGTGTACAACTCAATGAAACATCATCTGTACACTGCATCGTGTGCCCATCACCCCAAGCAAAGTCTCTTCCATTCCCATTTCTCCCCACTTTGCCCACTTCCACCCACACCCGCCCCCTTTCTTTCTTGCTATCACCACACTGTTGTGTGTGTGTGTGTATCTGCATCTTCTTTCGTGCAGCCCCTCAAACACCCCTCCTCTCTCACAGCTGTCAGTCTGTTCCCTATATCCATGCCTCTGTTTCTATTTTGTTTGTGTAAATCTTACCATTTGTAAAAGCATGAGTGGACCTGGAGATTACTATGCTGCATGTCTTTCCTGTGTTAATCTGCTCTGTTGAGGATACCTTGCAATTTGTTACATTGCTCTGTGGCAGAATATTCATTACACTTCCTTGCAGACTGTTCAGTGCATCTTAAGTCACTTGGATTCAATGATCTACGTACATGTGTGTCTACCCAGCTTGGCCAGCTCTCATGGCTACCTTGGGGCATTATTTTCCTAGCTAGATTCTGGATGTCATCATTTCCTCTGGGAATAAAGCATTAGACTGTGGGGCAATGCAATCACTGATCACTGAGGACCAAGGACATTCAAACCAAGCAGCACTCCTGTTCCCACTTAATGGGGCACAATATGCCAAAAAGAAGTAGAGGAAGCATCATTTCTTGCTTAGAACGTATTTAAAGTTTTGACATTCTGTTTGAAATACATGTAGTCCTTGATTTCAAGTCACCTACTTCATTTTTAGCATTAAAATAGAATTGGAAACCTTTCTTTGCTTAACTTTTTCTCTATTCAAAAGAGCCATATTGACTGCAGTCCGTAGTTTTTGAGAAGAGGCTATGAAATTACAAGTGCTTCTAATTTGACCTTTTTGGTGAAGTAGTGATCTGATGCCACTGGGTAAGAGTAAAATAGTTTTATGCTTTGTGCTTTTAAAATAGGTAATAAACGACATGAGGTTGCCTTTATTAATTTACTTTTTTTTTTTTTTACAAACACCATCTGTTTAGGCTTGGCAAGTCTCCCACAGGGAAAAAAAAAATATATATATATATATATATATATCCTGAAATAGAAAATAGAGTATAACTTTTTCCTTCATAATTGACCCTGGTAATTTACCTGAGGTTAGGTTATGCTGGTTCAGAAACACAGCTCATAAATTTGCAGTACTTTAGTTACTTAATTTAGCTACTTAGTGCAAAAGTTTGTACAGGTTTTTAAATTATTTGAAAAGCTATTTCAACTCCATTATCTTATTTACTTTTCCACGCTGAGATGAGGGACTAATGACTTTAATGTTCTGTCCTCCCATTTTATAGATTATGGAATGGAAGCAGAAGTGGTACAGCTTTTTATAGGATGATACAGTTAGCAAACGATAGAGGTAATTCTCAAATTCAGCTTTTCTGCCTACCAGTCCCATATTATTCCCATTCCACTCCAGTTTCTAAGCAACAAAAAAAATGGCATGAGCTTCCCTGGACACCATAGTGATGTATGTTTCCTTTTGTTACCTGAAGTGCTGAGTTGGGTGGAGTAAGAAGCCTCAGCTACTCCACAACTGTAAGCTGTGCAGCACTGTTTGCACTTTACTAGGGTACAGGAAGTCATGGTGAAGGGATAATGGCTAAGAGGGCTACTTCCAAACAGAAATTTGCTGAGGCCACTTGATAGAAATAGTCCAACCACTTTGGAATGTTTGAGCAATAGTCTGCATAATGGCAGACATGAGAAAGTTAGCAAATATAAAACCACAGCTGCTCTAGATTTTGAGGACATGATTTCTTTCAGCATCATAAATTATTGGGGATGAGCAGACTTCAGTTCTGAAAGAAATGAGGCTAAAGCCAAATGAAGAGTAGGCAAAAGAACTATTCAGATGAAAGGAATATTCCATGGTGTTGTCATGATTTTGGTGACTACTTGCCAAATGTATTACTTTTTAATTTTGTCAACAGTATAAATTGTCAAAGGCTCTGTCTGAGGTGCTTACCAGGGGGTTATTTCTGACCCAAATTCAACATTGCTGACCTGGAGGGCTGCTGTCCCAGGGTCTAAAAAATCTGCTAGAGGCACAGTCAGAGCAGCCGCAAGTCAAGGATTCTGTATCTCTGTGGGCAACTGTTGGGGCTCTGCTTTGCCTTGGGATTCAGCTAGAAACTTCAAAGATCCATTGACACCACACTGACATTGTGCTGATTTCTAATAAGTTATCTTCAAATTAAAACTCTGGCAGTATTTGAAATTAAAATTTCAGTTTGCTTTTCTGAGTGCTGCTCTTGGAAGAATTCAGACATGACAAAGATCAGGGTGCTGGTGACCAGGGTATGGAGGAGTCATAGGGGAGATTCTTTTTGTCTGTCTGCTGAACATTTTCAGCTGGCTATGGTTCTAATTTTTTAGAACATATAAAGTAATTTTTTAAAGTCCTTTGCCTCTCTTCCTAAATTCCTTAATGAGCAATGCAGAGCTCCATAAGGTTGCTTGAAATAGCTCAAAAGGAAGTAAAATGGTTTATTGAGTACAATCTCAGCCTCAAGGACAAAAGTACATTAATTAATAGGACTATGTTTCAACGTTCACTTCTAAAGCTTGCTATTTCATTTATGTCTTGGCCAAAGTACAAAGTGATGATGGTCTTAATTATTTAACTCCAACAGAGCAGCCATAAAAGGTTACTAATATCTTTATTTTTTAAAAGTAGATTATCCTAAATATTTCTACTTGGACTCTTTTACAAAGGGCTACCCTTCTTTTCTGCTGTCCATCCTCTTGCCTTTACTTCTCTATCCCCATTCTCTCTTCTTTTTCTTCTTCCCTCGACCTCTCTACCCTTCTCCCCTACATTTTCTCTTCCTCTGACCTTCTCTTTCTGCTTTATATCTTTGTGATATTTACAGTGCACCATTTAGGATCTAGAAAGGGAGATACGTTTTAAAATAATTTCAACATGAACTGGTAAAAATATGGGAAGAATTTGGCCACATGACCATATCAGGGCAAAGGAATTATATGAGTAAATGCACGGAGGTGGGATGAAATTCAATAGTTGCAGTAGTTCATTCTGTTCAGTTCCATTATAAACAAATGGGAAGAATGGGAAATGAAGATGTATGATCAGAATCAGATAATAAAGAATTTTAAATACTGTACTGAGTAATTTAAAGCTTATTCCTGAGGTGATGGAAACAAATTTTTAAAATAAATGTTTTATCTTCCAGTTGTAGTTAACATGCAATATTATATTAGTTTCAGGTGTACACCTCAGTAATTAGACATTTATATAACTTATGAATTGATTACCCTGTTAAATCTAGTACCCAGCTGATACCATATACCAGGGGTGTCAAAATCATTTTCATGGGGGGCCACATCAGCCTCGTAGTTGCCTTCAAAGGGCTGAATGTAATTTTACAACTGTATAAATGTAACTACTCCTTAACTAGGGGCAAGAAACTCAGCACTGGCGCTGGGTAGAAACAAGGTGCTGGGCTGGATAAAACAAGGTGGAGGGTCAGATTCAGCCTGTGGTCCTTGTGTTTGTCACCTGTGCCATACACAATTATTGCAATATTATTGACTATATTCTATATACTGTACTTTACATCTCCATGACTATTCTGTGAATACCAATTTGTAGTTCTTAATCTATTCATCTTTTTCATTCATACACATAACCCCTTTCTATCTGATAACCATCAAAATGTTCTCTGTATCTATGAATTCATTTCAGTTCTGCTTGTTCATTTTTTAGATTTCACATATAAGTAAAATCATATGGCATTTGTCTTCCTATGTGTGACTTATTTCACTCAGCACAATACCTTCTTGGTCAGCAGTCCCCAATGTTTTTGGCATCAGGAACTGGTTTCATGAAAGACAATTTTTCCATGGACCAAGGTGGGGTATGGCTTTATAGCCTGCCACCAGATGCAGCTAAATTGTCACTTGCCGCTCACTGATAGGGCTTTGATATGAGTCTGCAAGCAATTGATTGATCATGCTCTCCGTGCAGTCAAACCTCTCTGCTAATGATAATCTGTATTTGCAGCTGCTCCCCAGCACTAGCATCACCACCTCAGCTCTATCTCAGATCATCAGGCATTAGGTTTTCATAAGAAGTGTGCAACCTAGATCCCTTGCATGTGTAGTTCATAGTAGGGTTCACAATCCTATGAGAATCTAATGTTGCTGCTGGTCTGACAGGAGGCAGAGCTCAGGCAGTAATGAGAGCTATGGGGAGTGGTTGTAAATATAGATGAAGCTTTTCTCACTTACCTATCACTTGCTGGTCATTTCCTGCTGTGTGGCCCGATTCCTAACAGGCCATACACTGGCACTGATTTGTGGCAGGGGGGTTGGGGACCCCTTCTCTAGTTCCATCCATGTTGTTGCAGATGGCAAGATTTTATTTTTATTTTATATATTTCATTGTATTTATGCACCACTTCTTCTTTATCCATTTATCTATAGACAGCTACTTAGGTTGTTTCTATATCTTGGCCATTGTAAAATAATGCTTCACTGAACATATGGATGCACACATCTTTTTGGTTTTGTACTCTGAGTTTCCTCAAATAAATACCCAGAGGTGGAGTTGCTGGATCCTTCATTGTCTTTTTTGTTTTAAAGTCTGTGTTTTTCTGATATAAGGATTGATACACCAACTTTTTGTTTGTTTCTATTTTCAAAAATATATTTTTTGATTTCTTTACTCTCAGTCAGTGTGTGTCCTTCAACCTGAAGTGACTCTCTTATACATGGCATATGTTATCTTATCCATTCAACCACCCTATGTGTTTTGATTAGAGCACTTACTCCATATACATTTAAGTAATTGTTGATAGACATGTAGTTACCGTCATTTTTATTATTCATATTTTTAAATCTTTTTTCCTTCTTCTTTTTAAAATATATTTTATTGATTATGCTATTACAGTTGTCCCATTTTCCCCCCTTTACTCCCCTCCACTCTGTACACCCTCTCCCACCCATATCCCCCACTTTAGTCATGTCCATGTGTCATACTTATAAGTTCTTTAGCTTCTACATTTCCCATACTATTCTTACCCTCCCTCTATCTATTTTCAACCTACAATCTATGCTACTTATTCTCTGTACCTTTTCCCCCTCTCTCCTCCTCCCACTCCCCTGTTGCTAACCTTCTATGTGATCTCCGTTTCTGTGGTTCTGTTCCTGTTCTAGTTGTTTGCTTAGTTTCTTTTGGTTTTGCTTTAGGTGTGGTTGTTAATAATTGTGAGTTTGCTGTCCTTTTACTATACATGTTTTTTCTTTATCTTCTTTTCTTAGATAAGTCCCTTTAACATTTCATAAAATAAGGGCTTGGTGATGATGAACTCCTTTAACTTGACCTTATCTGAGAAGCACTTTATCTGCCCTTCCATTCTAAATGAAAGCTTTGCTGGATAGAGTAATCTGGTATATGGGTCCTTGTCTTTCATGACTTGGAATACTTCTTTCTAGCCCCTTCTTGCCTGCAAGGTCTCTTTTGATAAATCAGCTGACAGTCTGATAGGAACTCCTTTGCAGGTGACTGTCCCCTTATCTCTTGCTGCTTCTAGGATTCTCTGCTTCATTTTTACCTTGGCTAATGTAATTATGATGTGCCTTGGTGTGTTTCTTCTTGGGTCCAACTTCTTTGGGACTCTCTGAGCTTCCTGGACTTCCTGGAAGTCTATTTCCTTTGCCAGAATGGGGACGTTCTCCTTTATTATTTGTTCAAATATGTGTTCAATCTGTTGCTTTTCCCCTTCCCCTTATGGTACCCCTATATTTCGGATGTTGGAACGTTTTAAAGATGTCCTGGAGGTTCCTAAGCTTCTCCTTGTTGTTTTGAATTCTTATTTCTCCATTCTTTCCTGTTTGGTTGTTTTTTTTCTTCCTTCTGGTCCACTCTATTGTTTTGAGTCCCAGTTTCCTTCCCATCACTATTGGTTCTCTGTGCATCTTCCTTCATCTCTTTTATGGTAACCTGCATTTTTTCATATAATTTGCACCCAAAATCAATCAATTCTGTGAGTTTCCTGATCACCAGGGTTTTGAACTGTGCATCTGATAGATTGGCTATCTCTTGGTCGCTCAAAAGGATGAGTCCTGGGGCATTGATCTGTTCTTCTGTTTGAGACCTATCTCTCTGTCTCTCTCCTCTGTCTCTCTGTCTCTTTTTTTTTTGGTTGCTCCTGTTATGGTGAGGGGCGGAGCCTTATGTGTTCACCGGGGCTGGGCACCCCAGTCGCTAGATTGTGATGTTGTATTGGCGGGGGGGGGGGGGGGAATAATGGCAGTAGCTCCATTCTCCTGGGACCTCAGTCCCTTCTCTGGGGTCCTGGGTTGTGAGCTCTGCCCTGGTCCACAATTGCCACCTCACTGGGTCCGCCAGCTGCCGCTTGCATACTCAGGGTCCACCCACTGCGATCTTGCACGCCCCAGATTCCTTAGGTGCTCCTGGTTGCCTTATGCGCCCAGTTCTCCCCTGTTCTCCATGCTGCAACCCGTGCCTGGCTGCTCCTCTTGGCCCCTCTTACCCGTCTGGATGAAGGGGTCTACTTCAACTTCTTGGCTGTCCGACTTCCATTCAGATAAATTCTCTATCAGTCCTGGGTGTTATTCTGCCTCTCAATTGTTGTTGTTCTAATCTTGGTTGTGTGTGGAGGTACAGTGCATCCACCTATGCCTCCATCTTGCCAGAAGTCCTCTTTTTCCTTCTTCTTAAAGAAGTTCCTTCAACATTTTTTTTATAATACTGGTTTGGTGGTGATGAACTCCTTCAGTTTTTTTGTTGTTGTGTGCTCTGGGAAGCACTTAATCTGCCCTCCCATTCTAAATGATAGCTTTTCTGTGTAGAGGAATCTTGGATGTAAGTCCTTGCTTTTCATCACTTTGGATATTTCTTGAAACTCACTTCTGACCTACAAAGATTCTGTTTAGAAATCAGCTGACAGTCTTATGGGAACTCCCTTGTAGGTAACTAATTGCTTTGCTCTTGCTGTCTTTAAGATGTTCTCTTTGTCTTTAACCTTTTACATTTTAATTATGATGTGTTTGGGCCTCTTTGGTTCATCTTGTTTTGGATTATGTGCTTCCTGAGCTTAGGGATATTTTCTGCCATTATTTCTTCAAATACTTTTTCAATTCTTTGCTCTCTCTATTCTCCATCTGGTACTCCTATGATGTCAATGTTGGTATACTTGATGTCCCATAGGGCAGTTAAACTATGCTCATTTTTAATTTTTTTTCCTTTTATTGTTCTGTGTGTGTGTTTTCTGCTACCTTATCTTCTAAATTGCTGACTTGATCCTTTGCGTTATCAACTCTACTATTGTTCCCTGTAATGTATTCTTTATTTCAGTCAGTGTACCCTTCATTTCTAAGAGGTTCTTTCCTATGTTTTCATTGCCTTTTAAGTTTCTTATCTTTTTGTTAAAGTTCTCACTGAGTTCATCTACATTTCCCCTAAGTTCATTAAATATTCTTATAACCATGTTTTGAACTCTGCATCTGGTAGATTGCTCATCTCCATTTTGTTTAGTTCTTTTTCTGGAGCTTTGTTCAATTCTTTCATTTGGGACATGTTTCTTTGTCTCCTCATTTGTGATGCCTTCCTGTGTTTGCTTCTATGTAGAGCTGCTACATCTCCCAGTCTTGATAGAGTGGTCTTATATAGTAGGTATCCTGTAGAGGCAAATGGTGAAGCCTCCCTGGTCACTTGAGCTGGGTGCTTCAGGTACATCCACCCCTATGTGAGTTGTGTGCACCTTCCTGTTGTAGTTGAGCCATGATTGCTATTGGCATGTCACTGGGAGGGATTGATTCCCAGGCTGATTGGCTGGGAGGATTGGCTGAGACTATAGCAGAGGAGTCACTATATGCAGGGGTCAAACCCATGGAGCAGGACTTGCTTCAGTGGGGCTCTGGTGTTCCCTGAGTCTACCATTTGAGTATGTCAATTATACAAGTGGTTAGGTGGTGCTCTGATAGAGTCTGAAACTCTCCACCAGGTGTGCTGACTCTGGGGCCTCTCAGGAGGTTCAGGCCAAGGTCATCCACCACCTATGCCCTTCCCAGGACCACACAGAATGAGCTACAAAGTGCTGTACAAATGACTGCTACTTGTGATGGGCTTGAAGGTGCCCAAGTGAAGTTAAGCTGCAAGCCAAAGCTGGCTGTTGCTAATACCAGTCCTATGGCCACTTAGCAAGATTTATGGGGCACACCAAGGCTAGATGTTGCTTGTAAACTTTTGAGAGAGTTTAGGAAAGTTCAAAGCGTGAGCCAAGGCAGTCTGTTTGTATGGAAAGCCACCGGAAGCAGCTTCAGTGGACCTAAAAGTTGGGTGGTGTGGGAATCTAAAGGAATCACAAGGATGAGGCAAATGGTGTTAGCCAGGTTGACAGTAACTCAGATATGGTGCTACCTGTGCTTGTAGGGTGAGGGCTCAGCAAAGGAACAGTGGCTTCTGTCAGCACTTCTGTCTGAGAGAAAGCCACCCTTCCAGACTCTGCCTTGAAGCCAGATAATTTAGTTCCTCCTCAAATATCTCTGTTTCTGCTGCCTTTTGAGTTGCTGCCCAGTATTTGAGTTCAGAGGAAGTGAGTTCAAGAAAGTCCATGTGTGTACCCTTTGAGAAGAATGCTTAGATTCCCACCAATAGTGCATGAGGGTTCTGTTTTCTCCACATCTTCACCAATACTGGTTGTTTGCTGATTTATTGATGATAGCCATTCTGACAGGTGTGAGCTAACATCATTGTGGTTTTAATTTTGTGCCTCTCTGATGATCAGTGATGTTGCAGTGCTATTTACCATAGCCAAGATTTGGAAACATCCGAAGTACCCATTAGCAGATGAGAGAATAAAAAAGTTGCAGTACACTTATACAATGGAGTGCTACTCAGCTGTAAAAAGGAAGGAAATCTTACCCTTTGGAACAGCAAGCATAGACCTGGAGAGCATTATGCTAGGGGAAATAAGACAGTCAAAGAAAGAAAAGTACCATATGATTTCACTCATATGTGGAATATAATATATAAAATGAATTATCAATCAAACCCATAGACAGAGTACAGGTGGACAGATGTTGGGAGATGGGGCATTGGGGAGTCTGGAGTGGGGCAGAGGAATTGAGAAAAATTAGAAAAAAGAGAAAAACTATTGGACACAGACAACAGTGTACAGATTTTTGGAATAAGGGGGTGGGGGAGGTGGATGAGGGTATAGAGGGATAAATGGTGATGGAGGGAGACATGACTTGGGGTAGTGAACACACAATACAGTGTACAGATGGAGTGTTGTAGAATTGTTCACTTAAAATCTGTATAATTTTGTTAACCAGTGTCATCCCAATAAATTCCATAAAAAAGCAAAAAAGAGGCATGCCTCAAACTCCAGAATACCTCCATCTTACTCAGTTACAACCTGTGCTGTTTTTCACAGCCAGAAGTTATGGGGTCTTCTCTTCTTCACACTGAAACCCTGGGATGGGGAGCCTGGTGGGGGCTGGACACTTCATCCCTCAGTGGGACGACTGCAGCAGAGATGCCTCCCACACGTGGGTGGGAGAGTCTACCCACCCCACATCTTCATTTCAGCTCGTCTCATGGTGACTTCTATAAATCCTTAGTTACAGGACTTCTGTTCAGCTAGACATCAAGCAGTTGTTAACAATGGCTGTTCTGTAGTTTAATGGTAATATTTTAGTGGTTATGGGAGGAGATGAATACAGTGTTTACCTACTCTGACCAGAATCTGGAAATGAATTTTTTGATAATTAACTCTGTGGTTCGTGAATAATAATATGGTGGTGATGTTTAGGATGCATTGAAAAAGCTTCTGTAATAAATCTTGTTAGATTAACAGGGCCCTCTTTTCCATTTAATAACTATGGAACATTTGGTTTCCTGGGGAGCCAATTCAAAAATAAAATGATCACACTGGAGCAGCCATTGTGGAAAAACGTGTGGAATTTCCTCAAAAAACTAAAAATGGAACTGCCTTTTGATCCAGCAATTCTTCTGCTGAGACTATACCCTAAGAATCCTGGAATACCAATTCCAAAGAACCTATGCACCCCAATGTTCATAGTAGTGCAATTTACAATAGCCAGGAGCTGGAAGCAACCTAAGTGCCCATCCGTAAATGAGTGGGTCAAAAAACTGTGGTACATTTACACAAATGGAATACTATTCCACAGAAAGAAAGAAGGAACTCCTACTTTTCGCAACATGGATGGAACTGGAAAGTATTATACTAAGTGAAATAAGCCAGGTGGTGAAAGAGAAATACTGTATGGTCTCACCTATACAAGAAACCTAATGAATGAAAGAAACAAATGAGCAAAATAGAACCAGAAGCAGGGAAACAAGGAACAGGCTGACAGCAACCAGAGAGGATGGGGGAAGGGGAGAAGGGTGGAAAGAAGGGGAAGGGTCTAGTCAAGGAACAAGTATGAATGACCAATGGACATGGACAGCAGTGTGGGGATTGACTGTGGGAGTAGGGGGTGGGCTGGGTGGAGGAGAGCAAAGGGGGAAAAAGTGGGACAACTGTAATAGAATAATAAAATATTTAATAAAAAATAAATTAAAAAATTAAAAAAGATTAGCACACAGAAGTTTATTAGGGAGTACTCTTTGGAAATATTGGGAAAAGGTACAATAGACTAGAGAAGTGTCCAAAAAAAAAAGATCTCAGCTGATCTTAAGGCAAGGTCTAAAGTTGGTTGGCTCTTCAGAATTGGGCCAGTCATTGAATGTGGGCTGCCATGGGAAGGGGCCATGGTCTCAGGCCAGGTGACTCTTCAGCGGATGTAATTCCTTATAAAGCATGACAGCAAAGTGCTAACAACAGTATTCACTAGCTGAAGGAAAGATTTCTTCAGTTCTCTTTGGAAACCTGGACAACACACCATAGTCTCTAATACAATTGACTTGTTAATCTCTCTTTTTTAAATTTATTGATATGAGAGAGAGAGATTTGTTGTTCTTGCTATTTATATATTCAGCAGTTGAATCTTGTATGTGCCCTACCCAGGGATCGAACCCTCAACCTTGGCAAATCTGGATGACACAAAAACCAACTGAGCTACACGGCCAGGGCACTTGTTTATCTCTTAATGTCCAAGGTATGTTGCAATAGAACATTGAACATTCCTCTCTCAGAACACTTATTACTTTCAATATTTATTGTAGGCTTACATTTTTATCTTTGCAACTAGAAGGTAAACTTTATGTAGGCAAGAATTTTGTCTTATGTATCTTTGTATTCACAGCATCTGCAATTGTAGAAAATAGGTGTTCAAGAGAATTTTTTGTATGAAAGGAAAAAGAATTAACTGCTTTAATAAAATATAGCCTCCTCCAAAATTGGCATGGCAGATTGTTTCAAAAAGACAATTCAATGATGCTTTAATTCCTCAAATCAACCATAAGTTCTTCAAATCAAATACAGGGGAAATATTTTCTCTTAGGTGGATGATAGATTCCATCCCTGTAGTATTTGGAGTCTACATTCATTTTAGGCATCTGATAGGAACAAATAGACTTTTTTCCCTGATTCTAAATCTAATGAACACTGTAATTCATTTATGAATCAGGGACTTCTAGTTTGTTAAATAAAAAGGTAGTTATTTTCTGTTTTAAAATCTATTTTGGGGAAGTCTTGGTTTATTTGGGCTGTCTTGAAATGTACATTGGTATCTATCACACATTTCCTAATCTCTGAAGCTGATATTTATTTTTAAATTTGTTAACCATTGATGCCAGTGCACATGCACTTTTTTCTTAGGATACTGCTGAATATTTGAGCTTACTGAGTGAAAGAGCAAAGTGCAAGAAGAGACCCATGCTGGAAATTATTTGCAAGCACAGATGATGGCAAGATACGATTTCTTTTATCTTTGAGTTTACAATATTTTCCATAACATATATGAGTTTAATCAATTTAATAATAACCAGAAAGCAATGTATAATGAGTACTAAGTAATTATGAGTAATTAAGGAAGAGGTAACAGAAATGAGGAATGACCAAATTGAGGATAGTTTATGCAAAAAAGATGCGGTATATTAAAATAGGACCTCAAAAAATTTTAACTCTTCTTGCAAAGACTGGTGGAGTCTATTATCTCCTTCCCTTTAATCTGAAAGGATTTTAACTACTCTGACCCACAAGAGTACAACTAAGTGGTCACTGTGTGGCTTCAAGTCTTGGTCAGAAAAGGTGGTGCAGCTTCCACTGGGCTCTCTTGAAACACTTGCTCCGCGATGGTTCTCTGTCATAACCCAGCCACCATGCTGTGAGGAGTCCAAACTACATGGATATACTGTGTTTTAGTCCTCTGGTCAAAAGTCTCAATTTAGCCACATTTATGAATGAAACTGACATCCTAGAAGTGGCAACTGCGACAGCAGTTAGAGCTTCCCATCATTTGAGTTTATCCAGCTAAGTCCCCAAACATTGAAAAGAAAAAAGAATCAACCCTCCTGTGCCTTTGCATATATCTGACCTACTGATTTTGTAATCATAATTAAATGGTTGTTGTTTTATGCCACTAAGGTTGGCATATACAGTAAAGATAAGGTTAACAAAATACTTTTTGTGGAATTGTGTTTTTAAAAATTGTCTATTCTCATTTATGTTCTCAAACTTATTTAAGTTGCTTCAACTATTATGGAAATACCATACATATTTAATTTCTGTTACTCAGAGGAACAGACAATTGCAATGGGGTGAGTTTCTCAGGCACAACTTCCTCATATTAGTAGACAACAAATGTGGCTATTAATACAATCATAAATGTAATGACATTTTGAGAACTTCCTTTGTGTCAGGTATTGTGCTAGCTGCATTATATGTTATTAATTTATTTTTAATCTTTATTTTATTCTTCTAAGGTAGGAGCTATCATTATATTTTACATATAAATATAATGAGTTTCAAATACTACATAAGCAATTGGCCCAAGGACACTCTTTCTTTTTTTTTCAAGACAGCTGGAAAGTGAATCTAGGTTGAGTTGACACCAAAATCCATAGTCTTAACTGCAGTGAAATAGGGCTTTTATGCTTGAGATGAAGTAGGAAAATATACAAGAGGAAGACAGTGTGAAATGGCTTCTTGTCATATTTCCACTGTATGGGAAAATAATGAGTGTGCCATAATATCTTATTAACTTTTAATACCTTAATGCAGAATTTGGTGCAGTAAACTCTGGCTTGGTCTCTCTTCCATGATATTTAGTGTAAGAGGAAAATCTTGAATTACTATATAGGCTGCATAAATTCAAGAGTATGATCTGGAAAGAATTCAGCCAAGCAGTGGCCCTTCAAAATAAAGATTTCTCAGAAAATAAAATGAATTCCTGTCCTTGCCCATTACACTAAAACTCTAATGTGACAGTAACCAGAAAGCTGAAAAAAAAAAACATTTCAAGTAGCCCTGTTTTGTGGCTCTGGCCTCACAGACTGATTTTATATGCAGGTTTAGCACTCAGTGGCTGCCAAAAGCCATCAGTGCAATAGCCCATTCAGAGGAAAACAAAATTTGAAGAGGACAGCCAGCAAGGACATGCTGTAAAAGGCAAAGGACAGATATGAAAAAGATCTGTTGGCCCATGCTCTCAATCTGCACATTTATAATGTCTAACAATAGGAAAGAAGACTGAGGGAAGGCCAAATATCAAGTTTAAGTATATGAAACAGAGATCAACTGCTCATCAAATCTTAGGCATTTACATGAGAACTGCAGTTGAAGAGAACTAGTTGAAATTATATTATCAAAGTAATAAATCCCATTTAGTGTTGATCATGTTTATAGAAACTTAAATATATTGGGGATTGCTGAGATTCCAGGACAATCTGAACATAGCCTTCTTTGAGGGATGGCTTTAGTCTATGGGAGGGAAGCAGTAGGTGATTGGGATGATCACTGGGGATAATTTTAACACCTTTGTCTTGCATTAAGATATTATAATGGTGTTTAGGTGTTTGACAATTATGAAATACCCATATTGAGAGGTTTGAGTTTATAAATATGTGCCTATCTAATTACTAGTAATATCTCTTTTAAACTAATGACTACAGGTGGAACTGATTTTCCCCCAGATCTTTTTAAATTTTAGTTTAGGATAAGTGAAACAAAGTGTGCTCATCCGGTGTCTGACAACTCGGTGACGTGATAAGCTGAATGATGGAGAAGCCTCTCATCAGTGGCATTTGTTTCTTGTCTCTGTTAATATGATAAGTAATTGTGTTGTGAATCCCTATTCCACTGAGTTGAAGCTGTTTTAATTTAGTATAACTTACTATGAAAAGTATTTTCACTGATTTTAACATTCAAGAAGTTATGTTGTACTGTTGAACAGGGAACCCATTTTTAACATCCTTATAGATTTCTTTGGACAGTGTTGAGGTCATAAGGATTCCCCTTGAGCAGTCACTTCAGGTGTCACTTGTTTGTAGTCGGTGCTTTGGAAACAGAGCTTAATAATATTATATTAAAAATTAAAGAGTTCATAATTTACCTAGTAAAATATCCTTCTGTGTTAAAATTTTGATAAGTAATATACTTTTTATAAAAACCTTTGCCTGCAATTTCTCTCTGCAACCCCCCTCTCCTTTTTCTTCCTTCTCTTTCTCCCTCCCTCTCCCTCTCTCATTAGAAATAGAGACAAATTTGTCCACCACCATTTCCACAAAATCTCATAGTCTATCTGGAAGGAGAGTATATGAGTTACTTTAGAGGCTAAAGAAGCTGGGTTTGAGCTCTGTGTCATAAAACTATTTCTCGACCCATATACACTCCTCTTTAACATATATTGTTTTGAATTATTAGACTCTTAATGAAATAAAACTGCTTAACAGATTAATCAATATTGAAGGATGTGCTTAGACAAAACATTTTATTATATTCATCCACATGTATCCCCACATTTATATCCTTAAATGAAAAATACTACAAAAATATGAGTCTTGAAGGCAACTACATGCTGGCTAGGATTATGTTATAGGCATTCTGGTACAACATGGGGCCAGGGTTCTCAGCTCATTCTTTGGGAACATCTGCACACTCAGCCACTGTGGGTTATGTTCTTTCTCACTATGTGTCTTCATTCATCATGCCATTCATGTCTGCAGTATTCTCACCAATTATTTTTTCCCTGCATAAATGTCACCCAAACCAACAGGCCAGTCCTTAGTTCATTCCCTTCTAGAGTTCTTTCCTAATTAGAAAAATACCTATTAACAGTCTCCTCCCCTGAACTTCTTCCAGTAATCCCTTAATTATCCAAGGTGCTGTTATATTGTTCTAGTAGTGTACTTATATTCTGTGAATTTCCAAATAAACTATTAAATTCATTGAGAGTTAATAATTTGTGGTAAACTTGGCTCATATATTTACAGCAACTAGCATAATGCTAAACACTTAATGAACCCTTTTCGATCAAATCACACCATCAGTTTCTATCCTGAAGTCCCCCAGTTGATTTTCGCCATTAAATATTGTGAGACAAAAAGTACTAGCATCACTTGGAGTTTCAGAAGCTTCACGTCAGAATTCAGACTCTAAGACTCCTTGAAACCAAATTGCAGCTAGGATTTATTGAACACATTTTATCAACCTCAGTTTGTAGCTCTCTGTTTTTAACAAGCAAATAGACAAACAAACAAAAAAATAGTACTATCTTTTCAGGCTTTCATCCCCAATCTGGTTATAGGAGCCCAAACTTTCTAAAGAATTATATAGAATGAATTTAAAACTCCTATCATCAAATTAGCACCTGTAAACTTTGGGAATTATAATCTCTTGAATACAATATTACTCTTAATTTCTAAATTCTTTTGTACCTTATATTGGGAGATTCTAAAGATATATATTACTATTTAAAAATCCTAAAATCCTTGTAAAATAATCTCTTTCATTCAGGGTTTTTTTTATTGTTTTGTGAATAATTTTTGTCAGGACACTGCTGAAGTACTGACTGAATAAAGGCTGTCCCACTCAACTTCATAATCACCAGATTAGAAATTTTTGATATTTCATGTTTGATGACTGAATGTAAACTTCAGAAGGAAAGTCTCAGGTGTTACACTGCTCTATTTCCAGTGCTTAAATAGTGCCAGAAACAACACAAACATTTGTTTTATAACTTTGTTTATGTTTCTTTGAGATTCCAATGATATTATGACTTGTGATTTTCTTAGGCAAAGACAGAGTCACTGAATCTTGAGGGCGCATGACCACATATCCCCCCCTATTTTAAGATGATCTCAGCAGTATTTGCTACTTCAATTCTCTCGTCAGTCTTGGGTATTGCCTTTGAACAAGTAATACTTTTTAAAATAATATAATTTGAGATTATTTTGAATTTTCTACAAATTTAATTTTACATTTTGTATTAAAAATTAAACTATTTTTAGTTACCTGCACTGTAATTTGTAATCTTTCACCAAATTTATTTTCTTTTTTGTTAACATCTGTGTTATAGATTGATGCCAGTAAAGGCCAACACATTGCAATTATTGTATAATAATCAAACTATGGAGATTACAAATGTCTTTAATGTTCTTGGTAAAACTTTGTAGAACTTAGCAGCTGCCTTTTAACTTACTCCACTTCAGAATTAATGACTTTGGTTTCAGGAGGCAATATTTTTTTTCCTTTGCTTTAAACTCTTAATTGAGTAGGAAATGCATCACACCCAGGAGGATAATTGCACAGTGTCAATGGAGGAGTATCAACACTCCCCATATTCTCCATTACCCACTATGCCCAAGACACATCAAATAAAAAAATGTACTCTTAATTTAGAAAGTGCTCTTACTATGCAAGTACAGTTTCAAAGCATTTCCTAAAACTTCCATTACAACTAGATTTCTCTACCTAAGCCCTTCTTATTTCAAATTCTGGAGTTATCAGTCTGAATCAGTCTGTCATTGTGTGTCACTGATTTGTAATCATCTTCATCTTCATCATCATCATCATCATCAAATACCACATGCCAAGCATTATGAAAAAAGGTAAGCATGCTTAATCAGATTTTAATTTTTACAGTGACCTTCAGAGATAGGTATCATTTTCCCATTTTTAAGTCTGTAAACTGAGGCTTAAGTAACTCGCCTTAAGTCATAGAAGTTTTGTGTCATAATTCAGGCTGGAATTTGAAGCCAGTGTGTTTTACAATAAATCTGTGCATCTTCAGCATTACCACACTGCCTCTGTCTACTCTGGGCAGTTATTTCACACATCACTAACAAAGGGATGCAAAAATATATATAGTTGCTCAATTGCTTTGTTGGAAAGGAAACTGAATAGACAATATTGTTAAAAGAAAAGAAACATTTTATTTTTGTTTCTCAAAAAATAAAAAAACCATCCAACTTACAATGATTTAAGAGATTTTAGAGATTGGGAAAACATTATAGTCATATACTCAGTCATTCAATCAGTAGATACCTTGAGTGCCTACTAAGTGCCACCATTGAAATGAGGCACTAGCCTTACAGTAGGATATACCTAAAGCAAATGTTTCTTAAGTGAAAATTACACAGAAGTCATATAAAATGGAACATCAGAGATTCAAGCATAAGGATTGATAGGAGTGCTGCATCGAAGCCCTTATTGCAATATGACACAACACTACTGAATTATGTATTGTTAGTGAGGGGTCATACATTGACTACATCATGTAGTATCACTGAACTTACTGTGTCTTGCAATGTAATATTAATATAAACACATAATTTATTACTTGTGTTTATGTGTATTTTCAGATTTCAAAATTTTTATTAAATCCACCTGCTAATTCTAATAATTTGGCAGTAGATTCTTTTGATGTTTAAAGTATACAATAATGTCATCTGCTCTAAGGACAGTTTTAAGTCTTACATTCGAATTCTTTTTTTTTACATATTTTTATTGTTGTTCGAGTACAGTTGTTTCCATTTGAATTCTTGTACCTTTTGTTCTTGTACTTCTCTTGTGAGTAGGACATTCAGTACTGTGTCCAATAAAAGGATAAGAGCAGACATCGCTGTCTCATTTCTGATGACAGAAGTAGAACTTTTAATTTTTCACCATTGATGTTTAATTCCACTGACCAGACTAAAAAATAGTAAATTGACCTATATTTCTAGTTTCCTGAGTTTTAATCATGAACCATTTTTCATTTTAGTAATTTTTCTATCTATTCCATTGACTCTATTTTTGTTCATTATTTTATGAATGTGAATGAACACCATACTTGGAATAAACTGAACTTTCTGTGGTTTGATTTTTGGGTGTTCAATTTGCCAATACTCAATTATTTAAAATTTTTTTAAATTGAATATACTTGATACAATATTGTTCTTTAAAGTATACATGTTGATTTAGTACATTTATGCATTTATAATATGATTGCCATTGAAATGATAACTAGCACTTCTATTATATCACATAATTATCACTTTTTTGTGGTTGGAATAATCTTGTCTCTTAGCAAGTTTGATGATTATAATGCAATATTGATGTCTATATTCACTATACTGTATATTAGATCCATAGGCCTTTCTACTCATAGCAAATTTGTACCCTTCAACAACGTGTCTGCTATCTCCACAAACTCTCAACCACTAGTAAACACCCTTTTACTCTCTGGTTTTATGAGTTTGGCTTTGTAGGTTTCACACATAAGTGTTATATACAGTATGTGTCTTTATCTATTTGACTTATCTCACTTAGCATAATGTCCTCAAGGTCAATCCATTTTATCACAAATAAGAGCTTGTCCCCCTTTTTCATCGCTGTATAACATTCTATACACATACACCCACCCACACATATCATATATGTGTATGACATATATAATGAATATTATATATGTATATGATATATCCATAAAATACATATGATATAGCATATACATAATATAAATTCTATCTTTTTTATCCATTCCTCCCTTGATAGACATTTAGGCTGTTTCCTTACTTTGACTATTGTGAATAATGCTACAGTGAACATGAGAGTACATATATCTCTTTGGTATTCTGTCTTCATTTCCTCTGGGAATATACTCAGATGTGGAATTGCTGGATCATTCGATATTTCATTTTTTAATTTCTAGAGGAAACAATCTTATACCTGAACCTTCTTCCAGCGTTTAGTGACTTCAGGCATACCTGATAACAATATTTAAAAATGGAGGAGGGGTGCTTGGAGGTGGAGGAATCGAGCAGAAAAGAAAAAAGGACTCATGGACCTGATTGACAGTGTGGTGACTGCTGTGCAAGGGAGGGTGGGTGAGGGTGGGCAAGGGTATAAGTGGCATAAATGGGAATGGAAAAAATACAGTAAAAATAAATTTTAAAAGGATGGGAGTAAAGGACAGAAAACTGTACTTGAACAATGATTAAAATAAAATAAAAAAATAAAAAAATAAATGAAAATGCCACCTATCAACACCAGGTCTAGGACAGGCCTGACACACAGTACATGGTCAGTAGCATCCATTCATTAATACATTCAGTAAATGGTTGTTGAACACAGCTCATATACCGATACTATGGCTTGAAGGATGCCAACACTGATAACATTCAATTTCTGCTTCAGAGAAAGTGTCAAGTGGGGATATAAGCACAACACAACAACTAACATTTATGTAGGAACTGCAGTTTACAAAGCACATTTACATATTTCTTTCATTTATGCCTCACAACACCATTGTTGTGAAGAGAGCAGGTGTTTGGCCAGATGTAAACTTAGAGAGGTTAAACAATTTGCCCAAATGGGACAACTATGTATCAAAGCCTGGCTTTCTGACTTTGAAACTTTTTTTTAAGTCACACTAGACTACATTCTCTTTAGACTACAGGGGGATAAACTACAGGAATGTTGAAATAAATTCTATGCCTGTAGTAAATTTGAAGTCTTTATGAGTCATAGCTGTGGCATGAGAAACACAGTGAATCCCATGACGCTCAGTTTGCTCAGGTTCGTTTATAATCCACACCATGGAAATCATGCATAAACAACTACCGTAGGGGGCATTCTGAAGATTAATGAGGTTATGTGTATGAAAAAATCTTTAAATTATGTATAGAAAAGCATTATCTTCAGAAAAAAGAACTATTTATAACCCATATTTTCTTATATGTAAGTTTAAAATTGGCTTTATGAAAGGAAATCCATGGTTGCTTAATTTTAACTTCAAAACTTACTATTATTTAAAAAATAGCATGTAACTTGATAATCTAAATATTGCTTAAGTTTTATGACTAAACAAGAAAGGACAAACATTTTTCAATGGAGTTCAGATTTGTAGACCTTCCATTCTACTAGTAGGAGAATGAAAACATTAAAAATCTCTAAGTTCTTAAACTCTGTAGTGGTTGGACTTTTGAAAAAAGAATATGATAGATATCAGGGAGAACAATTAAACTGACATTGAACAAAAGAATTAATGAAGAACTATTTTATTTCTACTCTCATCTGGATAAAGTTTATGGTTAAAAAGATCATTTATATATTTGAGAAATAGCATTTGATTAATAAAAACTATAAAGTGACTAAGAAATTAGTCTCCTTAGGAATATTAATTTTTATGTGTGCTTTTTTAGTAGATTTATGAAAAAAGTGATAAAGCAATATTATTTATATAAAATACTTTTAACCAGAATGCTGCATAAAGTAAGTCGAAAACATTAACTAAAATAATGCTTAATAAGGTTTCAAATAATCATGGAAGTATAAGCATTGGCTTCTAAGCTTACTAAAATGTGTTTTCTAAAAAAAACCTGGTTCAGCTACATATTCAAAATTGATTCTTCACATATAGTCACTGAAGTTTATTTCTGTAAAATGTATGAAAAATTAAGATAATGCAATGATTTTAGAATAGATAGATGTTCAGCATTAAGAAAACATTTTTTTAACAAATTTAACTTTTGAGGACATTTCTTAATAAATATAAGTTAATTTACCTCTCCTATAGTAATTTTGTGAAATTTTCTGCTTGAGAAACATTGCTCATCATTTTTCATTTTCATGCATGTGCTTAAAGTTTAATAATATTTTGTATTCTTAAACAATATTTTAGCAGTGATAGTCATGTATTCAGAATGCATAGTCCCCCAAATATTTTTATCATTGTATTTTTTATAATAGACAATGATGCAGTAAAATAGTTTCCTCTCATTTGAAATGGCAAAGAAGGAACTCATAATGAAGGAAATGTGATGTTTAAATTTGTGTATCAACTTGATTAGGCTATGGAGCCCATTGTTTGATCAAAGACCAGACTGGATGTTACTATTTAGTCATTACTTAGACGCTATTAACATTTAAATCAGTAGACTTTGAATAAAGTGAATTACCCTCCATAATGTGTGAGGCCTCATTCAGTCATGTGAGGGATTTTTTTTCATCCTCACTCAAGGATTTTCGTTGCTTTTTAGAGAGAGGAAGGGAGGGAGAAAGAAAAACACTGTTGTGAGAGAGAAACATCAACTGCTTACATTCTCCTAGGCTCCCCATACAGGGATTGAACCCAGAATCTGGGTATGTGCCTTGACAAGGGAGTGGAAAGCATGACCTTTTGGTCTATGGAGGATGTTCCAACAGAGCCACACCAGCCAGGGCCATTTGAAGGGTTTAAGAAAGAAGACTGAGATATTCCAAAGAGGAAGGAATTTTGCATCCAGTCTGCCTTCAGACTCAAGACTGAAACAACTCTTACCACAATTTCTAGCCGGAGGGCCTGCCCTATAACCTCATGGGACATTTTTAAAAGATTTTATTTATTTTTTAGACAGAGGGAAAAGGAGGAAGAGAAACATCAGTGTGCAAGAAAAACATCATTCGTTGCCCCTTGCACTCCCCAAGCCTGGGTCCTGTCCTGCAAACCAGGCATGCACCCTGGCTGAGAATCGAGCTGGTGACCTTTCTGTTTGCAGGACGGAATGCAGGACCAATTCACTGAGCCACACCAGCCTGGGCTTATGAGCCAACCCTTTGCGTGCATACGCACATGCATTTGTGTACATACGTATACCCTACCAGTTCTGTTTGGAGACCCCTGACTAATACAGAAAACACCCATTCCCAACCCCCCCACAAAACAACCACCACCACTAAATTCTATAGAAATCACGCCTGTGTATGAACAAACAACACAACTTTAGATGGAATTGTAAAGAACAGTAAGAAAAGACAAACAGCTGTTCTCCATTCTTGAATTTTGATTTTAACTGGAGTAACCTTTTTGATATTACGTGCCTTAAAATTTTGCTTGAAAAATTAACTGGATTTGCCTGGCTTGAAAACATCCACATTGTCAGTACTAAAAACTTTCTTAAGACCATAACTCAAAACAGGAAAATAATCCCATGAAAAAGGACTCATGAACATGGACAACAGTGTGATGATTGCAGGGGTAGTGCAGGAAGAGTTATAAGGGGACTAAATGGTAATGAAAAAATACAATAAAATTATTTAATATAAATAAATAATATGTGTATTGTTGATGATTAAGACATGAACAACTATGAGAACATTTGAAACAGAAAAGAGATTGAAAGTCGACAGTATTTGTATATGAGTAAGATTTGCTGTTACTTCCCGAGAAAGGGGGTGATAAATCTGTTCAACATGATTTCAGAGATAGGTAGTTGGAATCCTGGAAATATTCATGTTAAATGGGTGATGTTCTAAGTAGAATGGATATGAATTGGGTTTTATGACTTGAAGCTATGGTATGAGTACAGTTTGATTAACTAAATACCCCTTACTCCTTCACACTAAGGAGACGCATAAAAGTCTATAGACAGAGCGTTTGAGAAATACTTAAAGGAGGATACAACTGTAAGTTCTCTAGGTTTCTGCCATGGCACCTCAAGATCAGTTTTTTGTTCATTCATGACTATAACCACTCAAGAACAAACTTGAGGAATGTTAAGCTTCTATACCCAATCAAATCAAACAATAAGTTTATCACATGAACTTCGCAACTGAAGAGATACTGCAAAAAGGATGGCAACCAGATCAGTGAGCATTACAAAATGTGATCAGACTACAAATAAATAAATTTGTTTTGTCTTAAGAGCAGACTTTTCTCAGAACTGTTTCTGGCTATGAATGCTTTGTAATAGGTAAGAGGTTGGAGGAGCTGACATTTAAGGAGTCTTAAAATTTTCATTTCTCATAGTTTATGTGCTGATCATTTGCTTGTTTGGTTTCTATTTCTCAAAGTCCCTTGCTTTGCTCTGTTTCACAGGTTTTTGTGTCTACTGAATTCTGGTTACATCTAGCAAATTATAGGCTCAGGTGGGTGTGAGAAGGGAATAAATCAGGATATTTCTCCCCCTCTTTTTCTGTCAACATAACATTTCTGGCAGTGACTCTGTGTCCATATTGGTATTGGTTCTGGTTTCTGATAGAAAGCCGCTGTGCCTTCTGCCTGCCTATTCCTGCCTGCCAGGCAGTAGATTCCAGTGCCCATGAAGCAACGCTACCTTCTTGCTCTGATTGTGCCACTCCCTCTTATTGTCCTTTTTGTCCTAGGGATAGTCGGCGTCCTCCTGCTTTCACTAATATCTGTGCTTCATGGCACTCAGTTTGGCTACCCAACTTTCTTTTAAATCACTTTCTTAATGAATTCCCTATGTTAAATTTCCTCTGTATGAAACAATAAATACATTCTATTTTCCTTACTACATATACTTCTTAAAAGTGGCTACATAATTATCTCCTAAGAGAACAGAATTTTTATGAAGTCAATTTAGCTATGTCTTAAAATGAAGGCAGAAAGCTGAGCTTTCTGATTTCTCAACGTCTCTCCGAGAATTATGATGACATGTTGCAACCCAAATAACTGATATTCTTATTATTGTTTATGACATTGTGCATTCCATCACTTCTAAAACAAATACCTTAACATTGCTTATTTCATTTATTATTTCAATTTTGAATAGGGGATTTGGAAATGTACTGTTGTTGAAGCACTATAGTCTATTTTTGCTATGGATCTTAGATATTGTAAAACTAATTGTGTTTTTGGTGTAACTAATTACTTTGGAGATATCCCTAGGCTGAATATAAATGCCAGTGTTTAGGAGAAAATTTATAAAGACACTGTATCTTCCAATGAAGTTCTGTTAAACAATATTTCACTAGACACTAAGTGAATACACTGCAGATTCTTTATTGCATTGCCCTCAAGATCCTTGCCATAGGCCCATCTTGTAGGTAAGACTGGAAAACAATTACCACATTCTAATAAAGTCACTTGAATTATCTTAAATTGTTTTTAATGGCTGACTTAGAGAATATATCTATAGAAAGTCCCTTCTAAAAATTGTGAAGTTCCAGAACTTACTCTTTTGATCTCTATGTGACCATTAACTCAAATTTTAAACATTAATATAGCTCACAATATCCTCAAGAATGTCAGAAATCTGGCCACTGTGCTGAGCTGGACTTTGAGTGTAACCTGGTTAGACCCTAGGGAGAGAGCAAATATTAAAAGCACCATGCACTAAAAAAGAAGTCCTCTGGGAGAGGAGCAACATTCTGTTCTGCCCAGATCAGAGCTCAGTGACCCAGATGCAGCAGAGTGACCTAAGAACTCCCCAGCAATTCTCTAACTTCCAGAGTAAATGGTAGCTGCAGCTTCAAACTCACAGAATCATAGTTTACATGTGTGAAAAATGCTAATATGTTAACAAATCATAAGGAACATAGGTATACTGAATGTCTTATACATATATTTAAAAATTTAAATGTAAAACAACTTAATGTATAGTGTGAAAAGTAAGCATAATATATATATATATCATAATGTGTTCATAACAATTTACCTTTGAGTTAATCAATCTCAGTATATTCTCAATATTTGAGAATTCTTTCAACCTGTTTATGACATATTCTCACAGTATACCACTGAGTGGAGTATGTCAGAAAGCCATAAGTTGCTTCAAAGTGAAATTCAAAGAAAAGAATCCTCTTCATGCTTTTCTCCAAATAGCCAGAGTCTTTCTTCTAGTACTTAGTATTGACTTTTTATTCAACATTAGAATTCTTCTCAACAAAGTAGCTAAAAATCTCCAGACTTTTATTTAAAGAAGCAGTACTTCAAATATGATATTCCTTTCATTGCACAAAAAGAATCGATACAAGCCAGCTCTTTAGGATTAGAAGATTCACCAAACACTGGAGGGATTTAAAGGATAGATTTTCTTCCATTCTGTCTGCCAGGAGGTCAGATTAAATTTGATGCCATACTTTTGTTTTTGTTGTTGTGGTTATCTTCAAGCTTTCATGTAGTTGTACCTTAGAAGTGGAATTCCAAACGGCAAAGAGATTGGGGAAAAAATGTTTCACAGGAGTTCTAAAGACTTCAGTGAAGAAAGATTTCTCCCCACAATAAAAATATAAAGTGACAGTAGGAAAAGGGAGTCTTAGAAATTTTGGGTTTTGTGTTTTAAGCACCACAGGAAAATATATTTTGTCAACCTTGATCTTAGTTTCACAGGTAATATGCAGGTGGTATAGCATCTTGTGAACTACCTGTGGGTAATGAGGCCTCTCTGGATTACACTTGAATTTGCAGCTTTCTACTTATATGCCAGAAATCCCATACCTAAATTGAAACTAATATCCGTTATTTTACTTATTATTAGTGATAGTTAAGTAACTATACCTTAAGGAAAAATTTACCTATATTTTTAAAAGTGAAATAGAATTGTTATAGTATTTGTTCTTAATTTATGAAGACCAACTAATGTATAATCAGATAATTTCTTATTACAGGGGTTTATTTAGTGTTCAGTTGACCACTTAGGAATTATATTTAGTGTGATATAAAAAGATTTCACCAACACTACTTAAATTTGACATAGTTTAAAACTTTATTTTTATAACAGCCATATGGCATGACTGTCCCTAGGGAAGTAGTTCTCTTTCTAATTCCTTTACGAATCACCACGGTTTAGTGATAATGAGATAATATTACAGTTCTGAGCACATTCAGCAAAAGTCAAGATGTCCTATTGATTCAAACAATAAACAGTACAGTGGTCTCCAGATCTGTCATTTGTCAAGGTCGGCCCTGCTCTGCACAGCAGCCGTGTTCTGAGCTCTTCGTGTAATGACAGCAAAATGTACCAGAGCTACTGTTTCCTTTGCCTCAAATCAAACCTCACATGTACAAAATGAAAGTTTCTGTCTTTCTCTAAAAGTATTTCTTCTTCTGTGGCACAGTGACTAAGAACACGGATCCAGAGCTACACTGCTGAATTTAATCCTGGTCCTGCCAATAGCTAACCGCGTGACCTCGGGCAAACTACCTTCTTTCAGCCTCAGCTTTTCATGGGTCAACCTGTAACGATGATACAAGCTATTTCGTAGCATTGTTATGAGAATTAAATTAGTTAATGTGTTTAAACCAGTTTGCCACCTAATGAATAATAGCTGCACTTTCTGTTTTGTCCTTCAAGTCAGGAATCTTAGGGTTATTATGTCTCCTTTTCTTATCTAATTACAATCAGGTCTTACCAGTTTTATTCTTTTCTTTTCTTTTAAAACTCTATGAGATTTGTCTTTAAAACTTCTTTCCCCATTAACCTTAAACTTGGGCTATTGCAATTGATGTCTCTGTTCCATCTTTTTACATTTCTAGCAAAGTATTCATGGAATTTCCAAGTTTAAATCTGTTTACTGGTTCCCTGTTGATTGCTAAGATGGTTGTCAAATTATTTGAGAAAGCTTTAGATCTCTCTACAAAGAAATATTTCATGGAAGTCCAATGTGTACAAAAAGATAAGACACTGAAATCCCCCATTTTCAGTGGAAAGTGGGGATAGAACTCTTCCCATTAACTTTACATTTTATGCCCTCTTGGTCTTAACACTAGCCACTAGACCCTGTAATCTTTGTGTCTCTTCACATCCCCATCCTCACTGCTCTCCCATTGCCAAACTCTCATCTCACATCATCATACACTCTATGAGTCTGTGAGTGGGTTTGTAGAACTCATAGTTCTATGTATAATTTATACTACTTATAGCATGATCACATTTCTGCTACTTTATGACATTTACACACTGCTGTTCTGTATTGCTATCATCTTTCTGCAACTGGACTCTGTATTAAGAACATGCATTGAGTTTACTTTTGTATGTTCCTTTAAATTTCTAAAATACAATTTTGTACCATGGTCCCCACTTTTCTGTGTTTTGCTTTCTGTGGTTTCATATCTACTATTAACCATAGTCCATAAATATTAAATGGAAAATTCCAGAAATAAACACTTTTAAGCTTTAAACTACCCTTTGTTCTGAGTAGCATGATAAAAACCTCATGCCATTCTGCATGAATCATTCCTTTGCCCAGCATATTCATGCTCTACATGATAACCACCAGTTTGTCACTTAGTAGCCATTTACCAGATCCACTGACCCAGCCTTGTAGTGCTAGTGTTTAAGTACCCCCTTATTTTACTTAATAATGGTCCCGTGGTGCAAGAGGAGTGATTCTGATAATTCAGATATGTCAAAGGGAAGCTGCAAAATGCTTCCTTTCAATGAAAAGGTGGGAGTTCGGTACTATTCATGGTTTCAGGCATCCACTGGGGATCTTACAATGTGTCCCCTGGGGATAAGAGAGGACTACTGTATACAATAGATGCTTAATAACATGTGGACAATAGATTAATTATACTTCACACCAAGAGCCAGCCTGTCTCTTTTATTCCTTACAGCCTCCTTCATGTTCCTTGGCCACCAAATGCCTTTCTAGAGTGGTAACCCATCTGGTCTGCCTTTCATTCTTGGAGATGGAATTTGTAGGAACTACTTCAGTCTAACATTAAACAGCTGAGTGCCTGGTGTGTTAGTTTTCTATCATTGCTGTGACAGATTGCTACAATCTTAGTTATAAATCTTTAGGTTAGAAGTCCAACACAGGGCTAAAATCAAGGTGTCAGAAGGCTACATCCTTCATAGAGGATATAGTGGAAAGTCTATTTCTGTGCCTTTTCTGGCTTCTGGAGGCCATCCACACTCATTGGCTCGTGGCCCTTTTTCTCCACCTTGAAAGCTGGCATTGGTGGGGAGTCCTTCTCCATCTCGTCACTCTGATCCCTCCTGTTCACCTCTTCTATTTTGATTACTTTTGTCCATTGAGATAATCTAGGATACTCTCCTCATTCCAAACTCTTTAATTTAAGTGTACCTGCAAAGCCTCTTTTGTAAGCTAGATAACATATTCACAGGTACCAGGGATTAGGACATACATGTCTTTGGAGGTCATTATTTTCTTTACTACACCTGGGTTTATTTACTAGAATTACATTGATGATAATATTTTACATTTGTGTAGTACATGTACCATTTTCAATTTACTTTCTAGGTTTTTAAAATTTTGATCTAAACATTATTTGGCAAGGGTATTTCTCATATAATTTACTCACATTAATTTTGTAAAATTTAACTTCTATTTCTAGTAAGATACAGGTAGTTTTAAATTTATATCTGAGTCTCTACTATATCATAACTTGAAGGTGAAGCTTATATTTTGCTCATTTCCAGTAAAATTAGTGAATGAAAAAATCTGAGGTTCAAAGAGTTTGTGTGATTTACCCAAACCAGTGTTAAAAATTCCTAAAGCTATAGAACTCAGATCTCCTAAATTGTCATCCAAAATTCTTTCCAGTTACTCTAGTGCTGACAATATACACATACACATAGTTGATCACATATCTTATCTTCTCATAGTTTTGTTATAGGTATCATAAAATGTATGCTTGCAAATGCACTGGAAAATATGTAGCAATATGGATTGCATACCATTATTGTGGTAATTTTTTATCTTCAAATGAGGGTATGTTTATTGATTTTAGAGAGAGGAAGAGAGTGATAAAGAGAAAGAAAGAGAGAGCGAAACATCGATGTAAGAGAGAAACATTGATCAGTTGCCTCCTGTGTGCACCTGGACCTGGGATGGAACCCACAACCAAGGTATGTGTCCTGGCTGAAGATTGAACCTGAAAGGTTTGACATACAGGATGATGCTTCAACCAACCTGGCCATCCAGCCAGAGCTAATTTGTGATAATTTTAATACAAATTTTTTGTAGTTAAAATTTTCTCACAAAGAAAATAAGATGTTTAACAAAGAAGTATATAGCAAAATCCTCAACACAAAAATCATTTGTAGATTGTTTCAGAATAAATCCTATATTTGTCAGCATAAAATGAACTGAAGTATTATTTTCAGCATAAAAATATCTGGTATAAATAAATGAATAATCAAGAAAATTGAGGAGTCAGAAGTTTTATTCTGTTCTATCTAACAATTTAGTGATGTTGAAAAAATAAGTAATTTAATGTTGGGTAATGGGATTCTAAGGAAATATATATATTTTGAAAAACTGAGGAGAGGATAGTTTCAATGCCTTGACTGCAGCTGACAATTAGGATGCAGGAAGCCTTTATATGAAGGATATTATTTGCATATAATCTTTGTTTGTACACATCTGCGAATTCTGGGCTAGAGAAGCCATAATTTGAGGTGTAAAACTATGGAAAATATCTGGATTAAAATTGCAAGGCTGTTGGTATTGGTGATTTAAATGTCACTTGGTGGAACCAACTGCTGACTCTTTTATTTTGTCTTCATTTACATTTTAATCACACAAAAATGGCACACTATGGAGAGGTATGTGCTTTTTCTGAAGACAAATAAGACTAGCCTTCATTCTAGGAAGGAGTCTCTCTGGAGTTCCATTTAACCTTGTGTTTTTCATCAGGATGCTATTAGGGCCTAGGGTACAACAAATTGGGCATAATGACTCCAGGCTCTGCTTTTACAGCAAGGAAATGCCTGTGTTAGCCTGTTGGGAAGGATAAAATGTCCTTGTCATTTAAATAAATGAAAGAAAAGAAAAGGATGGAAAAAGAAAGAAAAATAATCCTCTTAATTTTGCATAATATGCCAATAAGACAAAGTGATAGAATATCTCCAATCTTTTACACATACATTCTCTGCCCGACTTTTATTGACTTTTCACCTTCAAGATTATTAAATTCTATTTAACTTGCTATCTAAATCTGCCAGTGTAAAAGAGTTGATTCTTAGTGAGGTTCTCTGAGTGCCTAAAACTCTTGAGGAATATTGCATGTAAGAAGTAAGAATATCTATGAAATATGTATAATGAAAATCTATAGTTAAGTGTGATACATAAAACACTGTTTCTTTCCTTTTGAAAGAAATAATCCAAGATTGACACAAAGTAGCTCCTCAAGGTTAACATTCAGGAGAGTTTGAGAGACTAACAGAGGCCCCCATCAATGATAGCCTCCATAAGGATATGACTTTAATAGAATAACCATAGTTGAAATGTCATTGTCTTAAGTTTAGAACAAACCAAGAAATTGCAAGCTTCGCCACTTCTAGTTTTCACTTGTACCTGGAGATGGCATAAAATTCTGTACAGGTCTCTGCAGATCACTTTCAAGACAAACTTAACATGGAGGGACATGTGTCAAGCAGAATTTAAGATCAGGAATGCAACTTTTAGAAACTTAATGTCGTTATTTGTTTGAAACCAAGTTGTTCAATTTCTGTTGCATAGATTTCATTCTGACCTTAATAAGAAAATAGCATATTCCTCTCTCTGCATGTGTTTTCTTCTCTGAAGCTATAATATTAAAAAAAAACATAAATCAAAGTTGTTTTGACAGATGAACAACATAATTTTGTAACAGGATAGAAATTTTAAAACGACTGAATAGCTGATAAAAGATGAGCTGAACTAGAAGAATTGATGTTAGAGCTGAAGGCAGCATTAGAGATTAGATGCTCATTGGCTTTTCAGCTAGCCTGGTGATCATTCTACATAAATGAAGTTTGTGATGTGTAATGAAAAGCTTTCTATCTTCACTGCAAGCAAATTAGCAGGGATTTTGTGGCAGGAATGTTAATGTTATCTTGCATTTGTTCCTGAGCAGGAACACATTAACAGAGCAGGTTTGAAAGAATTTCACTTTTATAACATCAGGTGCCGAAGGTATTGGAACAAGGTCACCTCTGTAAAGTAATGAGGGAAAATTAGGTTATAAACATGCAGTGTCTAAAAATATATTCCGTCTGCTTTGCAGAGTGAATGCAATATAGGATTGTCCCAAATTCCTAATTTTCTTTTATTCCAAATTGTACTCAAATCCTAAACTGAATCCAAAGAGTTAAATAATAAAGCAAATAATAAAGTTAATAATAAAGCAATAAAGCAGGATGGAGGAGGGTCACTGAGTCTCACAATAGGCAACAAATCCAAGTCAATTGTGTCTAAATATCTGTACCTATATACAACCCCCTTTATAATTTATTAATCAGGACATTTGGGATGCTTTATGCAATATTCCTCAGAGGCCCACATCACCTTTTTGGGAGATATACCATAGCAGAGAAGGGCAAATGAAAGAGAAGGATAGAACATTGCTTATTTTGGGTGATGTTAAAACAGGAGAGAGTTGAGTGGTTGCTGTGAATACTATCAAGATTGAAAGAAATGTGCTATAAGATAAAATTACAATACAGTTCTTGAAAAGTGGGATGATGGGAATATGAATGATTCTATTTCTTTTATGAATACATATAAAGAGACAGGATAGGTAACAGGTATGCAGAAGGCCCACCAGATCCGGGTGATTAGGTCTTGCTCAGGACATCATATTGTACGATGGAACATTAAGACACCAGTGACATGGCTTTCAAGATTTGAATGACATATTTCCAGCTTCTCCTGGATGAAAACCATGCATGCTGATATAGTTATTCATCTTATCCTAAGTATCATCAATCCACTTGTCTAACTTCTTATCTCCTGGGCATGGTTTCTGCCTTGTTATTTACTTCTGTAACTAAATTAAAGCTTTTGTGATCCACTTCACACTACCCAAATATGGTGAGACTATAGGGTGATTAAAATATAACAAACCAGCTCTGACCTCCATCTACAAAAATCCTTCAGAGTGATATGACAATTTAATTACTTAATTAAACAGTTAACCCTAAGTAGAAAGGTGAAAGAAACTGTGTTTGGAATAAGAGTTAATAAAATTTTGTTGAATTAAACATTTATTTTAGTAAGAATTTAAGTGTAAATGAAAATGCACTGCAGGTTGTGACAGCCACTTCTTAAAATCCATGGACTGTGGTCATCGTGTCTCACCTGGAACTTAGTGTGCCTGGAATTCAGTAGACAAAAATCTCTGGCCTAATGAAGACTTAAAGTATCTCATGTACACATTTTATTTTACAGGTAAAAATTCTGAGACTTGGAAATATAAAATGACTTGCCCAAATTCACAAGGTAATTGCTGGCAGTTATAAAGGATTTGAACCTAGGTCTTTATGTTCTTCTTGTTTTAAAAACAAAGTAAAGCAAAGCAAAGCAAAATTTAAAAAAAAATCCTCTTTCAGCCCTGGCTGGCATAGCTCAATGGATTGAGCATGGGCTGCGAACCAAAGTGTGTAGGTTCTATTCCCATTCAGGGTACATGCCTGGGTTGCAGGCCGTGACCCCCAGCAACCGCACATTGATGTTTCTCTCTCTTTCTCCCTCCCTTCCCTCTCTAAAAATAAATAAATAAAATCTTTTTAAAAAATCCTCTTTCTGTTATTGTCTAGTGCAGCATGATTCTAAAAGCACTGCTCAAGGTCAATTAAATTCAGAATCTCTGGGGTAAAGTATACAATGTATATTTCTATAGCTCTTCTCTAATACTATTGAATATGTAGTGAGGAGCAGTCATTTGGAGGTTCTGTTAGAAAATGATGCAAATCCTTTACCCCAAGACTAGAGGGCTGTTTTACCCAAGGTAATTTTAAGAGGAAAACCATACCAGGGTCCATTTAATAATTATCATAGAAAGTGCCCTGTGTATGTCTTCAATGTTTTTGACATGTTTTCAGTTACCAGCAGGTCATGTATCAAAAAAAGAGCCAGTGTTAAAGTAATGTAGACCTCATTCTTGAAGCACTCTTTAAAATGAGAGGTCTGGCAAGAGGAAAAATAAATCAATGTTTGTCTAAATGCTGTAGAGTAACTTGGGAACTATTTGATCTCTAGTGATTAAAATATCAGAATATTAAAAAAAGAACCCTGAGGGTGTGCTTCAGGAGCCATTCTCTCTGAATATGTGGGAGATTTACGATTGAATTGAAATTATTTTTGATTGGAAATAACTCCAGCCCAGGAAAAAATACTAGTAAAGTAGAAATGGCAGAAGGCACACTTTCAGAAACAGTATTTTCTTTATTCACATTCTAACAGCTGACCGTTTACCATTGGGAGAACAGAAACCATTTAATAAGTTAAAACAATGACTAATGGGAAGGCTAGCAACCACACAAGTACCTACTATAATCAAGACATGTGAGGGATGGGATCAGACTGAAAAGAAAATCAAGGTAGTTTTGGAACTCAAAGGCTTAGGTAAGACTCAAATATGACAAATGTTTGGAAAAGTTAAATAGCAAAGAGATAATTTGCAATGTTAAAATAGTGGTTAACTATGAGGCACTTATGTAGTCAAGTGAATATTTAGACAATAAGTATTTTGAGGGCTCAGAGACAAAGAAAACAAAGGTTCCCAATGACCATAGCCCAGATGAAATCTAAATATATGAACATGAAGAATATAGGTCCTTATTTCTCTCCCTCTCTTGCCTACTTTTCAAGTCTTATTGTTCAAAATTTCCCATTTAATATAGTTCTTAATGTGGGTGTGAGGGAAAGGACATCACATATTGAAGTTGGCCACTCTGACCTAGCCCTTCCTAACTTTTTACGAAAGAAAAGATGTACTTAGTTACCTCCCTTTACCAATATAATGTCCTTATCCCTCTTTTTTGTTTGAAAACTTCCTTTAGATGAGATGATGTGGGCTATCTAAACTTACTGTGATAATCATTTCATAATATATATGTCAAACCATTATGCTGTATATTTTAAACTTATAATGATGCATGTTAATTATATCTCAATAAAACTGGAAAAAATTCTCTGAAAGATGGAAAATTACTGCAATTATAAATCTTATCATATTTTAGAGAGTTATTATTTTAAAAATTCAGAATTTTGACTTTTAATGAGGATTCCTAGAAAGGATAATGGTGAATAGAAAGGAATATAATGTGGTAATATATTTATAGGCACTGTAATATATGGCTGTTTATTTGCTTATTCTATTCATTAAGTCAGTCCACAAAAGTGGGTTGAGCACAGTAAATAAGTACAACAGGTCCTTGAACAGCATTATTTTTTATGGTCTTTTTTTTTTTTCAAGATTTATTTATTTATTTTTAGAGAGGGAAGGGTGGGGAGAGAGAGAGAGAGAGAGAGAGAGAGAGAAACATCAATGTGTGGTTGCTGGGGGTCATGGCCTGCAACCCAGGAATGTACCCTGGCTGGGAATCGAACCTGGGACACTTTGGTTCCCAGCCCGTGCTCAATCCACTGAGCTACGCCAGCCAGGGCTGTTTTTTATGGTCTTAAGTGAGGACTTAACTGCACTACTCAGAGCCAGGCATGACAATTGTGCTAGGGGCAAGATGACAGTCTTCAGACCTGATTTCTCACCAAGCAGAACGATAATGTTGTGATTGGGAATAATAAAGGCTCAAGACTAAGCAAAATGTAAGTTATGCTATTAGTGTCATAGGAGAGGTAAAAAAAAATATTTAGCATCTTTCAAACCTGGCCCTCTTTTTGTTTCTTATTAAAGAAAATGGGAGTCATCCATTTAGTTTTGTATGACAGATATATAGAAAGCAACATTAATGTCCTGTTGCACCTTGACCTTAATTCTTAGCTATTGGTAAGTTGTCCATAATCCATATTCAAATGTTCTTTCTATTCTTATGGCTTAAGTCCATCTCACGTGTTTCTGAACAAGTTAAACTGAGGTTTGTCTCTCACCTGCACTTTCGTAGTGGCCACCTAACCAGTCTCCAGACATACGCTCCTGTGAGAACCATCCTTTCAAAATGCAGATCTGGTCATATCACTGCTCTGCTTAAACTTCCTGAGGGAACAGTTTCTGTCTCTGCAGTTCAGTACATCCCTTGCAGCTAATGCAGTGTCAGACACACAGATGCTCAATAAATAATATCAATGAATAAGTTAATGAGTTGTAAAGTTGGGGGGAATGTTTTGATGGAAGGGTTCTCAAGTATCATATAACTTAACCGCAGATGAGATAGACTTTTCTGCCCATTGTCAAGGGTGTTGATCACACAAAGAGGCTTCCAGAACTTAGATAGCTGACAGAGATACCATCAATGGCTTACAATGTGTCCTAAGAATATATATTTATTAATTTTGTAAATAATGTGAATTTGCAGATATGTTCATGAAGACAATATTTTCTACATAAACTTATGCAAATTCTTATACAAAGTCCACCTAAAGGGAAATGATTAAAAATTATGTCATAAAGAATATCATTGGTATAGTAAACCCCTAGTAAAACAAGAAAGCAGCTTTCTGTTTATAGTGTAGCAATCATTTAAAGTTTTGGCTGTTTATTATATAATACCTCTTTCCCTCCCAAAGGGTTCCCAGACTTTCCAGACTTCCTCCCTCAGTGAAAAACCCTTCTGCTACTTTCAGCCCCTGCCTACTTGATGGTTGTTGACTCCCTTCCCGATTCCTTGGAATCAGGCAGTGCATTCTGTTGGCCAGAGTAATTGTTTCCGAAAGGGACACCTGACACAGTCAGAGCTGATGAGTTGTAATCGGATATCTACTGGGAATATCGAACTTGAATTCAGGGACAATAAAGCTGAAACCATTGCATCTATTTTGGCACTATGGAGGGATTCCTATCAAAATGAAGCCAATACAAAGAATTCAGACCTAAGTACTTGAGAGAGATTAGGTCCTGGTGACATTATCTGAGCCCCAGGATCAAGTCAAGCCTGAAACAGGGCTCTTAAACTTCTTTGAGTTGATTTTCTCCCAGTGGTAAACAAGAGAACCCAAACTGATACTTACAGTATCATGTAACTTCCATATTCCCTGGGTGCCTGGGATGTAATGGTTCATCTTAGGCAACTGGCTTTAGCTTTGAAATGTGATAGAGTGTCTTCTTCCCTGGGGCAGGGCTTCTTAGTGAGTCAGATAGGCAAAAGAAGTATATGAAGGCTGTAACCACAGAAATGAAACTAGCCTCCATGTTATAGACTGTGCAGTGGGACTTATCTAGTTTCACTGATAATAGGCTGCACCTGTTAATAAGAAATGTCTCGTGGCCAACAAGACTTGCAAAGTCAGCACCTGCCCAACATTAAGAAAAAAGGACAGAAAAATCCAAACTGACAAAGCACAATTATGCTTAACAGAAAGCATTGACTTTATAACCTTTGTTGATTAAACACTCAAATTCGGGTGTGTGTAGACATTCAACAACTGTGTAAGAAATAGAGACAGGTTTTAGGTGGAAGGATTTTAATGTTTTATGATGTATTTTAGGTAGGAATCCAACCCCCTTTTGTTCTCTAATTCATCCTTTTTATTATTTCACCTACTGAATATATTTTTGCTCCTGTGGAGAAAGAGGGTCCAGCTGGGAGTAGTCCATACCATGACATGAGGACCAGAAGAAGGTAAGAAATGGTGTGACAGCTTCCTAAATAATCCTAGCCAGTTGCCTTTGACACTCAAAACAGTGAAAAGATCAAGACAGCAGTTTTGTCACCATATTTACCTACAAGTTGTTCTTTACCCATGAAATGGTATCTAAAGAGGGCCCATTGATTAAAGGGATTTAGGACATGGGTGTATGAGGAGGAAAGCTCAGGCTGGTAAAGAAGCAGAAGCCACAGACCAGCTGTTTGCTAACTGCTCCATTCTGGTGCATGGTTAGAGATGCTCCCGCCCAGTACACCCTAAGACCGCTGTGTGCACGAGCTTTAGAAACCACGGATGTGACCGTGTCAGCCCCCTACTTAAAGTATTGGGCATAAACAAAATAGTAAACCTTATTGCTGTCCTCATTGGTCTTACTCTTGAAATATAAATGATCATTAAAAATAACCTGAGCTATGACTAAGTAAGGCAAGAAAGACATGACATAAGATCACTAAAGTGGATTTTTAGTTGAGAATTTTTTGTGTGTGTGAAAGGGGTTTGGTTTAAGAAAGAGGGAGAAAGAAAGAAATGGACCTGGTAAATAGTGTGGTGATTGCCAGAGGGAAAAGTGGTAAGGGAAGGTGGGGGAGAGTATAGGAGGGATAAATGGTGATGGAAGGAGACTTGAATTAGGGTGGTGAACACACAAAACAGTGCACAGATGATGTGTTGTAGGATTGTGCACCTGCAACCTATATACTTTTGTTAACCAATGTCACCCCAATAAATTCAATGAAAATAAATAATCTGTTACTTAAAGGAAGGTTAGGGATTAATTACCTTGAAAAGAGAGAAAAACATTTCTGGTTGAATTCTTGCATAAACAAAGCTCAGGGGAAAATAACTAAAGCATTTGTCAAATGGGGAAGGTAAAGAAAAGAATTTGTGAAGTAATACCTCTTTACCAAGTCTATAAAGTATCTTTTTGTAAAGAAACGCATACATGTTTTCTTCTATAATTCAGCCTCATACCAATAATTTCTTGTAAGTAAATTACCTGAGGGAAAATATGTTTTAATTCACTCTTGGATATTTTTAGAAATTAAAAAATAGAGAGTTAGCTTATTATTTTTGTTGTCTGTAAAACTTACCAGTCCCAGAGGAATTTCGGTTATTCTATTAAATTACTCTATAATTGAACTAACATCTTCACTCTCCGTAAAACAGGTCTAATGTCCAAAGCAGTGTGTGAGCTGTTGCTGAGTGTCTTAATGGCTCCTGTGTTTGCCTACATGCTCTTACACTAGTCTCCAACTAATTACTCTGTAAAGCACTTTGGGATAATTTAGTTGTGAATAGTATTGTATAAAGCAAACACATTTCTTTTCTCAATCATGGGCTCATGTTGGGAGCTGAAGAACTAAAAGTGCCTTATTATCATTATTATTATTATTATTATTATTATTATTATCTGCATTAAGCAGTAGATATTTCACATTAGTCATGAACGCATTTTCAGGCCCTTTTTAGCATGATGTGTTTTCAGGTACAGGGCACAAAGACCTTTCTAAGGAAGACAGAGGGTTTGGGAGAACAAAGCACCTAAAAGAAACAAACAACAAATTCTCCATCTTATATAATTAGTGGACGTATTCATGCTGACATGGTTGTGACACCAAATATTCATTTTGTAGTAAAGTGTTTTATTAATGAATATGAAATATTTTAAATATATTTCTCATTAAATAATTATACTTTTAATATCATTACATTAAATGCAGTAGTCTTTTAAGGAAAGAAAAAGTCTTGCTTCAAAACATAAATATGAACTAAGTAAATTTTCTGAAAATTATTAACAAATTAATAACTACTGAACTGTGTCTCACCCTGTGCTTTCTTTAAGAATCAGGGGAAATGTTCCAGATTTATGCCAGTCTCTTCAGTGACCATCCTCTTTTCCAAGTGGTGGAAATGGGATTTAGAATGTGTGTGTAGAATTGGCTGTTGTGCACACGCATAAGGAAACACTTGTGTCCCCACGATTATATGGCGTTTACGGAACCCATCCTTGTTTCAGGGTGGTCACAGTCTACTACAATGTTCTTCATGGGACTGTTACCTCCTAAAACTTGATGAAGGTTCTTTTACCACACTTTCATTACTAATATTCGGTATTATGACTTTTACTTCAATTTATTGTGGAGAAACGATGGTTCAAATTTGCAAGAAATGTATGGGGTATTTCTTTGTCCACGTCTGAAAGTAATCCTAGGGTTTGAGGAAATATTTAACTCTTTTAAAATTTTCAAATATTAAACCCATCAGAATTTATTGATAATGGCTTGGTGATATTATCTTCCTACAAACAAACCCAGGCTTCAAGTACCACAGAAACAAGAGCAGAATTTAAATTGTGCTCTTTAAATGGAATGGCTATTAATTACACTCAGTGATCAAAATGCATATGCATATACATGTCTTCCTCATCTGGATGACAGATTTGAGAATCTCCATGCTCTGTGAGTCCATTTGGAGATGGAATTAACATTTCTGTTCCTTTGATAGACCACTAACTGCTTTAAATGAAGTTTAATGATCTTTAGTGAGTTATTAGTGGATTGTTCGATGGTGTAATGGTTAGATTAGTGAAATCTCATAACAGTATAGTAACTGTATTCAAAGGAATCAGGAAATTGATGCAAAAAAGAAAGTGATTTCCTTATTCTTCCCAATGTGTCTCATTATATTCTCTTCTTTTTAAAATGTCTCTACTATTATTAAGAGAATATGTGGGAATTATCTAAAATTTCAGATGGACTACTCCATGTGAATTGTTTCAGAATATGTGCTTATGCTATTCCAGAGAATAATTATACAAAATCCTTGAGTGTCTTGTGTACTTGATGTTAAAAATCCCTTAAGGTTAAATTTTTAAAATGCAGTTTTATTTTATGAGGTTTTACATTTGTGGAGGTAAGGGAATTCTCAATGATACTTCTCCTGCAGCGATCTGTATTTGGGCACATTACAGGTATATGATAACTAGTATTGAGGGTCATTTATTGACTTCAAATTGCATGCAAACCAACAGCTGACAACAGCCACTGAACTTTGTACATGGTTCAGAAATAAGGTGTCATCATGAGCCAGGAGAGTTATATGTCACCATGAACTGCAGTCAGGGGGATTTACTTATAATGGCTCCAGTTATCTTTGAATACCTTGATTTGGAAACATGAAATTTCAAGGGGTATTTTTATTGTGATATAGTGCTATAAACTTGGCTATTGATAAAAAACAAAACATATTGTATATTGGAGAGGAGAGTCAAAGTCAATGAATTAAAAGAGGAAGTCCAAGGATTCTCTCCTTCATTCATTATCCAGTAGCCTAGAGACTAAACTGCAGTGCTGAGAGGCAAGTTGGGATTTTAACTCAGTATGCCAGTATGGCAAATGTCCAGGCCATGATCACAAAACAGCTGTTTTCCTCCATAACAGGGTGAATTATAGTACATAGTGGAGCCAAGAAACCTCTTAGCATTTGTGCAAAAGGTTCTTCTGCCAGCTAGGGAGCATGCATCAACAAGCATTGGCTTTGGAAGAGTTGGCATCTATTTAACTATCTGTCCATGACACAAGTCTTTCCTATGAGAAGTTTTGCTAAATGTTCTTTAAAGATTTAAGATGGTGCTGAGAAAGAGAGCATCCTAAGTGAATACATGGGTGGCATTTTCACAAATGCCTTTATAAAGTGCCACTTGTTTCAGAGTTCTTATTTATGTTATATCAATGCAGTTCTGAAAGATATCATTAGTGCCTGCAATATATTATATAGATTGGTGTAATAAAATTTAAAAACTAGGAAACCATTAGCAGAGATCATTATCAAAGTCATAAAATCTGGTGGCTACATGAAGTTGTATTTCATCTCTGAGAAGGAGACTTAATGACCTTCTGTAAAATATTATGAAGATGCAGAGGTCATGCTGATTGCATTACAGAAACTTAAAAAAATACCATAGTCTAATTAAATAAGAGTTTTGGTTACTAATTGCAGGAAATTCCAAAGAATAGTAAAAATGGAGACACAAATATGAAGAAAATATTCTTTCTATACAGGAAAATACCTGAAGGAAAGCTGAGAATCAAAATAATCAAAGGCAGGCATTGTGTCTTTCCTTTCGGCAAAGCCTAGAGTGAGAGCTACTGGGGCAGAGGCACTGGGTCATATTTTACATCCATACTCACACTCACCAGTTTTACTTGAATTGACTTTTATAAGTATCTATATTTCTCATAATTCTTTTCGCTTTTGTGTCATTGACATGAAATCCTAAAGCAAATACTCCATTAAAGGTAAAATTGACACAATCAACACTTTTCTTAACAGCCTTTTTCTCCTAAACCTGTACTTTTTTGGGCCATCTGTGAAACTTTCCAAACACGTATATGTTGGTTCCCACCCCCTGGACATTTGAAATCAGAAATTTTGGGATAGGGTGATATTTATTTATTTCAAAAATTACACAGAATTTTGAGAACTATGGCATTATATGATTGCAAAGATACTGCATATTTTCCTTAGAGAACTCAAGCTCCTTAAGGGTAAGAATTAGTTTTGTTTTCTAAAGGTTTGACCTCTGAAAGAATGTGCTGCAACTCCACTGAAGCCAAGCTACACAGAGCAAAATACAGCTGCAGACAGCCTGTGCTCATGTTATCCTACATTTACTTTCAACCCAAATGAGCTTCAAAGCCAATCTTGACTGCTTCACTGCGCTCTTGCTCCATTCGTCTTGAGAACCTGTTGGCTTCAGTCTGTCAGTTCAGTGAACTAGTGATTTGCCTATCTTGGCTTGTCACTCAGTTTTCCTCCTAGAGTTATATATATTTTATCTTTCCTGGCTAGATAATCTTTGGAATAATGTCTAGGTAACACATTCCTTTGTTTAGTATTCTTGGGTACTTATTGGAATCAAGGCCAAAACTTTTCATTTATTATTCATTACAGCACCTAGAACAGGTGTAAGTGTAGTAACTTAAGTAGTGTTCCTCAAAATTTCATGTCTATCTGGAATCTCAGAATGTGACCTTATTTGGAAATAAGGTCTTTGAAGGTATAATTAGTAAA
The DNA here is from genome assembly GCF_004126475.2 of Phyllostomus discolor. Taxonomy (NCBI): domain Eukaryota; kingdom Metazoa; phylum Chordata; class Mammalia; order Chiroptera; family Phyllostomidae; genus Phyllostomus; species Phyllostomus discolor. Next base: position 140,279,126 of record NC_040903.2, on the reverse strand, counting down.
GGATCTCAATATAAAACTATCCTGGATTTTGAGCAGGTTCTAAATCTGATGAATGGTGTTGTTACAAGAAGTGGAGAGGACACAGACATGGAGAAGACAGCAGCAGAGACTGGGGTGATGTGTCTATGAGCTTACAATACTTTTCAAATAGTAAATTGTGACTCATTAGCATATATTTTAATGGCATTTGAGAAGTATTTTAAAATATACTCGAATAAAATACTATATAGTTCAATATAACAGGAAATAACTGTATACCACACATTTTGTAGATAAATATGTGGAATTTTTGCTCAGGCACATGTGTGTGTATGTGGACTGTGATGAAATGTAAAAGTCTTATTTTGGGCAACAAGACAATAAAATATATTTGAAAGCTACTGGTCAGAGACATCTTACTCAGGTAAGAGTAAGATGTTCATGAATTGAAAAATACATATTAAGATGTCATGTTTTCCCAAATTGATCTATAAACCAGTACAATCCCAGTCAAAATTTCAGCAGACTTTTTGGTAGATATTGACAAACTGATAGTTTAAATTGTATTTAGACCTAAGTGCCCATCAGCAGAGGAATGGATCAAAAAACAATGGTACATTTACACAATGGAATTCTATGCAGCAGAGAGAAAGAAGGAGCTTATACCCTTTGTGACAGCATGGATGGAACTGGAGAGCATTATGCTAAATGAAATAAGCCAGGCGTGAGGGACAAATACCATATGATCTCACCTTTAACTGGAAGATAATCAACAAAAGAAAAAAGCAAACAAAATATAACCAGAGTTGTTGAAATTGAGAACAATCTAACAATAGCCAGAGGGGAGGGGGAAGGGGACAGTGGGGAGAAGGGTTTTCAGGAACTACTATAAAGGACACATGGATAAAATCAAGGAGGAGGGTGGAAGCAAGGGAGGGAGTGGGTTTGGAGGGGTGGGGGTGTGGGGAGCAAATACAGACAACTGTAATTGAACAACAATAAAATAATTTACAAAAACAAATGTATTTAGAAGTACAACAAATTTACAATAGCCAAAATAGAAAATTTAGAAAAATAACATATATAAAGGACTTAACTTATGTAGGAATTAGTTAATTCCTACAGTGACCATTTCCTCTCAGTAATCAAAAGAATGTGGTATTGACTGAGAGTTTTATTTTAAATGAGTATTGATTTTTGTCAAAAGCTTTTCTTATGTATTGAAATTTTTATATATTTATCATAATTTTATAGGGAATTATATTGATTATTTAGAATGTTAAATCACTTTTGTATTCATGAGGTATACCCCACATGGATTTAAGGTACTATACTTTTGATAAAATGTCTTTACACCAATGTCAAAAGGTCTTACTATAGCTTTCTAAGAGTTCTAGACATATAGCATTCTAAATTCTCAGTAGCAATCTTCTTCACAAATGCCATCTATATAACTGACTATTTGTATTTCCCGTGAATTTTAAAATCATTTTATTTATTTTGCAAAAATAATTAATGGAATGTGTTTATTATTCATTTCATCTTTACATTATTTTACATAGGTTTTTAACATATGAAGTGTTCTAATTCATGATTGTAGCACTTATCTGCATTTGTTTGGGTGTTATTGAATTTCAGTAACATTTTCTATTTTTCATTGTTAAGGTTTATTAAATCATGTAATAAATTTATTCCTGAGCATTTAATATTTTTAGGATATTACTCTAAAATTTTATTTTCTATTTGTTTATTGTTGGCATATAGTAATTTAATTTTTTCCATATTGAACTTGTATTTTGCTATCTTGCAAATTTTGTTTTTTTTAATTTATTTGTAGATTTCTTGGGCAGTTTTATTTATTTCTTTATAATTCTTATATTTTTTCATTTGCCTTATTGAGTTGGTTAGTACTCCCAGAACAATTTTGAATATAAATGATGAAAGCAGGCATTTTTTCCTCATTTCCAATCTTAAAAGGAATACTGTCAGAATTTCTCCATTAAGTATGATATTAAATTATTGCTCAAATAATCTTGCCTATTTGCATGTTAATAATTTTTATTTTGTTCTAAATTGTGTCTCTAAAATAAACTGCAGATATTATTTTCCAAGAGAAAGGGTTATTCCTTTTTTGTCTTGGACAAACAGGTACTGTCTTGGCCAACTCAGTCAGTTCAATGATTACAATGAGAGGGAGCTGGAATACAGTTTAGGTAAGACTGACTCTATATCTGGGTTGCTCTTGTATTTTATGTATTTTGATTTGGGGGCTTAGTGAGTCTTAAATCTGATGAGATTTTGCTCAGCTCTGATGTGTTAGTATGATCCTGACCTTCAGAGATTTTTAGGTAGGTTTTTATCCTCTTACCCTACAGAGCTTCATTATTTGGACAATATCTTGAAGTGAAAATTGACTGTGTGTTTGATGTTTCTGAAGTTGTCAATAGTATTGTTTCATTCTCTACAAATGCCAAAATGGCAGCCAAATTCCCTGCCCCAACAATGGCCACTGACAAGACCAACCTTGGATTCTTAGCTTCAAACTGCACTCAAGATTGAAACACTCTGTGATATGCAAAGAAGCTGCAAAGATTCAGAGTCAATCTAGCACCCCTTTTAGGGCTTTTATCTCTTCCTGTTTTTTAGATCCCTTTCCCCTGACAATTGTTTCCTCGGGATTGAATTATCAGAGCACTATTTATTCTGCCTTTCAAAAGGTTTCAATAGGGCACTTACAATTAATGGAACTGGCAGAACTGGAAATTGCTCTAGGTGAGTTAGGGACTGAGTGGTGAGTGGATATGAAGGCCTACCACATTACTTTATACTACAGACTTTACAAATACTGTCACACATGCTCTCCCCTGCTTTCTCCAACAGAGTCAGTAATAGAACATCAAAACTATCAATGCTATTCCATAAACAGGGATGTGAGCTGGATTGATTGGAAGTATCAAGGGCAAACTCTCTGGGTAAGGTATAGATCACCATAACAGTAGCTGTCAGGAGGGAGTGAAAGGTGGCCTGAGGATTGTAGGAATAAGAAATCAAGATGGAGACATAAAGGAACATAAATGGTTGTCATGGCAATATGTTTTTAGCTATTGCATGTTGGTGAATTAGCCAGATTAAGAAACTTTTGTGATACTCATTTTTAAAAGTGTTAACAGGAAGAGGATATAGAACTGAGGACTCAGCATTTTGATTTGAAAAATTTGTTTTGGTTCCATTGACTTATCTGGCACACAGGACTCTCTCTGGCATGAATTGATGGAAGGAATAAATCTATGCTTTTTATTATTACTTGAAAATATTTCCAAAGTACAGGGACAGGCTGGCTTTCTACTGTCACAAAAATGCTTTTACTAAAATGACAGTGACATGAACTGTTATCCTGATTCCCATGGTCCTGTGTCCTTGTACAGGGTCATAGGTCCTCAACAAGGAATTTGGAGCAATGTACTCTAAAGACCACCAAGCTACATCTAGGAAACTGTAGTACCCTTGGAACATGCAGCACTGGAGGGACAGGCACCTCTATGCTGAAACAGGTCTGTGGCTGACTGACTATACAATCAAAATTGAGGTGCTGTGAGAAAGTATTTATTGACAAGCCCCATAGATAATTGCTTCCAACAGAGAAAAAAATCATCTGAACCATGTATTTTTCCATTTATTAAAGGAAAATCAACTTCATTACAATCTTTTGGGACCACCTTAGTGTGGGTTTTATTGAACAAAACATTGTGATATGGCAGGTGACTGTAAGAAAAATCGGAATTGATATGAATGAAGTAGAGCCTAAAAAGACAAAATAAACGATTAATGAAACTAAAAGCTGATTTTTGAAAAACATAAATAAAATAGAAAACCTTCATGTACCCCAAACAAGAAAAAAGAGAGCAGACTCAAGTAAATAAAATTAGAAATACAAGAGAAGACATTAAAATTGGTACTATGGAAATACAAAGGACCATAAAGAAAAATTAAATGCCAAAAATTTAGACAGCCTATAAGAAATGGAGAAATCTTAGAAACATCTAACCTACCAAGATTGAATCATAAACAAATAGAAAATCTGAGCAGACCAATTAGTGATAAAAAATGGAATCAGTAATCAAAAATATCTCAACAAAGAAAAATTTGGGACCAGAGTGCTTGACAAGTGAATTCAGCCACACACTTTAAGAAAAACAAATACCTATTTTTTTCTCAAATTCTTCCCAAAAATTGACAAGGAGGGAAGACTTCTAAATTTATTTTATAAGGCCAGTATTACCCTGATACCAAAGCCAGGCAAGGATACCACAAGAAAAGAAAATTACAGGTCAATATCTCTAGTGAACATTGATGTGAATATCCTCAACAAAATATTAGCAAACCAAATTCAAATATATGTTTAAAGCATCATATAGCATGATGAAGTGAGATTTATTCTAGGGATGCAAGGATGGTTCAAGATCAGCAAATCAATCAGTGTGATACATCACATTAACAAAGTTAAGGATAAAATTTATATGATTATTTTAATAGATCTGGAAAAAACATTTGAAAAAATTCAACATCTTTTTAAATAAAACTCAACAAACTGTGTAAAGAAAATGAACCTCCACATAATAAAAGCCATATATGACAAACCCACAGTAAACATACCCAATGATGGAAAGCTAAAAGCTTTTCCTATAAAATCAGGAATAACACAGGGATGTCCACTCTTGTCACTTTTACTCAATACAGTATCAGAAATCCTGGCCAGAGAAAGAAATAAATTGGGCAAGAAAAAGAAATAAAGGACATACAAATCAGATAGGAAAACGTATAATCATCTTTATTTGAATTTGACATGGAATATAAAAAAACCATCAAAACTCCACCAAAAAACTACTAGAGCTAATAGATAAATTCAGTAAAGATGTAGGATACAAAATTTTTATTCAGAAATCTGTAGCATTTCTATGCACTAACAACAGAGTATCAAATTGGGAAGTTAAAAAAACAACAACCCCATTTACAATATTATGAAAAATAATAAAATATTTAACCAAGGATGTGAAAGATCTGTATGCTGAAAACTGTAAGACATTGATGAAAGTAATTGAAGAAGATGCAAATAAATGGAAAGATATCTGTGCTAATTAACATTGTTAAAAATGTTCATACTACCTAATGATCTACAGATTCAATGCTATTTTTATAAAAATTTCAATAGTATTTTTCAAGGAATTGGGGAGAAATAACTCAAATTTCTATGGAACCACAAAAGACCCCAAATAACAAAGGCAATCTTTGAGAAAGAAGAACAAAGTTGGAGGAATCATACTACCTGCTTTCAAATTCTATTACAAAGCTGTAGTCATCAAAACAGTATGGTATTGGCTTAAAAACAGACAGATCAATGGAAAAGAATAGAGTCCATAAATAAACCCACCCATATATATGCCCAATTATTTTAGGACATTGGAGCCAAGAATATGCAATCGGGAAAGGACAGTCTCTTCAATAAATGTTGTTAAGATACCTGGATATCCACATGAAAAAAAAATGAAACTAGATCTTATCACACACTATACCCCCAAATCAACTCAAAATGGCTTAAAGATTTGAATATAAAACCTGAAACTCTAAAACTCATAGATGAAAACTTGGGGTAAGTCCTGTACATCAGTCTTAGCAGTGACTTTCGCATTTGACATCAAAAGAAAAGGCAGAAAAAGCAAAAATGAACAATTGAGACTACGTCAAATTAGAAAGGTTCTGCTCAACAAAGGAAACCATCAACAAAATTAAAAGACAATCCACAGAATGGGGGGAAATATTTGCAAATCATATATATCTGATAAAGGGTTAATATCCAACTCAATGGCCAAAAAAAAAATCCAACTTAAAAAGGGTAGAGGAACTGAATAGACATTATTCCAAATACGACATACCTAGGACAACAGGTTGTGGAAAAGTGCTCAACATTACTAGTAATCAGGGAAATGAGGGACCAGTATATTCTTTAGGCCATTTTTGACAAATACAACATACCACTACCATAGCCCTTTCTTGATTATGACAAAGCACATTTCTACCAAGGAAAAATGTATTTATGCTCCCTCATAAGGCCCTTAGGTCTAGGATCTTATTATCTAAGTCGAGTGTAGGTAGAGATAAGCAACCTCAGGTGTAGTTCTTTCAAAACAAGGTTTCAGTTGGTTTCTTTCTATCTGAAGATGTGGGAACTAAAAAGATAAGTCATCTGTTTTACACATATGCAAATACAATGGTGAGACAGATTTATAACGGTGAGGCAAGAATAACCATTATATTCCTTCCCTTTGAAAAATGGTATAACACTTCACTCCAGCCTCTCTAGGGTCTTGGTTTGGCCCTCTGAGTCTTCCTCTCTTTTCAATAGAAATAGTCCATGTGTTGCACCTGAGTATGTTTCCTCAGAGGCTGTCTGTTAGAAACTGAGGAACCCAAGACTTCATTTTGTAGTGTCTGTCCAGTTTAGACCAAATTGGTAATTTCCCCTCTTACCATTACCTTTAACTTTCTCTTTAACTTTCTGTGGTTTTCCTGTGAATGTTATTGTGATTCAATTCAGTACACAAAAACTATAGCCACAATTCTCATTGAGATAAGTGCTTTTGTAAGTTGACTCTTGGGCATCTTTAAGATTCTTATAGGCAATTCCTATTTTTTAAAATTTGTAAACAACTTTATTTGGAATTTATTTGTGATTATTGCATTATAGATTTTTCCACAGAGCATGTGAAAAGAAGCATTTCAGCCAAGTTTCAGATTCTAAAGTAAAGTAAGGAATTGCAACTAAGAACTTGTATAATGTCAAAATATAAACTTTCATAGATTGCAGAAAAAACTATTTCCAAACTAATACATTCTTTAAAAATTATTATGGATATTTTCAAGTAATCCATAATTCATAATTTTTGAGAGGATAGTATAACAAACCCACATGTACCAACCTCAACACTTAATGCTTAGGCAGGACAAACAGTTGAAAGTACCTTGTAGCTGAGAGACAAAGGAACTGTAATTGAACAAAATTGATATATTCATTTTTTTAAAAGTCCATATAATATAAAAGTGTGTGAAAAATAAATAGAATACCCAATATTTTAATCATTTGTTAATATCTCTTTAGTAAGAATGCTTTATCACTTGAGGGTTATAAAATTATTCAGTATCATAATTTAATGAAATGACATAAAAATTTTGGTCAATTTTTCAAAGTGAATAGTTCTGACAGATAGTTACTTAGAAAATGTGGTCATTTCAGAATAAAGCTCTTTAGCTTCCATTCTATTTTAGACCATTATAATTTGCTTGTTTCTTAATATATACCAATTATAAATTTTACAAGTTTATGTAATTGTTTTTATGGCCACAGAGGAAAATAAAAAACATGCATAAGTAGCAAAATAAATGACTACCAGTCATTTGTTATGGGATGGTTTTTGTGTAATGATGCTTTGGGTGAGGGATTACAAATATGAGAAAAAGAAAGCTCATTATTTCCTGATTTAGTTCAAGGACACTATTTTCTCCCTATCCCCTATCCCCAGATTTATAAAGAAGGAAGACTCTAAGGCATGCTTTTAAAATTTGTATTTATTTTTAAAAATATTTTATTGGTTTATTTTTAGAAAAAGGGGAACGGAGGGAGAGAAACAGCGATGTATGGTTGCCTCTCATGTGACTCCTTCTGGCCACCTAGCCCACAACACAGTCACGTGCCCTGACTGGGAATTGAACTGGTGACCATTTGGTTTACAGGCCAGCACTCAATCCACTGAACCACATCAGACATGCCTGCTTTTAATGGTTTTAGAGGACCTTTTATAGGAGCAAATATTTCATTGAGATCCTGACTTATGTCTTTCTGTGACCCTAACCAATAATCTTACCTTCTCTCTCTGTATTGATTTTTGTTTAGAAACTCCTTTTTAATTTCAGAATCTAAGAGAGGCTGAAAATGAGAGGAAGTTTTGTTTTCAAGCACAATGAGTCTTCATTCCTTTTTATAAATTTTATTAAATTTATTGAGGTAAATTGGTCAATAAAATTATATGTCTCAGGTGTATAATTCTATAATATATCATCTGTATGTGGGTGGTGAACACATTACATTATGTGTTCACTACCCAAAATCAAGTCTCTTACCGTCACCATGTATTTGAATCCCGTTTACCCTTTTCTACCTTCTCCACTCCCCTGTTTCTCTGGTAACCACCATAGTGTTAACTATATCTATGAGTTTTTGTTTGTTGTTTTCAGTTTCATATCCCACATATTAGTAAAATTATATGGTTCTTGACTTTTTCTATCAGATCAGAGTTACGTTGCTTAACATTATATTCTTAAGATCTATCCATGTTGTCATAAATGGCAGTATTTCATCTTTTCTTATTGGCTTCCTTGTATTCACTTATCTTTATTCCCTCACCCTTGCTATAGACAGCTGGGAAGAGATCAACAGTGTCTGTAACATTCTACCTTCACTGGATCATTCAGTTTATTAGCTTCATTTTCCATTATCAACATTACTTCAGAAAAGAGTACTGGTAAAATTTTCTCCATTGCATAAAAGGCTCTGTTCCTTCCAGTCTCTAATGATCCTTCCTTTCCTCTGTGTCCTCACCTACAAACCCCTTGAAGGCCATCTGGTTTCCGTTAGCACTCCCTTCACACTCATTCTAACCCACCACCCACTTCTGAAGCCACATGTTCAGAACTTCTAAGTGGCAGAATCTGTTCTAGTTATCAATTTCTGCATAACAAGCAACCCCATAATTACTGCCCCCAAGCATTGACAACATTTGTTTTACACATGAATTTATAATTTGATCAGGGCTCAACAGGTTTAGGCTGAGAGAGCTTATCTCTGCTTCAGTCAGTGAGGTCTGGGCAATTTGAAGTCCACAGTCAGGAGAAAGTTTGTTTATTTGCATGTCTGGTTGTTGATGATGGCTTTTTCTGGCACTTCAGCCAAAACTAAACATCTACATGTGTCCTAGGCTGTTTCATAATATAATGAATGTGTTTCAGTGACAAGCATCTTAAAATGGGGAGAGAAAATCAGGTATAAGTTGTATTACTAGTTATGACAGGGTCTTGAACATCACACTCTATTACTTCTATCATATTCTATATAGTGAGGCAACCACAAAGTTCAAGAAAAGGGTGAATAAACTCCACCTTTTAATGCAAAAATGGTACATTTCTGGAAAAGTAAATGGGCCCGGAAATATTACTGTACCAGTTTGTGTTTTGGGAAAATACAATTTGTCTCATCCCCAGTGTGCCCATTACTTATAATAGCTTACCTGTATGGTAATTCCTATACTGTATGCCTGTTACTTACAATAACTCCCTTACCTGTATGGTAACTACTATACTGTTTTCATTTTTGTACTTTTGTTTCTTTCCTTTTAGGTTACCATATATATATATATATATGCCCTCTAAAAACATATTATTTACTTGTTTAAGGTTTTAAATTTATATGTTAAATTATGCTTGATATATCTTGACATTTGCTTTAGTAATTCAATATTTTTCTTTTGATAGCATTTCAAGTTGATAGTATAGTTGTAATTGATCTATTATAATAGCTGTAAGATGCACATTTATACCAATAACACAATTTAACTTATATCATTGATAAACATTTAGTTAATTTCCCATGTTTTGCACTTATGAATAACACGTGCATATTCTTGCACATCTCCCAGGTACATGTGCAAGCACTTTCTAGGGTATAAATATATGGGTGAAGTTGTTGGGTCATACATACATGCTCAAATTTACTAGCTAATCACAACTTATTTTCCTTAGAGATAGCATTAATTTGTATAACTACAAATAATGTAAAAGTTATTCTTTACATCCATACCTGCCAAGAAATCATACTGTTATACTGTTAATTTTTGTTAATCTGGTAGGTTTGAGTGGTGTTTCATATTTGTATTATCTGTTTAATGATGATTTTGAGTGTCATTCTAAGTACTGTTTTCTTGCAGTTTGTTTATGTATGTCTTTTACATGTGTTTCTTATATATTGCTGGTCTTTTTGTAATTGGTAGATAAGAATTTTAAATATATATTTTATATATTAATTTTTTGTCAGTATAAGTATGATAAATATCTTTTGTTATTGAACTGTCTTTTCATTTTCTTTACTATGTTCTTGATATAGATTGTGCTTATGGGGTCTTTAAAAAATATTTTCTTGTTTCAAACTCTTAAAGATATTATCACATTGTATTTTCCCAAAGTTTTAAAGTCTTACCATATTTACCAATTTATCTGATGGGAGTTGATTTTTTAAAAGTATGACCTTAGGGAGGTATGGTAGTTAATTTTATGTGTCAAGTTGACTAAGCAAAGGGATACTGAGATACCTAGTAAAACTTTATTTCTAGATGTATCTGTGAGGGTGCTTCTGGAAGCATTCAATGTAGTGGCCTAGTAAAGAAATATCCTCATCAGTGTGGCATGGCACCATCCAATCTTTTGAAGGCCCAGATCTAACAAATGGGTGAAGGAAGGGCAAATCTGTTCTCACTTCCTGAGCCAGAACATTCATCTTTTCCAGCCATTGGACATGGAAGCTCCTGGTTCTAGGGCCTTCAGACTCAGGCTAAGTTATATCACCAGCTTTCCTCATTCTCGGGCTTACAGACAGCAACCATGTAAGCCAATTTCTATAATAAATTTCTTCATGTAGATATAGATATATGCTATTGATTCTTTTTCTCTGGAGAACCCTAATACAGAAAACATCCATATTCATTTTTTTCCCTCCCACTGGTTCTTAAAAGGAATTTATGGAACATTTTTGAGTACAGTATTTTTCTATACAACTATTAGATTCAACATGTTAATTTGTATCATTCTTATCATCTAAAAATTTACAGATTATTGAACTGATTAATCTATTAATTGCTAAAATAGGTTAAAATCTCCCAATCTCTAAAGGTTAATTTCTCATTTTATGCTTTTAGTCTGTGGTCACTTTTTGCTTTATATATTTTGAAATTAAGTTATTAGACACAAAATTAAATTTGTCATGCCTTTCAAGGAATTTTACTTTTCATCTAAATTGTATGTACTGAAGAAAACACTTCTCTCTCTCATATACAATTTTAAAATCCTAACTCATGACTATAAATATCACCTCTTAACAGATGACTCCCTCATCTATATTCTAAATTCTGACCTCCCTCTATAGATATGTTGCTGCAAAACTCCAACTTGTTAGGTGTTCTCCCTATTCATTCCATTAGAGTTTCAAAAACAGTCTTTCCCCTAATTAAATAATTCTGTTCCTTCTTAAACCTGCTTCTCTATTTTTTTGTGTTTCTTTTAACAATGTCGTTTGTGCCAAATACCCATGCTTCCATGACTTTTTCACTTTCCTTTGTCTTATATTTATGTACACAATTAGTTGTTATATATTGTTGGTTCTATGTTTGCAGTGTGATTGTGATCAATCCACACACAAGCCAACCAGAGTTGAGGTTCTTAGTACTCTCTTTTTGATCATTGCATATCATCCTGATTTCCCCACTGCTAGTATCAACTCCATGGTCTGTTTTTCATATATTAGCTTGCAGATCAGCTCGCAGATCATTTATTTACTTTCTAAATAAATATTCATGTCTTATAATGTCTGTTTTTAAAGGGTTTAATAACAGTTATTTCAAATACAGTATGTCTTTGGAACCTGATGATCTTCTTATACTGGATGTCTTCTATTTGTTTTCTGTGGTACCCTGATCCACTCTCACTTTCACCTTGTGTTAGCCTTCAGCAAGAGGCTGAAGTGTCATGAACTACACTCACATCCCATTTGCTGTTTAGCTTCTTATAGATTGTTTATTCACCCTGTCTTATCCTTGCAGTCTTGGGCTGGCTATGTTCTACTACCAAAAGCCATAGGCGCCTTCTCTGTGGTCTTCTCCACTCGATGCTCTCCTTCCAGTTTCCAGTAACAGTTTCTTTGCTATGCTCCTTCTGATACAGGGATAGAACTACACACCTACTCTAATCCCCAATAGTATCACTGGGGCATTGCACAATCTCTAGTGATTTTCTTACATGATATCTTTTTAGATAATCCCCTCATTAAACTTCCTGTATTATACTATTTTATTGTACTGTGTTTTTTCTGACTGTAAAATTGTCAAGCCCTGGCCTTGGCACTTACTACTAGATAAACTTAGGGAATTTGTTTAATGTTGTTGAGTCTTATTTTGGTCATCTGAAATGTGGACTAAATGTCTAGAAAAGTTGTTGTGGCATGTATAGTGCTCAGTGAATAATATAATATTATTTATGAAAGTAATTCATAGCTTAGAATTTAAAGGTACATCAGAAGAGGAAGAAAGGCAAAAAAATGATCTTTTTCCATATAACAGGCAGACAATTCTGGCACACACTCTATACACATATCCAAAGATTTTCCAGTGGAATGGAGCCATGGCTGTCCAATATAGGAACGAACTCATTAAAGCACCATTGAACTGGCTTTTCTTCTTTGCTTGTGTCACTATTCTTCTCCCATCCCTTTGTACTAGATCAATTCCCCAAACTAATATTCAGTATTAGAACCCTTACTTTGGGCTATTTTCTCAAGGGAATCTCAAGCTAACACAAAATGGCTGGTATGAATATTTGGGTATTGGGTCTCTAGTCACCAGTACATAATGTCTGAGAATTGCTGAAGCTGATATGTTAAGCTCTTCTTCAAAAATTATTTCTTGTGCCTTAAAGTTTATCACCAGTGTTTTATCACCATTCATCACCTACTTTTGGGACCAGAAGAAAATAAAAGCTATATATATCTATATATAGTGGAATCAACTCTGTGATAAAGGTAAGATAAAAAATATATAAAACTCGGTGGGAAACTACAGTAAATAAATTGTGACATAGTTTGGTATTGGACATTACTATCGAATTCTGTTGATACAAATATAGTTTCATTTGGAGATACCAAATTTGCTGTGGTTTTGCACCAGTTTTATATGATTTCAGTTATTATGTGGGACATATTTTTTATCACTTCATGAATTTTTATATACACAGAAAAGAAGAGTACTCTAAATCAGAACAAGATATCCATAACAAAATATTACTTTTCTCAGAATTTGTAGCTTATTTTTCTAGTCTTCACTGGATTGTACTCTAATATGCATTCAATGTAATTTAACAAATTTACAAACTGGGTGTGCAGTGTAGCTGAATGTACTTCAACAATTCTTTTTTAAAAATATTTTTAGTGTCATTCAATTACAGTTGTCCCCATTTTCCCACCATTACTCTCCTCTGCCCTACCCACCCCCACCTCCCATATTCCATCACTCCTCTCCCATTATTTTTGTCCATGGGTCCTTTATACATGTTCCTTGACAACCTTCCCCTGTCTTTTTCCCTTTATCTTCCTCTTTCCTCTCCCCTGTTACTGTAAGTTTGTTCTTTATTTCAGTGTCTATGGTTCCATTTTGCTTGCTTGTTTTGTTGATTAGGTTCCACTTATAGGTGAGTTCATATGGTATCTGTCATTTACTGCATGATGCGCCTCACTTAACATATAATGTTCTCCAGGGCCACCCATGCTGTTGCTAAGTGTAGGAGCTCCTTCTTTCCTTCTGCTGTGTAGTATTCCATTGTGTAAATGTACCACAGTTTTTTGATCTACTCATTTACTGATGGGCACTTAGGTTGTTTCCAGAACTTGGCTATTGTAAGTTATGCTGCTATGAACATTGGGGTGAATAGGTACTTATGCATTGGTGTTTCAGGATTCTTAGGATATAATCCCAGCAGTGGAATTGCCAGGTCAAAAGGCAGTTCCATTTTTAGTTTTTTGAAGAAATCACATAGTGGCTGTACCAGTCTGCATTCCCACCAACAATGTACTAGGGTTCCCTTCTTTCCACAACCTCCCTAGCACTTGTTGTTTGTTGACTTGTTTATGATGGCCATTCCGACCAGTATGAAGTGGTATCTCACTGTGGTTTTTAATTTGCATCTCTTTGATGGCTAATGATGGTGAGTATCCTTTCGTATGTCTCTGGGCCCTCTGTATGACTTCCTTAGAGAAGTGTCTGTTCAGGTCCTTTGTCCATTTTTTTTTAATTGGGTTGTTTGAATTCCTGGTGTGGAGCCATGTGAGTTCTTTATATATTTTGGAGATCAAACCCTTGTCTGAGGTATCATTGGCAAATATATTTTCCCATATGGTTAATGCCTTTTTCATTTTGCTGATATTTTCTTTAGCTGTGCAGAAGCTTTTCAATTTGATGAAGTCCCATTTGTTATTTCTTTTCTTTATCTCCCATGCTCTAGGGGACAAATAGGTGAAAATATTGCTGCATATAATATCTGAGATTTTCCTGCCTATATTCTCCTCTAGAACTTTTATAGGGTTACAACTTATATTTAAGTGTTTTATCCATCTTGAGTTTATTTTTTCGTGTGGTGTAAATTAGTGGTTGAGTTTCATTTATTTTACATGTAGCTGTCCAGATCTCCCAACACCATTTGTTGAAGAGGCTATTTTTACTCCATATTATGCTCTTTCCCCCTTTGTTGAATATTAATTGACCATAGAGACATGGGTTTACTTCTGAGCTCTCTATTCTGTTCCATTGATCTGTGTGTCTGTTCTTATGCCGGTACCAGACCATTTTGATTACTGTAACCTTGTAATATAGTTTGATGTCAGGCGTTGTGATCCCTCCTGCTTCATTCTTCCTTTTCAAGATTGCTGAGGTTATTCAGGGTCATTTATGGTTCCATATAAATTTTTGAAGTGTTTGTTCTATATCTGTGAAGTATGTCATTGGTATTTTAATAGGGATTGTGTTGAATCTATAAATTCCTTTGGGTAGTATGTATATTCTGATTAGTTAATTTTTCCAATCCATGAATATGGTGTATGCTTTCATTTATTTTCATTTTCCTTAATTTCTTTCTTTAGCGTTGGGTGTATGGTGAGTAAACATTAATATGCAAGCTAATTATGTGACAAATGGATCCCAAATATGCCACTCCCAATTAAATTGTTACTAGATCATTGTGAATATAAAAGCCAGTTATTAGTGGTACTTCATGGAGTTTCATCTTGAATTATTCAATAAATACTGACAGAGATGAAGACAAAAAATGCCAAAGATTTCTTTGAAAAGACAAATAAACATATATTGGAAACATATATATTGGAAATTATATTGGAAACATGAATTTAGGAAATTCCAGTTATTGGTTCTACCTTGCTGTTGAGTTGAGTAGAGACCAGGACTGAGACTCAGAACAAATATGTACTATCACTATTTATGTGACCTGTGGAAAATTATTCCGATACCTTTAATATTTCTTTGACACAGCCAAATCATTGAAAGATAGAGGTAATTAATACTTGTTAATTTTTAATAAAAATCAAGACATTTTATGGTAGAATTTTAAAAGCAGTTTTAGATTGTTCAGAATAACTTAATAGATGTTTGATAGTTTTGCTTTCTCATTTCAAGATGCCAAATGTATAGGCAAAACTCCTCAGAATTATGGGATTATCCTATAATTTCAGATATTGTTGTAAGAAAAGAGACCTATCTATAGTAATGCACATAAACTAGTCAGTAAAAGAAAGTAAAGAATAAAGGGTATTAAACCCATTAACCTTGGGCTTTTCCCCTAACAAGCAACACACACACACACACACATGCACAGAGCTTGTTGCGCTTCAGAACTCTCACTGAAAATTCAGATTTGAATAGTAAACAGTACAAAACAAACCAATGAAATCCATTCAGAGCACAGAAAAACAAATAAACAAAACACCAGGCTCCAGCATTGTCAAAACTGTACTGCTGAATTAAGAAGTCAGGGAAGAAAATTAATTTTCTCTAACATATGAATTGAAAGAATAAAAACTCAATATGAAGGCAAAGGAAAAGTAACCCAGCATCCCTAAGCCAACCTTAAAATTCACATATAAAAGGGGGGAGAGACAGTGTTCATCTACATGTTTTTACATATTAATTCTAAATACATTTGTTAGGCAACTACCAATGACTAGAAATAGTATTGGACACTTGAAATACAGAGGTCCCTCTAAAATGCAGCTCCTATTTTACTGTAAATGCAAGCATATAAACAAATACAATGGAACAGAGTTTTTTTAATAAAGGATAAGTTGCATGGGAAACAATTTTTAGAGGTATATAATCCATATTGGGAAGCCTCAGGCAGGATTCTTGGAAGAGGAGACATCTATGTTAAATTGTGAGAGCTAAGAATGCATTAGTCAGGTGAAGAGGAATAAGAGCATCAAGCAGAAAAAAAGTGCACAGATGGGAGGTGCATACCTGGACTGGTTCAAAATGCAAAACTGAAGTAACTCAGTATGGTCAAAGCATACGATGGAAGCTGAGCAAGAGATGAGGTTAAAGGTGCCTGCAGATCAGGTTGCATGTCTTTCTGAGTATTGTGAAGTTGATGGGAAAGTCTGGCATTTAAGGATCTTTAGCAGAGAATTAATCTCGTTAGATAAAGCAGTGGTCACCATGTTGGAACAATTGAAATGAGGATTGTCTGGGCACTGCATGCAAATCTTATTTAG
The DNA here is from genome assembly GCF_004126475.2 of Phyllostomus discolor. Taxonomy (NCBI): domain Eukaryota; kingdom Metazoa; phylum Chordata; class Mammalia; order Chiroptera; family Phyllostomidae; genus Phyllostomus; species Phyllostomus discolor. The sequence goes on along the minus strand of NC_040903.2, from coordinate 140,262,508 downwards.
AATAAAAATAATAGTAAATAGAGGAGCTGAAAGCTATACTACCTATATTTTGATAATATGTATAATATGAAGTTGGAAATCTAGGTGTTCATATATATGGGTCCTGCTAATACAGACTGTGAGGTGATGGAAAACATTGCACAATACTTTTAATTGCTAATCCTTTTTACTAGACCATCACCACTGGAGAAATAGCAATTCCACATGTAAAATGTTGTGAAGTCATAGCTGCTCTCTGTCAGTCTCAAGTAGCATTAAGATTAATGCGACACCAATTTGATTTTGGGCAATGTGTTTACTGAGATAGATGTAGAATATTTATAACCTTACAACTGGGTGGATGTGATTAGGTATACAAATATAACCTACTCCTCCTATAAAGATAGACTTCATGGAAAAGCCTACTTGTGCCTGTTTTGGGGCCAGTGATCTACAATGATAAGGATTTTGCAAATGTTGCTTTGGAATCCTGAATAAACATTTCTGACCACTGTATCTATGACAAGATCTTTGATGTTAGAGCTAGTTACTGAAACTGCATGGATACCTCTAATCAAAATTATGTTTAAAGTCATTCTTTGAAGAGCTAGAAATAAGCAACAAAAAAGCATACAAAATAGCCTGTAAATTCACCTCAGCTTAATGAATTGCTTACAAATCTGTATTTTTCTCTCTCATGAAGACCTTCACATGTGCCCTTCATAGTGCCTGGCCTGCTTGTCTTCATCTCCTCTTTCCCCTACCTGCATAGCTATCCCAGGAAGCTTTGTTTTATCCTCCAAGAAACAGTCAGATACTTTTTCCTTTGTCCCTGTCTTCTTATTGAAGCTGTTTCTCCTCCTTCTTTAGACCATGTACTTCTTAAGGTTTGTCCAGTGTTAAAGAAAGAATAACTAGAACATACATATGCTTAAAATTATTCATAGAGTTGAATTTGATTATAATATATACCCATTTATAATCAAGAATTGCCAGCAATGTTTTTCCTTTCCATGGTATTTGTCAAAGAAAAATCACTACTTGTTAATGTCTCAAACACAAGAGAGACTCAAATCCCATGTACTCTAACTGCTGTTTCAGTAGTTTTAAGAAATGTTTTTGTGCTTTGAAAGAAATATGCCAGATGAAATACATTATGGTTAACCCAAATATTTCAGAGAAATGATTTTAGTTATTAGAATTCCTTGTTGTACCGCCCACAAATGACACAAACTATTTTTGTTTAAGGCCTTATTATAAATTATTTGGAGTGATACCTGCCAACATTTCTGGTCCTGTCTATACAAGATGGGAATTCATAGTGAAGCATTCTTTGTCTCCTCACTGTTTGATAGGCTTCATGGTCTCCACCTCAGGGATTGGGTTAAACCATACTGAACCTAAAACATACACTGAATTCTTCCTTTTAAAGGGTACTGTGTATTTTGTTTTTGTTTGCTTGCTTGTTTTAATTTTAGTTGTTACTATTCTCTACATAATTTTAAGTATTAATCTGGTATTTGCAGTATTTTTGTGACTATGTTATAAAGATGTGATACTTTAATGGACACATAGCTTGCCTATCTTTATAGAAAGAATATAAGAAAAGCATGATAGGCGTACTCTAGAATTGCTGGTGGAAATCAATTAAATAGTTGGTTTGCTTTCATAGCTCTCTGGATTTTAAGAAACAAATATCCACTAAATGTGAGATTGTTTTTTCTTGGTCAGATGATCTTTTGTGCAATAAAAGGGATTGCTTCCTCTTTAGAAAGGACCATTTTTAAATCAGCTACCAACCATTTTTAGAACTTCCTGCCTAGACTGTGCTGACATACGAGCACAGAACATGTACATAGTTGTTAAGTGAGATTTTCTGATTGCCTGCATGCAATACTGACTTTTGTGATTGCCAGCATTTTGTAGCAAGTTGAGTACTTTCCATGAAAATGTAGTTCATTCAGAATCATCAGTGCTGGTTATCTCACACCATTTTATAAGTTTTATGCATATTTGTCTTATTTTTTATTCCAGCCAGTAAGATCCAGATCTTGCCATTGAGCTTCCCACTTTACCATCCCTAGTTATTTAATTTGTTTTGAAAATGGCTAAAAGTAAGTAAATAAAAGAAAGTAAGTATTTAGGTAAACTCAAACTACGGTATTCTGCAATCTTAAAGTCATGTAAAAATGCCAATGTGGATTTTGAGAACAAATTGCTTATTTCCTTTGCACACAATGACTGATAATGGCTTATAAATCCCTCTCAATAGAGAAAATTCTCTGTGTCCCCATCCTTTTGGAAAGATTGCCCTAGGTATTTCGATATGTGGGTATTTGAGGAGCTTATCCAGAGATAGAATATTCTCTCCTATAGTATATCTTACATGAACATGTGCTAAGTGATGCAGTGCCTTATGTCAAAGGATAATAATACAAAATTTAGAGTCGAGCAGAGATATAATTTAAATATGCAATCAAATTTAGTATTTTTTAAGGAAAAGAGAATCATGCTTCTGCTCAAAAGTAGTTCATCGTGAAAAATGTGGGCTTTTTTACTTTACTCACATAAACAAATTTTATCATTCATAATAAAATATGCAGAAAATGTATGATGAGAGCTAGTCCATTTTGAAAGAGCAATAAATAACCTAACATTGTGCAGTAAAAAATGAGGACAGTTCATCAGGAAGAGGTACTTTCAAAGACATATTGTGTGTGTTGGGGGGGGGGCAACAACAAAAAACGAGCTTGTTTCCTACAGGCACTTCACATGCTACAGACTAATTTATTATTACATTATTTCCCTCTAGAATTTGAAATGGTGTGGTTGAGAAAGATATTATACTTATCAGGAGTTCTGAGTCCTTACATTTTCAGTGCTGTGCAGTTTCAATTTTTTTATATACTAAGAGGAATAAAATGTTCCAAGCTCTCTCCTTTTTTAAAATTTCTGTTCAGAGATGCTGCAGAAGCTGTTACAAAGAGGATTATCCAAACATTTGTTGAATTTAAACCATGTATATGGATAAAGAGATATATGATTCAAGAAGAAAGAACAATACCTCCTGTGTGAATGTGTTTTTATCACTATAGCTAATTCTATGCAATTATTATTATGCAGATGAGTTGGAATCAACCAAATATTGTGAGCTTCTAGCACATCATAATTAAATAACCACATTGTCCTTTGTGTTTCCAGGAAAGTGGCTGTGGAACGGCAGCCTTTGGCAGTTCTCCAGGGCTGGGAGGCATCTGTGGCAGGATATTTTGTTCTCTGATGAATGAAAACTACATTTGACAAATGGTCTCTCACTCTGAAGTGTGAGGGGAAGAAAAATGGTATGGGTCAGTGTGCATTAGTTCAAATTAGTGCTTTGTTAAGCATTGATATGTTATTCCAACAGTATTTTCTGAAATACCCCAATTTTAGAAGGAGGCACGTGTTTGTGATGGTCACACCACAACTTGCGATATAGCAAGAACACAGTGCAAGGGTGTGCCCAGATGAAAAGCATCCATTTGTGTCTGTAGGTGCAACAATTGGGACAAAGTGTGAAGTCAGATAAAAAGAGAAGAAGGTGGGACTGGGTTGGAAGTAGGAGTCAGGCTGTAATGTGGGGACAATTTTATAGGGAAATAACAGGTTGATTTCCAAAAAGAGGCTAACAATATGCCCGAAAGATGTCAGTCTTCAGATAGGAGGGAAGAGAGAACATTTTGAATAATGACCGAATAAGCACATTAATACAAGGCTGGTCTCTCAGTGATTTATGTAAGGAAACCTAAAATGCAACATAAATAAAATAAGAATAACTCTGAGTCCATGGCAATGGGAAATCCTCCACCTGTTCTTCAATCTTCTTGCAACTCTGGCCATTTGTCCATTATTTAGAAGAGTTTCTTGACTTTGATGATATTAACATTTTGTGCAAGATAATTCTTTTTTCATGAGTGGCTGTTCTGTGCACTGTAGGACGTATAGTAGCATCTGTGTTGTCTACTTACTAGATGCCAGTAGCACGCTCCCTAGTTTGACAACAAAAAAATCTCTGCAGAAATTGCTAAATGTTCCTGGAAGGTAACTGCACTCTTAGTTTCGATTGAGACACTTTATCTGTCTTTAATACTACACCTTTCCTAGGATAAAAAGACTTAAGGGATTGTATATCCGCTAATTGGTTTTAGCATCAAATCATGCTTCCTTAGAAACTAGTCTTGAGCCTGTGTTCAACTGCACAGGAATCAAGACTGCAACCTGTGCTTCATTTTTTTTTTAAGTGGACTTCTCCAGAATTCCTTATGCCTGTGTCTCTACACTGTTAATCTGAAAACTATTCCACCATCCTGGTAAAAAAAACACTCTCATAGTCTTATCAGGTATTCTTTTTTCTTTCTTTCTTTCAGGAACATAGTAGCTTGCTCTTTCTTTTCCTTCCTTCCTCCCTCCCTTCCTTCCTTCCTCTCTCCTCCCTCCCTCCCTCCCTCCCTCCCTCCCTCCCTCCCTTCCTTCCTTCCTTCCTTCCTTCCTTCCTTCCTTCCTTCCTTCCTTCCTTCCTTCCTTCCTTCCTTCCTTTCTTTCTTCTCCAATCTAACAGCCCTCATTCATATATTTATAATAAATTCAGCTGACATTGCTGTCTTATTTATCTTAAATCTGAAGTAGGCCATGTACTCCACAGACAAAACTGTGAGTAGAATGTTATGCTTTCTCCAATAAGAAATATGGAGAACTTTATTGTCAAGGGTCCAGTAAGTAATTAGAATATTTACATTTAGCTTGGCCAAGGCAAAGTCATAAGGCACTCAAGCAGAAATGGGATTAGGATTTAAATGCTTCTTTTTGGAGCCAGAAATAAAATTACTGAACTTATTTATTAAGACAGATGTATGGGAAGTAGCTTATCACATAATTTCTTTGAGGTAACTAGTGTTTTTGTTAGAAGGAGTAATGGGGAACCACATGTGTGTTTTCATCATAAACTGTAAACCTTACCATCTACAATTATTCCTTCTGCCCACTGAATGTACATCTCCTTAAAGGACGCCTGTTGGTCAAAGTAGATTTTTATTCATTGCCTAATTTGAATGAGAACAGGTAGAAAAACGATTTGTTTCACATATTTTATCAGATTTATTTGTGTTTGTGTAAAACATCCAATAGGCTTCAAAACAACCATTGATACCATCTTATTTCCCCTGTATGTTCCTTTCCTGCCTCCCTCTTTACTTTGCCCTCCACTCATGGCCAATTTTGTACTTACCTGAGTAATTAGATATAATAAAACATGTAATATCTTCACCTTCCCATCATAAAACTCTCAACTCACCTGTACCAGTAATCACCTGCACTGTCTGATTTCCCCTCTCTTAAACTGGGTGAGGTATCCCTCTCTCAATTAACTGTCAGGTGTGCCCTGAATTCCACCTTGTCAAAACATGACCTCTGAAATTACTCACCTCTCACCTGTTCCTCTATGGAGGTAAAGACAGCCTGAACTAAGATAATCTGTGGGATCAGAAAGATGAGAGATATGGTAGAGGAATATCAATAGGAATTATTAATTGATCTCATTTGAAAAATAAAGGAGAAGACAATGAAGACTGTAGCACATTTTTAAAAATGAATACAGAGATGCATAGATTGTACCTGAAGAATAAGAAGAGGAGCATTAATCATAAGGTCTTTGACTGATTCACACACTTGGAAATTACTTCCTAACTTTCCCAGGTGTTGTCTGGAGAAGTGGTTGTAGGGTTCTATGCACTTTTAAGTTTTCTAATACATCCATAAATTCTCCAAAATGTTATTCCTTTTTAAATATATATTATTAATTATGCTATTACAATTGTCCTATTTTTCTCCTCTTTATCACCCTCTGCCCTGTACCCCACCTCCCTTGAGCATTATCACCCACCCCGCATTTAATTCACATCTGTGGGTCGTTCATTTAAATTCTTTGGCTTCTCCATTTCCTGTACTATTCTTAACCCTACCCTATTTGGTACCTACCAATTATGCTTCTTATTCCCTGTACTTTTTCCCCTATTCTCCCCCTCCTCCTCCCTGCTGATAACCTTCCATGTGATCTCCATTTCTGTGATTCTTTTTCTGTGGTAGTTGTTTGCTTAGTTTTTTTTTTTTTTTTTTATATAGGTTCAGTTGTTGATAGTCGTGAGTTTGTTGTCATTTTACTGTTCATATTTTTGATCATCTTCTTTTTCTTAGATAAGTGCCTTTAACATTTCATATAGTAAGGGCATGGTGATATTGAACTCCTTTAACTTGACCTTATCTGGGAAGCACTTTATTCTAAATAATAACTTTGCTGGATAGAGTAATCTTGGATGTAAGTCCTTGTCTTTCATGACTTTGAATACTTCTTTCCAGCCCCTTCTTGCCTGCAAGGTTTCTTTTGAAAAATCAGCTGGTAGTCTTATGGGAACTCCTTTGTAGGTGACTGTCTCCTTTTCTCTTACACCTCTTAAGATTCTGTCCTTATCTTTGATCTTGGGTAATGTAATTACAATGTACCTTGGTGTATTTCTTCTTGGATCCAACTTCCTTGGTACTTTCTGAGCTTCCTGGACTTGCATGTCTAGTTCTTTTGCCAGATTGGGGCAGTTTTCCTTCATTATTTGTTCAAATACTTTTTAAATTATTTCTTGCTCTTCCTCTTCTCCTTCTGGCACCCTTATGATTCAAATGTTGGAATGTTTAAAGTTGTCCCAGAGGTTCCTAAGCCTCTTCTCATTTTTTGAATTCTTGTCTCCTCATTCTGTTCCAGTTGGATGTTTATTTTTTTTCCTTTTGTTCCAAATCATTGATTTGAGTCCCACTTTCCTTCCTTTCACTGTTGGTTCCCTATACATTTTCCTTTACTTAATTTTGCATAGCCTTTATTTCTTCCTTTATTTTGTAACCATGCTCAACGATTTCTGTGAGCACCCTGATTACCAGTGTTTTGAACTCTGCATCCGATAGGCTGGTTATCTCCTTGTCGACTAGTTCTTCTGGAGTTTTAATCTGTTCTTTCATTTGGGCCATATTTCTTTGTTTCTGCATACCTATTATGTTATAAGGGGCGGAGCCTTAAGTATTCACTAAGGTGAGGCAACCCACTTCACTGTGTTGTGGTGCTGTATGTGAAGGGGCAGTCAGAGAGGGAATAATGCTGCTTGCTCAGCTCTCATCCCACTTTCCATCATTTTCCTCACTTCCCATAAGCACATTGTGCACTTTTAGGGGCTGGTTCTTGGGTGAGTGGGCTTGTGTATGTTCTAGGATCCTGTTGGCCTTTCCAACAGATTCTCCTGTGGGACAGGGAGTTTCACAGTGACATAACAATTAGAAAATATAGATTTTGTTTCTATCATCATCACTTGCTCATTTTGTCACTTGGGCATCACTCCTTCTCTATAACTCTGAGCTTTTCTATCCACAGAGTATCTTGTTCAATGTATCCAGGGGCTTGTCAGGACATATTGAAAGATGATAAATGGTAACTGCAAACCTGCCTCTTACTTATTAACTACAGAATATACCATGTGATTGAATAAACAAAAGGCTTTGAATTTAAGGATGAGGTTTTTTTCCCCTAGAAGTATCCAGTACATTATTCTCTGTTTAATTATGAGTTGGACATAGAAGAAAATATCCTGTAGAGAAAAAGGGGATGGCACAGCTACTCTCTCAAGAGGAGTGAGTCCCAACCCTTGCCTAGATAAGCTTTTATTGTTTTTCTTGGGTCTTATATCAAAGGATTTATTATCTATTACATAGAATATTGTTGTCTACATTTTAGGTACAATCAAGGAAATGGAAATAACAAATGCAGAAGGGCAAGGCAGCGAGCTGATTAGCTCCATCCTTGGGAAAATTTACACAGGCTTTGGAAACTACCTTGAAGATAGGCAGTAAACATCTACTATTTCAGACCAGGGTGAGGGAGTTTTAGGAAGAGCAAGCCATAACAGTCTGTATGCATTCTCTAGGCCTGATTCCCATGGGAAAACTCGGTTTGAAGGTCTGGCTCCTGCCCACCACTTCACTTCTGTAGGTTTTCCATGCAGAGCTGAGCCACATTTGCCAGACCGAAACAAACTGATCCCCTAAAAGAGACAGTGGACATCTATATCTTTCTCTTCTGTGCTTACTATTTAAACTATTCTTCATTCTTTTTTGATAAGTTTCCTACATTCTTATAGGTTTACAGAGAATAGCAAATGCAAAGTAAAATACACTTAAATTTTCCTATACTAAGTTTTCCTGTATTGTAGAATTATTCTAAAATTGTCTTCCTCTAATAATATTTTTTGAACTTTTGTATACTTTTTATTTAATTTCTCTTCAGATATACTTTAGATGTGGCACTATTTTATGAGTACTTTTACTTATTTATTGTTGGCATTGCTCTTATGGATTACAAAATAGTATTCTGAATGGATTGAAAGAGACTGCATCTTTCCCAAACAAGAAATAAGTTCATAATGTATTAATGTTATTGGCTTTTTCAGAAGTAAAATTACTTTAAAGATAAGTTGCTAGGCAAGCTATTAAACTTAGCACTTTGAAATTTAGTCATATTTTAAGTAAATGTATTGGCTTCAAAATTGTGAAAAGATTTAAATCTCTATTAAAATAACCATCTATAGAATTAAAAAAAACCTCTTATTTTGTTTGCTGTTTTACATGAAGCAATTCAATCTTACTTTATACTCTCAGGTTATCAAGATAATGGGTTCCATCTTCAAGTCTTACCTTTTTATTGTTATTTTCACAATAGTAGGGGAGACCCATTCTATACCAAAATGTAAGTATCTGATATATATTGATATAAACATTAATTTCTACCCTGGCTGGTGTAGCTCAGTGGATTGAGCATGGACCTGTGAACCAAAGGGTCACTAGTTTGATGCCCAGTCAGGGCACATGCCTGGGTTTTGGGCCACGTCCCCAGTAGGGGTAGTGGGAGAGGCAACCACACTTTGATGTTTCTCTCCCTCTCATTCTCCTTCTCTTCCTCTCTCTCTAAAACAAACAAACAAACAAACAAAATCTTTTTAAAAACATTAATTTCTTTTATTGTTTCTCAGTGTCTATGAAAAATAATTATCACTCTGTTCTGCTGCATTTTACTTTTTGTTTTGTTTAATGCTGCTATTTGAATTTTGCATATAATATGTTTTCTCATTTTTAAATCAGTTTTGATGTTTCTTTATGGACTGCTATTACTTGTAAACAGAAACAGCATGTTGCAAGAATATTCAGCAGATAGTGAAAAGATCTGAAAGTCTTCCTTGAAAAGTCAATAGCTTAACTCAAAAATAGTTATATCCTGCATGTAACAAACATTTTTCCTATTTCTACTACACCTGAGAGAAGATTTCATTTTATATGCATAGAACAAAGTATATTTTATGCATTAAACCAACTTTATGACAACAGGGATCTTTGTGGGCCTGAAAAATCAATAAAATATTTATAAGAAAAAATAGCTACTGAGAACATGCAGTACTGGTTATTATCCCAAGTTATAAGTGATGGCTTCAGCTATCTTCAAGTTGCAAAATACAATTTATTCCTATAAAATCTTCTTCACCACAAAGCTGAGCTCTTTCCAAAAGATAAAGGTTATTGCCCTGCAAGGAGGTAAAGCCCATCTCCACTCAGAGCTCAAACAGTTAATGTTCAGCACTTGGGACCAATTTGGCTGACATTAAAGAGCCCCTAGAGTGGTAATGGCTCTTCTCTGGTGATCTTTATCTCACTGCACTGAAGTTCCAGAATGCCAGTAGTGCTTCAAATGTGAATTTATTTTGTTATTGGGCTTAATGCACACCATTGAATATTTAGACGAATCACTTTTCCATCAAGCAAATTTGTCTTCTGAATATCAAGCACTTAAAAATAATGCTGATAAATAGGCAATGGATAAAGCCGTGTTCTGCTTGATCAGAGTTTTTATGTTTTCCACTTATCCTGAAACCAAAAAGATTTGAATAGTTATTCAAATCTATTTTGGACTGGTCCAGATATAGATAAATATGAAATACATAGACAAAATGGACAAATTGACCTTGATTTCACATGGCTCGGTTTGCATGACTGTCAGGTATGGTCACACAGTCAGGCCCTGGCTAACTTTAAGGAGCACTGGTCACTTCTAGTTTTGGAGAAGGCTGTCCCTGTATTTAGATAGTGCACAGCACAGCTGGCAAACAATACCTAGAGGCACTGGCATAGATACATATGAAGCAAGTAAGGAGTTTGATTAAATAGTCCTTCTAAAATTGCATGAAGTTTTCATAATTGGTTAAATGAGTATATCGGACCCTTGCCTGCTTTGAATTGCCTTATTTTCTTAATGGCACCTGATCTTAGACGACAATACCCAGCGTTGACTTAAGAGTTCCTCTAATTCAGACTCCTTAGTATGTAGGAGGAAACTAAACCTCCTACTCATCATGGGGCTGAACTAAACTATATGGCTTGTTCATTATTGTCAAAGCTAGATCTAAAATCCAAGTCTATAGTTTTTCCTTTCAAAACTCCTTGCTAAATTTCTTTAGCTTATTAATATGTTGACAACCACCTCTCACCTGAAGATTATAAAAGACATCACAGGAAACTGACCTTACAATAATAGAGCCAATGGTTTCAGACTCTCTTCAAGTGCATTTTGCTATAGGGATTCCATAATTTTGATCTTGGCTTGTTAACCTCATTAGCATTGATTCTCAACACCTGTGCCTGTGGTTAGTTGGGGACCTAGGGTATATGACTTCTTTGTACCAGAATCCACCACTAGTAATCATTTCCCTCATGACCTAACAGAACATGAAGAACCAGAAATACTGAATCCAGAATCAGGTATGGATGTTGAAGAGGTTATTATAAAGATTTTGTATACATAAATATTTCATAATATTTCATGCAACAGAAGTTTTGGGCAATAGGCAAAGGAATGGCAAATAAAGTTAATTACTTTCTTTTTCTCTTTTTCCTAGTGAGGTTGATGGGGCTTTGTTTACTTTTCTAATGAGATGGTGATTTACATGTTTTAGAGAACCATTTACTCTTTGCCCTTTTGCATGAATTGAGCCTTAGAAGTCTGAATCCTACTCATGCATGAGTCCAGAGCAGATGTGTGCAACTGGGCAAATCTTTTTGCCATTGCTCTTCCTTGGAATGGTAATCCACATGCCGGGATTTGAAATGAGTTTAATACACAGTTTCTTGATTAATGGAAAATGGCACAGTGTAGGAGACTGAAACAGTTCGAGCTTTGCTTGATTAATTAATAAGGGACTCTCTCTTCCCAGCTTAGACTCATTATGCTAATGAAGAGTCATCAATTAAGGCTTTCCCTTGATTATTGAATCTGTCAGGTAGCACTCAGTGAAAATGCTGTATTTCTTTGCTGGGTGGAATTGCCATTACAGGTTTTTATGAACTGCTTCTTCCATTACCTGCTATTTGCTCTAGTTTCTTACTGTATCTTTTTCTTGACCTTAAGATGGGTGGCTATGGAAAGCTTGCAATGAACTAACAAATGCACATGAGTTAAGAAAAACATGATAACAAATACCAGGTCTGGCACAAATAACACCCCCTTTTTATTACAAAATCTTTTATTACAAAGTCATAAGCATATAACTCTGTAACATAACATTACATGCAAGCACCTCATATGAAATTTTAGGTGAAATGTCCAAATTAAAACTGTAAATTAATACACCCATATTGTTACCCTAACAACCACATTCAAGCAGGCGTTACTTCTGCTGGACCCTGTATATATGCCATTCTTCATTTGGAACTCATTTATAATTATTGATATAGTAAAAAAAGAATGAATAAATGAAAAATATGTTGAACTTTTTTTTTAAGTCTTTGGTATTGTCATTAGATTAGATAAGCAGATAAGAAATAAATAATCATTAATTATTTCTCACACTACTATTCAAATTACACTTTAAGAGGAGGATTTTTTTCCCCAAGGAAATATCATGAGAACAAAAGAGTACACATTTAAATGTTTGATTCTTCTTCAGGTGAAGTTCTAATTTGTTTACAAATATTACTTGGATTTTATCTACTTGAAGTTTTCAGAGTATAAAATCCATACAGCTTCTGGGTTAGGTTTAGGAAATGGACATTTTTATATGTCTTAATGGCTTTTGCTCTCCAGCACTGTATATGAGTGTTTTGGTATGGATCGATATTTGTCCACTCATGTTGCCTAATTCACTCACTAGGGAACACTTTACTTTAAAGTTAGTAAGTACCTATTAATGAGGGATTAGTGAGCCATATATGAGTTCTGTCCAGAAAAGGTCCAGCCATTGTTAGTATAACAGTAACAGTTTGCACAGCATCGATGTAACTTGACAACCAAGGAGAGTGTACTGGAATGCACATGGGTGAACAATGTTGACTTTACTGTACAAGTCAGTAGGGGAGGTAGATGCTGTTGAGTGAGCATGTGTACTCTGTGACCTTTGCATCCAAAATGACAAAATGAGGTATAACCACGCAGTTTTTTTTGGGGGGGGCTAACCACATGGTTTTGGGGCTCCTTTTACCACGCAGCTTAGGAAGCAGGAAAGCACATTGTACCAGCCATGCAGAGCTCTCTCTTAGCAGTTTGGATGAATGCAGGAGAAACCTTGCAGGACCAGAGACAGGGGACAGACCTTGCAAGGAAGGAAAGGAGTGAAAGGACTCTTGCTGGTGGACCATGAGAAGGTGCCACATGATTTTGGATTAAGAGCTGGAGATCCTGGCAACACAGCTGATGGTGCTAGGGACTGTGGGAGACCTGTCAGCCCAACATAGTTTACTAGGAAAAACTGGGAGCTGGCAGAGCCATGGACTTCTATTTTTTTCCTGAGATATGGTACCCCTGACTGGCCTGCCAGGGCAAATGGGGGGAAGGAAGGACTATGTGTGTTTGTGGGTGTTTTAAGGGACTTTGGGATTTTAACAAAGACATTAACTCATTAATCTATGTCTGCATGACTTTCGAATAAATAGTTTCTTTCCTTTTCACCAAAAAAAAAAAAAGGAATGAGTACAGCAATGAATTTGCATCAAATTTTACATTAAGCTTGAACATTCCTCTGCAGAAACTATTTGGATGATTCAGAAGGCCTCAGCTATGGGCAACTGGTGATTGGCAGCTTCATCATGACCATGCACATGCTCATGTATCACAGGTTGTGTAGAGATTTTTGGTGAAATATCAAATCACCCAGGCGACTCAGCCCCTCTTACAGCCAACACAATTTTGGCACCCTGTGACTTCTGGCTTTTCCCAAAACTAAGATCACCTTTGAAAGGGAAGAGATTTCAGACCATTGATGAGATTCAGAAGAATACAACAGGGAAGCTGATGTCTATTGGAACTGTGTGAGGTCCCAAGGTGTCTACTTTGAAGGGGACTGAGGCATCATTGTCCTATGTGCCGTGTTTCTTGTATCTTGTATCTTCTTCAATAAATGTCTTTATTTTTCATAGTATGTGGCCCGATACCATCTGGGCAGACCTTGTATAGTGTTACTAAGTAGTAAAAGACCTGGGTAAAGTACTCTAACACTTATCCTGACCCCATTTTGGTAACTCACATCTTGGGAAGCAATAATAATGAATTTGTTTAATTCTGTCATTTCACTTCACCTAAAGTAAAAGTTTTACAATTTTGTGGTACATCTCCAACCATAAGGAAAAAAAATCTTTCAGTTTTTTATCTAGTGGTGTTCTCTGTTTAATTAATCCATCAAAGTCTGTTTCTCTAACTGTAGAATGAGGAGGTAATATTTATTCATGGCTACTTTTCTGGTGAATTTAGATATAAATAAATGGAAAAGTAACTGGGATACTCCACTACTTGCTTTTAGGGAACACTTTTATATTCTGGTGCTGGGAGTTTTAAAATTGGAGGGTGACATTTGATAGGGCTCATTGCTGAGAGTAGTGATGCTTAGTTACCTCTATCAGTTATAGTAAAGTTTATTTATTTCTCTGTTAGAGGGCACTTTTTTATCTTTTAAGAATAATGTTTCCAATTCGATGGAACTCTAAGTGTGTTGTGTCTTGTGGTCACATCTTTAACTCTTTCTCAGTGTCCCAAACCTATAAAAGCACTGAGGAAATACTGACTCATAGAGAAAACTAAATATGGTGCTGAGTAGAAGCAGTACTGGCTGCCTTAACATGGAACATCTGTATTATGTCCTCAGAACCATCTTGGTAAGAATAAATCTAAACCTAGGTGGACAAGTGGGGATATGGTAGTCATCAGAGTTCCTTCCAGACATTGTAGCAATGCTACTCTTTTAGAGGATCAGCCACAAACAGCAGGTTCTCGCATGAGGGCCTGTGCAAGGACAACCGCTCAGCCCTCAGAGCCAGTGTTGTGTTTGATGGTCATGCTTGTATTTGCAACATATGGAGAAATGGTAAGATAAACTGTAAAACAGAAAGTGATGAAAGATCAAATTATGCAGGTAAAGAAAACTTGGTTTAAGCTTTATAAATTACAATGCATGGTCATCATTTTAACTTTCTAATTATTTTATTTTCTGTTGATATCATAATCACTATAATTAGGTAAGATGAGATTGGCTGAAATATTTTTATAATCAAATTACTCTTCATAGTTTCTTTTTTATCAATTTAACTTAAATTTTATTGTAGAAAATAACCTATTTCCAATTTTTCAACAAAGTGTACATGTTCGTGCAGTCATTAAATTGGAAATTATAGGACTGTTGTATTTATAACACTGTAGTGTTGACTGAGTGAGAGAAATGAGTACCACAGGTTTAAGGATATGAGATATGATTCTGTTATTAATAACTAAAGTCATAGTGGGTGTATAATGTAATATTGTTGTGTCATGCCTGATTTGAAATACAGAATAAGTGTGTGATTAATTTTAATTATTTCTAGCAAAATAATTTCAGGGCCTGAATATATATGGAGTGTACAGATCAACAGATAAATAAGTACTTTTCAGATGGATGGTGTTGTGTGTTTAGGTAGTAACCAACAGTGAAATAAAAGGAAATTGTGCATAATCAACTTAGCAGACAGGTATTTTGAGCCAACACTTTGTCCTCTTCTGAGGTCAATAGGTCACTTATTACTCTAATAAATTTCCTTCTTGGTAAGTTTTAAGCAGAATGTGAGACACAGCTTTAAGAAGTAGCTAAATGAATACACAGATCCTGGAGTCAAACAGCTGGGTGTGAGGCTTAGCCCTCCTTCTTCATGGCCACGTGAACATGAGTAATATAGCATTTCCATGTTTCATTTTCCCCTTCCATAATAAAGCAGTGCCTGCCCCATTCAGTTGTTGTGCTGATGAAATGAATTAACAGGTATAAGGTTCCTAGAAGTGTGTTAGTACTGATTTAATGCTATAAAAACACTTGCTATTATAATATAGGGCAACATATTACATTGCAATTTTTACTAAATTTTAGGATCAGATGGAGGGGTTTGTATTCTCTCTCTAGGGATATATTTATTATTTTTTTGTTTTTGTTTTTGGACCTTGGGTAAGTAATGACACTATTGAGCTTCAATTTTCTTATCTGTAAAACAGGTATAATGATAGGACCTACCTTATGTTTTGTGAAGAGTAAATAAGGTAAGTTCTGATAAATACTTAATACTTAATAAATATAACAATTTTAATGTTAATTTAAACACACTAATATAGTGTATTGTCCTTGACCAAATTTAGATATATTAAAATCTTGTTACAGGTATAGGCTAGAAAGGGATAATGCAAAATATTCCAGATTCAGTTTTAAAAATACATAATTGAGCATCTACTTTTCTGGGCAGTGTTCTATTCCCTTGCCACAACAAAATCCTGAGTTATATCAGAAAAATAGGCATGAGAACCTGAATAGAAAGGAATTATATAGGCACAGAAAATCCTTCCTAATGTGAAAAGGCACAGTTTTCTTAAATAGGAAAGTAACATTGCCTTTTGACTGACAATCACATTTAAGTTACAAAGTTATTAGAAATTAGAGCATTATTGAAATGTTAATGTTTACTCCATTTTCTGCCCTTTTTTGCCAAATGCACATTACTGTATGGAATAAAATGTAAAACCTCACAACATAATTTTAATTTCATAATCACTGTTTTCAAAACATGTCTAAGCAGAAGGATAGTAACTAGGGAAATACATATATTCATTCAACAAAGGAAGAAGTATTTCCTCTCAATTTATAAAATGCAAATTATGAAATGACTATATCTTCATTGTTTACTGTTACTCTCTCCTTTTAACATATTTCACTTTTCCCTTGCCTATTTTTATATTTTCATATATACTTGGTTCCTCATAAGTTATACAACCACTTTGGAGAAATTCAGAAGGGAGCTAGAGGCCACTACCTGCCCACCTGCCCATTTTTTGTTGGATGCAAAACTGGGATGATATTCTGAACTTTCCCTGTAGATTGGTGTGACCACATGATCAAGCATTCTCTGAAGCAATGTGAGAGAATGTGCTGTGTATATTCTGGGTCTCTCCTATAAAAATCACCCAAGAGCACACCTTTATGCTCCCCCCCACTCCTTTCCTTCCCTAAATAGCAACTTTTAGAGTGCCCCTACTTAGCCCCAAGTTTGGTCATTGACTTGGAACATTTCTAGGTCGTTACATGAGAATAATTCTACCCTGAATTATAATATAATACCCTGAATTATAGACAATGGAGTTTAATTCCATTGTCTATACCCCCAGCTCACCCTAACTAGTGGAAAAATGATATTGAAATGGAATGTTGCTGTCAAAAATGAAAATGTGTTAATAAATTTTTGCTCTAACAACAAAAACAAGTGAAAGTCGTAGTAGATGGTGAGAAAGTATATATACAGCAAGTTGCAAAGGGAAGATTTGGGCTATATAGTGACAAAACTCCACCTGCGATTACTTGGAAGGTAGAACAAGTTGCTCTGGGGGAAAGGAGGAGAAAAAGACGGAATGCTAATAAATGTGTGACTGACTGTTACTTGCTGCACCGAACCATGCATTGTGAGAAAAAAGCTGAGCTCAGGCAAGAATTAGCTGATTTTTAAGAGAAATTGAAGAGAACAGAGAAAGCCAGTTTAAAAGCATTAGACAGTTGGAAAACCCAAAATCCTCTAAATCCTGAACAATGAGAAATAAAACTGAAAAAGGCTCTGAGGACCAAAGGCGTTCTTAAGATAGTGTAGTCAAAGGGCTTCAACTTGTGCAAAAATTGGCTTGAGAGTAGTTGTCTTCTCATTGACTCCTTCTGTTGCATAGACTTAAAAGGATCTGAGAGGGAGATGTGCAGGTGGGGGCGCATGTGGAGAGGGGGAAGAACAAAGAAATAATGCCAACTTAATAGAGCTGACAAAAACTACAACTAGCAGACAAAAACTATGGCTAGGAAAAAACTCAGCAGCATTTACTGGAACATGGAAATAACTGCAACATGAAACTTAACAGAAGCACATATATTTTAAATTTTGTATTGTTTTAGAAACCACAAGCATACAAAATCATTAGCAATTAGGAAATTTCAATGATATAAATATAGGGATTTTAGAATTATTCTTGCAGCTTTTCTGTAAGTCTGATATTGTATTAAAAGAAAAAGTTAAAAAGAAGTCCTCATCTCTCAACCAATGAGAGAGAGAGAGGGACAGAAAGACAGAGAAAGAGAGTGAATGAGAGAGAGATGTCTGAAATAGTGAAATTTTCAAGAAGGGTATTTTCCATCCATGCACTTCAGATGTGGTCATTGAAGACAATTAAAAAGGAATGAAATCTTGCCATTTGTGCCTGTCCTGCAGGATTTTATTGTTGTGAGCTAGGCACTGTGATGTGTTTCTCATTTTCTTTTTTCCTAAATATGAGTTTTCACACAACCATTCTGCCCTTGCCTTAATGTTGAGCATGGGGGAACTGCATCCATAACTTCTCTTTCAATCATAAGTCATTAGTATACAAGGAACCAACTGAGCAGACTTTTGTAACTGGAAGGGTCGTTAGGTTGCCTCACTTGGGAAGGGGTATGTTCTCTATGGGAAAAATTATATGCTGTACATGGATAGAGGGACCAACTTGGGTGGTGGCTATTTGCAATCTTCTAAATAAACGTATTCTTTTTCTGGGTTATATTTTCCAACTTCTGTTTCAGAAAGATATGTGCAAGTGACTATATTCTCTTCTATGTAATATGAACCTCACTCCTGTCCAATCTCTTAAATGTATTCCTCCATGCTTATTTCTGATTCTGACTGGGAATACAATCCCCATGGCAACCTTGAAAACTGCATACGGGAGTTAGAGAAGTTGCCTTCAGTTTTGATTCTCTATTGATTTGGGGGAGTAGATATTCCCTATACCCTGTAAATTTGGGAAGTCCATGAACTACGACTTTTTGTTCTGATTTATTACTGACTTGGGTCCAGTAGTTTTCTTAATCTACCCTACACTAAAGACACAAAGGATTTATAAAATCTAATTGGAACTGTAAAGATTTAAAAATATATTAATCTAATACAAACAGGTTCAGGAGTTAATATAAAACTCAAGTTACCTCCAAAATGTTGCAGTATTTATATAGTGAATGCCTTTAAAAATGATAAATTGTCTATATTTTCTACTATTCTACTGATAACACTTAAAACAGATCTTAAGTTTGTCTTTGTCTTAATTTTAAAAAAAGCTGAAATGTATCCCCAAATTAATTTGTGAATGTATAAGCAGAAAACACTATTGGCACTTGTCACTTTGCTATTGTGTTCTAGTATATTGAAGTGTTAGGAAGAGTTCTCATGCAGGTTATCATGTCACCTGCAAGTAAATTTTTTTCCCTATTGAGTCTTCATGTCTTTGGAAGCACAATTTTGTTACTGTGACTCACAACATATATCATCACAATTTTTTTGTAAATAAAAAATATAATATAGAGTTTACCATTTATATTTATTTTAGCTAGAAACACTTTTTACTTATAATCATTATAAAAAATCAATAATCTGGAAAGTATGGCCAGACATTAGATATTATTCTAATGAAAAAATAAAATATCTAAATTAGTAGTTTTATGTCAGCAGAATTTCCTTTTGTTTTTTTAATTGTTATGCTATTACAATTGTCCCAATTTTTCTACCTTGCCCTCTTCTGCCCATCCCACCCCACACTCCCACAGTCAATTCCCACTCTGTTGTTCACATCCATGGGTCATTCATACATGTTCGTTGACTAGTCCCTTCCCCTTCTTTCCACCATTATTCTCTCCCCCTTCCTCTCTGGCTTCTGTCAGTCTGTTCCATGTTTCCATGCCTTTGGCTATACTTTGCTCATTTGCTTATTTTTGTTCATTAGGTTCCTCTTACAGGTGAGATCATATTATATTTGTCTTCCACCAACTGGCTTATTTCACTTAACATAATAGTCTCCAGTTCCATCCATGATGTCACAAAAGGTAGAAATTCCTTCTTTCTTTCTGCTGTGTAGTAGTCCATTGTGTAAATGTACCACAGTTTTGTAATCCATTCATTTATTGACACTAATTCAAAAGAACTCATGCAACTCTGTGTTCATAGCAGTGTCATTTATAGTAGCCAAATGCTGGAAACGGCCTAAGTGACCATCAGAATTGACTTTTGTAATTTCAATTTCTGATATGCAAAAATTGTCTTTGTTTTCATAGAAACTCTCTTTACATTTCTCACTGTATTTGTAGGTGATCTAAATTTGATTCACAGGTGTCTATTTTTAACTCATTTTATTTGTCTTCATACATCCAGGAAACTGAAAATTAAAATAGGAAACAATGTTATGATAAAAAACAAACAAACAACAGGGCTCCTTGTGCTGAGGTAAGTGCAGGCAATAATTCTGCATTGCAGTTATAACAAAATCAATATTTATAGAACTAGAGAACAAATGCATCTTGCTGGAGATTTAATCAACTAGCAATCTCAGGGAGTGGCCCTCCATGAAATAGTGTCATTTTTATGAAGAACTTATTAACTTACATTTTATTTTTGAGTCAGTACATGTGAGAGCAATGTCATTATTTCATAGTTACATTCTGCTAATTTCTATATAGATCATGTTCTGAAGCGACATCCAAGAATGAGAGGACAAAATGGAGGAGTCAAATTTCTCCAAAATAAAATACTTATTAAATTTCAGAATTAAAGCTGTTACTCTTTTAAACAATTAAAATGTGATCAATTATGTAATAAAATGGATGTCCTAGAGTTTTACATATTCCTACTTCAAAGTAATAAAATTAATAATGCATATTCCTCCCAAGAGTGTAAAATGAAGAAAGTGAAATTTACCCATAATTCTACCAA
Organism: Phyllostomus discolor; assembly: GCF_004126475.2. Taxonomy (NCBI): domain Eukaryota; kingdom Metazoa; phylum Chordata; class Mammalia; order Chiroptera; family Phyllostomidae; genus Phyllostomus; species Phyllostomus discolor. The sequence goes on along the minus strand of NC_040903.2, from coordinate 140,242,153 downwards.
GAAATAATCACTTTTCTGTCTATCATCATCACCATCATCATCATCATCATCTATCTTCTATCTCATCTGTCCTTTTACATTTTCTAAGTGTGTGTGTATACATGTGACACAGGTATTTCTTTGTTTTTCTTTATTTTTACCAAATTGGATTATACTATTTGTGCAATTTTATTTTGTCCTTTATGCACTTCTCATAATTGTGAGCATTGTTCATATCATTAAATAGTTTTATAAAATAGAATTTTAGACAGCTTTATGAAATCCTTTATATAGATATATAATATGTATTGATTGGTTTACCTGGAGGCAAACATTTACTGTTTCCAGTTTTGTCTCTTGCTAATATCTTTTCTATAAACATCCTTTTCACACTTCTGTGCTTAGTATTTACTGCTTTATTTTCGTAGACCCTTAGGTATGAAATTCCTTCTTTACAAAGGAATATCTTCTTTTAGCACTCTTGCTATTAACTGCCAAAGTGCTTTTAGTCTAGAGGTCCTAATGTCATTTTAACCTGCAATGCTTAAGATGACCTGTTCACAGTACCTAGGCAAAATTATGTATTATTCTCATTGTTAAAGTATTTAAGAATTGATTAAACTGTATCTTATTGTTATTTCATTGAAATTTTAACCTAGAGATTATACTCAATATATATTAATGTTTATGTCATTTTTATTTCCTCTTTATAATTTATGTTAATGGTATAAACCAGAATGATATTAGAAATAGACGTTTTTCTAATAGAACATTTTCCTCTTTGTTAACTTTTTATAGTTCTATCATTAATAATCTGATGAAAATCACTTTGACTCTTGGTTAGTTTTTTGCTACTCCCACTTCTTGGAACAAATAGTTCTTTAAGTTTATTATCCATTGTGAAGCAGGGCTTCCTTATTCTTTATTCTAAGACAACTTTGCCCAATTTCAGTGTTTTCCCTGTTATCCCCTGTATCAGGATGAGACAAATAAATACATTGGTAATTTATCTATTGTATTAATTTCTACGTAGATTTTGATCCTATTTCTTCCATATCATCATCTTTCAAATTGAAAGATTATCACCATGTGAATGTATTCTATGATTGTATATAAAGTTCTAAAAGCATATTGTCTTAAATCAATTCACAATACATTTTGGTTTATTTTTATACTCATTAAAATGCTAAAGAATTTATTAAATATTTTGGTTGTGCCAGCAAAGGGTTAACAGCCTGGGAGTGGAAAAAGGATGGCAAGCCACAATAAATAGCAATAACAATAAAATTTACTGTTATTATCTTTCTCTTTCTAGGTTGTAGATAATTACACATAATATGGATTTTGTACTTTTATAATCTTTTCTATAAACTTGCCTACTCTAGATTTTTACTTCCACCTTTCTGTTTTTTTGCACTTAGCTGTGAAATCTTATAATTTATTTCATCAGCATCTTCACTTATCAGAAAAGTTTTATGTTATACAGTAACTTTAAAATTTCAAATCTTAGAGGATTTATGGGTTGAAAAGTTTCTGATAAACTTTCATATGCAATCACACAAGTAAAAACAATAGAAAAATGATAAATAGCTCTGCCAAAGTTTGAATTTCTTAATTTTCCATAATCATTTTCTTAATCATTCCATAAATCTGAGCTTTTACAATACATTTGAGGACTTCACAAGAATTTTTGTAATAAATTTTAAAAGTTTAAATAGATTATATTGAACCCTTTCCCTATGGTCATTTCTTCTCTCTAGTAACAAAGATAAATTAATACAATACAGTTTATTCAGATAGTGCCAAGGACTAGATGCGTTGCTTTTTGTAAGATGCCACAAATAATACTTCTACAACTCATCTGCACCTGTTTTTTTTTTCTCTTTCTGAGCACATCATCATTCCCTTGGAGTTAGGCACCAAGTGATTTGTTATATTCAAGATGGTTTGGGGTTCATGTTTTGTTTTCATCTTGCAGTTACTTCTGACCTTTGAATTATTAGTAAATTTTGATACTGGGTAAGATCTCTGATATTTAGAATCTTATCAAACTATCCTTTCCAGTGTGTTACCTCAAGTGAAAACAAATAGTTGAATTCCATGGTCTAAGAATATAGATATGTTTAGCTTTATTGGAAAATACCTGTTTTTCAATCCACCAGACAGTCCACAAGAGTTCCACTTGCTCCACATTCTCAACAACATCTGGTTTGGTCAGTTAAAAAATTAGCCAGTTTAGTGGGTTTATAGTAGTATGGCATTTTGGTTATAATTTATATTTTTATAAGTTTATTTGTGATTTGGATACTTTCTATTGTTGACACTGTATATGAAAACAAAACATGAAAGAAATATGGACCCTTGATCCTGACAATAAGTATAAATTAACCAATACTGTAATATTCCTGACATCTGGATTTCTTGTTTCTTGAAATAATATATTTCTTATTGTTTAAGCCACTTTAATTAGAATTCTGTAATTTGCAACTGACATCATTCTAATTGGTATAGCAACTGTTAAAGTGTCATTTTAGTATTATATTTATCTCCAGTGTCTAACCTAGTATCTAACATCAAAAGATTATATTTAAGTTAACCAATGAAATAAACATTTTCACCTAAGCAATGACCCTATTTTATTAATGGATATATGGAAAAAGCATTTTTATTTCTTTTGTTCCCAGAAGCATTCAATAATCCATAGGGAAATAGGTGGCCTATTCTATTTAATGTCTCTAAGATTAAATACTTTCTATTATAAAGATGATTGAAAAATCAATGTAAATGATTCATAATATATATAATGATATTTTAGAATTATATTAATGAAGATGACATATTAGGATTTTATCTAAGGATTTGCATAGCATTAGGTTACATTCTTGGTGATAGTGAAGATTGATTTTCTAGGTTATCAAAAACAAATAATATAATAAAAATCACATTTCTAAATGAATTTACTTTGTGGTAAAAAATAAAATAGTATGCTACTTTAAAATTATCTTGGGTGGCTTTATATTAATTTTCTGGTAGGTGGCCAAACTAAAATCTTAGAGAAAACATGATTATAAAGAATAAGGGAAGAAGAGCTTTATAAGACTCTGTACTTGCAACTGTCTTTGCCCTTGCTGACTGTACTGTGATTGTCAAAGCAATTAGATGAATATTTACCTTACAACTGAATATTATCATTAGGTCTACTGTTTACATAAAATGCTGAGCAAAGCAGGAAAACAAAACTCAAGCAAGAACTCAAGATTTCCCTTGAAGAAGCCTTCTCACAAAAATATTAGAAGAATGGGTCTATCCAGAGTTAAATGACAGAGGATGCCCAAGGCATAAGGCAAAGTTTTTCTGTATTGTATGATTCAGTTCTATGTTTACTCAGAAGTGTTAAAGCAACAAAGACAAAAACATGTTTTCGTACTAGAATTACTAAGGACATGTTATGTGCCACCCTCCTGTCAAATTTGGCATTGTCTCTTATCCTGGATAAGGAAGTTCATTTCTGGGATGCATTTCATTTATTCCATACTGGATGTAATATTTATCTTCTCAAAAACACTTGGGAAGAAATAATTTGTACGATGATTAGGAGAAAACAGGAGTATCAGGAGAATAATTTTTCCAAAAGATTTTGTATAGGGTGTAAGTGTGACTCTGTCATAAAGTTTAAAATGAATGCTTCTTAAAACTTAGAGAATCATTTATGAGAGAAAAAACAATAACAAAATTGGCCACCTCTTCCATAAGAAGATTGGGATCTAAACCTTAGTAATGCAAGACATTAATGGATCTTTAAACAAATTAATTATTTTTAAAGCTTAGGGAACCATCTTGTAACACTTTGGAAAAGAGGGATATTATATCTTGTGCATTTTATTTTATTTAAAAATAAAAATTTTTTGCAACCTGCTAATGTTTCTATCTCTCTAGTTAAGACAGTAAATAGCAAACAAGGATATTAACTGAATTATCATAAAATGCATAAGATAAATTTTACTTATTTTTTGTTTTAAGAGTTAAGAGTTTGTAACAAACACTTTGTATGACCTTGTATGATTTCTGATTGTTAAGTCTATATAAAATGAGTTGAAACTGAGTTATCAAACTGGCGTCGTTTGTATTTTCTACATATTATCATTGCCATTTATCAGCTCCAACATGAGATGGGCAACTTCCATTATTAAATCATTGAAATCATTATATTTAATATAATAATTAAAATTATTCATATCTAAACTTCTCACTCAATAAACAAATACCATATAAAATAGAAAACTCAATATATATCTCACATGTTTATGTATATAATCACCCTTAACCATTTCTTCATTTTCATTTGGAATAAAGATGGATGGAAATTGAAAATAATTGAATTAATCAAGTTCCTTCTCATTTTATCTCATATGACAATCCGAAATTCAAATTTAAAACTGCAAAGGTATATCACTACATATAACATAGATAATAATGGTAACAAGGGATGGCTTAATACTAATAAATTTGACAACTAGATGTAATGCATTTATTTTTTAAAAAATACAACCTACAAAAACTGACACAAAATGAAATAGAAAATCATAATAGTTCTATGTCTATAATAAAAAACTAAATTAATTATCAAAAAGCTTTTCACAAAGAACTGTAGACCTAAATGCTTTTGCTGATAAATTATACCAGACATTTAAGGATTAAATAATATTAACTTCACACCATATTTTTCAGAAAATAGAGAAGATGGGAACACTTTCCAGTTCCTTTTATGAGGCTAGTGAAGCTTTAATATTAAAACTTGAGAAAGTTGTTTTAAATTTAAGTTTCTTAAATTTAACTTGATAACAAGTTAAAAAAACTTGTACAAAGACATAGGGGGCAGCCACCAAAACCACTTCCTTTTGTTACATAAATACTAATATAAATTTTTACTGAACGTATGCTTCCATGTCTTATGACGTGATTAAAATTATTTTTAAATCTTCTATGCTATTAGAATGCTTCTGTGCTAAATCTTGATATGCCATTATTCAATATGTAAAAAATTGGTAAAGAAGAAAAATAAAATTTTGATTACCTTATATAAAAGTGCAAACTCTATTCTTAGTTTTTCTGCTGGGTTAAGTGAGTACTGAACATTTGCAACTCTCTAATCTTAAGGAAAAAGACAAGAGATATATAAACTAATCACTATATAATGTCATTATTTTATGTTTTTCAATGTGTATTCAGGCACCACTTACCTGAATGGTAAATTGCTGGCACCTTGACCATGTAGAGAATTACTTCTGGCAGGACAGGACCACCTGGTGTGGTTAAGGAGAGCAAAGAAAAGCTGTGTAGAATGCCATGTCTATAGTGTGTTCATTGATATTGTAATAGAAGAAAAGTTTACTTCATATTATTTAGTAAGTACATCGAGGATCTACTGTATAGAAATGATTGGTTGAAAGCAATGAAAATGGTATGTTTACTAAAGCTTCTAAATCTTGTGTATGCTATTGTGCATTGTGAGTCACCAAGAAGGGGTTAAAATATTCTACTAAGGGCAATCAATATATGATTGCGCAGTTTTTCAATGCACAAAATTCAATATAATTTAATATGCTTTTACTAACTTTCTATGTGTTATTTGAGGTTTTAATGCAAGGAATAGATTCTCTATTACTTGAATACTGTTTTGAGTCCTACCTTAAAATTAATTGTATCTTTTTTAAATTTTGGAAAAAGGTAAATCATAAAATTAGCTGATATGACATATTTATCTTTTAAAAATCAATTTTATTGGGCTCTGGCTGGTGTGGCTCAGTGGATTGAGTGCCAGCTTTTGAACCCAAGGGTTGCCAGTTCAATTCCCAGTCAGGACACATGCCTGGTGACAGCCAAGTCCCAGTAGGGGGACATGTGAGAGCCAGCCACACATTGATGATTCTCTGCCACTTTTTCTCCCTCCTTTCCCATGTCTTTGAAAATAAATAAATGAAGTCCTTAAAAATAAAAATCAATATTATGGGTATAGTTTGCATAGAATAAAATGCATCCATTTTAATTGTACTGTTCAATCAATGTTGATACACCTGCTTAATCATCACCTCAGTCAAAACTGATAAATTTCACCACCTGAGAAAACTTCATGTTGTTCCAAAACTGTCTCTCTGATTCCCTTTTCCCACTTTTTTTCCCTAGAAAACCATTCATCTGATTCCTATTACTATAGATTAGTTTCATCTATTCTAAATATCACTTACATAAAATGATGATATTATGGTTTGTCTGGCTATTTTTGCTTAGCATGTTTTGAAGATTCCTTTATTTTTTTGAAGACACTAAATGTATGTTCCTTTTAATTGTTGACTGATATAAATATATCAAAATTTGATTTTTCATGCCTCTCTTCTGTTTCATATAGTTTTTTTATTTTTCTCTCAGCTTCCTCACCTCTCCTTGCTATCTTCAAATAATCATATTTAAAACTTGATTTCTAAACTTTCAGAAATTTCAAAAATTTTAATCCAATTTCTCATGCAAAATATTGAATTTCTTTTTGACTCCTCTTGCTCTTTTATTCTTTTGATAAATTTCTAGCTGTAGACTAAACCCCTTAATCTGTCCTAAATAAGGGTTCTAGTTGTCCATATCCACTGTTGCAACTCTAATTTTAACTACTAGCATTTGTCTAAATTTTTGTAATTTTTGCATACCCATCTCCTCAAATACAGTGTTTTGGTCTCTAATCAATTATTTCACCATTTACCAGTGTATGTTTTTAACCATAAAAGCCTTCCCTAATTACAATCTTTTAATTATACAAGAAAGTGAATATCATGAATAAAATATATATGACTCTTATTTACCTCAGTAGCATAGGGGACTCATCCTTCTTCACCAACTTTAGTGCCATTACTTTCCTCAGTTCTTCTTGCGTCATGGCCTTTGGACAAGTTCTCTACTCTATAAATAAGTATAATTCGTATTCATATTTTTAATTTCTACTAAAATTATTTTATCAGGGAGAGCCTTCTTGAGTTAATAGATTATATGAACCTCTCTTATTAAAGGTCACATGTCATCCTGCATCTTCCTGTTTTTCCAGCCTCCCTGTACCATCAATCAATCAATGCATTTGCTTAATGTCAATATCATTATATACTTTCATCTCTAAGGGAAGATGCCAGGTTTATTTTATTCATGTCTGTAATTATAGCACTTAATAAAGTACAGAAGTATTTTAAATACTTAAAAACTGTTTGTTAAATGAACTATGATGGAAATAAGTATTTTTCAATTGGATATGTCAATGATCTGGACTAAGAGATCATGGTAAGAAAGAGAAGGCAAGGCCTGGGAAAATGTGGAGAAAAATAAAGAGAATAGAATCTGTGGAGGTGGAGAAATAAATTTTCTTCTGCCTTTAAAAAAATTCGCACTCATTTGTTACTACAATCAGAGGAGGAGATGCCCCAAAGCAACTATATAAGAGTACCCAGAAAATCCTTGCCCTAATAAAAATTAAGTAATAATTTTATATGATATTTAAGGAATAATGATGAGAGTTTGTAATTAGAAAGTTGTAAAATAATAATTTATGTCCTAAATAATAGATATTTTCTTATTTCTAGTATAATTTCTATTTATTTTTATTATTGTTCAAGAACAGTTGTCTCCATTTCCCCCTGCCACTTTCCCCCACTCCATCCACCCCCACCTCCCACCCTCAATCCTTCCCCCCTTTGGCTTTGTCCATAGGTCCTTTATACGTGTTCCTTGACAGCCGCTCCCTTCTTCCCCCCATTATTCCTCTCCTTTCTCCCCTCTGGTTACTTTTATTTTTAATAGTAAAAACTAGAGGGGCACAGCACATGTGCTATTTCTTACATTTTTAAAAATGTTTATTGATTTTAGAGAGAGAGCAAGGGAAAGAGAGAGAGAGAAAGAAACATTAATGTGAGAGAGAAATACTGATTGATTAACTCCAATATGTGCTCTGACTGGAGATCAAACCTGCAACCTAAGTACGTGCCTCATGCAGAATCAAACCCCAAAGCTTTTGGTGTATGGGACGATGCTCCAACCAACTGCCACACTGTACAGGAGGCATGTGCTGTTTTTGTACTATATTTCTGATAAACATTGTCACCTTAAGAAGCATCTAAGTTTTTACATAAGTCATCTAGGACACTTATTTAAACATCTCCCAGGATTATTTTTCCTAATTTGTTTAAGGTAACATTTATTTCATAGCATTAATATGAGGATTAAATGAGGCAATATATCATCATCATTAAGCCCACACCATTGGGACTTTCACATACGTGCTTGGAAATGCTAAGCTGTTAATACTGCCACCACATTTTATATATGTTCTTATTATATCACAATCACTGCATTTATCACTGGAAGAACATTTGGCTAAGAGAAAAGATATTCTTCCCTTTCAATAATAGAAGAAAAGAATCTTTGGGCAAATACATTAACTTCAAATTCAATGCTATTATCTTTAAAAAGGGTTAATAGTATTTGCCTCATCAACAGAAAAAGTCCTTTGACACCCAGATAAGTACATGAATGTGAAGTGAATGTGAACATGGAAAGTTACTATTGTCAAGGTTAGACCATAACTTGGAAGCACTTATTTGAAGGAAAGTTCTAATGAGGACAAGTTTCTACATTTAATTCTTTTATGCAAAATTTTGTTCCATAACCTGCTCTATTATGTGGAGAAAATAATAGCCAATTTACACATGGACATGGTGGAAATAAATGAGATTATAGGAGATATTTAAACATTATTGCTTACAGGAACAAAGACTGCTGAAAGAACAAGAGAATTGGGTTTCATTTCATCTGTCGTCCAAGTTATATGCATACAGAAGGGAATGGTGGGTCTATTTCACCACTGTTATAGAGCAGTTAATGCAGGCACAATGGAGATTGACTGTTTAGTTCTGGGGATAAGGGAGTGACACATCACTTTACAAGGCACAGCTAAAACCACAGTGCCAGAAGAGACAAGAGGTGTTAACTGTTATGCACCCAGGTGATCTGAATGTTAGCCAGATAATCAACTACTTCATCTATGTAAATTAATTTTCAATCCAGATTTCTAATAGGCATGTGGTGTCTTAGAGTTCAAGCCTGAAATTTAACAGTTATTGTCAACTTACTGACTCTAAATGGGAAGGGTCCAATCATTTTTAAAGCAGTACTGCCACCCGTTGTCATGATAAGAGCCAATGGCCATTGTAGTTATGCATATGTAGTTATGGATTTTTTAGGAAAATCCAGTGGAACCTTGGTTCTTGAACCTAATTCATTCCAGAAACCTGTTGAGAATTGTTTTTTTTTTTTTCAAAAACCGAATCTCCTTGGTTTGTCACCTGAGACATGCTTGACTGATGATACAGGTATGAACATGAAAGGATTGTTGGGTACAGTAGCGAGACCCAAAGTTTTGTTAGACAACCAAGACATTTCTCCCGTGAACAACATGGTTGAGAACCAAATTGTTCGAGAACCAAAACATTTGAAAACCGAGGTTTGACTGTACCTGCCTCCTGTGAGGGAAGAAACCCATTCTGTAGATGTTGTGGGTCAAGGCCAAAGCTACAGATACTTTTTGAGGATATATTTGAGGCTGCATATGTCATGATCATTTTAATTCCTATCCCAGAAACCTTCTGAGAATAAGGGTATCAATATTCACACTGTTATTTATAAAGCATTTAGAATGTACCAGGGGTGGGCTGTAAATATTTCATGAATTTTATGATTTATAAAATGGATGAGTCATTATAAAATTTATACAGAATTATAAGCTGAGGCTTAGTTGAGTTTAATAATTTACCCAAAATTAACAGTGAAAAACTGGTGTGGCCAAAGTATGAGCTCAAGCAACCTCACATCAAGATCCTTTTCCCTTGTGTGTGGCTGGCAAGGAAGGATGTAAAAGGCCATGACAGGAAATTTACCTTAAGAAAGGACAAAGTGGACTGGGATCAATATTAGGATTTAGCTGTGTCCTTAGATGTGTCCTAATCTAGACACATCTTAAATGATAATTTAAATAAGTTATGAAACACTGACATAATAGGATAGCATACCTACTCTGTGTATAATGATATGGATCAATACGTAAACTGTGTTTTTCCAAAAAAAATGCAAGATGTAGTTTCTGTTAAAATTTCTAATTTAACAGAATATTTCTAAAGTGCAGAATATTTCTGTGTGTTTCATACATGAAACTGAGGTGATTACCTGTGTGGAATGACACTGAATATACAATAGTGATGGGGTAAAAATGCTGGCTTTTCTCAGATTATTTTTTATAACAAAATTGTTTAATTTAAAATTGAGAGAGCACTTTAAAACCTTATCTCAGAGTGGTCTGCATTTTTTAAAAAACTTTGTGTTTTATGTCTGAGAGGAGATTAGTCATACAGGTAGAAACAGTATTGATTTATGCATACTGCTATCCCCTCAGTATTCTAGATAATCTCCCGGTTTATTTTATCTTTGTCAGCAGAAAGTGTGATTAGCATTTGGTCAAAGTATTATTTTTCATCTAGAAATAGAAAATGTGAATTCTTTAAAAAGGGAAAGGACAGAGCATTTACCTATTTTGCTTAATTTACACTTTCAAAGTGGTGAAGAGGCCAGATTGATAACGCTGAACTGTTACATCAAAATAATTAAGCTTTAATCTCCTATTCAAAGATTTTAGCTAAGGGTTAACAAAGAATCGAGAAAACTTTGTCTTTTTAGTCAATCTTAGATGATTAGTGACTTTGTTTGTGGAAAGATCCTTTTCCAAGTATAGCAATGCAGCACTAGAGTAAAATACGGGGAAAAGATTAAGGAGTTTAATTTACTTGCCATGCCATAACTATGTTTATTAAAACACTAAGAATTACAGTCCAACTTTATCCTTTGTTAATATTACTTTTGCCTCAATGGGGGTTATATTGGGAAAACAATATTCTAGACATAAAGGCCACTACGAAGCTGTATTTTTATACACATATTTTTAATACTTTCTTGTAAAATAACCTCCTGGGTACTTAAAATGAAAGCTATTTCTTTGTTGGAATTTAAATCCTCCACCCCCCTCAATAAGCTTTCTATCTATGGTTTATTATTGCAATGTTGTTAAAATGAAGACAAGTTCAGAATACTGATATCTTAATCAGCATGCCTTAATACCATGAGAAATAGGATAAGGGGGACAAGCATTATTTCTCAACAAACGTTCTGTCTGTATAATGCCACACTTGGGATCTTCTTTTGGTTTTATCATGAAATTAATTAAATTGAGGAAATATATGCAGAAACTATATTAAATGTAGAGAATTTGTGTCAAGTAAAAAGAAAAAAATATCTTTCCTCTAAATAGAATTGAAAGTTTTATAAAGAGGGCAATGGTTTTAGCTTACTAGTTCTTACAACGTTGCCTGTTTTAATAGGCAGAGCTGTCTTTTCAGAATCAATAGGTAATGCTTGGTTTACAAGCATGAAAGTCAACAGAAAGTTGGTTTTGATAGGGTTGAAATATGCAAAATAAATACCAAGGAAATAGGCAGTTTTCTAAGCATTTGTCATGACAGTGGTGTATTATTCAATAATACCTTATGATGGAAATAATTTTTGCTCTGAGAAAAATGATGTTATATTTAGAAAGGAGAAGAATGTATTTATCAGGGTCAGAATATTATTTGGTAGGTTTTCTTGAGAGATTACAGAGAAAATGTACTGAAAAAGTTGGACAAAGGCATATGCTGTTATTCCAAAGAGCAGCTTGTCTTACCAGCCTGCTCTTGATATCTATGTCCTGTGTGGTAGGATCCATCATGTGTCAGCCATATTGAGAATTTTATACCATGTAGAAATTGTATGAGTTACACATCTTTTAATAAATCAACTACTATTTCTTAGAACTTTTAGAGTTTTCCAAGTAGCCATGTGGACTACTTTACATGACACAAAGAAGCATGTAGCATAAACTGACAAAAATAAGACTAAGGTATGGAGCATTACTTAAATGCTTAAGGGATATTGCTTAAACTGTCTATTTTCCTTATTTACTAGATTCATAAATAATTATTTGCAGTCAAAAGATCCAAAAATTAACTTCAGACAAAAAATGACTGATCTTTGTTATGAATACACCAGAAGCATTCTGTAAATATTACTCAACTCACATCATTAAATAAGACCAATTTAGTATATACCATCTGTCATCTTAGTTCAATATAATTCTTAAAATACATTTATAAGCCCTGGCTGGCATAGCTCAGTGGATTGAGCGCAGGCTGGGAACCAAAGTGTCCCAGGTTCGATTCCCAGCCAGGGTACATTCCTGGGTTGCAGGCCATAACCCCCAGCAACCACACACTGATGTTTCTCTCCCTCTCTCTCTCTCTCTCTCTCTCCCCCTCCCCTCTCTAAAAAATAAATAAATAAAATCTTAAAAAAAAATACATTTATAAAATGTAACATTACATAACTCATTTTTATTAAACAATGTATATACACTTAAAAAAACTCAGTCATAACTGATGGAATAAGAATAGAACTCTCCCCATTAACAGTTTTCAGGGATCACCATTTTCCATTTATAATTTCCGATTATGTCAATATCTCTAAATAATGTAGTTGCATTACTGTTTCTCTTTCTAAATAAAATAAAACACCAATTGACTCATTATTATATTATTTCCTCAGTGGTTTTCCTGATCTCCAATTCTATCATTGATAACATTTAATAATTTAAGTAATATATTTAAAAATTTCATTGTCAATGTCTATTGGGTTGGCTGAAAAGTTCATTTAGTTTTTCTGTAAGATGGTTATAGTAGCATCTAGTTGTCTCTAACTTTATTCAAAACAACTTTGTTAGATTCAATTGTGACAGCTGTTGTATAAACATGAATTTAAAAAAATTTATCAAAATTGGTGAATTTTTGCAAAGCCATTTTATTATGAAGATGAAAGAAAAACACACAACATTTTCAAGATACAATGCTTCATTATTTCAAGAAAGGTAAAAACACAATTGAAACAAAAAAAATTGTTCAGTATAAATGGAGAAGGTGCTGTGACTACTTGAATGTGTCAAAAGTGATTTGCAAACTTTCATGCTGGAGATTTCTCACTGGCCGATGCTCCACGGTCGGGTAGACCAGTTGAAGTTGATAGTGATCAAATTGAGACATCCTGAGAACAATCAATGTTCTTTCATTGATATTGTAGTATACACATTTTTTGGTTACTTTAATATTTGGCTGAGGTACATCTTCAATATTTCTCATATTATACCTGGTTGATACTGGTTTCTTATGCTCCCCAAACTGCTTCTCTTTTCAGTTGGGAGGACTGACTCTCAGCATTTCCTTTAATGACATATGGGTAGGGAGCAAATAGAAAAGCTAGCTTTCATTCTAGGTTCAAAACAATAAATAAAAAATTGAATCAAAATTCTGGCATGTTAATACCTGCACTAGAACGCTTAGTGTACCGTGATCAACTAACTGTTCAATTTATGTAGAGGAAAGCTCTTCAGTTTGGAGCTGAGAGTAACCCATATCTGTCAGTGCAGGGCTTCCGCTGGGCCGGCAGTGAGGGGTGCCTGGTCTTGCAATGACACAGCAAGGCTTTGAGTTATTAAAATAACTATGTCCTATCCTGACTCTCTGACAATGTAACCACTTGTCTCTAGGTGTGTACCTAGTTGGAATCTCTCGTCTTCCACAGAAGAGCATTGCTCCATGTCCATTGTTGTCTTCACTTGCTCCTTTTGGTGGACTGTGGCTATCTTACTTTGTTCACTTGTTGAGGTCATATCTCTTGGTTTTACTATCCACAGTGCTTGAATGTGTTTTGTTTTGTTTTAAAAATATGTACCAGTTATTTCAGTGGGCTGTTGGTAAGGAGGAAAAAACATGTGCTAAGTTCACCATTTTAACAAGAAATAATATATAGAGTTCTGAACTGGACTTGTAATCACTCTTTAATGAGGAATTACTGAAATCTTGGGCAGGTTTGACAAACAAATAATCTCTGGTAGGCGAACTTTCCTCTATTTTTATGTTATACCAATTTTTTCTCTCTTATATTTTTAACTTTCCCAACTGTCAGAATTACTATGTTGACTATGTTCATTTCTTCTACCAGAATTCCTATTACTAATTGCATAAACATTTAATGTTTTCTCTAGTTATTTTTTCTTAATGTTCTCATTTCAGATAACAGATTTGCTTGTTAATTATCCCAAAATATTCCCACTCATATGGAATGGAGCAGTGACGTTAGTCAAACTACTTAAGGCAGAAAGATAAACTGGGGAGCTTGCATTATGAGTCATTATTGCATATGTTTTTTCTTTAAATCATTTTAATGTTTTAAAAGAGTTAATTTTTCCGACAAATTTTTTGTCTTACCAATAAGATAATAGTTTCAGGACAGGGAGAACCCTCTTCATTCCACAGATTCCTATATTTTCAGAACTGGAAGAACAAGGCTGTAGCCTTACCTTTCCACACAGGCTAAAGATAAATTTGAGATGTTAACTGATGAGTTTAATGTCAGTAAGTTCAGTAAGTGGAAGAACTATAACTAGGCCCCAGTTTTCTCATTCTCATACCCATTGCTTTTCTAATATTTCTATTTTCTTTGTCTTCCTTTAGCATACTACAACCAAAATAAGCAAACACAAAATCCATACACTTTCAGCCTCTCCTGGCCCTTGCTGTGTTCTATGTTGATGTACAATGCCTGACCTACTAACTGTCTGAGAGAAGGTGGCTAATTTCAGGCCCAAGTCACAGGCCGTGAGGCCAGTAGTATGAAAATGCTAATTTATGTTTCCATAAAATAACCCTGCTAGCGGGTTTCTGAATGGCATTAGAACCTGTGTCATGTTTACATGTTTTAGATTTTATGAATATGTTATTTGCAAATGTTTGAGCAATAAAATTACTAAATACCTCCTGTCAGGATGCTGAAAACTTTATGTATATGTAATAATTACATCAGTAAAGAATATCAAAAGCAAAACCCACTAAAATAAACATAGGGAAAAAGTTTAGAATAGTGTAACATAAATGTACGGTGGATTAATTGTAAATTTAAAAAAAGACTAAAAATATAATTAAATTTGAAGATAAACACAAATGAAGCTAAACACATTTGTCTTTGGGAAAGGAATTATAAAAATGTTTGACAGTAAAATGAAACTACTTATAAGTCATTTCAAAATAATGATACACCCTGAATGATATTCTTGGTTTTATAACTTTAAAGCTCTGACCCAGTGCCTTGTATGTGCTTTCTTGTAAAGTTATAATCTAATTATGACGTGACCAGATATTAAAGAGCTGCTGTGAATCTGCTGCTGCCAAATGTTACCTCTGATGTTTAAACCTTTTCTAATGAAAATTGCATGCACGATCAACAGAAAAAGATTAAATACTATGGTTCAGTGATGTGAAACAGAGATTGGTTTTTCTCCCTGTTAAGGTTATGATTGGATTATTGTGAACTCAATATTTGTTCCAAAATTTTTTCTATCTTTTTAAATATATAGATTGCAATGATTGAATAGACAAGGTTATTCCTGGAAGTTAAAGGGTATGTTGTAGAAATAGTGTATGTCTTTTCTGCTACTCTAACTGCCCCTTTACTTCAATCCCAACTCTATTGTTAAGTTTATGAAAATACTGTGCAGTGCTCCAGAGAAAGAAACAGATTTTTCAATTCCAGAAACTTATTAGAATGTTTTCCATTTCTATTTGCGCATGTTGATGTGTGTGTGTTGCAGGGGGTTGGTGTTTTAGAAACTGATAAAGCAGAGGGAAATCCAAGATCTGGCTAACTTATTTAGCTCATTACTATGATTCACAGCCCATAGGAAAGCTATGTTATGGTTCTCCAAATTGTCTGTGTCAATAGCACAGACAATTGTCCAGCACATTGTCTGTATCCCATTTATTATTCTACTTTCTAGCATCCCATTCCAAAATGCCACACTTTAGTATTCTACACAGGCCACTCTTAGTTTTCCTCTAGAAAACACCTGTCCATGCTATAAAATGACATCATCCCATATTCTCTTTTTACTTCTAGTTACTGATATTAACTGGGTACAGTGGTGCTGGATTGAAAATATGCACAGAAGAAGACACATGAATAAATTTATGTTTTCTAACCCCCATTTTTCATGTAGAGAAAATTTGCACAGCACCTCAGATCCACAGACAAGCATACACAGGTGATCCTCCCAGAATGTCCCCCTATGTTTTGTTATTCCCATTTTACCTTTAAGGAAGATAGGTGTATATACTTTTGTTTCTATTTTGTAGATATGTCTCTAATGTTTTATGTGTGTAATTTCATATTTGTATTTTTGTCTTTCAATATTATCCTAGACAATATGTTTAATTCTGTTATTTATAATGAAACATATCAATGTCGCACTTATTTATGCAGGTCCTCCTACACTCTTTCAGAACTTTGTTACTTGTGTGTATTTAGTTGGAAAGACTTACAAATAAATCTGACATAGACTGGTGTTACGGAACAGAGGATTTTCATACTGCCCATCTCCCTGGCTGCATATTTTCAAATGTTATGCTTCATCTGCTAAAATTTACCTCACCACAAACCCTGACGGTGCAGCTGTGCAAATCATGTGTTTCTGTGACCAGGTATGCCAAGAATGGCTGTGGAGATACTCCTGTTAAGTAATCCTCCTACTGGAAGGGATAGTGATTAACATTGATTTTCAGATGTTGACAGGTTGGCTGGCCTAGGAACCAGATAGTTCAAGATTGCTCCAGAGTATTTTCATTTGAAGCATGATGTGTTAACAGTGTGTTAAGCTTTGGAAATAGCATGAGCACCTTCTATGCTAATAAAAACTGGGAAGCATTATCCTTTGCAGACTTTGGGAATCCTTAATATGTAGGCTGCTCTATCCTGCTAAGATATTCTTGTTTTCCTTCTGCTGGTGCTGAAAGCAAATAATCTAAATCATACTTTTATTTAACAATCATAAATTAATTACTCAACATAATCAAATGAATATATTTGATTCATTGACTGACTTCATGTGGAGCTGCCCTGAGGGCATCGGTCATTATGAAGTTGTGTTGCTTTTTTAAATTTAGTTTTACAACATGACACTGGAGAGATAGCTACTTTGGATGTACCTGTGATTACCCCCCTGAAGCAAGGTGACACTGCTTTACTGCCTAGGTTGAGAGGAAATCACTTGCTTTTATTATAAAAGGGTGATTTATGCTAGTGTCCTTTTCAATTAAGATCTAATATGAAAAGTAGTGTTGGGGAATGTTTTAAATCACTGTCACAGATCAGTAGATATTATCTCATCAGTTTGATGTTTAGACATATATTATATATTTGCCTTTCAAAAGAGTTGAGAAGTAATTGTCTTTTGTTTTCTGGATGTTCCTACCTTATGATATAGCACCCTAATTCATATTTCTTTTGTAATGTTGTTTACTCTGAAGTCCTCAGAAGTAAAGAAAAAATAGAGTTTTTCACCAGCATATAATCATCTGCTCAGAAATAACAAAATGACACCAGCAACTAGTGAAGTGTTCAGTCAGTTACATAGGGGAAAAAATTTAAAACTTTTCTAAGTTTTTCCAAGTAAATTAATACTTGGAATTGTTTGGATTCTGATTTTATGCAGAAATCATCAGTTGCTGTGTGACTTTTATCAACTTTTAAGCATATCAGAGACCAATTGTGTGAATGAATGCAAAAATTTCTGCCAAGATATTTGGTATGTATAAAATGGGCTGGAGGGATACACAATAGTACTGATAGTGCCGTTGAATGTTTTTAAGTTTAATTGTATTCAATTTCTTTTAAATCCCTTCTTTCTCATTTTCCTTAAGTTAGTTGCTTATTGTCTCCTTGACTAATGGGTGGCCTAGATTCTTCTGCCTACATCTGGTCCTGTTTTTCTACCTACCATCTCTTGATGAAACTGTCCTCCATCTTTAGGCATCAAAGTGTTGCACCTGGAGGCTTAGGAAAACCTTTGCCACAGTTCTAATGAGATGATATTTCATGGAATTTCATGCACATGGAATTTCAATCATGCCCAACAACATACCATGCAGAAACTTACAACTAAACTTGTATGAATAGGAGGCATTAATAATTTCTGAATGTATAATCGCTCTAAAGTTTTAGTTTGAAAATAATTCTAAGGTAGTAGCTAAGCTTGTACTTATGCTTCATGTTTACCAACCTGTGTCTTATTTCACCTGTTTAAGCTCTTGATCATAATTCATGTTGACAGATATGAATTTTTTTATTGTTCACATGCCTAAAACTGGAAATTACAGACCACTTCTAGAGATGTAACTTGGATTTTTATATCATACTGTTGTGGGCATGTTAAACAACTTATTGTAGTCTGTATGTGTGTGTTTGTCTAATAGTTTGGAGCACTAGTTAGGAGAGATTGCAATTTATTATGCACACTCTTTTGGTGAATAACTAAGATATTTCTCTTCCATTCTTTTAAAAATATTTATTAAAGTGCTTTTTGTTTATACCAAGTAATAATTATACTTCAATAAGAATTTATGTTACAGTAACATATGCTTTGAGTGTGGTCCTTTTATTCAAAACTAAGGAGATTGCTTGTCAGACAGAATTTTAAGAAATATGTATGATCATGTGGGTTACTACTTAAGCCTATTTCAGAAAGAAATTGTTTATAATTTTAGAAGCCATATTTCTCCAGTCTTATCCTAATTCAGTCTCCTACCATCATAACACTAGAACCACTCATTTGTAAAGGATGTAATTATTGTGGAGGTGCTAATGGTGCTGGTGGTGTTTCTTTAGGGGGTATAGGGGGTGAGATTAATAGGAGACAGTCCAATGCAACATTTGTGCTTCCTTGTCAAAGGTTCCTATGTATCATTTTATTAATTGAAATGGATGACAACCATATGATTTGCTAAACCATGCAATACACTAAAAATATCACATTATCAATATTTTATGTAAAAATTAAGGGTGATATATCATATTTTTCTATCATTTATCTAACTGATTTAAAATACTCTACTTGTTTGCCTAACATATATGTGTTTAGGCAAGAATGAAAGAAACAAAATATTAAGACATTCAAAGTCAGCCCTGGCTGGCGTAGCTCAGTGGATTGAGCACAGGCTGCGAACCAAAGTGTTACAAGTTTGATTCGCAGTCAAAGTACATGCCTGGGTTGCAGGCCATGACCCCCAGCAACCGCACATCGATGTTTCTCTCTCTCTCTTTCTCTATCTCCCCCATTCCCTTTCTAAAAATAAATAAATAAAATCTTTAAAAAAAAAAGACATTCAAAGTCATCCAACACTAAATGCCTATTCTGAGCCTGGAACAAAACCACCTAGCTGAGTTTTTTTTATGTGCTATTCAGTGAACATATACACACACACATATATATGCATATATAGACCTCATATATATGTATATATGTATACATATATGTATGTACACATACATGAGGTCTATCCAGAAGAATTCCAGCCATTATTAATGTAACAAGAATGATTTGCATGACACCATTGTAACCTGGCAGCCAAGGAGAGCGGACTGGAATGCTCATGTGTGAACAATGACAACTTCACTGTACTATTCAGTGTGTGGGGGGGGTACATGCTGTTGAGTGAGCTTGTGTACTGTGTGGCTGTCACATTCAAAATGACACTGAGTGAGTAGAACAATGAATCTGCATCAAATTTTGCATTAAGCTTTAACATTCCTCTGTGGAAACTATTCAGATGATTCAGAAGGCTTTTGGGGATGATGCAGTGAGTGCAGCACAAATAAAATTATGGCACAAATGCTTCAAAGATGTTTGAGAATCTGTTGAAAGTGATCCACGTTCTGGAAGGCCTTCAACAAACAGGACATCTGGAAATATTGCATGTGTAATAAACAAAGATTGACAGCTGGTAATGCAAGAACTAGAAGCTGATCTAGGAATTCCAAAAGCTACTAAGTCCAAGATTTTGGCATGAAATGTGTGATGGCAAAATTCGTTCCGAAGTTTCTGCTACTAGATCTAAAGGAACATTGTGCTGCAGGTACTTATGACTTGATTCAAACTGCTACCAATGAACCAGATTTCCTCAAGAAGGTCATAACGAGAGATGAATTGTGGGTCTATGGCTATAAACTAGAAACAAAGGTCCAGTCATCCTAATGGAAGTCACCTGGTTCTCCATGCCTGAACAAGGTGTGGCAAAGTCACAGCAAGATCAAGACTGTCCATGTTAACTGTGGTTTTTAGCTGGGAGTGTGTTGTCCATCATGAGTATGCCCCTCCAGGCCAAACAATGAATAAGGAGCACTACCTCAATGTTCTTCACTGGTTGAGGGATGCAATGCAATGAAAAGAAAATGGCTGCAGCTACAGGCAACTGGTGAATGGCAGCTTCATCGTGACAATGTGCCCGCTGATGTGTCATGTCTTGTGTAGAGTTTTTGGTGAAACAGCAAGTCACCCAGGTGACGCAGCCCCACTGCAGCCCAGATTTGGCACCCTGTGACTGCTGGCTTTTCCCAAAACTAAAATCACCTTTGAAAGGGAAGAGATTTCAGACCATCAATGAGATTCAGGGAAATACAATAAGGCAGCTGATAGCAATTCAAACTAAGGATTTTGCAGAGTGTTTTTGAACAGTGGAAGAGACTCTGGGAGAACTGTGTGAGGTCCCAAGGTGCCTACTTTGAAGGGGACTGACACGTCATTGTCCTGTGTATAATGTTTCTTGTATCTTCTTCAATAAATGTCTCTCTTTTTCATAGTATATATATAGAGATACTTTTAGACAAACTATTTATATATATTTATATAAATTTTTAACATGGATATGGCAGATAGCATCAATATATACGCTTCCTTATGATAATAAGGATGATTTGGAAGGTACCTTACAGTTTGTCTATTTCAACTTATCAGCCAGTGCAGTCTCATTCAATATTGCTGGGTGGCTTTTTCTTGGCCACTTTCATAAATAGGAAGCTCATAATATGCAGGGAGAGAAGATATTTAAAAACTAGACAGGATGGGGCAAAAGTAGGTTTATAGATGTATGTAAAAGAGATTATTCTTATATTCTTATTCATTAATTATTGTATTATTTTCCATAGAAACAACTATAAAAGTACTTTTCCCTCACTCTGTGTATATGGTAACAGAATGCATGTCCTTCTATCTTCCAGTCTCTTTAAAATATTTTTCTTATTGGGAAAAATTTGCATTTATTATATATGCATAAAAGTGATTAAACTAAAAAGAACTTAAACTGCTAGGGTAATATTTGTCTGTCTGGTATACTTTGCATTTTTTGCGTTACCCAAAATGTAGCGAACAGTGATTCTCCGTGATTCTGCAATGATACAACTTTATTTATGTTTTTCAGTTTTCTGTCATGTAAGTAATCATGGCACAGATCTATAAACTAAGTACGAAGGTGATCTTTTCCTATTTCTTCTCTGTCTTAGAACTGTCTATTTTTCATTTTTGTTTTGCTCTTTCCAGCATAAATTTCATTTGGGGAAGATGGAAGTAACTTTGTCCTTTCTTTGTTCTTGTAATGGGAAAAGCTAAGATAATGCCTTTTGTTGTTCTAGTTTTTTTAAATACTTGTTGAATTGTTCTGTTAACATAAACACTCATTCCAGCTTCTAATTTTGTGCCTTGGATGATATAATATGGTTTCAGAAGTTTTAGATTCTCTCTAAGTTGTGTCTGTACTTTATATTAGTTGTGCAGAGCTACTTTTATTTCATTCTGTGACATGTGATATGCATCCATTTTTAAAAGTTTAAAAACTTATTCTCACTTCCAACTGAATGTGCCCAAAGCTACCTCTTAATACAGTAGTTATCTTAATGAAAATTTTAATTTCTTTGTGGAATCACTTTTTAGAGAAAATGTATCAAGTTAGATTCTTCTGCTTTACCTTTAAAAAATAGACTTTATTATTTAGAACAGTTTTATACTGGTATCAAAAGTGAGCAGAAACTATTACAGAGTTTCCATGTACAGCCTGCTCCCCTCTCCTGACTCCAGACTCTAACCATTCCCCACAGAGGAGGACATTTGTTATAATCGACTGACCTTTGATACACTGTTATTTTCCAAAGTCCATAGATTACATTATGGCTCACTCTTGAGGTTGTGCATTCCATGGGATATTAACAAATGTATAATGACATGTATCCACCAGAGTAGTTTCTCTCCCCTGATCCCTGGAAACCACCTATCTTTTTTCTATGTCCATAGTTTTGCCTTTTCCAAATGCCATATAGTTGAAATTACACAGTATGTAGCCTTTTCAGATTGCCTTCTTTCATTTAGTAGCATGCATTTGAGATTCCTCGTTTTATAGTTTGATAGCTCATTTGTTTTTAGCACTAAATCTTATTTCATTGTCTGGATGTACCATAATTTATTCATCTCTTCACCTACTGAAGGACACTTTGTTAGCTTCCAGTTTTTGGCAATTAAGAACAAACCTACTGCCCTGGCCAATGTGGCTCAGTAAGTTAGAGCATCATCCCATAACAGAAAGGTTACAGGTTCAATTCCCAGTCAGGGCACATGCTTATGTGGTGGGTTCCATCCCCAATCCAGTGTGTAGGATCCCAGGTCAGGCACATACAGGATACAACCTATCGATGCTTCTCTGGCCCATTACTGTGTCTCTTCTCTCACTTCCTCTCTCCTTTCCCCTCTCTCTAAAAGCAATGGAAAAATATCCTCAGGTGAGGATTAAAAAAATAAAGAATAAAGCTACTGTAAACATCTCTGTGAAGATTATTGTGTGGCCATAGATTTTCATCTCATTTGAGTAAATACCAAGGAGTTCAGTTGCTGCATCGTATATTAAGAGTATATTTAGTTTTGTAAGAGACTTCTAAACTGTCTTGCAAAATGGCTATACAGTTTTGTATTTCCACCATCAGTTAATGAGAGTTCCTGTTGACCTACATCTTTTCCATGATTTGGTGCTGTTGGTATTATGGATTTCAGTAGGCGTGTGGTAGTATCTCATTATTTTAATTTGTATTTCCCTGATGACATATAATGTTGAACATATTTTCATATACTTATTTGTGATTTGTGTCTCTTCTCTGGTGAGGTCTCTGTTAAGATATTTGACCCATTCTTTAAAAAACATCAGGTTGGTTGTTTTCTTATGGTTGAGTTTTAGGAGTTCTTTGTATATTTAGAGTAACAGTCCTTTATAAATATATATTTTGCAAATATTTTCTCCTGTTCTGTGTCTTGCCTTCTCATTCTCTTCACAGTGTCTCTAGCAGATACTGCTAGATGCTAGAGATGCTGTATCCCACCCAAGGTCATCTGCCAACCCAAGGTCGTTTTCTCTTACCTTACTTTCTAGGAGTTCTATAGTTTTGTGTTTTACATTTAAATTGTAAGGTCTGTGTCTATATTCATTTCTTTACATGTGGATACCTACTTGCTCCAGCAACGCTAGTTGAAAAGACAATATTTTTCCATTGTATTGCCATTGTTTCTTTGTCAAAGATTGGTATTTTAATTATTTCTTTTTATTTGTTTTTTATACTTGAAATAGCATTGTGTCCTGCATATTTTCTTATCGTTTAAAATTAATTTAAGCTTGCTATTGCATGAACAGTCGGTAGCCACATAGAAATAATCCTGCTCATTAGCTCCTCTCTCATTCTGCATTCACTGATCATTCAAGTTCAATGCAACAGCTCACTAATGGAAGGAAAGTACTTGGAGAAGCCAACCATGTCTAAAATGAGAGGATTCTTATATTTTTAAAGAAGATTTAAATATTAGTTACTATCTTTACGTAGCACTTAATATTTGTGAACTGAACCTGTATGGTATATAACCCAAAGTGATGGTTGAATATTTTGTGAAAAAGGATGAACATTGCTGAGTTTTTATATGAGGGGGTGGAGCCTCTTCCACAACATGCACTGTGACACTGCAGCAGGAGACCAAACCTGTTTCTGTTTTGGTGTCGTTCATCTAACGTAAAGTGTTGGTTCAGCATTGCACTAGTGAACCGAATGTGGCGATTTCAGTTGAAGTTAAAAAGTCAAGTAAGCTATCAGGAACAGAGAAAGTAACCAAGGTAGAAGTAACAGTAACAGTAGTGAAATACACTCTGAAAAAAGGTTTGATCTAGTAGTCAATAATTTCTAGAACCAGATTTCTCTCACTTAAAGTGTGTCTTTTTTTGTTTTATTTCTTCACCATAAAATGGGGAGTAAATAAATAGTTATTTTTTTGTCTTCTTCAACTCTAAAATTTTAAGCTACTAGTACAATAAAAGTGAAACATAGTTATGGGTTAATTTGGTTCAAGTAAGGTGGGTTTAGTGAGTAAATTAAACACATGATTACTTAAATTCATACCAATAAAAACAAACATAAGAAATTTAAATCTTATGTGGATTATAAAAGCTGACTAGTTCCATTATTTAATTTTTCTCTTAAAAATCAGTAATAAACACACATGAAGAGATTGCAATGATTTGAACATTGTTCTTAATATTTGTGATTTTATATTCTGTACTTATTTTTGAAATCTAACTCAAGTACTTAGAATTATAGAATTTTAGAAGTAATCAGGGCATTTTAATTCCATGCCCACCCCAACCTCAATTTAGGAAAGAGTAAATAGAGGTCCAAGGAACTTAAATAATTTGCACAGGGTCACACAGCTAATTTGTGGCAAAGCTGGAAAAACAAGCTAGATTTCCTGATCCTTAGCCCAGTGACCTTTCTGCAATAAGCTTAAAGTCTGTATTACTACAATAATCCACTGGTACGACACTTAATGTTTTATTTCACAAAAATAAGTTTTGACACCTGTTAATAATTTTATCCTTTCAAAATCCCTACAAGGTTATTATTGTTCTCATATTTATATATGCACTATTACAGATTAGGTGCTATTGTTTCAAATATCACTTTGACTGACTCCATATCCCAATGTGTTTCAAAGCATGATGTTAACTTCTTCCAGTTTTCTTTGAGCAGTAGTATTATAACTAGACTAGAAAGCACCTTAAGCAAAGCTTTGACATTAGTCTTTATCAAGTCTTAGTTAGGACAGTCATTCAAGTTTATGATTATATTTTGCTTCTGCTTCAACATGAGGCTTTACTTAAAGTGAACTCACATTCGGATATGTTCAATAGAAAGTGTTTAGGGTGCATATATAAGTAATCAACAAACTATTGTGTGACTCAGTATTTCATGCTCTGAACCAATTTTTATTGTGTTTCTGTGTGTGCACACGTTATATAAGAATTGTACTGACCATCTTCTTTTTACCCTCTCAAGATGGCCTTAAATGTGGATCCAAGGCCCTGTGCATAACATCCCCAGGAATTGTAGCACAACTTTCAAAAAAAAGTCACTGGAGGTTTCTCAGAGCCTACCTACTGCATTTCTAAATTAACAGCAAATGCAGATTTGCCTTTGATGGTACTTTTATAGCTGCATGCAGCTGGAGAAAAACCAACTGCCAAGGGAACTCAATTTTCTTTATCATCAGTTTGGCGTTGGATAACAGATGGCTTCTGGATACCATGGTAGTCTTTGTAATTTGTCTTTTCGTATAGTGCGACAACTACCCTTGGTTAATTGCCCAATTATTACATTTAATTCTTTGTCAACAATATACATCACTGTTTTGGGACATATTACATGAGATAGCATATAATAGGCAGATATTTGTGGAAGCACTACTGTGCCTTTGAAACATAAAGCAAAAACACCTAAAGGTAGGCAAGTGTGTTAAAAATATCTTGTCTTAAAATCCAGGAGGCTTTCTCTTAAGCGTGCTATTTCTCTAGAATACAGAGGATTGTCAAGAGCTAATGTTATGCAAAAGACAGAAGAAAGGAAGTCTACCAAAAAAAAAGTTGGACACAAATGCAGAGACACTTTAAAGTAAAACATCTTGCCAGCTGAACATTACTCTAAGGTTAACTGCAACTGAAGTCTTTTTTCCCTTTTTTTTAGCATTTAAGTAAATAGAATTTAAATATTACATTTGGGAAAGAAAAAACTGTCCTCTACTTCAAAGAGTATGTAAAAATAAGTTTACATACTTTTGGCATTCCATAAAATGCAAATGTGAACACTTTCTATGACTGCTTTGGCAATCCAAAGAAATTAGCAAACTTTTAAAAAATAGAGTTTGGAAGAGCTTATTCAATTAGATAAGATTGCATACAACAGTACACACACATTTGTACATATACAATAAAAAAAGAAGAATTCAATGCAAGATAAGTGATTTCATTGATCATTGTAAGATCACCTTATGTTGTGACTTTCCAGACATCAATTAAAACAATGATTAATTTTAGCTTTTAATCTTAGTTTTTTTCATTTATTTATTAAGTGGTAAAGCTGTCTCAAGAATGATACAAAATTATAGTTTTACTATTACCTACAATTATACCTGTACTTTTAACAAAATAAATTCCTCCCAAATTTAAGAACTTTAAACAGATTTAAAGATGGACTCAGTGAAACCAGAAAACCGTTAACAATAGCGCTTAGCTATTATGATGGAGCATCTGAATGAATATAGGTAGTAATGAATATTCTATTGCAGTTTATGCTGCCACCTATGGGAAATGAAAAGTCTTAGTAATTAATCTAAAATGTAGAAATTACTGATGGTAACTATGAAAGACAACTGAAACCTATGTGTGGATTTTATTAGTATTTAACTGTCAAAAAAAATGTCCATTTGGAGAAAGCTGTAAGTTTTTCACCGGTTCTTTAAAACCCAAACTTGATATGGGTCCATAAAACAGAGCTATATAATCCACAAGGCTCAATTCTAACACATATCTTGTGTTAAATTATTTATAATAAAGTAGTTAAAAATAATATAAACTGGTTAACTGTTTATTCTAAAATCTTATGTGAGTTGATTTAATAATGATTCTATTTTCCATTTTCTTCACATTCCTTTCTCTTCATTTCTGCCTTTCTACATGTCTATCTTTTTCCAACTGGAGAGCAATTGAGACTATTTCTGGCCTTTAGTCTGCCAAAACAGCAATGTAGTAAGTACATATTTGCTTATAGTTGTTATGTCCTCTTAATGACTTTCCCTTTTTTGCTGGAAAACGTTTTTCTTTTTCCCTAGTTTTTAATTTCTCTGGTCTTAAAATTGTTTTAAGACAAAAAGCATTTTTTTGTCTTAAAGTTCATCAGATCTGATGTTAATATAGTCACTTCTGCTTTTTTCATTATTATTATTTGTGTGGTATAGCCTTTCCCATTATTTTATTTTCAGTCTGTTTGTGCCTTTTCATATAAATTGTGTCTTTTGTAGACAGAACAAAGTCAGAATAAAAAAATTGTTCTGCCAATCCCTGCCTTTCAGTTGGAGTGCTTATTCATTTCATATTTAATGTCATTACTGATAAGGTAAGGTTTAGATCTGCCATGTTGCTATTTGTTTTCTACATTTCTTATGTCTTCTTTGGCCCTGTCTTCCTTCATAATTGGCTTCTTTTTAGCTAATTAGATATTTTTTCTAGTGTACTATCTTAATCTTCTTATTGTTTATTTTGCTATATTTTTGAGACATGTTTTAAAATTGTTGCCCTGGAGATTACAGAGTAACATGTTGAAACAATCTAGCTTAGATTAATGTCAATTTAATTTCAGTAGTTAAAAATTTTGTGCCCAGGTATCTGATATAGAATCTTTGGCTGATAGTTTTGAATATATCGATCCCCTGCCCTCTGGCTTCCATTATTTCTGATGCAAAGGTAGTTCTTAGTCTTATTGAGGATCCCTTGTATATGGTGATTTTTCCCCTTTTGCTAACTTCAAGATCCTCTCTCTTTTAGTCAAGTAATGAATGCATACATAGTTGGAACAACAAATCAATCTCTCTCTCAAATCAGTAAAATAAATTTTTTTTAAAAAACTCCCTTTAACCTTTTCTAATTTCAATTTAGTTAGGATGTAGTATGGGGAGGATATCTTTGAGATTAACCTATTTGGAGTATATTGACCTTCTCAGTAATGTAGATTAATATTCTTCATCAAATGTGGGAAGTTTTCAATGATTATCTGTTCTAATATTCTTTCTACTCCTTTCTTCTCTCTTTCTTGACTACCATTATGCATACTTTCATATATTTGAGGGTGTCTTCTGTAAGACTTACAGAATGGTAAGAATAGTTCTACATTCTTTTTTCTTACTATTCCTCATGAATAATTGAGAAATCTAAATTGACCTATTCAAGTTTGTTGATTGTTTCTCCTGTCAGCTGAAATTTGATTTTGAGCATTTCTGATGAATTTTCCTTTCACTAATTTTTGTTTTCAACTAAGAAAATGTATATTTGGTACTTTTAAAACTATTTCTGTCTCTTGATTGATATTTCATGTGCAGTGAGATATTATTTTCATACTTTCCATTAATTCCTCAAATGTGGTTTCCTTTTGTTTTTTCTTAAGCCTTATAGTAGCAGAATTTAAAAATTTGTTTAGTAAGTCCAGCACCTAGTTTTTCAGAGTGGTTTTTTTTATTGGCTCTATTTTTTTCTTTCTTGTGTGTGGCTCATGCTTTTTTTCTTTTTTACATGTCATATTATTTTCTAGAAAACTGAACATTTGAAATATTATAATGTGGGTACTCTGGAAAACAGATTCCTATTATCCCAGGGGTTTGTTGTTGTTGCATTTGTTTGTGTAATGATTTTCCTGGACTAATTCTGTAAAGTCTCTATTCTTTGTCATGTGTGACCACTGAAGTCTCTCCTTCACCTAACTTATTGGCAGACTAATAATTGGACTAACATTTCATTACATGCTTTGAATCAGTTATTTTTCCAACCTTTGTAGAGGGGCTTTGTGTGTGTGATAGGGTGTGACTTTAACTCTCCAGGGGTTTACAATTATTCCTTATCCTTTATTTCTAGCTTGTATAGATCTTGAAGGTCAACTAGAGATGAGCGATTAGGAAGCTCTCAGGTGTTCTGGGGCAGACACACAAACCTAAGAATATTTTGGAGCCTATTACAACCCGTAGGGGCATCTCATAAGACAAATGTTCCTTTCAAGTTTTTTTTGTGTTACTCTCTTACTTGGTATCACTATCTTTGGCACCTTTAAGATTAAATAATTGATGCTAATTTCTCTTGAGAAACATCCTGGGTTTGGGCTTTCCCACTGAGCAAGCTCTGAGTCAGGTAAAATGATGAAAAGCCTTTCGAGGTGGCCTTTTCTAGAAAGCAGTCAGACAGGGCCTTTATAGAAGCCCCAGATCTATTCTTCCCCTTCAGTGTCTATTAGGCTGCTGGTTTTTAAGGCTACCACAGAGCTGGCAAGAGGAGAATGTGATAGGGAAAGTTAAAATACCACAAAACTCACTGTCTTACTGAGATTTAGACACTTTTTATAAATAAATGTATCTTGGATTTTGAAAGCTTTTTGTTAATTTTCAGAATTCTGAAAAATTTGATTTTGACAATTTCCTCTGCTTTGATTGCTTTTTACAAAGGAGCAATTTTTCAGAGCTCCTTAGGCTACCATTTTAGAAATCCTTGCCTTTCCCTAGCCTAATTCTAAAGAATAGTAAATCTCTCCCTACATGTAGGACTTTGGTATTATGACTCCAGTTATACTGATAGGAAAGAACTTGTTCAATGATTTAGAATCAATGCTTTATTCCCAGGGTTGGGCAGCAAAACAAGCCTACTCACGCACCGGGCTAGTTCAGGAACACTGCCATTGCTCTGTGATTTCACAATCCCACAAACTAATGAGGACCACACAAGAACTGCATTGAATATTCAAAATGTATAAATGATAGCTTTAACTTTTTAGTAGAAATTTATAGGCCCACCATTTTAGTGCAGTAAAATAGGGACCTGTGTTTATTTAAATGAATCATATATATTTGTATTTTATTCTCATTACTAATTGTTTTGATTAGTTCTCAGTACCTCTGAGCTCTTCCATTAGAGTGTAATTTCTTTGAGGGCTGAACTTTTAGTGTATCCCATTCTGTTAAATGATGATTTAAACAGGCCATGTATGCAATGCTGTCATTCAGCAGATCTGAACTTGTTTCAATAAGCCAGCATAATACCTTATCTCCAAAAGTACCTGGTAATTTTTGTTAATTAATCAATTTAGAAAATATATTAAGAACTTAGTGTATACCAATCACTGTGAATTGATATAAGGGATAGAAGATGAGAAAAAGTCTACTCTTGATGACCATATGTCTCTTAGAAATTTAATGAATATTCTTCATTTATATTATTAACACATCCATTTCTGCATGAGGTGTTTAATTTCCCCGCAGCTTACTAAGTACTCTGCATGATCAGAGATACTGAGGGAGACCATAACAAAACAATGTAAGTTATCACAGAGGGTTTAATTTGCACATTTATGAAAATTATACATTGTTTAGAGAAGCATAGAAACACTAGTTTTAGGTATTAAAATTAGCACTACATTCAGCTGAAATGATTCAGTTAATTTGCAAGGTCATTGATAATAATAGCTGGACTTTTAAAAATTATTTTAAATATTATCGATATTTAAAAATAAATAAAGAAAACAACATACTACAGAAATTAAATATAAATTAAGAGTAATTAAATATATATTAATAAGAGAAAAATTTTAGAATCCTCCAAAAATTTGGTTATTTAAAAATACCCTCCTTTTACATGTAAATTATTATGTTCTGCAGTTGAAAGAGACAGAAAGCACTATGGAATTTTGTACTGACATTATGTCTTTTCTACAGAAGTAGGTAGAGAATACAATGTGAGAATCAGCATTTAATGATAATAGGCATATTCCATACCCCATCCTTATGGGTGTAAAAAAGTAGAGTTGAGTACATGAAATTGATGTCCTTTGAAGAAAAGCAAAATGGCTGAAAACTTGATGAATTTTATGTCTTAATCAGCTCAGACAGCTACAACGTTCTGGGGGTTAAATAACAGACATGTATGGTGTTCGGCACAAATAATGCCCCTGTTTATTACAAAATCATAATCATATAAATCTGTACGCTTAACAACATCACACTCGAGCACACTATATGACATTGTAGGTGAAATGTTCAAATTAAAACTATTGATTATTACACCCATAGAATTACCCTACCAGCCACACTGCAGCCAGCCTTACTCTGCCAGAGGCTGTGTTTCTCACAGTTCTGGGAGACTGGAGAGTGCATGGTCAAGGGGTTGATAGATGTGGCTCCTGCTGGTGGTCCTCTTCCTTGTTTGCAGATGACTGCCTTCTTGCTGTATGCTCACATGTCAGAGAGAAAGGGAGCTCCAGACTTCTTTTCTTCTTACAAGGACATTAATTCCACAATTAGTCTCGACCTTTATGACCCCATCTAAATTTAACTTCCCAAAGACTGTATCTCCAAATACCTCCACAAGGGGGCTTAGGGCTTCAACATGAGTTTGAGGGGACATATACATTCAGTCCGTAACAAAGCATAAGGAAAATGAACACTTAGTTTTGTAACCAAATGCAGAGGATGAATCTTGTGCTCCAACACTGTGTAAGACATTGAAGGGAATAGAAGATAATCAGACAAGCGAATTAAAGACATAAGTTTGGTATGGAGTTTAGTTCCCTCTTGGAAAGGTAGAGCAATTACAAACACAGTGTCATACATACACTGCAATGCAATATTGCAGTGCTTATTATGTGCATATACTGGAGCCCCTTTTGGGGGGCTTACCACTGATATGTTGAAGGAATCCTTCCTAACTGTTCTTCCCTCTCACATACCATGTCTTAAAACCAAATTTCTCCACCAACAAACAAACATTGCCCAGAATGAACTAGCAAATGCTTTCCAAATATCAAGGCAAAAGAGTATTTATTTATAGCCTTATATAGTTTTTAAATAATTTTTATAACTTTACAAAACTACTTAATTCAACTTTTTATTACTATATTATCCTCATGTTCTTTGAATATTATAATAAAATACAAGGCCAAATTGTATATCAATAAAATATATTTCTCCTGTGTGTTTAACATATGCTTTATTATAGGTTTCTCATGGTATTTCTCTGTATATTTATGTGGATGAAACTTTAACATAAGGGGAGTTTCTATAAGAACATTTGGAATATAGACTCTCAGCAAAATTCATTTTTTATTAACCCCCTGCTGGGGTAATAGAAAACATAATATTATAAGTAGGGCAGTTTAAAACCACACATTTTGTTCATTTTAGGATTTGCTTTTATGTAATACCTATACATTTGGTTTTTTATGTAAATGAATACAATCCAGGGATTGATGATGCACCTCTGGGTTTTCTTGATGCAAATTCATAGAATATTTAAGATGTTTAAGACTACACTTGTTGTTTAACTGTTTGACTCATCTTGTAAAATCATGAGATATACTTTGAAACTAAAATGTACAAGTGTCTCCAAACTCTATCTTTCAACACAGACAATCTGAGACATGCTTGAGAACCTTCATTTCACATGATTGCTTTGAAATGAACACTATCAGCTTTTATTCAATAGGAACTGTAGAAAGAGCAGTTTAAAGAATCATAGTGAGAAAAAGTCATGGAATTTGTTACTGCTACTTTTTAACTGCTCTAGGTGATTAATGTAGAGCTTAATTTGTGTTAGTGTAAGGTGAAGAGAGCACAAATTAATTTGACATGCAGATTTTTCGCTTTAGTAATGATGCCGCAAGTATCCTGGGCCCAAGTGAAAACGGCACTGTTTGCCTCATAGGTCAAGTGGACCACTGTGTTCTCCGTGCAGCAGCATCGGGCACATCCTCTTCAAGGCTGAATTGGCTGAATATCTAATCTAGTCCCTTTGATGATCTTGATAGCAAACTGATGAAGCAAAAGTGACTGTCCCACAGCCATTATCACTAAGCATACCATACCACAGTGTGGGGCAAGGGAAGTTAACACATTTAATCTTGAGATAAATTTTGCAAAAAGTAATTGTACCTTGGCTAGCAATAGTTCTTAAATTAATCAAAGCCTCAAGCCTTTTCTCACTACTTTCTGGGTTCTTACTGAAAGCAAAGACACCCTTGACTTCTATAATTCTGTTGCCTGCAGACATGATAAACATGTGACAAAACTGTTGCTTTTCCACCATGAACAGACTATTACATTAGTAAAAATGTGTGTGTTTTTATTAAAAAAAAGTTAAGTGAATTGTTTTCGAAGAGCTTAGTGTTGTGAAATTTGCACTGCATTACAAAATGTTGCAGATATTTGTTAATGTTTCTGGCTTAATTATCCCTTTCAGAAAAAATATAGTGAGCTAAAAATAAATTGAGGAGAAAAACAGACATACCTAATATAATGCCTATTCAGTTAACAACTACTTACCATAATAGCTCTTGAATATTTGTACTGTTTTTGACAAAATCTCTTTTGTTCCAGCATGATGACTTTTCAGTTAAAGGCACATGAAATTAATATTCTGTAAAAATGATACTTTGACATTTTAATTCCAGGCAAAGACACACTCAATAATTTACTTGGCCAAACAGTTCCTAGAAAAATTATAGAAAACAATTGAATTCTATCCCAATGTTTAAATGAACCCAAAGTGTTTTTCTTTTGTATGTACGCCAAGTAGAAAGGGATGAAGAAATCACATTTTTTTATTCTTGCATCTCTTGTGTACATGAATAATATCTTGTGTTTTGAAGTGCTCTAATGATTGATTAGCTTTTCTATTTTGTTCTAAATGTATCAAGTAGCATTTGAGTGCAGAATAGCCATGATTTCCAGAAAGGGTGAAAACGTGGTGGGGAAAATGGTGGAGTAGAAGAACCATACAAAAATTACTGCTTCTCATCTCTTTTACACCACTATTATAGAGCCTTTTCCTTCTTATAAATAATAAACCTGTATTTCTTTAATTTTATGGAAAAACATATTCTTTTGAAAATTGTTTTTCCTTTTAAAACATGTTTTATTGGCAATATATATGTCTACCCATGATTATATTCATGTGTAAGTGTGTTTATATACAGATTTTTAAACTTTTCATGTAGTGGTAGGGTTTCTAGCAATGAATCAATGAGGCCCACAAGCAATAGGTGGGTAGAGAAGTTTTTTATTCTTTTTTATCTGGAATAATAATTTGATTAACAGTCTGAAACACCCTTTATGAATAATTTGTGAATGTACTTGATGCATGCCTTTTTCACATGGAATTATTTAGGCACATCATTTTTGTTTGCAAAACAGAAAGCAGAATATAATTTTAACATGTTTTAGATGATACTTTAAGTCCTTTTGCATGTGAAAGCCAGGGTAGTTTCTAAGAAGCTAAAAGGGAAATTTAGCATGAACATTAGCTTAGCCATCAAAATTGATGTTCATACTTTGATCTCTCGGGACTAGTGCTGTTCTTTCAATACAGCAGCCCTTATTGAAGGTCGGTGCAGGAGCCAGGACATCACCTCTCTCTATACATAATGGCTTGTAAGCATGTTGGAAAAGCCATGGAAATTGTACCATGTTCCATATGTGATGAGAGACAACAGAGTTTAAAGACACAGAGTTATGTTCATAAATGTTTTGCGGACTGTCGGTGTGACTGAACACTGACACTGAAATGCCAGCGCCTCGCTGGTTGTGTGGTGCAAAATCCATCTTTATATACAATGCACAGTTAGGTGAGCCTATCAATGTCACAGCATGGTGATTTGCTCCTTGATAAAGGTACTAAGAAATACGTTATTAATTCTCAGTAGGTCAAGTTGTGTGACTTTTAAAGATGACAAACATTAAACTGACTTGGGATCTTTAATGTCTTGGTAAAATAATATCATTGCATAAAAAGGAGATATAGATTACATCACAGTGATTTGAGGATCATTTAAAAATACCTAATATACAATAAGTATCCCTGTATGTCAGACACAGATATGTGTATTATTATCTAATTCTCCCCTACAAAAATGTTATGAAGTTCTTATACCTTTTCAATGTAAGAAAACATGGAGGGTCTCAATGACTAAGTTCATTTTACAATGTCCTACTGTTAATGCATTGTGGAGCCAGCACAAATCTATTGTTTTCAATTCATTCCAGAGGCCCAGCTATAAACTAATTTGCCATCAATGTTTCCCACATCGTACTCTCAGGTGAAGGCTCCTCATTTCAGTAAACACTTTTGTCCACTTAATCACCCACACCAAGATTTTAAACACCTATGAAATCCCAGCAATTATTCAGATATTCAAAAATAATTATTGAACACTCTTACTGTGCCCATAACTACTCCAGGTGGTAGGGATAGATCAGTAAATGAGAGAAATAGCATTTCCGTCCTCAAGAAGAAAGAAAATGCCAAGTATTAATAGGTGCTGAAAATAACACAATAGTGAGATAGAGAACAACTGTGTGTGTGAGAAAAATTAATTTCTAATCATACTCTCCTGTTCTTGTAACTTTCTCACTTCTTTATTTCTATCACTTTGATACCATCAGGGTTTTTATTTCCTAGGTACTTTCATTTTCACAGTCTGGCCCTATACCCTTTATCCATTTTCACTTATTTTCTTATCTAGTAGAGTTTCTATAATTCAATATGTCAACTACTTTCTAGGTAACTTTTTACACCCTCCCCCAATATTTTTCTTTGTCTTACTCACATACAACCTTGTGTTACATCTTACAACTGTGTTCTAGAAAAGAATTATAATATCATGCTCATTGAGCCACTAAAATATATTATCTATGTCTTCAGTTAGGCTTTTAGCATCCCTCAATTATCTTTGTATGTCTCCAATCAGGTTTCACTCTTTGTGCTCATATAGCTATTGAACACCATTACAGGCCCCTCCTTCGACCCCAAAGTAAAGCATTCCTATGAAACCTGTCAGAAGCTGAAATGGCGTAAAGCAAGGAGTGTTTCCCAATTTCCAAAAGTATGTGTTACACCATTTCACAAAATTGTGTAACATGAATGAACTTTTGGAAAGCAGGAAATACCTGTCTTGCTTTTCTAATAATCTCTACCCCTGCTCTTCAAAGTAACTGGTAATTTTCCTATAGAACTTTCAAAAAATAAATATAACATAAAAACTTTCTCAATGTTGGCTCTAACTTCAATGGCATTTTCAATTTTTCATTTCCTTTGTTTTGTGCCTGCTCTGCAAATTTTAGAGGAAGCATTGTTCTTCCTTGAATTTACTTGTACCTAAGTTCCATTCCCATATTTTTTCCACAGGACTTTCCTCATCCACTAGGCAACTTTCTCTTCTAAGCAAGTACATATGCTTGTGCCACTCTCTAAAAATAAATAATATTGATAATGAAAATCTCAACAGTTAGCCCCATCTCATTTTGTTCTTTTTTCCATCTTCATTTCTCTTTCAAATTCATTGTATTTGGGAGGAGTGTTTGTTGAGTGACCCTAATGCCTGAGGCTGTTGTGCACTGAAGTCAGATGCTTCTGTGGTCCCTGTAGGGTGGAGTCAGTTAGGCTGACCAGAAGTTTGTGTCTGTCGGTGTGCTCATCTCCCCCGGGGCAATGCTGGAGAAAAACAGAGTAACCCTTGCTTTTTGGCTGAACCTTTTATAACCCTACCCCATTCTTCAGTTACCATATTCTTGCATAGTTTGAAACCTTGTTAAACTAACTTGGGAATTCCTAAATGCCCAGGCTCATATATTTATAAACAATCATCATTATTACCTTTATGAGTGCCTATAATTCTGCATAAAAATTAATATTATGGTGGTACTTTTAGCTTATTTTTTTTTCATTTTTTGGCTACTTTAAGGTTACATGTGTATTCAAATATTTATTTACTAAATGTTTTGAATATGGACATTTAGGATATTTTCTTTCATTTTTTGGTAATAAAAATGCTCAATTATAAAGATTCTTATTCATGGGCCCTTGTATTAAATATGCCCTGGCTGTCAATTTTCATTTATTTGTAGATAATCTGTCTCTTCCCTTCAACCACTTTTAAAGTTCATCACTGTCTTTGGTTTCTATACTCACATTAGTATTTATCTAAGTATCTATACTGCTTGTATATTTTTTCTCTGATATCCAAGAATTCATATTTTTCTTCACTTATGCAAAATTCTTAGGCAATGTTTCTAAAAATAATCCTTTTACCTTAGCCTTAATTTCTCTAAGAACTCTCTCTAGACCATCTTATTCTGTTTTCCATATTTCTTACTCTTTCTTTTATTTGGTTAGTTTATATCTTAATATTAGATTCTAGAAAATTTCTTTAGATTTATCTTTAGTATATTATTTCTATTTTTAGTTACATCTAATCTGCTATTTACCAGTAATCCAGTTTAAAATTTTAAAGCATTTTTTTTATGTCTAGATTTTATTTTGCTCCTCTTGAAAGTTCTAAAACTGAAGGTGCTATATCTACTTATCCTCCTTCTCTATTCCATGAGATTTCTTGATTTGGGGAAAACATATATTTTAAAGCTCTGATATAACTATTTTCTCCCTTGCACTCACTCTGTATCATAGATGGTAGATAAATTTCTGGAATTATTCTCTGCGAATCTCAATTTTTTTGTTGTGTTAAATATTTGGGATTTTCCATCTTATTTTTCCAGAAACTGCCATTTAAATTTTCTAAGTGCTAATCATTTCCAGCTGTTCCTAAGATATATATATATATGGAAATTTTTGTTTTGAAAGTCCACAGTTTTTTAATAGCTACAGTACCATGGATTTAATGTCCTCTCTAACACACTAGATGTATTATTTACAGTTTTTTTTACATGTTTGTTATTGTTCTAATAACTATTTTCTCTCTTAGCTCTTCTAATTATTGAGCTTGGTTCTCTACTGATAATAAATATTTTTAAAACTTTGCTTGTATTTTTATCTTTGTTTCTGAGTTTTCCACTAGTAATTCTCTGAAACTCTCTCTACTGGTTTCACAAACCCTGTTACAGTAGATCATGGATAAAGGTGAGATGTGCTATCAGACATCAGAATTTTGACATCTAGGCCTGAGATCTCATTGCTTTTCCAGAGTCATTTCAGTGGTTGGTCCTTCCAGTGCAAATTGCTGTAATCATTGCTCTGGTGTCAAGGGCAAGTGTTTCTGTTGCCAACACCTAGGTACTGTGTTCAGAAAGGGGCTGACCCACTCAACCAATATGACTTTCTCATACTCTCTAGTTTTAGATAATACTTTGCTTATTTACATTTCTGGGTTATTTCAGATTTTTAGAATTTATAAAAATTATAGCCCTGGTTGGCATAGCTCAGTGGATTGAGTCCAGGCTGTAAACCAAAGAGTCGCCAGTTCCATTCCCAGTCCAATGCCTGGGTTGCAGGCCAGGTGCCCAGTGCGGGCTATGTGAGAGGCAACCACACATTGATATTTCTCTCTCTCTCTTTCTCCCTCCCTTCCCCTCTCTAAGAATAAATAAATAAAATCTTTTTAAAAAATTATATATTTTGACATGTAGAAAGTGGGACATATTTAATGTATATAACTTAATATGTTTGGGGATAAGTATACACCCTTGAAATTTTTATCACCATCAAGGCCATAGACTTATACATCAACTCCCAAAGTTTCCTCCCACTCCCTTTATTGTTATTATTACTATTGCTAATTTTCCTGTGGGTATAACACATACCATAAGGTCTACCCTGCATAAAAATTTAAGTATACAATTTTATTGTTAGATATACATTGTTATATAATAGATCTTCAGACTAATTTATTTGCGTAAGAAAAACCCTTCAAGTTAAAAGCAGTGTTCAAAGTTATCTCTTTTTGCAGTCCATATGATCATGTATTGAAAACCCTAAATATTTCACCTAAAAATTGTTTAAATTGATTAACAAATTCAGCAAAGTTGCAAAATACAATAAATATACAAAAATCAATTGCATTTTTACATACTAACAATGAACTATCTGGAAAACATATTAGGAAATAAATCCCATTTACAATAGCATCAAAAAGTATAAAATACATAGGGAGAAATTTAACCAAAACGATGAAAGACCTGTATACTGAAAACTATAAAACTATGATGAAAACAATTTAAAGGAAGCACAAATAAATAGAAACACACCCATGTTCATAGATGGAAAAATTAGTATTATTAAACTGCCCATACTATCTAAAGTTATTTACAGATTTAATGGAATCCTTTTCAAAATGTCAATAACATTTTTCAGAGGAATAGAAAAAGCAATTCTAAAATTATTGTGGAACTATAAAGGATTCTAAGTAAACAAAGCAGTCTTGAGCAAAAAGAGCAAAACTAGAGGCATCATACTTTCTGATTTCAAATTATATTACAAAGCTGAAGTAATGAAAACAGCACAGCACTGGTGTAAAAGCTGACACATAGAATGGGGAAACAGAATCAAGAGCCCAGAGATAAACCTGCACATATATAGTCAACTGATCTTTGACAAAGGCTCCAAAAATACAAAATGGGGAAAGCATAGTTTTTCAATAAACAGCATTTGGAAAAACTGAATATTTATTTGGAAAATAATGAAATTGGACCTATACCTTATGCCATCCACAAAAATCAACTTGAAATGAATTAAAGACTTACATGTAAGACCTGAAACCACAGGGAAAATCTCCCACACATTGGTCTTGGCATTGACTTTTCAGCTATGACATAATCGTAAGTAACAAAAGAGAAGTGGGACATGCCACTAAAAATCTTCTGCACTGCAAAGGAAACAATCATCAAAACAAATAGTCAACCTACAGAATGGGAACAAACTCCAGCTTACTCTAGAACAATGCAAGGGTTAGTGGCACAGATCACTTGTGCAATCAAAAAATCAATGTGTAATTGCTCTGGTCGCCTAGCTCAATTGGTTGGAGCACCATCCTGTACACAGGAAATCTCTGCATAACTTAAATTGTCCCTCAAATACTTTGGATTTCAACTTCAGAGATGACCCTTGAACAACAGGTTTGAACTGCATGGGTCAAATGAACTGTGCTGGTCTATTGAAAGAATTCACATGTAAGTGGACCAGTGCAGTTCAAACCTCTGCTGTTCAAGGGTCAACTGTATTTGTAAACCATGTATCTAGCAAACAATTAATATCCAAAATATATAAAGAACTCCTACAACTCAATAGCAAAAGTCAAATATTCTGATAAAAATAGACAAAGAACCTAAACAGACATTTCTCCAAAGAAGACACACAAATGGTTGACAGTATATGAAAATATGCTTAACATCAATAATCATTAGGAAAATGCAAATCAAAACCAAAATAAGATACCACCTCTCACTTTTTAAGATGAATGTTATTTTTTAAAAGAAATTATAAGTATCGGAGAGGATATGGAGCAAAAACTGAACCTTGGTTCACTGTTGATAGGAATGTAAATTGGTACAGTCATTATGAAAAACCATATGGAGGTTTTTTAAAAAAAATTACAAGTAGAACTACCATATGATCCAGTAATTTCACTTTTCAGTACATATTCAGATGAAATGAAATCAGGATCCTAAAGATTTATATGCATTTCCATGACTTTAGGAGCATTATTCACATAATTCACATTAGCCAAAGTATGGAAAAAACCTAAGTTTCCATCAAAGAATGAATGGATAAAGAAAATATGATGTATACCTACAATAAAATATCACTCGTCCTTTAAAGAGAAGGAAATCCTGTCATTTGCAACAACATGGATGGACCTGGAGGACATTATGCTAAGTGAAATAAGCCAGATACGGAAAGACAAACACTGTATAATCTCACTTATACGCTGAATCCAAAATAGTTGAACTTACAGAAGCAGAGAATAGAATGGAGATTTCCAGGGTTTGGAGAGAGGGAGAAAGGGGGAGGTAACAGTAAAAGGATACAAACTGACACAACTCTTTTGAATCATTTAATTCTTCTCAGAGGTTTTTCCCATCATTCTTCTCCTTTTTAATAAATGACAGAAATTCCTAGAATGTTATTCTTCAATTGGTCGTCATTGATTTTCATGTTCAACCCATGGCGACTTGCTCAATACACATGAA
Organism: Phyllostomus discolor; assembly: GCF_004126475.2. Taxonomy (NCBI): domain Eukaryota; kingdom Metazoa; phylum Chordata; class Mammalia; order Chiroptera; family Phyllostomidae; genus Phyllostomus; species Phyllostomus discolor. The sequence continues at coordinate 140,201,058 of NC_040903.2, read as the reverse complement.
TTATCACCTAAACCTAGATCTAATACCCCTCCAATTGAGTATGTACTCTAGATTTTTATCTATTAATCCTGAAAATTTATTTTAAATATATGATCACATGAGAACTTTCCAATTTTTAAACTTTTTTCTTAGTTTGGTTGGTGAGATTGTGAGAATTCCTCTGTAAATACTAATAACATAACAACAAAGTAACAGAAACAAAACAATAATAAACACATTGTCGTAACAGTTACAGTGTGGGAGTTCATGAGATCTGAGTTTTGTCTGGGATGAAAACTGACTCACTCTATATAGTAGAAAAATCATTAAATATTTCTGTTCATTTTTCATAATAGAAGCTGCTTTTGTAGTACTTTAGACACAAATCATCTGCATAAAGCCATAGTCTAAATAATAACAATTAGTCTAAATAGCAAATGTTGTTCATATTTGTCTAACTCTTTGAACTGTACCTGAAGGAAACAGTAACTTGAAGACATCCATGAGATGTAGGCAGTACTCTTCCATGTGTGTTTGTGTACAGAAAATTATGTCTCCTTGATGGTACTATTTTCTCATCCAAAATGCCATCCAGTGGCAAAATGCGGTCACTAATAGCCATGCATTCCCTGTGCACTCCTGCTGCAACTGAGTAGAATACTCTGGGTTGGGTTTTCAGGAACAGAATATTTGCCTTCTTTGTATGGGGTATTCTATCATTTCTGAGCTCTGTGGTTTTCTCTTCTCTCTCATCCTAGGCTGTTCTCAATTTCTTTGGGAATTCAGTCATTCTGGTGTGGTATGCAATTTGTTTTATTCAGTGATCTCTTATCATGCGTAGATAAAAATGGCTTTTTTATCATTTAAATTATTGTTTTCCTCTGGTGATCAATTTCTGCAGCTTCTGTACTTTATTATTTTATTACTTGTGACTAAGGCATGTTTTCCTATGGGGAGCCCAGCAGAGGTATGAGTTTAGTGTTACTTCATCATCATTCTGCATTACATTCTCAGCAATATCTCTACACAAAGAAAGAGGCAAGGAGTCTATGGGTTAAATAGTTAGAGTGAAATAGTTCTGCTTTCCTCATAGCCTCAGCCTGCATTGCAGTTGATTTTAGAATTTTACAACCTACATTAACATAGTTAATTTATTTCTTGTGTCCTATATTTCATATGGTTATGTTCTTGCCTTGAACAGAAAAGGAAAAGTGATAAAATGGCATGAGCAGTTTTCTTCTCATTCTTTCTTTCCAACTCAAATATTGATATAAAATTTTTATGGAATGTCACATTTATCCCTGAAGATTTATGTGAGTGAATCAACTCTAGCCAGACTTTTGGAAATTTCACTAAATTGACTGAGGCTCTCAGATCACTCACCAAAAATGAAAAAAAAAGTAAGAAAAAAAACCTACCAAAATGTTGAAATATGTTCTTAGTAGCTGTTTTCTTCTAAATCTTCTGCTTAGTTCATTGAAGTGGGCCCAAATTACTTCATTCACTTGTAAAGTTAAATGACTGGAAATCAGTTTTAGGTAGCTTTAAAGCCTATCCCATTTCTTCAGATTGAACCATTTTGAAATTGCCATGGAAGATAAAAAACTATCCTTTGTTTAAGATCCTCAGGGAAGAAAAGTCCACTTCCTTTCTTAGTAACTATTCTACATTTCTCACCTCTTATGTCAACATTTTCTAAAACCTAACTAAAATTCAAATAACAATTTAAGTCTATTGCATTTGTTCATCCAGTAGCAAATATAACAATTATGTTCAGCAAGTCACTATGCTAGTCTCTGTAAAGCATGTGTATTTGCTAGACACTGATCTTGCTGTTATAAGGTGTTTTAGCCTTCTAAAGGAGATAAGCTAAGTATTGGACAACTATGAAAAGAAACTAATGACAAAAACATGCACATAGTGCTGTTATTGTTCAGAGAAGTGCTTAGTTTCTTTGAATTGGAGGGACAAGGACACACTCTTGAGAAGAGCTGAGCCGAAGCTGTGTCAATGCTTGAAGAGATGTGTGAAATCCAGGACACTGGGATAGATACTGTTTAAGGCTGGGGTGGAGGAAAATGGAAACAACTGTACTTGAACAACAATACGGTGAAAAAAATGTGAAAAAAAGTAAATGGAGAAAAATAAAAGTAAAAATATGGGGAAAAAAGATCTCAAATGTCAGAACAAAGAGCTTGAAGTTTATTCTTGCTTGTTTGAATCTAAACTCTGTCTTAGGGCTTTTGGGTGGTCTATGACACATCTCTAAGCCTCAGTTTCTCATCTGCAAGAGCATGATAACATAGATTTCAACATATTTGTGAGGGTAAAGTGAGACAATGTATAAAGTGTTATTGGCACATAGAAAGTGTTCAGTAAATGAAAAGAAACCTAATATCAATAATAATAACAATTATAATACTATTTTATCATGGCAATAGGAGACCATTAAACATTTTTGAGCAGTGAAGTGTGATTGTGACTATGTTTCAAAAGATTAATCTAAGAATAAGATGTAAGTGTAACTAATGAATATATAGAAACTAAGGAAATTAGTTTTATGAGAAATAAATACTCTAGATATGTTTTTAAGACTTAAGGATAGTGACAGTAATGAAGAATAAGTGTGGGGAAGATTATAAAATTTTTTAATTCCAAGTATAGTGGAGTTTTATATATTTTATTAGCTTTTAACTCACTTTAAAAAATCTAGATCTTTTTGCTTACTGCCTGTTTTTTACAAAATATTTGCTCACCTACTTAACTCATACCATGTCTCTCTTTTGCTATGTGTTAGAGTAATTAAAACTTTCACCTCAATTACTTTTCCATAAGGTGTTTCAAAGTTGGCAGGTAGCAAGCATTAATACTATCAATTGAATAATTGAGTTTCACAAAATTTAATTTAGAATACATATTAAACTAGTATATACATCGTAATAAACTATAATTTTACTTTTTTCAAAACAGTCATTTCTAGCACTTGAATGGCAAGAAGAATTCATCCTGGAAACTTTATCTATGACAGAATGGTATAAACTTTTTTAAAAATTTAGTTAATGTATTTCATAGCAGTTGAAACTTCGTACTCAGGAATCCAAAAACCTGTGTTCAGTTCAGAGATGTCATTTACTGTATATGTGACCTCAGGCAAATTGCCTTTCATCTAAGTCTCAGGTTATCCATCTGTAACTTAAAGGTAATGGAAGCACTCAACTTGCAAATATATACTTATCACTTTGTCTGTATACAATAGGCACACAATATTATTGTATTTACTACTATTGTCATTAACATTAAGCTTCAAATGATTATAGATATTCCATTTGTTGTGCCTGAATTCTTTTTTCTAAAGATTTTATTTATTTATTTTTAGAGAGGTAAGGGAGGGGGAAAGAGAGAGAGAGAAAAACATTAATGTGCGGTTGTTGGGGGCCGTGGCCTGCAACTCAGGCATGTGCCCTGATTGGGAATCGAACCTGAGATGCTTTGGTTCACAGCCCGCGCTCAATCCACTGAGCTATGCCAGCCAGGGCTGTGCCTAGATTCTTCATAGTCCTCTTTTGCTCCATTTACTTCAATTCTGAACTACCAACTTATAAAATAATGAGAAATAAATCAGTTTATGTTGTTTATTTTCTAAAAGGCTTAACATGAAGGGTATATGTTAAGCATTGTCAAGATGAAGACCTGTTGAAAAATTACTCTAATATCTAGAGTTCATGATTCAAATTTCTTTCTTATTGGTGGCTAGGAAGGAGTTTATTTCCAAATAATCTTGGATGCTACAATAAAAAAAATAACTTTTAAGAATGAACTCAGCTAATTTTGGATTCAACCCCTATTTTCTGAGGGAAAAATATGAAATCATTGTTTTGAAATCTGTTACTTTTCTTCTTCCTTTGACTGCTTAAGTCTTACTAGTTTCTTTTGAAGAAATGTTGCTGCCAATATTTTATGCAAATAATTAAAGGGATATAAAGTGAGAGAGCCCCTCCAACTGGTCTGTATCTAAATAGTATCAGGCAGATGGCAGAGACTGCACAATTTCCTTTGGAGATATGCTGTTTTTTTAATTGTTATTCAAATACAGTTGTCACTATTTTCTACCACCACTCTCCCCTGCCACACCAACCCCCACCTCCCACCCTCAATCCTACCCCACTTTGGTTTGTCCATGTGTCCTTTATACACATTCTTTGACAATGCTTCCCCTTCTTTCCCCCATTATCCCTCTCCCCACTCCCCTCTGTTACTGTCAGTTTGTTCTTTATTTCAATGTCTCTGGTTATATTTTGCTTGCTTATTTATTTTGCTGATTAGGATCCACTTACACATGAGATCCTCTGGTATTTGCCTTTCACCACCTGGCTTATTTCACTTAGCATAATGCTCTCCAGTTCCATCCATGCTGTCGCAAAGGGTAGGAGCTCCTTCTTTCTTTCTGCTGTGTAGTATTCATTGTGTAAATGTACCATAGTTTTTGTATCCACTCATTTACTGATGGGCACTTAGGTTGTAGCACAATTTACAATAGCCAAGTGCTGGAAGCAGCCTAAGTGGAGATCTGCTCTTGTGCTTATCATCCCTTATCTTCTGAAAGTTAGATATATCCTTGATCTCTCTAGCTGCACTTCAAGCTGATTTAATCTTGTTCTTTTCACTGTAGAGATCAAGAACACCTGGTTATGGTGCATAATCTTCACTTTTTCCTGTTCTTCAACACCTATGTAAGATGGCATCCTGGTCAGATATGGAAATGTCTCCTCATTGTCTTCCCATTTCTACTGTCAGTACATAAACAAAGGCTCTCATTACATTTTGTCTGAGACTGCAGCACTGTTCTGGGCCATTCTTCTTCCTTCTGTGATCGCCTTTCTTTTTTCCATATTATTAATGCTAAACTCAGTTTTTTGAATCAATGGTTCTCTGCCAATTGTCTTGTTAAGAAATTTAAAATAGTTTATTACTACTTACTGATTGGATTTAAAAACTTTATTTTTGAAATTTTGGACCTGTCTTAAGCAGATACTGCATCTTGTTTTCCCAACATACATTTTCCCCTTATTTCTTCTCCAATGCATAAGCATGGCACTGTGGCCAGTTAAAAATAAAATAATAAAAAATAAAATAAAGTAAAACAGAACACAATTTTCCAGGTCCCTTGTACATGGAGGTGACTCTGTGACATGATTTGGGAATATGAGAGGAGAGTTTACCTGAAGCTCTTGGGAAAGGTGTGTTTCTCTTTGCCCTTCATCTGCCTGGAACACAGATGCTTTGCTAACACTGCAGAGGCATGTTGTAACTAGCAGGCTAAAGGTGGTGAGACTGGCAGAAGAGAAAGAGAGGGGATGTAGAAACTAAAGGTGTCTTAGAGCTTCCACATTATCCCTGAGCTGTCTACCTTCAGATTCCTTGTTTTCTGAGAAAAATAATCTGTTCCTTGGTTTAATTGCTGCAATCAAGTGTCTCTTACATGCAGCTGAACATAATAAACTGATATGTGCTCCACTAATTCAGCCTTATTTTCCACTCACCACTGTAACTCATCTTTCATTTAGGCTGTTGGAATTCCCTCCTGTCGTCTAGGTTTGGGTTACATACTTTCACCCCTCACTGCCTGTCCTTCCACATCTTAAACATTCTTCTGATTGACTCAAGTCCCACCTACCCCGTGAAGCCTTCTCTAACAAAACAACAAATTTTTGAAGTTCGACAGCAGGCATGCTTTCCACTAGAGTACGTTAAGCTGTCATTTGTTCTGTAATTGTCTTCCCTTGTGTTGTTAAATACTCTAACTAGATTATATATTAAGGATCAAGAGTATTCTTAAATTTATTAGAATGTAAGTTTTGGAAAGGCAGAGGCAAGTTTTATATCCAACTCCATTCATCGCTTTTCTTCCTGTAGCACCAGGGAACATCATAAATATCCAAAAGTGTACTTTGGGTGTATGGGCATCTACATGAAGGCACCTATGAGAGTTTATTTTAATTAACTCAGTGATTAATGATTAATAATATTTGTTCTAAATTTATCTCTTAATCAAGAAATTTATCCTTTAGCACTATTCTTTATTGGGAATGCTCTCTAAAATGTTTAGCAGATAATTAAAACAAAACCTATGTGTTCAATTTCCTTCTAGCCAACATGTTTAACTGTATAGGAATTTTGTGAGGGAATATTTATAAGCTTGAAATAAAATTAAGCTCTGTCTCTAGTTATTGCCCAAAGTAAAAAAATATAATACAAAAAATAATGTTATGCATTTGTTTACATTCTTACCCTCAGTCAAGTACAGTTGAATAAAAACATACTTAGATTACAAACCTTTAGAGAATGCAACTTCAAGATTTTCCAACAGTCTTGTCTTTCTAATAAAGAATGTTATGTATTATTTTAAAACTCTAATCACTCTCTATCCGAGGTCTGGGTGAATAAATTATATTAGTATTAAAATCACAGCAGTCTTTCTAACATAAAACTCACCAGGGAAAAAATGAAGATATGAATGGAGTTGGATTTTTTCACACTCTATAAAGTTTTTCTCTTGTTAAGCTTTAAAGATTTTCTACTGTTTGCTCATATTAACACTCTTCCCAAATTGTCTAACAGTTGTTAGACTGCCTAAAATAAATGAAGTATTGAAGATAAAGAATGTGCCTACACTAGCCATTTGAAATGAAGTACTTTGGAAAAAGTGGAATTGCTTCAATTCTAAGGAAGCATTTAGAGTCTATGTAGGCACTTACTGTTTTATGTGCTGGTAATATGAAAGTCTGGAATATGTTCTTTCCATTCAGTCCTCTGAACTTTCTGAAGCACACTCCTGCAATTGCTGGAGAAAAGTGACCTGAAGTTCACAGCAGTGCTAACATAAGCTTGCATCCCACTCCATGGGCCATACTTGGTTTTCTGGCTAAGGGCCTGTAAATGCTAACTCCCCTACCCCTTCCCTACACTCACTGTCTTCTCTACGTCACCTTTCATGTTTGTGCTGAGTTTAGGTCCACACTACTAAGTTAACATTGTTATATTTATTATTAGCTTGATATTTAAACGTTTATCTTTCTGGGGCGGGGGGGAGGGGGAGTCTTACTGGATCTACAGGTAGGTAGTGCATCAAGAAATGATAAAAACATTTCTCCCACATAATATACAAGGGGAAAGTAGAGGCACAGATAAGGGAAATGTTGATTCCTTTCTTTCTAGAGCTGCTATATGTGGCAATTCCATGGCCCCATGGCTTTCTGGTCTCCATGGAGATCAGTATGCAGAACGGTCCAGATAAACTTCTTTAATTTGTATAGCAGCTCTGATTGGTTGAAGTTTCTTATAAAGTACCTTTGCTTGGAATACTGAAATAAATCTTTCCTCTATTACTTTGCATTTTAAGTTAAACACCCTTTAAAGCAATCTACTTTTCTCTCTCTATATATGTATTTTTAAAAAGGTTATATTGATAAAGAGTATGAGTTTAGGAAATAAAGTAATCTTTGGGTTAATTAAATTTCCTAAATTTAAAATACTCAAAAATTCATATGATTTTACTCATGTCTCATAGCAAGTGATAGTCACATATCCTCATAAAATGAAGAAGATTTTGGCTATTACATTGTTCTGGCCACAGAACTCAGATTCACACCCAAGACTCCAGTCCTTGAGGTGGCCTTGTTCAGAGACCAGATACTCTATCTCAGAAAGACTTGGTATTTTGTGGGGATATCTAGTCAAATACTCAGATACAACTTTGGACACTGGAAAGGGATTTTTTTTTCAGTTCTGTGCCTAGAGCATAAATTCAAGTTCAGAGAGTAGCAGCAAAGAAACTTCAGTTTTAAAATAGAGCTAAGTGAATTCATCCATACGTAAGCATGACTGATTTGTATGTATTTGGCATCAAGGTGATAAGATATTTGATGGCTAAAACTGGGAGTGTATGTGTGTGTTTTTATGTCCATGTGTAGAAATATTGCACATGCTTAGGCTTTGGAGTGCTTCCACTCCTCACCAAATAGGCAACTGGGATAATAGAGGTATATTTTACAAAGATATATATGCCTATGACCTCTACTAGATAGCATTCTTTTTGGAAATGATCTTAATTTTCTCAAAATACAGGCTAATTGTGTGAAGAAGTAAATTTTTTCTCTGATTTTTTTCTCTGATATAAATCATCACTATATCTCTAAAAGGTAGTTAGTTCTTAAGGTCAAATTCGGCCAACAGGTCAGCAGCAGAGACAGAGCGCACAGTAAGTGTCCGGTGAGGCCAGAGCTGCAGGGACCAGTAGTAACGCTACCTGTTTGCGCTCTTTTGTTGGTGACCACAGTTGAAGGAGAGTGATTACTTTCTTTTATCAGTTGCTATTCGTGTGGTAAACTTCACTTCCTTATCTCTCCTAATTTACTAGCCACAATGAGTTTACCTTACTTGCTGATGATTGCACAATTTTTTTACATCCTATAGTGCTGTAGAATAGATGATAACAGAGATAATCATGAAGATCTGAATGTGCTTTCTGTAATTTAAAAACAAAAACAGATCCTTACCTGCCCTGTTAATTTAGGGCTTTGCCACTCATCAAACTTTATCCTGCTTCTTCCATATTCATGGAGACTATACAGTGCTATCCACATTGGCTTAAATTTTTAAGCCCTGTTTTACACATGAGACTCATCATTAAATTGTAAACATCTCAAGGGTGAAAAATTAATGTTTTTGATGTGAGAGGCATGAGTAAGATTCTATCTTCTATCCACCTTCTTTGGTATTTTAAGACCGAGGCCTAACCCTCTCAAAAGGAAGTAAATGGGAGTGATATTAAAAGTTTCTTCCGTAACAAAAGTTAAACTGTTGTTCATTTTATTGTTCACTGCTGTTTGATAATCACTCTGACAGTTGCTGAAATATCTGTCAAAATAATCTCAACAGGACAAGTCTAATCTTATGTTTTATATCCATGAAGAGAACTCAGACCAGTGGACTGAGGTTTACTTACCTGCCTCCTAACTTGAGATAACACAAATTGTCTCTCTGAAAACTAATTACAAACAATAATGGTTGACACTAATTTTTTTCTGATTAATTACCAATATTGATAAGGAAAATTTAATGATGTTTATTTTTGTAAATGATGTGGAATAATAGGTATGTTAATATAGTTTTCATAGAGTATATATCCAGACAATATTTTAAAAGGCAATTTTTAGCTATAAAAACTTCTCAGACTTTAACATGAAAAATAAAAATATAGAAAAATATATGTTGCAGCATTTGTCCCAATCTTCTTTTTAATAAAAATTGGAACCTTGTGTTAAAAAAATTTTGAAAATGTACACATATGCATATATCTGGATTTACTTATAAATATATAAGAAATACTAATTTTTTAGGCTTATAGAGAAATATAGAATACTATACATCAAAAACTTAGAAAAATTTTTTTGATGGAGAAACACTGAGACAAATTTCACTTCTTTTAGTTACAATGGGTAATTTTTACTTTTGGAGGCATTTTAGTGTGTGTGTGTTGGGGTTCATTTTCAACTAATAATAATATTATATACTACTGACTTTGTACTTAAAAATGGGGCTTAAGATACCTGTCTTTCAGTATTTGTATGAGAAAAAGTGATTACATATGTATCATGCATGGTATAAACAGGGTCCAACAGAGAAATTAAGGCCAGCTTGAGTATGGTTGGTAGGGTAATAATATGGGTGTAATAATTTGTAGTTTTAATTTGAACATTTCACCTAAAATGTCATATGGTGTACTTGAGTGTGATGTTGTTATATTACAGAATTTCATGCTTATGATTTTGCAATAAAATATTTTGTAATAAGAAAGGGACATTATTTGTGCCAACCCCTGTATTTGGTTTTCAATTCTCAAACTGTATTATTATCAAGTTGTTGTTCTCAATTATTGCTATGATGAAGACAATCTTATGACAGTCTTATTATAACCAGTTCAGATGACTCACAATCATTCTCAAATACAGTGCTATTTTTTTTGTAATTCTTAAGTTGATTATTAGAGTCTTTTATTTTTCTCAAGGTTTCAGGAGTTTATAAAATCTATGATTCTGAGTCCTGGATGGGTTGCTCAGTTGGTTGGAGGATTGTCCCATACACCAAAAGGAAGTGGGCTCAACTCCTGGTCAAGGCACATGCCCAGATTGTGGGTTTGATCCTTGGTTGGGGCATGTGCAGGAGGCAGCCTATCTATGTTTCTCTCTCACATCAATATTTCTCTCTCTCTCTTTCCCTCCCTTTCCCTCTAAAATGGATTTTTTAAAATCTATGGTTCTGAGAGTATGTGCTGAACCTATACTGGATAATAATCACGTATCTATATATGTTCCAACCCTTTGAGCTCCTGGTTTCCAGTGGCACTCTTAAATACACTTCTAAAAGTATTAGTTAAGTATTACAGATTCAAATGACTTTAGCTATATCCAGTTTCTAAGAAATGCTTAATAAAATTCCAAGGTTCTGTTGTTCTTGAACTTCATCTCTCACAGGTCCCAAGTGCTCACCAAATGCTCATTGCATTCATTCAATCAATTATTCATGTAGTCATTAATTTTGTCATTAAAATCTATATTCCTTCACCAATTAAAGATAAGCTATAATTATGAAAATATACTGGGAAGAATATGGTAACAGCATCGAAGTATAATTCAGAGATGATGAAATTAAGGCAAAGGGTAATTTAGAGACTAAACTCAAAATACATGATTTATTTCTTTATAAAATTCACATTTTCTCAGTTAATATCTTTTTGAAAAGTTGTCACACCTGCATTTAGTATAACATGCCATTAAAGATCTATTATTTCAGCTTACACAGAAATATAGCTCAGTAACTTAATTTTTTAAATTGCTCTGCCACACCCATAAGCTAGATTTAGTCATCCTAGTTAATGAGCCAGTAGAGATAATCCTTTATCTCTATTTTGATAGAGACAAAACATTAACACAGATCACAGGTATACTATGCAGGAAGCTGTTTTTACAAATTAAGAATAAAACAACTTTAATAAGAATGGCTATAACATAACAGATAACTGGTAGAATTTTTCAATTAAGAACTATTTCTTTGTATAATGTGATTTCCTTTACTGATTTTTCCCCTATACTTATGGATTCATAGTAGCATTTGTTTGCCAAAATTATTCATAAAATATTATATAATACTTAGTTCAACCATGTGTTCACATAAAATTTATGTAACTTAACCATTGTTGATGGATGATATTTTACATGCTAGAGGCCTCAAAGACCATAGAGCTAATTGAATGAGATTCCTCTACTTGACTGAACTCCCAGTCATCATCTAGCTTCAGGTTTCCAATATCAGAGAGCTGACCATCTCCTTCAGCCGCACATTTCATGCTTGGAATGCATATACTGAGTTCACAACTTGTTACCACACTTTAATTAGCATTTGGTAAGCTGAAATGTGTGTAGAGAAATTTAACCAAGGTTGTTAGGACTAAGAGCAAGAGCAGAGATATAAGGGATGATGGACTTGAAAAAGACTGCATATAAATATATTTTTCTTAAAGTGTTCGAAGAGATGCCACATAGAAGAAAGATTGAAAGTATACTGTATATCTCTAAATAATCATCCTGGGATCCAAAAATGAAAGTTATAGAAGGATCATCGCTTGGTAAGGAAATCATAACTAGCTAATAATGCTGCATTTCTTCCCAGACATCTTAGATGCTCTACCAATAATGTCTGTATCTTCATCTGGATTTCTTATTTAATTCTTTCTTTAAAAGATGTTATTATTTATTTTTAGACAGGGGAGAAGGGTGGGAGGAGAGGGAGTGGTTACCTCTCATGCATTCCCTACTGGGGACCTGGCCCAAAACCCAGGTATGTGCCCTGACTGGAAGTAGAACCAGCGACTCTTTGGTTCACAGGTAAACACTCAGTCCACTGAGTCATACCAGCCAGGGCTGGGTTTCTTATTTAATTTTTTTTCTTTTTTAAATGTATATTGTATTGATTATGCTATTACAATTGTCCCAACTTTCCCCCCTTTCCTCTCTCCTTCCAGTTCCCCCTTTTCCCTCCAGCAAGCTCCCTTCTTTAGTTCATGTCCATGGGTACTGTTCTTAACATCCTCTTGTCTATTTTGTACCTACACAGTTATGCTTCTAAATCCCTATACCTTTTCCCCCAGTTTCCCCCTTTCCCCTCCCAGCTCAGAGCCCTCCAAATTATCTCCATATCTATGATTCTGTTCCTGTTCTAGTTGTTTCCTTAGTTTGTTTTTGTTTTTGTTTTTTGGAATCAGTTGTTGATGGCTGTGAGTTTGTTGTTAAATGTTCATAGTTTTGAGCTTGTTTTTTTTTTCCTAAATAAGTCCCTTTAACATTTCCTATAATAAGGGCTTGGTGCTGATGAAGTCCTTTAGCTTTACCTTGTCTGGGAAGCACTTTATCTCTCCTTTAATTCTAAATGATAGCTTTTCTGGATAGAGTCATCTTGGTTGTATGCCCTTGCTTTTCATCACTATGTATAGTTCTTGCCATTCCCTGGCCTGTGAAGTTTCTTTAGAGAAATCAGCTTATAGTCTTATGGGAACTCTTTTGTAGGTAACTCTCTGCCTTTATCTTGCTGCTTTTAAAATTCTCTCTTTATCTTTAACCTTTTGCATTTTAATCATGATGTATTTTGGTGTGAACCTGTTTGTGTTCTACTTGTTCGGGACTCTGTGTCCTTCCTAGATTTGTATGTCTATTTTCTTCACTAAATTAAAGAAGTTTTCTTTCATTATTTTTTCAAATAAGTTTTCCATTTTTTGTTCTTCCTATTCTCCATCTGGCATCCCTATTATTCAAATGTTGTTCTTCTTGGAGATGTCCCAGAGTCTTCTTAAACTCTCCTTGTTTTTTTTTTTTTTTGAATTCTTATTTCTTTGTTTTGTTCTGGTTGAAGGTTTGTTTCTTCTTTATGTTACAAATCATTCATTTGAATTCTGGCTTCCTTCCCTTCACTGTTGGTTTCCTGTGGATTTTTCTTTATTTCCCTTAGTAGAGCCCTCATTTCTTCCCTTACGCTTTTGCCATATTCTATGAGATCTTTGAGCATTCTGACCACCAGTGTTTTGAACTCTGCATCTGATAGGTTGGCTATCTCCACATTGCTTAGTTATTTTTCTTGGGTTCTTTTCTGTTCCTTCATTTGGCCCATATTTCTTTGTGCCCTGATATTGGCAGCCTCCCTGTGTCAGTGTACTAGGTAAGCTGCTTTGATTCCATTTTATTACACCTGTTAAGTTGTATGGGGCGGAGCCTTGGGTATTGGCCTGGGCAGAGCATCCATGGATCCCTGTGATGGGGAGGGGTCAAAGAGGAGACAATACCCCTGCTGTCTGATTTCTGAGGGTTTGCTTGGCCCTCTCCCCATTTCCAGTCACTTCACCTGTTCCCCATATGTGACTGGCACCTCTTCGACTGCTGTCCTGGTTGTGGTTCCCAGGTGGGGTTGGACTTTTTATGTACCAGCAGTTCTTCTTCCACCCCAACCTCTACTAGGTTTACAGCCAGAAGTTATGTGGTTTTATTTACCAGTGCTGGAGCCCTGGGCTGCATGGCCTGGCCTAAGACTGGGCTTGCTAGCTTAAAAGGTGTCCCCATGATCTTATCCACTACACATGAATGTGGGGCAGCACCCCGCCCCTCACCAGCCAGGCTGCTTCACCACCTCTCCACCTCTCTGCCTCCAGCTTGCTGCTGCCACACTGAGTCCTGTCCTCCTGTCTCCCTGTCTCTGCCTTTCCTACCCATCTGGATGAATATAGCTTCTTTAAATCCTTGGTTGTAGGACTTCTGTAAAGTTCTGGGTGTTTTGGTAGTGATTTTCTGACAGGTCTCAGTGTTTTTTCGTTTTTAAATTAGTTGTGTTCCTTCTCATGGTTGTGCAATGAGGCAAAGCATGTCTATCATGCCTCCATCTTAACTGGAAGCTTTTGGTTTCTTATTTAATTGTTAAGCTAGGGTAACAGACTTCTATAGCATATCACTGGAGAAAAACCTCTTAATTTGACATTACATATTAGTAATTGTTAATTATATAACTATAAAACGTTATTATTCCATAACACATATTTCCCCCAGTTATGTACAAGAGTGGCACTGCAGGATTTTGAATGCCCTGTAGAAATTCAGACATCTGTGCTTAGCAATTTTGTACGATCAATCTAGGAAAATAGTTAAATCTGGCTATATTTGTTATTAATGAACAGATACTAGTTACAAGTGATTGTTTTTATATGTGATATTCAATATATTTAGAAATGTATTACATAATTTTTCTTGGCATCCATGCACCATTTATTCCTCTTTGGTTTGCATATTGAATATATTTTTATTTGTGAAAGCCAGGGCATTTTTTTTACCTTTCCATTTCTGACTCTTTTCTAGTTCTTTGCTCATGATCATTGCATAGGAATAATATTGCTGGGGAGGAGTAATTCTAGAGAAAAATATTACAGGGTTTGCAAGTATTTCCTTTCTTCATCTCTCCTTTCCTTCCTTTTTTCCTTCCTCCTTTCCTTCCACCTTTGCTTCTCTCCTTCCTTCCTTGTTTCCTGTCTGTTCACACAATGATTGGCTACCTCTTTTCCTTGAGATTTTTCCTTAGAGAGTCACTTCCTCAGTAAGATTTCCTTAAGTCTAAGAAAAGTACTCAATCACTTCCCCAGCCCCATTTTTGCTTCCATTGAATGTATCAAAAGTTGTGGTGTTTTGGTTTTTATAAAAAAATGTGTTTACAAATTTTCACCCTCACTAGAATATTTAAATTCCATGACAGCTACAGTAATGTCTACCTCATTCATCATTGTGTTCTTTGCATTTAACACTGCTCCTGATGTATGCATAAGTGTATATTTGAGTATGCATGAACATTTGGATAAATAATGGGTGGACACTTCAAAAATTAATTATTATTTTTTATTTATTCATTTAAACACATGTTACTGAGGACTCTGTTTTCCTGACCTTGGGTTTGATGCTGTGGTTTCAAATCTATACTAGATGCAATTAGAGAGAATATCTAAACATGAGTGGAAAACAGAGTTATTGAATGATTATGCCAAAGTGAAACTGATTATTTTACTATCTAATCAACTCTTTACTTTAAACCCCCAAATAATTGAAGTAGTCTTTTTATAATCAACCTGATATATCTTTTCTTTTACTCTCAGCCTAAGATTTAGCATAGAATATCCCAAACCAACAGTATATTTTTTCACTTTTGTTTTTATTATTTATGAATATTATCTAGGAAATAGTGTACACCTAAGTCAAATTTCATGTTTAAAGCAAAGAGAAAACATCTATAAAAGACGTGTAAGTAATAGCTGTAATTTTAAAAAGGATATAAAGATTTTTATGTATACCTCAAGTCTGTTAGTTACCTGTTTTACTTACTTGTTTTACATCAAAGTTTCAAAAATGAAAAAAGAGAGAAAGAAGAACTGTTAGAAGGTGACTGTGAGAACTTTTTCTTTTTAAAGTCTTTATTCTTTAAAATAAGAGGCTTGAGGAAATCTCTCTGGCCATTATTAGAGAAAAAAACTGACTTCTGTCTAAATTAAAGTCCGTAGAACAGATTAAAAAGTAACCCTCCAAGTGTCACAAATATTTTATTGGGGACAGACCTTATATGGTGTGAGATTCTCCTTTCCTTCCAAAAGATCCTGAAGTGAAAGGAAATAGATGCCTACTAACTAATGCAGGGAGAGTACCTTAGGCACATATTTCATGTGATAATTGCTTTTCTTCTGCATTTATGAACTACAGGCAAAAGCGAGAGAAATGTAGCTGGTTTTATTACCCAGAGGAAAAGCAATCACTATGCTTGTCAGGTCCATGAATGAAATTTCTCCCATCCTGGGAAATCTTTAAAAAAATAAAATCATGTTGGTGGCTATCTTGCACTGCACTCAATTAAAGTTGTTAGGTTTTTCCCTAAGAAATGTCAGCCATTGCCATTGCCAAGTTATCTGACCTAGTCACATGGAAAATGAGCATGTTCATACTGTACTATCTGCATTTGTTAAAGACTGAGCTACGTAGAAAGAGTGATAAGTATCTCATGGATATTTATTCTAGTTTAAATTGGGGCAAATTATATTCATCCCACAAACTCTTTGACCACATGCTATTTGCTTGTGTTGTCTCTAAAATATAACACCATACAAAGTTTTATAATTTAGAAGTATAGATAAAATGCAACTTTTTGCATAGGCTGGATGGAAATTTGGAGAAATTTGCTTCATCAAATATTAACGGGAAATTGATACAAATAGAGACTTGCTGTTCTGTTGAGTTTATAACTGAATTTCCAGTTTTAGTTACTGTAAAGAAGAGAGAGGTAGAAGGAGAGGAAGAATGAATGAATGAGATGGTAATTGGGTTTCTGAGATTGTTCTATTTGGAAAGTGTTACATTTCAGAGATTTTACTGCTCTTTTTTTTTTCTTCAAGATAGAAGGTTAGATTAAAGAAAGGAGTTGTGGATCTAGAAAGGGCAAATTGCCTCATCAGTCATCCACCTTCAACTACTGTAATAACTCTTACTCCAGTACTCAATCTAAGGTGGAGACACAAGGCCAAAGTCTAATCCTAAAATACATGGAGAGTAGCATATATATTTTAGACCAAAGAACTTGGAAAGAATTAAAACAAAACTTATTTTTTAGCCCAATTTATAAAATGAGTTTCTGTAAATTACAGAATGAGTTTCTCATGATGTCTTCTTAGGTCAAATCCTCTGTTCGCCAGTGCTTACCTTTTGTGATTGAGTTATCTCTAATTCAGTCATTTGTATTATATGATGTTTCCAGTTAATTCAAAGAGCTGTGACAACTGCCAAAGCTATCCAGGGAACATTTCTTATAGACTATACACTGTATCTGTCGTGCCTCTAAATTTTTGTTTAGGAGTGGTGATATCGCTTAGAAATTACTTCAGTTCCAGTATATGCTATATAGATTTTTACTAGAGATGCCAGCTTGCTGCTAGAGAGATGCAACTGATTGATTTTGTGAATAGTCATTGAATATTTGTTAGTAGACTTTTACATTACTAAAAACTCATCTTCCATGAAAGAACTTTTTATCACTATTTTGTCCACTGATATTTCCAAATAACCCATAGCTCAAGGAATATCCAACATAATTAGTTTTATAACTTTTCTGACTATATTTGTTTTTTTATAATATTTTATATTGCTCTGACTATATTTCCATTTTCATGCAATAGCTTGCTTATCCAGGTTTTCCTTTGTGGAGAGACACAAAGAAGTTTGCACAAATCACGTCCTGGCCATATCTGATTGTATTAAACTAATGGAGCAGAGGATGCAGTAGTGACCGAAACAGGGCAAGGATGAAAACAGAGAGTTGTTCTTCATCTTCATCTTTCCTTCAAATGAGTGAGTATATTTGTATTAGTTTTGATTCTTTACTTGAGATTTTTATATAGCTCCATATATGAAACATAGTTTATGTGGAGTTACTTGTTTCATTGTGACTGAAAAAACAACTTCAAGGTGATGTAGCATCGATGCCAAGACAACATAAAAATAGACTCTTCAGAAAGAAACCAGCTTAGCCAATGAATTTCATAATAAAGGCATGCATATAAATCATTTAACAAAGCATAGACTTTGTTCTGCTCAGGTTTTCCATTTAAAACATTGTATGTAATCAATACAAGTGATCGTGGAAAGAAAGTGAGGCTGCGGCCTCCAGATGAAAAGTGGAGCCACTGCTCAGCGAAGCTCAGTTTTGGGGGCAGTAAGAGCTCAAATTAAGAGTATGGAGTAAACAGCTTAAATCTGGATTCAGAAGATTAACTGCAAATGATCATGACTCTAAGCTTTGCTTGTTATTACTCTTTGCTTCTATACATGGTTTGCATTTTGAAAATCCATGATCAGGGAGTTATAGAAAGGTACAGTTGAAATTGTACTATGAGCTACCAAGTTCAGTATGCTCATTCCAGATGCAAACACATTGGTACTTCACCTGTGTTTACTTTAATTCTGCAAATGTCAAATGTGATTTCAAACACTCTTCAAATATATGTTTCTTTGCGCATTAAGTAGATATAATTCTGTTTCAAACTTACATTCTACATCTTTCTAACAAAGTAGTTTATTCATTTATTTTTTATCTTAAAGGCAATCTCTAAATATTTATTTTTTTTTATTTTATTTATTTATTTTTAGAGAGGGAAGGGAGGGAGATAGATAGAGAGAGAGAAACATCAATGTGTGGTTGCTGGGGGTTATGGCCTGCAACCCAGGCATGTACCCTGGCTGGGAATCGAACCTGGGACACTTTGGTTCCCAGCCCGCGCTCAATCCACTGAGCTACGCCAGCCAGGGCTAAATATTTCTATTGTCTTTATTAAATAGGCTCATGACTACATATGGGGGAAAAGATGGACAGTGTGGTTAAGTAACTTGCCTTCAAAACCAGGCAAATGCTATTTTAAGATCACACCCCGAGCATATGCTGCCCTTCATATAATATTTTATTGGAGTGCTGTAATGAATTTGCCTTATAGTATAATCACACAGACTGGGACAGAGCTCTGTCTGTGCATGCAGCCAGCTTGATGTTGGGCCATTGAGATAATTAACATATGGGGACAGTAAAAACGCTATATTTTTTACATAGAATTTATTTTGTGCATTGAACTGTGAAAAGAGGAAGGCAAGTAGGAAAGCAAAAGCACCAAAAATGTTTTGTATTTTATACCCCTATTGTATATACCATGTAAAAAGCCTGTGCTATAAATATAAAAGTGTACACAGGTAAAAAAAAAAAGTTATTATTGGAAGGTCTCCTTTTTATTGTAATACCGTATCACAGAGTTTCCCTGAAAGGTCAATATTTGCAATGAGTGTAGTTACTCTTTGTCAAGGACCATGGAAAATTGAGATTTTAATTCTGTGGGTACTTGCTCATCCCTATACTCCTCCTCAGATATCCTGAAAGTTATTGGCAATCCACATGGGTTTTTATCATCTGAAGTAAAAGAATCTCCTTTAGCAAGATTGTTGCTTCTTTCCAGCTAGACACTTTCTAGGACTGTGAAATATTTCACTTACCTATTCCATTTTATCATATCCTGTTTTACACAGATACCCAGTTTATTCTCTATGAAAATTATATTGGTATACAAATAGTCAGCTGCATGAATTAAGGTGGAAGGCTCACCAGCTTATTTTTTTCTTTAAAAGAAACGTATGGCTCTGTCCCTGAGCACAGGAGATTAGGCAGATTTGGTTTTTGATGATATTATATAGGTGTAGACATAGAGTTCAATATGAAAACAAAATGAGGGAATACCACTAGTGATTGGAATGAGAATATAGAAATTGACCTAGTTTGTAATCAGTGAAAAACAGAATATAAGTTTAACTACTTTTTATTCCAGTAGGCAAGGGAATAAAAAGTAGTTAAGGGAATAAAGAGGGATGTGAACAAAAAGAGCAGACCAGAGTGACTCCCATCTCTAGGAATTTCTGTACTTCTTAATTATAAAAGTATATGGACTTGACTATCTCCAGCATACTTTTAAAATTTAAGGTAGGTTTTTGAAAACCTTGCTACTTTCCTGTTTTTGTATATTTTTGTGTATGTAGAGAACAAGTAACACAGACTGAGAGTGGTAATTGCAAGATTTCAGGGCTTCTGGAGTGCCTGAGAATTTTTGTCTCTAATCTTTCCTACTAATGACAGCTACCTCTATTTCTTTTTAATAAAGTCACATGGTAAATTAATGTAAAGAAATGCATAGTAAAAGGCATATTATACCCACATTGAACATCTAAATCTTTTTTAATCTATGTAAAAGCAGACTTTTCTCTCTTTAGTTTTAAGAAGGTTAATTCATGGAAATCTCTATAGGACATTTTAAAATCTACAGTTCCTGATAGAGACCGACTTGTAGCCCTTTTAACATTAGAGCTGTGCCAGAATGTCCATAAATAATTTCTGCTCTCGCACAAACCAGAGTGCAAGGGAATGTGCAGACACTGCAGATTTTTACTGTTTTCTCTGCTTGCATTCACATTACAATAAATGAGAATAGATTTTTAATATCCATTTCTATTACATGCATTAACTGAAGCTGTGGGGACACGATTAAAAATTTCCTAGGATTTGAAACACTGGGGAGGTCTGAATGCTTGTGTGTGGGCAGAGCATTCAGTACTTGTGCTCTCTCTCTCCTTTTTTTTTTAGAATAGCTTAAAATATTGTAGGATTGCTAAAAGTATAGAGCCTTCAAATACCATTTCATTACTTTTGTTGTAGCTCTTTCCATTAATATTTCTAGAAGGGTGAAGCAGTTTCAATGAAAGCACTGAACTAAGAGAAAAATTAAGCCAAACTGACATGGGCATGAACAGGTAGAGAGTGCACTTCTTGGCATTGCATCTTTTCCAGTAGATAATGAACATGAAAATGTACTGTAAAACTGAATTATAGTAAGCTGTATTTTTATGCACAATCAAAGCAAATCTAATATTTAGAACAATATAATTTTTCATGAATGTTGGTTTGCCTATGTAAAAATTGATTTTTTTTATAATGGAAGAGTTTAAAGATGTCACTTTAAACATATGCATTTGGGTGGGATATATTGAATATACCTGATATTCCCAATATTTAGCAATGCATATTATAGATACTTGCCAAAAGGAATTAGAAAATCAATGACAAAGTGAGAATGTGGTTTCTGAAGACTTAAATTAATGGAATTCTACTGGAGACATAAAAGTTGTTTTACTGCTGTTCACATCTGTTGCATCCTGCAAAAAAGGAAATTGTTCTATGAAGAGCTGATGCTTGCACCCCCGACTCTTCCTGATTTGTGCTGATGGTAGCTGAAACTGCAGTCCTGGCAACTTCCACTGCACGTCGTCATCCACAAGGTAGGGAACACATCCCTGCATGCAATTAGACTTCAGTGCAAAAATCTGTTTTGTTTGACAGAAATACCCTTTCTAGTCTAATCAGTAGAAATGCAACTGCTATAAAAGTTATTCCAGTACTATTTAAAAATATTACTAATGATAAACCATCTTCACAAAAAGTAATTTTTATAAAGTTTCCTGAAATTGGGGAAAATCATAAATATCATGTGAAAATTAAGGCCAGTCAAGTTGAGAAAAAATCCTGGTCAGGGCCTCAAATTCATGATGAAGGAACATATTAAAATGTTTTACAAACCCTGAGTTTACAACCAATTCTAACTCATACAAATTATTTTTCTTTCCTTGGTTTATTTCTTTATTTTTTACTTTCTTTTTTATTTTACCAAAAGTTGCTAATCTTCTATCTTCTTAAGAATAAAAGTAGTGTTAGTGTCAGAAATAAGCTAAAGATATTTACATATGTTATATCAATTAACACTCTATTCTATGGCTTAGATGTTATTATTTCCAATATACAGATAAGGAAACTGAGACCTAAAAAGATTAAATAAATTGTTTCAGTGATCTACTTATTGGTGTAGAGCTAGGATACCAATTAAGTCTCAAGACAAAACCTTGAGGCATCAGTGGTAAAAAGGAAAAGAGTAAATATAGAGAAAAGATAAGATTAAGTCTTGACAGGGTGTAGGGACCCTGTAAAGAGGGATGTGAACAAAAAGAGCAGACCAGAGTGACTCCCATCTCTAGGAATTTCTGTAACACGATAAAGATCATAGAAAGAGGAGAAGTTTCTGTAAAATGAGGAATTAAGAATGAGAATTCTATGAGACAGCTAAATTCTCACCTGGAGATCATGTGAAGTCCCTGACCTTGAGGTACAGATCATAGGTAAATTAAATGTACGTGGTAGTTAGGGCTGTGTTGATGGATGAGACCATTAAGCAACAAAAATTTTAAAAAATAATAAACAAACAAATGTGTGTACGGAGGGTTAAGTAAAGTAGGAAAAGAACCAGCAAAGATACTGAGAATAAATAACTGTAGTGGCAGGAAAAGAATCAATGTCCTGGAAATTAAGAAATGAGACTTATAGTAAAAGGGAATGGTTACTAGTATTAAATGCCACAGACAGTCAAGTAAAGTAAAGGTTAAGTTGCAAAGAGGCTATACAATTTAAATATCCCCAGCTTATTAGATAATTTGGGGTGAATTAGAAGGAGATTTTCAGGATAGAAAAAAATGAAATTAATTGAGCAATTAAAAATAGTGAGACTAGACTCTTGGCCAATCTAGACAGAGAGAGGTGACAGACAGATATAAGGATGATAGACAGATATAAGGATGATAGATGGGAGAATGTCTTCATGTATCACCCATGAAGCCTGCTTGGAAGGAAAGTACATGGAGGAGGAATTTGAAATTTTAAGTCCCAGAACCTATGAGCAACAATTTATTCATTTCAACCACTTGAAATGTAAGTACGATGTTTTTACTTCTGCTTGAGATTGTTATCGATTAATCCATTTGGAGGAAGTGTATATTTTTTTGTAAAAAAAATGATATTTTTTCATTGTTGTTCAAGTACAGTTGTCTCAGTTTTCCTCCCCTACCTTCCTCCTCCTATCTTTCCCTCCTTCCTACCCTGGAACTTACCCGCTTTGGCTTTGTCCACCATGAGTCCTTTATACCTAACCTGTTCCTTGACGGCCCTTCCCCTCCCCTATTTCCCCCCACATGATCTCACCTATAAGTGGAACCTAATCAGCAAAACAAACAAAGAAGCTTATCTTGATACAAAACAAATTTAAAAGCTAACAGATAAAGTTCCTAGGCTGGATACAAAAATAATTCAGGATGGAATTCACAAAGATGTTATGCTAAAAAAATGTTAACAATAATCCTCAGCAGCATAAAAAAAATGAAACACTGTTAGAAAAGATAGAAACAAAAGAGTCAAGGAGTAGACTCCTCACAAGTTATAAGAAGTGTTCAAAATGAAAAATAACTTACCCTACAATTTCTAATGAGACAATACTGAGGTTTTGCAGTTGTGAGGAGGTTGAAAGAATCACATTGCTAACCTCAGGAAGAAAAGATTGCTAGTGGTGTTGGTACCAAAGGAAGATGGATGTAGACATTTTTCTGGGGTGAGACAACTGGTGAGTGGGGGTGTTTGCTTGGCAGACAAAGGCCATCCTCAAATCCATCAATCCTATTTTAATAATTTGTTTATTAGTTTTTACTTTTAACAAGTAAATTTGACATAGTAAAAAGTATCAAGTATTTCTACACATTTATTTTGAAAAACAACATTTCATTGCCATTTTTTCTCAACAGCAATTGCTTCTGTTCCTTTTAGCAATGTCTCCAGATAATGGCTTTCTATTATTAGATTTTTGGGTATGTTGGTTTGTTTTAATTTGGGAACATTGTGGAAAATAAGTGCTTAGCCCTTTGTTCTCTCACATTTTCTCTACTCTTTTATTTATTTAGTTTTTGAAGTAAATTTTGCTTCCTTGTTTGCTTAGTTTTCTTATCTGCATGTTTCTAACTCAATAGAAGCATTTGCCTATTGCTTATTACCTATGTCATCTCTTGCAGCATTTTGGCTCACCAGATATGCTGTCAATTCACCTTTGTGAAAAAGTCTCTTTAGAATCATCTCACCTATTGCAACCTGGATGCCCCCTGCATATTAACATAACTACCATCCTTGAATCTCTCCTCCGTATCATCCTGAGGACTCTTTCTTCACTGCCCTGTGTCTTGTCCTTTGTTCAATCATCCATTGTTTCATCTATTTATATTTATTGACTGTGGGTGTGATTTGTTAGGCACTGTTCTAGGTGCTGGCTATATGCCAGAGGGAGAAAGGGGAGACAAATGCATTGCTTTCATTGGCCTTATATTATAGTGATGATCCAAAGAGAATTCCCCTCAAAAAAAAAATATTCTCCACTTCTACGTAGATGCCTAATATCAAGTACAAAAAAACAATTAAATAAATAAAGGAGACTCATGGTATTTTGTGGCACAGTAAGTACGTCATTGTAACTTATCATGCATTGTCTAAAGTCTGAGAAATCTAACAAAACTTCTTTACTTTCCATTTTACTAGTCTGTTTGTTGTTTGTCTAAATAGTGTTCGGGAGGCACTCAAGGTGAGACCTCTTTTAGAAATTTTGGAAGCCACTTGGTAAGATTCTGTTACATAAAAACATTAATAAAATTCTCTGATTTATGTGAACTTTGAGGACAATGGAGAACATGTATTTTATTTAAGTTTTATTTCAATATACTTACTGAGGTAAAAAAATAATTACTAATAAGATAAACAGAAAAAGAAAAACAAACAAAAAACTAAGGCGCCATTAATACTGTCTTTACCTTCAAGTATCCTTGAAATCAGAAAAAGAAAACCCTAAAAACTAGACATAAATTTGGAAGAGAATGGTAAGGTATCTTACATATTTATCTTTTTCTTAAATAAATATTCTGAAGTATATTAGCAATTGACTCTTGTTTCCTAGATAGTTTTATGACTCTTTCTGAGAAATGGTATTCACAGGTAAATTTTAGTATCTACTAAAATATCTTTATACTCCAAATACACTTAATTGATAAATTGGACCATTATAGAATTTTAGGTAGAACTTTCTTTGAGAAATCTTTTCCAGTGGTATAGAGCAGTAATGCCATTTGCTTCCTGATCTTTTGCATATGACATAGTTTATTTTTTAGAGTCTTTTAGGAGCTTCTCTTTGTACCCAGTTTTCAGAGATCCCAGAATAATGTGCCTCAGTGAGCATCTGTCTCACTGAGCAGGACAGCTGGTGAGCACCTTCAGTCTGGACCCTATACCCCAGAGTTCAGGGAATTATCTTTATGAATGTGAGTGCTTTTTCCTACATCTTTTTTTTCTTTTTTCGTCTATCTGAAAGTCCAGTTGTTTGTATATTATTTGGCCTTTTGAAAGAGCCTTCTAATGTTTGCGCTTTTCTCTCCTATGATTCATCTCCTTGTCTCTTTGCAGTAGTATCTAACAGATAACTTTAGCATTTTCTTCCAACACTTATTGATGAGTTCTTAGCCTGACACCAAAATGTTAACGTACAAAACATCCTTTTAAACTTGCTGAATATTTCTTTACCAAAGAAACTATCTCTTGTTTCACAGTTTCTGTATCTTATCTCTCTGGTAGATTTTATTGCTTTCTTTCCTTTATATACAGTAATTTTTCTCAAATGTTTTGTTTTGTTTGTATTAGTCAGATTCTTTCATATTAGTGACTTTTCAGTCATCCTAGTTATTTTTTGTTGTTTGCTCATGTTTAACACTGCATCACTATAAAGCCTGTGAAAGTACTGAGCATGTGAGTGGGTGATCTACCTGGATATTTTAGTTGAGAATATGCTATCATGGGCTTTCTTCTCCTTCTTCTTCTCTTTCCCCTTCCCTCCTCCTCCTCTTTTCTCCTTCTCCTCTTCCCTCTCTTCCTTCCTTCCTTCCTTCCTTCCTTCCTTCCTTCCTTCCTTCCTTCCTTCCTTCCTTCCTTCCTTCCTTCCTTCTTTCCTTCCTTCCTTCCTTCCTTCCTTGTTTCTTTCTTCCTCTCTTTCTCTCTTTCATTTTTTCTTTCTTCTCTTTCTTTTCTCTCTCTCTCTCTCTCTCTCTCTTTTTCTTAGGCTACAAAGATTCCTAACAGAAGACTCTCAAATTGCTTTTGGAGAGTGCAGACCTGGCTCCCGTGTTCTGGTGATCCAGAGAACCCAGGGAAGGAAGCATGCTGAGTACATGTCAGCACTCTTTATGCGCATGCTCATATTTTCTTCACTCTGAGGTATGGTGCCCAGTGTGCCTATAGTGACGCTCAGTTATTATTTTACCCTTTTTTACCCTTTATCAGTTTACCCTTTTTAACTATTTCATCCACAGAATAAATGTCCAATTGTTTTTGCAAAGTGGGGGAGGAGAAATCACCTTGTTGAGCAAAGTGGAGGAAGGGATTTATACTAGAGTGATTCTAGAACAGGTTTCAGCTAATCCTTTTTTAACGTAACTGTCTTGTCCTTCACCCCATGTCCAGGATTGTCTAGTGACTTTCAGAGTCTATGCAAAAAATTAACTTGGTGCTAAGGGACAAATCCATTGTTCCTTTATGGATTTATGATTTCTTATTCATATTAGGTATTATCAGTCATTCATGTGCTTTCTAGCTTCTATAATTGTGATGCTATTTTTTTTCTTTTTACTTTTGTGGGTTAATGACCTAAAAAATTCACATTATTGCTGTTTTGGTAGAATTTCATTAGGCAACAAAATAGCTATGTTCGGACAATCAACTATTTTTACCTTATTTTTATTCACCTTTGGCTTTTAAAAAATACATAGAGAAGATTATACTAACTTAAACTACATTATAATTTCTGCCACAAAGTTAATACTCAATCATATAGATTTGCTAAATAAACTAATACATGAAGAATAAATGAATAAAGAAAACTTGACTAGAAAGAAAACCTTTCTAGTGATATTGATAGTAAATAAACTAGTAAATAGAAGCATTTGGGAACATATGTGGAATATTTGCCACTTGCAATTGAAGGTTAAAATCTGAAAGAACACATATTTATGAGCAGTGAACAGATGGTTGTGCATATGAAGTTAAAAAGGAGATTTTAAAATTCTCATTGTCAAAGACATTCGCTCTTACAGTACTCAGAATGTGTAGTTAGCAAAACAATCTTATCTGATCAAAATAATTTAAACTGAAATGGCGGAGGAGGGATATCTCAACAAAACATAAACTAGATTATGTAAAAGAAGAATGTTATGTAATATGAATAATCATTGTAGAGAGGACATGCAGGAAATATGTGTAGAGATACAAAGATATTAGTATATAGAGCTGCAATATCTGATTACCAAAACTATGCAAATTTAGTAACGATCTGATATATTCTCATAGTCACACCAGAAATTCAATGGAATAGGATTTGTAATTGTAATCAAGCTTTGCTTTTGCTTTTAAGAAATGATTCTATTCAAAGGAGTTGAATATTGGGAAGTTTGTAGATGTAGAGAAATCCATACATCCAGGCAGGGACAATAGTACTCACCGAATGTCCCGTCTATATTCCAATTACTGCAATTAGGCAGGCTGTATGCCTGGTTCTTGGTAGTGGGTTGTGGTAGAACTAATGTGTAATATTTTTGAGACGGAACATTGAAGTTATGCATATAATTTTCTAGTTGGCACATGTTGAATGGTGATATTCTAGACAGTAGAGATCCTATGACCCTGGGACCTTGCATGACTGCATGGAACGGAAGACTTTCCCCACTACCAAGCCCAGTGAAGCATATATCATGAGCAAGAAATAAACCTCCTATGTTGTTGTTTTTGAGCAATTTATATGTTATGGATAATTTACTAGTGCAGCATAACCACCTAAACAGGAGAAATACATTAATGAACTTAGCGATGATTAATAGAGGGATGGAAAGCATAGTTTAGGAAAATTTTCACAAAGAAGGAAGATATACATGTTAAATGAGAAAATCTTTTCCACACTTTATGTGGAAATTTTATTCAATTAAAGCAGAAAAAATTATCCATTTTTATTTGCCTGGCTGAAAAGTCAAGAGTTTGAAGATCTTGTCTGCATTATCAATGAGCAATTACTAATGTATAGCCAGAGCCTGGAACACTATTATTGGCACAAAGTGATCATTATTACAAAATAATTGGAACTATGTATACAGTCAGATATGTGAACTTGAGGAAATATGTTAGGAATGTCACAGAAATAATAAACATCATGTCATGGATTAAAATAATAAGAGATAAACCAAAGATAGACAAATGTTTGTTTAAACACTAAAAGATCTTAAAAATAATAAAAGAAAAGCCAGCAGCCAAAAATATTACCATAACCATATAGATTACTATTCTATTAGTTCATATTTTAAAAGAAAGAGTGAGAAAAATATAAGCAAATAAAGAACACTGACTTCAACCTTTGAGGATATTGACAATGAGTTTAGACTTAGAAGTGCCAGAGGTACCAGAAACAGAGAATGTTTTTAAGGTTTTTATTATAGAAAAGAGAGACCCACAATTGAGGCAATGTTTACAGTAAACAAAATTATATAACTCATATTTACTTTGCTGCCTCAAAGAAGATGGTCTGGAAATTGAGAACCATAGAACATCTTGCTTTCATGAGAATAATAAGAGAGATAGGTGAGAGTATATAAAGAGGCTACCTACCTGTAAGGTTCAAATTCATCGTATGCAACAGGCTTATATAAATTAAGTCATAGAATAATGTAAGAAAATTTTATATATACATATATGTATATATCTATATCTGTATCTTTCTCTCACATCATGGAATAGTTGTTGGAAGTATGAGAGAAATCATGGAGAAGGGGAATAGAACCAAAACATGAATATAGGCTACAGATAGCAGTTTTCAAAATATATGAATCCTGAGAATTATAAACTAAGCATAATGAGCATCTCCAGAAATTTTTTTAGAAAATGGACTATTAAACAAAAACTCCTGGAGTAATTATAAAGGATTAATAGAGGTATTAGGAACCAGCATCAATTCAATAACAGCAAGCCTTGCTGAACTAATTTTACTTATTTATTTGGATTGTATTTCTGAGTTTTAGAAAAATTTTAATATATTGTCCTAAAATATATACAATGGCACCATTGGAAGAAAAAAAAATATTGATGACTAGATGGTGTCAATGGATTCTGACCACTATGTGAAAGAGTAATGGGTAGTCTATTTTCCCATTATTCTCCAGTTGGTCCATATAAAATTTTTATCATGATATTGATGAAGCATAAAAAGTATGCCTATTGAATTTCAGACTGACACAGTTCAAAAATCATGCTAATGCTCTGAAATACTGAATTCTTTTTTAAAGCTTTTTTATTATTATTATTTTTATTGCCTTCCTTTTTATTTCTTTTTTCTTGATAACTTTTTTATTTTAATTGTTGTTCAAGTACACTTTTCTGTCTTTTACTCCCATCCCAGCCCACCTCCCCAGTGCTTCCCACCTCCCTCCCATTTGTCCCATTTCCCCCCCTTCACTTTCCTCCACCCTGCACACCCTCTCCCACCCACATCCCCTCCTTCAGTTCATGTCCATGTGTCATACTTATAAGTTCTTCAGCTTCTACATTTTCCATACTATTCTTATCCTCCCTCTATTTTCCACCTACCATCTATGCTACTTATTCTCTGTATCTTTTCCCACCCTCTCCTCCTCCCACTCCCCTGTTGCTAACCCTCTGTGTGATCTCCATTTCTGTGATTCTGTTCCTGTTCTAGTTGTTTGCTTAGTTTGTTTTTGTTTTTGTTTTAGGTGTGGTTAATAATTGTGAGTTTTCTGTCATTTTACTGAACATGTTTTTTATCTTCTTTTTCTTAGACAAGTCCCTTTAACATTTCATAAAATAAGGGCTTGGTGATGATGAACTCCTTTAACTTGACCTTATCTCAGAAGCACTTTATCTGCCCTTCCATTCTAACTGAAAGGTTTGCTGAATTGAGCCATCTTGGATGTAGGTCCTTGCCTTTCATGACTTGGAATACTTCTTTCCAGCCCCTTCTTGCCTTCAAGGTCTCTTTTGAGAAATCAGCTGACAGTCTGATGGGAACTCCTTTGTAGGTAACTGTCCCCTTATCTCTTGCTGCTTCTAGAATTCTCTCCTTCATTTTTTTAAAGATGTTTTTAAGATTTTATGTATTTATTTTTTATAGAGGGAAGGGAGGGAGAAAGAGAGAGAGAGAAACATCAATGTGCGGTTGCTGGGGGCCATGGCCTGCAACCCAGGCATGTGCCCTGACTGGGAATTGAACCTGCGATGCTTTGGTTCATAGCCCGAGCTCAATCCACTGAGCTATGCCAGCCAGGGCCTCACCTTCATTTTTACCTTGGGTGATGTAATTCTGATGTGCCTTGGTGTGTTCCTCCTTGGGTCCAACTTCGGGACTCTCTGAGGTTCCTGGACTTCCTGGAAGTCTATTTCCTTTGCCAGATTGGGGAAATTCTCCTTTATTATTTGTTTAAATAACTTTTCCACTTGTTGCTCTTCCTCTTCTTCTGGTACCCCTATAATTCAGGTGTTGGAACATTTAAAGATGTCCTGGAGGTTCCTAAGCCTCTCCTCACTTTTTTGAATTCTTGTTTCTTCATTCTTTTCTGTTTGGTTGTTTCTTTCTCCCTTCTGGTCCACTCCATTGATTTGAGTCCCGGTTTCCTTCCAATCACTGTTGGTATCCTGTACATTTTCCTTTATTTCACTTAGCATAGCCTTCATTTGTTCATCTAATTTGTGACCAAATTCAACCAATTCTGTGAGCTTCCTGATCACCAGTGCTTTGAATTGTGCATCTGATAGGTTGGCTATCTCTTCTTTGCTTAGTTATATTTTTTCTGGTGCTTTGATCTGTTCTTTCATTTGGGCCATTTTTTTGTCTTGATGTGCCTGTGATGGGGTGGAGCCTTAGGTGTTCATCAGGCCAGGGCAACCCAGTTGCTGGGTTGTGACACTGTATGTGGGGGTGGGATGGGAGAGGGAACAATGGAACTTGTTCCACTCTGTGCCAGATTTCAGTCATTTCCACCACTTCCACCAAGCAAACTGGGCCATCCTGGTGCTGATTCCCATGTGGGTGGGTTTGTGTATGTTCTAGGACCCCATCGGCCTCTCCTATGAATTCTCCTTTGAGGCTGGGAGTTTCTCCAGGCAACTCAACCCCCATAGGTGTTTTCAATTGGTGTTTTGAGGCTTTATTTTCTGGTGCTGGGACCCTAGATTTCTCAGTCTGTGTGACTCCCCAGTTTCACCTGGTTTATCTGCATGCAAATATGGGACCTCCAGCCTCTGCAATCCACCTTGTGTACCACGCCCCGCCACAATCAGCCGCTTCGCTGGGTCTGCCCACTGCTATCTAGTGCGCCTGGGGTCTACCAGCCACCACTTTTTTTTCTGAGACCCATCTCCTCCCAGTCACCTGACTCTGCCCCTCCTACCAGTCTGGATGAATGTGTCTACTCTAACTTCTTGATTGTCAGACTTTCATACAGTTTGGTTTTCTGTCAGGTCTGGTTGTTTTTTTGTTTCTAAATTTTTGTTGTTCTTATTTTGATTGTATGAGGAGACACAGTGTGGCTATCTATGCCTCCATCTTGGCCGGAAGTTCTAAACACTTTTTAAAGAATATTTTATTTCTTTATTTTTAGAGAGAAGGGAAGGGAGGAAGAAAGAGAGGGAGAGAAACATTAATGTGTGGTTACCTCTCACATGACCCCTACTGGGGGCCTGCCCTGCAACCCAGGCATGTGCCCTGATTGGGAATCCAACCAGTGACCCTTTGCTTCGCAGGCCAGCACTCAATCCACTGAGCCATGCCAGACAAGGGTGAAATACTGAATTCTTTATTGGAATAATTGGAAATGGCTACAGAAAAGAACGCATAAAAATCCAAAGGTTTTCAGATGACTCAAACTCAAATTTACAAAATAGAAACATAGTAAACATAGGAAGGGGATTTGATTTTCACTCTGTGTAATCTAAAGTAGCTGTCATTCATCCAACAACTATTTGTCAACTGCCTACTGTGTGCCTGGGACTCTGTACACTGAAGATCTGTCAAATAATAAATAAGAGGTCTTAAACCTGGAGGGAGTGACATATAAAAATTTAAAATATTTCAGGGTCTGTGGTTCAGAAGAGAGATTATAACTTTTACTTTAGTTCTGAGAGATAAGAGCTAGTGATCAAAGGCTCAAGAAGCATTTGATACAAAGAGATACTTTCTATTAACTGAAACTGTTCATCAACAGAGTGTGATGCCTGGTGTGGTTTGGGCTCCACCTCTTTCCGATCAGACAGGTCGGGTTCTTGTCTGGTGTGGATGTCAGTTTGATGTGGAAAATGCTGCTTGAATTTTTCAAAAGACAACCTCTATGATGCCTCTCAAGACTCTGTAGTTACATTATTCTTAGCAGGCATGTGGGGAAATATATAGGATGGAGGCTTTTATTTCTTTAAAAATATTGGCTCATGTCTAGAAGAAAATTGGGGAGACAGGGTAATTGTGGATATAGTGAATTCAAGTAACTTGGGTTTCAATTAGAAAAATAAACAAAAACATAAGCCAAGCAGTGCCTAGAGTATTACAATTAGCATACTTTTATACAACATTGAGATGTTACTGTCACATTTTGTTTTCACTGCAAGGTGTGCATTTAAGGAAAGACACAAATTAGGCTAAACTCGAGGTGCAGGGTTCTCAATTCTTAAATATTCCCACAAAAGTATTGTATCTCTAAAAGAGAGTCAATTGGGACATGAATAAATTGCTTGTTTTAGTTAAGGGAGAAATCTGGCATAGGAAGAGATTAGATGTATGATTTTGAT
Organism: Phyllostomus discolor; assembly: GCF_004126475.2. Lineage (NCBI taxonomy): Eukaryota > Metazoa > Chordata > Mammalia > Chiroptera > Phyllostomidae > Phyllostomus > Phyllostomus discolor. Next base: position 140,168,640 of record NC_040903.2, on the reverse strand, counting down.
TCTCCACAGGATGGAAAAGATATCATTAGTATTAAAAACCCATCAATACCCAGCATGTTTTTGAGGCTGTGGTTAGAAATGCTAAGTGATACTGTCACACAGATACTTTCAGGGTCATTTGCAGCTATAGTGTAGAGTCAGAACTGGAGACTTTTAGACTTGCTGAACACAAAAATAAATTTAAAAACAAAATAGTTGAGTTTGCAGAGGTATAGTCCACTCCGAGGTTACTGCTAGTTAGTTAAAGAATTGACACCTAATGCTCTACATACAAAGAGCACAGGGGAGATACAAAGTGTTTTAGATATTCAGTCTTCTAAAAGTTTAACCAGTTGATTCCATCAAAATTCTGGCTTAAAAGGTGAGAGAAACCTTGCTACTCTAATTCTAATTTCTCAAAGTGACCATTATAAGACTAGAGTGAAAAAAATTACACCATTGAAAAGGAGAAAAGAGAGCAAGGAAAATCTGAGCAATAATTCCACTTTAATTAGAGAAATTTATACTTGAAGTAGAAAACACAACAGGGAAATGCAATTCGTTCTACAATAGTTTGTATCATTTTAAGTTCATACATTTAATTGTAGCTCCTTTACAAAACATGCCAATAGTGATTGAATTAATTTAATCCTAGGTCTTTTATTTATTTTTCATTTTTTAAATTTTAATTGTTGTTCAAGTACAGTTTTCTGCCTTTTCCATCCCAGCCCACCCCCCAGATCTCCCCCCTCCTGTTTCCACTCCCCCCCCCCCCTTTGTTTTTGTCCATGTGTCCTTTATACTTGTTCCTGTAAACCTTTCCCCTTTTCCCCTGAAATTCCCTCCCCTCTCCGCTCTGGTCACTATCAGCCTGTTCTCTATTTCAGTGTCTTTAGTTATATTTTCTTGTTTGTTTATTTTGTTGATTAGGTTCCTGTTAAAGGTTATGTTAATCCTAGGCCTTTTAAAGGTAAGAATCTTAAATCAATATTTTGGAGGTTTTCACTGAAAATATAATGTCAACCTAAAAACAAAACAAAAACAATAACCCAGTTCAAGAGGCAAAGTGTTTATTTGGAAAGCACAGATTCAGGAAGAAACCCAAATAGTGTCCGGATTACAGTATGAGAGCAAGGGTTTTTATGAGAAAAAAGAAAAGAATAATGACATGTAGGAAAAAAACCTCTATTGGTGCTTACAAGCTAAACTGTTCTTGTCTGTACATGTTTGGTTACTGATTCTATTTGCACTGGTTCATCCATGATTACCAGTCCCTGTGATCGAGATATCTGCTTTTCTTCTGACTTACAATCAATTGTAAATTGCTTGTAGTTTGGCCCAGTCCAAAGTTTCAAGGAACAGCATAAGCGATACAGGTCCTCTGGAATGGCCACTCCAACTCCATTTTAAAAGTGGCTCCATTTATATCACTTTTTGACAGTTAATATCTTACGTTTATATTTCTCTTCATATTTTTTTTCAGTCTGCAACACTATAAAGGGGAACAAAATGTGTCTGTTTGTGTAATTTTGAGCTGGTTATATTTAAAAAACAGCAGACATGGGAGAAGCTGTGAGGACCAAGTAGAAGTTACCCTTTTGTGAGCAACATTAATATGCTCCAGGGAAATCTCCATGTGTAAGAATGCTTTCTCACCTCTACCAGGAAGAGGAGGATAACTAAATCTCTCTAGAAACTCTTGTCAATGGAGAATGCACTCAAATCTGCATAACCACCACACCCTTTATACTATGCTTTGCCTGATAACGTCTCCAAACTGACTCCCTCACTAACCCACAACATCTTCTTTGGTCTCTAGTTGGAAATTATATGCAAGGTGGTGAGCTGGGCCATTTCAAGGAGTTACTCAGTTTTCTGGAGTCTTTCCCATGTATATAGGACGTAAATGTGTTTTTAAACTTCTTGTTTTTCTCCAGCAAATCTGTTCGTTACAGAGTGATCTCAGCCAACAACCTAAATGAGTGGATGGAAGATTATTTTTCCTTCCCTACAACTATCTTTAGTTCTCTTTGTTATGCATCATTTGTAAAAAGAATAGGGAACCTAAAAGGAGCACAGTTTTGAAATTACTAACTGCCTATGCCACTTAATGGCATGTATTAAGCTAAAGTGCAGAATAACTCCATTCCTTGCATTCATATTTTTGGAGATAAGAAAAGCAAGTATTTGCCAAGTAATTTAATAAGCCTTTAAAGTTTAAAATTGAGGCTTTATCATTGTACTTAAGTCTCAAGGCACAAATACTATTTATTGTGACAATCACAAACTTTACCAAAAAAAAAAGTTATAAATAGCTCAGCAGTAAATTCATCAGTTTCTCATTCTCCTTTTCTTTCTAAGCTAAGCCCACAAAACACTGTTGCCATAACTCAGGCAGCAGATAATGAAGAAAGTGGGAGAAGCTAAATTAAATACATGTATGTTGTTTTCATTTCTGTCTTCTGTCGTCTATGAGTGTTCTTTTCTCAGTCAAAAATATGCATAGGTATTTCCTGTGGATTCTGTTAAAATGTGAATACTGATTCAGTAAATCTGAAATGGGAGCCTGAGATTTTTATATCCAATTAACTTCCTAGTTCTGGTGCTGTTGCTGGGCACAGGACAGAGATCACACTTTTAATAACAAGGGTCTCTAATCTGAATGTCTTTATTCTTCTCTTGGTATCATTCTAACATTGCTGTTCAAGTTGTTCCAATTTGAGTCTTTGTAGAATCAGTCAGGTTATCCTGGTGTCTCTACATTAGATATATTTACTTATCTTTTGGCAAAAAAAGCTATTTAATTTCTCTCTAATTTTTTGAAAGCCTAATTGGATACTAATGGGGAGGCCTGGAGACTACAATGTGAGATGATGGTTATTGTATGTAAAGCTTATAAATGGATGAAATATGAGGTTTAGTTTAGAGGAAGCTCTAAAGCAGAGTACAGGAGGGAGGGATTTTGCTGAAGTTTAGCTCTACACATCTGTATTTTGGGTCCCAGCTCAACGTGAATAGCTCTGGCTTTCACTCATCAAGCATCACCTCTATTCCAGGTTCTAGATTAATATTTTTAGAAATATTTGTTCCTATAAAAAATTCATTAACTTAAAAGTTCATTATCCCTGTTTCACAGATAAGGAAAAATCATTAACCTCATTTTTAAAATGGGGATTAATGTGTCTGTAAAAAATTAAATAAACACTTTTCACCTCAATTTCTGAGGCCAGCATTACCCTAATTACAAAATCAGGTAAGAGAGTACAAAAAAAGAGAAAGACAATTACTGAAAAGATGTCTTTCATAAACTTTGAAGTAAAAATCCACCAAATCTTAGCAAATTGAATCCAGGATTATAAAGAAAAAAAATCATACACACGACCAAGTGAAATGGAGAGATATAACCATGCTCATGGACTAGAAGATTCAGCATAAGAAATATATAAATTAAATGCAATTGCTATCAAATTTCCAGCAAGGTTTTTGAAGACATAGCTATGTTTAATCTCAAATACATATGTAAAAGGAAAGACCCTAGAATATCCATAGCAATTTTGTTAAAGAAGAATAAATTAGGTAGAATCACTTTTTCTGATGTTAAGACTTACCCCAGTATTATACAGTTATGGTAGTTCTGGTGTTAGCAGCAGTGTAAGCTCTCAGTTTTTAGTTCAGCAAGAAAGCAAGAAAGAATTCAGAGTAAAGAACTCTAGCACAAGTGCAAGAGAAGTTTAATTAGCATGAAAAGTAAATGTATACTGGAAGAGAAGATTCAAACAGGCTACTCAGAGAGCTGTCTTGACCCTTTAGGGAGAAAGAAAGTCACAGAGCAGAAGTGAGCCAGCTGGGTTGTGTATACTCAGGAAACAACTTACAAAGACTAAAGGAGGGCCCTTGGAGACAGGTTCAGGGGGTTAGCCAGGGTGAGCTGATGCTGCCCACTGCTCCCCTTGTTGCAAGTCTCCTGGGAACCTTTAGAGTTTAGGAGAAAGACAGCAAAGATGCACGCCTGAGGAAAGGGGTGGGGGGCGATACAGGCATGCTCCAAGTAGAGTGCACATTGGGTTCTTTGTCTTTCAGGTTTTTATGTTTTCTGAAAGCAGAAATTTTGGGGGAGGTCTCAGGGAGGATCTCAATACAACATTTATTATCTTTCCAGGCTTGTATTTTTAACATGTTGATTCATCAAAGTGAACATATAGGGTCAGGGTATGGTCTCCACTGACTTGTTGGTACTACTGTATGAGGTCATTGGTCATTACATCTGGTCTTGATGCCAGCCATGACATCCTTGCATCTGGTTTTGCTGCTTTTCTGGGCCTGGAACTAAAACACAACTGAGCCTAGATGTTATCTCTAGTTTGAACAAAATTCTGTCTGTTGTCAACAGACTGGAGGCATTGTTCCAAAGATTACTGATACTCATCAGAACCTCATTGTCCTGAGGGTTTAATACTTATGGGAGTGGTTGAGCAAAGGAGAAGGACGCCAGTGAAGCAGGGTCCAGAATGGGGCCAGTTTGAATTACCTGTCTGTCTCACTTTCCCCATGCCTCTTGCCAAGGAATTTTTCTAGCTTCTTACTATCCTGCCTCAATAGTACATAGTATTGTGAAATAAACATTTTAATACCATTACAGAGAAAGTTACATAGATCAATGGAACCGAACAGAGTAACCAGAAATAGATCCACACAAATAAACTCAATTGATTTTTGACAAACTTACAAAAGCAATTCAATGGAGGAAGGAATTGTGTTGGAGCTATTTTATATATAAAGGCATTAAAAAGAAAAAAGAACCTCTACCTAAGTCTCACACCTTAATAAAACATTAACTCAAAATGGATAAAAGATTTAAAATTAAAATATAAAAATATAAACTCTTAAAAAGTAGAAAATCCTGGTAGATGTGGTTCAGTTGGTTGCAGCATCATCCTATAGACCAAAGGGTCGGGGGTTTGATTACCAGTCAGGGTACATGCCTGGGTTGCAGGTTCGATTCCCATTTGAGGCACATACAAAAGGGCAACCAATTGATGTTTCTCTCTTACATCCATATGTCTCTCTCTCTCTAAAAGCAATGAAAAGATGTCCTTGGGTGAGGATAAAACTTTCTTTGTTTTAAATAGAGAAAATCTTCAGGACGTAGAACTAAGTGAAGGGTTCTCAAACCTGACACCAAAAGCACATCAATAAAAGAAAAAAGTAATAAATTGGATTTTATCAAATAGAAAAATATGTGTTCTGCTGATGATCTTATTAAGAAGATGAAAAGAAAAATCACAGGTTGTGAGAAAAATATTTGCAAATAACTTATCAACAGAGAGATTTAACCTAGAATATATAAGGAATTCTCAAAATCAACATTTAAAAGACAAATAATTCAATTAGAAAAAGGTGTAGGGATGGAAATGTTTACTTTTTACCTTCTAGGTTCTGTGGCTGGTCTAATAATTAAACTAACATAGACAGATATAGAGGGAAAAGGACAAATTTGGTCATGTATGAATGGGAGCACCACAGACATGTGGAAACTTAAAGGGCAGCCAGGTCATTGAGGCTGATACTCATATGACATCCTGAACTAATGAAAGGGGTAGAGGTCTGGTGACACAAAGGGGAGAGGGTCTTCACAAGAAGACAAAAGATGTTGGAAAACAAAGGCTTTCCTCTTAGTCAGCTGAGGGAGTGGTGATGGGATCTGCTGGGTTTTGATTGCCTTTAGCTCAAAATAATTCTCATGCCAAGGTGGCGTATTTTGGGGAGACTTGTTCTAAACACTTTCATAGGAAAAAGATACAAATAGTTCATTGAAGAAAACTTACAGACATCAAATGAACACATGAAAACATTGCTCAAAAGTATTAACCACTAGAGAAATACAATTAAAACCACAATGAAATAACATTACAAACCTGTCCAAACACTAAAATTAAAAGAGTAGAATATTCTTAACATCAAATGCAGGTGAGAATGTATAGAAACTATATCATATTGGAGAGTAAAATGGTACAGATGCTCTAGCAAATAGATTGTCATTCTTTTAAAACTAAAAATGACCTGCATTTGCTATCTTGGGCATTTGTCCCAGAGAAATATAACTTAGATTCACACAGAAACTTGATCACAGATACTCATAGAATCTTCATTTTTAAGAGGCCCAAATGTCTTTCAGTGGGTGAACAGTTAAATAATGCATGAAATACCCATACCATGGAATACTACTTAGCAGGTAAACGGAACAAGCTACTGATATAAGCAACAATGTAGGTGAACTTCAAATAAATTCCACTTAGTGGAAACGAAATCAAACTTCACATCCACTTTTATATATATTATATATGTATAAAATATATGTGTATATGTTACATATAGGTTTATAACAATCTAACATGTATTTTATCTCATTTATATAATACTCTTGAAATAACAAAATAACTGTAAGAGTTCAGAATAAGTCTCCTCAGAAGGTGTCACCTTGGCCTATGGATTATTTTGAGCTGGAGCATCTGGGGCCCAGATGGCTCAGGAAGAGCTCTTAGTCTCTCTTAACTGCCTAAAAGAATTTAGACAAAGACCCTGGTCCAGGGGCAGTACTATCACCAGAGATGTCCACAAGAAATATGGGCTAAATGTGGCAGGGCATGCTTGTCAGGACCTCAAACTGAAGTCCTCACTGTCCCCGTTGTCTCTGAATGGCACAGGAAACGTGTGTTTACCAAAATGTTGTTTCCGTTTCCATGTGCATCACCTTCCTCCCACCTTCAGTCCCGGGCTCCCACCCCTGCTCTTCAGTTCACAATGGCATAGAATCCCCCATGGTACGACTGCCTGTGGGCCTCATTTTTTTATGGAGCCCCTGTACATTTGAAATAAGATTTGATTTTCTCCTGCTAATCTGTCTCATGTGAATTTAATTTTAAAACCAGGCAAAAGGATCTAGAGAGGCATAGAAGACATTTTTCTTCCATGATATATTGGAGATGGGGAAAAGATGAGTGGCAGGCAGGGGTAAAGGATGGAGAGAAGGGGGTGGCTGTGGCTATAAGGGCTAACACAAGGAAGCCGGTGGTGATGGAACAATTCTGCTATCTTGATGGTAATGGTAGTTACATGAAAATGCATGTAAGATCGTAAAACTGCACAGAAATTCATACAACACACACATGGAAATGAGTGCATGTTCAACTGGTGAACCGTGAATAAACTCTGAGTGCTTCCAATGGTCACTGCCTGGCTTTAATATTGTGCTGTTGTCATGCAGTAGGTCAGCATTTGGGAAGGCTTGATACACAGTCAGCTGGACCTCCTTTTGCATTCTTCTGCAACTTTCTGTAAATCTATAATTATTTCAAAATAAAAAAAAATTAAGTTGACAGTGGTTCATTTAAAGATCCTACATAGTTTAAAGAACATGCTGTTAACTTTCTGGTCTCCCCAGAGCTAGAGCCCCTATCCCTTGCCCCATGTGGGCCTGTACATGAGCAATTCATTCTATGCACATAGGTATCTGAGCCAGTTGTTTGAAAACCAACATGTAATAACATAAATAATTCAGTTAATTCCAAAGACTTAGTCTTATACTCTGCTCCATGCTCTCCTAATTTCTAGCAAGTGATATTCTGAGGTGGGGATAGAGGGACAATATCAGGTTATAAAAGTTATTATAAGGTATAAGAATTTTATAACTGAAGATCTATACCAAGGTAGTATTTAAGAAAACCTATCTTGTGTGAAAAGTTGAATAAACTTCAGTAATATACCAATTCCTGTCTTCTTTCCCGACTCTCATTTTCTGGTCTCATTATAAATTGTGTTAAAATGGAATTCTAAAGGAAAATCTCCAATGCACCTATTAACATATCTTCTTTTTTGTGGGTTCCACACCACCCTCCTGCAAGGTTTTTAAGGGACAGCACTATTTCCCTGACTGATTTTAAGCCATCATTATAGCAAAGACCTTTTCTTTCTCTGGCATAGTTTCAGTTATTTTCCACTCTGAAATGTTTAAAGTTGGTTCTTCCTCCCTAAGTGAATTCTTTCCAATTTGCTAGTTCTGTTCTTTTCCCCTTCTTCTTTCTCTCTGTTTTAAGCATATAGAAAAGCATTGCTTAACTCAGGGACTGTTGAGATTTCTGGGGATTTGGGGAGTAGGAGGCATCTTGGCATAGAGATCATTATTGCTGTTTGATCCGCCTCTGGTAAGCATTCTGACAATTCCTCCCACACTGTCTACTGAGTTTTCTCCTTGGGCTAATTGACTGTTAATGGAAGATAAGTAAGGCATGTAAACATCCGCATCTTTTCAGTATATGTGATTCATGTCTCTCTTAAAAAACAGGATTTGAGCAGCGGTCTCCCTGTTTTTTTCTCTGTCACATCAGAAACTTGGTCTGTGGGAGACAGATTTTATTGTTTACCTGAGTCCTTCTGGGGCCAGTAGTGAATTGCTGAAGTTGAATAAGTGGGGTTATGAGGAGGGCAGGTTTTTTCATGTAACTAATACATATTTTAATTTATTGGAAAAATATCATATTTTTATTTGAAAATAGAGTGTTAACAACATAAATTTTTTACTTCCTGTTTTGGAAAATTTACTTTTGGGTTTAGAAGTCTATATAGACATAGCATTTAACATCTGAACCAGCTTTTGGCCTCCCCTACATCACAACAGTTTTAAGCTTACAAATTTTACCCTTTAGTCTTCCTGACAAAATAAATAAATAAAGATAAGGTCATTTAGTCAAACTTATTTTGGTCTTGCTATGGAAATAACTAGTCATTATTGAAAAATAAAGGAGGATCTCTGGAGTACAATGTGCTCTGACTGTATTGTCTTACAAACAGTTCTCTCGCCCCTGTGGCCATCATTGCAAGATGGACCTCAAAGTGAATGCATGGCTCCCCAAGAGAAACATGTTCCATGCATGTAGCTACTTGAGCCAGTTGTTTGAAAACAAACATGAATGTAATACAAAAAATTCAGTTAATTCCAAGAAGTGGTCTTATTCTGTAAAGTCTCTCAAAGCTGTTCCTTCTCTCAAGTTACACTGTCATTGTTCAAACATCAATCATCCCTTACGATAACTTTCGACATGCCCTTCCTAATTTCCCAAAATGTGGACTGTGGTCTTCTGTGGCCATTATCCCCAGAGTTAGCTTTCTCAAACACAGATCTTACTATGATACCCTTTCTAAAATAATCTCATCATGTCTCATCACTGCTGACTGGGCCATGGATTTCATCTTTCTTTGGATTGTTCAAGGATTAACTAGGCAAGCTGTGAACTGTATATGAAACCAGAACATAAACGATTGCACCTATCCCAGGAATGGCAAGTATATTTAAGGTTTGAATAAACATTTTAAATGTTAAAAAATACTGATTTATTAAGAGTAGCATGAAATGTCATATGAATTTTACAATAAAATATGAAACTTCAAAGAAATGTCATACTTGTAAAATCAATCTTCTTTGGATTTTGAGTTTAAACTCCTAATCGTAGTAAGTATACTTCTCTTAGCAACTGGACTCTAGCTACCACCAAATACTTTGACTGCCTACTGTTTGCATTCTTATGCAAAATCTCTCATGGACTTAGCACCATTTCCAAACTGTCCATGGTCCTCATGCTTTTTGGAATTCTCTCATGCTGTCCTCTGCCTGGAATGGTGTTTCCCAACTTCTCTGAATTGTGAATTGCTGTTCATCCTTAAAGTTCTCAAAGTCATCCACATTACCCAAGTGTGTTATTCCTTGTTCTCTGTATCTAAAAAATCATTTCACATAAATCCATATTTTATAGTATGTCATGCTTAGTTATGTATTTTTTTACTTTTACTAGTTACAAAATCCTTGACATAAAAGGATATGCATTACTCATTTTTTCCTTCCTGCAGTGTTTCATAATATGACCACAAATCAAATAACTTGACACTTTTCCCTCCAAAGCATGAGTTTCGATTCCCCTCCCTGAAGTGTGGGCTGTTCTTTGTGACTCCCTTTCAACAAACAGAATGCAATTAAAATTACAGAGCATAACTCCTGTAGGCTCTATATATAAATTTTGGAACCTAGAAGTAGTTCATCAGCCTACATTGACTGAGATGTAAACTCATTGAAACTGGGCAATGGATAAAATTGTAAGGACTTTGAAAAGTAGTAAAGGTTTTTAAAGCTTTGAAGAAACTCTATATAAAAGAATGATGACAATTTAAGAATTGTTCCTGGTGGCTGAAAATAACATTATTAATATCTTACTGAAACTGAGAGGGAAGGGGGTCTTTGATGTAGAAATAAAAAGTTAAGCAACAACAATGCCCCAAAAAAAGGTGGAAAGTAGAAAATGCACCTAACGAATTAGGAGATCTATCTATGGAGCTTTCCAGACCAAGTGCTGAAGATGTCATCTGATTTCTTCTTGAGGTTTATGGTTAAAGGTAGATGAACTGTGTAGTTCATCTCTCAATGAGTATCATTAAATACAAGGACACAAGTATTTGATTATTTTGAAAATTCTCAACTACTCCAGATAGCAAACACTGCCAAGAAAACATGCTTTCCAGATGAAATCAAGGTTGAGACTGCACAATATTTGTTAAGGCCTCATAAAGTTCTCAGGTGATGCCTCAGAGTACCATTCCGTCAGGAAAAGAAGGCTCTCTAAAGATTTGTGTGCCCAATCTGTGTGTGCCATACAGATCCTCTAAATTAAATAATAGAGGCACTAAGAAACTTGAGAAAATTGCACATTTGCAAAAGTCTAAAGTGCAAAAGCACATGACCCAAGAGATTTGTCAGTGTAATTTTGGAACATTAAGATCAACAAGAGATCCAACACTTTAAAAACAATATATTGGTAGAAACACTGCCAACATGGACTGAAAGGGACAGTGTAAACTGATAATAATTTTGTCAATATAAGTTTGACTCTCAAAGTATGTGCATGTATTGGATAAACTACCTAGCATGTGATTTAGTTGTTCTAGCAACTATATGAAATCCACGTTTTGAGGATATCAATAACCAGGGACAAACTGAAGCCTCTGTCCAGCAGCTATGTGATTGAGCTGACTTTGCAGTGTGTCCTCTAGCCTGGACAAGTCTTAAAGTGACTGAAGCTCTAGCTAATATGTTGACTTCAGCCTTCTGAGAGACCTCAAACCAGAACCACCCAGGAATTGCTCTTGTATTTCTGACCCTCAGAAACACTAATATAAATATTTGAGTATAGTGTTGATTTTGCGCTAATTTGTAATACAGCAAGAAATAACTCATGACAATTATTTTATCAACTACTATATCATTTGGTGTATAGTTGTCACCTATCAAATATTTGCTGGAAGAGAAAGATGAAGGCAGAGTGGGTGAAATACACTATAGAAAAAATGTGAAGAGAAATCCTGATATTGTAACTACTTTAAAATTTTGAAAATTTGATTGTAATATATGTTAAAAGTCATTTGGCTTTAAATATAAAAATGGTCGAATGTACATAAACAAATTAAAGTATAAGTAATATGGTAGACACTGATATCTATTGACTTCCTGCAAAAGAGATAGGCACTCTATTAGGATCTTCATTAAAATTTGTCACTTGATCTTAGCAAAAATTCCAGGAGTTAGATATTATTCCCAATTTATATATGTGGAAGCAGCCTTAATGATATGAAATAACTTGTCCACAGTCATGAATCCAGTAAGTGGAAGAGATGGAATATGACCCCATATCTATCTGATTCCACTTTTTCTAATGTTTTTGCTATACTCTGACAATATTAAAGATGGTTAAATATAATAATTCAGCCTAGTGATTATAAAATAGCAAGGAACATTTGCATTTTCATGTACATGTATGTGTTACTAATTCAAGTTATTAACTAAGAAATTAAAATTATTTTTCAGAAGAATATTTGGGAAAATTCTGGAGTTACTTATGTTTAACCTTATTTGCTTATAATATTTGCCTGAGAAAACTGCTTAAAGACATACAAGTGTGAGAGCCTTAATATAAGTAGACCTAGGAATATGTATTTTGATAATCTCCATAGAAAATATAGTAGGGAAAAATTATTCTAGACATTAAACCTAAACAATTTTAAGTTTCTTTCTCTCCAAACTTATGTTAGTGTTTCAACTTTGCTCTCTCCTTTTTTCTTTCTTACAAAAATATTTTTTGACTGTCTCTTGAATGTTTAACACTTTAATGGTAAATCCTGCATATAACTAACAAATAGAATAATTAGATCATATATTAAATAACATTCTGAAATCCTTTATTGAAAATAATACTGACTGTTGTCTGATGATAATGCTGAGAATAAAGGGTAATTTGCAAATGAAACAATATAAGAATACTTCATATTAATGCAGGGCATAGGACATCAAAGTAAGTAAGCTGCCTCACGATGGGTGTACTGGATAGCTTAAGAATTGAAATAAAGAACAGACTGACACTAACCAGAGGGGAGGGGAGAGGGTGATAATGGAGGAAAGAAGGGGAAGGGTCATCAAGGAACATGTATAAAAGGCCGATAGACAAAGCCAAAGGGGGGAAGGATTGAGGGTGGGAGGGGTAGAAGAAAGTGGTGGTGGGAAAATGGAGATAATTGTATTTGAACAATGTTAAAAAATGCAAAAAAAAAGAATACTATAAAATATAAAGTGTGTACTGGATATTTTAGTAACACTCTAAAATGTAAAATATGTGTTTTCAAATTTGAAAAATAAGAGGCCATTTTAAATTATTTTACATTTCTCCAAACTGTAAGGCCTCAGAACCCTTCCTTCCAGCTGCATGAGTGGGTAGAAAGAAACATCATGAGGGTCTAAGCAGGAAAGGTTAGAGCCAGGCCCCCATGTGGCATAAGTCACTTCAATTTCACTTGCCAATCAGAATGTCAGAACATAAAGAATCAGTCAAAAGATTCTAATTATATAACTACATGCACAGGAGCTAGGAAACATGTACTCAGGAATAAAGGAAGCAAGACATTGGTGAACATGAGCTGTCTCTAATAGAGATGCAAGTAGAAAGCTTAAAGGAGACACACAAAGGGCTGGAAATTTACGGAGACACTGGCCCACAGTGCCCGAGTCATTATGGATGAAATGAGACATTCACACAGACTGCTGAGTCTAGTGGAGGAAAAGGGACAGCATGGCTCTTCTCTCATGGGGAGCAAAAGCCTTGGCCCTTGCCATGACTGGCCTTTACTGGGTTACTCAGCACCTTCCCTGATGATCCTTATTTACTATGCACAGGTTCGCTTTAGGTGGTTACCTTTTACAGAAAACAAAGGAGCCAATGCTGCTAATCACATCACAGAAGAGGGATATTTGCAAATGAAAAGGCAAAGTGGTCGAACAGGTTACATTCTTCCTTGCAAGGTTTAGCATGGATTTTAGGAAGTTATTTTGCAGTAAATGTCCTCAATTCAGGGTGAGGGAGTTTTTTAGCAAGAGCAAGGTTCAAAGTGGCCTAGGCACATTGCAGGCCTGATTCCCCACGGGAGAACCTATCCACAGGCATGGATCCTGTGCATCTCTGAGTGGGAGCTGGACCCACAGCACGCAGAATGGTCTCCTACAGGAAATATGTAATTTAGAGACTGGGAGTAAATTGGCAATATGAAAACATTTCTTCTTTTCCTTAGATTATCTTTGCAAATGTTTGTATTTATAAGACTGCTTATAAATATGCTAGGGACCAAATTGAAGATAGAAAGTCACTCATTTAAGTTGTGACCACATTATCTTTAGTAAATGATTGTTCTGGTCCAATTATTATGTTTCCCATTTATTTATAACCTTGTCCTGATAATATTCACTAAATTAAATGTAAGGTTTTTTTCCTTTCAAATAGACTATTTGCTTCTTACTCAACAGTTTCTCCTACATTCAGTTCATCAGTATATGACAAAAAATTATTTTTTTCTATAGTCTGATATACATTTGGCCTCCCTAAGCAAATACTAAGTTTATGTGTAACACTTATAACTTTATGATTTAAGTATAAGACTCAGGACTATTGTACACATTTGCTCTTTCACTCAAAAGTATAGTCATTTTACTCTGTGGGTTTTGTTTTCCTCTGTGTATGTGAACTTTACAAATTTATTTTATAAGTTCAAAAGTTCTTTTAGGTCATCCAAGTAATTGCTGGTTATGTGATTCTGGCCAGTGGGATTGTGAAAGCATGTTGATGATATCAAAACAAGAGGAATAATCACTTCTATTCCTAGAACACTGAGAAGGTTACTTTGTCCTTCTCCTGACATTTTCCATGACTGTTCTGACTCCATGATTTGCACTTGCGCTGTTCTCACTGTGGAGAGAGCCCTGGATTCCCCTAAGTCTAATAAAGTCCAATTAAGGACTGCTAGTTCCTGAGCTGCCTACCCTAAGGACACACATTAATGATGAGTTTAAAACGATGACCCATTACAGGCTTATAGAGTGCCAGCCACCTTAGCACTTCCTTTTAAAAATGAGTGATAATTGGTAAGACTTTAGCATTTCTATTTAAAAGATAAGGAAGTACAGATTCAGGGAACTTCAGGGACTTCAAAGTTATCCAGACAAGGCATACTTAGAACTTCTTAGATTCTGAGTAGATTACATAATTGAATAATAGAGCTGAAATCTGTTTTAGTGTGCCTCATATTTTTTTTGTATTTGGATATATATCGAACTGTGTACATAGGGACATATATATAATTTGTTCTGGATTTTTACAAGAGGATGTTTCTAGTTTCTTTTTTTTTTCATTTTTAAAGATCAGTTCAGAATTTTATGGAATGGAGCTCACCAGAATACTCATGGAAATGCCATTCTGTGCTATGGAAAGATACAACAAAATGTGGGGTCTAGTTCTATGATTTGCAGTTATTGTAAAACTTGTTTTTCATGAATTTTTAAATTGCAAGATTATCCAGGAGAAAGCATGAAACTTTGTGGTTGCCATCATCCTATTCTTCTTGGAAATGAAACTTGCAGCTTGAACATTTGAGGCCTCATGCCCTTCCCCACAGCCTTCCTTTATGGGGACCCATTTCATCTGTGTAATAATACACGGAGGGGCCCAAAATCAGGACAGTGAGCCTCTTCCATACTCCAGGCTACTAAGTCCTCTAGTAGTACAATTTTTTTAAGCATAGAAAGAAACTGCCCTGGAAAATGTCCTAATGGTTGTATTGTTTCCTTATACAATCTGAAACTAGGTATAATTTATATAGACACGATAAGGTTATATTTAAAAAAAATCTAAACACCACAGGTAAACTTTCAGTGATTTAAATCATTGAGTGATAGAAAGGGGTTTTAAAATATATCTACCAAAACTGTTATATGTATATAGTTTTTATTTAAAATATGGAAAGTTAGCTAGACTACTATCAAGTGAACAAAATGGCACCCTAAATGACCATATAGTTAAATAAAATATTATAAAGGATGTTATTATTTTATGTGAAGTAATTGAAAAGAGGTGTATGTCTGTTGATAATACAGTAATTGGTAGGAACACTGAAAAGAAACGAACCAAGGGATGGTGCAAAAATATCTTCATAATGACAAACAAAACAGCACACTAGAGATTAAAGTAAACAAAACTTTGCCCCTCACACACATAAACCAACCACTTCAAAATGAATTTATATGTAATAGCACATGTGCTAAGTGTATAGGAATGTTTTCTAACTCGTATCTGTGCTCAGGTTAGCCAAAAGATGGAATGGGGTTAGATAAGGATGGTTCTCATGGCACTAGCTTCCAAAGATTCTTGAGGAACTTCAGTAGATATTCTTCACTTTGGGGCCATAGTTATAGGTCGCAGATAACATGCTTCCCAAAATGTATCTAAACAACTTGGCTGAGGAAGAGCTAGGTTTGACTAGTTTTCACCTTTGTACATAAAATATTTAAAACATTTCTGAATTTGCTTTAAAAATTTGAATTTCATTCCATCTTCTTATATGTTTATGACCATTGTCTTCTCCTCAAAATCATCCCAGAGATGGAGCAAGAAGGAAACTACTTTGTAATCCAAGTGGTATGGTAAGTAGCAGAGCTTAGTCAAAAAGTATCAGTAGCGAAGTGTGTACTGGTATTCTCTTAAGTATATTATTCTTTCATAGTATTTTCTTTTTCTTTCTCCCACCATAGTGGTTATGTTTTATGGACATCTTGTAAATCCCACAATGCCAGATCCCAAGCCATGTTCTGTTGTTTGTTCAATAAATATCATAGACGGTGAGGCTTATTGATTTCCTGATTTACCAAGCTCCACCAGCTGCTTTGAAGTTGTAGAGCAATGGTAGGATCTCAGAACCATACCTGTCGCAGATTTCCACATAGGGATAAACAAGAGATGATGCACATTAAAAACTTAAAGGATAAATTAGATCTACTATGCAAGATCCACCATCTTATGGTGGTTTGAAACTTTTAATTACTTATGTGATAATAATGCTTCCATTTGATGTTTTCTAGATACAAATGGAGTACATTTATAAAAGGAAAGTAAAAAGGTGAGAAATTAAAGATAGAAACTTGTGCTATATTTTATCCATCTCAAATTTCAATTATTCTTAGAATAAATATACAATTTTTCAGGCTTTTCCTTATTCCTCAGCTCTTTATAGGGAATATTTCCTAGAGTAGTAATATTTTTGGAGATATTTCTTTTGTGATTTACATTACATTATAAAAATAGATATTTGATTAAAAATAGGAAATTTGAATTATTCACTTTGGGATTTATCCTGAAAAACATTTTGTGTGATAATAACACTGTAAACTATAATGTTCCATTTTTATAACAATAATATACTCACATGTTTATGGTTTATTTATCTGGTATTGGAAGGGAAAGAATCCTGTGCCAGACAAAGTGTGTATGACTCTTTGTTCCAATTTAGAAGCTTTAGGAGCTCCCAAACTTTGTTGACTAAGATGTTGGCATTTAGAAGACAGCACTTTAAACCTGTCATTCTGGGGTTGGAAGAGTGCTGCCTGAATCTTTGAAAAGCAAGCAATACTGAGAAAGTAGATGTGATTAAAGGCTTAAATGAAATATTTAAAAATAAGACAGAAGGCCCTTTCTCTCCTAAATCTGTTGCCTCACAGACTTTGATCTCTATTTTATGTCATGCGATGTTCACCACTAAGTCAGTGAACAGGATGCATGTATTTAAATGTTTCTGTGGTTAGCCAACAAAAGTGTGAAGTGCTTCAAGAGGTAGATTATTATGATTTTTTCTTGATGAATACCATTGTACTAACAAGATGCCTAGTTTATCAAGACCTACCTCTAAGTCCATAATTCATGCTAGAAAGAAGCAAATTTGTTTATACTGAAATTTATTTGCTCGTGCAATACTACTCTTAATCTTTTCTAGTTTGGTGCTGAATTGCTACTTCAGGCTTTTTTGTTTTCCTGCTACAGTGAAGTCAGTTTCAATAGTCAGCATGAGATAAAGGAGTGGGAGATTTAGTAATTATGACAATTCCCACAGGATCATTCTCCACTTACCCCACCTCTTTGTCTTGGGTTTTGTTTGTTGCTCAGTGCCTGGTGTTTTATCCAACAAACCATGTTGGAAGATGATTATTCCTTCCTCTCTCTTATCCTCTTGAGTATGATATGACAGAACTAGTAATATATTACTTTTCTAACAATTAGAAAAATAACTCTGGTTAGCCTCCATCCGCCTGTGCTCCCTCTCCCCACTTCCTCACCAAGGATGTATTACAGCAATTGGAAGGAATAGTTTGTCTACTTGAAAGCAGAGGACAAACAAGGATACTAGCTCCTATATTCCTGTCTTTTAGCTTACAACTGGATAGTTATGAAGAAATAAAGATAATAAAAAGAAATAAATGTGTGTTCACCCTAATATGAAATTATATTTTGTCAAATGGTAATGTGGCTTTTTTCGGAAGAGGCTACTTTGCTTCCATACCTATTATCTTATTGTTGCAACGTCCTTTAGAGAGAAAAAAAAACAACATGCTATTATTTGCTCTCCATTGCTCACATGAGGAAATAGAGGCACTGACTGATAAGGAGCTCACTGAGGAGTATGCGTATGACAATGACAAAAGAGAGTTTCAAACCTTTGGACTTCAGCTTGTTTGTCTCGACATTAAGCCATTTTGCCTCCTCGTATATATTTCTCACATTCCCGGAAGACAACAAATGTGTTCAGTGAACTAGTAATTTAGGAAGTTAATAAAAGGTCAAAAGAGTCTAAACTGCAGCAGTGGCACAGAATAGAATATCTAACTTAACCTTTTGTGTTTATTTCCAAAGGCAGAGACTAGTTTTATAAACTTAGAACAACTGTGCATACACAAAAGAATGGCTACAGTTCATCTCACTGCAGATGGGAATATAATCTGCTACTATTTCCATATCTGCATTTTCTCTCTAGGTAGAATGCAAAATTAAAATATATTGAGAATATTTGAGGTGTATATGTTTGACAACAAATCAATGCACATGAAAATGACCATAATCTGAGTGATGGACTTAATGTAAATGGTTTCCTCAGAGAAAAAATATGGGGATGTATTTAGAGCTATTGAAGTTTAAATTTTATGTGTGGAAGCAAGCTTAGAGATCTAATATAAATATTTCTTTTTATAGGAGAGGAAATAAGGTCCATAAAACTGAAGGGAATTACTAAAGATTGTATCACATCTATCTGTCTATCTATCTATCTATCTATCTATCTATCATCTATCTATCATCTACCTCTCTGTCATAGAAGTAATTTATGATATAAGTTAGGTAAGCATTGCATCTGTATTTTAAAAGTAAGGAAACTTGCTAAACAGTGAGGTAAAAATTTCCCATTCAAGACTTCCCATTTTAGAAGGGACATTTTCCCAGGAATTGTTTTTCTTTGTAAGAAGCAGGAAAAACTAGGGGTCCTAATCTTTCCCTTCCTGTGTAAGCATGAGTGCATAGATGTGTGTGTGTAGATAGATAGATAGATAGATAGACAGACAGACAGTGTATATTGGAATCTTGGGGGTTATAGAAACTTTGTCTTGGAGGAAAAAATATTTTCATTGAGTATTGAGGAGTAAATAGATTATTCCAAGTAGAATAATAAAAAGAAATGTAAACATGTAGCGGTAATAAATACATAAACACAAAGTATAAAAACACTAGTTATTCAAAGTATCTAAAAACAAAAGGTTAATTGCATGAAATGTCAGATATAAGAAAGAGACAATAAGATTGATAATAGTTTAAATGTGGGTATCTTTTTTTGAGAATTGGTAAATTTGAAATTTATAGCTTGCTATGCCCTTAAGCAGGAAAGTTAGATTAAGCTTTCAACAAAGGTTAAAGGTTCTAGTACCAGGTAGGGAAACCTGAAAGGGGAAATACTGACAGCAGGAAGTCCAAAAAGAAAAGTGCTATTTTGATTCAAACAAGAAATAATGAGAACCTGAATGAAGGCTATAGCAGTGGGGATGGGGGTGGGTAAGCAAAAATAAGAGATTAATAATGATTGAATGTTGTTTGCTGATGTCTTCCATGAAGAGCATAGAGGCAAAAAAAAATGACACCATGATGTCTAGTTGGGCAGCTGAACACCAGTAACTGAGATAATGTATAGAAGAGGAACAGATTGGCGTGAGAATGAAAATAGTAAGTTCTATATGTAATATCTTAAGTTTTGATTGCCAGTGGTTCATTGAACTGGAGACATTCATAAGGTGACTGGATTTGGGAGCTCAGGAGAGAGAACAAAAGAGAAGATAAAATCTGAGAGTCACCAGTTATGTTTTGGTAGAAGAGATCTTACGAAATTATCCCAGGGAAATGTAAGAGAGGCAAGGAAAAAAATCTCAGAGAATCCTAAAATTTGTTAATGAATGTGGAAAGTGGAGCCAATAAAAGAAACATAGGATATTCAGATAGATGGGAAGCAAGCTAAGCAAATATGATGTCTAGGATTCATAGGAGGGGAGATTTTCAATAAGTTAAAATGGTAAACAGGGGCAATCGTGTTAACAGTCAAATAGATGAATGACTGAATACAGAGCATTAGATTTGGCAATTTGGAGGTCTTTGTAAATTTAGTAAAAACATTTCCAAATTAGTAGGAAGAAAAAATGGCAATGGAGTAAAATATATAAGCATATAAAATATATAAACTAAAACTAAACTTTCAGTAATATTAGTCAAAATATAAAAATAATGTATAGCAATTAAATTTTCATTTATTTGGGGGGTTATTGTATGAATGAGCAACAGGTCAAGAAAAAAATCAGTGATTGAGAGATATTCCCACAATTTATTTTTATATGCAAACTTGTATATTGTAAATTTAAAGAAATAAGCTGACAACATTATTGATGGGTTAAATAACTGAATATTACATTTAAAAAAGAAGAAGACATCAAAGTTATGAAAAAAAGCAGAGAATTCTCCTTTGGGAAAATGTGATGATTGTTTTTAATGGTCTGTAAATGTAGCATCATCTCTGTAGAAAAGACTTAAAAGCAATCTTCTCAATCCACTCAGTCATTTTGCCTTATTCATACTATTCCTTTGAGGTCTATGTCTTTCTTGAGCATATTAAACAAACAAAGTTAGGATCAAGATCTATGAGAATGAGACAGAGCTGATGGGGGCTTTCTCCCTAGATCAGCTTCAGCACTGGAGGGAGGGGCAGAGAGAAGGCCAAATCAAGAGCTAATGTACACTTGAGGTGGAATTTATTTTGTTTGCCATAATAATCTACTTAGCTTTTACAAAATTGACAACTTTCTAAATGTAAGATTTTAAAAAAGCTTAATCTTTCTTAAACTAAGGAGATAGACCGATCCACAAAAAGCCATTTTAGTAGCATCTGATCTTCAGAAAGTGAAGGGATAAACAAACTGGCATATGTGATGAAATTGTATAAAACCAAACCACACACACATGCAAGAGAGTTCAATGCAAATTAGTAAAATCTGAATAAGGCATGTGGATTAAATTCATGCCAATTTCTTGGTTGTGATATTGACTTACAGTTATAACCAATAGGGAAACTGGCAAAGAGTTTCCAAAAAATCTCTTTGTTTTATGTTTTACAACTGCAAGTAATCTATATTTATGTAAAAATAAAAAGTTAAAAATAAATAAACCTATGATTATGTCCAAAAACAACAACATAGTATCACTAAATTCTCTCTAATCTATCTGGTCAGAATTCTAACATCTCCCAACAGTATTTGACCCCTATTATGTCTGTTCTGTTCTCAACTGTCTAGCATCTCCTTGCTCATAATCTTGATATTTTAATTAAATAATTAATTTTTATTGTAATTTCTCCATTACCATTTAACCTCCTTGTATCCCATCCCCCTGCAATCACCACTCTGTTGTCTATGTCCATGAGTTCTTGTTCCTTTTTGCTCAGTCCCTCCGCCCCTAACCCCCCTCAGCACCAATATATGTCATCCTGCACCCCATGAATGAGTCTGTCTCTATTTTGCTTGTTCAGTTTGTTCATTAGATTCCACATATGAGTGAAATCATATATTTGTCTTTCTCTGACTGGCTTATTTCACTTAGCATAATGTTCTCTAGGTTCATGCACACTTACAAAGGATAAATTTCTCTTCTTTTTTATGAATGAGTAGTATTCCATTGTATAAATATCCCATAGTTGTTTTATCCACTCATCTACTAATGGGCACTTGGGGTGTTTCTATATTTTGGTGATTATAAATAATGTTGAAATGAACATATGGGTGCTTATGTTCTTTGAATTAGTGTTTTGGGTTCTTTCGGATATATTCCCAGAAGTGGGATCACTGGGTCAAAAGGCAGATCCATTTTTAATTTTTTGAGATATCTCTATATTGCTTTCCACAGTGGTTGCACCAGTCTGCATTCCTACCAACAATGCAAAAAGGTTCACTTTCCCCCACATCCTCACCAGCACTTGTTCGTTGATTTATTCATGATAGCCATTCTGACAGGTGTGAGGTGATATCTCATTATAGCTTTAATTTGCATTTCACTGATGATTAGTGATGTTGAACATCTTTTCATGTTTCCATTTGCCATCTGTATATCCTCTTTGGAAAAGCATCTATATGGGTACTTTGCTTATTTTTTAATTGGATTTTTTTTGGTGTTGAGTTTTATAAATTCTTTATAAACTTTGGATATTAAACCCTTATCAGATGTATTGGCAAAAATGTTCACCCACTCAGTGGGTCATTTTTAATTTTGTTGATGGTCTCCTTTGCTGTACAAAATCTTTACGAGGCCAGCATTATCCTAGTTCCAAAATCAGATAAAAACACTATAAAAATAGAAAATTACAGGATAACATCCCTGATGAACATTGATGCTAAAATTCTCAACAAATATCAGCAAACAAAATACAACAATGCACCAAAAAGATCATACAGCATGATCAAGCGGGATTTATTCCAGGAATGCAAATCAATGACTATGACTCACCACACAAACTAAATGAATAATAAAAACCACATGGTCATATCAAGAGATGCAGGAAAAGCTTTTGATAACATCCACCACCGATTTATCATAAAAACTGTCAGCAAAATGGGAATAGAGGGGACATAACCTAAACATAATAAAGGCCATATATGACAGACCCACTGCCAACATTATACTCAATGAGCAAAAACTACAAGTGTTCCCCTTAAGATCGGGAACAAGACAGGGATATAACAAGATAGGGAACCTGCTTTCACTTCTCTTATTTAACGTAGTACTGGAAATCCTAGCCATAGCAATCAGACAAGAAGTAATAAAAGGCAGCCAAATTGGAGAGGAATAAGTAAAACTGTCTTTTTTTGAAGATGACATGGTACTGTACATAGAGAACCTCAAATATTCCACCAAGAAACTACTAGAAGTGATAAATGAACTCAGCAAAGTGACAGAATACAAAATTAATATCTAGAAATCAGTTGTATATTTATATTTCAATAATGAACCAACAGAAATGGAAATGAAGACAACAATCCCATTCACAATTGCTTCAAAAAGAATAAAATATCTAGGGATAATTCTAACCAAGGATGTAAAAGAGCTGTACTCAGAAAATTATAAAACACTGAAAAAAGAAATTGAAGATGCAAATAAGTGGAAGCACATACCATGTCAATGGAGAGGAAGAATTAACATTAAAATATCCATACTACTCAGAGCAATCTATAGATTCAATGTAATTCCTATCAAAATTCCAATGACACAATTCACTGAAGTAGAACAAATATTTTAAAAATTTATATGGAACCACAAAAGGTCTCACATAGCAAAAGTGATCCTGAGAAAGAAGAACAAAGTTGGAGGAATCATGCTACCTAATAACAAACTATACTATAAGGCCATAGTAATCAAAACAGCATATAACTGGCATAAAAAGACATATAGATCAATTGAACAGAATAGAGAGCCCAGAAATAAACCCACAAATTTATAGTCATTTAATATTCAACAGAAGAAACAAGCACACCCATTGGGCTAAAAATAGTTTCTTCAATACATGGTGTTGGGAAAATTGTATAGATACATGCAGAAACGTGAAACTAAACTACCTTCTTACACCACACATAAGAATAAATTAAAAATGGGTTAAAGACTTAAATGTTAAATCCCAAACCATAAAAATCCTAGGTAGTAAAATGTTGGACATTTCTAGTAGTAAATTGTATTTAATATATCTCCCCAGGCAAGGGAAACAAATGAAAAAAAATTAACAAATGGGACTATATCATAATACTTTTGTAGTCTCAACCTCTGTGTCCATAGCCCAGTACTACAGCAAGGATTCTCCAGAGACCATCCTGCATGGATTTCTGTTACTCTAATACTGTATACCTCCCTCCTCTTCTAGTCTCAATGTTGTAGTATCCACTTCTGAGTCTCTGTCTCTCAGGGACCATATGATCTGATGCCTGAAATCCAATACCTAAAAACAATTACCTCATAATTTCCTCCCCTCTTTAATGTTTGTTTTTGTAACATGACTAGTCTAGTAGTAGTTAGAATTCATAGAGTGTAGTGTAAAACTACAAGGGAGTTCTTAAATCATTTTCTAGCACCAGTTAGTGTTACGAGTTTGGGCACATAACCAGATTTCAGTTTCCTTATTTGTGAAACGATCAAAAGATCCCTTTAAAATCAATTCTATTATCATCTATTATTGAATACTACTGTTTTAACCTTTATCTCCAGTATCAGTGTTTTAATGAAGATGAATAAAATATTTTTGAAATTTAATTGTGCAACTCTAAATTGGATGTTAAGTTAATGTACATGTGAGTCATACATCTATATTTTCAAAATGTGTCACAAACTTCCCAATGCATCAATTTATTCTCTTAATAGCAATACTATTTTACAAAGTTATATTATCATTAAGAAGACTTAAAACATCACCACATATTATAATGTTAAAATTTAACAAAAAGAACTGTGAAGTCCTCTATTACAGTGACACATTTGACAGAAACTGCATTTTGATATGACTCCACCAACACAAAAGCTCTACAAACAAAGGTTACCTCTCTTGTTCTTCTGTGAGAAATTAGTACAGGTTTGAAGGAAAATTATCAGTTTGCTCTGACAGTCTAAATACATATTTCTCTAGGAAATAAAAAATATGGCTTTAACCAATGTTTTTCTCAAATCAAATTTATTTCAAATACAATTATTAAAGTAGAGTTATTTGGAATCATAAAATCTCTGCTTCAAAGTTACAAGATGAAAAGGAAAGTAAAATCTCAGAGACAAACAAATCCTAAATTATAGATGATCGGGTTGAGAACTTGAATATATTGAATCTCACTGGGATGAAACTGCTTCCTTTTCAGTCGATTGATGCATAGTCCACCTTGATTTTCCAGGATCCAGTGACAGTACTGTGTTAATCACCAGGGTAGGTAAACAGGTGTAGTAATCAGTACCTGTCCTTAGCTAGCTGTTATTTAAGGACAACAACAACAACAAAGGATCTGGTTACTTAATAATTTATGTATGGAACAGCAGATGTCTTAAGGAAATCACGTTTAATGTCAAGTATGTTCTGCAAGGCAACAAGTACTGTATCTTTCTCATTTATACCTATAGCTTGTACTTTGACCTTAAATTTTCTCAAAGCTTTTTAACCATATGACCTCATTCTTCTTCAATTTAGTCACTTAAGCAGCAGATTCATACTGGCAGCAGCATATCAAGTGGCAGCCTATCAACACTTCTGTTCAACCTACAAAATTTTGAATTTACAATGTCCTTGCTCTGTTTTTGTCCTTGTCATAACTTCATTCTTTCCAAAAACTCATGTGTCCTCCTGGCTATGTACATTTTCTATTGTACCTGGATCTCATAAGTCTACTCAAAGTAAATTTTCTAGTTACTGATTAGGAGCTTTAGGAACCAGAAACAGATTATTTTTACTCTCTATAATCTTGATTATTATACCAAAAAAAAATCACAAACTGTGGCTAAGCTACCAGCCAGGTCACTAGAGCCTAAAGCCCTAACATAAAGTTAAAAGCCAATGGCATATAGCATTGCTGTCTAAATGCAAATGCCTTCATCATAATTGTGCGATAGCATGTTTAATATCTAGGACCAATAGGCTTCAGCAGCTTTAGAGGACAGCCTTAAGACCAAAGAAAAATTTTCACTTTTAAGTGGCATTCAATGGGGAGTCTTAGACAACAAAAAAGAAATTGTTGCATGATCTTAACAGTTCAATCAGCCATGTCATTGATCCTGTTATTCAACAAAACCTCTTTGAAGTTCTTGGTTATCAATCACTATGTAAAACATACAGATTACAGAAACTATGAAATTACTGTCAAAGCTCTAAAACAAATTGGTGCTGTTGAGTAGCTGACCAATCCTATGTAATTTAGAAGGGACTACATGCTCTGGAATCAGAACAGCCAAATTCAAACCCCAACCCAATCTTGGTCAAATTAATACAACTGTCTGTACCTCTTCTTCTTTATGTTTATATATTGATAATAATCTTACCTAACTCTTAACATTGCTACATAAAATAAGAACATGTATTAAGTTATTAGATCATTGGTTATTGTTCATAAAGTGCTCAATGTATTTTGGTTATAATTATCATTTCTCTAATAAAATATTACATTAATAATAATTTACTAGATACAGGGAGAATAGATTTCCTCCTAAGTCAGATAAATGTCTCAGAGAGCATCATAGCACTAGAGCTGAGGCTTAAAATATGCACAGGAGGTTTTCAGATGCATGAATAGAGGAGACAAGAACAAGCCAGAAAGAGCAGTTAGAAGCCTATCACAACATTTGCAGGAAAAAGGTGATGTCTGCCTAAAATAAAGAGAAGAGGTGATAAATTAGGTAGGTAGTTATGAGACATATTGATTTTTTTGTAGGGTTGATAAAATCTCCAGTAAGTAGATGGGAACAAAATCCAAAGCCCCTGTTTCCTGGATTAAGTAACTTGACAATATCTTTCTTTGCTGAAATGTGGTACAGAGATATGGAAGACATTGGTGAGAAAACAGAAGGAGAAATAACTAAGATAGTTTGGATATTGAATTTATTTATCTGCAAGCTGTTTTATCTGAAGTATTTAATTGAATTCTGACTGGGACCAGCAAGGTAACCTACGTGAGGGAGCTCGATTGGTCTGACTGTGCCAAACCAGACAACACATGTTCCTCTAACAGGCACAGCCAGACTCAGCTCCAACCAACCACTGCTGTGCTAGAGCTAGAACATAGGGTCGACGTTGCTAGAGCTTCCCATTTTTTTTCAAGAGAGTATATAATCTTTATTTTAAAAATTCTCAATACTGGTATGCAATATTTTTAAAATTATGTAATCCCCCAAAATGCCTTTGTGGTTTGCATTCATCCCAAAGGTTTCTAGCTTGTGAATTCTCATATAGATCCATCCATCCCATCTCTTTATTCAAAACATACTTTTCCAATGCCAAGAACTGTTATAGGTGCTATATGTATGTGAATGAGTTATTTGAAGACATGTGGTAGTTAACATAGTGCAATTTTAAAATATTGCCAAAGAAAATCACATAATGCAAAGAAATAGTTTGATTAGTGCCTGGGAATACAATTGGGAATATTATTCAAGGAACTCATATAGAAAGAATAAAAAGTCAATCGGGAGTAATTTACATTGTAGAAAATGATAACTAATTTTAAGAAAGATACATGGTTAACAGAGGCAAAAGCTACACAAATTCACTTAATTGGGATAAAAGAACATATACTTGGTTTAGTAATAATTGTTTCATTGGAACTCTTAGAGAAAATGGTTCCAGAAAAAATAATGGTTACAGAAGCCGTATTTTAGTTATTGGAGAATGAATGGAAGTTGAAGTGGACATAATGGGTATAGTTTATTAGTTTTAGAGGCTTGATTTGGAAAAAAACATGAAAATTGCACAGTAGGTAGTCGGCAGATGCAGGGTTAATGGACGAATACTTTTTTAAGATGTGAGACACTTGAGCATGTCTTATATAAAGTTAGTGAAAAGAGAGGAGTGGTGATACAATAAAATAAGGAAAAAATCTTACGAACTACAATTCCAGAAGAGACTGTTTTAGCAACCATGAAATGCATTTTTTGCAGTCTTCTCTATAACTACCATATTTCATTTTTCCGGATGCCTTGTACCCATTCTACTCTTGGTTATTACTTCTGGAACTACTCAATTTTTTTCAAGGAGGTTAGAATCATATATGTTTTTATATACACATCCATACACACACATATATAGTGTCACTAGGTGACAGGTATGATGATTGAAGATATTTTTATAGATCAGGAAACAGAGGTTATGAATCTGCCCAAAATCATAAACTGCCCAGACACCAACTGGGAGACACAGAGATTTATAAAATTTTATCTGAGTTTGTAGCCATCAAATTGTACCTTAACTTCAGAGTCTGTGTGTGGCAACAGTACCAAGAAAATATTATTTATTTGGTGTTGTTTGAATAGCCAGCTGGACTTTCTCAGTGTGTTACCCATCCCTCCAAAAAACATTTTTTGAGGACTTTCTCTGTCTAACTATGATCTGGGAGGTGATTGAATAAAGGATGACAAGGATCCATCTGCGAAAAGCTGCTTTGACAGCAAATCCTAAAACCTCATTTCACCACAGGATTGGGAGACCCTTAGGCTAACTGAGAATCATACCTTATTTGCATTTCCACATGCAATCTCTAGCATAAATTATGTCTTAGGTAAATTTCTTTTTGATGTGTGATCTGGCTCTTGCCTTCTTCTCTAACTTCATTTCTCAGGACTATGCTTCTTAATCACCAGTTTTCAGCCCCATGGTCTCCAGTCTGCTTCTGGAGTGTGCCAAGCCTTGCCCTAGTACCTCAAAAATTGTACTTCCCCTTTACTCCAATATTCTTCCCAGAAATTCTATCAGTTGGCTACTTCATATCCATTATTTCTTAGCTCCAATATGAATACTCAGATGGCCTTTCCTGATGACACTATCCAAAAGGAGACAACCTTCTACTCTTTAAGATACTACCTTGTTTATTCAATCAGAATTTCCTGTGTAAATTGCAAAGTTATCCTGTGCAGTTCCCTTCTTCTAAGGCCAATATACCACTAGAATCTGCCTACTATTTTTCACTCTCCAGAGCCTTAAGGTAAACTGTTTTGTTTTGTTTTGTTTTGTTTAATTTTGTACTAAGTTTATAATTATTATCTACAGAA
Organism: Phyllostomus discolor; assembly: GCF_004126475.2. Taxonomy (NCBI): domain Eukaryota; kingdom Metazoa; phylum Chordata; class Mammalia; order Chiroptera; family Phyllostomidae; genus Phyllostomus; species Phyllostomus discolor. The sequence continues at coordinate 140,139,907 of NC_040903.2, read as the reverse complement.
AGGTTGATGTGTTGGAAGCTTACTATTAACATGTTTTATTTTTTTAATTCTGAAAAACTCTATTGCTAGAAAAAATGTATATTTTTCTTAAAAATATGTCATGAAAAGTATATTTTAAGAATAATTAAGAGTCCTCAGACTAAAAACTGTTGAGATCTAATTCATGCTACTTGCTTTGTAACACTGTGTCTCAGGGTTGCTGTTATATTTTTTACGAATTTCTATTTTCAGCTCACCCCAATTAAAAATGGTCTTTAAGATGACTAGAAAACTTATAAGGAGAAGCATAAGCCTTAGGAGTATCTGACTTATTGAATGCAACATTGTAAAAACTCTGTAATAGCAATACAGGCCTTGTATTTTCAGAAAACATTTGAATTAAAAATTCAGTTTTCTCAATCAAGAAAATGATCCTATCTATAACCCATTTTCCTTTTTCTTAATTACATTTTTATATTTCAAACTTACATAAATGATCTGCGCACATTATGAGCTAATTACTTTCCAACTTCATTTTAATTAATGATGCTAATTTTGGAGATACCAGAGCAGTGACATGTATAACTCATATGCTTTGATATTTATATTTTTGTTCCTCTCTTTTTAAGTCAAGTGACTATTTTATTCCTTTAAAGTTGATCAAAATCAGGGCTCTCTTGGGCTCCAACTTAGTATGCTAAGCTTTATTTTAGAGCAAATTTTTGTAGCGGAGAACATTAGGGGTTTATAATGGCTAAGTCAGCAGACCTTTAACTATAGTTATAATAAAGGACATCTCAAGCGGAGAGATCATACTCTCACAAAATCCTCCACAGTAATATCTCCGAGCTAAAGAGGAACAAGAGCCCCTGATTGGCACTTTGTTACTTGAATGGTCCCCCACTGATGAGGCAGAAAGGACATTAAGGATGATTTTAGCACAATCTAAAATCTCGCTGATGCCCAACTGGAAGTGGTGAAAGCCGTAATGCCCCCTCTAAAATATGCTCTGGAATTGTGAAAGTTTTGCTTTCCGAGACACCCAGGACTTGTTCGTCTTTCTCCTTATCACTCCTAAAAGGCCCTCTTTGTCATCATGTCTTCTGTCCCCAACCCCAGCAGACAAACTAGAGGATCATCTTCATTTACATGCAGTACATTCTTCTGGCTGCTCATGCCACAATATAAATGTCTTATTAAAATTTAAAATACTGCTTTTACTTTCCATCAGGATGAAAAGTGAAGTTTCATTCTCGTTTTCAGTCCTGTTTTCACACTCCCATCCTTCTTGCCTTGTACCTCAGGACACTGCTATTAACAGATAGGCCACATTCCCAGACCTTAAATTATGTTCACCTTCACTGAACTCTCAGTCATGAGACAATAACAGAAGGCAAAGGACTTTTCAAAGGAGAGGTAAGGAGCTGCCATGCTCCACTGGGATTAAACCTTTCTGTTGATCTTATGTCAGGATGATGCTGAGAAAAATACATGTGGTGTCTTATCATCTTAGAGCACATGGCCCTTTAAAGTCCAAAGAGCTATTATACATTGAAGAAAGCTAAAGGCCCAGAGAATTACTCCACGGTATTCAACAATCTTTAACAAATAAAAATAACAAAGCATATTCTGGACAGTGTTCCTATGGATGCTTGTCTGCTACCTTGCAGGCTCGTTTCCCTTTTGTCATGTTAACTTTCAGGCTCCTGTTGCTATTTCTGGAAAGCAGAGAAGCTCCTATTTTGTCAGTTGCCAAAGTTGGCTCCACAGAGCAGCATGCTTTGCAATTTGAAGGTTAACTTCCTTTCAAAGAGACTTGTTGGAACTGCTCTTCTCACTCCTATTAACTAGTGGAACTGTCTGACCTTTGTAAGTGCAAGTCAATATTCACCCTGTCAGAGGAGTATCAGTGGGAGTAATCTTTTCAGTCCCAGAGAGAAACAGTTCGCCACAGGCAGATCATGACTAGATAAGGGGAGTTAGTGAGCAGTGACATAAAACACTTTTAAGTGAATTCAAACAATGTCTTTGACACAGCTTGGAATTTTATTCAATTTTAGTTATAAAAGTGCCTACTAGTTCCTCTAAACTGCAAAGTTGTCATTTTGAAATAATAAAGACATAGAATGTGAAATGAAGCCTGTTTAATGGGCTCATCCTTTTTTATCCACACCTTTGAGAGCACAGATGGCTTTTTCCCAAAAATACACATCTCTGAAAACCATTCAAAAGTGAGCATTATTATTTTTAATGAACACCAGTTATCCTTTTCTCCCTCATGCAAGACCTGATAATGGGGTGGCATTTTAATAAACTTGGAAAAGGGATTCTAATTATTTGTTTTTTTGTACCCCTAATTGTCATCAGAGTTTAACTTCAAAGCAATTCTTTCAAGTAATTCATTTTCTAATGTGGTATTCACAAAAAAAGTAAGAAAGGGAACACTATAGTATTAGTGTACATTCCAGTTGGTGTTATTTTCATTAATATGTCATTGTAATACATTTGTGTTCAACAATACTTCTACAGGGTTTAATAAAAATATCTATAAATAAGCCTATTTTTAAAAGACTAAGTGAATTATTCAGTTGCTATTCCTATCAATAGGTAGAATATATTTTAAGAACCAAAAGAAATCTTGAATATTACTCAAGTATATTGTTGTTAGTATTACTGTAGTAATGAAACTATTTTATTTGTATAATAGAATTGAGTAAATGATTAATATATCAATATTGTTGGGAATTAAGTTTCTTACTATGGAAAAGGAAGATACTATAAGAAATGGAAGATAGAGAAAGAAAACCTAATTCTTTTAAAATTTAAATTAAAGACAGAATAGTCATAATTTTATTTTTGCATAATATATGTACATATACATATATACATAATTTTAAACATATATGAATGTAATTTTATAATTATATAAGAGAGTATTCAAACACTACTAGGAATGAATTGATAGAAGAGAAATGTTAAAAGGACTTTCACTGGCCAAATTTAGGACATGCTAATTACCTAAATAAATAATACAAATATATTATAATATTGAATTTAAAAATTAATCCATTAAATATATACTAATAATCATTTTTAAATAAAAGTAAAGGGAATATAAAGATAACTATCTTATTTATGAAAGATAACTATCTTATTTATAAAAAATAAGTGTTGCAGATGGAGACAGGGTTCAGGCTGTTGGTGGTTATAAACATAGAATTGGAATAACCACATAGACATTGTAAAGCAAAGCAAATGGGAAGTTTATTAAGGAAAGCATACTTCCAGAGGCATGGGAACAGGCCATCTCCGGCCAGGGAATGGCTCCCTTTATTGAAAGGTTACAGGCTTTACAGGGTTTTGACTTAAGCTTCTACACATGTATTTTCCCACAATCCTCCTTGATGGCTCATTCAGGGAGGAGACCACAAAGCTAATTATTTTCAGGAGTCACAAGGTGAGTCTCAGAAATCAGGATGTTGACTAATGATAGCTTCAGTGTCTCAGGGTTTCCTATTTACCTCTTGCCTCAACTGCCACCTGAGAGACATGCTTCTCAAAAATTCTTTTTGGGGGTTGCTGAGGGAAGACAGTCAATCTTCTATATTTACCTCCTGCTGGAACAGGATGGTAGAGTCTGCCTGCTGAGAATCGTGAAACTCTCACCCTATGTTATCTAATGGTTGGGGAGGAATTCCTGAACCTGGCATGGACCCTGGGTGTTGTAAGGTGTTGGCATTGGATTCTTTAGGGATTGGTTGAAAACCCTGAAGCATCATCATCCCGGTGTGGCGATTCTGGAAGATATAAACTTAACCAACAGGTTAAAGATCAAAGGGCAAAGATTAGTAAGTCCCAACAGTGGTAGAAACCAAGTTACTGAGGGAATGTTTCTCTTCATGGTATCTCAGATAGTTTTGAGGTTCCCAGGATACAATCCTTTTTGCCACATGGCTTGCTTTAATACTTTGTCAGCACTTGTTTCTGTTTGCCCTGATGACTTTTTCAAGAAGTATTATCTAGAGCACGAACCCCACCCTCCAGGGCCAATAAGTGACCTACTTGAAAGTTCACTTGGGTTTCTGGGCTGGCAAGAGTACTTTGAGGCTCAGATTGTGTGTTAATTCACTTGGTCCAAAGCACTGTTAGGGATGTTCCTCCTAATGCTACCCAGATACTCTGTTTTGGCCTAGGTCTGAGTGCTGAAATTGGCATGACTGACTTGTTTCTCTAGCATGTCACCCAATTTTTGATGGTTGACAGTTGTTAAAAGTATTGCCCCAGAGAAAATCCTAGGTGATTTAGAAACAGAGTTATTGACCCAAGAAGGAGTAGCAAGAGTGAAGATTATTAGCAAGAAGGGGTTTCATATTTAAACCTCTTAAGGTTTCTTCTTTTTGAACAGGAATTTGAGGTCTAAGGGTTCATAGGTGTAGGTGGAGTCTGGATTGTTCTGCTGGTTTGGGGAAGGACCTGCTGGTTTTACTCTAGAAACATGGGCCCAACTATCTATGCCTAGAAGCTTCACAGCCATAGGGGTACTTAGGACAATCTGAGTCCCTTCCATTTAGGGCTAAGTTGATCTGTAAGAGATCCCTCTTTATAAGTTTTGTTTCTAATCCCCCAGAGATACTGTGTCCTGGAATTCTCCTTGCGAGCAGGTAAGACCTTATTTCCATATTCCTGTAGTGCTTTTTATATGCATCCTAAGTTTATTACATACTTAACTGCTTGAAGGGTCTCTGTATCAAATATCAGATCTAGAGTTAAGAAAGGCCTGTACCATACAACATCTCCAATGGACTGAGTCTAGATTTGACATTAGGGGAGCACCTGATTCTCATGAGTGCTATAGGTAGTCATTTAACCCAGTTTTCAGAAGTTTTTTGACAAAGGTTTGCCAATGTCCTTTTCAAGGTTGCCTGTTCTACCTTCCCAGAGGACTGAAGTCTCCAAGAGGAGTGAAGGTAATATTTTATGCCTAGAGCCTCAGAGAGTAATTAAATGATCTTTGATGTAAAGTATGCCTCATTATCACTTTGTAGGGAGCATGGGAGACCAAATTGGGGTATTATTTCCTTTAGGAGAGCTTTTGCTACTTCTGCAACTCTCTCTGTCCTTGTCTGAAAAACCTCAGTCCATCCAGTAAAGGCATCTATCAGAACTAGTAAGTATTTAAATCCTATGCAGGGAGGCATTTTGGCAAAGTCAATCTGCCTCTCTTCTCTGGGATAGGTCTCTCTTTGCTGAATAGACACTAACAGTGGGGGGAGAGATGGTTTTTTTCCCAGGGTTGTTGTAGGCACAATTGGTGCAGGTCTGGCAAATATTCTTTATGGTAGCTGTTAGTCCTTTCCCTACAAATAATTTGTTAACCATTGTTGTTGTGGCAGCCCTTCCTATATGGAAGGAGTCATAGAAAGCCTTTAAAAATTTCCACTGGGAGGCCAGGGGAGGAAGAGTTTTTGGCCAATGGATACCCAAGGTCCTTCATGGTTGCCCCCTTGCCCCTAAGCCCAAGATACCTCCCCATAGGTATAGTTGGCCTCAATATCTGGACCATTCAGAGGGGTACGAGGCCAGTTGTTCAGTAGACCCTAGTGCTGCCTTCTTTGCCTCTTGGTCTGCCCTTGTATTTCCCTGGGACATAGGGGACATATCCTTCTGAGGACCTTTGCAGTGCATGACTGCCACTTGCTCAGGGAGTTTAACTGCTTCTAGTAGATTTAGAATTTCTGGCCCATTTTTAATGGGGGAATTTCTAACAGTAAGGAGCTCTTTCTTTCCATGTAACAGCATGAGCATGCAGAACAAGGAAGGCATATTTGGAATCTGTACAGATATTAATCCTTTTTCCTTGTCCTGGCATATGAGCTCAGGTAAAGACCATAACTTCAGCCTTTTAGGCCGAGGTCGAGGGTGGAAGCGGCTGTGCCTCAATGGTGTCATAAACTGAGTGCTGCATGTCCCACTTTTCACTGACCATTCTATACAAAGCTGCTCCCATCAGTGAACCACTTTTCATCAGGGTTTTCTAAGGGTTGGTCTAGCAAGTCAGTCCTGCTGGAATAGGTAAGATTAATAATCTCTGAGCAGGAATGGGTCAAGTCTGGAGATGATTCTGTAGGCAGTAAAGAGTCTGGATTTAAGGTGTTATAGGTTTTTAGTTACTTCAGGGTTGTTCAGAAGAAGGGCCAGCTATTCTCTCAATTTATTTCCTGTTAGGCAGAGATCCCCTTTCATTTCTAATACTCCTTGTACCTGATACGGAGTTAAGATCTCTAACTTTTGCCCGAGAGTTAACTTAGCAGCTTCTTCTGTCAGCATGACTGTGGCTGCAACTGCTCTGAGACACAGATGCCACCTGGTTGCTACATTGTCTAGCTTTTTAGAGAAATATGGAACTGGTTGAGGTTTGTCTCCTAGACATTGGACTAAGATCCCTAAGGCTATTCCCTGGTTCTTTGCTATGTATAAGGAGAAAGACTTGATTAAATTAGGGATACCTAAGGTCAAGGTCAACTAGGGCTTGCTTGATTTAATTAAAAGCCTGGTCATCTTCTTTTCCCCAATATAATGGGTTCAGTGCCTGGTCCCTTAGTAGCTTCATATAAAAGTTTTGCAATTAGTCCAAAGCTTGGGATCCAAATTCTGCAATATCCAGCCATTCCTAAGAAAGAGCAGAGTTGTTGTTTGATAGCGGCTGGTGTTAGCTCAGTGACTGCTTTTATTCTTTCCTGTGACAGTTGTCTGGATCCTGGGGTTAGGGTGTGTCCTAAATAGTTTACTTTTTGTCTGGTAATTTGGGCCTTTCTCTTAGAGACTCAATATTCTGGGTCCCCAAGGAAGTTCAGAGTTTGAATAATATCACAATCTGAGGCTTCCCTTGAGGGGCTGCAAACTAGTATATCTACATATTGTAAGATGGCTCCCTCCTATAATTAGAATTCCATTAGATCTTTTTGTAATGCTCTTGTGAGCAGATGACAACTATCTCTAAACCCTTGTGGTAGTACCATCCAGGTATATTGCTTATGGGTCATTGTTTTTGGGTCTGTCCACCCAAATGCAAACAAGTATTGGGAATCTGGGTGGACAAGGATGCAAAAGAAGGCATCTTTGAAGTCTAAAACTGTATACCGTGGACTATGGTTCAGTGCTTGAGTGAGTGTGGTGTAAGCCCTGACTACAAGAGGATGGAGGGGAACGACAGCTCATTAACTAGTCTTAAATTCTGGACCAATCTGTACTCCCCTTTGGTTTAAGAACAGGGAGGATTGGAGTATTGCAGGGCGACTGACAGGGTCCTGGCAGCCTGTGTGTTACAAATTTCTCTATGACGGGCTACAGACCCTCTAGGGCCTCCTGTCTGATAGGATACTGTTTCCTATGGGGATAGGCTACACCAAACTTTAAGCAAAATTGAACTGGCTGAGCAGTTTGGCTTTTCTAGGTGATTCAGACCCTGGCTTGTGGGGTCTGTGTCATTATGGATGAAATGAGACATTCACGTAGACTACCGAGTCCGGTGGAGGAAAAGGGAAGGCATGGCTTTTCTCTTAAGGGGAACAAAAAGCCTCCACCCTTGCTCCAATGAGCCTTTATTGTCTTACTGGACACATTAAAAGAAGGTCCTCATTAACTATGCACAGGTTCACTTTAGGTGGTTACCTTTTACAGGAAACAAAGGAGCCAGTGCTGCTAATCACTTCACAGAAGAGGGATATTTGCAAATGAAAAGGCAAAAGTAGTTGAATCAGTTACACTCATCCTTGGAAGGTTTAGCATGGTTTTTAGGAAGTTGCTTTGCAGTAAATGTCCTCAATTCAGGGCGAGGGAGTTTTAGCAAAAAGCAAGACTCGTAGTGGCCGGCCTGGGCACATTGCAGGCCTGATTCCCCACAGGAGAACCTATCCGTGGGCGTGGGTCCTGTGCATCTCCAAGTGGGAGCTAGGCCCATGCCACCCAGAACAGTCTACCATATCCAGGAACTCCAGAGTCCCAAACTAGGGGACCTACTTTCTGTAAAATCTGTTCTGGGATGCCATTTTCTAATTTTCTTTTATTGGCTAACATAATTTTAAAGATATTAACTGGGGCCTCTTGAAACTTCAAAATGACCCCTAATCTGGCCAACAGGTCTCATCCTAGCAACAGTATAGGACATTGCAGAATAATTAGGAAAGAATGTTTAAAATTTTGGCTTTCAAACTGAGAGGCGACAGAGGGTGTATAAAAACAAGTTCGAGATTTTCCTTTACCCCCCATAATGGTAATTGAACTAGAGGAGAGAGGTCCAGTGTAAGAGTTGAGGACAGAGTAAGTGGCTCCAGTATCAACAAAAAAGGTAATTTTCTTACCTGCCAAATCAAGGATTACCTGGGGTTCCTCAGAGATCGAGGTGCTGGTGGTACAGGCTGGGGCCAACTGTTCCCCAGGCACCCTCTGTCCTCAAGTGCTGCCATGGCCTTAAGTGATGACAAGTTTCCACTCTGGGAATGGGGGCAATCTATCTCCCAGTGCCAGGGGTCAGGGTTTGCACCTTTGCACATGGGACATGGTGCTGGGGATGGCCTAGTACAACCCTTTGCTCAGTGTGCAGGGTGTTCACAACTTAAAGCATGTTCAATCATTTTTGCCCTTGGCATTTTTGTGGCTTTCCCGGGTTACCTTGAAGTGGCTGGATACCTCAATGGTGCTGCCGAAAGCTAGAGCTATTAACCTGGGCCTGCCTTTCTGCCCCCCCCCCCTTTTCCTATGCTGGATCTGCTCTTCCCTTCCCTCAAGGTCACAGTTGTTAGAAACCAAGACACTAGTGTCTATTAGTTGGGCCATAGGAGTTTGTGGACCCGTTTGTAATTTCTGAAGCTTTCTATGAATATTTGGTGCTGACTGGCTAATGAAATGCACCCCCATTAATACTTGACCCTCTGGAGAGGATGAATCCAGATTAGTGTATTTCCTGATTGCCTGACCAGCCTGTTACAGGAGAGAGCAGGATTCTCTTCCTTTCCTTGTGTTATTTCTCTGATCTTGTCATAATTTACAGTCTTGCTAATGCATTGTTTCATCCTGGCCAATAGTCACTGAATCATGCCTCCCTGAGTATTATAGTCACCATCGGGCTCCCGATCAGGGACTGTTTGAGTTGCCCATCCTACATCATTGGGGTTGGAGCATGTAATCAGTCTGCATATTTGTGGGCCATTTCCCAAATTAATTTCCTCTCTTCTGGAGAACAACAGGTGGTCAGGATTATATAAGGTCTCTCAAGGACATATTAATGGCAAGGGTTAAGGTTTAGAAGTTGCTAGTGAAGCATGAGGGGTGCTCACAAAAGTTCCCTAGCTGATCTTTGCACTGCTACAGGTCAGTTGTTGAAAGGGGCACAAGTAGGGCCCTCTGTACCTGCTACTTCCCTTAGGGGCAGGAGTGTAGGAGCGGTGGGGAGATCTGAGGCTCCACTCCGAGTATACCCCACTGGACTAGGTTTCTGGTAGTAAGGTGGAGCAGAGCTTAATTTCTCTGAGGTGGGAGCAGAGGCTTCATGGCTCTGGGGCCTACCCAGTTCCCCCTGAGAGATAGTGAGAACTTAGAAGGGGGTCATCTAGGATGTCACTGTTAACCCCTAGAGGGGCTGCCTCCCTTGACCCAGAACAGAGGGCTAGATGTCACACAGTGCCATGAAGGCTTGAACACAGGGAACCTCTGACAATTTGCCCAACCTTTTACAAACCAGGTCTAACTGAAATATGGTATTGTCATTGTTGCTCCCATTTTCAGGCCAAACTCCCCCATCTTGTAGTTTACAGGGAGGCCAAGCTGTATTACAAGAGAAAATTAGACTCTCTCGTTAGATTTTAGGGTCAAATTCTCCCCAGTTTCTAAGAATGCATCCGAACAGGGATCCTGAGGGGATAAAGGGTGTATTACCCATGTCCTTGGCATATCTGAGGAAGAAAAAGAGTGGAACGCCCTGTCTCCCTAGAGGCGTTCTTCTTCATTTGCCCAAGGAGTGACCTGGTGGGTTACACAAAGTCCCTCGCTATCCCACCATTCTAAGCTACCAGATGTCCCTGGTGAAACTAAGAAAGAAACTATACTTGCCATGGACTAACTGCACCTTCCTTCCTGGTATCTGATTCAGAGGCTTTGGTAAGAAAATTAGCTTCTGCTAGTTTCCTTTGCTCCTACTCGATTAACTTGAGCTAGTTTCCTCTGCTGCTTGATTAATTTGGGCTAGTTCCCTTTGCTCTTCATAATTGATTAGCTTGGTAATTGATTCTTTAAGTTGGACTCCTGTAAAGAGTTGCAGGGAGGGGACTGGAATGGATAAATGGGCTAGTTTCCTTTGGTCCTGCTTGTAATTAATTGCTTAACTTGAACTAGTTTTCTCTGAATTGATTAACTTAAACTAGTTTCTTAACTCAAACTAGTTTCCTCTGCTTAACTTGAACTAGTTTGCCCCTCCTCTTCTCATAATTGATTAATTTGCCTCTTTGTAATTGACCTCCAAATAGGGGGCAGAAGTGTTCTAGTTTCTCTATTTTACAAACCTAACCTGGGTTGGGAAAGCCTCCAAAAAGGGCTCCTTAAGGGGCCCACCGTCCTTGACCTATGTTCAGCATATGCAGCAAACATTTACAGGGGAGAAGTACAAAATAGGGAGGCAGTGGGTGAAGCAAGTCTTAGGAGGAACATAGCTGGCTTGTGAAAAAGGGAGATGCACCTGGTAACCCTTACAGAGAGTTACAATAGACCTGCATTGAAAACCACAGGGAAGGGATGATGTTCTGTTTTACAGTGTGCCTCCTTGCATGGATATTGTCTTGTGCCTGGTGGGAAGCTAGTCTCTAATCCCAATCCACAGCCAGGTAATTTTCACATGAGTCTTTTAATGTGGTAGGCACCCTACTGGCTTTTTTTTAAAAAGATTTTATTATTTATTTTTAGAGAGGGAAGGGAGGGAGACAGAGAGAGAGAGAGAGAGAAACATCAATGTGTGGTTGCTGGGGGTTATGGCCTGCAACCCAGGAATGTACCCTGGCTGGGAATCAAACCTGGGACACTTTGGTTCCCAGCCCGCGCTCAATCCACTGAGCTATGCCAGCCGGGCCTACTGGCTTTTAATTGCCTGACCCATGCCTGCACAAAAGCGGCAAACTCGATTTAAGGAGCTGGTGTGTTGGGAGGCATAAAGGATACAGAGAGAATGAAAGTCTCCTGCAACCACTGCGGAGGGTGGAAGGGGTTGTTTTACCACTCTAGCATTTTCATGAAGTTCTCCTGGCTGGTTTGCCAAACTGTTGCAGATGGAGATGGTGTCCCAGGCTCTTCATGGTCATGAACAAAGAATCGGAAGGACCACACAGATATGGTAAAGCAAAACAAGCTGGAAATTTATTATGGAAAGTACACTTCCCAAGACATGGGAGCAGGCCATTGCTGGCCAGGGAATGGCTCCCTTTATTGAAGGGTTACAGACTTTATAAGCTTCTACACATGTGATTTCCCACAATTCTTCTTGATGGTTCACTCCAGGAGGAAACCACAAAGCTAATTATTATCGGGTGTCACCTGGCGAGTCTCAGCAATCAGGATGTTGACTGATGACAGCTACAGTGTCTCAGGGTTTCCTATTCTGTCTCTTGCCTCATAAGGACAAATACGCTATTAAATATAGAAGAAATTATAAATATAGTACATCATTTCACAACCAGCATAGCAATAAATATTCAGGAAATAGTCATCAGTAGATGATAACAACTCTGGGTGAGATATCTGAAAAAGAGGATATTCTTGCAGGGTCAGTGCATAATTTTATAAATTATTTATTAATTAAGTACCTTTCAATGGATAAACCAGGTGAAGACCATTTTAATCAAGTGACTACACTTAATACTACCTATAATATAAATTTACATCATATGCCTTACAGTGTGATGAACTGATCACTCAGGTAGTTCTTCCACCTAAATTTTATAACCCGAATCTAATCATGAAAAGAAAAAGAAAGAACTTAGAAAACCCCAAAACAACAGAATTAAGAGACAGTCTATAAAATAATCTAGAATAGGCTTTAAAAGTGCCAATATTTTGTAATACTTAAAAAAGTCTGTGGGAAATTTATAGTTTAAGGGAAACTAAAGAATATGACAACTACATGAAGAATGTAAACTTAATTGCATTCTGGACCTAAAAATGTTTATAACACATTTTTAGAATAATTGATAGTGGGTAGAATTTAATGTAGACTGTGTACTAAACAATATTGTGTTACTGTTAAAAGTCCTCTTTATGACAATTTTATTATGGTTATGTGAGAGAACATCCCTATTCTTAGACAATTGATGTTTCACAAATTAATTAGAGATAAAATGTCACAATATTTGCAACTAATTCTAAAATGGTTTATTAAAGATTATGAAGAGGGAAGGATGGAAAAGTATTCAGAAAGACTGAGAAAAAGAGAAAACAGGGAGTGAGAAAGATGAAGAGATAAAATTAGTAAAAAATTAATAATTAATGCATATAGGGGAAAGACACTTTTTAAAAAGTCCTCACCCAAGTATATGTTTATTGCTTATAGAAAGAAAGAAAATGAGAGGGAGAGAGACCAGTTGGTTGCCTCCTGTATATGCCCTGACTGGGGATTGAACCTGCAACCTAGGAATGTGCCTTGATTGGGAATTGAACCCACAATTCTTTCATGTATGGGACAAGTTTTCAACCAACTGAGCCACCAGCCAGGTACAAATTTCTTCAACATTTTGATAAATTTAAAGACTTCTATATAAAATTTGTGAAAATATTGAAAACTATTGTGATTTTTTTTACTCTCATATATCCTCTATAAAATATAAAAAAAGACTTTATCAATTTTGGCATATATTACATTTGTCTTTGTATTACTTATAATATAATGTCTAACAATAAATTTCTGATAAAATGCAGTAATTTATGTAGACATTTCAAATAAACATAGAACTTTAGAGCTGCAAGGGCTTGAGAGTCAAAGAAAATCAATCATAAAATCCCATTTCGTATATTCTAACATTTTGATCATCTTTTCTCCTTTCTGTATAGCAAATTTCTCCATGTGATTTTTCCAATTAACATTTAATGTGTTCTACTTTCCCTAAACTTAAAAATAAAAATAAACCTCTTTTCTCAACTTAAAGCCTGCTTCCAGATACCACTTTTCCTGTTCTCCTCTACATCTAAATCTCTGTTCACTCTCCTTACGTGAGACCCCTTCCACACATGGCACTTACCACCCTGCTGAACCTGCTCTTGTCAAGGACACCAGTGGTTTGAGCGTTCTTTCATCTGATGGGTACCTTGCATCAGTCAGTACCTTTTTCTTTTTTTGCTCACTCTCTACATATCATTTAACTAGGTAACTTCCTCCTTCAGGATAAAAACATCAAAGAAAAAAAATTTATCCTAGCCTCTACATTTCTCTCATTATTTTAGATCTTTTATTTTAGTCTTCTGTGCAGATTCTATAGCTGCCCTGATTCCTTAAATGTTCGTGAGTGACATATGTATGTCCTTGTGGTGTTTTTCTTTTTTCATAGTATCTGTAGGATATTTCATTTAATCTTATGTTTTCAATAACCATCTATATACTTGTGATTACAAAATCTAATAGAATAATTAACTTTCATAAATAAAAATTATTTCCAGCTTACTATAATTTATCATCTTTTGAATATATTGTTGATAACTAAAATTGAGTATGTCCAGCTTTTTAAATTTCATTGTTGTACTCTATACTAATGGAAATGTTTTTTCTTATTCAAGAATCTTTATAAAGTTCCCACTACATATTAGTTTCCTTCTTAGGATCTTGGAAATACATCAGACAACAAAAGAGATCCTTGACTTAGGAGACTTTACATTTATGTGTCCAGGGCAGAAATTTGAATAGCATTTTGAGTATATTCCTCTCTTTAAATGTTTCATCAAGTCAGATATACCCTGAATTCACTTTAATCTCTTCATTTCTCCCTGAGAATAAAATATTCTTATTTTCCTTTGTCTATAATATATAATCACTAGAATCCGTTTTAAACTCATGCCAATGAATTAAAAAACATGCCTGTTGGTCAATTAAACTTCACATTAATAGCCATGCTCCTGAAAACCAGCCAGCTAGTAGCAGCCAGTTACCAATGCCACTATCCACATGCCCCGCTCTTGAAAGTCAGCCAAGTCATAAATATTTTATTTTGTTTTGTTTTTACTTCTCAAAGCCTGTATAAAATCATCAATTTGTTTTGTTCAGAGATACTATGTTTTACATGCATAGCTCTCTCAATTTCCAAGGAAAAATTCAGGCTTATTTTTTATATTGAATGTTGACATTTTCTTTCTGTATTTCTACTTCTATTATCATTACTGTAAACCATGTATTAATCATATCCACCTGAGTTACTACAGCAGCCCCTTCATTTGTCCATGTGACACTATCTGTTGAATCCATTCTTCAAACTTCAATTTACTCCCATTCAGTCACTGTTACTCTAATATCAAAATCAGGCAGACACATCACAACAAAATAAAATGGCATACTAATATCCCTTATAAACATAGATTCAGAAATCCTCAAAAAATAATAGCCATGAATAAGAGGAATATATCCTTGGAATGATGGACAGTTTTAGCATATGAAAATCAATCAATGCAATTCACATTATTAGGATAAAGGACAGATAATAAAACATGGTCATCTCAGTTGTTGCAGAAAAAGCTCTTGGCAAAATCCAACATTCTTTCATAGTAAAAACATTTGATAATGTAGAAATAGGAGGGGATGTCCTCAACTTTATAAGGCTATGGAAAATCCACAGATAACATTATGCTTCCTGTGAAAGAACAAGTACTTTTCCTCTAACATCAGGAATAAGAAAAAGATGTCCATTCTTGTCATTCTTATTTAATATTGTACTGGATGTTCTAGGCAGGGCAGTTAGTCAAGAATAAGAAATAAAGAGCATCAAGATTAGAAAGAAGCAGTAAAACTATCTCTATTTATACATCATGAATGCCATGATTTGTATATCTAAATTTCAGGGTAATCTACACAAAAAGCTTATTGAATTAGTAAATGAGTTCAGCAAGATTCTAGAATACAAGATCAATATAGACAAATCAATTGTATTTCAATATAGTAGCAATGAACAATTTGGAAGTATTAATAAAATAATTATATTAACAATATTATCTTAAACAATAAGAACTTTGGAATGTACTTAACAAAGGATGTGCAAGACCTGTACACTCAAAACTATATAATATCACTGAAAAAAATAAATTCCTAAATAAATGGAAAAATAGATCATGTTCATCGACTGGAAGACAATATTGCTAAGAGCAATACACACCAGATTGACTGACAGATTTATCACAATCCTTATGAAAAATGTGTTTCTCTTTTTTCATTTTGCAGAAATCGACACATTGATCCTAGTAGCCAAAACCATCTTGACAAGAAGTACAAAGTTGAAGGACTCACACTTCCTGAGTTCAGAACTTATTAAAATCAAAACACTGTGGTACTGACATAAAGATAGATATATAAAGCAATAGAATATAATTGAGATCCAGAAATAATCCCATACAATATGCCAAAAGATTTTCAACAAGGGTTCCCAAACCATTTAATGGGGAAAAATGCTTTCTTTAGTAAATGGTGCTAGGACAACTGGACGACTACATGCTAAAAAGAAATGAAGTTAGATCCCTACCTCACTCCATATAACAATTCAAAGTGAATAAAAAAAAAACAAAATGTAAGAGCTAAAGTGATAAAATTCTTAGAATAAAACATAAGAGAATATCTTTGTGACCCTAGATTATGCAATAATTTCTTACATGTGATAACAAGAGAATAAATGACAAAAGAAAATATAGATAAATGGAACTTCAATTCCTCACTCAAGGACATTTATTGATTTGAGAGAGAGAGAGGGAAACATTTAGCTGCCTTCCATACATGCCCTGTCCAGGATCAAACCTGCAACCTAGGTATGTGCTCTGACTGGGAATTGAGCCCAAAACCTTTCACTGTACAGGACAATACTCCAACCTGGCCAGGGCAAAAATTTTATTTAAAGGACACCATATAGAAAGTAAAAACACAAGAAACTTGGATCCAGAGTATGTAAAGACATCTTACATCCCAACAATAAAAAGATAAATCATACAATTTAAAAATGGACAGACTTTACAAGATATTTCTCAAGTAAAATGTAGAAATAATCAACATGCACATGAAAGATGTTCAACGTCATTAGTCATTGGGGAAATGTAAGTCAAAGCACAATGAGACACCACTGAAGACACCTAAGGTGATTCCATTTTTTAAAAAAGACATACAATAACAAGGCTGGCAGGGTCATGGAAAATTGCAGTCCTCATACATTGTTGGTAGTACTGTTCAGCTACTTTGAACTTGTTCTTTAAATTGTTAAATCTAGAGTTACCAATTGTTTGGTAAAATTCAAGCAAATCTGCTGGTAGGTATGTACCCAAGAAAAATGAAAACATATGTCCATATGTAGTCTTGTACATGATTATTCATAATGACATTGTTATAATCACCAAAAAAGGAAAACATCTCAACTGTCCATCAACTGATAACTGAATAAACAAATATAGCATATAATTCAGCCATACAAAAGAATTAACTACTGATACCTGTTACAGCATAGATGAGCCTTGAAAATATAATATTGAGTGAAATAACAGTCATAAGAAACTGTTGTTATATATTGTATGATTCCATGTGATGAAATGTCCAGATGAGGAAATTGCATAGAGACAGAAATAGATTAGTGGTTGCCAGGGGCTGAAGAGAGAAAGGAATGCAGAATGAATGCTAATAACATGAGGTTTCTGTTTTCAGATGACAAAAATATTCAAGAATTAAATAGTGATGACAATTGAACAATCTGTGAATTTTCCAAAAACAAATGAATTATGCATTTTAAATAGGTAATATTTTGGTATATAATTTATTTCTCAAAAAAGCTGTCATAAAAATAAAATCAACACAAAGCAATATGTCTAAAATGAATACCTAACTTTGTTAACTCTGATTTTTTACCAGTTTTCAATGGCCTCCTTTTTCAGATAAACTTCAAAGGCCTTCATTTGGGCTTCTCATACTCTTTATACAGTGATCTCTATGAAGTCTAGTTTCATTTCTTGGCGTTCCCTGCCCCAGCAACTCTATGCTTCTGTCATATTAAACCTTCTTCAAGTCTATCTCTCCAAAACTTCGGGTTCCCCATGCTCAGTACTTCACATAGCCCTTCTACATCTTTTACTCTGCTGTGAAACCTTCCTTCGCATATCACTCACTGTTAAGGTTAAGTGTGCTTGCTCAACTTTTCTATAAGATAC
This sequence comes from Phyllostomus discolor, assembly GCF_004126475.2. Taxonomy (NCBI): domain Eukaryota; kingdom Metazoa; phylum Chordata; class Mammalia; order Chiroptera; family Phyllostomidae; genus Phyllostomus; species Phyllostomus discolor. Next base: position 140,122,516 of record NC_040903.2, on the reverse strand, counting down.
TACTAGGTACTATATTTGACTATAATTCTTTCCCTCTCCCTTTAGACTTGAAAATCTATCAGGATAGAGATTGTGTCTCTTCTGGTTCCCTTTTAATTCCCAGTTCTAGAAATAACAACGTATTTGTTGAATGAATATGTCAATGAATAATATCACTCTAGTATTATTTACTGAATATTGTTTTGGATGATGGCTTTAACAAGATTTCTAACTAATGAAGCTGGATATTTTCTCTATAAAGTATTATTTTAACAGTAATTTTATTTAAATTTGTATATCATATTTATAATATTCAAAAATGATGCACTGATCGACCACCACATAGTAAAAACATTGCTATGGCTAGATTTCTAACCACTCTGATCATCTGTCTTCACAGTCATCATTATCCTTCACTAAAAAAAAATGCCTAATCATCTGAATAATTAGTTTCTGCTTAATATGTTAACAATAATGACAGTATAAGTAAATTAGCACAGCATCCTTTAGTTTGAAGGATGAGCAAAAATTGGATTTTTTTAAAAATGACTATATTCTTCCTTTGTAACATCAAAAATTTTACATTGTTCAAACAAGTTGGATTCTATTAGGCTGTGTCTGCTCAAAGTCAGTTACTCAGAGAACAAGATTCCATAGGCCTCCTTCAGGTTTCCAAGTCAGCTCTGTCCCATTTGTTATAATAGAAGCATTTGTGTCCACTTATATTTTCAGGTGGGCTGTATTATTAAAACAGACAACCACAAAGATGGTAGGATGCTCATGTAAAAGCAACAAGTTTTTCATCTAAATAAAGGGATTTATGTGATAAGACTTGGTTAGCAATTAGTAATTTTTCAAATGATGCCTAGCTGGTGATTAGTTAATATAACATAATAACATATTCAACTTAATGGGTATGTTAGAGTTCCCCAGAGAAACAGAAACAATAGGATGGAGAGAGAGAGAGAGAGAGAGAGAGAGAGAGAGAGAGATTGATTTGATATATTACAAGGAATTGACATGTAAATGTAGAGGTTAATAAGTTCAAAGATCTGTAGTCAGCAAGCTGGAGACCTTGATAGTGTACCTCTAGTCTGCAGAACATCAGACTTGAGAATCGGAAGAGCCATTGTTTATTTCCAGTCCAAAGTCAGGGGGAAAACATGAAGAAAGAAAGAAAGAAACAAACCAAAAACCTATAGTCCAGCTCTAACGTTGTCAGAAAGGAGGAATTCCTCCTTATTTGAGAAAGACTTTTTATTTTATACAGGCCTTGAAGTAACTGAAGAGGCCCACTCACATTAGGGAAGAAAATCTGCTCTTCTTAGTCTATTGATTTAAATGTTAAATTCACCCAAAAACACTCTCAGAGAAGGACCTAGAAGAAGGATCCACCCAGTATCTGGGCACCCTATAGCCCAGTCAAGCTAATTCATAAAATTAACCATCACAACAGGCATTTACTATGTGTATTTAGTAGGTATTTTCCTTTTTGTGTGTTTTTATTTTTAGTTTTTAAGGAGAGTTGTTGGTACTAGGTGGAATTGCTCATGCTCAGTTTTCAGACTGGCGTCTGTGGTAGGCAGAATGCTACGATCATCTCCAGTGAGTCATCCCTTTGTATACTCGCCTTGTGTTGAGTGTGACTTCAACTTGTGACTTGCTTCTAGCCAATAGGCTATGGCAAAGATATAGGAAAGTCATTTCCTTGATAATGTTACACTATATAACATGCTGTCTTTAGCAGAGTGGAGTAAGAGCTTCTCCTGCTGGCTTTTAAGAAGTTGCAATGTTACAAGGGAGCTAAGTGGCAAGGAACTGCAAGGGCCCAAAGCTGCTGAGAAGGGCTCCTGGCTAACAGCCAGCGGGAAGCCAGCAACCTCGATTATACAACTGGAGGCTATTAAAATCTCTGACAACCACAGAGCAGCCTGGCAAACAACTAGATGGTAACCTGTGAGATACTGAACAGAGGGCCCAGTTAAAATATGCCTAACTCCTGATCCATCAAAACTGTGTGATGATAAATGTATGTTCTTCTTAGTCTCTAAGTTTGTAATAATTTTTCAAGCAAAAATAGATAACTCAGTACTCCTGCTGCCCAGCTCTTCCATTAACCTCAACATTAAAAACTATTCTAGTTGTCATATTTTGAAAAGTGGGTGGGAAAGTTGCATTTAACTACAACTTAATAGGGCAGACATAGATGTCCAAGAATTGGAATGAAAGTTGAAATGTGTGCAGGAAGAGCACTAAAAGAAATTTCAGTCTTTTAAGCAGTAACATTGGACTCGGAATGTAACATGGAGCAAAAAAACATGATGACAATGGCAGAATATGTTCAAGCGTAGGATAGGGTGTATGGGAGCAGGTGTATTTTGATATCTAAAGACTGTTTGTGTTGCCAAGTTTGTAAACACATAGCAGGCACTGCACTCAAACATCTAAGACAGGAAACTGCACAGAGTCAGGGCACTGTTCCAACAGAAGCTGGTAGCCTAAGCAAAGCAGAAACAGGATTTAGGTCCGTTAATAGGGCAGTTTCTCACTTCTGAGAACTGGGGTAGAATATAACAAAATCTGAGGCTCCAGTTGCCTATGCTATGGTTACTTTTACTTAGGTTTGAGCTGAGAGTTCTAGATTTCTTCCTAATCCATGACAAAATAAATGTTGACATCTAAATGAGTAATGCAGAGTTTCTCACATTCAAGGGCAGAGTGCAAATATACACATAATTAAATAAAATGGCCATTTCATTCCTCAGAGCACCACCAGTCTTGCAGAAAGAGGACTTCCCCAAGAGGGTCCAGGCATGTGGCACTCACTGTGCCCATGTTGTGTGTCTGGGCGGGGGAAGGCGGGCTGCAGAAAAGACAGAGGGGTCCCAAGCCGTGTCCCTGGCAATGTTTAGAAAACATCTCCAGCAACAGTCCAAACTACTCTCACAGGACCATTTAATGAAAAGTATCAGCCCTTGGTCACAGCTTACCTCATTCCAAAACTCAACCAGTTTACAAAATATCTGGCTACCTTTTTTAACTTTTTTCCCTCATTTTTCTAACAAATCCACTCATCTTTGTTTACCTTCATTCAAAGAGCAAACTTGGAGCTTTCTTGGCTGTCTTTCTTAGATGTGCATTTACCTGCTATAGGGCATTGTTAGGAAACGTCTGTTGGTGAACATTTGCTGAGGAATTTTCAATATAAGCTCATTTTTGAATAGTCTCAATACCAAGAGAATACAGCATGCAAACAATCCAAGTAGTCAGGCACATCTGGACAGAAAAGCAAACACAGATTATTTTGTCACATTAGACTTCCTGGTTCAGGTCAGACTGGCCCTAGAAAAAGAAGTGAACATGTCAATTGGGTGCAGCTCAGAATAAAAGGGATGTGCAGTGTGATGATGAGGCTCCAATCAAGATCGCTAGCAGCCAGCTCTCTGTGATGCCAGCACCTGACCACAACTCTCAGATTCAGACCAAATTCTAGGCTTGAGTGAGCATGATATTCCAAACTCCCCACTATCTGGACACACTGTGTATTTCTAATCTTAAGTATTTCTTTTTCTTTTGTACCCCAACCAAAGATAATTGTTTTCATTTATCTCTAGGATGCCCTATCCTATTTGGCCCTTTTATGTGCTCTCTCTGTTCTTGTTGTCTGGAATGTCCTTCAACTAATATTACTTACTACAATACTTAATTTTTCCTTAAGTTTTATCCTTTACATTCTGCTTAAAGATATGGTCAAAATGTTTCTCTCTCTCTATATATATAGATAGATAGATAGATAGATAGATAGATAGATAGATAGATATAGATAGATATATAGATATATATTCTAAATGCAGTTCTTGCTTTTTTTTGCCTATTTGCCCATTTTTTTTTCATTTAAACCAAAATGACCTTATAGTATCATTGCCAGCAAGGTAGTTGAGTAAACATCCTAGAAAAACTATTCTTCCCACTGTAGACATCCTAAAAATGCTAGGTAAAATATCAGTACAACACTAACTTTGTACTCTCAAGAAAGTGAAATCTCCAGGTGATGGGGCTGATGAAGTAGAAAACAAGTTTGTTGCAAGGATACTGAATCCACAGGTGCCTTGAAGCCGTTTGCAGCTCTTATTAACCTAGAAGCTTGGGAAAGTAAAACCTTTCTGGAGGTTTCACATGTACAAGTCTTTCTTCTTTACCGGGAATTTAAATTGTTTTAGATTGCTTATGGTCCATTAATTATTACCTAAATTAATTTATTACCTAAAATAATTGAAACATTAATTTAAAAGTTACTATTGCCTAATGGTGCCTAGCAAAAAGAAATATAAATATTCTCTGAAGGGATTCAGCCTTAGTTCAGTACACATAGATTCTCACATGTGAAACCATGCCAAAATTGAGCTCACAATACAAAATTTCCAAAAGGCAAAATAAATAAACCACCACAATTAAGAATTAGTAGAAATAACAAGTACTAGAATGAGAAGCTCCAAAAACTACAGATATTGAAATCTAAAAACGGAATGTAACCTAAGTGTGCTTAAGAGATCTAACTAAATAAAATTGTTGAATTAATGAAGATGTAAGACACTTTGAAAACATACCTAACATTAATCAATAAAAGAAAAATAAAGTTTCATTCACACTTCATTTGTAGCAGAACAAAGATTTTAATGTAAAATATGAAATAAAGAACTAGGAAGAATCATGGAAGACTATATTATAACCTTTAAATGTGTAATTCTTTCTGAAAATAAAAATTCCAGAAAGGACTGAAAAATTCCTATATAAAAGTAGAAAATTTCTACATGATAATATCCAACAACAAAAAAAGTAAAAAGAAAAAAAGAAAAAAATTGAAACATATTATAGAGAAAAAAGCATTAGCCCACCCCCCCATATTAATAAAGAATGCCTATGAATTGAAAAATATTAACTTCAATATATGGGTAAAAGATATGAACATGAGTTCTAAGGAATGGAAATACAAATGCCTTTTAAACATGAAAAGATGCTCCACTCAGTCAATATAAAGACAATGCAAATTAAAACAACAAGGAAATACCATATACCACAGATCAGATTAATACAGTTGCAAACATCCGATGATACACTGTACTATTTAGGCTGTGGGATAACAGACCCCATCATCCATTGCAAATGAGACTGCAAATGGCTGCAATTCTTAGAGAATGCAATTTGACAGAATTATTAAAACAGCAGGTTCCTATCACTAGCAATTCTTTACATGAGCATTGATTTATGCATTATTTATTGAAATATGTCTAGTAATGGCATGATATAAACAATCTAGGTACCCATTATTAGAAAGCTGAATAAATGAATTGAGGTATATCCATAAATTGAATTACTATGCATGTATTAAGAATCAAAGTCAGGAAGCTCTATGTACGGATAGGATTACCACCTTAGCATAGTATTAACTGGGAAAAAAAAAGCTGAAAAATAGTGACTACTGTATGCTACCATTTGTGGGGAGAAAAAGAATGAGAACACATCTTTTTAAATTGCTATCATAGGTATTTACAAACCTCTGGTAGATAGCATTAACAAAAGGATCGTATTCACAGGAGGCAATGAGAGTTGGGTGAATGGGGTCCAAGGGACAGAGTTTTCATAATATATCTTTTTTATCTCTGAAGATCATGTCAGGAAAGCAAATTCAATAGATGGTTAAACAGGAGATATTTTTAACTAAGAGGTTTTAACTGAGTATTAGGCAAAGTGGAGGAAACTAACAAAGTAGGTTGAGGGACCTAGAGGTTAGCAACAGTGGGAAGCCATTATTACACCTGCTACCCATGGAAAAGGGGAGGAAATGCTTTCACAGAGTCCAGTGAGAGCCTCTGTGAGAAGGAACCATCTGATTCAATCTGTAAGTGTAGTGGTAGACAGGGAATAACAATACTGGGAGCCAGAGCAGAGAGGACGGGAAGAAATATTCATATCTGTCCTCACATCAGCCCTCTAATCTTCTTCTGCTGTTCATTGGACAAATATGACCAGAAGTCAGATAGTAAGGAACACCAGCAATACAGCCCACAAGAGAGGCTCTTGGAGCACAGAGCGGAAGAAAGAATGAGAATATATTCTTATCATATGCAAGTTAAGATCAAGAGTTAGATACCATATGGCATGGAGATTGAAAAAATTGAAAGTCTGACAATTCTTTGTTAGCAAGACTTTGGCTCAAAAGCAATTCTTATATATGGCCAATGAACATGCAAATTAATAGAAGCTTCCAAAAGCAATACAGCAATATCCAGTTAAAGTTGAAGATATCCATTCCCTTGTACCAGTAATTTCACAGGGAAATAAATCACCCTAGGGAAACTCACTCATTTGCACCTGGAGACATGAACAAAAATGTTCACCAGTTTTTCTGTAATATACATAGTGGCAAATCATTGGAAAATTTATTAACAGAACAGTAGAAATGTGTGCCATATTTATAGAAGAGTAGAAAGCAGTGAAAAGGAATAATTTAGAGCTACACCTAATGAACAAAAATGTCACATGAAAAAGACAAATTGCTGATGATATTATTTACATAAAGTTTAGCATCATGAAAAGTCATATTAAATATTGCTTAGGGAAAATAATAAGGATAATAGCATATTCAGGACACAGTTTAACTCCAGAATGCCGGATGGGTACACACAAAATTTGACCTTTTGAAAAATGTTTCTTTTTCTCTTTAACTATGTAATGGATATAATAATATACTTTGATAAGCTTTTAAATATATGTGAAGTATACTGAAAATTAAGAATATATTAAATAGGACCAAATGCACACACACACACATATGATGGCAAAAGAAATGAAATATAATGGACTGAATTGTATTCCCCCAAATTAATGAATTAATATGACTGTACTAGGACATAGGACCTTTAAAGAGGTAATTAAGGTTAAATGAGTCCATAAGAATGGAGTCTAGAGGTGAGAGAAAAGGCCCTCTGAGGATGCAGAGAGAAGGCAGCCAGCCCTCTGAAAGCCAAGAAGAAAAGGGTCAGGAGAAATCATACCTGCTGACATTTTTTTTAACTTTTTATTATAATTTGATTTATTAATTTTATAAACTCTATTTTTTAAAGATTTTGTTTATTTATTTTTAGAGAGGGAAGGGAGGGAGAGAGAGAGAGAGAGACATCAATGTGTGGTTGCTGGGGGCCATGGCCTGCAACTCAGGCATGTCCCCTGACTGGGAATCGAACCTGCGATGCTTTGGTTTGCAGCCCGAGCTCAATCCACTGAGCTATGCCAGCCAGGGCTTCCTGCTGACTTTTTTATCTTGGACTTCCAACCTGTAGAACTATGAGAAAATAATTTCTGCTGTTTTGGCCACCCCTGTGGTCATTCTGTGGTATTTTGTCGTGGTAGCTCTAGAATACTAATACAGCATGTAATTTATTTTTTGGTATCCTCAGTTATTACCTCTGAAATTCTGATATTTCTCTGCCTTTCTATTGAATTTTCTTTCATAATGACTTTAGGTATAAGTTCCCAATAGTAAAATTCAATGGTCCTTTAAATTTCTTTATATGCCTTAATATATCACTGAAAAAATTACTATTACCTCTTCTGTTATATTGTCCTATTTTCTTTGTTTTTGTCTTCATGTTGAGTTTCACTCATTGTCCTCTAAAGTCTGTAATTTGTCCTCTGCTTCCATCTTGTTCACCATTCTCTGCAAGATAACTTCTCCCAAGTCTATGCCTTGCCTTTCTCATGACTCTCCATTTTCCTTGATGGGTTAGCATTCAACTAAATAATTTATGTTATAACACCGATGCAAATAATTCTCAAAATCATACTTGAAAGCCTTCTTTTTTTCTTATTTTCTAGGGACAAAAACTAACTTCAGTTCCTTATCAATAGGGTGTTTTATTATGAACTCACATATATAGTCACTTAGTATCAGCAGCTACTTGATGAATAAATATCATGATATTAGTCATGGTTTTACATTAGCAATGACTGATATATGTAGATTAACAAAAGGAAAAATAATCTCAACTAATAATGAAAAAGCTGGCAAGATCTGAAAGCTAACATGTAGAAATGTGTTTAAACCCAGATCTTTCTGAATGAAGACTTTTGCTGTTGACTCTTAATCCCTGGTTATAATTTCAGCTCCACATTCCATTAAAACTTCTAAAAACATCGCTAAAACTGAATTCATTATTTTATCCTTATATGTATTTATTTATTTTTAAATTTTCCACCTGCAACACCACTTCTAATTCACTCAAGCATACAAACTGTATTTTCTAATTCCTTTTCCTTTTTTTTTTCGCTCTCCACATTCAGTAAGTTACTTGCATAAACCAGTTGTATTCACTGCCATCTTATTTTTCTATTGGTATTTCTTGCAAGGCTGTTGAAATCATATTTTAACTTGGTCTTTTCTCTCTAGTCTCCCTTCTCCAGTAGCTTAATCAGCAGAGTAATCTTTTTTTTATGTTTTTTTAAAATTGTATTTTTAGAGAGGGGGGAAGGGAGGGAGAAAGAAAGGGAGAGAAACATCAATTGGTTGCCTCTCACATGCCCCCATTGGGGGACCTGGCTTGCAACCCAAGCATGTTTCCTGATCAGGAATCGACTCAGCAATGTTTCAGATTGTGGGATGATGCTCAACCCACTGTGCCACAACAACCAGGGTCAGAGTAATCTTGAAGTCTAAATACAATCTACCAAGGCACTGATGTAAATTTTTTATTTCAAGTCTAATAACTTACCAGTTTTCCAGGAAAAATTCTTTAAGGCACCAGAGGAGTTTCTTGACTGTCTTACCCACCACTGTGATCCTATACATTCATTTTTACAAGAGCCTCTGCATAATTTCTCAGTGGCCTTGGTTTCTCTTTGTGAGTGCCATTTGTGTCCTGGTTAAGTAATGTCCTTAGTTATGATTAAATATAAAACATCTCAATTTCTGTTTGCAGATCCTGTTATTAAAATAGTTTGGCTTGGTATCAACCATCTCTTCCATCACTGAGGGCTTTTTCCAGCTTGTTTATCAACTTGACTATTTGAAGGAGACTCAACAATTGATTTTGAGTTTCATTATATGTGGTCAGCAACACCAGATCCTTCAAAAAATAGTTATAATGAACTCTTAATATTTTATCCCATTTTCCCTCTCATATACAAGATTCTCTAGATTTTTTAAGAGATATATTTTTTAATATTTTATTTATTTATTTATTTATTTATTTATTTATTTGTTTTTAGAGTGGGAAGGGAGGGAGAAAGAGAGAGAGAAACATCAATGTGCAGTTGCTGGGAGTCATGGCCTGCAACCCAGGCATGTACCTTGACTGGGAATCGAACCTGCGATACTTTGGTTTGCAGCCTGCGCTCAATCCAGTGAGCTATGCCAGCCAGGAGATTCTCTAGATTTTTATAACAGCACATTAAACTTACATTTCTGTTTATATGGACACATAAATGAAGGTGGGCACTGTGGAGATGGCAAGCTGAGGGCTTCTGCTGATTCAGGCAAATTGGATTCACATTTTGGCACATAAGTTATTCATTCAAGACACTCAAATCCATCTGTAAAGCTCACCAGTTAGGAGGACTTTCCTTACATAATATATTTGATCATTGAATACTGTAGATAGTCATTTAATTAAAAAAAGAAAAATTTACAAAATTATTTATGTTTGGACATTTTTAATATATGTGATATCTGTTCCAGAATTATGAATATTCATCAACACTAATTTCTCCTCAGCTCTTGAGTACAGCAGTGATGCTACTGTCTAGTCACTTAATTCATTGTCAAGGAGATTGTCCCTGTATAATATTTTCCCTTCGTTTTAAGATGCCAATGATTGTAAAACATTGCATCTCTGTAATGACAGCACTGGTGAAACATGAAGGTACATTATATTAAGTGCACCTATTGATTGTATGATACTTTTCAATATTGGAAAACTTTTTAAATGTTATGTCTATTTTATAATCAAAGAAATACAGTGTTTAGGATTATTCATTTATTTAAGAGAGAATGTATTTTGTACTACTTTATTTCCAGGTTAACTTTTTCTGATGGACAGAAGCCTTTAGTTTTCTTCTTTGGTGACAAGCCAGAAGGAGTAGTAACCATGTTTATTTAACTAGCTCTATGTATTGGCTTTTTTGAGTCTTATATGTGATTTATACATTTGGAGTCAAGTAAAAATTAAGGAGGTCTCCTAATGGCTGTTATGTATGAAATACCCAAGGACATAAGACAAGATAGAATATCCCTTTCCAATCCCAGCACATGTGACTGTCCCACCTGCACATGTTTGATTTCTATTGGAGGAATGGTAGGTACTGGTGTGTGTGCATGTATCAGTTCCAGTGCTCTGGGTGTGAAAGATGGGTTCATTATCTGTCATTATTACATATAGTTTCAGCATTCTCTATACTCTCATTGGCAAAACAATGAGTTTTTTAACTTTCTCCTTTCTTTTCCCTTCCTTCCTTCCTTCCTTCCTTCCTTCCTTCCTTCCTTCCTTCCTTCCTTCCTTCCTTCCTTCCTTCCTTCCTTCCTTCCTTCTCCTTCTCTCCCTCTCTCTCTCCTAAAGACTTGGTAGGGTCACATCACTGACAATTCCAGACGGAGGACTGCAACTGTTCTGATTACCTCAGAACAAGACATTTCAAGAACATATTTTATTTTTTTCTGTCCCTTATTTTTTCCAGAGATAACAGAATATTATCCATGTTTTTCTGTACCTCTCCTTCTCCCAATCTAAATAATATATTGAGCTCAGAAACTGGTCTTTCTTAACTAACTTTCCCTGTTATTTCCAAAGAGGTGAAAATCTAGAGTTTACAATTCCATAGCAAACATATCATTGATATATTGTAATTGTCAAAGGGGTGAAGACTTGAAGCTGGCTTTAGTAATGTATTTCTCTCTTAATCTGGAAGTTAACAGAGACAGTGCTCAGTCTGTGGAGTTGTGTTGGGACTAGTCATAACACACAGCTCCTCCTCCCTGGCCTCGTTGTGTTCATTCAGTTCCTTGGAGTGGGATGGTAAGGAAACTGTTGTGATTCCAGGAAAACATTTAACACATTTTACATCATTTTTTCTTACTTATATCCATTTAAGTACATATTTAACTCTCATATTGCAATTCATGCTGCAGATTTGCCAATGGGAACTCTGAGTGCCTCAGAAAGCCGATCCGTATTACAGCTTTGTGAATTTCAACACTCTGGTAGATATTTGAAATTGTTACACTTGTGAACACGGTATCACACCCAGTTCTGTGGAAGTGAAAACCTACATCACAATTATGCAGTCTCCCTTTGTTTAAATTATGTCATAAAATGAATGTCAATACATATTTCTGATAGAATCATTTAATCTTTAAAATGGAAGAACCCTTAGTGACCTTATAGTTTGTTTGTTTGTTTTTTTCCAAGATAAGAGACTTAGGTCTCTTAAATTGCTCAAGGTCACTTGGACAGTTAGTGGTAGATCAATATAGTTAGCTTTACTGACTTTTAATCAAGTTCTTTACCTACCATAGACTTGATTTGGGACACAAATCATTTAATATTTAATATTTTTCTGGTACCCCAGTTATAATTTTCACTTTTGAAAAATGTTTATTTGCAAGTGCAGAAAACATGATAAAAATACTCAAAATATACCAGGCAATAACCAGAATCAGTTCTTGATGATGGCAAATTAACAAATCACTCAAACTGGACTTTGGAAAATTCTTCAGAGCAGCTAATGATAAATTGTCAACTCATGAAGTAACAAAAAGAAGGGGCTAAGTAAAAAACAAAGTAAGGTCTCGTGCAAACACACATTCATGCCCAACATTTCTGTATACCCACTCACCTGTGCTCACATTGTTTAACCTGCCCTCCTGCTCCCCTGTGCACCATCAGGCTGTATGATGACTCTGTGTAGCAAGTTTCTTATTAAAATGTATCCCTGACCTTCACTTAATCTTTGGGCTCATAAAAATATTGTACTCCACAAACTACAACTCAAATTAGAGGATATGTCCAGGGTTTGACTAGATAATCAGACATTTTCAATCATACTAATTATTTGTCCATAAAGGAAAAATACACATTATTTATAACAGGAAAATATTTATTAAAAAATGAATTCCCATGTACCTTAATTAGTCTTATTTAGTTATTATTTGAATGGTGAAATATTTTTTGGAAATATACTTACCATTTAGAGTGTCATCAGGATTATATTTAAGGTAGAGGACAAATCCATTTCAAATAGCCCATTTCAAATAGCCTTGAAAAGGTTAAAAATGCAACCTCAAGAACCTATTTCCTCATCTGAGTCACCAGTTCACAGAAGAAAATAAAGAATCCACGAGCCATTTAGACAACAACTGAGTGTTGAACACATTTTAATTTCCAAGTGGTATGGGGGAAGCTAAGTATAAATATATATGTGCAAATACCTTCCTCTGAGATCTAGGTTGACAAGAGGGTAATCATTATATGCAGAGTCAAATAAATCCTGAAATTACAGGTGGAGAGAGAGAGAGAGAGAGAGAGAGAGAGAGAGAGAGGGAAAACAAAATTAGGTTATAGACATATCAAACAGAATTCAAGAAAAGGCAGTAGGGTTGAATCTTACAAGGACCAAATCCAGGAAAGTGTTGAAAATACATCAGGAATTAGGACTTCTAGCTTCTCTTTCTTGACTGGTCACAGAGTCTCCTATGACAGCTTACCCCTCTGGATCTTTGACATAGTTTGTATCTCTTGGTCTACAATGAATTTTCTCTTTTCAGTTTACAATAAACCCAAATACACTTCCCAATATTTATTCTTCTTTCATATCCTGTAACAACAGCTAATTGGTAAACTCTCTTTGTGTCTCACTTCCAAACTCCTAAGACAATTTGACCATCTTGATTTGGTTCAGGTGACTGCCCTTGATCTGATTAGACTTGTAATTTCTTTTTCAGGAAAAATTATCTATGAAATTGACTACACATAGATAACAAGAACTCACTTGGGGAGGTAATAATTGGTGTTTCTAACATATTCTGATATATTCCTATGTATTCAAATACTAATTAAGCAGTCCCATGGGAAAAACACTGCATTAATTTGACAAATATAGGTGTTAGCAATACATAGCTCTTGTACCTAAGGAGCTCAGACTGGAATGGAGGAGACAGAAGAAAACAAATCACCAATTTCAAGAAATATATTCAATACCAATGCTCCCATTCTTTAGATATATCCACTCTGGTTTACTCTTTGACTCCTCCCAACAGAGTGAGCATTGAATTGGCTCCCCAAATGGCCCAAGGCTTTGTGTGGACTTCATGTCATCATTGTTCCACCAGTGTGCATTTCCCTGTGCCTGAAGGGTAAGAAAGTGATGATTTTAGGGGAAAGGACACATGACTCAACCTTGAAAGCAACACATGTATAAGGCCCATGGGAGGGAAGGTTGCAGGGTAGAGACAGGGTGAAAAGCTAGAGAACATGGGACTCGAGCTGGGTACCTCCATTAGTATTCTCTTCCTGGATAACAAATGTTAGGAACAGGTCTGGATACCTGCTGAGGGATTATAGTATAGATATTTTCTGAGTGTTATGAGAGTCACTAAATAAAAGCTAGCCAAGATATGCTTAGAAAGAAAGGTTGCATTATATCTGAGTTTTAAGACTATTAATAGTTATGTGAGCAATGTGATGAAGTTCTGAGAAGGTGCAGCAAGTGAAATGGCAAGCAAAGACATTTTTATCTGCTGTGGTATGACATTCATAAGGACCCAGTAGGACTTTATGAATGATGTAGAATTCAATACATGTGAATGTACACTAATGATTTTCATCTTCTTTAATATCAGCAGTGACCTAAGATATTCTTTCTCCTTCTATCTGTGTCCTCACAAGAATGTCTTAACATTCCTCAGTTGGTGATTTCCTAGGAATAAAAAAAATATTCAGAATATTTAATAACCATTATAGAATAGACATTTCATTCAACAACCATTATAGGATAGACATTCCTCTGGAGATTAGTTACTTGTGGGCTGGTTATTTCATTTAATAAGGTATAAATATAAAGGCATCTCCAAGTAATGGATAGTCTGAGTGTTCTCCATTCAGTAAAATAGAATTTCAATTAGTAAATATTTAGATAAATATTAGGGACATCAAGTTAAAGATGGTGGGTTGATTACATGGAGGATCTTCTATTCCCCCTTGAAGTACCAATACATTTACAACAGAGAAATGTGTTTAAAAAAACTTAAACCAAAAAGGGCAAAAATGTTAGGATGTATTAATGGGATGTTAAGGAAAGTGGGAACCAGATTTGTGCTTGGTGTGATGGTTAACTTTGTCTGGGGCTGGACTGGGCCACTGGATGTCCAGGTGTCTGACCAAATATCATTTCTGGGTGTGTCTGTGAGAGTGTTTCTAGAAGAAATTATCATTTGAATTGGTGCACTGAGTAAAGCAGTCTGCTCTTCCCAATGTAGAAGGGGGAATTCTGTCTGGCCATTTGAGCTGGAACATTGGACTGGTATGTACACCATGTGCTTCTGCTTCTCAGGCCTTTGAACTCAGACTAGAATTACACCACTGGCTTTCCTGAATTTCTAGCTTGCAGATGGTAGGTTATGGAACCTCTCAGCCTCCATAATTACATGAGCCAATTCTTCTTAATAAATCACTCTATACATATCTATCTATGATTCTGTTTCTCAGAACTTTGACTAATGTACATGGTAAGTGACAACAGACACCTAAGAAAGATTATTTCTACCTGGCAATGAGCAAAGCTGATAAAAAAATTTAATATTATACTATGGAACATTAAAAAATGATACCATGTGCTTTTGGAAGTGGGAGAAAATATGAAACTCAAATAAAAGGCTTGTTGAAAATTTAATATTTAAATCCTGACCTCTTCCATCTGTTGTGAGCTAGTACACACTTATCAATACCATTTGCATATTCATGAATTGTATATAACGTTGATGAAACCTAATTGACAATCACTCTATAACTGTGTTGGGAGGGGGAGAGTTTAGGAAGGGTGTGTGCTTGTGGGGGCAGGTGGTAAGGAAGAGGTGGCAGTGTGCTAAGGTCATGTAGATCCTCATTTTTTATAGAGGAATGTCAACAGAGAATGCCTAGCAGTCAAAATTTTAAAAATAATAATATATATATTTATTTAGATATATGGTTATATATATCAAAAGAAAAGAGCTAAATGAGGTGAAAGTGGTTCTTTCCCAGGAGTGGGGAGTTGGAAATTGAAGTGGGGATTAGGAGACTTAATTTTTGCCATAAATCAGATGGTATTATTTTGCCATTTAAACTATATCCAAATATTACTTAGAAATAAGAACTAAATTTAAAAAAATAACATCAGTGTAAAATTTGATGCCCCTGAAGAGTACTTGAATTGCTGGTATTTCCTGTAGTGTTTTTTACCTATATACTTGTATCCTTAATAATTGGCTCAGCTGGAGGTACATAGTTGTTCTTATTTGAACCTTCTGGTTACTTCACACATAAACTAAATGCAATTGTGTGCAGTCTTATATTGCTTGCATGAATGTTCTGAGGATACTTGACATACCACAGGATACAAATGTTATCTATTTAGGCCAACTTTAAATAATTTAAATTTTACATATCATTTGATCAATATTGAGAGGAGAAATACATGAGACCCTTGGAGGTTAATGAATTGTCTGAGAAATTTCTATTGGCAAATAATCATAATGATAGGAGAGTCCTTTAGTACTATCATATATTTAACAGAGGTATCCAATTATAATATTCTTATTCTTTAATTCACACTAAGTGAAAATAGGGGCTATACTTAATTTTAATTCAGATTGCTTTCACAGAGAGTTGAAGCAGTATGTCTATAGAAATATCCTGGGCTATTTCATAAACACATGATAATGTATAATAATTCCATTTTAATTTGAAAGTGTCAGCATGAAAAAATCTTTGATTCATAGAGTGTTTAAAAATATATCTCTGATGCATTTTTGTATTGTTTTGACATGTCATTGTTATAGTATTCATTCAGCACTTTATCTGTCAGTAGAGCCAGCTAGCAAAGGATCATCCTTGATCTTCTGACACACATGTTCCAGAACTCTTTCTTTATCATCAGCTCCAGAAAATGCTATTTGTCAAAGCCCTTAGGGTAGAGTGAGGTCCAGACTGAACTTTCAGAGTACAAGGGAAGTCTCATTGAAATAAATATTAAGGGGATGTTTAAAGAAAGATGTAAATCACAACAGGGCCGATGTACAAAACCAGGGAAATAAAGGATCTAAGGGTTTTTTTATACTTCACATCTGTTACATTTTTACTTATATAAACAAATTCAAGTGTCTCTAAGCCCTCTCTATATATCTGTTATCAGTAGAGATGTTTATTTTACTCACTGCATAATTTCTTCTTGGTGAAGTTATGTTACTATTAATCCTTAGTATTTCTATCTAATGATTCAAAAAATTATTTTTAAATAATAAAAATATTTAGTAAATGGTACTACTACTCAAAGAAAGGTTAGCTTAGATCAAGATCTTAAGCCCATTTCTAGAAAGGGTCAGAGGGTATTTTCAGCTTTGCAGACTATAAAATTTCCTTGCCAACTACTCAACTCTGCCAATGTAGTGTAAAAGCAGCCAGAAATGATATACAAATGAATGGACATGACTACGTTCCAATAAACCTTTATCTACAAAACAGGCAGCCAGTACAAGTTGGCTCATGGACCAAAATGTCCAACCCCCTGGGTTTTTTTATATCATAGCCAGATAATCAGAGGTGAATAAATCTTACCATAAATACATCTACTACTTCCCAAGAAAGTCCCTAAGAAGTATATACACAATAGTGGTAGTCATATGGGAAAATATGTATCAGTTTAGGAGAGTAGAAGTCAACTTCTTATGCAGGGCCATTGGTGGGTGAATCACATAACTAAGCCTACAGGACAAAGCAGAGGTTCCTTTTTAATCTATACTGAAAGAAAACCTGACTGGATATTATCGATCTCCTTCTGGTCACATGTCACAAGATTAGAAGCAGTGGCAATCATGCAGAGGTACAGAGTGCTGGCATGACTCCTGAAGACAGATGAGCACCCAGAAACCATCACACTGACTGGAGGAGGGAAGGATAGAACGAAGCAGCTCCAACAACAGAACTGGCCACAGTTTAATTACTACGATGGCTAGATGCATAGAGAGCTTATGAAAGAGATCATTGTGAATTAGTGTGAATTTGCTCTTTACAGAATGCTGATCGTAATTAGTAGTGTGTGTAAAATAATAAATCATTTGTTGCTGATCATTCAGATTATTAGTTCTGTTTTCCTGTGGGGGAACAAAGAAGTAAAATAATGATAACTAAAAATTAGTTATCTTTAACTAATCTATCTTAAAGAGAGACAGAAAGAGAGAGAGAGAGAGCTCGCATGCATACAGGCAAGAGAGAGAGAAAGGGGAGTATCTAAATGAAATAAACAAAAACAATCTTTCAAACAGTTCTTAATACTCGATAGCATCTCGATAAATGTTACTTTTACATCTCTGTGAGCTCTGGTTTTGGACCTTCCACAAATTATCTGCATATGTGCAAAGTTTACAAACATTCCTAGGTCCTAGTTTTGCTATCTGAAAGATGTAGTAATATCAGATCAACCTTACCCAAACTCTGTTCCTGATCTCAGCTCTAACTTAAACTCTGCAGAAAAGCTGGCATGAACTTTTCCTGACTTAGGGATATCAGCCTAATATTCACTCTCACTGCCCCATCAACCACAGTATCATAGACCCCTCTTCTATTATCACACCATTATTACTGTGTTGCTTTACATTCATTTATGTAGTTATGTGATTAACCCCTTTCTCATCACTAAACCATAGGTCTACTATGGGTGATAACTTATTCCTTCCTTAGTACATATTTGGGCACGTTTGTAGTAGGAATTCCAAGTTATATGAATTCAGATAAAAACCTATGGTTCTCAAGAATCATACAATATTATTCATTTGTATGTTGATTCCTCCTTACATTCATCTGTCATGAAGCCACTCCCATTTTGTGACCATGCATTGTTCTGTTTTCTGGTGAAATAGGCATGGTTTGGGAGGAAGGGTCCCTACCCTGTGGGGCATAGAGTCAGGAGCAGGAAACAGTATGTTCCAATACACTCATTCAAGTATAGTTTTTAAAAAATGTATTTAAGAAGAACATTATAAGCATATACAAAATCAAAAGATTTGACTTTGTTAGGGAATTTTATGAGGAGGTTTTAAAGAGGTGGTGACCTTTTAAGCTTATACTTGAAGGTTGAGTCTGTAGGTAAATAGATTAAATAGACAGAAAGAAAATCATACACAGTCCACAAAGCAGTGTATGATAAATGCACATACCATAGTATAATAAATGTGGTTTAAAAAGCAAAGGTAAGAATCTCTCAAAATGTATTATATATATGGTATATCTAATATATATCATAATATATCTCCAATTAGGATATGTATCTCCAATATATATTTCCTATATATATCTCCAAGTATGATTTACATTATATATATAATATTTATATAATATAGTATATAAAATACTATGCAATTTACATATATATTATATATTATATACATATTATAATATATTATATATTTATGTATTATATACACTATATATAATACTTATATTATTTATATAATATAGTATATAAAATACCATATAACTTACATTATATATATCTCCAATTAGGTCTGGTCGGAAAAACTCCAGTCATTGCTAACATAATGAGAACAGTTTGCATGACATCAATGTAGCCTGGCAGCCAAGGAGAGTGGACTGGAATGTGTATGCACATGAACAATGATGACTTCACTGTACTAGTCAGTGGGGGCAGTAGATGCTGTTGAGTGAGCATGTGTACTGTGAGGCCATCCCATTCAAAATGACTGAGTGAGTAGAGCAATGAATCTGCATCAGATTTTTGTATTAAGCCTGAACATTCTTCCGCAGAAACTATTGGCATGATTCAGAAGGTCACAGCTATGGGCTACCAGTGACTGGAAGCTTCATCACAACAGTGTACCCACTCATGCATCACGTCTTGTGTAGAGTTTTTTGGTGAAACATCAAATCACCCAGGTGACTCAGCCCCCCCTACAACCCAGATTTGGTACCCCATTACTTCTGGTACCCCATTATCCCAGAACTAAAATCACCTTTGAAAGGGAAGAGATTCCAAATCATCAATAAGATTCAGGAAAATATTGATGGGGCAGCTAATGGTAACTGGAAGACCTGTGTGAGGTATCAAGGTGCCTACTTTAAAGGTAACTTGAGGTGTCATTGTCCTATGTACAATGTTTCATATACCTTGTCTCTTCTTCAATAAACATCTCCGTTTCTTTTATTATTTATTTTCTTATTTAATTACTTTATTGTTGTTCAGTTACTGTTGTCTGCCTTTTCTCCCCACTGCTCCCCCCCCCACCCCAGCCAAACCCACCTCCCTCCCTTGCTTCCTCCCTCCCGCTTGGTATTTTCCATGTGTCCTTTATAGTAGTTCCTGAAAACCCTTCAAATGTCCCTGTTTCTCATACTACCTGGCTAGGTACCTTCTGGGCAGACGATGTATATGTATATGTATATGTATATATTGATATCCATATATACACACATACAAACACATCTATCACAACTCAGCATGAAAACTATAACTACTATACTTTTATAGTACTATAACTAACAAAAACAAAATTTTTCAGGTAACTCAAAATTTTACTGTTATAAAACACATTCATATTCAGATACAGTTTAATTTTTTCTAATTCCTATTTTACCACCTTTACTGTGTGAGAGCTGATGGTCCACATTATCTTCTTTCTGAACTTCCCCTTCTTTCCTTTGTTTTTGGTTGCTGTTGTCATCATCATTGTAACTTTTTTGCAAGGATCATTAAAGTAAGTGCCATAATGAAGAAAGACTATTAGCTTCCAACAAAGAGTTTCTAAAATGAAAAAGAAACCAAAATTCTAAATACTTTAATGGAAGAGAAAGCTAATTTAAATTGCAAACTATTTTAAATATCTATATTTTACTTATTTTAACTACATTCAGCAAAAAGAATGGATGTTAGGACTATGTACAAATAGCTTTAAGAAACAGATAAGAATGATTTATAAGTAGACAGATTGTCAAGATAAAAAAATTACTTTGTAACTGCTTAAAACAGCTATCTAAATAACAGTCTATTTGGATCTAATAGTGTAATTTTTTTACTATTAATGCTTTACTATTAATGCTATCTAAATAAGTCTATTTGGATCTAATAGTCTAATTTTTTTACTATTAATGCTTTACATAGGGAATTTTTTCTTCATAATTATTTAAAAGAGCAGGATCAAAGCAAACATCTCTTTAAACATTTGAAATCATAAAGTAATGAGGTTTTTCCCTATATATTTTTGTATTTATATTATCCATCCTAGTATTACTCTAGGAGTATCACCATCTCTAGTATGTTCAAAAATAAAAGTGACCAATTTTAATGCATGCACAACTTTCACCAAGTCTAATAACAAAAGCTCAATAGTGTTTAGCAGTTCTCTTGTTTTAACTTTCTCCAAACATGGAGATTATTTGATCGCAAAGAAAGTCAGATTATATTTTTTTCCTTTGAAAGAAGTAGGTGAGTCATTGAATGGGAAATACAATTTTGCACTTATTTCAAGAGAGCCCTTTGTGTATTTTAAAAACTAACCTTGAGGGGAGGAAGAGACCCTTGGGTGCAGGTATAATAATACATGTTTTTGGAATACTGCTGGCTCAGAGATGTTATGCATGAGAAGTAAACAGCCCCACTCATTCTGGTAGCTTTACTGCTTCTAGTGTGTTGTGATTAGAGATGTGCATGGCTTTAAAACTAAAAAGATTGAATTGCTTAACACACTCTGTATTGGAAGGCCAGGGCCAAATGGAAGCTTAATCAGCATTTCCTTTCTTCTAAATGTAAATGGTATAATGCAGTATCCTGTAAATGATGCTGTTTATCATATACTGTCAGAAGATGCTGCTGAAAGATGCATTTCCATTTGTTTTCTTACTTGAGTTTGATTTGTAAAATCAGATTTAAATGGTGGATGAAATTGAATCTGAATTTCAAGGACAGATAACCTAATGATGTTTATCATAACCGGAACTAAGACTAGGAATGAGTACTCTAACTCTGGCTTCTAGGACTTGAAAGAACAATGTGTCTTTATTTTTACCTTTGAAACAATTAGTCCAGATGTCATGAATTTTGTGGTAATTACTGGCATTAACACTGGAAATGTAATAGCTAAAATGTTCATGTGCACACTGCAGTTTATATACTGGGATACTAGAGACTTCTTTTTTCTTACATATTTGGAGAACAACAAACAATTTTAAAATGTGATAAAGATATTACTTTCACTTTTAAGTATTTTTATAATTATGCAAATTCTTCACTGGCTGGGAAGGAGCATGGCAACATATATATGCAAATCTTTTTGATAGATAGTCTTGTGCTCAAAAAGGTTAGAAAATGTTAATTTACCTCGTCCATGTTCTTAGCTGATTATGTCCAGGCTGAAATCAGTGGGAACCACACATGCATGCCAAAAAACCTGAGATCTTTAAGACTTCATTATGGCTATTATTAGAATAAATACATTTCAAGATGGCCAATTTTAGAAATTAGGGCAGCAGCATTCTTAGTTACAGGAATCAGCAGCAACATACTCTAGAGGTCCTCTGCAAGTCACAAACACTGAAACACAGAGACTTTTTTTCCCCCTTGTGACCATATGGACAAATTTTTAATGTTTGCTAACAAATTGCAATCATGTTTATGAGTTACTCAAACCAAATTGGCATCTCAGCAAGGCGGTGAGGGATTGTAAATTTGTAAGTGTCCATTTGGAAGTAAAAGGAAAGGAAAAATTTTGTGCCCTGGGAAACCTGTGAAAAGGTGGGTGCTTTTCTTAAAAGTTGGTTGCCCTAAGGCACCTGTTTTCCAGGTTTGTGCTACTGCCTCTCCTTGGAGGCAGTTTAAAGAAGCACTTAAATCTGACTGGGAAACTCTGAGTTGGAGAAGTGAAGCTGGTGGGAGAGACCTGATTCACTCTGGCTCATTGGGAAGCTTGACCAAGTCGGTCAGCACTCGGGAGTGGGGTTGGGTACAGCTACTGTCCAGAATCCTGGGCCCATCGTCACTTTAAAAAGTGCCCTACCCAGCCCTGCTCAAAGAAATCCCTAGCCTTGGTGAACAACAGATCTTCCAACTGGAGTGGGATCCATCCTCGATTGGCTGGGAGTCCTTGGTCAGAATGCCAGCTGGATCATAGGTGTAGCTATGTTTGTGCATTAAATATTTGGAATATGCATCTTGATTTGTTCTTTGCCTTTGACCTCAGAGTTGCTAAGGATGATCCTGAAATGGGGAACTCTCTTGGCATCATAATAAGACAGCATCAGAAGCCAAAAAATCACTGACTCCACATGTTGGGATTGACTTAAGGAAATGTCTCTTTGACACAGTTTCTTCACATGCACACACATATCTACATAGAGAAAGCCTCCAAGTTCTAACATCTATAATGGATTTCACTTTATTCTGAATGCTAACTCATGAGACCGTGGTAATACACATTTGCCATTTACAGAATTTTACAGGGCTGAACTCTACATTGTAGACATTTTTAGGACTTTGGGGAACAAAAGTCCTATAAGTTCAATACTACTTGTTTGAAAAAAATCACAATACAATCAATAATGTACACAGATACAACTTGTTAATAAAAACTTCAACATAATATATGTACTTGAAATTGGTAAAATATAGAAATATTACTTTTTACCTATACTTTTTTCTTTCATAAACTCTATTTTTTCTGTATTTTTGAAAATTTTAGAAAGCAAGGACCACATTGACAGAAATTTCCCTGATTTCTATGCATGTGTAAGACAATATCAACATGGTTTTTATCAGGCATTTGAAATATGATATAAAGGTCTTAATGGGTTACAAAATAATAAAGAAAATTTGTAAAGTAAAATTTATTCCACAAGCATATATTAAGTGCCTATAATAATGCCAGACAATGTAATAGGAGCTGAAAAAGAAATTTTTTTATTTTTACGAGCTAATATTTTATTTGAGAGACTCATATATAGTTAGATAATTCTTCCACAAAGTGATAAATGATACAATGTTGAAAGGAAAAAAGGGCTTTGGAAAATTGGAGGAAAGGCACAGTGAACTCTGTTGGAGAAATCCAGAAAAACATTCTGTGTGTTGTCAGTGGAGCTAGATATCAGGGGTAAATAGCAGTTTGTAAGGATAGGAAGAGAGAAAGAATACTGTATAAATTCTACAGAACTATGGAGTTCTATAACGACAGCTTGTCGAGGAAACTGAGCAATTTCCTTTGTCTGGGCATAGAGCTGGGTGAGAATGGGAAAGGGTTGTGGGCAGTAGTCAAACATGAAGGGGATAAAGATGGCAAAGAGGGTTGTATATTGTCTATCCGGTAAGCCCTCAGGATTTGGGAAAACTCTTCGTATAATGGAGGTTATGCATACATGTTATTTTCACATACATGTCATACATGTATGTGAAAAGCAAATCTCGACCACAGTGGGGACAGATCAGTTGCAAAGAGAACAGTGAGAAGGTTTATGATGATGCACAGGGAAGAGGCTCTAAAGGTCTAAAATTAAGCAGTGACAACAGATTTTGGGGGAAAATGTAATATGTTATTCATTTATTTAAAATAATTTATCAAGAGTTAATCTAGTATGAGCTGTTCATTCTAGTGGGGCAGAATTTTTAATATAATAAATAAGTTTACACTGAGATATTGTGAAGGTAAAAATTATAGGTTCTTTTAATGGTGAGAGTGAGTGCATATGTATGTGTTGGTGGGATATGAAAAGGAAATAGGAAATGATTTTTGAGAAAAATAGGATTTTTTTGGACCAGAATTTTTGACAATGCACATATGATAGAAAAATGGATTTTGAGAGAGATGAAACAGTTGACTTAGGAATGTGTTTAATGTGTCTATGTTACACTTATACATATGTCATTCTAAGATGGATGCCAGTCTTTAGCCCGAGAAAATGAGTGGAGATCATTTAGATTTGAAAGTTAATACCTTGGAGATTATGTGGTGAATTATAAGAGTAAAACAAAATCACTTTGAGGGATGCGGAGAAGGAGGAAACCTGAGGGCTATGAGCAAACCCCTGACAGAATACTTCAGAATACTATTATTGAGGGGGGATGTGCTAGAGAGGGAGAGGGATTAAAAAATGGTCAAAATGGTAATAAGTAGCCAAAAAAGAGTGTTATGAGAGAAGTCTAGGAAAGAGTCTAATAAATAGGAAGAATCCACTAGGGACCAGTTACAGAATGAGGCATATAACAATATGAAAAAAAATGAGATCACTGTTCTGGACAATTAAGAAACTTTTGGTTATTTTAGCAAAACAGGTTTAGAATAAAGCAGAGTGGAGGGACTCAGAATTTAATTTGTTGAAGAGTCATTATTGAGCATTAGGCAATTGGAAGAGAAAGGGGTAAAGAAACAAGATGGACTAAGAAGATGAAGAGGATATATTTTGCTTGTTGGCTTTGTTTTTGTTTTTATTTTTAACAGGAGCATTCTGCTTGTTTTCTAAATAAAGAAGCTAGGGCAGATTGCAGCATTTGAAAAGAGAGAATATAATTAACTGGGCAAGATCTCAGAAGGAAGGCTAGACAGAATGAAGCCCAATGAAAAGGTCATCGGGAGTAGAAAGAAGGAAAGTCACCTTTTCTTTGAAAAAAGGAAAGCATTAGGCATAGATCATTCTAGTGTGACTTTAATCTAAAATTTGCAGAAACATTACTGATAGAAAAAGCAATTGCTTTCCTTTAACATGCTTGTAAGCAGCTGACACCCTATTCCAGCCACACAGTGAAATCACACATGTGACAATGGACAAAGGCTATGACTGTGCTGAGACCTTCCATATGGTCTCCCAAATCCAGGGATGATTTTTGTATTAATGCATACAGAATAGAAATCCATATTAAGAAGAGATTCCATTAGCTGCTAATGAAAATTTATGTCCACACCTCCCACACACCACTTTAAAGAATATGATAATATTAGTACTAGTGGGAGTATGGGGGAAATATACAATATGTTCATGCCGTCCTGTGTCATTCAGTGTAGCAACAACAAAGCTAGAAAGCTGAGTCTGAGGCTTTTATTTAATGAAAGTCTCTTGGTTTCAAGAAAATTTGGGAAAACCTCTCCTGAATAGGAATTAAACTTTTTCAAGCATTTATATTGAAAAATGGTTAGACATGGCTATAAGAACACGAATCTTATAATGTTATGAAAACAAAATTCATACAAATTTCATAACTTTGATATTAATATAGCATGTGTGAATGCAGACCACTTTATTAATGGCTTATGTATAAATCTATTGCCCTTATTTTTCTCATTTTGCTTTTCTTTCTTATTTTGTTTCACTGCATGTGCTTTGTTGCCTAAGCTCATTTTTGAAACCAGTCAAATATATAACTGAGTAAAATAACATCAATATCGGTTTTGCACAACAATTCATTTATTCATTCTAACAAAAATAAATTGGCTTTCTCCAACATTATAAATAATGCTGAAGAGAACATTTTCCCGATACATCATGTCTACATAAACACACTTTTGGCTTACACAAATTCAACATCACGAGATACTTATTTCTATACTGCTTTCCAGAATAGCTATACCACCTGCAGGGTATGAGTACCCCTAATAAGCCACACCCTTACCTACACTTGACATTGAATTACTTCTTAGTTTGTGCTAAGTTGGTTGTGTAGTAGCACATCATTGGAGTTTTACTTTTCATTCCAGCAATGAAATGTTTCTGGCTTCCTCAGCACCATCAATGGTAATGGAGAGCAATGATTATGGTGAGGAAGTCCCTTTGGCACTGCAAATTAGGCATTCTCCCCCGTAAGAATACAAGGTTTCTATCTTATACCAGAGACCATATTGGGCATTGATAACCTATAAAGTCAAACTCTGCAAAACTCTATAGGTGAATTCTGCCTCTAGGTTGGAGTAATCAAACCAGTGCTGAGGGGAAATGTCAGTAAATCTATCACCCCCAGAGGGGTGGTAACTGTCAAATAACATAAATCACTGTCGGGGGGTGGGGAGCAGGTATGGGAAACTATCTAAGAACTGCACCAAGTGGGTATTGTATGCCCTGCACATAGTGTTTTCCACAGCCCAGTTCAGCTGGTAAAAAAGCCAGGTGCTTTATGGCCAATAACGGTGAAATACTGATAAGCAAACATGTGTCTTCTCATTAATGCAGCTGTGCCCAACATTGTCACCATCTTAGATATCTTGTCCAAGTCATAGGAAGGTATCATGTCATACTGGATTTAGCAAATGTGTTTTTTCAGTATACCCCTGACCGGTGAGTCTCAAGATCAATTTGCCTTCTTGTGGGAGGGGCAACAATGGATCTTTCAAGTGCTTCCCCAAGGCTACCTACACAGCCCCGCAATCTGTTGTGGGTTGTTAGCCCTAGACAACTTCCTGTTCTCCTTTCCCACATAAGTAAAAGGGGCCCATTACTTTGATGAT
Organism: Phyllostomus discolor; assembly: GCF_004126475.2. Taxonomy (NCBI): domain Eukaryota; kingdom Metazoa; phylum Chordata; class Mammalia; order Chiroptera; family Phyllostomidae; genus Phyllostomus; species Phyllostomus discolor. The sequence continues at coordinate 140,095,806 of NC_040903.2, read as the reverse complement.
ATAATATTGACATGTGAAGACTTACGTTTCTGCAAGACACTCTGCAGACTTTGCTGGAACATTTGAGAGTCAGAACATGGGCAGTGAACAGCCAGCTAAAAATTCAAGGGCCAGGCGCTGCCATAAGTTTTTTTGTAGTTGTTTGGTTGGGTAAGACATGCCTTGTCCCAGAGGTGCTATTGACAAATGCAGGCCTATCCAACTTCTAAAAACATGAAAAAGGGATAAGCTCTTGTAGTGATTTGGGGATTTTTGGAGGACTTCTTTCTAAGCTTTTACTTATTTATTTTTAGATAGAGGAGAAGGGAGGGAGAAAGAGAAAGAGGGAAACATCAATGTGTGGTTGACTCTCATGCACTCCCTACTGGTGACCTGGCCCACAACCCAGGCATGTGCTCTAACTGGGAATCGAACTGGTAAACTTTTGGTTCATAGGCTGGTATTCAATCCACTGAGGCACACCAGCCAGGGCTGGAGGACTTTCATTTCTTACCTGGTACGTTGCCTCCATCCCTTATACTGCCTGGTAAAGAAGGGTCACATTGGGGGGTTCAGTGCGACAAGCTGCCTTTGAGCAGACAAAAAGCTGCTGAAGTGGATTTTAGCTCTGGGCATGTCCTAAGCAGGGCTACCATTTGAGTTAGATATATCTAACTCTGGAAGGTCTGGGCTGGACACTGGAAGAGATGAAAGAAAGAAAGAGACTCGAGGATTTTGGTTCCAGCTCTGGGAGGGGCAGACATCCAATACTCTCTTATAGAGCAATAGCTCCTTGTAGTGTATACAGTGCCCTGCCAGACAGAGCCTCTCACAAAGAGAAATTTATCACGGTAAGAACTTGCCTTCCTGTCAAGAAATGGGTGGAGAATATGTTCCATCAACACACAACCCACCTCTGCTATGGCTCATACTCCCACTTTGACTAAGTTGCAGGCTTATTTGCAGCAGAGGAGTCTTTCCATGTCTGCCAGCCAACCATCTAGAAATGTGGGTACTGTTCAGCCCTGTAGTTTGTAGACCCTCCAAATACTCTGCCCCTGTTTCTGCGGTGGCCTCAGTGGCCTATAGAGGGGAAGTAGAGAAAATTCACAATGGTTGTTGATGTACAGATGGTTCTTGGTAGAGAGTTGGGATAGCCAGCCCATGTGACCTGCAGTAATTATTCAGCCCACCATCTGACACTGGCACCATCTGAATGGGCACAGAAGTGAACCATAGCAGGCAGTGGGCTGAATTCAGAGCAGTTTGCTTGGTGATGGATCATACATGAGCCCTCGCCATTAGCCCTTTGCACTGAGGGTTGGGTTACTCTAAAGGGGTTAACCCTATGGCTTATGATTTGCAAGACAGGTAAAGGACATGCCATTGAATGGAGATCCCATCACCCCTATAACCCACAAGCAGTAGGATTAGTAGAAAGGAAGGATGGAGTACTAATGCATGAGTCAATTACTAACAACTAAAACCACTTTGGCCAGGTGAGCTGAAGTACTAGCCCAGGTGTTAATACATTTGAATGACCACAGAGTAGGGCCTACTGCCTCATACATCAAACTGGGGACCCCTGCACCAAACACTGTAAAGGCATGAGAGTCTTGGGAGACAGTCATTGTCCCAACTTTGTGTGGGTCAACATGGTATGCTGCAGAGAACACTAAGCTCCATCACGTCTGGGAAAGGGGTCATCCAGTGGAATTTGCAATGGGAAATCCTGACGGGATGGGTCAATTATTTCATGCCCATATGGGAGAGGGGATTACTCAATCTCCACTGGGATCCCACTGTCCTGCTACAGGCTAGACTTGTTGAAACACACTATACCTAGAATGGAACATGTGCCATTGAAAGAGGGGAGAAAGTGGGAGTCCTGGTGTGACATAGGCTGTCCCCAGCCCATCTTCTCACTCCTGACAGCACTGCCTCCCCCAGCCAACATGTACGGTGTGACAACCAGGTCAAATTCCTAAAGCTGCAGCCCCATTAACATCTAAGGTTCTAAGGATTGGGCCACAGTTTAATGCTTATAGAGGAAAGACCACCCCATAGAAGTTCATGCTAAACATCTACCTTTTTGACCTCAGACTTCTACTGCTCCTGTGGTGTCTCGTTGTGGGATGGGCACCTGATGGTATCACCTATTACAGTGAGCCCACTCCTGGGCTAGAGAGAGCCGTTGCCCACAGGTCCAACAGGTGGACTGAAAGGACATTACCACTGATTGGTCCTCTAGCTGGACCTGAGCAATGAGAGGCCCTTTACCCTCTCTCCTGTCCTTGGAATGTGATGTTCCCCACTGTTCCCATATTAGGAATTACTTTAAGGACAAAGTCTTGAGACAGCAATGTTTGGAATGTCATGTGGAAAAATCCTGGGTTTGCAAACCTACAGACATCATGGACTCCAAGCCATACAGTGCTCCCCTCACATCTGATGATGTTGCAAACCTAGTCTGAAAAGAAGCTCCTTCAACAGAGGATTGGAGTCGCCATTACCCTGCTGGCCCCACAGTCGTGACCTTCATAACGGAGTGTTTATACATCTTAAGTGTTGCTTCAGTAACTGTCAGGGCAAGGCAGTCTTCCTGAAGACCCATTCATTTGTTAATTTGTAACATTTGGGGCTGTGTGAGGTGTGAATTGAAAACCCTTCACTCAAGCGAGGGTCAGAAGAAACGACTGAAAACTATTCCGCAATTGCCAACGAAGAGACTCTGTAGAAAACGGGGGCAAAAGGCGCAGTTGTTAGGGTCCGCAGCGGTGAAGCTCCAGGGCCGGGTTTCTGTGCCCAGGAGTGAGGAAGGACAGGCGACAATATCGCGAAAGGTTGCCCAACAGGAATTGATGCAGCTTCTGACTTCTCCAGGGATGGTAACCTCTAGAGGCCCCGAAATCCTCAAATAATGAAGTTTTACAAATTTCGATTTGGTATCCTCCAAAGAAAATGTCCGTTTACCAGGATTTAAAGGTAAGCCATGCGCATGACCCAGAGTTTCAGTCAGTATTTTCATTTCCCACACTTCCCTCCCCCCCCAACCCCCAAAGGAAAGCCTCTGTGCTTCGAGGGTGAATCCGCGGGTGATGGCATTAGACTGAGCTGTTTCACTGAAGTGAGAGAGGTGCAAGGCAGTAGTGACCTGTGGTCAAGCGTGAGTTATAGTAATTAGTAGTATTGCTTTCACCCGAGAGGCCAAGATGGTTTCTGGTACAGGGTTGTGAGCATTGTTTATTGATAATAGTGAAATGGTGGTTCGTACCTGGTTTAAGTGAGGCCCCCAGAGGGCTCTGCCATTGGGGCTGGTTTCGTCGCAGAATGTGCCTGTGTTCAGTCTCCTGGCTCCGAAGTGTTCTGTGCCTGTCTTGGTGTTTCTGATTTGAGAGCGGAGGTATTGATACATCCACTAAAGCCCTGCAGGTGAGGACCGTCAGAGCGAGCTCCTGGCTGCTCCTGATCTGTGCTGTGAGGCAGTGTTTAGCTGAAATGCATTTCCTTACTGCGATGCTTTGCCATTTTCTTGCAATGTGTATTCATTTCTCGCAATATGTATTCATTCCTTGCAATAATCCTAGATTCCTAAGCATTGCAATTGCCAGTCCTGTACGAGTTGTTTAGCAATTAAAACTTGTCTGCCACCATTTGTGGAGCCTCAAAAAAGGGAAACATAATAAGCAAACTAAGCATACGCCTCCAAAATGACCTTTTTTTTTTCATGAAAGGGAACAAGATGTCTAGCCTTGTGTGTGTGTAAAAACACTTCACAAATTTGTATGTCAATTTTATTTGCAAGAGATATGCTAATCTGCTCAGTATTAATTCTGGTTTTTGTATATGTGCTGCCAAAGCATGTGCTACTATAGGATTTTGATGAATATGAATACTAATAACTAAAACATTCAATCATAAAAATTATTTTCTTACAAATAATGATTGCATATACTTCAATAGGAGGGACAACGAATTTGTCTAAATCACAAACTATCCTGGGCCACACCTGAGAACACTAGAAAATAAAATGTTGGTGTATTGATTTTAACAATTGTTTGTTATCTCTGTTAGGAAACATTAAGCATTTTAATTTAAAAAAGGTAAGTGGTAGAAATTTATCATTTTGATGACTGAAACATAATAGTGATTGGATACCTTTCCTGAAAATCATGAGTTTCTATGTAACAGTGAAACATAACCACCTAAGAATGGGCATCACAAGAAGCAGAACTTTAAAAAACATATTTATCATTGTGTCATTTGATTCATTTTTGTGTTACACAATCTGGATACCAGTGTGCAAGAAATTTAGCTTCTACATTTCTGAATTTTTTTTTCTGAAAGCACTATCAATATTATGTTTTTCTATTCCTTACCAAAGAAAGTTATTGTTTTCCTTCTTCCCTCGTTTATATTGGATGATATGCATCTTGATAGGAGGGAATAGAAAAGAGAAATGTTTTCTTGCCATTAAAATAAAGAGACCCCATAAACAATGTGTTTCTGTGGTTGAAGTGCCGTGTGCATGCCCGTGTTACGTGTGTTAACTTCGGCAGGGTTTAATATTTAACTGCACGATTGGAAATTACTTAGCACGGGGTTTCTGTTTATAACTTCATAAAAGTGATTTTTGATGGAGGAATAATCTTTGTTGTGTTATTTATTGCATACAATGTAGCTAAGTAAATAAATTGTACCCAGATACAGTTTATGGTATGAAGGGCAATCTCTGTACAGAGAAAAAGAGGACTTCACTGCATGCTCAGCACTAATTTCTCATGCTCTTTGTGTTTGTGCCAAAGTACTTTTGGTAATATTAATTGAGAGGAGCCACATGGTATTTTAAATAGAGTCATGGGAATTTGTCCCATTATACAGCTGAGTAACTATACAAAACATCCATCAGTACTGACCACACCATCAAATATTGCATTGTGGCATCAACCCAAGACATTACATTTATCTAATCATTGACTTTACATTTACTTCAATCTATTTCAAGACAAGAAATGAAATGCTTGCCTCAAAATTACATTTCCAGCAATTTCTGATAACGGAAGGAAATGAACTCTGAGTGGAGCAATTGTTTTCTAGATGGATATTTAAGACATGGTATATGGGGTCCTGAGTTCATTGATTTGTATGGAACCACAAGACACAGGTTGAAAGGGGACATCTCTTCAGTAGAAGAGGGAGTTGGAAGGAGATTGCTTGTTCCCTGAATCAAAGGCCTGAAGCCAAATTTAAAAACTTGCTCACAGAGCAAATTTCTTTTGATACTTTAAAATGAAATTTTAAAATTCTATAAGCACATGGGGCATCTTATATCTTTTGGGACACTTGAAAGAGAAAAGCACATTAGTCCAGTAGATGACTCAAAGGATTGGAAATGGGATATAAGACCTTTCACTTCCTTGTGGACAGTTGACTGTACATGTGTGAGTTTATTTTCTGGCTCTCTGTTTCTTCTACTGAGCGATACGTATGTTTTTATGTCAGTACTAAACTTTTAATGACTGTAGCTTTACAATATAATTTGAAATTTGGAAGTGCGATGCTTATAGGTTTAGTGTGAGGAATACAGGTTTATCATCATGACTTTCACTGAAGATACGATGGCTATTAACATGGAGTATGAATGTGTCTAATTCATTACTACATTGAAAGCAGTCTGTCTGGGGGTTTATACCCCCTGTGTTCCAGAATATAAAATGCTTCAGTGATAACTACTTACTGATGACCTTGTCAAAAAACTTTATCTTAACTGGGCCATCAAAACTGGATCTTAACCAAACTTTCTAAAACAGTTCAGTTTTTCAAAGTGCAAATTTAAAATGTGCTGTGATTGTGGCCTATGGTAATAGGCCACTCAAAAACACGCCATCTGACAAGCACATATTTGTCATCCAAGAATGGGATCTCTTGTTTCTTCATTCTGGATAGTCTGTTAAATGCCAACATTCCAATTTTAATTGGATTCTTTGACCTTCCCTCTCTTTCCAGATACTCTTGCAAGTTGCACTGATATAACTTCTAAAACAAATGTCTACCATAACTATCTGTGTGCAAACAATAAGAAAAAACAAGGATTTACTAGGGTTGTACCAAGAACCAGTCACTTTAAATACATTATCTCAATGTATTACATTAATCTTAAATACAATGTATGTGAGGTGAGGATTTTAATTATTTTAAGAAAAAATGGCTAATACAAGATCAGAACAAATGACTTTGAAACAACTTTTGTATACCAGAAAGTTACTCTCTTTTCTAGTCCCAATTTTTTGAGAGATGGTATTAAAGGTAAATGCAGAGAATAATTACAATGAAGTACCTCTATAAAGCACAATTCATATGAATAGCTCAAAGCACTTCTTATTGCTTTACCTCATTAATTTTTGTAGTATCCTACTGAGTGAGGGTGGCAGGAATTTTATTTCTCTTTTATGGATTTTTTTAATAAAGTGAAACAAACGTAAACTTCCAGGTGCTTTCTCTGCAGCATATCAATGACTGCTTTAACTAAAAAGTGGTAGGCTTAGAACTCCTATTCCAAACTTTTTCATTAGTTTATTAAATCATACTTTTAGCTAATAGTTATTGAGTATAAATATACATTGTAAAATGATTAAACTTAAAATCTGAAAGAGGCCTACAATCTGAGAATGGCTTTTAAATGTTTGTAATAGATATGATAGGCAGTGGGGGGCCCTAGAAAGTTTTGAATTGGGGGTGACATGATAAAACCCAGCATTATAAATACACATTTTTATTAAATAAACGGGGAAGGACTCTCTGTTGAGCTTTGTGCAAAAGCCCTCCCAGGAATTTATGGCTTACCAACCCTCTATCCAAGATTTATATAGAGGTGAGGCTTTAGGAGATTTGGTCTGAGTCATTGCAATTTCAGACATATTTAGCAAGTCCCAATCATGGCTCCAGAATTTTAAATGGAAGTAAATTTCTCTTTGATTTATGTGCAGCTCAGCTGGAAGTCTTCAAGGCTTCTTCACACCTGAGGTTAATGATTAATATTGGCAGTTGGCTGGTAGCCTCAGTTCTTTCCATTGAGACCTCTCCTTGTAGTTTCTCCATGAGGTCTCCTTTCATAGGCTAATTTGGGCATCCTCACAACATGGTGATTGGGTTCCAAGGGTAAATATCTTGACATAGAAAGACAGAAACTTTATCCTGCTCATGACCTAGTTAACTTCATATACTCTTGTCTGGGCAGTCACATGCGCCCATTTTCTGTTGGGAAGTGTTAGTCACAATGGAAGATCATAGAGGATAGTGTTACCAAGTATGGGAAATAACACCCAGAACAAGAATTAGAATATTGCCAAGGGGGTATAATCTACTTGTGCATCATTCTTGATCCAAAATCATTGCCCTAAAGGTAATGGCTAAATTATTTTTGCAGTAGTCACTTACTTTATAAATTATGCCATTTTTGTATGAACACATTACATATTTCAGTTTTAACTGGTTTTTGTACACAATGTCATACTGAAATTATTCTTGTGTGTCTTGCCTTCCTCAGTAAACATTATGCATGTGAGACTGATTCATGTTGTAGTCCATTCTGATGGTCACCGTGTGTTAAAGTGTTCACATCTCCAGTGTTAACCAGAGCCTTCATCCTTTGTTTATTTCCAAGGGACCAGCAAATAGTAATCTCAACATGAGGACTCAAGTTACCCCCAAGGATCTCACCTGGAGGTGATCTTGGCCTATAACATATACTTGGGGTGTAGGAGTCACCCCCAAATAGGACTGTATCCCTTAGGCACTAGGGTAGTAGGGATGGTAGGCAGGGTCAGGTCTGAACTGCTTATTCAACTGCTGTAAGGCTTTCCACAGGCCACCCAACACAACAGCATTAGGTTGTTTGTCAGTCTTTTCAGGTAGAGTCCTGGCAGCAGCAATGAGGTCAAACCACATTTGCTTCAAAGTTACTTTTACTAGACATTTTACAGCAGGTTGTGATAGCCTTTTGGCTTCTCTGTCTTGGATCTTTGCCACAGCCCGTGTCCATTCTTGAGATTTGTCAGTTTCCTGCTGGACAGCAATGGACTGCTCAACATAATAACTGTCTGGTCCCACGACTGGGCTGATCATAGATATCAGGATCACATTCCCAGTACTGGGGGATGTACTGGAGTATTTTCACTTTTGTTCCTGCAATGAATGTGGCCTAATCAGGGTCTTCAGAGGCAGTGGCACAGATGAGATGGTCTGTCTCATTCCCAACTCTCTAAGAATCTGTTGTACTTCCTCTGTAGCCAGGGTGTCAAACTCATTTTTACTGGGCCTGGGGCGTGGGGGGCACATCAGGCTCAAGGTTGCCTTAAAAGGGCTGAATGTAATTTTAGGACTGTATAAATGTAACTACTCCTTAACTAGGGGCAAGGAGATCGGCACTGCCACCATGTAGAAAGAAGGTGCCAGGCTGGATAAAACAAGGTGGAGGGCCAGATTCGGCTCACGGACCTTGTGTTTGCCACCTGTGCTCTATAGATTTCCAGGGTCCCATGTGCCCAGGGAGATCCCCCTCATTGGACTAAGCCTCCCTGCAGGCTAGAATAATCCAGTCTATAAGGCTGTGTGTTCCTTGAACCTTGAGCGTCATGATGATGTTTCTGGAGGGCAAGGTGTGTGGTGATGTTGCTTGTTTTTTTGTTTTTTGTTTTTTTTTTTGTCTCCTGACCAGTCAGAGAAATCTCATTGCCCCCTATATCTCACAGCTACACTATCCATACCTGGTACTTTCCCTGGCCTTTTTTTGGGAGGAACCTGATAGCTGTATCAATAGCTCAGTGGGCATATATTCTATCATCATGAATATTTCCTGAATTGGAGGTTGCTCCACCAGCTGGGGTTATTGCTGGGCTTTTGCTTTCCTTTGCATTAGGGGGTCATATGGCATAGGGTGCTTTACCTGTATCACTGTCAATCACCACAACACTCTTTGTTTTCACTCTTCTCACTTTCTCAGAGATTTCACCTCTTAGCATTTCAATCAGGCTTTGTCACATGTGTTTGGACCTTAATCCATGGTATCTTGCACCCTTCTGACTTTGCAAAATGGCATGTTAAAGTCTTCAATTATTATCCTGTTCTCTCACTTGGTCTTCTAGCTCCAAAGCTAGCAGGGGTGGCCAGCCAGACTGCCCACAGTACAGACCAGCTCCCTGTGAAAGCTATTCTTTCCCCTTTTTGCCACAATGTACTTGCTATGTGCAACTCCTTAAACACATGCATTAAACCAGGTGGCATTTTGGGGGCATCCTCATACTCACACAGCAGTCTGTAAGTATCCAACATACTGGCCAGCCCCCACCCCCCAACCTAGAAGTTTATGGCAAACCTGGGATTTCCCTATTAGATGCCATTTCCTTAGACCCATATCTTTAGTCTCCTGGCTGGTCACCAATTGCTGGTTCACCAATTGCTGGTTCCCAATCTCACAAATTCCCTAGGTGAAGTTTGAAACAGAATCCCTTACATGGAAGGCAAGGAGAGACCGGAAAAAGAAGGAGATCACTCCAGACTGGTAGGTGGCATTTTTAATAAGCAAAGGAATTTACATTTGAGGCTTGTCTTGGGTAGCTGCAAGATGGGTTGATCTCCTCACTCACCCACCAGAATCTTAAGAGTTTCCATACAGGCCTTAATGGGATTTAGTCACATATATAGTCCAGATGGTCTCACTAATATACTTTCTCCAGGCTGTATACTTGAAGTAACTCCCAGTGCAGGAAAACTACATTCCAAGGACAGGGGAGAAGATAAGTTGTCTCTGGACAGGTCTAGCTTCTGGGTCAAGTGGCAGTCACATCTTCTTGATGCCCTTCTTTAACAGAGTCCTAGCAGAGAGATCCCTTCACAGTTGGAGGCTCAATAAGTACTATGCTAAAACCCTGCTTGACAACCAGGTTGTTTTTTTCAATTATTTGTTAATTTTTCAACTGATTTTATTTATTGGGGTGACATTGCTTATTAAAATTATACTGGTTTTAGGTGTACAGTTCTATAATAATCAGTTCTACAGTTTCTAATATACAGTTCTAAAATCATATGTATATTGTATCGAGTGTTCACCAATACATCAGGTCTCCTCCCATCACCATTTATCCCTCGTATACCTTTTCCTACGACCCCCACCCCCTGGCACCCAGGTTGGCTTTAAGAATATGGAGCATGTCCCCCTTTGCATAGAGCCATGAGGCTGGTTAAAGGCATCTTTTTTCTGCAACAAAGAGTGGTGTGTACACCAGAGACATACTCAGGATGTTCATTGTGACCTAAGATGGCACCAGGGAGGAAATTGTTCTCCTGAGAAAGGATTAATTTGTGTGCTTTGTCATTAATCAGTTCAAAACTGCTTTAGTTTGTACCTTAGAATGGTTGGACTGATTAGTTTTATTAAAAATTAAACCTGAAGTACCCAGTTAGTCAAAACAAACACTATATATCCCCTTACTTAGGTATATTATTAACCTGGACTGATGTTCTCCAAAGAGGCTAGGAGAAGGCATTTGGAAACTAGAACTCCGTAGTATGTATAATTGTATTTTCTCCCTTATTTTCAATCTGTCCTTTTGTTACTTTCATTCCTCTTTTAGGTAAACCTCAGTTTGTGTACCTCTAGTTCATATATTTAGACCAAAGTTTGGCAAACACTTTTTTTTTGTAAAGGGGTTGATAGTACCTATTTTTGGCTATCAGGAGCTTATGGTTTCTGTTACAAGTACTCAACTGTGGTTCTTGGTTCCTGCAGCTTCTGAGCAACACTGGAATTCATCAAAAAGTTTATTTACTTTCTGTCAGTTTATATGCATGTAGGAACTTAAGTTCTGAGAAGTACTGAAAAGTTCTGGGAAATTATTTGTTCTGAAAAGTCAGTAATTTCTCATTCACCTCTTTTCAGTCTTTCTGAAAGATCTAGGATAAAAACGGACAACTTTTATTGACTCTTTACTTTATCTCTTGCCTTTACCCTTTTGGGTTTGCACTTTACATCTTTGCTGTATTTTGTTAGAGTATCAGAAGTAAGTAGAGGTAAAGGTGTGTCTTTCTTTGCTCCTCTTCCTCCAGAAGCTTACCTACTTCTCTTTTGAATCTCTCATTTCTACTGGTTCACTTCCCCAACTCTGCAACTTTTTTAGTGAAATTTATTGAATGCATGGTGAGCATGACATTCTGCAATTATTTATTTATTCTGTAACCAAATCATGGGAGTTGGTATTGCCCCTTATCCAGAAGTTTGTGTTAATCTTTTCTTCTTTTAGAATGGAATAAATAGCCCTGGCTGGGTAGTTCTGTTGGTAAGAGTGTCATCCTGACACACCAAAGTTGCAGGTTTGATCCCGGGTCAGGGCACATGTGAGAAGCAACCACTGGATGCATGCATAAGCGGAGCATCAAGTTGATGTTTCTCTCTCTAACTCTTTCTCTCCTCCCCCTGTCCCCCTAAAATCAATAAACAAATCTTTAAAAACAGAATGGAAAAAGTATAGTAAATATTAATAATGACCAGTCTTTGAGGCCTTTGTGGCTTTTCGGTACCTAGTTAAAAAATATAAATTATTATAGCTACACTAGATTTTGCAAAGGGATATGTTAATAATCAAGCCAATTTGACTCACTTCATAAGTAGTATTATAAAATACAATTAGAATGTTCCAATTATGTTTATTTGTTTTGATATCATTTACACTATGGTATTTTTTACTTAATTTTTAAATAAAGTATTTTATTTTTCTCCCCTTGGTCATCATCTGGGTATAATCTAAGTTTGTATAGTGAAGGTTGTTTATTAATAATTTATTTATTCTGCTATATAATTAATGAGGTGTTTAAGTTTTTAATATCCTTGCATCTTAGCTTTTTGCCAAGAGGCATCTTTCTTCCAAAGAATATTAAGTAGAAACTTAGCCTGGATTCTCTGGTTTTTTTTTTACTTCCCTGTAATAAAAGGGTGAGCTGATATTTTGGAATATTAACCAGTACCAAATTTTGACTTTCCAGAGAAATTAATGTATATCTTGAGTTTTTCTTTCCATTTTAAAATAAGATAATTTAGTATAAATTAAGTTTAATCCAACCTATTATTCATCTTTAATGGTGTGTACTAGGGTGGCAAAATGTGTTTGGTTTTATTCTATCCATTTTATTCAGCTATATGGGAAAACAAACAGCACATGTAGGGACTAATAAGTCCTGTAGCTAGTTATCACACAGTGACAACTTTTCCCTCAGTGAGACCCTCTCCAGTATTCTGTACAGAAGCCAGCACACTGTGGACAGACCTGAGAAATGGTGAGCTGAGAAGATACCCTGAGACCAAAATAATTTAATTTTTATCTTGACAGCACACACATACATTGACAGATGATTCACTGACCTGTTGTATAAACTAGACATCACACCATATTCTTCTTCTGAATAACCTAGGGCTCAGTAAATCTCCTGCGTTATTATACATATTTCTAAGAAGTGTTTATTGTTTTCTGTGGAAGTAAACTTAGGGTAAAGGCAGAAGATAATAGTAGTCCATAGTATATTATTGCCAGCCAAGATGGTAATTGAAGAGGAAAATTAGTGAGGTAATTGTTTCACTCTCTGTTTCAGAGGTTTTACCACATATACACCTCCAGGCAGAAATAGTTTACCTTATACAGTGGTGGATTGTCCTATTAGAGATTTTATTATATGGTTACTGAGGATAGAGGGAAGAATATACTAAAAACTGAAGTATATGCTCTGGCCAGCAGTTGATAAATGGCTTTCTTTCTCCTACATAACTGGAAAACACGAGTCTAGGAACCATGGGTAAACATGGGCGTGGCTTCTAACTATCTATTCTAACAAATGTAGTTGCCAGGGTTGTTTCCTATCTCCACAGGATAAAATACAATTGGTCTAAAAAGTTTAGCTTCAAAGAATAATAAGTCCTCTAAAATAAGCAATGTTTTCACCAAACTGTTGAGACTGCCACCTGATTTTTCATGACGTTGAGCCATCGCGGAGGTCCACTGTACTCAGTACCCCAATTTGCATCAGTGATTCAGTTATTCAGACATTTTTATCTTTCTTTATTGTTGTTTGACTACATTTAAAAGCATATCTGCATTTGCCTGTCCTGATCTACTCTTCACCATCTCCAGTCTTCACTTGTTCCAGGATATCGAATGGTGTTAATGCTCTTTGATTTCTAATTGATTTCAGCCGATAGAGGGGTCTTGGGGAAAGGTCTGAAGAAGGGAGAGAGTAAGGTCAGGATATTTGTGTTTCAGAACTCTCCCTTTAAGTTGGCCTGTTCCCTGGTATCAAAGGTCACTCACTGCTTCTTTGGAGATAGGTAAACTTGACAGATTCTTTACAATTGTATATTTACTCTATTCCTTTGTAGAAGAAGAAGAGGACATGGTAATAGCTCAATTGCTACAAAATCACAGGTTAAAGCACTATTTAATTTAGGGTTGTCAAGGATAAACCTGTTTTCGTTTGTTTGATAGACACAGTAGTCCCCCTTATCTGCGGGGAATCCATTCTAAGGCCCCCCAGTGGATGTATACAACTGCAGATAGTGTCAAAACCCGTTTACACTATTCTTCCTTATACATGCAAACTATGATAAGCTTTAATGTATAAATTAGGCACAGTAAGAGATTAACAACAATACTTAATAATAAAATAGAACAATTATAATAACATACTGTAATAAAAGTTATGTGAAAGTGCTCTCCCTCTAAGTACCTTATTGCACTGTATAAACACTGTGGATATGCTGGACAAAAGGATGAGAATGTCCTGTGTGAGATGGAGCAGAGCAGTGTGAGATTTCATCATTCTATGCAGACTGGCCCACAATTTAAAATCTATGAATCACTTATTTGTGGAACTCTCTATTTGATGTTTTTGGACCACACTTGACCATAAGTAATTGAAACCATGGAAAGTGGAACCACAGATAGTGGGGAACTACTGTATTTTAAGGGTGGTTACATCATAATAGTGAAGAATGATGACATGGCAATTGTTTTGTTTTTATTTGTTCTTTAACTTTATTTTTATTGTTGACAATATTGCAGATGTCCCCATTCTCCTCCCTTGACGCCCCTCCACTGAGCCTCTGCCCCTTCTTCCCTCTGGCCATCACCACACTGTTGTCTGTGTCTGTGTGTCATGCAGATATGTTCTTTGGCTAAACCCTTCACCTTGTTTCATCCAGGCCTCCTCTGCACTACCCTCTAAGGCTGTCAGTCTGTGATTGTTGTTTGGAATGTAAATATGGATAGGAGGCACTATAGGGATGCTTATAGTGAAGGTGGTAGAATGTGTCTGATTGCCTCTTGGCAGCTTGGTAGCATTGTCTCTCTTCTTTGCTCTCTACATTATCACAAGAAATGAAAGATTTGGAACTATGTTTTCAGAGTCCTTGTCAGTAAGAATGTAGGTTAGATTCTGCAAGATATGTGTCTGAGATTTGAAAGAAAGAAAAGAAGCAAGCAAAAGCCATACTAATTAGGACTGCCATAATTAACGTAACCTCCAGCAGTGGAAGGAGTGCTCATGAGCATTGATAGACATGTATTCCATAGGGGTTTCCTAAAGGTTTCTACCTTAGTTCTGTGGGTAGCTGTGACATAACTGGTGGTTTTCCTGTGGTTCCTAAAACTATCCAATTTCCTCAAAACTAGCTGGATCAGCCTTCCTGACTTTCATTTTTCCAGCCTTCCAGCATTTTTGGAAACACCTGACTCTCTCAATTAAATTTTGCTATGGAGTGGTTTCTGTTTTCCCAAGTATTCCTGATTAACAATAGCTGGTATATATGTATGAACACACTGTGTGTGTGTGTGTGTGTGTGTGTGTGTGTGTATACAGGCATACATATGTAAATATATATAAAATATATTCATATGTAACCACTATATGCATAAAATATATGTAAAAAACATTATGTGCCCTGGCTGATGTGGTTCAGTAGATTGAGCACTGGCCTGCAAACCAAAGGGTCACAGGTTCGATTCCAAGGGAGGGCACATGTCTGGGTTGTGAACCAGGTCACCAGTAGGGGGCCTGTGAGAGGCAACCATATATTGATGTTTCTCTCCCTCTCTTTCAAACCTTTCCTTCCCCTCTCTCTAAAAATAAATTAAAAAATTTGTATATGTAGAACCAGTATATATACATAACCAGAGTAAAGGCACTAAGGAAAATGAGTTATTTATACTTTCAGTTAATTCATGATGTGCTGTGAAAAGAGAAATAAATTATAATGCCAGATTAGAAATATGCCTAGGATCTATGGCTGACAAGAAAATGAGAACAATTGAAATACCCCAGTGTAGAATTATCAGGGAGGGTTAACTCCAAGTGTGTTTTGGCTGTTTTACTGTATGACCGAGATTTAATCAAATGGATAAGAAACTAAAGGGAGCCTCAGTGGAGGAGCACTATGGGAAGTGTAGCATTGAAATAACAAGAGCCTTGTGTGGGAACCACATGTGTTTTGATACTGAAGGGAACACTCAGAGTGGTGGGTGGTGGTGGGCCTAGGCCATGTAGAGATGTGTTGTCATTTTAAAGCTCTTGAACTTTGTCCTATATGAAATGTATATCTAAACTTGAAATTCTACCAGCTGGAAATGGAATAGGTGGAATCAAGGCCCATAAATTAAGCATCATTATAGGTATGTGCTGTGTGTCAGCAAATTGTATCTTGCTATTGTTATGTTTATTTTATTAAAGAATACTACAGGACATGCTGATTGCCCTTAAAATATTGCAGATTAATTTATATGTGAGTGACGGGCTCCTTCCCATAACTATACTGTAAATTATGAAATGACTGTGGTCATGAAATATGATGGCAGCACTTAGACTTTTCATTGGCTAATTAAATTTAAGTTCTATTTTTGAACTCTTGTTCTAGTTGGCCATTCATCATTCAGAAGGGAAACAGTCCTAACTTGAAAGCTCTCACAGGATACTTAGTTACACTTTTAGACATCCACTCTAATTTGATAGTACGTGAAATCATTGTGAAGACTTTCTTATTTAAATATTTATGTATCGCAGGCACATATTGTTTCTTGAGTTTTCTTCCTTTCACTTATGCAGAAAAACAGTGTATTTTCTATAAAATATCTGGGAAGAAAAATGAAATCTTAAGACTTCAAATACTTCTAGTTTGGAAAATTTGGACATGAGTATGTAGAGATACATTATTCACTCTATTTTTTAAGTTGAATAAGCACATAGGTTTAAGGAAGAACATCTAAAATGAATACTGATGTCAAACCTGAGACAATGAATTTGTACACCAAAACTTATTTAAAATAACAAGTTATTGTACTATAGTAATTAAAAATAATATACAAGTATTTAATAGATATATTAGTTTACTTTTAATACTTAGACTTATTTATAAAATTTCATGTTTCCAAAAATAACCACACATATCTCATTAAATCTGTATTTGAATAGCTGGTCCCGGGTGTTCAGAGAATGCATGTATGAGGCATTTTATATCAGTATCATGTATGGTTATAATTTTCCAAGAATCTAGTGTTATATTCTCCTTGAAATCAACATATGCACTAACTAGAAAAATAATTGCGTTTTGTGGATTAAGAGATTAAAGGAAAAATAATGCACATGAGAATATTTTCAGAATATGCATTATAATTTTTCTACTTGACAACATAAAGATAAGGCCAAAACTTGGACATCATCCTGCTAACATTTCTCTTGTTTTATAGCTCTGTGCAGGTCGGCAAGTTGAATAGATGTCAGTCTGTCTGATAAAACAGAGGCAGCATTAAGAAAATGGTTACATTTGAAACACCATTTTCAAAATTGAATTTCCTAAACTCTTTCTTGGCAAGTCCTTACCTTTATTGAAAGCAGGTAAAAGTTGTTACATATTAGCATGGCAGTGAAAGTGGAAAGCAGAAATGAAGGTCTTTGCAGATAAGACTCAAAAGAAGTAAAAATCAAGGGCTTAAACTGTCTATTAATCAGATTTTCCTTAGTAATCATGGAATCAAAAATTGTGACCTTTACTGGAAACAGATATTATTATAAATTATTCTAAATGAAGAGTTGAAATCCATCTGAGATCCTATGAGAAAAATTTTATTATACTTCCTCTGTGTATATTAACACACACCCATAACCAAATAGTATAGTAAATGACCTAGTTAAATGAACAAATGACTCAGATGTAGTTTGTTTTATTAGTAAAGGCCAAATTAGATATAATAAGGAAAAAAACAAATTAGATTTTGTATTTGTTTTTGATTGGGAGTAATAATGTATCACTTGCTTCGCCTTCTAATCCCAGGACAATATCATCTTTACCTTTACAATGAAAGTGTTTGCTTTTTTATTATTGAGTCCAACTATTTCAAATTACTGTACGTGTCTTATTCTGTTGTATGCCATGGTATTTGGAGAACATCCATAGAAGAATTTGTCTAACTAAATTAATTTTATTGAAATATAGTCATGCATCACTTAACAGCAGGAATAGTGTCTGAGAAATGTGTCAATAGGTGATTTCACTGCCCTAATGTCAGAATGCACCTACATGAACCTAGATGGTGCAGCCTACAATATATCTAGACTATACCGTGTAGCTTATTGCTCCTGGCTATAAGCCTGTGCAGCAGGTTACTATACTAAATAGTGTAGGCAATTATAACACAGTGGCATTTGTGTATCTAAACATATCTAAACAGAAAAGTTACAGTAAAAATATGGTAAAAAAAAACAGGGGTCCCCAAGCCCTGGGCTGCAGACCCCTACCAGTCCTGGTCTATTAGGAACCTGCTGCACAGCAAGAGGTGAGTGAGAGAAGCTTCAGCTCATGTTTACCATCTGAGCTCAGCCTCCTGTCTGCCCCACCCCACTTCATTCGTAGAAAAATCGTCTTCCAGAAACTGGCCCCTGGTGCCAAAATGGTTGGGGACCACTGGTATAAAAGATTAAAAAGTGGCATCCCTGTGTTGGGCACGACAATGAATGGAGCTTGCAGGACTGGAAATTGCTCTAGGTGAGTCAGTGAGTGAGTGGTGAGTGAATACGAAAGCCTAGGACATTGCTGTATACTTAGGCTACACTAAATTCTTTTTTTAATCCTCACTTAAGTACATAAATTTTTATTTTATTTATTTTTATTTTTAAAATTTTATTTTATTTTTTTAAAGATTTAAAAAAAGATTTAATTTATTTATTTTGAGAGAGGGGGGAAGGGAGGGAGAATGAGAGGGAGAGAAACATCAGTGTGTTGCCTCTCATACATCCCCAACTGGGGACCTGGCCCACAACTCAGGCATGTGCCCTGATTGGGAATCAAACCAGGGACCCTTTAGACCCTCAGTCCACTGAGCCACATCAGCCAGGGTCTATTTTTATTGTTTACGATGTTACAGTTGTTCCTGCTTTTTCTATCTTTCCTCACCTCCACCCAGCCTCACCCTCTCCTCTCCCCAAGCCAATCCCCATATTGTTGTCTGTGTCCTTGGGTTGTGCATACATGTTCTTTGGTTAATCCCTTCACCATTTTCATCCCTCCCCCTCCTTTCTTGTCACTGTCAGTCTGTTTTATGTATCTAAGCTTCTGTTACTATTTTGTTCATTATTTTATGTATACATTAGATTCCACATATAAGTGAGATCATGTTGTATTTTTCTTTCACTGATTGGCTTAATTCACTTAACGTAATTTTCTCCAGGTCCATCCATGCTATTGCAAAATGTAAGAGTTTCTTCTTCTTCTTCTTTTTTTTTTTTACTGTTGCATAGTATTCCACTGTGTAAATGTATGACAGCTTTTTTATCTACTTATCTGATGGGCACTTAGGCTGTTTCCAAGTCTTAGCAATTATAAATAGTGCTGCTCTTAATATAGGGATGCATATCATTTTTTTGTATTGGTGTTAGACAGGGGAAGGGAAATGGAAAGAGAAGGAGAGAAACATCAATGTGAGAGAGAAATTTCCATCAGTTGCCTCTCATACACACCCTCAATAGGGACAAACTCACACCTAGACATGTGCCCTGACCAGGAATCTAACCCACAGCCTTTAGGTTTATAGGACAATGCTCCAACCAACTGAAAGACACCTGCCAGGCCTATATTACATTCTTAAAAATATATTTTTTCTTCAGTAACAAATTCACCTTTGCTTACTGTAACTTTTAGTTTATGAATTTTAATATTTTTTAACTTTCTGGCTTTTTTGTAATAACACTTAGCTTAAAACACAAGCACATGGTACAGCTGTACAAAAATATTTTCTTTATATTCTTAATCTGTAAGCCTTTTTAATATTTTGAATCTTTTTTGTTAAAAACCAAGAAGCATACACAACAGCCTAGACTTACACAGTGTCAGGATCATCAATGTTATTGTCTTTCACTTCTACATCATCTCCCACTGTAAGGTGTTCAGGAGTAGTAACATGCATGGAACAGTCATCTCCTATACCAGTGCCTTTTTATTCTGGAATACTTCTTGAAGGACTTGCCTGACATCCTTCTTGAGAAGGATGTTACTGTTTTCAGAAATGTGTCCATGGTGATTTTCTTGATGTTTTTCTTTTCTTTTCATTTTTTTTTCCTCAGAAATTTGCTTGTAAGTAGGTCATACACCATGGATAGTCTCTATTAATGAAAATATTTTGTTTCTAGTGTCTATGTTTTTAAATTTTTTAAGGATATTATTGAGGTCTGCAAAAGCTTCTGCTAAACCTTTCACTGTGAAGTTTTTGAGTGGTTCTTTTTTTTTTTCTGTAATTTTTTTCTCTTGCCTCTCCTTCAGCTGTGTATTCCTGTTCTACCCCCAACAACTTCCTCATTAGTCAGTTCCTCAGGAACTATCTCTATGAGCTCTTCAATGTCATCTTCATCCACACTCCGGTTAAACTTGTTTGCCAGCTCAGTCACAGCCTTGTTGATTCATGCAACCTCCTTATCCTTGGTAAATCCTTTGAAGTCGTGGACAAATTGCTTGAGTGTCTTCTTCCAGATGCCATTCATACATTCTTTGGTGACATTACCCCAAACGCAAGCAGTGTTCTTGATCAAGTCATAGATGTTTTAATCCTTCAGAATTGCATCAGTGTCTTGACAGTGTCTTCCTTAGTTGCAGCAGTAGCCTGGGCAAAGGTCTTCCTCAGGTGGTAGGTCTTAAAATCTGCTATAATTTTTTGATCCAGTGATTGGATCAAAGATGTGGTGTATGGAGGGGGAAACACCACTTTGATATTGGTATAAAGATCATCAATAGAAGGAGAATGTCTGGGAGTATCAATAACAATAAAAAACTCTGGAGAGGTGTGTTATTGCCAAACAGTACTTCACCATTTCATTGGTATAGCAATTTTGGAAGAGAAGGAGGGTCCTTAGGAAAGGAGTTTGTTTTCTGCAGCATCACCATAAACATGTGAGTAATGCACTGCATTATGATGCTACAACAGCTATGACATCACCAGGCAGTAGATATTTTTCAGTTTTATTATGTTATGGGATCACCATCATATATTCAAGTGGGGACCCCCCAAAACAGAATTATTTTCTGGAGGGTAGGCCCACTGTAATACAGGCTTCCCCTGCTAGGTGAGTGTTCTAGGAACCCATCTGTATCATTCTACTAGCTGGTATTATTGTGAGAGGCTGCCTTCAGGTACAGTGAATTTTTTTTGAAGACTCTTTTAACGTGTTTACCCATTTCATGATGGGTGACTTATGGGCACACCTGCCCACACCATGCTGAGTGTTCAGCATTTTTTGACCAAAAACAGCATGACTCCATGTACCACCTTCCCTATTCAGCCAATCTCACCCTGAGTTACTTTTTTTTTTATTTCCCTGAAAGAAAGCAATTCCTCAAAGGGAAATATTTTGTTGATGTGTAAGAAGTGAAACAAAAACAGCAGAAGCATTAAAAGGCATCAAAATTGATGAGTTCAATAATTGTTTTAAGCAATGGAAAAAAACATCTCAATAAGTGTATTGCATAAAATGCAGAGTACCTTGAAGGGACTAAAGTTTAAATATGTAAAAATACATAAAAAATATGTAAAAATACACAATTTTTGATAAATTCTGTTTTTGGGGGGGTCTGCATCACTGACCATACTTTATTGTATAGTCCACGACTGTTACTTCACTTGGGGGCATCCACTTTTTCTTCTTCCTGAAAGTATGTGATTTACTCAAACACTTCAAATATTTCATAAGTATCTAATCTGTGAGGTGAAATACTGTATGTCTTCCACACAAATATTGCTCTAATATGGCTGTAGTAGTCAGAGATAGCAGTTTTGAAATGTAAAGATTTGTTGGAGCAATATAAATAGTGCAAACTGATAAATTAAATGTCCACGTTACTATGAGATACTACTGTGAAAAAATATTGTTGGTGATATTTCTTTTTTTTATTGTTCAAGTACAGTTGTCTCCATTTTCCCACCACAACTTCACCCCACCAACCCGCATCTCCCACCCTCAATACTTCCCCCCTTTGGCTTTGTCTATGGGTCCTTGATACATGTTCCCTGACAACCCTTCCTCTTTTTTCCCCCATGATACCCTCTGGTTACTGTCAGTTTGTTCTTTATTTCAATGTCTCTGGTTATATTTTGCTTGCTTGTTTGTTTTTTTATTAGGTTCCACTTATTTGTGAGATCAGATGGTATTTATCTTTCACCACCTGGCTTATTTCAGTTAGTATAATGCTCTCCAGTTCCAACCATGCTGTTGCAAAGGATAGGAGCTCTTTCTTTCTGTCTGTGTAGCACTCCATTGTGTAAATGTACCACAGTTTTTTGACCCACTCATTTACTGATGGGCATTTAGGTTGCTTCCAGTACTTGGCTATTGTAAATTGTGCTGCTATGAACATTGGGTGCATAGTTTTTTTTGAATTGGTATTTCTAGTAGATGGCCAATTCAAACCTACATGCTAGTATTCAGGTCTCAGGTAAAAGCGCTGCTTATTGGTTGCCTCTTTCTTGATTCCCTAATGCATAGATTAAGTAAAGCTATTTCATAAAATTCAACACCTTCCATCAGTAGCAGTAAGCATTCAATTATAGATGTATTTTATTATAATTCTTGGTCACTTTCAGAAATTTTGAGAACTAAATGGGATCTGATCACTCAGAGCACAACTCTAGTATTTTTGAAAGTAGAAATAAAAGCCTAAGAAGTTAGTGGAAAATATTAAGAAAGTAACATTTCTATATTAATATTTAATTGCCATAGAGGCTTTTGCATGACACATTGGGTACATAGTTAAAAGGAAAGTTCTGTAATATATAAAAAAAGTGTAGTTTGTCAATTTTTTAGAAAACTTTGAGGGCTCAAACTATAATACAGAATAATAATAAATACATTTTTCTATATATTTGATATAATGATAATGTTTAAATGCTAAGAATGATATATAGATTCTGAAATGAATTTTGAGTTTTCTATAACTTTCCTTAAATTATTTAAAACATTACCATAGGGGTTGCATGGCAATGGGACATCTAAAGATCTTGTTTGTTCTGTTCATCAGCCTCTGTGAGTCCTGAGCTATTCATGAAGGCATGGCACTACCTGTCCAGTTCATTGTTGAGTCCTGGGTATTGATAGAAAACCTGGAATATAGAACTCACTCAGTAAATATGGTTCAGGGAACAAATTCAAATTGGGAAGTAGGTGCTACTTTTTACATCAAAAGTAGCATTTTCTCAGTCAATAGATCCAGAATTACTGGAGATTTATTCAGTAATATGATATATATCTTTAATATTTCTAAGGAACTTTATGTCCTGTTAATCTCTGCAAGTAGCATGTCACTACATTTTTATAAGGAATGTGTTTTTTATCTCTTTGCAAAGAATTGCATTAAATTAGTTAAAATATGTAATGCCCTTTGGCCAGAGCTTGGCACATGTTTTTATTTTTGCTTTTTATTAATTAACTTGGATTTGATCATGCTGGATTCCATATTCATGCATGGTTATACAGCAATAGACGATTGTTTTATGTTTCTCTTTGCTTTGGTAAAAAGAGTAAATTTGTGAATGGAGCCTGAGAAGAAAATGGATTGACTATTTGGTAAAAACATGGATTCTATGAGATTTTATTTTGATTATTGAAGCCAACGATAGTTTTGGTTTTGCTTTTGATTTTCCATGTAAGAATAGTTCTGGCTCCTTTGTATTTACAGCTGATGCATCACATCACACCAGTGATGGGTGTCTTGTGTAGAACCCTTCCTTTCCAGGAAGGGATTCTTCTACTAACCAGTTTTTCATGTCATGTCATCAGTGACCAATTCATTCTCTAACAACACTATAGTGCAGTCCATGGGGTATCAGTTTATATTACAACCTTTTGGTTACTTTAAAATACTGCTTCAGATAAATTAGTCTAGGTCCTATTTGGAGAAAAGAAATGGAGTTTATGGAATCATAAGCTCATTCCTATCTTGTCATTCTATAATAAATCATCTTGGTTACAAACCCAATTGTCCTTTAGGGGCAAATGTAAAATGACTGTACAATATATCTGAGCCATGTATCTGTTGCTTCCGATAAAAGTTTGCTTTTTTAACTCAGTCCATTGAAATATGGATGTATTTCAGAGATGAAAAGCAACTTATATGCTTGTGTTAGTTTTAAAATAGAGTAGTTCTGTTCTTTATTAATACTATACTTAAGACATTAAGTGGTATAACTAAGGCATGGAAACAAAAACTGTCACATATTTTATTTTTTTACTTTTATTTTTTTAAAAATTTAACTTATTTATTTTTAGAGAGAGAAGGGAAGGAGAAAGGGAGAGAAACATCAGTGTGTGGTTACCTCTTGTGTACTCCCTACTGGGAACCTGGCCTGCAACCCAGGCATGTGCCCTGACTGGGAATTGAACTGGCTACCCTTTTGTTTGCTGGCCCACGCTCAATCCACTGAGCTATACCAGCCAGGACCCCTTCATATTTTTTAAACACAGCCTTCAGTGTTAGTCAATATATTTGGAATTAAACTCAATATTTTTAACAAGTCTTTTATCTATCCTTAAAGTTCAAAGAACATGAAACTCTTGTTCTTTGTTCTGATAACCCCTTTATCAAATTAAAACACACACAGACACACACACACACACACGCATGCAACTTCAGGCTTTGATTCTCTTTACCTAAATAAGAAAATTGGATAGTATCTTTAGAAAGAAAATTTTCTTAACTGCTGATTTTCCAATATCTAGGTAGGCAGCGCTTTGGTTTAGAATGATAGAAATCCATATTGCTAACCTGATTTCAATATACTAGCTCTGTGACTTATAGTAAGATTTATGGGAATTAAATAAAATAAAATACTCTAAATTTCTTGGCATACTTTTTTCACATTTTAGTTAAAAAATTATAGTTATTATTTTTGCTAATTATTCAAATTATTTTCTTCCACTATAGCCACTATGATATCAGCAAGAGTACTAAGATGATGTGTATTTTCTAATTTTACAGTGGTGGAAATGTCACGATGCCTATGAATTATAAAGTACAAACACCACTCTTAGTAAATCTGCAATCTAGTCACGACACAAATACTCATACACACACACACACAAACACACACACCTTTTCCAAATTTCTGATTAAAAGTATACAAAATTATTTCACATACTCGATATTTTGGCATTATCTTTCTCTTCCTCAAAATTAGCTGGAAATACCCATCATGCACTATCTATTACTGATTCAATATGGCAAAGATAGTGCAGAGGCTTCCTTTATACAGGGCTATGAATGTATGGAAACTCTGACCTATTATGTTGATAACTAGTGATGATGATGATTGCTCTGAGACAAAGCAATATCACAAAGTTCTGCCTAAACTTGTAGAAAATATTTTGTAGTTTAGCAGTGTGCTATTTTTAAAATTTGTTTTCATTGGTAGTATATCACATAAGATTTGTAATAAACACCATTTAAGATTAATATTCTAAACATATTGTTCCCATACATATTAAGTTAACTGTAGTTTTCATTGTTGGGAAGATTCCCATTTGAATGGGGAAGGAAAGTCCTTCCTATTACTATTAATTTCTCTATGTGTGTGTGTGTGTGTGAAATGACTTAGGACTTCACTTGATCTTCATTTTTTAATTGAATTTATTAGAGTGATACTGGTTAATAAAATTATATAGGTTTGGGGCTACAATTCTGTAATACATCAGCTGTATATTGTGTTGTGTGTTCACCACCCCAAGTCAAGTCTCCCTCTATCACTATTTATGACCCTTATACCCTCTCCTACCTACCACACCCCCACTTCCCTCTGGCAATCACCATACTATTGTCTGTCTTATTTCACTTAGCATAATTCTCTACAGGTCCATCCATGCTGTCCCAAAGGGTAAGAAGTCCTCATGGACAGACAACAGTATGACCAGGGGACCAGTGCCCGAGACCAGGCCCACCCTTGTGAGGGAAGAAAAGACTGATCACCTCTCAGGCCAGAAGGCCTGGGTAGGGTTCCCCTGCTGGGGTGGGGAGGGGGGACGTGATAAACTCTGTGTGTGTGTGTGTGTGTGTGTGTGTGTGAATGATTGTGTCTGTTGCTCCACCGGTGGAAGCCTACGGAGTGTGAGTGAGCCCTAACCTGCAGTTCCTCGGTCTGTTATATGGCATAATGGCTGGGAGTTTAACCCGAATTCTACCCGGGCAGCCTTAGCCAAGAGACACCCAAGTTCCTCGAGAGAGGAGAGGCCAGGCAGGCAACCCAAGAGTCCCTTCCCTTGTCTGCCAGCACTGATCAGGAGGATTCATCATGCGGGTGGGGTACTTCCACAGTACTGGACTGCATGTTACAGAATTTTGATCGGTTTGATCAGGGGCCAGGACCCGAGCATGGATGCAGGTCAATTAGAGTCTTTTTGTTCATCCTAGGGGCCAGCTTTTGGGGTAGGCTGGCCCCCTGAAGGCACCCTGAATCAGGGCATCATACAGGCGGTCCAACTCATAGTCACAGGCAGGCCAGGTCACCCCGACCAGTTTGTTTATATTGACTGCTGGCAGGAGTTAGCACAGGATATGCCCGGATGGCTGCAGTGCTGCGTGAAACATTCAGTCAAGGCATCTGGTGTCGCGGGGGGCCCACAAAAGGCTGGCCGGCCATGCTGCACCTGAGGTTCTCGAAGTACAACCCGGCCCGAGTCCTCGTAACCCAGGCACGCTGACCTCCTATTTCCAAGGGAGACCTGGAAGAGGAGGTCCCGGTGACTCTTCTATCCCGTGTGCTCTTGGAGCACGGGAACCCTCTCCAGCCTTAGACACCTTAGACATTCCGCCTCCTTCAGTGCCTCGGGCAGAACCAGGTGCTCCCCCGGCCTCTCTGGTTGCCACTCAATTGCACAGCCATCCTGGACTGCAATTACCACTCAGGGAGACTCAGGCTCTGCTGCACATGGGCCCGGATAGTACAGAGCAACCTGATTGAACCATGGTTTATTACCACCATTTACCATGACTGACCTCCTTAATTGGAAACATCATACTCTCTCCTATTCTGAAAAATCGCAGGCTCTGATTGACCTTATGGAGTCTATCACGCGAACTCACCACCCAACTTGGTATGATTGCTGGAAGCTCCTACTTACCCTGTTCAATATGGAGGAGCGCCCATGTATCATACAAGAGGCACACCATCACCTGGAGGTGACTGCCCCTGTGGGGACCCTAAACCCCGCCCAGTAGGCCCGACTGGCAGCCTCTGAGACCCAGCCAGACTGGGACCACAACATAGAAGAAGGACAAGCGGCCCTGGCCTGTTACCGTGATGCATTACTCTGTGGAATCCATGTTGGGGC
The DNA here is from genome assembly GCF_004126475.2 of Phyllostomus discolor. Taxonomy (NCBI): domain Eukaryota; kingdom Metazoa; phylum Chordata; class Mammalia; order Chiroptera; family Phyllostomidae; genus Phyllostomus; species Phyllostomus discolor. Next base: position 140,068,938 of record NC_040903.2, on the reverse strand, counting down.
AAGGAGACCCACTAACATGTCCAAGGTGGCGAATGTCACTCAAAGGTCAGACGAGTGTCCAGGTAATTTCCTTGAGCAACTGTATGAAGCCTACTGCATCTATACTCCTTTTGACCCGGAGAGCCCTGACAACCAGCAGATGGTCAACAGGGCCTACGGGTCACAGTCGGCCTTGGACATCCAAAAGAAACTCCAGAAGCTTAAGGGTTTTGCCGGAATGAACATAAGTCAGTTAGTCGAGATTGCCAACAAGGTCTACAACAACCGGGAAGAAGCAGCTGAGAGGGAGGCGCAGAAGAGGATGGAAAAGAAAGCGGTCCTTCTGGCCATGGCCCTCAGATGCCCTCCACCGAACAAGAAAGGTTGCAAGAGAAGGGAGGAAGGAGGAGGGCACTGGAGTGTAGAGTGGGACCACTGTGCTTATTGTAAGGACAGAGGACATTGGAAAAAGGAGTGCCCGAACTGAAAGAAAAGGCCCCCCAAGCAAGAAGCCGAGGGAGCAGCTCCCTCTATCCTCAACCTGGCCAGGCTGGACTCAAACTGAGAAGGACCAGGCTCTCTGAATCTAGGCCCCCCGAGAGCCCATGGTCTGAATGAAAGTAGGGGGCCACAGCCTGCCGTTCATGGTAGACACCGGCATGGAACATCCAGTTGTAACAACTCCAGTGGCCCCCCCATCAGGGCGAGAGATCACCATTATCGGGGCCACCAGATGCCCCAGTAGCCCTAAGAGATTTTGCCGAGCCTGCACTGTGGAACTAGGGGGACACTACATCAGGCACAAGTTCCTCTACCCACCCGAGTGTCCCGTCCTGTTATTGGGATGTGACCTACTCATGAAGCTTGGAGCTCGGGTTATCTTCCACCCCTCTGGGGAAGCCCACCTGCAGGTACAAGCCCTGAGCATCCTGGCTGTATTCCTCCTGAGGGAGAAAGAATACTGGCTTTACTCAGAGGACGAATGGAGCCAAGGTGAGACTGAATCGGGACTGGGACTGAAGGCTCAGCTACATGAAGAGTATCCCAAGATCTGGGCTGAAGGCAACCCGCCCAGATGAGCTAAGACCCAGACCCCCATAGTCATAGAACTCTAACCAGGGACTCTACCCTGCTACCTGTGGCAGTATCCCGTCCCGAGAGGCCTACCTAGGGATTTCCAAGGTCATCTGCAGACACCTACAAGACAGGACACTGGTCCCCTGTCAATCCCAGTTAAACACCCCTTTTCTGTTGGTCAAGAAGCCGGACGGGAGTGGGTACCAGCCTGTCCAGGATCTGCAGGCCATCAACGAAGCAGCCATCATCCTCCACCCAGTAGTCTCGAACCCATATACCCTCCTGAGCCAGCTTCCCCCAACAGCAATGTGGTTTACCTGCCTTGATCTGAAGGATGCCTTTTTCTGCATTCCTGTGGCACCTTCCAACCAACCCATTTTCGCCTTCGAATGGGAAGACCCACACACTGCAGTCAAGACTCAATTGACCTGGACTAGACTGCCCCAAGGGTTTAAGGACTCCCCAACCTTATTTGGGGAAGCCCTAGCAAGAGACCTGAAGCCCCTTGCTGAGGCGGAGCCAGACCTGATGATTCTGTAGTACATGGACGACCTCCTCCTGGCAGCCCCATCCTAGGAATGGTGCTGGGAGGGAACATACACACTGTTGAAGCACCTGACTGAATTAGGGTATCGGGTGTCCTGGAAGAAGGCACAGATCTGCCAGAAACAAGTAAAATACTTAGGGTTCCTCATCTCCTGAGGGAAGAGGGCCCTGAGCACTGAAAGGAAAACTGTCATAGCCCGATTCCCTTTCCCCTGCACTCAACAGGAATTGTGGGAATTTCTCGGAGCAGCTGGTTTTTGCCAGATATGGATACCAGGATTTGCCCTCATTGCAAGGCCCCTCTACCAGGCTTTGAAGAGACCAGATACCAAACCCCTAGAATGGGGAGAAAATGAACAGAAAGCCTTCCAAGATATCAAGGTGTGCCTCAGTGATGTTCCTGCCCTTGGACTACCAGATCAGGGGTGGCCTTTTGATCTGTATACCCATGAGAGAAACAAGGTAGCCCTTGGGGTCCTGACCCAGCCTGTCAGACCATAGTAACACCTGGTGGCTTACCTGTCTAAGCAGTTGGACCATGTCACCGCTGGCTGGCCACCCTGTCTGAGGGCAGTCACTGCTGCCGTGCCTCTCTTGCAAGAGGCAGACAAATTAACTCTAGGTCAAGAAATCAATCTCCACATACCACACACGGTGAACAGCCTCCTTGCTGGGCAGGGGCATAAGTGGCTATCAAACCCTCGACTGACTCAGTACCAGGGCCTTCTCCAAGGGGACCCAAGGGTACATGTTAAGACCGTGAAGTGAGTCAATCCATCCACCTACTTACTGGCAGAACTTGGGGAGCTGGACTATGACTGTCTTGAAGTAACTGAAGAAGTCCACGTCAGCCGGCCAGGACTCTGGGACCAGCCCCTGGCCCAACCTGATGCCACCTACTACATGGATGGAAGCAGCTATACGGTTGAGGGCAGGAGAGTCTCCGGGTACACAGTAGTGGACAACTGCAGAATAATAGAGGCCAAAGCACTGCCAGTGGGGTGGTTAGCACAGAGGGCTGAGCTATGGGGGCTAATAAGGGCCTTAGAGTTAAGCTGAGACAAAAAGATCAACATTTACACAAACTCTAAGTATGCCTTTGCCACCCTCCACATTCATGGCACCATATACTGAGAGCAAGGGTTGTTGACAGCAGAGGGAAAAGAGATAAAAAAAAAACAAGAAATACTCTAGCTACTAGAGGCGGTATGGGTACCTACTGAGGTGGCCATCATGCACTGCAAGGGCCACTTGAAGCCTGATACCACAGTCACCCAAGGGAATCAGAAAGCAGACCAGGCTGCCAAGGTGGCAGCACTCAGAGCAGACCAGGCAAAAATAATTGCTCTGCTGCTAGGCTCCCTCCTGGACATTCAAGTCAGCCCCGGGGACTATGTCCCTGCAGAAGTAGAGTGGGCACACCAGACTGGGTGTCAGAAGACCCCTGGAGGAGAGTGGAGGCTGCCAGATGGAAAAATACACATACCGCAAGGACAAGCTAGCAATCTAGTGAGGCAGTGCCATGCCCTCACCCATATGGGCAAGACCTCCCTAGAAAATCTGTTGAAGAGGTATTTCTATTTCCCCAACCTGGCAACACTTTGTGCTTCCGCCTCAGCACAATGCGTAACATGTGCTCAGAACAACGCCACCAGGCATCCGGAGATGAGGCCCGGGATAGAGCACACTGGTAAACAACCCTTTGAAGACCTACAAATAGACTTTACTGAAGTCAGGCCTAGCTGAGGGTTTAAATACCTCCTGGTAATCATGTGCACCTTCTCTGGATGGGTTGAGGCTTTTCCCACCAAGACGGAGAAAAGCCAGGAAGTCACCTGAGCCCTCCTGAGAGAGGTCATCCCAAGGTACGGATTGCCTCTGACCATTGGAAGTGACAGCAGGCTGGCCTTTGTCTCACAAATCATCCAAGAAGCAGCCAAGCTTCTGAACATCATGTGTAAACTACACACTGCCTATCGACCCCAGAGTTCTGGGAAGGTAGAGCAGATGAACCAGACTCTTAAAAGAAACCTTAGATAAATTTTACCAGGAAACTGGACTGCCCTGGACAGACTTGCTGCTGCTAGCATTGCTTAGGGTTAGAAATGCCCCTAACCCCTCAGGATATACCCTATATGGACTAGTTTTTAGGAGACCTCCCCCAGTTCTCAGTATACAAAAGGGGGGACTCTGGTTGCAAGGTGAATTATGACAGACAAAATATATCCAGAAGCTAGGGGAAACATTAGGAAAAATAAATGGGGCCGATTTGGGCCAGGGACCCCATCCCCGAAGGAGGCCAGTGCACTCCTTTAAACCAGGAAGTTATGTATGGGTAAAGGATTGGAAAAAAGAACCACTCCAACCCATGTGGACTGGGCCACACTTGGTATTACTAACTACCTGGACTGCCCTTAAAGTTGCAGGAATCACCCCTTGGATCCACTACAGCCGGGCCAAAGCAGCAGCAGATCCTGAGGACCTGAGGACTAGGCCTGCACCTAGAATACCCACTCTGAGGCTCTGGAGGACACTAGCCAGTAGAGAAGACACCAAGGAATGGACCATTGTTCTGCAGGGTACCTGACTTTAACTGGCACCTTCACAGGAATATTGGGAATTGGACTAGTGACTGTGGCCCCTGTGGAATGGAATCCTGTGGAACGGATCACCCTAAGAATAGTTTATCTCTGTTTGGTCTCTGCATTTGGATTTATTGTATGCTTCACTTGACAAACGCGGACCCTGTCTCAGCTTCAGCCTGCGAATGTAATACCCCCGAGCGTAGGATTATTCTCAGCGGTGGAGTGATCTCTTACTATCTCCCAGGGTCAGCTTTTAGTTCCTCCACTGACATGCCATCAGGTTGTGTTTGGTCACAGCGATCCCTCTGTATTTGGGGAGGGAAGGTATACCGGAATGGAGTGATGTCCGGCACCACAGGATACCAGACCTGGATGTGTCAGGCATATGGGACCCCAGGCAAACAAGTATGTTGGAATTATTACTGCCATGTGAGTAGAATGGGTCAGACAGAGTTTAAACAGGCTAGGAAAGAAGCTACAAGAGAAATAGCAGACCAGTTGGCCCAGGAGGAAGTTATCTACCAAGGGGCCAACCTTACGGCCTTTCAGGAGGCCCTGCGGAGAGTGAGCCCAGCAGTTCAAGTTCAGCAGATACTCTGAGCCATGTATATGGCATATCAGAATATTACTAACTCCACCAAGGAATGCTGGGTATGTTTGCCCATGGAAGAGAAAGGCCTTCTGGGTGTTCCAGTGCCCCTGAGCTGGAATAGGACCCATAAACTCACAGACTCAGGTCATACCATAACCCAGGGTCCTGTAGCTACTATTGTGTTCCTAGATACCAAGAGAATGAACTTGACCTGTCTGGTGGTAAACCGGACCACTGGGTAGGGGAACAAAGTGGGAACACTCGACCCCCAGCTCTGCTCTAGTCAGTGTAGCATTCCCAACAACAGCAGCCTCTGCACTGAACCTGGAATCTTCCTTCTCCGTGGGAGGGCAGCCTATAAGTGCCTACCCCAGAATTGGACTGGGACTTGCCTCGAAGTCTTCCTAGCCCCTAGCACTAGCATCCAGACCCCTAAGGAAATGACAGACCTACTGCAGCCTAAAGTTGAGAAAGCCTCCTGGCATAAGAGAGGAGCCGGGCCCGCTATAGCTATAGGGACAAGTCTTGCAGTGGGCGTCAGGGCAGGAGTTGGGGCAGTGGGATTGTCTGCATCCACCTACTACAAGCTGTCAGCTCAACTGAACGAAGATATGGACAATGTAGCCGACTCCCTGACCACCTTACAGCAGCAGATAAACTCCTTAGCCGAAGTGACCCTTCCAAATCGGAGAGCTTTAGACCTTATCACTGTAGAGAAAGGTAGAACATGTATGTTCCTGGGAGAAGAACGTTGTTATTTTGTCAACCAATCAGGTATAGTAGCAAAAAAGGTAAAAGAATTAAAATAAAACATTAAAAGATGGGCCCAAGAGCTAGAGGATTGGAATATTGGATTCAACCCACAAACATGGCTGAGATGGATATTACCTGTTCTGGGGCCCATCCTCATAATTCTCCTAGGTGTAACGCTGGGACCCTGCATCCTTCGGACCTTGGTCCAACACCTGGAGGCCATGGTGACTCATAGGGCAGCTGCCAAAGTGTTAGCTCTCCAGCAGTACCAACACCAGTATTAGCAGTTGCAAACCTTCCCCAGCACCTCAGCCATATAGCCAGGTATATGGTGATGCTAAAGGAATACAAGCACCTTATAGCATCAAAAGGGGAGACTGTGACAGGACACAACTGAGCGGTAGCCATTCTTAGATAGCAGTTATCTCAAGGTTGCACTCTAACCTCCTCATTCTGCTTCTGTAAGCCTGCTTCCTGCCACAGGCTGTGCTCCTCCCTTCTCCTGCTTCTGCCTTTGCAGCAAGAATATAAGCAAGCCCCAGCCTGAGCTCGGGGCCCAGAATTTGGAGACTGCCTCCTCTGGGTTCACATGCGTGAATAAAACTCCAGTTTGTAAACCCCAAAGCCATCTGAGTCACCTTTTTTGTAACAAAATTAGCCAATCAGAGAAAAACAAATAAATATGCTTTTATTTGTATGTGGAATCCAATGAACAGGGTAATCTAATGAACAAAATAGAAACAGACTCATGGATACAGAGAACAGACTGAGAGCTGCCAGGGTAGGGGTAGGGGGCTGGGTGAGAAAAAATGAATAAATTAAGCAAAAAATGACTTAATTTCTTAATGTCATACAGTAAAGTGGGTAGTGTTCATGTAAATAGTATAGATATGGAAAGTTCAGACAGGGGTTTCAAAGAGATAATAACCTTGAATGATACTCTGGATGACCTTAATATTTGATATAACCTTATGTAATTTGAAAATACAACATTAACTATATTTGAACCATATAATGATTTCATTTTCATGAACTATTATTATACTGACTTGACTGTTACTGTAAGTGACTTTGGTTAGATGTAAACAGCCATGCACTTAGCTAGTCTTTTGTGCAAGCAATTACACACACACGCAGGGTAAGTTCTCATTAAACATTGTTGATAGGTACTGCAATTTTAAGCTAAACAACATTAACAAAACCAATTTTACTATAAGCTAATTGATATAAAGCCTTTCAGCATTTTCTCAATGTTATAATGCAACGACTTTGAATGAAATGACATTGTTCAGGGACCTGCTCTGTGTATGTATACATAAGAGAGAGAGAGAGACAGACAGAGAGAGAGAGAAAGAGACAGAGAGAGCCAGCCAGACAGACAGAGAAACAGAGAGACAGAGACACACAAAGAGAGAGAGAGCCATAGGATATCATCTTATCTGAAAAGATTCTTTTTTCCCATTTGAATGTCTGCTTATCAAGCTTCTTAATATTTATTAATGCCTATAGTTTTATCCTATCATATATTCTTGGCTTTTAAATGGTAAGTCTATAAAAATTCAATAAGCTTCCTTAGAGTCCTTTTCGCAGCACCTGTTGTTTTGGCACTTGTATGGAGTTTTGTGTTTTCTGTAAGTTATCAAACAAAATTGCATAAACACATCTGTTCATCTAAGATATTTTATGAACAATAAAGATGGCCACAATAGGATGGCTAATTTCCCAACAACATTAATTGCAGGTATTCTCTGACTTAGAGCACAATGGCAAGATTATACTTTCCAGTAGGAAATAATTAAAAAATATTTGCAGAAAAATTTACTCTGCTTCACTCTTTAAACAGCAATACATTACATTATAACTAACTGGTTCATAATGCAAAAGCAAAAATATTAAAATTTAATTTGCATGTCAAAGCAAAGAGAAAATGGAAGAGAAGTTGAAAGGCTAAATCAATCATTTTATATTTATAATTAGAACATATCTGTACCTACACTACATGACCATGCGAACTCTTTTGTATGAAAATAGTGATTATATCAGATCACGAGTGTGCTTTTCCTCCAGTGAAGGAGCTCCCCCTCATTGGCTTTATGTTATTTTCACTAATGAAGGAAGATGTTATTGATGTCTCTCAGAGAAACTTTCTTCAAAACCAACCTCTTGAAATTTGAAACTTATCTAATCAAAATATTCTACTTTAGAAGCAATACCCACTCATTTTATTACTATAAGCTTAATGGTTCTAGAGGAATTGGCATTTAATATTCCCTCTGAATCTGATTTTTAAAAATCAATTAATTCTTAATTCTAATTTCAGTACTTCTGGGCCATTGATTCTTTTCCTCATTAGGCTTCTTTAATCACTTGACTTCCTCAAAAAGGCAACAGTTCGAGTTTCTTGGAGAAAAGTTTCCTATACAAAAGTTAAATGAATATAAATGTAACAACTTAAATATGTCTTCACTGCTAATGGCTTTTTCCCTGAAGAAGTCTTCACCAGACAGAATGAGTAACGTCTCCAGTTTGTTCTGCACACATATTTCTTCAACCTTTCCTAATGCTCTTGAAGCCGCCTTGCACTATACGAGAACATTAAATGCAGTGCTTTATGTACTTTGTCCTGTCATGGGTGTGGTAATTTTTTTTTTAAATTTTGAAATGGAGTAGAAAAACCTTATTTTTTATTGTTTATTCTATTACAGTTGTCCTAATTCCTTTTTTTTTCCCTTTTGCCCTCCTCCACCCAGCCCACCCCTCTCACCTACAGTCAACCCCTCTTCATTGTCTATGTCCATGTGCTATTCATACATGTTCTTTGACTATCACTTCCCCTTCTTTCCACCATTGCCTCTCTCCCTCCTCCCCTGCTACACCTATCAGTCTGTTCTATTTTTCCATGCCTCTGGTTCTATTTTTCTCATTAATTTCGTTTATTAGATTCCAGTTGTGAGGTTATATGGTATTTGTCTTTCACCAACTGGCTTATTTCACTTGTAGCTTAATAGTCTCCAGTTCTGTCAATGCCATTGTAAAAGGCATGGTGTCCCTCTTTGTTTCTGCAGCATAGTATTTAGTCCATTCTGTAAAAGTACCACAGTTTTTTAATCCATTCATCTACTGATGGACTCTTAGGCTGCTTCTAGCACTTAGCTATTGCAAGTATTGCCACTATGAACATAGGGGTGCATAAGTTCTCTTGAATCAGTGTCTCAGGAGTCTTAGGGCATATTCCCAGAATTAGAATCACTGGGTCAAAAGGCAGTTCCATTTTTAGTTTTCTGAGGAAATTCAATACTGATTTCCACAGTGGCTGAACCAGTCTGCATTCCCACCAACAATGAAAAAGTGTTCCCTTTTCTCCACATCCTCACTAGCACTGGTTTGTTGATTTATTAATGATAGCCATTCTGACAGGTGTAAGGTAATATCTCATCATGGTTTTAATTTGCATCTCTCTGGTGGCTAGTGATGCTGAGCATTTTTTCATGTGCCTATGGGCCATCTGTATGTCTGTTACAGAACACAACAAGGGGGTCCTGGGATGATATACTATTATTGAAAGAAGGCCCCGGGTCCGTTATGTCCGCCGCCAGAGGAAAGAAGTCTCTCAATGCCAGAGATTCGTGAAAAGGAAAGGAAATGTTTATTTAATGCTATACAAACTTAAAGTAGTGACCTAATGTCTTCACCAAAATCCCAAAGTCCCTTAAAAGACCCACAAACACACAGTCCTTCCTTCCTTCCCCCTTACCCAGTCCAGAGTACTGTATCTCAGGAAAGGAAATACAAGCCCATGGCTCAGGCAGTCCTCTAGTTCTTCTCAGTTAGTAATCCCTCTCTACTGGGAGACCTCCCTGGATTCCCGGCACCCTCAGCTGAGTCGCCGGGATCTCTGCTAAAACCAGGTGGTGGTTCCCCCTTCTAAAGCTGTGGGGGTCCCCACTCTGCCAGGCTGTGTGGTTCTCTCCTCCAGGCTGCGCATGGTTCTCTCCTCAGAGCTGCACAAGGTTCTCCTTCTCAGGGCTGCGCATGACTCTTCTTCTCAGGGCTGCGCATGGCTCTCCTCCTCAATGGCCGCCAAATCTGGGTTTTAAATGCCCTCGGCCAATCTTCCTCTGCAGCCTCATTTCCGACTCCTCCCACACTCGGCTTCACATGCCAGAACTCATATCCTTCCAGCTTTACTGGGCTGCCATCATGAGTCTGGGCAGGTGTGGCCCCATGTCCTGGAGCCAATCCTCTCTGGGCTCCCACGCAGGCACTGCAACGCAGGGGATCCGCCCCCCCCCCCAGTTACATCTGGGTGGGGAAGTTACTTCCATTCCCCTGTCTTAGAGCTGATCACAGCTACTTAACATATCTATCAACCAGTCAAAGGTTATAGATATGCCAAACGACCATGCTAGAGCTTAGCTGCAAGGCTGTTGCTATGCTAAACAGCTCTCAATGGCCCTGCTCCATTTGTCCCTTCCCCCAACCCACACCCTGGGCGGGGGGTGGGGGGATGGAGACATCCCAAAATCTCCTGGATGCCTTAAGTTCTGGACCCCATTTCAAATGCCGATTTGGGGTCCCCCCTCTTGGCTGCACCCTGTAACATGTCCTCCTTGGAGAAGTGTTTATTCAGGTCCTTTGCCCATTTTTAATTGGTGGTTTGTCTTCCTGGTATGGAGTCATATGAGTTATTAATATATTTTGGAGATTAAACCCTCATCTAAGTATCAGTGGCAAATAGGTTCTCCCAGGCAGTCGGTTTCTTTTTCATTTTGATGATAGTTTTTTTAACTGTGTAAAAACATTTTAATTTGACATAGTCCCATTTGTTTATTTTTTCCTTTATTTCCCTTTCCCCAGGAGATATATTGACAAAAATATTGCTACATGGGTTGTCTAATTTTACTGCCTATGTTTTCTGCTAGGACTGTGACAGTATCAGGACTTATATTTAAGACTTTTATCCATTTTGAGTTTATTCTTGTGTATAGTATAAGTTGGTTGTCTAGTTTCAACAGATCATATACTACAATCAAGTAGGATTTATCCCAGGGATGCAATGATGATATAACATTCACAAATAAATAAATTATGTAATACATCACATAAGCAAAATGAAATATAAAAATCACATGATCATATCAACAGATGCTGAAAACACATTGGACAAAATCTAGCACCCATTTATGATAAAAACACTCAGTGAAGTGAAAACAGAGGAGAATACCTCAACATAACAAAGGCCATGTATGAGAAACCTACTGCCAACATCATACTCAATGGGCAAAAACTAAAAGCATTTCCCTTAAGATCAGCAATAAGACAAGAGTTCCTGCTTTCACTACTCTTATTGAACATAGTTCTGGAAGTTCTAGCCATAGTGATTAGACAAGAAAAAGAAATAAAAAGGCATCCAAATTGGAAAGGAGGTAATAAAACTGTCATTACTCACAGATGACATGATCATGTATATAGAAAACCATATAGTCTCCACCATAACACTATTTGACCTACTAAGGGAATTCAGCAAAGTAGCAGGATACAAAGTCAATATTCAGAAATTGATGGCATTGCTGTACACCAACAATGAAATATCAGAAAGAGAATCTAAGAAAAAAATCCTATTTACTTTAGCAACAAGAAAAATAAAGTACCTAGGAATAAATTTAATGAAAGATGTAAAAGACCTGTACTTGGAAAACTACAGGACACTGAAGAAAGACATTGTGGAAGATACAGATAAAGGGAAGCATATACTGTGTTCATGGATTGAAAGAATTAACATAATAAAAATATGCCTACTACCCAAAGCAATCTATAGATTCAGTGCAATTCATATTAAAATACCAATGGCACATTTTACAGGTCTAGAACAAATATTTCAAAAATTTATATGGAACTAAAAAAGACCCCAAACAGTCTCAGCAACCCTGAAAAAGAGGAACAAAGTTGGAGGGATCACAATACTTGATATTAAACTATAAGCTATACTGCAAGGCCACTGTAATCAAGACACTCTGGTATAGGCATAAGAACAGACACATAGATCAAAAGAACAGAGTAGAGAGCCCAGAAATAAAGCCATGTCTCGTGGTCAATTAACATTTGACTAAGGGGACACAGGCATACAATGGAGTAAAAAACTGTGTCTTTATTACACGGTGTTGGTAAAACTGGAAAAACTAATTTTTATTTATTTTTAAAATTATGAATAACTTTTCTGTAGTGTTTGTAGTCCTTTGCTTACTTTGGATTTGTGTGGGTATGTGTATAAATGTTTGTTACCATCTATTTGGGACTTACACTTGCCCATGTTATTTTTACTATATTTCTTTTAAAGTTTTCTATTTTCATAAATGTTCTTATTTAGAATATTATTTTATCAGGATATTTCAAGAACCAGTATCCAGATTCTGTCAAATTTTATTCAACAATCTGTAGATTCATAAAAGTACCAAAGATTTGGGGGCTAACATTATTTAGTTACGTTTAGGGAAATGGACAAAGTCAATGCTGGTTGACTCAGAATACCCATTTACTCATTGATTCATTCTTTCAAAAGTTTGAATGTCTACAAATGGAGCAAATGGTTAGAATAGCTGCATAATCTTGTGCAGCCATTTATTTCATGTTAATGACATTAAGAATTTGGAGCAATCAAAACAATATTTCTCTTCCAACAGTTCTTTCTCATCACCTCTTCCTCCCTAAACACTTCCTTTTCTATTTTGTTGAGTCATAAAAGAAATTTATTTGATGGGAACTTATTCCTTTAATTGATAAATGTCATTTTCAGTTTTTCTTCTCCCATAGTGCATTGCTGATGAGTCTTAAAGTAGGGGTCCTCAACCTCCAGGCTGGGTATTGGTCTGGCCTGTTAGGAACCCGGCCACACAGCAGGAGGTGAGCTTGAAGGTAGTGCACTTGAATCATCCCGCTCTGATGCATGGGTCACCAGCCAGCAGTGATCACAGAATGCTGCAGATAGCTCGTCAAAAACACGCGAGAAAAACACACAGAGACAACCAGGTCCTGTGGGGGAATAGGAACAGCAGGGCCACTCCTCACGTGGGGAGCGCCTTAGCCACCCTCTCTCCTGGAGAGCGCTGCTTGGCCATCCTCCCTGGTGGGGAGAGTGCGCCATTCCCCCTCCGGAGAGGCTTTTTATTGGTTTCATTTGTATAAGAATTCAGGTAAAAGCTCATTACTCATTGCTAGGAAGTAAAGATCAAACAATAGATAACAAGGAAGTCTGCGGATCTATTTTGAATCAGGGTCAAAGAGTTGTAAGACTTTGAGGAACAAACTAACTTCCTCCTTGGACCCTTCTCATTCAACTGAGAGCATTCTAAACAAAGAAGGTTTCACAGTAATTTACATGTTCTTTCTTAGGCCTGATCACCTGGGGAACCCGCCCTTTTCAGCATAGAGCTGCACCACCCTGTCATTGTTTCAGGCTTAGGTGGAGCAAGGGAACTAAGGCAACCAAGAGATAAGGAGATTTTCTCCCAGATGCTGAGAACTCAGGCTATGTCAAAGCCGGGGTGCGAGGGTCCATCACCCCCTTTTGCTGTAGCCCCCGAAGTCCTTCTTTTGGGGGCCTCCCACATGATCGTGCCTGTCTTAGATCATTCACCCCTTGGGGAATCTTACCTGTCTTTGGCTAACCGACCAAGCTTTGGGGTTCAGTTATGAATGAAGCAGCAGAAGCAGCATTCCTGCCAGGGAGATAAGCTTTTGTCTCCTTGCTGGCTTACGGTTCCAAGGGTGTTCCCTTAGCCTTAGCCTAGGCGGGGGTTACAGCTTCTGATACCAGGCAGGGCGGTTCCCAACACTGTTCCACCCCCAGGTCCTCGGAAGAATTGTGTTCCATGAAATCAGTCTCTGGTGCCAAAGAGGTTGGGGACCACTGTATTAAAGTATTGGTTTATATTCCTTTATATTCTTATAATCTTGTCATTAATTAGTTTTCAGTTAACTCTTCCCATCAATTGTAGTGAAAGCTTTCTGAAAGCAGGGTATTTTTCAAATCCAATTTAGTTTCAGTGCCTGGGTCTGAGATGGAATGAAGGGCTGCCAAAAAGAGCCAGGAACTTAATGACGATAAATAATACCAAAAATGCTCAAATTACCTACACTTTCTTTGTAGGTCAAATTTCTATAATAAAGACAATGATTATGCTTGTCTTTTTCTAAGTAATTTCTCTGCTGTAGGACTATTTTCATCTCTTTTTTCAGGAGGCCAGTGGTTTCATGCTTTTCTCATATTTTCTTTCTCTCAAGGATTGTTCTCAAGGTAGAATCCTAAAAAGAACATGGAGACACTGTTGGAAGGAAATACACTCTTGATAAGGAATAATATGTTACCATTTCAGAGTGCATATGAAATTCAAACAGGTAATACCAGTATATCTTTGGCCTCTAACTTTGGAAGTTCGGCTTTGGCAAACTAGTGTGAAATGAATTTGTGAGTCATAATACCAATTTGGCATCCTCAGTTTTTTATAAAGTTACCTATTTTTGTAGAAGAACTTTAAGATAGTATGATTATTGCTTTATGCAAATTATCCCATGCAACATTATAAGAAAACTATTAACTAAAGTTTCCAGAAGAAGGAACTGATATCAAAGTCATTCAGGGATTTGCCAAAGGCCACACACTAAGCAAAGGACTCATATTAAAATATAGGTATTTTTTCTATTTCAAATCTATGTTGTTTTTACTGATTCCATGTTTTTTGGACTCATTTTCTCTCTAAAATTATGAATTAGGTGGTATTCCAGAAAAAAGAGGAATGATGTTTGATGTTTATACATATATTAATAAAATGTAATACTCTAATAAAAGTTTGTTACTGAAGTTTTGACAGATTGTAAAGGCCTATTTAACCAAAAGCAAGCAAACCAAAAACTATAGCTTTACCTCATATCACAGTGGGTCTTAAACTAGTAGTATGAACAAGAATCATGTAAGCTTTAAAAAACCCAGTATTATCAGGCATAAGCCCAGAAATTCTGATGTAATTGATATAAGTTAAGAGGCTTGCATATCTATACATCTATACCTATATCTACAGCTACACCTATATAGATAGATAAAATATTTAATTCCCAGAATTGAGACCCATTGCATGTGTAATACAAATGTGCACACAATGTTATGTGGAAAGAACCCTTTTTAAGTAAATTCTTCATATGCTCTCTAATCCTAGATTAAATTTTCCAAAATGTTGATTAGTATCTGTAAGCACCAAAAATGTCAATAGTCCATGTTGAGTATCCCTACTGTCCAAATGCTCATGATCTATCTGCATCAGATAGAGTAGGCTAGGATACTCTGTCATAACAAACAACCCTCACATCTATGCAGCTCAACACAGCAGTTCATCTCTCACTTGTGCAAAATCCACAGTGATTTTCAATACCTTTCCAAGATTTCATACCGTGACTGAATGATTCTTAGCACTTCTATCTTGTTGCCTCTTTAGTCACTGTGGTGAGGAGAAATCACAGAGTGCCTAACACCACTCTTTTTCAGAATGGATGTGTATTAATCATAGCCCATTTGTTAGAACTATTTATTGTACAAGTCCTCACATAATTTCATGGAGGTTGGGCAATGTCACAGTAAGTTAACTGAAGGGATAGATTTATCTGCCTCTAATATGAGGGAGAGGGAGGGAGGGATGAAAGAAGGCAAAGAAGAAGAAACATAGATAATAGATGATAGATGATATAGATAGATAGATGGATTCTGAGATTCTGGAAGGCTGTGGATTGCAGTACAAGAAGTAGAATGTGCAATATCCTGTATAGCTTCAGTCTCCTAAAGGTATAGGTATGCAGAAAATGCTTTTTATTTTTCCCCTAAATGGGCTTCTATTACTTTTCCTGTTTTCTTTCTTGAAAAATTATCTCTTCAAGTTTATAGGATTGTATCTATATTAGGGTAAATATCAAAGCAAGTAATTTCTGCATAATGTTGGCAGTATAGCCCAGAAAACCCAGGGTGAATCAGATAGCAAAACAGTGTTAAATCAAACACACGGGAATAAAAGTTGTTTGGTTGACGCTATTCCAAAGTGATTGCCTGTAATAGTACAGATGAGATAGTTTGGATCTCTTATTTAGTATCCTTAGGAAAAAATAATTGTACAATACAAATTTATAAAAGACATAGAACATTTGTTTTTTCTATGCTGATTACTTTGCCATATACCTATGAAAATATATAGAAACATGCTTTTTAAGGAAATTTGTTACTAAGACTAGCCATCTCTAGGTAGTGTATTGAATATACTGTCTAATGACAGTTATTAACAATTACTGTTAATATTTATAACATTTACAAAGTCAAATATGGATAATCTTTGGCTGGTCCAATGAGGAGCACCATTTTGAGTAACAAGAAGAAGCACAGCTTTTTTAAATGAGAGATGCTCAAAATCAATTGTTTTATCTCTTACTAAGTAGTTTTATCAGATAGGGTTAAGTGTATTTTAGGGAATGATCTATTTTCTCATTCCATCTGTTCCTCCCTCCCTCTCATTTTATTATTAAATCTTACATTATATTCATTTCTTTTTCTGTTTTTCTCTTAGTCCTCTATCCAAATTGTAATGTCCTCCCAAATTGCTCAACCTAAGTAAGCAATTATCTCATCCATATAGGTGTTGAGTTATATAAAGCTGAACCAGAGCGAGCTCCTCTCCTTGATGGTTGGTACCAATTGATGAAGAAAGTGAATATGATTGATGTCATATAAGAGTGTAAATATCATATGTGGTAGCGTACATGCTGAGACAAATATTTGCTAAGAGATATTAAGTGATTGGTAGTCATACTGGCATTTAAACTGAACTATAAAAGAGGATTTTCTCAAGTGGAGGTGAAGGTAAGGAGAATTACTTAGAGCAGTAGTAGTGTAAGTAATTGTATAGATATGGGGCAATGTTTAGAGTTTTTTGAAGTTTAAATGCTCCAATATAGGTAAAAAAAGTCTGCATGAGCAGGCACATTTTCTGGAAATATGTATTACAGCATGTTCAGGGAGGATCTGCAATTTTATTCTAAAGGTTTAAATTTATTCTTTAAGTAGTCAACAATTCTTGGGCAAATCATGCTAGGTTTTGAGGTAATTAGTTAGATATGGCAAGGACATTTAACACGGAAAACATTTAGAAGGTTATTGAAATTTGTGAAAAATGATGAGAGGTGAAACTAAATCAATAGCATAAAGGGAAGTGGATGAATGCCAATGATGTTTGTGGGTAGATGCTCTTATCAATTTACCATGGAAAGATGTGAGGAATTGAAATGAATTTTGTGGATTTAATCATAGATGATTATTTTTTGATGGTTTTACCAAAGACAAAAATATTAAAATTATAGATCGACATTTTGTGGGTGAATATAATGAGTTTATATATTTCAGATTTTGGTTTGGAAAAAAAGAAATGCTTTATAAAATAAGATAAAAAAGAAAAAAAATACTTTAAAATTACTTTAATTCATCAGTCCTGAATGTCTTTACTCTGATTAGCCATACTCAGTGAATCATAACTCCAGCAGGTTATAGTGAAAATTCTGTACATGTTTGAGGTTAGATTTTACTTGAACCAATGGTCCTCTAATCTCTTGTGTCCTGTATTTGATTCTTTTGTTCAAAACCTTATGTGACTCTGACCAGATTGATCTCCAGCTTGGGAATACTTTCTAATATCTGATTGCTTGGTGGTTTTTGAGCCATATTTTCTTCTTTACCTCCACCTTTTCAAACTTCCTAATCTCTGCTATCCTGCTAACTTTCCATTTACTACTACCTCTTACCTCTATCTTTCTTGATTCTTCTGGTTCTGGATTTCATCCTTTGATTCTTAACACTGCTTCTGACTCAGAACTATGGCTTATACCTCACTCTTAGATAATATGAGTAGTAAGGAAGTATCAAAGTAGAATGAAGATACAAACAGCCATTCTGGATGAGTCTGGATAAGGCCAATTCACTCTTGTGGTAACTTTTTTGTGTAGGTGAAGGCTGTAAGTAAGAACTTTAGGGATGAAATTGTCTAAGTCAGGGACTCATTTAGATGCTTGGTGTATAGATCAGGGTTAAGAGTGAGCATGGGGAAAAACTTAGTTATATGAAAGTAAATCCTACTGGGTTGGTCAAAAAGTCTATTTTTTCTGTAAAACAAAAGACACATTTTTTCATTTTCACCAATAACTTTATTGATTGGGATGTTTTGAGTATGTCGGCTCTCTTCTGCTGTTGGCTTCTAGTGGGTAGAGGCAAAGGGTGCTGCTAAACATCTTCCAGTGCTTGAGACAGCCCCACAGCAAAGAATTATTTGGCCAAAATGTCAATAGTACAAGAAACTTTACAAACCACTTTTGACATATTCGATCAGTCACAGCACCTTCTCCATACACTGCACAAATCTTTTTTGTGTGTGTTTCAGTTGTTTTTACTTTTCTTGAAATATCAAAACATAATATGTCAAAATGTTGTGTATTTTCTTCCATCTTCAGTATTAAAATGGCTGCACAAAGATTCATTAATTTTGATTTTTTAAAATGCATGCAGATATGACAGCTCTCACAATACAATCTAACAGAATTGTTTCAAATGAAGTTAAAGACAACTAAGTACTATTAGAGCCATCATATGGAAAAAATTAAAGTTTTTGGCCAATCCAATATTTCTCTTCAGTGCCCTACCCAGTCATTGATGGCAACTAGTATTAATTGTCAAGGGCGCTGAAAAGGATCATTTGATACAATTATTGGAAATCAATGTGGGCTAGGATACACAGACTCATGGCCTGTTAAAGCTGCAATGGCATTTATGCGCAACCTAGTCCATTAACTTATTTGAAGATAGGATGGCCACTTCTACTTTTTCAGTTCTGCTGCATTATGTCTGCTTTTCTATATACAGTGAACACTAAATAATGGGGTCATAAGTGTGACTTGTATCAATAAATAAATGTATTATCTCAGACTGAATTTCAGACTGTCTTTCCATATACTTACTTTATGATGAATTTAAAACAAGCTGAATCACTTGAAGGTAGCATTTCTCTTCATACAGCACATATAATTCCCAGAGGCTGGTATTTATGTTTCTCTGAGTGACAGTCAACACTGTAGAAATTTAGTTAGAAGAATTGTAGGTCAAAGATCTTGGATGTGAGTGACATTGGCAGCATAAAGAAATGATCAGGGAATAAGTTTTTTTTGAACTTTGCCAGTCAATTTTTAAAAGTCAGAAGTCTTACAAAGAAACTTAAAGGAAAGGTTTGTCAAATGCAGTTATATTCTAGAAAAGTGGGAACAATATAAAATAAGGATGGCAGAAAACAAAAGAGAAGTAAGCTAAGCTTCAAATCACAATCTGTGGTAAAGGGAAACTTGTCTTTGTTTTGTTTTTTTTACTTTTTATTTTGAAGTGATTTTAAATTTATTGAAGAATTGCCAAGATAGTACATAGAGTTTCCATATATCCTGCATCCAGGTGTCCCTAATGTTAATAACTCATGTGCTCTTGTACATTGATCAAAGTAAGAAATTAACATTGGTACAGTACTATTAAATAACAATAGATTTGTACTTAGCAAGTGATCTTTCTTTTTGCTTTTTTGCTTTTTTTATTGTTGTTCAATTACAATTGTCCCCATTCCTCCCCTGTCCTTCTCCCCAGCCCTACCCATCCCCACTTTCCATGTTCAACCTTCCCCCAACCCCCATTGTCTTTGTCCATGAGTCCTTTATACATGTTCCCTGATGAATATTAGTCAAAGGGGGCAGGAGCATAAAATGGAATAAAAACAGCCTCTTCAACAAATGGTGTTGGGAAATCTGGACAGCTACATGCAAAAAATAAAACTTGAACACCAACTTACACCATATACAAAAATAAACTCAAGGGGGATACAAGACTTTAATATAAGTCACGAAACCATAGAAGTGTTAGAGGAGAACATAGGCAGGAAAATTTCAAATATTCCATGCAGCAATATTTTCACTGATATGTCCCCTAGAGCAAGGGATATAAAGGAAAGAATAAACAAATGGGACTTCATCAAATTAAAAAGCTTCTAAAAGTGATTTTCCTGATGCAAAATTCAATACAGGATACTGTGATTAGCTTAGTCATTATATCTTCTTAATCTCCTTTAATCTGTGATTATTGTTTTGTCTCCTGGCTTTTTTGACTTTCACACTTTTGAACCATACTGGTATGATAGAATCTAGGTGGCAGTGTGTAAGATCATCTCTCATGCATTGCCTCCTAGGGATTTGTCATAATATTTATTCCTCTAGTGTTGTAGGCCTTTTATGGTGAAAGTCTAGTGAAAACACTTTATGGTCCTGAGTAAAATGGTATTTTCTCAGCATGGGACATGTACGGACCATGACTTTGAAGGACTATAATCTCAAAGAGCCTTGAGGTACAAAATTATAATGGAAGTATTAGTTTGTTTGCTGAATGGGGTTTGGGTTCTGATCAAAACTACAAGCAAGGCATTCTCTTTCTGTATCAGAGAACTAAAACCTAAAATGAGTACCAGACTCATACTTCCAAAAAACCTTTACTTTACTCTTGGAACATGATATGTGCAGTATAATTTTATTTATTTTTAACAACATTGGATCTTAGGGGCTTGACTTAAGTCAGCATTAGCCTAAGCTATGGTTTTTGTGCAACTTAAGTGAGATAGCTTTCCTTCTCCCAATTCAAAAGAACCTGAAGAGATCATATTCTAGAACTTCAAGTTCACCTAGATTTAAAAATTCCTGTCATTACCTTTAAAGTTAGTTTAAAAATAAACTGTGTATGTCCAGAGCTTTGACTCACAATACATTGATGCTTTGCAGGTATATCTGGTTTGGAATTCCACTCTATCAGCCAACAGGACTCAGACTAACTGGTCACAATGTTGCATTCTCTTTAATGCCTGAATTTATATTTCAGTGATATGCTTCACTGATGAAGTAATAATGGTTGCCATTCACTGGTCACCTAACTAACTTTAATTTGCTGAGCGACCATAGGAGGTACACAGCATTAACATCATTTTATAATGAGATGTATGAGAATCAGAGCTGGTTGAAGTGAATGGCTTACAGTACTACTAGTGAATCTGAGTTTAACATCTTGCTGCTTCCATTATTCCTTGGTGTTTTTCATGAAGCAATGTTCATTTATTTATTTCAACATTTTCATTTTATGTGAGACAGTAACTGACCAGGAATTGCTAGAAAAAAGAGGGCATTGAACTCCATGAAGAAGTTCAGACCCACTCCACTAAACTGTAATGTTTAGACCTCTATAATCTAAAACAGCCTGTGCATGGTCTCTGACACTGGCTGTCACTGTTTCCAAATTCTGCAGGTTAGCCCATCAAATAGAGTGTTCAATTACCAAAACATATTTAGTTACATATTTTAACATTTTACCACAGTGCATTCTCACCAGTTATACTGTATTAAGTCCTTATAGCAAAATTATGTCCATAGAAGATGACCTGGCAGAGTACAAGGAGCATTCTAGCCTAACTTTGAATAATTGGTCTAAATGTCCTTATTAAGTAGCATTTGTCTATGTTCCCTGAAAATACAAATAGCTATATATAATTGAAGACTTTTGTGAGAGCTACATGTGATAATAAATGAGTTACAGTAGATGAACCTACCTCAGTCTGAATTTAAATAAAACTTGTCATTGCCTGTCCCAATAAAAATGCATATTTACCTTTGAAACACTGAAGGGAAAAAAATGTGAAATTTATATGATAGATAGTGGCCATCCTGACACCTCTACTAAAATTAAGTTCTATACAATGTACTGAATTATTTGGTAAAACATAGGCACAGTCAGATTCAGAAGAGGAAGTGTAAGTAAATTATATAACACTCAATTCTGCTATTTCTTTTGTGTGTGTGTTATCTACTGGGGCTTTCTTTTTGGATATTCTCTATTTTGTATATTTTTTCTTGTACAAGTTAACAGAAGAAAATAAATAAGTAAGTAAATAAGTAAATAACTAGCACTTAAAAAGCAATTAAAAATCAATTTCCCAAGACAGCATAGTATGACATATTTTCCATAGACTCAAGACCTATTTTGGGGTCTACATTCAAGTTTATGCATTCCATGTAGGTTAAAATAAAAAAGACAGTTTTATGTTTTCATTATTGATTTTATTGTGCCTATTTTACTTCAATTTAGAACCCAGAATTTTATTTTTTTAACAGTAAGCTGAATTTTAAAGACATATGCAAAAACTACCAATGCTACTTAGGTCCCACTTCCTCTTAACCCCCAATCCTGCTTCTGGTTCATTTGCAGTGCTCAACTTGTCCAGTTAAAATATGGTAATTGGGTTCAATTGAGTTTTCTTTAAAACTTACTCCAGTGTAGTAATAACTGCCCTATTATTATACAATGCTGGTTTTATTAAAGTTCTTTATTTGATTTTGATAACAATTATTATACTTTGAGAAAGTTCTTTGTATTTATGAAAAACAAATACAATGCCTACTGACAATCTAATGGTGATTTATTCAATAAAATATATCTGGACTGCTTGACACTCTCAAAATTGTTCATTTGATGTATGGATGCAGCAGTAAACAAAAAAGACCTGTCCCTGCCTTTGAGGAAGTTACATGTAATCCAATCTAGAGGAGGAAGCTAGATATTTAATAAGTAATTACTCAGGGACTCTTTCAACTGTAATACAATTGTGATCGTTGACTGCTGTCACATCTCAGGGGAAATCTGACTGTCTGGGGAAGTTGAGTCAGTCTTCCTTGAATGAGTGACATTTATGTTAATATCTGACAGATAACAGTAGATTCTGTGGGTTGGATTGCCCAACCCACATTCCACCCTCCTTATATATGGTGTTATTTTATAACAACAACAAAAATAGCCAATGCTGTATTCCATGGACATTCAGGGGTGTCCAACCTTTTAGAATCTCTGGGCCGCATTGGAAGAAGAGTTGTCCTGGGACACACATTAAATATACAAACACTAATGGAAACTGATGAACAAAAAAGAGGTCTTAAGTAAATTTATGATTTTGTGTTGGACTGCATTCACAGCCATCTTGGGCTGCATGCGGCGCGTGGGCCCCGGGTTGGACACCCCTGGTAGATGCAAATTTGCTCCATGCATTATTCGAACTCATGTAAGATTTGAAAGTTCCCCCCCCCCATTCCTCAGCCTCTTGAGAGTTGAATTATTTGTGGCAGAGACAGTAATGCAGTATCTTGATTGTACATTCTCAACACCTGAATTAAAGAACTAAACTGATTCTAAAGGACTATTCTTCTTTGCAGGAAGGCCGTTAGAGGCAGTAGCTTTTCTAATGGGCTGATTCTGTTTTGTTCTGGGAGTTTTCCTCTAGGCCTTTCCAAATACTTTTGCTGATACTGAATCCCTTGATTTAGATACCTAGGGAGGTTCCTGTCATCAGCAATAAACCTTGGCAGCTGTGGTTGATTAAAAATTAATAAGGATACACCTTGGTAGATAGCATTTTAGGTAGAGGGAACAATAAGTGCAAAGTCCCAGAAACAGAAAGGAGCACATCTTGTGCTAGCAAGGAAACAGTGGCCATATGGCTGGAGTGCAGAGAGGTAAGTGGAGAATACCATTCCAGGAGACAGATGAGGAAGTTTGGATATGATCCTTACTTCAAGTGCAATTTCAGATGTAACATTGTTAAGCCTAGGGATAAAATACTTCATTTAAAGGATCATTGTAAAGTGAATTTTCAGTTTTTAGAATGGTGCTGGAACATGGGTTGAATCTTTTGCCAATAAACTACACAGAAATAATGACACATAGATTAGAATGTTAGCAGTAAAGATGGGAGAAACTCTGAATTAAAGAAATAATTAAGATTTGACATTCATAGAACTGTTAGTTGAATAGCCAAGGGAATTGAAGGGAATGGGGTTAAAAGATTATAGGACTCTATTTGGTAAATTGGGTGGAAGGTAATGACTTTAATGGGGACATGGATCACTGAAGTAGGATTCTTAATGAGGATTAAGGACTCAGATTTAAACATGTTGAATTTCAGTTGCCTGTGGAAAATTTAAGAGGCTGAATTTTTAAACATTGGTACATCTACAAGTCAAAGGAATGGAGATAAATGGTGAGGCAACAAACATAATATAAAAAACAAAATAATGTCATCTTAATTAGGTTATTAAATATTGATCAGAAATAGTAAAAGCAAGTTAGAATAAACTTAATTTCTCATTTCTCTATTTTAGCTTATCAAAAGGTAAATATCTAAGTAAATTTATTAAATTAAATTTAAAACTTATGAACAAAATTAGGTCTGATTTTTAATGTCTTCCAGGAAATAGTTCAGTATTTCTCAGAAAATAGTGTAGATTTGCACATGCATATT
This sequence comes from Phyllostomus discolor, assembly GCF_004126475.2. NCBI lineage: Eukaryota > Metazoa > Chordata > Mammalia > Chiroptera > Phyllostomidae > Phyllostomus > Phyllostomus discolor. The sequence continues at coordinate 140,044,972 of NC_040903.2, read as the reverse complement.
CTTGTAGAAATATTTGTGTCCTAAAAAAGGAAAACTCATAGGGAGTTCAAAAGTATCTAAATATTAAACAAACCAGTGTAAGATGTTTTTTAGGATTATAATTAAGCACTAACAGACACTAGTTCATTTGTGTTAATCACTAGATATACAGAAAATAGATATTTGGCTATTTGGTTATAAGTTAAAGAAAAATTCTATCAAAAACTATGTTAGTATACAAACATGATTAATCTAAGGTAGAAAATTTATAACTAAAACGAATAAAGGTAAATTAATTCTTAAAGGGATGCAAAAATAATTTCTTTTCATTAATTTGCTTATATTTGGCCTTTTTATGTCTTCTCTTGGCAGTACAATAAAATGCGTTGACATCCTTTTGGCTTAATAAGATGTATACGTCAACACCCACATGGCCAGTAATATTTCTCATATTTCAGGATGTGATGTTTTAATCATAAAGGAATAATAGAATGAGGGAAGATATGATCTTATATAGGATGTGATGACTCATCAATTCTCACATACCAATAATTTGTGTAAATCAAGGTGAATGAACATAAACTACATAAAATAACTAAGAGGTTTAAGAGAATTTACAGTAACTTATTATCTAATGAATTTTTAATTCATGCAAGTTTTAATAGAAGGAGCATAGCTAAGGCATTTCAAAATTTATGTTGAGATACACTCAATTTCAATTAATTCACTGCATCACTGAAGCAGAAAATGTTGGCTTTATGAATATTAGAAATAGTGCCTGATTGCTTACTACCATATACGTTACATTTTAAGTTCTGTGCATGGAGGAAATAAATTTAATTCAGAGTCAGCATAAAATGACTTTATATACACACAATGGCTTTTGATGTAATTTAATAAAATGTACAGTTTTATGTTTGATGATGTCTTAATTTGCATCATAATCTTTTTGCTTTGTACTAAAATACATTTGAATGAAAATAAAATAATTGGATACCTCAGCATATAAAAATGAATTTAAAGGTGAGAAAAAGATAATTTTTATTACTTAACAATTATTGGCATTAGTGGATATTTTAAATAAATACCATTTAAGTAATGAGCATTTTAACATTATTTATGTTGGTTTGAATATTACTCCATTAATACCAGTGGTTTTGAAGTTGAAATGTTTGAGACCGTATTTCAGTAATATTTGTTAAATTGAATTAAATCATTATTGCCATACATGTAAAATAGTTTTTGCACAAAAAGAGGGAGAGATGGCTTTTAACATATATTTCATTCTTTTATATCATTTAAGGTGCAATGATATAAAATTCTTGTGTATTTTTTAAGGAATTTGTATAAATGCATCTGTTTTTGGCTGTTTTAAAGCAAATGGATAAAAATACTTAGTAAAGAATAAAGCCAGATATTTTCTTTTTCTTTAATACTTCTAATTGCTTCCCTTATATTTATACATATCATATATTATTTTTTAAACTTATGGCAAAAAAATTGATTGAATACCTGCTGAGTTCACACTACTCATTTAGGTGATATAATGATTTGTAAAGGATGGAAAGATTATTTACCTGCCCTTCTAGCATTCGGCTTTGCAAAGGTTATAAGTTATAAACTACAAGTCTGAATGTTTATTTTTTCATGTGTGTTGAATGAAATAAGCAGGACCAAAAATGGAACTAACTTCCAGAAAATATTTCTTTTTTGTTTTTTTTTGTACACCATTGTCATTTAGTAGACCCTACTCTATCAAAGCCTACAACTATCACCTAGTAGCTAAAGGATTACACCCAGTTTCCTTTTATGTCTGAAATATCACTACATTTTCATCCCACTCTGTGGGGGAGCTTTGTCCAGCAGAGCCCCCCTGGCCATCACATATAAGAGTAAGTCTACCAAGACATGGTCTGCTTGGAGAGGAAAGGTGGCCAGTCTCTCAAAGATTATTGGGTTCAATTTACACAGGAATACAGGGAAAACTCATCAATAATTATTGGGCAATAATGATCAAACAATACATAACATTCAAAAAAACTATGAGGGCTTCTTCTGAGTCAGGGTCATATAGCTAAAGGGCCACAAAACTTTGGGAAACAAACTCATTTTATGCTTGGACCCTTATCAGAAAATTGAGGGCATTCTTACCAAAGCAGGTTTCACAGGATTTTATGTATTCTTTCTTAGGCTTGATCTCCCCAGGGAACTGCCAGTTCCTACCCAGGGCTACACCTCCCTCTGGCACTGTTTCAGGCTTAAGTCTGGCTGGGGAAGCAAGGCAGCCAAGAGATTAGGAGGCTTCTTGCAGACAGAATGAGAACTCAGGCTATGTCAAAGCCAAGGGGTGAGGGTCCATCACCCCCTTTTTTATAGCCCCCCAAGTTCTTCCCTGATGGCCCCATGATGACCATGTCTGTCTTAGGTCGTCCCTCCCTTGAGGAATCTTACCTGTTACTGGCTAACCAGTCATCTGCCCGGAGCCAAGCAGGGGGAAGTAAAGGAGACAGAGGTGGCACCCCAGCTGTGAGGATAAGTATTGTCTCCTTAGTGGCTTATGGTCTCAAGGTCTTTTACTCAGCCTTAGCCATGGGGGGAAGGGTGGTTATAGCTTCTGAAACCAGGCAGGGTGGTTCCCAACACCATTCAAATTATATAAGATAATTTTCATATTGTTCCAAATACACTTTTCATCAAAATTTATGACCCTACGTTGTCTTGTATTTAGAATGCCTTTCCATGAAAAGTAGCTTTCAGAGCCCTTTATACCTATATCAGTGAGATCATCTTCCCACCTGGAGGTCATCTCCTCCCTCTTTGAATTGCCTCAGTTCTTAAGAGGCTTGAACTATAATTATTTATGTACAAGGACTCATAGATCAGTAGAATGGAGAGAAATATTAGAACCTTTATAATACAATTCTCTCACTTGTCAGATGTGGAAACATATTTCCGAGGTGAAGTGACTGAAATACTGGGTTAGAAGTTCACTTTAACCATCCATGTAAAGAATTAAACCTTTTCTAAACTCAAAATGAGTTTACTGTTGGTACCTGACAACTATTAGTGACAAAGTACTTTATCAGCTCTCAAGATGGTCCCAGTCAAAAGGATAGTATTGGAGCCACACCTCAGATGCAGTTCATGTTTGCATTCCTTTGAGTCATAATGCAATTTTATATTAATTGGATATTTTGCATTTCTTTTGGAAAATGAGAGAATGATACTACATTTTTCTCAGAGGTCAGTGTAAATGAGTACAGTTTTATTATAGTAAGTTTAAAAAATTTTAGTGTCCCAGGTTCGATTCCCAGCCAGGGTACATTCCTGGGTTGCAGGCCATAACCCCCAGCAACTGCACATTGATGTTTCTCTCTCTCTCTCCCTCCCTTCCCTCTCTAAAAATAAATAAATAAAAATATTTAAAAAAAAATTTTACAAGCATGAGTTTTATACATTATTCCTTCTTTACACTAGGAGCTTTTAAGGTACTACAAACATGGCATCACTCTATTGAACAATCAGTCATCTTTTACTTAAAAACCAGAATCCATGGTTGATGAATCCATTTTAATTTCTAATATACATTCTCCCTTTGTGAAAGAGTATGTTATATTCATTTTTTAACTCTCTAGTTCATGTAGCATTATTGCTTAAAATATCAGGTATCAGCAAGAAATGTATTAAATATACATTAGAAGACATGGGGCACAAATTGAGTGCTAAAAGGGACAAGATATTCCTACATCTATACATATACATAATGCATGCAGTACATTATGCAGTTACTGTTGTACAATGACAGGTTGTGAGTGGATAGATTTATCCTCATGAGATATTGCAAATGATGGGAAAAACTGATCAGCATTCATTTAATTAAATTCTTTTTTAGACAATAAAATATTTCAGTAATTCTGGAAAAAACAGGACAGTATTTCTGTGTTCTAGGGATGTACAAGGACAACAAGTGTTGAGAGGAGTGGGAGAGGGTGTTATAGCAGGCAAGGAAATGTGTATATACCCAGTTGGTATCAGACTGTGCAGTTCTGTAGGCTATATCCAAATCATGGAATCACAGATGTTTGGAGTTAGAAGGAACTTCAGAAACCAACTAATAGGAAGGTAAAGAGAATGCTGAAACTCTATAAAGCAAAAATATATATGAGGTTTTGCATTTTTTAGTAAGAACTTCTGTCAGATACTCAAGTGATGTATGTACAAGAAAAGGAGGAAAGAATTGTTCAATATCTCCATTTTATGGAGGACATGTTTGAGATTTATAAATGAGTTACCCGGTTTGGTGCATGTATGTATGTGTATGTATGCATGAATACACAACATTGATGAAGTCATATTGATGTCATGTCTAGGGATACTTGTAAATTCATTTTTTAATATAATAGCTTATTCGTAATGTCCTTTGGGATTTATTTATTTATTTATTTATTTATTTATTTATTTATTTATTTATATAATGCTCAATGAACTCTGTACTTTTTATTGTGCTGTTTCTCCGCCAAGGATGCCCACTTCTGCTGCCTTTAGCACCTGAAAACTTTGGTGTTGACCTCAGACACCACTTTGCTGTCTTGTGGATGGTGGTCTTTTGGATGGTTTGTAAGGAGTGGTTGTTGTCCAGGGTGTCAACAAGATCAAAGTCTTCCCCTTGTTCCAGCAGGCGGTGGTAGGTGGCAATCAAAATCTCCAACTTAACCTTGATGTTCAGCAGGGCCTCATACTCCTGGGCCTGGCACTGCCCCTCTGACCGGGTGTGGGCCACCCTGACTCCAGGTACAGCAGGATCCCCTTGAGCTGTTCCATCTGCATGGCATAGCATGTCTCCACCTCCCTCAGGCTGATCTCTAAACTGGCCTTCAGATTCCTCATTAAGTCCCGGTCAGTTTCCAAGGACTGAACCATATGTCTCAGCTCTGTGAGTGTCACCTCAGCAGCTCATATCTCAGCAGTCTACAAAGTGGTCACTGCACTGCCCTCCTCAGTCTGATGGGACCAGTACTTGTTTAGCTTGTCTCATTTCTTCCAAGCCAACTTGTCATACTGGGCCCAGATATCTGTCATGATTTTGCTGAGGTTCTGAGATTTGGGGGGCATCTAGTTCCACAGTCAACCCAGAGTTGGCAGTCTGGCTTTGTAGACCATTTACTTCCTCCTTGTGGTTCTTCTTCATGAAGAGCAGCTCTTCCTGGACAGCCTCGATCTCTGTCTCCAACTGCAGCTGTATGATATTGGCATCAGCAGTGACCTTTTGGAGCCCATTGATGTCATCTCCACAGACTGGCCCATGGCCAGCTCTATCTCATACTTGACTCTGAAGTCATCAGCAGCACGGTGAGAATTGTCAATCTGCAGAACAATGTGGGAATTGTCCACAGAAATTGCAAAGATCTGAGCCCTCAGGTCCTCAATGATCTTGAAATAATGCCCCCAGTCTCTGACCTGGGGTCCCTTCTTCTCTAGGTGTTCCTGGATTTTGCCCTCCAGTCCCCAATTATCAGCCTCCAGGCTTCTTACCCTCTTCAAGTAGGAGGGCAGGCAGTCATTCAGGCATTGCATAGTCTCCTTCTTGCTCTGGATGCCCCCTGTGCCTGCCAGACCCCTGGCCATCCCTGCACCCAGGCCCCCAGGTCCCCAGCTGTCCCACATGCTAGTGGAGTAGGCCACATCGAGAAGCCTGAGTCCCCCAGCACCTGCATAGTTACTGGCTGCACTGCTGGCCGGCCAGACCTGGTGGCTGGGTATTGTATGGATCCTAGGATCCAGTAATTTGTGGAGAAGCTGGAGTGTGTGCTGAAGCTAATGCTGTTCAGGGAGAAAGATTAGAAGCTGAAGCTCAGGTTGAAGCTGCATTTGGGTTTTATACATATATGATGTGGCTTGCTATGAATGGTGGTGATTTTATTTATTCTTTTTCAATTCCTACTTAATTTTTTCTTTTTCTTGTGACTCTGATATTTCCCAAGACAATGTTAAATATGAATGGAGATATTGGACACTCTCATATCAATTATAGAAACATTTTTTAGATTTCACCAACAATATTAAATTTGATGTATATATTTTTATAGATATTCTTTTTCAGTTTAAAGAAGTACCTTCTTAATTGTAGTTGACCAAAAGTTGTTATCACTTATGGGTGTTGGATTTTAACATATGGCTTTTCTGTATCTATTAAAATTACCATATTTTATCCTATATGAAATTAATGTGTTGAATTATTTTCTTTTGAATGTTAAACCCATCTTGTTCCTTGTGGGAAAATATACCATAACCATCATATATTTTTCTTTTCATATGCCATTAGAATTATTAATGTAATTTTATTTTGATTTATAATTTTCTTATACATTCACAATGGTAATTAGATTGTGATTTTTTTATTGTAATGTCCTTGTAAATTTTGTTTGTCAGTGTTATCCTTACTTGATTAAATGACTAGGAAATGTTCCGTACTTTTTTTTTTTTTTTTAAAGATTTTATTTATTTATTTTTTAGAGAGGGAAGGGGGGGAGAGAGAGAGAGAGAGACATCAATGTGCGGTTGCTGGGGGCCATGGCCTGCAACCCAGGCATGTACCCTGACTGGGAATCGAACCTGCGACACTTTGGTTCGCAGCCCGCGCTCAATCCACTGAGCTATGCCAGCCAGGTTGTTCCGTACTTTTTAAATTTTATTGAAGAATTTATATGACTTCCTTATTTCATCCTTAAATAATTGGAAAAAATTGTTGATGGAAACAGCAGGTACTAAGATATTCTTTGTGGGAATATTTTAAATTAATTATAAATTTATTTTTACAGATAAATATGGAATTATTCAGATTCGTTCTTCTTTTGCCAATTTTACGTTTATTTTCCCAGGATTTTTTCCATTTTTATGAAGATGACCTTAATATCTTCCTTTTATTAACCTTTATACCTCCCTTTATTAACCTTTTAATATATGTATAAGATATATTATGATGTTTATTTTTATGCCTGATATAAGAAATCTGTGCCTTCTCCCCCCTTTCATTGATTTTTTAATATTAAATAAGCTAAAATTTTTATTTAATTGTATTTACATAAATGTTTATTTTCTGTATTATTAACTTGAGCTATTTTTTATTTCTATGTTTTGATTTTACTTTGTCATTTTCTCCTAACTTTATAAATATATCATTTGTTTCAGCCTTTTATATTTTTCTATTGTGTGTTTTAAGGCTGTAAATTATCCCTATCATAGTCTTGCTACAAATAGTAAGTTTTAATATATCCTATTTCATTATTATTTTTTTCATATGTTATAATTTTTATAGGAATTTTTACATGGAATACTTTCAGATATATTATTAGTTCCTTCTTTTAGGGTTTTTGTAGTTTTCTTTTTGTTTTTGATTTCAATTTTTTTCCAACCTTCAAAGATTTGCTTTGTGGTTATTATCCACTCATTTTCATGCAGTTTAAAGAATAAACATTTTTTACATAGATTTATATGTGTGAAATAGGTCACATTTTATAATTACATTGCTCTATATATTTGCATATTTTTGTTTGCTATCAATTGTTGAAAAAGTGCTCTGAAAAACTCACTCTAATTTGGACTTGGATATTTTTCTTCATTTTTCAGTTTTAACTGCATATAGTTTGAATAGATATCACTTAGCAATTACAGTTTTATAATGATCATAAATTCCGGGTAAACTGTATTATTAACTCATTTATCATGTGTAATAGTTTTTTTTTTCTGAGTGTACTCACAGTGTGCATTTTTTATCTTTCTATTTTTACCCTTTTCTAACACTAAGAGTGTGATTTTAGTAAGCATTATAGATATTGTTACTTTCTAATGTACTCTATAAGTTTTACCTAAACATTTAGCTTACTTACATTTAATGCAATTACTTACTAATCTAGGTTCATATCTCTTGTCTTAAGATTTGTTTATTCTTTGCCCTACTGGATATTTCCCCTCACTTTTTATCTCTTTGTGCTGTCTTCTCTATGAACTCGGCATTTTAATATTTAACTTGTTACTATTATTGTTGTAGCTGCAAGAACAGAGTTAGAAAACTTTCTACATGAGAAATTGATTTAGGGTTATCTTTTTCTACCTAGCTGTTCCACATAGTACAGCTCTGATGAGAAAACTATTTCAGTTGTCATACTCCCAACAACTGGGCTGGTGCTGGTGGTGATGGTTCATGAATTAATTATAGATATCAGGTTGGAAAACACAGCTTTCATTTCTCTTCTCTATAGAATGATTTATGAAGAAGTGGGTTTTTTGTGATTGTTTTTGCAGGGACCTGGAAGTAATGCCCCAAGATTCTAATATGGAACCAATGGCTTCTGTACTCACACCTGAACTGTCACATGTTAGGCCAAAGAATTGTCCCTGAATTTTTGTATGGATTCCCATTTGAAGAGACGTGACTGATGCTGCCATGTGAGCATCCTGAGTCTTTGTCATCTGTCTTCTTTGAAAGCTGAGTAAGCTGTGCTAACATCCAGAGTATAAAAAGAAAAAGAAAAAAAAAAAGGCCTTACTAATGATGTTCTAGCAGAGTGGGTACTGCAGCAGTTACCCCATATATTATAGTGCGCATCCTTGATTTATAATAATGTAGTTATAACCATTTCTCAGATAATGTTATGGCCTTAGACCACTTTAACTCTATTCACCGAGCTCTTTCCTTTTGCTGTTTTTTAAATTATGCATACATTATGCATATTAAAATATATACATTTAAATTATGTATATATTTAAACATTGTTATATTTGTTATTTACACTCATTATTATTTCTTTAGCTCTTTTTTTTTACTTCCATGCTTTTCTATGCTCCATTTTGGGATTATTTCCCTTCTCTTGAAGACTGATTTATTATTTTTGTAGTAGCAGTTTTTTGGTAGTAAATTATCTCAATTTTTAATTGTTATTTATTACTGCCTAATTTTGTAGGCAATTTTTAATCTATTCCATAGGTACAGTGTATAGTTTCACTCCAACCAAAGTTTGGTAATAACATTTCCACATATGATCTAATAGTTTACATCTATTTTTTAACTAGTACAGAATTAATGTTTTAATAATATTTCTGTCGGGTTGATTATTCTGTATTTCTAGGAGAATAAATCCTTGCATCATAAATTAAAAACATGTAGTTTTATATATATCATGCATATGCACTAACAAAATTTTTTATCTTGTCCAGCTGTTTTCTTCATTCAACACTAGATGTTTAAGAAAAATTGCTAAGCTATGAGTTACATTCTTTGGTATCATTATGAAGTTCCATGGTATGAAAATATCAATTCAGCACAGTAGTTATGCAATTTCTATGCATTGAGCATGAAGTAGCAGCTTTCATTAGCAGGTTTTCACAGTCAAAACTGTTACTTCTCTACCACTATCTCTAATTCAAAATTCAATCTGTCTGTTTGCAAACAGAGAAATTGAAACTTGCCAATTATGTTAATCATTAGTTTAAAAATCCCTTGAATGTCTCATGATCTAAAGAACAATAGAAAATTCACTCTTTTATGCCTTGTCTACAACTGTATCACATTTTTCTATCATTTTGATTGAAACACAAAGGCATTTTTAAAAGCCATTTTTTTTAGTCAGTTAATGGATATTATTAACTTTTAAGGGATTATGCTGGGTTTTACTCCTAAATCAAATTACTTCAAGAGTTCTATAGAGTAGGCCCTAGCTGGTGTGGCTTAGTGGATTGAGCACTAGACTGTGAACCAAAGGGTTGCCAGTTTGATTCCCAATCAGGGCACATGCCTGTGTTGTAGGCCAGGTCTCCAGTGGGGAGTGCATGAAATGCAACCACACATTGATGTTTCTCTCCCTCTCTTCCTCTCTCCCTACCCCTCTCTAAAAATAAATAAATAACTAAAATCTTTTTAAAAAGTTCTAAAGATTAGTAGAAATGAAGGATTGTTCTACAGAAGTCTAGATCAACCTTTCTTATCCTCTATAATATCTTGCCAAGAAATTTGAGATCTACAACTTTAGTTCATTATGTCATATTCCATAAGGTTTTAAGATGTTTTAAGTCATTAATGTGATATTGCAAAAACTTTAGATTGTTAGTTTTTTCTATATAGCCAGGATAACATAACAATTTAATAATTGTTAACATTAATGGTATTATTACCTTACTATTTGTTACATATGTCACTTAAAAATGATGTGTTGTAGCTGTCTTAGTCTTTTTAAAAGTATCTTTGACAAAGCAAAATGTAAACATGCAGTGTGATGTGATAATTTATTAGCTCAATACCAGCATTAATTTATAGCTTAAATAGTATGAGTGCTATAGATACTTTCATCTTTAATATTTGTTGCTTTTCTTAAAGAAAACATGCTTAGAAAAATAATACAAGTTTGAAAGAAAACATTATGTATATTTCTCCTTTCTGTTTAAAAATACTTTTGTCTAACTTTCAAGTTTTTCTATAATTGTTGGATCAGTTTTGTGTGATTTTTAATTCTAATAGCAGTGTAGTAAGTTTCTTGTATTGAATTCAAAATTACACATTATTTGGATCATTTTCAGGGAAATTCCATAAGCTAATGTATCATTCAGGTTGTGCTGTGAAGAGAAATATCAATAGCAATATCTCTTTATAGCATAGTAATATTACATAGCAATATCTCTTCATAGTAATATTACATAACAATATCATCTCTTCATAGTAATATTATATATCAATAATCTCAAATTACCTATGTCATAAGTGATGTGATGTGTGCTGGTTCCAATGTGTAATATATTTGCTACAATAGAGATATGTATTTAGTACATTTAAGATTCTGGTTTTCAGAGCCATGAAAGATACTGTGTTGTTCCTCTCCTTAGAGTAGTCATAATCAGCCATTTTTCCCATCACTTTTTGAAAACGCAGACATGGATTTAGGAGCTGGTGCATGTTAGTAGAGGGATATGTGGATCTACAGTCCTTTCATCTGGAACTCCCAAACAGTTGCTTTGACTTCTTTTGTAGTTTCTGCACATCCTCAGTGGTATCCCTCAGAAAGGCTCTAGGGTCAGTGCAAACAACAAGTAAAGTCAAGATTGGCTACAATTTATGGAACTTAATGCAAGAAAAATAAGCAAGGCTGGTAGAGAAGTAGTAATTCCAAAGAAAGAGAGGGTCTGGGAGTATAATACATGACACTTATTTATTATTTATTAAGACATTTCCTAACTGTTTCTATAGGATGAGAACTAGACTGAAGTTGTAAAGGAAAATTTAGCTGTATCATTCTAGAAGTTGGAGAATATACTACTAGAACTCTCTGACTTGGTTTTATAAACCAAACCTTGGAGAGGCTTGTATAAAAATGTTTCTGTTGCACTGTTGGCAAATCGTCAACCTCAAAAGCTTTGTCATTTCTACTGGTGCTTCAATTCTGCATTTGTAAAATGTCAATCACTCATATAAATATAAAATACTCCTACTATGTAACAAAATTTGTACTAGATACATAAAGGTAAAGATATAGTAAAGAAAAATTGGACCTTAAGAAGAGAGAAAAAACAATGAATTTCCTGAGATGTGTGATTTTTTTTTAAGCCAAGGAAGGTCAGGAAAATATTTAAGTACAACTCCTTTTAAAGATATTTAAAGTTGCATGGCAGCTTTCTACTTATATAAATAAATGTTTTCATCAACAATTGAGTTTTGAAGGACTAAACATTCTAATTTTGTCTATGGGACAGAAATGACAAAAGGAGGAAATTTTTGCAACTTTTTCCTACTTTCATCTTAGAAGTAATTGCCTGGGATGAGAAATCATGAGTTTCATATCCTTACAATACACATATTTAGACACAAAATTATAGCTGTGGGGAAGTAGGGTGTTAGTAAGACCATAAGTATAATGGATGTGTGAATTAAACTATAATCATACAACAAAAATGGTAATCACAGGAAGAAGCAATATCCTTAGACTGAATAGTGCCAAGACCAGATGGACAATGACTTAGGTCCAATTCTATTACTGTTGTTAATAAAGAAAGAATTATCATATCAGAAAAGAAGCATGATGGTGTAGAAGCATAGGAAGAAAAACATTGGAAAAAGTTGTCTTTTGGAGGGTTTTTCTAACCTCTGCCCAAGACTGAGGTTTCTGTACACCAAGAGCTAATTATATCTGATATCAGAAATATATATTCCAAATGTCATGACATATGCAAGTCTGGTGTACTAAACTCCCAATTCCCTCTACTCTGGCTCATACTTACCAAGAGATTCACACATTATAATTTGGTTCTTCTAGTGCCTTGTCAAAATAGAGTTTCAATGTTCTTTCACTTTAGAAGGTAGATTTTTAAGTATAAATCAGGGAAATTCAGACAACTAATGCCACTCAAATTATGCTGTGAAGGGATATTAATATTATAATAGCAATAATTTCATAGTACCTACATCATAAATATATCTGCTAACTGTAATACTATAAAAGTTAGCTTTTTAAGTAGTCCAATAAAAAGTTAGCTTTTAAGAGTAGTCCATTCTGGAGCTTGACAATATTAAGTGTATGTACCAATTGAAAACATAACAATAAACACACAAATAATGATGAAAGAAAATATTCAAGCAAAATTGATATTTTGTATCCTTGTATTACTGTTTCATGTTCAGTATCTGTCCAAATATAATATGTGAAAAAATTAAAACCATTTGTCTTATGGATTCATATCTTCATTTGTGTTGTAGATTGTAGTCAAGGAATATCATTATATTCAGTAAGAATTTCTACAAGAAAGGATTAAAAGAAAAGCTGTAGTGAGAAGAGGTAAGAGTAACATTTTATCCCAAGTCATATCAAGACTTTTTAAAATTTTAGTACAGTTTTACAGTTTACAAGTCAGTGAATCATTAGACCATTGATAAAGATTTATAGAAAATCACTACCTAAGCACAGGTACTCCAGTAAAAAATAATATAATTCTGCATTACCAAAAATTAGACCCACTATGAGTCTGCCCCCTTATTATTTTACTTGTTTTGGAAGACTACAATGACTTAATCCCATTCAAAGGAAAATTCTAATTCCCTTAGTACTTTCCCAGCAAAGAAGAAGCTCTAGAAGCTCTCCAGAGATCTTGAGTGATAAGTGAATATCAATAGCTTTCTTTAAAAGAAAATATTCTGTATGTGAGAAATTTACTGAAATATAACCAATTTATCATGTCTTCTCATGTTTATATTAAGATATATAATATCTTACAGACACGATTCTATCTTTGAAAATTATACATGTCTTTACATTATAGTATGAAAGATAAAGAGATTGAATTCCAACATTTTAAAAAGGGCATGGATAATATATCACTTGTTAAATTATTTTTGAACTCATTGATTTTTGATTTTGTTGGCATTAAAAATATTAAATTCTGTGAGAAATGCCCCCTCAGAAATGTTTTATGTAAAGTCTGCAATGCAGAAAGTAACTGACAAGGCCTATATGCAAAAAACACAATTAACCACATTATGATTGATTTTCTATTTTTAGTGAAAATGACAGTTGGTTATGCCTTAAAACTGGAATCATCAGCAGAAGATATGCTAATTCTTTGACCATGCTTACCAATCCAGCAGAGAATATGACACAGTAGATAGGACTGCACAAAACCCACTCAATAATTACACAGTTATTTTAGGGCTAATTAACCCCACTCCAGAGGCTAGTTCTTACATGCATTCAGTAGCTCCAAAACACATATACCAGGAGATATGCAGGCATATTTTGTTTTATTGCACTTTGCATTACTGTGCTTAACAGATACTGTATTTTTTTTACCAATTGAAGGTTTGTGGCAACCTTTTATTGAGCAAGACTATCAGCACCATTTTGCAAACAGCATTTGCTCACTTCATGTCCGTTTTACATTTGGTAATGATTCAAATATTTCAAGCTTTTTTATTATTACTGTATTTGTTGTGGTGGTCTATGATCAGTAATTTTCGGTGTTACTATTGTCATTGTTTTGGGGCACCATGAAACATGCCCACACAAAAGTGAGTGAATTTAATCGATAAATGTGTATGTTCTGACTGCTCCATATAATGGCAGTTTCCCCATATCCCTTCCTCTCCTCAGGCCTCTCAAGGCCCTGAGGCACAAAATATTGAAATTAGGCCAATTAACAATCCTATAATGAATGGCCTGTAGATGTTCAAGTGAAAAGAAGTGTTGCATGTCTCTCACTTTAAACCAAAGACCAGAGCTAAAAATGATTAAACTTAGTGAGAAAGGATGGTGAAAGCCAAGATAAACTAAAAGTTAGGTCTCTTGTGCAAAGCAGTTAGCCAAGTTGTGAATGCAAAGGAAAAGTTCTTGAAGGAAATTAAAAGCTACTCCAGTGAACACATGAATAATAAAACAGCCTTATTGCTGATATGGAGAGAGATTTAGTGGTCTGGATAGATCAAACTGCCTTAAGGTAATCAAACATTTCTTAAGCCAAAGTCTAATTAAGACTAAGGCCCAAGGTCACTCCAATTATATGAAGGCTGAGAGAGGTGAGGAATCTGCAGAAGAAAAGTTTGAAGCTAATAGAGATTGATTTATGAGGTTTTAGGAAAGAAGCTGTGTTTATAACAAAAGTACAAGGTGAAGAACAAGTGGTGATGTAGAAGCTACAACAAGTTACCCAGAAGATCTAGCTAACATAATTATTGAAGGCAGTTACACTAGAGAACAGATTTTCAATGTAGATGAACTGCCTTATATTGAGAGAAGAGTATGGCATGGTCTTCCACAGCTAGAGAGGAGAAGTCAATATGTGGCTTTAAAGCATCAAAGGACAGGCTGACTGCCTTTGTAGGGTTAATGAAGATGGTGACTTTTAAGTTGAAGCCAGTGCTCATTTTCCATTCCAAAAATTACTAGGAATTTTATTCCAAAATCATACTAAATCTACTTTGCCTGTGGAAAAATATAGCTTGGATGACAAAACATCTGCTTACAACACAGTTTACTGATTATTTCATACCCTCTGTTGAAACCTACTGCCCAGGTGAAAAAAAGAACATTTTAAATATATTACTACTCATTGACAGGGCAGCTGGTCACTCAAGAGCTTCTGATGGAGATGTATGATCAGGTTAATGTTGTTTACATGCAGACTTTGTGTCAAGTACTAATTTTGACTTTCAGGTCCTATTATGTAAGAAATACATTTTTTTAAGACTGTAGTTACTATAAATAGTGATTTCTCTGATGGATCTGGGAAAAGTAAATTGAAAACCTGGAAAAGATTCATAATTCTAGATACCATTAAGAATATTAATGATTCATGGGAAGAGGTCAAAATATCAACAATAAAAAGAGTTTAGGACTTCTGGAGAAAATGGAGGTGTAGGTAGATACATGTTGCCTCCTTGTACAATCAAAGAAGGACAACAACAAATTTACAAACAAAAATAACCAGAACTACCAGAAAACCAAACTGTGTGGAAGTCCAACAACCAAGGAGTTGAGAAAAGGGCATTCACCCAGACTGGTAAGAGAGGCAGAGATGGGCACCCAGGGCAGAAAGGACTCGCAGCAAGGTGGTGGCTGGCAGACTGGGCAGTCCCACACTTGTGTGTGGATAGATCAGGAGGAACAACTGGCGAGCAAGACAGACTGCATAACCCAGGGTTCCAGTAGGGGAAAGAAAGCCTCAAAACCTCTGGCTGTAAAATCCTGTGGAGGTTGTGGTGGTGGGAGAAACTCTCAGCCTCATAGGAGAGCTCATTGGAGAGACCCACAGGGTCCTAGAATATACACAAACCCACCCACCCAGATATCAGCACCAGAAGGGCCCAATTTGCTTGTGGGTAGAAGAGAAGTGACTAGAAAGCTGGCTGAGAGCCCAGCAAGTGGCATTGTTCCCTCTTGGACCCCTCCCCTACATACAGCACCACAACACAGTGATCTGGGTTGCCCTGCCCTAATGCTCTACCCCTTACAATGTAACAGGTGCCTGAGACAGAAAAATGGCCCAAATGAAAGGACAGATCAAAGCTCCAGAAAAAATACAACTAAGCAATGAAGAGATAGCCAACCTATCTGATGCAGAGTTCAAAACACTAGTAATCAGGTTGCTCACAGAATCAGTTGAGTATGGTCACAAAATAGAGGAGAAGTGAAGGCTATGCAACATGAAATAAAGGAAAATGTACAGGGAACCAACAGTGAAGGGAAGGAAACTGAGACTCAGATCAATGATTTGGAGCACAAGGAAGAAATAAATATTCAATCAGAGCAGAATGAAGAAACAAGGATTCAAAAAATGAGAGGCTTAGGAACCTTTGGGAAAATTTTAACCATTCCAACATCCAAATCATAGGGGTACTAGAAGAAGAGGAAGAGCAAGAAATTGAAAACTTATGTGAAAAAATAATGAAGGAGAACTTCCCCAGTCTGGCAAAGGAAATAGACTTCTAAGACATCCAGGAAGCTCAGAGAGTCCCCAAAAAGTTGGACCCAAGGAAGCAAACACCAAGGCACATCATAATTAAGTTACCCAGGATTAAAGATAAGGAGAGAATCTTAAAAAGCAGCAAGAGAAAAAGAGATGGTTACCTGCAAAGGAGTTCTCATAAAACTATCAGCTTATTTCTCAAAAGAAACCTTATGAGTAAGAAGGAGCTGAATGAAGTATTCCAAGTCTTGAAATGCAAGCACCTACATCCAAGATTACTCTATCTAGCAAAGCTATCATTTAGAATGGAAGGGTAGATAAAGTGCTTCCCAGATAAGGTTTCAAGTTAAAGGAGTTCATCACTACCCAGCCCTTATTATATGAAATGTTAAAATGACTTAGAAAAATAAGATGATCAAAAATTTGAACAGTAAAATGACAATAAACTCAAAACTATCAATGACTGAACCTAAAAACAAAAATAAAAACAAAAACAAACTAAGCGAACAATTAGAAGAGGACAGAATCACAGAAATGGAGAACACATGGAGGGTTATCAGCAGGGAGTGGGCAGGGAGTGGGGGAAAATGCACAGAGAATAAAAAGCATTAGTAGTAGGTACAAAATAGATGGGGAGGTTAAGAACAGCATAGGAAATGGAGAAGCCAAAGAACTTATATGTACAACCCATGGGCATGAACTAAGATGTGGGAATGATGGAGGTAAGGTAAGTGCAGGGCAAGAAAAAAAGTGGGACAACTGTAATAGCATAATCAATAAAAGATTTTTTAATGGAAAAGAAACAAAAGCAAGAGTGGAAGAAGTTGATTTCATCCCTCATAGATGACTTTGAGGGGTTCAAGACTTCAGTGGAGGAAGTAACTACAGATGTGAAAATAACATGAGTACTAGAATTAGAAGTGCAGCCTAAATATCCCATGATAAAACTTTGCTGTAATCCCATGATAAAAGTTTAACTGATGATGGGTTGCTTCTTGTGGATGAGCAAAGAAAGTGGTTTCTTGAGATGGAATTTAGTCCTAGTGAAGATGCTGTGAAGATTGTTGAAACAACAAGAAAAGGTTTAGAATATTACATAAGCTTACTTCATAAGGCATTGGCAGGGTATGAGAGGATTGACTCCAACCTTGAGAAAAGTTCTGTTGTGGCTAACATACTATCAGACAGCACTGCATGCTGCAGATACATGGCTTGTGAAGAGGCAATTGATGTGACAAACTTCACTATTGTCTTATTCTCAGAAACTGCTGCAACAACCCCAACCTTAAGCAACCACCACCCTGACCAGTCAGCAGCCATCAACACAAAGGCAAAAACCTCCACCAGCAGCAAGAATACAACTTGCTGAAGGATCAGACGATGGTTAGCATATTTTAATGGTAAAATATTTTTAATTAAGGTATGTGCATTTGCACACTTAGTAGAGACTGTATAATATAAACATAACTTTTGTGTGCATTGGAAAATTAAAATATTCATGTGACGTATGTTCTTACAATGTCCATTTTACTGTGGTGGTTTAGCTTTGAATGTGGCCTATTTCTGAAGTATGCCTGTAGTGGGCTCCACTTTAACTCAAGCTTTGTAAACACTTTTGGATTTATACAGGTTCTGAAGCAGAACAGAGGCATATTCATGGTTCTTTAAAAATTGAACAACTATGTGGGCAGCAATCAGGAATTCAAGAGACATCTACATAAAAAGAAATAGGAACAGATATAGATATGAAGGATGCTGATTGCTGCTCACCAAAGGAAAAGAAACCTATTAAGAACTAGATAGTTGCCAGAGTTTGACCAAGTGTGCAATGATGAGGGCTTGAAAGCTAGTCCTTGTGGGGAACTGTGGTACTAGCCTGGGAAATTAGGACACTGGCAGTCAGTACCCACTGTGAAAGGATGAAAGCTACAGGAAAAATTGTGTTTGCCTCAGTGTCTTTTCATGAGCTGAAGGTTAGTACCTGGACAATGAATGGATCCTCAGTCTCATTTCAACTAAAAATGATGTATTTGGCTAAGAAAAAGTTAAAGGGCATCTCAGGTTATTGATACACGGAAGCAAACTGGAAATAATGGCTTTGCAGAGACAAATGCAATCATTTTCCCTCTGATTTTCCAAAGCATAGACAAAAAAGAATAAAGTTGACTAAGACTGATCCAGAAGCATATTGTATGCTTGGGCCAGTACATATAACAGAGGTGAAATAATCAATAATATAATTATTAATCAAGTGTCTCATTCCCCATCCACCATGACACTAAAGTCCCTGGTGAACTAGTGATACCCGATAGACTTACCATACAGCATTTGACTAAATATTAAAATGCATCAGAATCACTCGGTGGCCAATGCAATGTAGTCAGTCTAACTAGCAATTTGGTCAGTTCAGGAGGATATTCCCATCATTTATTGAACTTTTAATTTTCACTATATAGTCACTGCTGAATGGTTCCATGTATGTTAAAGAAATGGCATGAGAGAGAAAAGTGAAAAGGTTTAGCTATAACTATTTTCTCTATTTTGCTTTGCAAACCATTAATATTGCAGAGTTTGAAATATATTTTTGAAAATATTTAACTAAACTCTAATAAGATGTTATCAACAAAATTTTGGGGGACCAGTTTCAAGTGATAGATAGCTTTGTAAGGATGAAAATTTAAATTATGAAGTATGGCCTTCAGAAGATTCATTTTGAGAAAATGCTACCTTTTAATCAAATTTCCTTATTCAATAATTCATGAATATAAATAATCTTTTGAATCACTCAATGAAAATAAAGCTTTCCAAAACTAAACCATGATAAAATTAATTGTATTGTAAATGTTTTTAATGTTAATGTTTCTCTTTTAAGGAGTAAATATCATTTAATTTACAAAAAATAATAATAATTTAAAGGTCACAGACTCTACCTTTTTTTCCCTCTTTGACACCTTTGTGCATTCATCTCATTGTTTGACTGTTTACCTCATGTATTCAGTAATATAAATTCCTTGGCATTTAGCTGGATCTTTTTTTCCCCTCGTGGCTTGAAGTTCTTTCCCTTTTTTAATTAGATTGACCTTTTGGTTCACTTGAATGCCCTCAACCTGACAAAGAATAACTGTTCTCTTCTACAGCAACCAGAAATGAGCAGCAAAAGATTGAAAACACTGACATAAAATGAAAATTTTTGATACAGCATTCTGGGTGTTATAATCGTTACTTTTTATAGTCACTAACATAGAGAAATACTCAGCTCTTCACAATTATCAGAGCTTTAATGTGATGAGCTGCTTCTCATCTTCCCAAGTGGACATTTTTATAGTGCTCCTTAAAACTAATGTCTTTAAAGTGTTTTTAAATGTCTAGTAACAGCTGACCTGACTTACCTTTCTAAAACCCAATGAGGAGTACTGAAGAAATAAAGTGTGACCGGTTCTCATTGTCATTCAGTCATTGTGTATATCATGTGTGGACATGCATATACACAGATCTTTTTTTTTTTTGTAGAAGTAAAATTTAAAGAACATTTAGAACTATAGATATTTGTTGAGGTCAAATCCACACTGGTCAATTATCCAACAAACTATGATTCAAGTATTTATTACATAAATTTTCACACATGACCCGTAGTGTGTAAGTCATGTAAAATTATCAGACTAGGTAATAACCAAACTATTTTGACTAGTGCATATGTGTCAAAGCTTAAGACATAGAGTAGGTAAGAAGTTACTCTGAAAACTTTTTGAATGCAATATAGCCATAACAATATTAATACAAATTACTGCTAATATTTTAAGATATCACTTTTCAATCCCCCAAAGAAAAAAATATCCATTTGTTTTAATTTTTTTATCATTGTTCAAGTAAAGTTGTCTTCATCCATTTTAATATGTATAAGATTAGTAATAAACTGACTGATATCCACTCAGTGATTTCTGAGTTATCAATTGACACTTTAAGTAGTTGCTTGGTCAGCTTGACCTGAACACAGGAAAACATGGTAATTGAATCTTAAGATAGGTAAAGCAATTATAAAAGAACACAAAGGTAAGACATTTTGTCCAAATTTCTAGGCCTTATCAAGTTATATAGAACTAAAGACAGAATAGATATCAGACAACTAGAGAAAGACAGCTAGTCTATTTAAAGGAGTGGAATGCAAAGACTGGTATTAGAAAAATCCTCAGTAAAAGAAAATGAACATAATTATATTGCAAGGTCCATTTTACAGAGCTTTATGAAGCCACAAAAATAATGTCCTTGAATACTAGTGACATGGAAAGCTATTCATATTTTTTGAACAGAATATCAGTATAAGTAGCAATATGGTCAGGCCTGTGTATGTGTGTACATGTATAAAGACATACATATGATTCAGGAATTTATTTTCCTATAATTTATAACTTGAATGTATAAAACAAGTTTAAATGCTTAGGGATTAGTGCTCATATGAATAGTTTTGATTGTAAATAATTATAATACCCAAATTATTCTAGCTCTGGAAAAAAATTTGGGTAGGTTACTTAGATTTTTGAATGGCCTTGTGCTTTATAAATAGATGATTTAACGAATCTGCATAAAGTAAGGTAGGATACTGCATTCTAACAAAAGCTTGGTGTATCAGTGTAATAAGATAATAATTTTGTTAATAACAACATCAGTAACCACAACAAAGATATGTGCTTGATTGCTTACAAGTGGTGAAAGATGTTTACCAATGATGTCAAGATAATTTTATAGAGCTGCTGAGACAATTCAGTGGAGAAAGGATTGTCTTTTCAAGATGTGATGCTAAGACAATCAGATATTTACATGCAGAAAGATGAATTCATACCTTCATCCTACACTATACACAAAAAAATAACAAAGGAATAATTGAACTATAAAATAGAACCAAAACTAGAAAATTCTTGGAAGAAAACACAGGAGAAAATTTTTGTGAACTAGAGGTAAGCAAATATTTCTTGGCCCCAGCAACAAAACTATATAACCCATGAGGAAAAGAAAAGTACAATTAGATTTTATGAAGATTAACAACACTTGCATTGTAAAAGACACCAGTGATACAATGAGGAAACAAACCAGAGACTTGATGAAAACATTTCAAATCATTTATTTGATAAAGGACATGCATCTCAGAAAATTAAATAACCCTTACAAGTCAATAATATGACAAATAACCCAGTATAAAATTTAAAGATTTAAATATTCAAAGATTTTAATAGATATTCTACCAGGGAAGTTATTCAAATAGTAAATAAGGACATCAAAATGGTCAACACCTATACTTATTAAGGAAATGTAAACTAAACCCACAATGAGATACCATTTGCCAGATAAATATTGGCCAGATTGTGAAGAGCTAGAATTGTAAGCCTTTCTTTAAGGAAACCTCAAATGTGTCAGTCACTTTGGAGCAGAAGTTGACAGTATCATTAAAAAGGTAAACATAAATTTATCATATAAGCCATCAATTCTACATCTAAGTATTTACCCAAGAAAAATGAAAGCATACATTAATATAAAGTCTTGTATGTCAGTTTTCATAGTAACATTATTTGTAATAAGAAACTGGAAAAATCTGAATGTGTTCATGATTTATAAGGGTATAATTTGTGACAATAACAACATAGCGGTGGGGTATGAAGCTATATATGTACAACTCTTTGTATACTATTGAAACTAGGTTGGTATTAATTCTACTATGATTGTTACAATGTTAAGATAATTATAATTCCCAAGGTAGCCACTAAGAAAATAACTAAAGACTATACAGTAAATGTAAATGATAAGGGAATCAAAATGGCATACACAGAAAATGCAATTAAAAAACAAAAAAGCATTAATTGAGGAAATGAGATACCACTTTAAGACATAACAGTCTACCTTGCCACCAACAGTGCTCTAGGGTTCCCTTTTCTCCACATCTTGCCAGAACTTGTTGTTTGTTGATCATTAATGATGGCCATTTTGAGAAGTGTGCAGTGGAATCTTGTTGTGGTTTTAATTTGCATCTCTCTGATGGCTAGTGATGTTGAGCATCCTTTCATATGCCTATGGGCCCTCTGTATGTCCTCCTTGGAGAAGTGTCTGATCACATCCTTTGCCCATTTTTAAATTAGATTGTTTGTCTTCCTGGTGTTGAGTCACATGCGTTCTTTATATTTTGGAGATTAAACGCTTGTTTGGTGTTTCATTGACAAATATCTTTTCCCATGTGTTTGGTTACTTTTTCAATTTGATGATGGTTTCTTTAGCTCTGCAGAAGCCTTTTAATTTGATACAATCCTGTTTTATTTTTTCCTTTATTTCCCTTGCCCTAGGAGATATATTGGCAGAAATATTGTGGCATGGAATATCTGAAATTTTACTGCCTATGTTTTCCTCTAGGACAGGGGTGTCAAAATCATTTTCACTGGGGGGTCACATCAGCCTCATGGTTGCCTTCAAAGGGCCAAATGTAATTTTAGTATTTTATAAATATAACTACTCCTTAACTAGGGGCAAGGAGCTCAGTGCTGCTGCTGGGTAGAAACAAGGTGCTGAGCCAGATAAAACATGGTGGAGGGCCGGATTTGGCCTGTGGGCCTTGTGTTTGCCACTTGTGCTCCAGGACTTTTATGGTCTTTTATGGACTTTTAAATAACTTATATTTAAGTCTTTTACCCATTTTGAGTTTATTTCTATGTATGGTATGAATTACTGGTCTAGTTTCTTTCTTTCTTTTTTTTTTTTTTTTTTTTTTTTTTGTGCAAGCACCAGTCTAGTTCTCCCAACACCATTTATTGAAGAGACTATTTTTACTCCATTATCTGCTCATGCCCTCTTTGTCAAATATTAATTTACCACAGAAATGTGGGTTTGTTTTTGGGCTCACTGTTCTGTTACATTGATCTATGTGTCTGTTCTTATGCCAGTGCCAGACGGTTTTGATTACAGTGGCCTTGCAGTTTAGTTTGATATCAGGTATTGTATTGTGATTCCCTCCTACTTTGTTCTTTCTCAAGATTGCTGAGGCTATTTGGTGTCTTTTTTGCTCCATATAAATTTTTGTAGTATTTGTTTTAGGTCTGTGAAATATACCATTGGTATTTTAATAGGAATTGCACTGAATCTATAGATTGCTTTGGGTGGTATGGACATTTTTATGATATTAATTCTTCCTCTCCATGAACACAATATATGCTTTCCACTTATTTGTATCTTCCTCAGTTTCTTTCTTTAGTGTTCTATAGTTTTTTGAGTACAGGTCTTTTACCTCCTTGATTAATTTTATTTCTGGGTACTTTATTATTATTTTTTGTTGCTATGGTAAATGGAATATTTTTCTTAATTTCTCTTTCTGATAGTTCATCATTGGTATACAAAAATGCCATCAATTTCTGAATATTGACTTTGTATCCTTCTATTTTGCCAAATTCACCTAGTAGGTAAAATAGTTTCCTGCTGGGGTCTACAGGGTCTTCTAGGTTCACAATCATGTTGTCTACAAATAATGAGAGTTTTACTTCCTCCTTTCCAATTCGGATGACTTTTATTCCCTTTTCTTGCCTGATCACTGTGGCTAGAACTTCCAGTATTATATTGAATAAGCAGACACCCATGTCTTGTTCCTGATCTTAAGGGAAAAACTTTTAGTTTTTGCCCATTGAATATAACGTTGGCAGCAGGTTTTTCATTGTTGGTGGGAATGAAGACTCTTGCACCCACTGTGGAAAATGGTATGGGATTTCCTCAAAAAATAAAAATGGAACTACCTTTAGACCCAGCAATTGCACTACTAGGAATGTACCCTAAGAATTCTGAAATGCCAATTTATACACCCCTGTGTAGAGAGAAGCACTATTTATAATAGCCAAGAGTAGGAAACAGCCTTAGGGCCCATCAGTAGATGAGTGGATTAAAAAACTGGTATATTTACACAGTGGAATACTATGCAGAAGAAAGAAAGAAGAAATTCCTACCTTCTGTACAGCCTGGATGGAACTAGGGACTATTATGCTAAGTGACATAAGCCAGATGGTAAAAGACAATTACCATATTATGTCATTTATAAGAGGAATCTAATAAACAAAATACACTAATGAGAAAAATAGAACCAGAGGCATAGAATCACAGAATAGACTGACTGTGGTAAGAGGGGAGGAGAGTTGGGGGTGCTGTTTGAAAGAAGGTAAAGAGATTAGTCAAGGAACTTATTTGAAGGACCTACGGGCATAGACTATGGGATGGAGATTGATTATGAACGTGGGGAAGGGCTAGGTGGAGGGGGCAAAGGGGAAAATAATTGGAACAACATAAAATATAAAAATTAAAAAAGATAAAAGATGCAAAATATATTTGTATATTTAAACTTCAAATTTAATAAGAGACAAAGAAGGATACTGTATGTTGATAATTGGATTAATCCACCAGAACATATAGCTGTAATATATACATCTAACAACACTCTACAAACATATGGAACAAAAACTGGCAGATTTGAGGACTAGATTGTTTTCAATAATAGTTGGGGACTCCAGTGCCCTGCTATCAGCAGTGGATAGAACAACTAGACAGAATAGCAACTAAAAATTAGAAAACTTGAACAACACTTTACAGTGTGCTAAACCAAATAGGTTTAGCACACACATACAGACCATTCCACCAAACTACAACAGATTATATATTCTTCTCAAGTACACATGGAACATTATCCAGGATAGATCATATACTAGGTCATAAAACAAGTCTTAACACATTTTTAAAGACTGAAATCATACAAAGTATCTTATTCAAACCACAGTGATACGAAATTAGAAATTTATTACAGAAGGAAACCCAGAAGAAATTCCCAAAACAAACAAAAGGAAATAATAAAGATGGAGATCAATGATACAAAGAATAGAAAAAAATATAGGGAATAAAAAAATTAGAAGGTGGTTCTTTGAAAATATCAACAAAATTGACAAATCTTAATATACTGCCCAAGAATAAAAAGATGAAACTCAAAATACTGAAATCAGAAATAAAATTTTGGACATTATATAAACTAAAAATAATTTGTGGAGAATACTATGAACAATTATATACCAGTAAACTAGATGGCCTACATGAAACAGACTTATTCTTGGAAGCACAACAAATACTGAAACTGACTCAAGAAAAATTACATGCTGAATAGATGTTTAAAAATGAAAGAAATTGAATAAATAATAAAAACCTCCCACCCAAGAAAAACCCAGAGAAGATAGCTTCCCTGGTGAATCTTACCAAACATTTAAAAAAGAGTTAATGTCTTTGAAATCTTCCATAAAATAGGAGGGAAGTTAATACTTCCTAACTTGTTAATATGATAATGAAGCCATTAAAGAAGTCATTACTGAAAGCAATGCAAGAAAGCTACAGACCAATATCTCTAATGAATACAGATGCAAAAATCCTAAACAAAATACTAGCAAACCAAATACATCAGCACATTAAAAAGCTACATACTGGGTCTAAGTTGGACTTAGTCCAGAAATGCATGGGTTGTTCATGGTGTGAAAAATATTCAATCAACATTATAGAATGAAAGGATGAAAAGAGGCATTGTTGTTTCTACTAATGTAAAAAAAGTATTTCACAAAATTGAAGAGATTTTTATGATAAAAAAAATTAGCTGAACACGCAGAAAACTAGGAGTAAAAGGCAACTTTTTTTAACATGACACAGGGTTACTTCATTGTGAATCAAAAATTCACAACTACACAATGATGGAAGACTTAAATCTTTTTCTTTGAGATCAGGAAGATAAGGATTCCCAGTTTCAGCTTTGCTATACAACATTCTTTTGGAATTTCTATCTAGAACAGTTGAGCTAGAAAAAGAAATAAAGTCATCCAAATTGTAAAGGGATGTGAAAACTCTCTATTCTCAGATAGCATGACCTTATATATACAAAATCCTATAAAGAATCAACAACAATGTAACTACCAGAATTAATAAGTTAATTCAACAAAGTTGCTGGGTACAAGATCAATGCTCATAAATCAGTCCTGTTCTGATATGTGGCAATGAACAATTTGAAAAGAAAGTTTAAAGTCAGTTATTTATACAATAGCATCAAAAAGAATAAAATCCTTAGCAATAAACTTACCCAGAAGCTACAAGACTTGCATACTGAAAACCAGCAAACATTGCTAAAAGAAATTAAAGATTAAATAAATGGAAAACTACTGCATTCATGGATCAGAAGACCTAAATATTGTTAAAATGGCATACTCCCCAAAAGTGATCTACAGATTCAAGTCAATCCTATTGGACTTTGTTGCAGTAGAAAAGCTGATTCTAAAATTCATATGGAACTTGGGGTGCTGAATATATTTATTATCATGTTTGTGATCATGGTACATTCATGTGAAAACTTACACATGTACAATTTATTTTATTTCAGTTGTATTTCAATAAAGTTGTTAAAAGTCAACATATCATTTTTTAATTTGTGTCTTAAAGGGTAGGATGACGTGATAGAACACTGACTTGAGAATCAAGACACCACATTTATAGGGGACTCCTCTGACTTTTTGTAACGCAGTCTTCCTGTTTATCATTCCTTTAAATGTTTTGAAATTTTCAAGGGAAATATGCTGCTAAAGTAATTTATGCTTTAGTTTGTTGATATATTTAAAATTTTAACTTTTTCACTAATGTCTTCTGAATGTTTTGTTATAATCAGTAGTTGATATTCAAGTAGTCTTCAGCACTTTCCTCTACCAGTGTCACCTTGACCCATTTATTTGTATTAAGCCTTATTCTTTATGTTATCTTTTACTAGATATGCTAATGTTGGTTGAAATGATCAAAAGTTAGGAAAGAGAGCTAGAGAGTGGAAGCAAAGAGGTCTGGATGGTGCCCACAGTAGATACATTGTTCTTGAATAACCAATGACTAATTTTAGTCAGAGAAATTGTAATACTAGCTTAAGAGACTACTATACAGGATACTATATCCAGTATAAAACCAGAGATTTTGTAAATTACCTTTGCATGATAAAAGTAGTATTATTTAGTGCTAGTTTTTCTTTATTGTCTTTATTTTTTGTAGCCAAGAAAGCAAGGGTTTATTAGTTGAGGAAATGGGACCAAGTCTGGAATTATAGGTAGGCAGTGCTCAAAGACCTGGCTCCCCATTGGCTTCTAGGAGGTGAGTTTTACAGGCTGAAATCATTAATGATGGTGCTTTCAAAGAGTTGGGCTCCTGGGTTCTACTGAGTAGTTGAGGTCAGTAAAGAATCATGAATCTGAGACTGATATTGTATATGTTATTTTGGGTTCTATGCTGAATATAATAGTTTTATAACATCAATGTAATTTGCTGTAAGACTCAGCACTTATAAGCACAAGGTATAAATGGTAATGATGGCTTATTAACTTCCCTGCGTGGATACATTTGTGGTTTTAGTACCATGCAATGATGCTTTTTATAATGTTCTTGACTACCAGGAACACATGTTAATTGAACATCACATCCAAGTTCAACTAAATGCGTTAATAGTGCATTAGCACATTTAAAACAAAAGACCAATAAAGAACAAAAGCAGAGCCCTTCTTTTTGAATTATGTAAGGAATATATAATTATTTTTTAAAGTCACTTCTGAAGAAAGATTTTTACATTTCCTGTCACATTTTCATTCAGTGCTTTTCTCGGATATATTTTTTGTATCTTTCTGTCTTTGCATGGAGTATATTTTCCCCAAAAGATATCTCTCACTTTCATAACTTCATCATATAATATAGAAAGACTACATTATTTGAGGAAAGACCATTTATTTAAAATAATGATTTGCTTATTTTCACTTTTCTTAGTTTTACCGATTGACCTTCCCTCACTCTCTCCTGTCATGCCCATCCTGCTTCTTGTACACCACTGTTCAAACATCACTATATTATTTTCATTTTTAAGAGAAAGAAGATGACACATACCAATTACAAAATGAAATTATAATTGGAAAAGAGAAAACATAATTTTTTAAAAATGAATGCTTTCCTTAGAAAACCTATAAAGTGCTAGAAGAAATTGTCTTTTCAAAAAAATCAATATTTTTTTCTCAGCCTTATATTTATGGTCAATAATTCTGACATTGCTTACTACCTACCTAATTTTAATTCCTCCAGACCATTTTCTCCTTCCTAAAAGAAACCTGACTTTTTTCTTTTTTTTTTCTATTTACATAAAACTCCATTTTTATTCAATTTACAAAAGCAAATAAGAAACTACATTAATTTGTACAAAACCTGCTTCATTTCATGGTCAGTGTGACCATTTCTGTTGCTTTATGACCAAGCCAATATACCTGTCTTCCTCTCTGAAGACTGCTCGAATTTAGAAAGAGCAAGCCCTGTCTTTATTCCAAGAGTGAGTATGTATAGCCATGCAGAATCCAGCATAAAACTTTATAAATTATAATACAAGCCCTAAAAATATGAACAGTGCCTTTGAGTATATTTACACAAGAGTATTCACAAAGAAGATAAAGTTCTTTGATATAAAAGAGTAGTGGTATCTAAGAGCATAATTGATAAGAACCCCTCAGACCTCCTCCATCCACACTGACCCAGCAGGAACCAAGGGTATACACCAGCTCACAGGGAAACCAGGGCTGATTTTTTTTTTTTTTTGTATCCCTTTTCCTCACAACTTGTGCCTCAGGGGAGCCTGGCAAAACACCTTGCTTGTGGTAGGTTCTGAATGGTCTAAGCTAATGACAATTGTCCCTTTCTTCTTGCTGGTGATTTGTTTAGCTGTAGAAGTAGTATCACCCTAACTGATGAGACATGACTGGCACTCCAAAGAGAAGTGTACAGAAATAAAAAACCTTTTTCTGATTTTTGTTTTAATTTCTAGAAGTGACAGATCTACTAAAGTTGTCTAGATTGAGGAAAGACCTAAGATTCTAAGATGAAGACAACTTGGAGCCTTTAGGATATTTTTTAGCCCCAAGGTGATGAAGTCTGGATTCTTCCTGTGCCTGAGCTGCTTGTTCTACATAGTGCAATAATGAATTTCCTTATTGTTGAAAGTCAGTTTGAATTACTAATTATTATTGTTCCTTGAAGCAGAATGTATCCTACCTAGTAGGCATACTAAACATTTGGTTAATTATAATAATAATAGTTACTATAGGCTATTCTTATAATTATTTTTACTGAAAGTATCACCCAGATGGGTGAAGAAAAATGTGAATACATTTTCCACTTACTTTTTTACATGTACCCTTATTATTTCACTAGATATTTGCTGATTCAAGTCAGACTACACAGAGATGATTTTTCTTCCGGTTTCCTAATATTGGATTCCCCAAGAAACAGATTCCGAGATGCAGATTTGCAGGTGGGTTTCTGCACCTGTGCACAGGAGTGGAGGAAGTAGAATTAAGCACAAGGAAGTGGTACAGGACTGTTACAGCCCTCATTGACCAGTAATGGAAGTGGGTGGCCTGTGGGAATATGTAAGAACTTAGCTGTGTTAGACATGTTCACCTGAAAGCCATTTTTAGAAAATAACTTAGCTGAGAGTTACCTCCTACTAGTACTCCAAACAGCTGAAGTAATAAGCACTTCAGTTCTGATGGGGAATCTGAGTGACACACCACAGCTTCTACCACACTACACTCTAGGCCAGAAAACAAAACTGCATCTTCTGCTCTGCCACCCTTGCAGTCAGATATGGCTTTCTGATCAATAGATGTACCCACTTCTCAGGCCAGATTCATATAATTCTTCTGCATGATCCTCCACACTCTGTCTTCCTTCACTTATTGCCTGTTGCAGAGGTTCCAGCAAAGGACAAGCTCCACAGTGAATCCCAAAGGTTAAACAAACCTTGGATCCTGAATGAACAGGATGAACACTGCCATCTGACAAGAGATATCTAAGTTTGGATTTTTATAAGTAAAACATGTTTTGTATAAGGAACAGAGATTTGGAGGTTGTTATAGAGGGCACTGTTATTTATGTGCTAACCAGTAAAGACTCATACTGTGATAATACATCATATATATATGACAATATATGACTTTTTTCAAACTTCAAAATAACAGTAGTAATGATGGTAATAAGAAAAAAATTACCAAAAGAAGTAGGCTTTGCATATTTGGGAATTCACTTCAGCTCTCCTAGTTTATTTGCTTTTTCATTGGTTAATTAAAGATTTGGATCGAATCACCAAGGTTCTTTCCAGCACTAAGAGTCAATGATTTTATGACATCCTCTCTGGTACAGAATAATGGCATACAATCATTTTTTAGAAGTTCATAATTCCATAAAGCTGCATGGGTCACCCAAGGTGAAACTTGATATTTAGAATTTATGCCAAAACACATGTAATCCATCACTGGCCAAGATTAAGATCTAGAAGCTACATGTTCATGATTAACGTCCCTCTTTTCTGAGTGTTTGAGGCCTTTTCTGCTAGCAATCTAACTTTGTTGTTGATTGAATGATTATCAACCCCTCTCTGTCAGTGGGTTTCTTACATGCAGGTCATATTAATATATGGATTACTTATATACTAGTAGAGAGAATTTTCAGAAAAACAATTCCTCTTTGAAGATGTTGGTCTGCTTCTTGTGCTATGAGATTTTCTATGATACAATCAGTCATAATAATAAGGATGCCTTCTCCTTTAAAAATGTCTTTTCTGGCTGTGAATAGTTGTCTGGCCAGTCACAGTTTCAGACTCTGAGAGAATGCATGGTGTAACGGGTGTATTAGGGACAACAGTAAGCAGTAGCAAGTTGATACAGTTTTTTGCAACTGTGAAGGCAATAGTCAGTAGAGAAAGCTTCAAGTAAAATTAATAGCCACCTTGTGCTTTTTGAAAAATCAATGTATTATTGAAATGGTATTTATTCAAGAATGCACAGTTGGTTTAATGCTGATTATGTTTCAAGTAAGAGAGAATAATTAAATAGAAAATGATGTAAGGTTATTCATGACAGAAAAGATGCTAAGAACATTACAACATAGGCCACTTGCTGATAAAACAAGTTAAGATAAATTAAATGAAAAAGTATTAGTTTACAACTTTTTCTTCATCTAAAGGAGTTAGCTTTGTTAAAATATACACACTTGAAGAGTGCTACACTTTAAAAACAATACTTGTTCTCATTTCTGTGGCTTTTATGTCACGAATAGGGCATATAAAACCCATTAAACTTTACCCTTATGGGCTTTTTTCATATTTATGTTAATCAAATGAAACAATATTCTTAAAGAAAGGGCTCTTTGGGGCCTAGATTAAGACATAAAAATTAAATACATTTAAGAAATACAGTCCTATCATAATTATTGTGTGGATATTCATGAAATAAACTTTATCAGATAATTTCAGGGAACTTGGGGTTCATTGCTAATACTTAAAAAATTAGCGTTTGAATTTCTTTGTCATCCATTTTTGTTAATGATGCATTGATGTCAATCTTTTAAGTATTGATGCTACCTTAACCATAATAATTAAAATTTCTCAAATATTCAGATATAATTTTTATAATTTTTATTTTTTCCACTTTTTTTATTGTTAAGTACAATTGTCTCCATTTTCACCCCACCTCAGTCTCCCACCCCACCATCCCTGCCTCCTACCCCCAAACCTACCCCCTTTGGCTTTGTCCATGTGTCCTTTATACACATTCCTTGATGGACCTTCCCCTGTTTTCCCTTGTTATTCCTCTCCCCTCTCATCTCTGATTACTGTCAGTTTGTTCTTTAATTCAATGTTTCTGGTTATATTTTGCTTCCTTGTTTGTTTTGTTGATTAGCTTCTACTTATAAGTGAGATCATATGGTATTTGTCTTTCACCACCCTACTTATTTCACTTAGCATAATGCTCTCCATTTCTATCCATGATGTTGCAAAGGGTAGGAGCTCCTTCTTTCTTTCTATGGTTCATTTACATAATATTCCATTATGTAAATGAACCATAGATTTTGCTCAACTCATTTACTGGTGGTGGGCACTTAGGTTGTTTCCAGCATTTGGCTATCGTAAATTGTGCTGCTATGAACATTGGGGTATATAGGTTCTTTTGAACTGGTATTTCAGGACTCTTAGGTATAATCCCAGCAGTGGTATTGCTAGGTCAAAAGGCAGCCCCATTTTTAGTTTTCTGAAGAAATTCAATACTGATTTCCACAGTGGCTAAACCAGTCTGCATTCCCACCAACAGTGCATTAGGATTCCCTTTTCTCCACAACCTCACCAGCACTTGGCTGTCAATTTGTTTATTATGGCCATTTTGACCAATGTGAAGTGGTATCTCATTGTGGTTAATTTGCATTTCTCTGATGGGTAGTGATGCTGAGCATCCTTTCATATGTCTCTGGTGCCTCTGTATGACCTCCTTGAAAAAGTGTCCATTTAAGCCTTTTGCCCACTTTTAAATTGGACTGTTTGTCTTCCTGGAGTGGAGTCATGTGGGTTCTTTATATATTTTGGAGATCAAACCCTTGTCCAAAGTATTAATTGGCAAATATATTTTCCCAAACAGTTGGTTCCCTTTTCATTTTACTGCTGTTTTCATTAGCTTTGTAGAAGCTTTTTATTTTGATGAAGTCCCATATGTTTATTCTTTCCTTTATGTCCCTTCCTCTATAAAAGGCATTCAAATTGGAAAGGAGGAAGTAAAACTGCCATTGTTTGCAGATGACATGATAATGTACATAGAAAACCTTATAGACCCCATCAGAAAACCACTTGACCTAATAAGTGAATTTGGCAAAACAGTGGGGTACAAAGTCAATATTCAGAAGTCAAAGGCATTTTTGTACACCAACAACAACATATTGGAAACAGAAATCAGGAAAAAAATCCCATTTGATGTAGCAACAAGAATGTACCTAGGAATAAACCTAACCAGGGAGGTAAAAAACCTATTCTTAGAAAACTATACAACACTAAAGAAAGAAATTAAGGAAGGCACAAACAAATGAAAGCATATACCATGTTCATGGATTGAAAGAATTAGCATCATCAAAATGTCCATACTACCCAAAGCAACTTATAGATTCAACACAATCCCTATTAAAATACCAATGACGTATTTTACAGATATAGAACAAACATTTCAAAAATTTAAATGGAACCATAAATGACCCCACATATCTACAGCAATTTTGAGAAAGAAGAACAATGTAGGAGGGATCACAATACCTGATATCAAACTGTATTACAAGGCCACAGTAATCAAAACAGACTGGTACTGGCATAAGAACAGGTGCATAGATCAATGGAACAGAACAGAGAGCCTAGAAATAAACCCAAGTCTCTATGGTCAATTAATATTTGACAAAGGAGGCAGAAGCATAAAATGGAGTAAAAATAGCCTCTTCAACAAATGGTGTTGGGAGAGCTGAACAAACTACATGCAAAAAAAAGTGAAACTGGATCACCAACTTTCACCATACACAAAAATAAATTCAAGGTGGATAAAAGAGTTAAATATAAATTGAAACACCATGAAAGTCCTAGAGGACAACATAGGCAGGAAAATCTCAAATATTCCACACAGCAATATTTTCAGGAATCATTTTGAAAATGCAATATTAAATTCATTTATGTTGTAAATTCTTGTTTTTCTCTTTAGGAGGTTAACAATGTGATATTTCTCACTTGAATGATGTTTCATTTACATTAGGTTATTTTAAAACATGAGTCCTGGAAATATAAGGGGAGATACTTTATAAATTATATGATTATGTAACTACTGTTCTTTACACTAATACAAAATAGTATTGAATGTAAATTATAGTTGACAAATAAAAAATAAACAGTTATTTCTTTACTGAATCTATTCTAAAACTTAACTAGCTTTGCTATTATTAGTTAATATATGAGATTTTTTGTACTGTTTAATGCAGAGACATACATAAATAAAAGGATTTCAGAATATTTTAAGAAACAATATAAATTTATTTCATACATGTATATGCTCACATTTACAGAGCTTGAGGTTTGGGGTGATTCTATTTTTCTCTGATGGAATTTCTAAAATTTAAAAACTAAAACCCCAACTTTAATGGCCCTAATAGTTATATAGAAGATATCCAGTTTTCCACTTGGAGGGTTGCACAAATTCATTTCATTATGAATCACAATGATCTATTACATTCTTTTCAATGAATTAAACTCTCTAAGCAATGATGCATTTTACTGAGAATCTTCTGCACTCTTATTGTATCAGAAAGGTAATAGGAAGATATAAAATGTCTCTTCACTTTAAAAAGCAAAGAAAATTTGGGGTTAGGAGTTACTCTTTAAAGAAAGAATTATTTCCGTAGACTTTCCAATGGATAATAGTAAAGGTGGTTCTACATTGTTTGTTCAGCATTCTGACGGTTGTTCAGTCTGTCAAGGTATATAAAATATTACTGCTCTGATTTCACTGCAAGCTTTCCAAGCGAATGCATTCCAGACATAATTAAGAATAAACTAATGCCTTCAGACATGCTACTTTTTTCATTTCAAATGATCATTTTATAAAAGAATACATTATACTTTTTTCATCAGAGTTTGATTTACTAGTCATAGTTGAAGAATAAATAAGATCTTTTTCATCTGTTGGCTATTTTAGAATAAATTTCTACTTTCATTTTAGAATTTATTATTTTAAAATTATATTACCTCTTCTTATTCACATTCTTTCATAACTTTCAATTCCTCCTGAAAAAAACCATCTAGCAACTTTTTTGATTGCTTAATCTCATTTTCAAAGATAAGGTAACTGGAAGCCAAATGGAAAAATCCATTTCAGCTGCCCTTTAATTATGTGCTTCAAAGAAATATATTGGGGTATTACAATTCTTAGCTGAATTTCAATCTTACACAGGAAGGTAGAAGAAAGAGCAGTCTCTGTATAGTCTGACTTTCAATCAGCAAATATCTGTTTTACTCTCCCCTCATATATGAGGGGGACCCAAAAATGTGAAATTTATTTATAAAAATTATGTATTCTTACATGTTTAAATTTCAGTCACCTTCAAAGTGCTCTCCATTTATTGCAATACACCTAGCGAGAATTTTTTTCCCACTGCTCTAAACACCTTCTGAACTTGTTGATTTTGATGCCTTTTAGTGCTTCTGCCATTTCTTTGTTTTACCTCTTCCACAAGAGCAAACCATTTCCCTTTGAGGACTTTTTGCATTCAGGGAAACAAATAAAAAGTTGCTTGGGTGAGATTGGGTGAATAGAGAGGGTGGTGCATAGGGTCATGCTGTTTTTGATCTAAAAGTGCTGAACACTCAGCGTGGTGTGGGCAGGTGCACTCATAAATCACCCATCATGAAATGGGTAAATGTTTGAAAGTTTTCAAAAAAATTAATTGAAGCCAAACACAGCCTTTCACAGCAATGCCAGCTGGTACATTGATACAGATGGGTTCCTACAACACTCATCTAGCAGGGGAAGTTTATACTACAAAGGGCCTGCCCTCCAGAAGATAATTCCAATATTTTTGGGTCCTACCTTGTACAATGTGGTATTTTCAGTCTCTGCACAACCTTGGACTTGGGCATCCATGTACTCCTTTCATGTTTTGTTTCTGCTATCCTTAGGGACTCAGAATGTTTTGATGGATTTTATGCTTCTAGCTAGCACTTAGGAGAAGAGAGGGCATGAAACTTACTTGGAAGAGGTTTTTTTGTTTGTTTGTTTGCTTGCTTGTTAAAAATAAAACATGCCTGGACATGGTGTACTTCAACACCAATGACAATCCTTTGCCAGAGGGATGCTGGGAAATATAGTCTGATTTTCCCATCAGGCAGTAGAAAAGCATTGTGTGAACACAGAATATCTGTTACACGGCCCTATTTCCTATGTTATCAACTATATATTGTAAAGAGGATTGCAAGAAAAAAAGAGTTTAATTAAGTTCATCAGAGGATCCAAGATATAGGCAGAGTAGGTAGAAGCTATACTTATCTCCTCCCAGGACCTAACTGGAAATGCAACTAAAATATAGAGCAATCAACCTAAATAACCAACTGAAAACCAGATGAAGAAAAGTCTTATAAAAAAGTGATTTACAGAAGACGCCACTTAGGGACTGGTAGGAAACGCAGAGTTGCAAAACAAAAACAAAAACTAGCCTGGCTCTCGCAGTCAGTGGCTAAAATTCGGGAGGGATATCTCAACTGCAAAGGCTCCTTTTGAGAAGCATGAAGACTCACCCTCAAGCCGGGCTCCCCAACCCAGTGCACTAGAGCTGGGAAGAGGTGTCCACATAACATTAGCTGTAAAAATCAGCAGGGATTCTGTCTACCAGGGATAGATGGGAGTCAGTTAAAGACACCGGTGCCTTCTTAAAGAGCCAACACAAAATATTGTTTACAGCCACTCACCCTGAGCTCCGGAGAAGGGAGGGTGGAGTCTTGTGAGAAGAGACTAGGGCTTGCGGCTCTGAGAAGAGATCTGAAGGCATAATCCAGGACCCCTTGTGCTTAGTTACTCTATTGCACCATAGATGCCACTTTTCTAGGGTGGAATGTGCCTCTCCATATGACATCAGCCTGCAGGAATGCAATAGCCCAACACTGGTCTCCCTTTCCACTCACAATACAGAGTTTTCTCCCTATTAAGGAGTCAGCTTCCTGGACCAGGTGTAGAGGGAAAACTCAGCGGGCATCAGTGACTGAGTTGCATGGCTTCAAGGGTTTTCAGTGACTGAGTTGCATGGCTTAAGAGCAAGGGCCATTGCTCCACTTTCCCTAACTGGTGCCTCCCCGTCATGGGAGATCTGCTAGCCCCACTCTCTGGGCTCCCAGTAGCCTCACCCTCTTGACTCTTGGTAGCTCCACCCTGCTGAGATCTGATGTGGGGGCCACACCTCCCCACTTTCCTCAAGACTGACTCACACCACCCTCTCCTGAATCCCAGTGATCCCACCCTGCTGAGATCCTACTCTGGTTGAATCTGGGACAGACTGAGTTGTGTGGCTCTTGGATGAAGGAGATATTTTTCTTTCATACCAGACTGGTACAGAACCTTTCCTTCACATGGCCGGATCTTGGTTGTTTGGGCTTGATGAACTCTGCTGGTCTCACCCTGCTACCTCTCTGAAATTCCACCCCATCACACATGTGTGTGAGCACCCAGAGAACTAGACTTGGTATACACTGGGACATTTGCTCAGTGGGCACAGACCTAGCAATGGCACCAAGTTTGAACCTGTATAGATATGGTGAAAACCTCTCACCCTTACCTGGTGACTTAATGAGAACTTATCACATGCAACTCTAGTACCATGAGAGGCTCTTTCAGTGACTGAGCATAACAGCCAGCCAGCAGACAGAGGAAGGTGAAGGTGGAACTCAGGTTCCTAAGCACTTTTGGTGACCTGACCCTGGGCCTGGTGCTGGTAAAAGCCAGCCTTGGTGTGCAGTTTGGTCCTTCTTGTGTATATCCAAGCCCAGTAGAGGCATTCACAAACTGGGGATCATTTTCTAGCTCCAATAGGTTTGCCCAGGGCCAGATGTAGGCAGCATCTGATACTGGACTGCACCAAAGTCCCTCTCAAGAAGCCCAGAATGAACATATCTGGTAGCCAGTTTCAGACAACATCAAAACAGGATCCAAGTAGCTTCAAAAGTGGCATATTCAAAGGGAGTTCTCAGCAGGCACCAGACTAAGCTAAGGTGAACTCCATTCTGTGTGGCCATTACCTGCACAGTACCTTGTACAATGAGCTCTGGGTTGATGGCCACAGTCAGTCAACCTGAGGGTTGAACCTTCACATGAATGGGTAAGAATGAGTAATTAGCAATCAAGGATTTTTTATAACAGGAAGGCCCACACAACCAACACAAGGGGCATTCCTGGAACACCCAACACAAGTAATCAAGGTACCTGTGACACAGGGTCTCACGGGGCACCTACTACATAAGGACACCATACCAAGACTGGGAGTCATTGCAGATGTACCTAATACACAGAAATGAATATG
This sequence comes from Phyllostomus discolor, assembly GCF_004126475.2. Taxonomy (NCBI): domain Eukaryota; kingdom Metazoa; phylum Chordata; class Mammalia; order Chiroptera; family Phyllostomidae; genus Phyllostomus; species Phyllostomus discolor. The sequence goes on along the minus strand of NC_040903.2, from coordinate 140,006,599 downwards.
AAAAGGCAGCCAAACTGCAGAGACAAATACTACAAATGACAAAAACCAGGAGAAATCTCTAGAAAAAGAGCAAAATGAAATGGAGGCAAGCAATTTACCAGATATAAAGTTCAAAACAATGTTTATAAGGATACTCAAGGGGTGTAGGGGAAGAGTGGATGAAATCACTGAGAACATAAACACAGAGTAAGCATAAAAATACATAGAAACCACAAAAATCAACTAGTCAGAAAGGAAGAATAAGGCATCTGAAATGAAGAATACACTGCAGGGAAGAAACAGCAGGTTGGTTGTAGCAGAGGATCAAATAAGGGATTTGGGAAACAAGGTAGAAGATAATCAGAGCAGGGAAAATTTTTTTTAAATGATGACAGTTTAAGGGACCTTTGGAACAACATGGAATATAACAACATCTGCATCATAAAAGTACCAGAAGGAGAAGAGAGAGACAGCAAGGAGTTGAGAACCTATTTGAAGAAATAATGACTGAAAACTTTCCTAACCTGATAAGGAAAGAAAACGTACATGTTCAAGAAGTGCAGAGTTGCAACAAGATGAACCCAAAGAGGTCCATGCTAAGACATGTCATCATTAAAAGAGCAAAGGTAAAAAATAGTAAATGTTAAAAGCAACAAGAGAAAGACAGTAACTTATAAGGGAGTTCCCATAAGGCTGTCAGCTTATTTCAGCTCAACAGAAATATTTCAAGCTAGAAAAGATTTGCATGAAATAATCCAAGTGATGAAAAGCAAGGACCTACAACCAAGATTACTTTACCTAGCAAGGATATCATTTACAGTTGAAGGGGAAATAAAGAGCTTCCCAGACAAGATAAAGCTAAAGGAGCTTGTTGCAATCAAACAAGTATTACAAGAAACATTAAAGGGCCTGTGTGAAGAAGGAGGAGGAAGAGAAAGGAGAAAAAGAAGAAAGAAGAATAAACAACAGAAACATAGTTAAAAGAATAAAATGGCAGACTTCCAGTCAAGACGGTGGCATAAGTATACAGTATATGGATTGCCTCCAAAAGAACTTGAAAAAGAATGACAAGCAAAGCCGAAAATGAGTAGAAGGAAGGAAATAATCAAGATTAGAGCAGAAGTAAAATATAATCTAAAAACAAGATTCAAAAGATCAATGAATTCAAGAGACAGTTCTTCAAAAAAATAAATAAGATTGACAAACCTTTAACAAGACTCATTGTGAAAAAAAATAGAGAGGCTCCAAATAAATAAACTCAGAAATGAAAGAGGAGAAATAACAACTGATACCAAAGAAATACAAAGGATTGTGAGAAAATATTATAAACAACTATGTGCCAACAAATTGGACAACCTGGGCGAAACAGACAAATTCCTAGAAATATACAATATTTCACAACTGAATCAGGAACAATCAGAGAATCTGAATAGACATGGCCAGTGAAACTGAAACATTAATAAAAAAATTCCCAATAACAAAAGTCGTAGACCCGATGTCTTTACAGGAGAATTTTATTAAACATTCAAAGAAAAACTAACACCTATCATTCTCAAACTATTTCAAAAAATTCAAGAGGATGGAAGACTTCCACACTCATTTTATGAGGCCAGCATTATCCAAATTCCAAAACCAGATAAAGACTACAAAGAAAGAATATAGGCCAGTATCCCTGATGAACTTAGATGCTAAAATCCTCAACAGTATATTAGTGAACTGAATCCAGCAATATATTACACCATGATCCAGTGGGATTTGTTCTGGGAAATGCAAAGTTTGTACAATATCTGTAAATAAATTAATATGATATATCACATGAACAAAATGAAGGATAAAAATCACATGATCACATCAATAGATGCATAAAAAGCATTTGATAAAATTTAGCACCCATTTATGATGAAAACTTTCAGCAAGGTATGAATGGAGGGAGCATACCTCAACATAATGAAGGCCATATGAGATAGACCAAAAGCCAATATCATACATAACAGGCCAAAGCTAAAATCATTTTTCTTAAGATTGGGAACAAGACAGGGATGTTTGCTTTCACCACTTTTATTCAACATAGTACTGGAAGTCCTAGCCACAGCAGTCAGAAAAGAAGAAGAAATATAAGGCACCCATATTGTTATTATTTTCAGATGACATAACTACTGGAATAGAACCTGGCCAGAGTGGTTCTGCTGCAGGCTGGCGTGTACTCTGTGGGTTCTTCATGTATGAAAGGCTTCACAACACAAGTTTAGGTGATTTTGAGTGTACCTTTATTAAAGCTGGGGACAGTGAATCAAAGGAAGGACTCAGGGTAGAAGAACCAATGGGAGGGAGCCTAAATGGTGTTCTCCTTTCTCTCTCTAGAAATATTATAGGAGAGGAGTCAGCCAAGGCAGTGCTGCTGTTAGTTCACTGGGAAGTGAAGGTCACAGTAACATAAGTGAGCCAAGGTGGGGCTGCTTTTAGCTCACTGGGAAGTCAGAGAAAAGGGAACCTTGGATCAAGGGTAAACCAGGAATGAGCTGCTGCAGCCCAGGCTCTCCTGGTTGGAAGTGTCATGGGGACCCTTAGAGTTTAGGGGGAAGTAAAAAGTTCATGCCCCGGAAGGGACACGGGTGTGCTCTATCATGACCCCACACTGGGTCTTTGTCTCGAGGATTTTTGTCTCTTCAGACATGAAAATCTTAGGAAATGGTTTTGGCAGAATTTTTATTATCTTTTCAGGGGCATTATTAAAATGCTGATACATCAAACTGAGCATATATGGTCCTGGTTGGAGTGTTGCCCCATGCACCAAAAGGCTGTTGGTTCGATTTCTGGTTAGAGTTCATACTTAAACTGTGGGCTTGATCCATGGTTGGGAGGCACATTGGAGGCAACTGATCTCTCTCTCTCTCTCTCTCTCGCTCTCTCTGGTTAAGGAGGAGAAGTATAAACCATTTGCTCTCAAGCATTTTGGTTGGGGAAGATAGGTGTGATTCACTAGCTGGCTGTAACTTGTTCAAATTGTTTGGCCTTGTTTAATTTTCTTGTCTCAGTTTTCCTATTCCAAATGCCCAGCAATTTTCCTAGCTTTTTACTATTTGCCTCAACATTATAATGTATATAGAGAACCCTAAAAATTTCACACACACAAACTACTAGAATTGATAAATGAATACAGTAAAACAGCAGGATACAAAATAAATATCCAGAAAAGTGTCATTTTTATACACTAATAATGAATTATCAGTAAGAGAAACAGTAAACAATCCCATTTACTATTACAACAACAACAAAAAATAAGATTCGTAGGAATAAATTTAACCAAGGAGGTAAAAGGCCTGTATCAGGAAAACTATAGAACACTGAAAAGAAATTGAGGAAGATACAAATAAATGGAAACATATACTGTGTTCATGTACTGGAAGAATTAATATCATTAAAATATCCATACTAGCAAAAGCAATCTATAGATTCAGTGCCATTCCTATTAAAATACCAATGGCATAATTCACAGATCTAGAACAAATAATACACAAATTTATATGGAACCAAAAAAAAAAAAACCCTGAATAGCCTCGGCAGTCTTGAGAAAGGAAAGCAAAATTGGAGGGATCACAATATTTGACATCTAACAGTGCTATAGAGCCTTTGCAATGAAAACAGTCTGGTACTGGCATTTGTACAGGCATATAGATCAGTGGAACAGAAAAGAGAGACTAGAAATCAACCCATACCTATATGGGGTAAACATAGTCTATTCAGTAAAGGGTGTAGGGCAGGGTCTCCAACCTATGGGCCATGGCCTGGTACCAGTCCATGGCCTTTTAGGAACCAGGCAGCCCAGGGCCACACAGCAGGAGGTGAGCAGCAGGCAAGTGAGCAAAGCTTCACTTGCATTACCGCTGAGCTCTGCTTCTCCTGTTGCCCTCAGTCTCTGGTCCACAGAAAAATTGCCTGAAACTATCTTCTACAAAACTGGCCCCTGGTGCCAAAAAGGTTGGGGACTGCTGGTGTAGGGATAACTGAACAGATATGTGCAAAAAAGGAAAATAAAGAAAGAAACGAGACCACATTCTTATATCATATACAAGAATAAACTTCAAGTGATTAAAGACTTAAATGTTAGACTTGAAACCTTAAAAATTCTAGAAGAAAACATAAGCAAAATAATCTCAGACATATAGCAATATTTCCTCTGCTATATCTTCTTGAGCAAGGGAAACAAAAGAAAAAAATAAACAAATGGGATTACATCAAGCCCAAAAGGTTTTGCACAGCAATGGAAACCATCAACAAAATGAAAAGATAACTCTCTGAGTGGAAGAAAATAATTGCCAATGATACATATGACAAGGGGTTAATATCCAAAATGTATAAAGAACTTACAAAACTCAATGCCAAAAAAGCAAACAGTCCAATTAAAAAAATGGTCCAAGGGCCTGAAGAGACACATCGTCAGACAATACAGATGGCCAATAGCCATATGAAAGTTGCTTAATGTCACTAATCATCAAAAAATGCAAATTAAAAACACAATCATCTCACTCCTGTCAGAATGTCTGTCATCAATAAATGGACACACAACAAGTGCTGGTGAGGATATAGAGAAAGGGGAACCCTGGTGCAGATTGGTGGGAATGCAGGTTGGTGCAGTCATGGTGGAAAGCAGTATGAAGACACCTCTAAAAATTAAAAATTGAACTGCTGTATGACCCAGTGGTACCACTTCTGGGAATTTACCCAAGAAACCTGAAACACCAATTTGAAAGAATATATGCACCCCTCTGTTTATTACAGTGTTATTTACAATAGCCAAGATTTAGAAGCAGCCCATTTACTTATCAGTAGATGAATAAGCAAAAAAGCAGTGGTACATTTACATAATGGAATACTACTCAGCCATAAAAAGAAGGAAATTTTTATCCTTAAAGACAGTATGGATGAACCTGGAGAATATTATGCTAAGTGAAATAAGCCAGTCAGGGAAAGACAGGTAATATGTGATTTTATTTATATGTGGAATCTAATGAACATGATAAACTAACAAGCAGAATAGAAACAAACTCATAGATACATAGAACAGACATACAGCTGTTAGAGGGGAGGGGTAGGGGTTTGGGTGAAAAAGATAAAAGGATTATGAAAAAAAAAAAACTTATAGACAACAGTATGGTGATTTCCTGAGGGAAGGGGGTAGGTAAGAGAACATTTTGGGCAATAAGTGGTAATGGAAGTTACTTTGTGTGGTGAACACAAAATATAACACACAAATGATGTATTAAAAAAGAAAAAGTTATTGCATGACATCATCATTGACAAATTTCTTGAGTACCAGGTTAATGACTTCATTCCTCAGCTGTAATACAGTTACACTTTCAAAATAAGATATGCAACATATTAAGCAAGTTATGTCAAAAAATTCTGGGACAACTGTTTAACTTTTGTCAATATGGATAGGGACATATCCTTTTGGATATGGAAAGGGACAAACAGTACACTCATGTCCAAACAAAATGATTTTTAGAAAATAACTCCTAGAGTTTATAGATATGCAAAACCAAAATTTACTTTGTTTTCATTCTCCTGTAATGCACCCTATAATTACATTTAATAGTCCTTAAGTAAATACCATATAAACTGGAGTCTTCTTTAAAGGAGAGAAGCAATCACATATTTACACTAATGATGGGGTATTTACATGGCAATTACCAAGCCATTATATTGTCTTTCCTGTAACTTAATCAATTTCATCTCCTAAATCCTGTTTAGGCAAAGTGTTGGAGCTAAGTAACTTTTAACTACCATAGTGTATATTTCTTAAAGCAGTTGCCACTGGCATTTTTTGTAGTTACTCTGATATTTGTTTAATAATATGGGAAAAGAGCATTTTAAACATGTTGAGCATTTATAACATAAGTTAAACATTTATGCAAATATCTATTTAACTGCTTTAAAAATATTCCAATCATAATAATCATCTGATTTCATGCCCTTGTATTTCCATTTACTGTGTACAGACATAAAAGTTGAACAGTAAGGAAGGCTGATAGAAAAAAAGTTGATTCACTTGAAATCTGGTATTGAAGGACATTGCTACATACAGCCAGGACTGCCAGAATGGTGAGTGAGTCCTAGAGCAAAATATTAATAGAGGCATAAAAAAGAAAATAACCCCCCCCCCAAAAAAAACCTAACAAAACAACAACAGAAAAACTGAAGCAGTCCTACCTCAGGCACATCATGAGAAGTCAGGGATCTTTGGAAGAGACAATAATGCAATAATGCTAGAAAAAATAGAAGGTGGCTAGAAAAGAGAAATGGCAAATATGAGATGGATTGACTCCATAGAAGAAGCCATAGACATGAGTCTACAAAATGGTAAGGACAAGACTGTGGGAGTGGGGGCAGTTGGGATGGGTAGAGGAGGGCAAAGGGGGAGGGGAACTGGGACAACTGTAATAGAATAACAATAAAAAAGGGAAAAAAGAAAAACTGAACAATAAAGTTAATTATAATTGCAAAAAAAAAAGACGTTATGGACATCACTCATTCATAAGGTAACCAGTAGCTGGGTCCAGCTCAATGATGTGTAACAATCTCAGATTTTCCAAAAGAAAGCCACTAGCCTTGAGGCAAAATTGACTTTTATTTACTTTCCTCGCCTCAGAACTTAGCATTGCAAATCATTGCTTTCTCAGCAGATATCTAAGACCTATATGATACCGTATGAATCTATATGTTTATGTATAATCAATTACCAATCTGGTTGTTTTAGTGGGAATGTCAGACTTCTGCAAGTTGTTTCATTTAGCTAGAAGAGAAACTCATTTACATTTGGAAGTTAAAATTTCACATTTTCTGATTAAGCCAAGATATAAAGAAATATGAAGACAAATATTAGGTGTCTAAAAAAATAAATGAATTAAGCCAAATGCAACTTATATAAAATGTTATGCTTTATTCTAGGTATTTTATTTTTCTTTTTGCTATATCAAATGGGATTTTTTCTTGATTTCTACTTCTGCTGTTTCATTGTTGGCATACAAAAATGCCTTTGATTTCTGGATATTGACTTTGTATCCCACTGTTTTGCCAAATTCACTTATTAGGCCAAGCAGTTTTTTGGTGGAGTCTATAGGATTTTCTACGTACACTATCATGTCATCTGCAAACAATGACATTTTGTTTCCTACTTTCCAATTTGGATGCCTTTTATTTCCTTTTCTTGTCTGATAGCTGTGGCTAAAATTTCCAATACTATGTTGAGTAGAAGTGGTGAAAGTGGACAACCTTGTCTTGTTTCTGATCTTTTGGAAAAGATTTTAGTTTTTGCCCACTGAGTATAATTCTGAAACACCAGTTCAAAAGAACCTATGCACCCCAATGTTCATAGCAGCACAATTTACAATAACCAAGTGTTGGAAGCAACCTAGATGCCCATCAGTAAATAAATGGATCAAAAAACTGTGGTACATTTACACAATGGAATTCTATGCAGCAGAAAGAAAGAAAGAGCTCCTACTGTTTGCAACAGCGTGGATGCAACTGGAAAGCATTATGCTAAGTGAAATAAGTCAGGCAGTGAAAGACAAATACCATATGATCTCACCTTTAACAGGAACCTAAACAACAAAACAAAGAAACAAGCAAAATATAACCAAAGAAACTGAAATAGAGAACAGACTGACAGTGTTCAGAGGGGAGAGGAGAGGGAATTTCAGGGGAATTTCAGGGGAAAGGGGAAGGGTTTACAGGAACAAGTATAAAGGACACATGGATAAACAACTAGGGGTGGGTAGAAATGGGAGGGAGGAGGGGAGGGCTGGGTGGGTGAGTTGGGATGGGATTAAAAGATAGAAAATTGTACTGCAACAACAATTAAAATAAAATTTTAAAAAATGTTATGCTAAGTCTGATCAATTGTAAAATTTGTCAGTCATTACCATAATTTCTTTATATTCAATATCATATAGTTCTACTCATTTTATAAATATATATGTTTTTGTAACAAATTTAGTGACTTTTAGATAATGTAATAGCAATTTTATTGGTTAAGTTCAACCTGTCCAACTTTTCATTTTGTCTTTTTTTTTCTTAATCTTCACCCAAGGATATATTTATTGATTGAGAGAGAGAAGGGAGGGAGAGAGGGAGGGAGGGAAATAAGGAGGATAAAGAGAGAGTGAAAGAGAGAGAGAGAGAGAGAGAGAGAGAGAGAAAGAAAGAAACATGGATAAGTTGCCTCCCATACATGCCCAGACCTGAGACTGAACCCAAAACCTAGATATGTGCTGTGTCTGGGGACCAAACTTGCTACCCTTGGTGTATGGGATGACTCTCCAAGTAAAGGAGCCACCCAGCCAGGGCCTAAGTCCTTTAATTTTAGCATGATCTCCAGTTAGAAGGATTTCACATTTAGAGTGTTTTTACACTGTATTTTATCATCCTAATATATTTTAGACTTCACAGCTTTTCTGACATATTTTAGAGAGTAAAGGCACATCAATATATTTATTATCTTAAGATCTTGAGTTCTTCAAATTTTTAAATTTTGTATACTTATAGCACATATATGTTAAAATTTAGAAAACCTCAATAATAGCAGTGAATGAGATTCTAATGACTTGGAAGAAGGTTTTTAAAATTATTTTTCTTTTCATTTTTTAAATTTAATTATTATCCTTATTTTATTCTGTTATTAACAATCCTGGTGTTTTTCTTTTTTTCCCTGTTGTTACACCTAGAAAATTAGGCTTTGCTTTTAGGCCTTGAAAGTAAAGTAAAAATAGAGTAAATTTAAGAGCTGCAGGTTACAACTGAAATAAACAAAGGAATTTGAAATGTTGATTAAGGATCAAAGAATAGTAGCAGAATTAATTATGTGGGAAGATGTGAAATCACAAGCTGCATAAAGCCAAGATAAGGGAATTGAAACTTATCACTAATTAATTCAAATAATACATTAATAAAACAGATAAGGCACATCTTAATATTTTAGCAAACTTTGGACTGTAACAGCCAAATTGGTTTCTGAAAGGTATGTGATTCAGTTATTAAACCCTAAGAAACTGGCTTCAGGACATTTACAGCCAAATGGAAGGCAGGTTGCAATACAAGTATAAGTGTTACCGAATTACTAAATTTGGATGTAGGGATTATGAGGGGGTTTAAAAAATCAATGTAACAGCATGGTGATAATGAAGTGTGTGGAGAAACACCACACACTTCATAGTAATTCAAGCCTAGTATAGTAATTCAAACCTAACCACTGAGTACAGAGCAAGTGACATAGGACAAAATTAGGCAGACTTTAAAAAATGGAGAACCAGTGTGATATCATTTACAGGCTTTAAACAGCTCCTTTCATTCCATATGTTCAAGAATTTATATATTATGCTTTACATATTATGCTCTGAGGTTTAATTTATGTAAGTAAAAGCCTTATCTACATAGTTAGCTAGTTTCTGATTCCAGGACTTTGATAAAGAGATTATAAATGGTTACAATTCATACTTATTATTTATTAATTTACTTATCTTAGAGTTATTCTGGATGTTTTATGGAATATTAAACCATCTGGAATGGTTTTACATTTGTATTTCAATGACCCTATTTTTGTTATATAGCCGGACCTGAGCAAATTTTAGAAACAGGTATCTTTAAAACTGTATTTTACTTAATAAATTATATTTTAATGCATATTTAAAAGTTTCTTCTGAAGTTCTAAGGATCCAAAAACAATAATTATAAATATTGTATTAAAAGTGTATATATGCAATTAATGTTTGGAAAATTACTCAATAATGATAATCATCATAATTTAACTATAATTTTAAAGATTCACAAAAGTATAATACATATCAGTCATAGTCCAAGGTCTTGGATCTGCCAAAAACATCAGCAAATCAGAACAATTAAGCAAAACAGAACCAGAGACATTGAAATAAAGGACAAACTGACAGTAACCAGAGGAGAGGAGGGGGATAACAGGGGGAAGAAGGGGAAGTGTCATCAAGGAACATGTATAAAGGATCCATGGACAAAGCCAAAGGTGGGCAGGATATAGGGTGGAAGATGGGGATGTGTGGGGAGGGGGGGACTGTAGGGGAAAATGGAGACAACTGTACTTGAACAACAATTTTTTTAAAAGTTTTCACCTACAGAATACCTTATAGACTGAGACTCCTGCAAGCCACATGTAGTCAAACCAATATCTAGACATCAAATCTTAAAGCAGTGTTTTGTGGGGGAGGTCTAGGGATGGTGGCATGGGGAACAGATTCCTCTTTTTCCCTTTAGTTGTGAGAACTATGAAATGCATATGATGGTGTTGTCTACCAGGGTATACCTTAGAGAAGGGGTGTCAAACTCATTTTTACCAGAGGGCCACATCAGCCTCGAGGTTGCCTTCAAAGGGCTGAATGTAATTTTAGGACTGTATAAATATAACTACTCCTTATGCAGGGGCAAAGAGCTAAGTGCTGCCGCTAGGTAGAAACAAGGTGCCGGGCTGGATAAAACAAGATGGAGGGCTGGATCCCTCCCACAGGCCTTGTGTTTGCCAACTGTGCCTTAAAGCAAAGTTGAGGAAGTTATTTGGAAAAATAATTCAGAGTTTGTACATCTGGAAATGGAAAATTGATGTCAAAGTAATTTGTACACTAAGTACACAGAAATAGCCAATAATCAGGGAAGCTGCAGGGTGCAATTACAAATAAAGAAGTAAAATAATCTTTTATTTATGATTCTTGGTTTGATGGAATATGATTGTACCCACAGCATTTAAACTCACTGTGCTTTACTTATAGTACAAATGGAGATGGATAATAATACTCTCTATCACATTTTTCTATAAGGACAAACCATCTAAATTATTTTATTCAACAAACATTTATTGAGCTAATCTATGCCAGATATTATTCTAGGTTCTGAGTTTCAGTGTTCAAAAATAGTAAGAGTTCCTGCTGTTATGTACAATATGATCTTGTATGGAGACATAATAAACATGAAAATAAATGCATGAGATATATTTAGATAGTGATAAGAGCTAATAGAAAGTAAAAATAGAGTAATATGATAGCGAATGTCAGAATGTTCTCAGCAAGTAGATTTTTCTATAATGCTGACCACACCGTAACAGCATAACAGCAAGCTTCTTTTAGGAAATAGAGGGTGGGAGGTTGAGGGAAGGGAGGAAGGAGAGAGACACTCTAACTTTAGTGTCTTTCATAACAATCTCAAAAGTAATGTCTCATCACTTCTGCCATATTTTGCTGGCCACACAGACCAATGCTGTTATAGTCTGGGAAGAGCTACACAAAGGTCTGAATGCCAGCATGTGAGGAACATGAGGGGGCATCTTGGAGTCTGGTGCCACATGCAGTAGTGGTTCAGGAAAATGAAAAGTGCAAAAAGAATCTGGAGATTTTTAGAAAATTTAGTTTTATTCTGAAATGTGGTTATATCAGAAGCAAGACAAAATTAAAAGGGAGAGAATATGTGGTCAAGAAATGAAAACAATAGCTATAAACTGAAAATGTGACTGAAAGGTAAATGTAGGAAGTCTATGGTAATTGGAAATTAAAGAAAAAGAAGATATGAAGACCCTGTCTATGAATATTTGAAATACAACAAACAAAAAGTTAGTGAAGAGCAAGAGATTTTAAAAAGCTTTTTAGAATGTGAAAAATAGGCAGTTAGGTCCCTGTCCTTTTTAGGAGAAAGAGACAATGTTAAGAACACAGAGGTAAAACATTTAGGCATGGCTAGAAAGACAGATACTACTATTTGTGTGAATGCAGGGAAGACTAAAGGATATACAAAGAGACTAAAATGTTTCAATATGAAACAGACTTATGCAATAAGTTATACACAAATTTTAAAGTAAAATAAGAGCTAAAAACTGTCCACACCTGTTTCCAGACTGAATACTAACAACATTTTTTCCCCAAGACTATTAACCGTTTCAACATCATGTTTATCTATAAACTCTGACTGGTCCAGCATTAACCAAAACACATCATCTATTTTTGGAGGAATGTACACAACCTTGAAGACTGGGCTATAAATTGTAGAAGACCGTTCTGCGTGACATGGGTCCAGCTCTCACTCAGAGATGCACAGGACCCACACCCACGGATAGGTTCCCCAGTGGGGAATCAGGCCTGCAATGGGCCTAGGCTGCTTTGAGTCTTGCTCTTGCTAAAAAACTCCCTCACCCTGAACTGAGGACATTTACTGCAAAGTAACTTCCTAAAATCCATCCTACGCTAAACCTTCCAAGGATGAGTGTAACCGGTTCAACCACTTTTGCCTTTTCGTTTGCAAATATCCCTCTTTTGTGATGTGATTAGCGGCATTGGCTCCTTTGTTTTCTGTAAAAGGTAACCACCTAAGCCAACCTGTGCATAGTAAATGAGGACCATTATGTAATGTGCCGAGACACCCAATAAAGGCCAGTCATGGCAAGGGCCAAGGCTTTTGCTCCCCTTGAGAGAAAAGCCATGCTGTCCTTTTTCCTCCACCAGACTCAGCAGTCTGTGTGAATGTCTCATTTCATCCATAATGACACAGACACTGCAGCCGGTGTCTGCATTAATAAATCCATACTCCCCAGGTATACCCGGGATCTAAGCACAGCCATAAAGTTCTTTGTCGTGCTATCATACACTCAGCAAAACCTGTAGACACCATTTTTAAGTCTATAGAAACACACTGCCTCCCTATTATAAAACCAATATCCATAACTAATATTTTAAAGATTAAAATGTCAGGAAAAAACAAGACTTCCATTTCCTTTATTTCCTAATCATATCTACTTCATTTTTCCATCCTGACATAAAGACAGTAATTTTTTAAAGTTCATTTGGTTTTTCTTTCCTTCTGCCTCCTACAAATCTTGGTCAGGAGTCTTATTCCCTCCTTTCCTCCCTCCCTCCCACTTCCTCTTTGTCTCTCCCTCTTTCTCTGTCTCTCCTTTCCCTCTGTTGCTCTCTTTCCTTCTTTCTCTAATTCCTTGTTTTCTCTTCATCATTGTCTTAATTCTTGTGTATAAGCATTATTTTATAATGAACTCGATCAAGGAAAAGACTATCATAATTCATTAGAAAATGCTTTCCATTACTACATATCATCTTGAGAAATGTTTTGTGCTTATTTTCTCAAATTCCTTTAATTTCGTAATAGCACATATTTCTTAAGACACTAATATTTGGCCACTATTTCAACTCCTTTTACTCAGTCTTTCTGAAATTGTGTTCAATATCAACTTGTGGTTCTTGACTTATATAAACTTATACTTGTAGGCTTATACAAAATATCTATAACCATTGTTTTGAACTTCATATCAGGTAGTTTACTTGCCTCTTTCATTTAGCACTCTTTCTAGGGATTCGTCCTTTCCTTCATCAAAATAAAAAGCTCTGTATGGCTAAAGAAAACATCAGCAAAATGAAAAGGGAAGCAACCATATGGGAATATATATTTACCAGTGATACCTCAGACAAGTGTTTGATCTCCAAAATATATAAAGAACTCACACAGCTCCACTTCAGGATGACAAACAATTGAATTAAGAACCAATGCACCCCAATGTTCATAGCAGTACAATTTACAATAGCTAAGTTCTGGAAGTAACCTAAGTGCCCATCAGTAAATGAGTGGATTCAAAAGCTGTGGCACATTTGCACAATGGCATACTATACAGCAGAAGAAAGAAGGAGCTCCTAATCTTCACAATAACATGGATGGAACTGGAGAGCATTATGCATCAATGAAAGCATCATCACTCTCATTTCAATGAGAGCATCAATGAAACTTATTTCAGGTGGTGAAAGACAAATGCCATATGATCTCACCTATAAGAGGAACCTAATGAACAAAATAAACTACCAAAAAAATAAATGGAATTCTATGTGGAAATACTTGTATAAACTAATCAACAAAACAAGCAAGCAAAATAAAACCAGACACACTGAAATAAAGAACAAACTGACAGTAACCAGAGGGGAAGGGGGAAAGAAGAATAACAGGGGAAAGTAGGGGAAGGGTCATCAAGGAACATGTATAAAGGACACATGGACAAAGCCAAAGGGGGTTAGGATCAAGGGTGGAAGGTGAGGGTCGTTGGGGTAAGGAAAGTGGTGGTGGGAAAATGGAAAAAAATCATATTTGAATAACAACAAAAATGTTTTTAAATAAGTAAAAATGTAAAAAGAAATATTTAGCATATTTCATATCTCTGAAGTATTTTAAATAGTGTATTCCATACCCAGAATTTTTACAATATGTTCTCCCTTGGCTTCTGCCATTATTTTCTTTTGTTAGCAACTGATATTCCTAAAGTCTTTTTAATGATTACTGGTTTATCTTCCCCAACTTGCACATTAAAAGACGGACTTTGTCGTCATTTTCAGTTTGATTATATTCTTACTTAAACTCTCACTTGACAAATATTTAATGTTGTTAAAACTGATAATTTTATTTATTATTTCTAAACTGGGCAGTCTCAAATTGGTATCTTTCTCTAAATTATACTGAATATCCTAGTAACATCACTGAAAGTTCATATGAGTATTTCCAGATAGAATTTCATTTATTTTGTTTGTTAGTTTATTTTGTCCATTAGAGTCTTCTTATAGGTAAGATCATATAGTATTTGTTTTTCACCAACTGGCTTATTTCACTTAGCATAGTATTCTCCAATTCTATCCATGATGTTGCAAAAGGTAGAAGTTCCTCCTTTCTTTCTGCTGTGTAGTGTTCCATTGTGTAAATGTACAACATAGAGTGAAAGTGACCAGAGAGGAGGTGGTAAGAGGATAATGGTGGAAAGAAGGGTTAGGGACTAGACAAAGAACATATATGACTGACCCACAGACATGGACACCAGTGTGGGAATTGACTGTGGGTGGGATGGGCAGAGAAGGACAAAGGGGGGAAAATTGGGACAACTGTAGTAAAAGAACAATAAAATAATTTAATAAAAAATAAATGAAAATAAAAATAGAATTCCATTTAGAATTATTTTATCTCAAGCTATTTTACTGAATGCATGACTTACCCTCCCAAAATATTATATAATATACTGTGTAAAATTCTCCTTTCAACACATTTCATTACCATTTTTTCTCTCCTTTTTCTCTATAGCCCAACTTCACTGACATTTGTATAGTTATTTCCTCAAACTTGTGGATGACTTGCTTTTGATTTTAGATTTTCTTCTTCACTACAATGCCACTATTTAAATCATCATTGATTAGCCTTTAGTTGTACTATTCCAAGAAAATTACAAGGTTTTTCTATGAGTAATTTCTCATCAAATTGGCTTATCATGTGCTGTACTGCACATGATACTTCTTTACTCCTTAAGAAGAAAACCAAGAAAATTAGAGGTGTGTATACCAACTAGGCTTAAACTTATACATTTACCCATGTCTAACAGGTAATATAGAATTCATTTTTAAAAATATATTTTATTGATTATGCTATTACAATTGTCCAATTAATTTTCTTGCCTTTATTCCCTTCTGCCCTGCACTGCCCCTCCCACCAGCATTCTACCCCTTAGTTCATGTCCATGGGTCGTACATATAAGTTTTTTGGCTTCTCCATTTCCCATACTATTCTTAATCTGCCCCTGTCTATATTGTACCTACCATTTATGCTTCTTTTTCCCTGTACCTTTTCCCCCATTTTTCCCCTGCCCCATCCCTGCTGATAACCCTTCATGTGATCTCCATTTCTGTGATTTTGCTCCTGTTCTAGTTTGCTTAGTTTGTTTTTGTTTTTGTTTTTAGGTTCAATTGTTGATAGTTCTGATTTTGTTGTCATTTTAGTGTTCATATTCTTTATCTTCTCTTCCTTATATAAGTCCCTTTAATATTTCATATAATAAGGGCTGGATAATGATGAACTCCTTTAACTTGACCTTATCGGGAAGCACTTTATCTGCCCTTCCATTCTAAATGATAGCTTTGATGGACAGAGTAATCTTGGATGTAGGTCCTTGCTTTTCATGACTTGGAATACTTCATTCAGCCCCTTCTTGCCTACAAGTTTCTTTTGAAAATCAGCTGATAGTCTTAGGGGAACTCCTTTGTAGGTAACTTCCTTTTTCTTGCTGCTTTCAAGATTCTATCCTTATCTTTAATCCTGGGCAATTTATGATGTGCCTTGGTGTGTACCTACCTCCTTGGGTCCCACTTCTTTGGGATTCTCTGAAATTACTGGACTCCCTGGAAATCTATTTCCTTTGCCAGACTGGGGAAGTTTTTCTTCATTATTTTTTCAAATATGTTTTCAATTTCTTGCTCTTCCTTTTCTCCTTCTGCCACCTCTATGACTCAGATATTGGAATGTTTAAAGTTGTCCCAGAGATTCCTAAACCTTTACTCATTTTTTTTTGAATTATTGTTTTTTTTTTATTCTGTTCTGTTTAAATGTTTATTTTTTCCTTGGGCTCCAATTCATTGATTGGAGTCCTGGTTTCCTTCCCTTCATTGTTGGTTCCCTGTATATTTTTATTTATTTCACTTTGCATAAGCACCACTTTTTCCTCTATTTTGCAACCATACTCAACCATTTCTGTGAGTTTCCTGATAACCAGTGTTTTGAACTCTGCATCTGATAGGTTGGCTATCTCTTCCTCCCTTAGTTCTGTTTTTGGAGCTTTGATATTTCCTTTCATTTGGGCCATATTTCTTTGTCTGGGCTGCTTGTTACTTTGTGAGGGGCAGAGTCTTAGGTATCCTCTAGGGTGGGGCAACCCACTTTGTTGCATTTTGGCACTGTATGTGGGAAACGGGTCAAGAGGGAACAATGCTGCTTGTTCAGCTCTCTGCTAGCTTTCAGTAACTTCCCCTGCTACCCACAAGCAAATTGGGCCCTTCTGGTGCTGTTTCCCGGGTGGGTAGGTTTATGTACGTTGTAGAACCCTGTGGGTCTCTCCAATGAACTCTCCTGTGAGGCTGGGAGTTTCTTCCGCTGCTACAAACCCACAGGTTTTTACTGCCAATGTTTTTGAGGCTTTCTTTTTCCACACTGGAACCCTGGGTTACATGGTCTGTCTCGCTCTCCAGTTGCTCCTCCCAGTTTATTCACAAGCAAATGTGGTGCTGCCTGGTCCACCAGCTGCCACTTTGCCGTGCAAATGTTTCTCTTTTGACTCCTTGGTTTTTGGACTTCCATACAGTTATTTACGTGAAACAAAATGGCATTTGTCTTTTTTTTGTCTGCATTATTTCATTTAGCATAATACCCTCTAAGTCCATCCATGTTGAGGTACAGGGCAAGATTTAATTCTTTTTATTGCTGTGTGATTTTTATTGTTTATACATACTGCATCTTCTCTATCCATTCATTTATTTATGGACCTAGTTTGCTTCCATATCTTGGCTATTGTAAATAATGCTGCAATGAACACAGGAGTATATGTATCTTTTTTAAGTTAGTATTTTTGTTTTCTTTCAGATAGATACCTAGACATGGAATTTCTGGGCTGTATGATAGATCTATTTTTAGTTTTCTGTGGAGTCTCCATACTGCTTTCCATAGAGGATGCTCTGTTTTGTAGTCCCACTAACAGTGCACAAAGGTTTCTTTTTCTCCACATTTTCACCAACACATGTTATTTGTTGACTTATTTATAATAGTCATTCTGACTGGATTAATGACTTAAGTGTAAGGCCTAAATCCATAAAGGTACTAGAAGAAAACATAGGTAGTAAATTATTTGACATCAGTCTGACTAATATCTTTTTGGATATGTCCCCTCAAGCAAAGGAAGCAAAAGCAAAAACAAATAAATAAATAAATGTGACTAAATAAAATCAAAAAGGCTTTGCACAGTGAAGGAAACCATCAAAAAAAAGACAACCCACTAAATAGAAGAATATATTCACAAATGATATATCTGATAAGAGGTTACAACTCAATAACCTGAATAGACAGTTCTTCACAGAAGACATCCACGTGACCAATAGACATAAGAAAGGATGCTCAATATAACTAATGACCAGGGAAATGAAAATCTAAACCACAATGACACCACATAGTAAGTTTTTCTGTCTTCTTTATGATATGATTGCATTCCGTTCTTGTGTTCTAGAAAACCTAAGCTAAAAATCTAGATATGCTTCCTGAATGATTTTGACTGGATATGTCTAAATATGTCTGAAGAATTGATGTGTTGTATATTGCAAGAATCTTATATGAGGGTTTATATGAGGGCTTAGAGCCTTGAAAAATGTAAATTTATTTAAAATAAAACAGTTCTGCACATTGAAGTACTACACCATATTTTTTTTTCAATCCCACATTAACTTCAAGCTACTACTATGAATGTGAGACCTGTGCTACAGAAAACAAGATGACGTATATGTTTGGGAATTCTTTAGTTATATCTTTCTTACAGTTCCATATTTTGGAAGTATGTTCTTTACTTCTTGATGCCTCCAGTTTATTCCTCAATTTCTTTTGTCATATTATTCTTTTGAAAGGTATTAGTCTCAATAGACATAGCTTATCTAAATATTAGTGGCAATAAAGGTAGTATAGTGTAAAATGAATTCATTAATAAGTTACTAAATGAAGTGAATATAAAAAATAAAATATAGGTAATTGGTAAAAATATGCATGGAATTCTTACATAAGAACATATAAATACTACTCCCAATCATAAAATAAAGAATATTACTCTTAAGAAAGTAAAGGCAATGAAATGTACTTGTAAAACAGAAGAAAGAATATGATAATAAGAAGTAGTAAATAGGCCCTGGCTGGCATAGCTCAGTGGATTGAGAGCGGGCTGGGAACTAAAAGTGTTCCAGGTTCGATTTCCAGTCAGGGTACATTCCTGGGTTGCAGGCCATAACCCCCAGCAACCGCACATTGATCATTGATGTTTCTCTCTCTCTCTCTCTCTCCCTCCCTCTCTCTCTCTCTCTCCCTCCCCCTTCCCTTCCATCCCTAAAAATGGATGAATAAAATCTTAAAAAAAAGAAAGAACACCTATCATTAAAAAAAGAAGTAATAAGCTTTTACTCTCAGTGAAATATACCTGAGGTTTAAAGACATACAATAAGTGAAACAAATTAGAAGCAATAGGATTGACAAGGATATAAACTGAATTAAGGAAAGGAATGTCAAATTTTAAAATAGGTAAAATATTACATAGATAAAAGATTAGATAGATAGAGAGATAGATATAACCCAAGAGATGATGATGCATAAAGAAGTTAGGCAAAGATGTTCTTATGACTTAGACATATCAATAATTGATGAACCTGAAAATTATTAACGCTATAAAAGTAATGAGAAAAAAACCTGAACTTCCAGATCAAATAGCATAGGTGTCCAAAAGAAATTGATAAAATGCTATAAATGTTCATTGACATCCTTCTATATTATTGAATTAATAGAGTAAAATAAATATATCCTCTATAACTTTGGAGGAATGTCTGCTTTCAGTTATAACCAAGATAAAAAGTTATGAGTATTTAGAGAAACACAAGTTACAAAATAATTAGAAAAAAATTGTCCTTTGCATCACTATACAACATTCAACATAACTGAGAAACAAAGTTTTACAAATATTAGGGAAAATAAGCATGAACCAAGAATTCCTCCCCCATCCCCCAGGCAAGTTATCATTCAACTATAAAGACTGAAAGTCTCAAAACACATACACATAAAACACATGGAGATAATAGCATCTAAGCATTCCTGGGATAAACCTGAAAATGTTAAAATTCAGCCAAATGATGTAATATATATTAAATAAATCAAGGATAATAAAATTATAGTACAAAAGGCTTTCAGTAGGCACTGAATACATTTAAATATATAACAATTAAATGTGGTACATTCTATCAAGGAGAAACTAGTGAAATAAAATATGGCAAAATGATATATCATGCAGCCTTTAAAACAAATAAGTCTTTTTATTACAGTATGGAAAGATATCTAGATTGAATCTGTTATGCTAGTTTTCCTATCCATAACCAATGAGTGTGCCTGTCTAAAATTCCACCATATATAAACAATGTGTCTGGGTGTGTTCATTAGACAAAGTGATATAATCTACTTTAATGTATAGACCAGAAAATGGATGATGAACCAAACAGAATAGAATTTTATGATTTGCTGTATAATTGCCAAAGATAAATGTTTTGTATCAGCAGAAAGCGTCCTTCTGTACATGGTTATTCAGGGATACAGGATCGTAGAGACTTTGCCTTCCTCAGTGTGAGGTCTCCAGGGTCAACATGACCATTTCAAGAGGAAAAATATCACACAGGAACCAAGTGGTTTCATGGTCTATGGCCTGAAAGTGAGACACACTTCCACTAACATTTCCAGATAGTAACTAGTCATGGCTGCACATATCTGCAACAGTGGCCATCATATGTATGCCTAAGAAGAAGTGGAGAACACAGCAGTGGAGAACCTGTCAGTTTCTTCCATAGCATTCAGGAAAAATAAATGAGGAAATATGTTGATGATTAAAATACTGAGATATTGAAATATGATCAGAATATGTTTATCAGCTTCCTTTTATGACTATAAGGACAGGAGAATATTAAGGCTGGAGGATACATGAGGGGTGCTGTTCTGGAGGATGTGATAGCACACAGGAGAAGGAAAAGTTTAATCAAGAGTTTGATGAAAAATTTACATATTCTGGGTTATGCCAATGCTGCTGCCTCTGTCAGGAGACCCAGCCTTGTGCAACCCCACTGTGTTCTTCTACATCATCAACAAGGAGCCATTGGACTGTTTCTGCTTTGAGTTGTTTGAATACCAAGTTCCAAAGAGAGCTGAGAACTTTTGTGTTCTGAGCAATGCAGAGAAAGGTTATAAGGGTTCCTCTTTAAAAATTATTCTGGAGTTAATGTGTCAGGGTGGTGACTTCATATGCCCTAATGGCACCAGCAGGAGTCCACCTAAAGGAAAAGTTTGCTGATGAGAACTTCACCCTGAAGCAATGGGTTCTGGCATCTTGTCCATAGCAAATGCTGGACCCAACACAAATGGTCTCATGTTTTTTATCCGCATTGCCAAGACTGAGTGGTTGGATGGCAGATGTGAACTTTGGCAAGGTAAAAGAGACATAAATGCTGTAGAAGCCATGGAGCACTTTGGGTATAGGAGTGGCAAGACCAGCAACATCACCATGCTCACTGTGAACAGCTCTAATGAATTTGACTTGTGTTTTGTCTCAGCCACCAGATGGTTCCTTTTGTAGGTCAGGTGAGTGCTCCTCTACCTTCATCAGCTCTCAGTGTTCTATTATTTTTGTTTCTCCCTTCAGTTCCTTCCTTGGGTACATATTTTTTATCACCTTCAGAGTCTAGTTAGATTGCAGAGTTTAGTTTATAATTATGAAATAAAAACTAAACAACAGTTTATAAATTTTACCTGTTTTTCAGTTCCGTCCAAATCTGATCAAAGGATAAAACCATCTTTCAAATACCTGATACCATTTTATACACATAAACTTATGAATTAGATTAATCATTTTGCTGTATGAGGAGGGGAGTTACTTGACACTCACATGTTACAAACTAATTCTGAAATAAAGACATTGAAATTTATTCAAATCTGTTTTGTTATTCAAATGATAAAACTCCCTTTTCATTTACAATTGATTTTCCTTTTGTGGATTGGTTTTTCAAATGTTCTGTTCAAATATCAGGTTTGATCCCTCACTAAACTGGGAACTTACCACATAGGGAAATAATTCTTTCTCTTCAGCTTTCTTCATAGTTGTAGATTGTGTTTGAAAACAATACACCCAATGCCTAAAATCCCTATTTCCTTACTCTCATCTTTTACATACTCATGAAAGTAAATTTTGAATAAAGTAAGTTTTAGCTCTATCTCTTTGAATATTTTAAATATCATAAATCTTTTCTGAAAAGTATGGGTTAATGTATAACACCATCTTGAGATTTAACAAAACATTAATGCATTTTACATTTTGTCATGTTTTATTACTGCCTACCACCTTATTTACAATAAAAATAATGTGTTGTAGAGATATCCATTAAGGGATTTCATGAGAAATGACTTCATTCTCACTATGAGACTAAATGTAGGCAGCAGCACAGTACTGCTCAGGATAAATGACTGTTTGATGGGATGATTATACCAGAAGGGATAACCTTCTCTGTGGTGCACAAAAATTCTCAGACTCAGAAATCCATTCAAATACAAGTAGGAATATCCCTGAGAGACCTTTCCTGGCAGTGGATGAGAGCTTTTCCCTTTAGGACATTCAGAGGTCAGTGCTTACAATTTCACCAGTTACCAATGTCTATTTAAAGTGTCCCTTGTTAGAGATATCATAGGAATATAGATTCTCCTCAAACGTATTTCTGAAAGATAAGAAGCATTGTCAAGAGCAAGAAAAAAAGAATGTAGCAAAAATATAGTATAAAACTGAGTGTAAGTTCTTCTATGAACCTATAAATGAAGCCTTCACAAATAAAAATGCATATGGTAGTCAAGTAGAAATCAGGCCACAGAGCTTAAACCCAAAAATAACCTGTGTGCTGAGAATCATCTCCACTCTTTCATTTCCAGAAGTAATTACACATGTGGCATAACCCTGAAAGATTACCTTCCTAGTCTCTCTTTGTTCTCATACTTTAGAGTGTTATGGATAGAACTAGGGATGAATAAGAAAATGCATATAGTGTGGCAAACTTAGGTATAATAAATTGTTATACAATAGTAATGATTTTGAAGAGCTTTATTGTGCCCAAGATTTACATGCATGTTTAACCACAGATCATTTTTAGAGTCACTTAGCTTGTTTATATACTTTGGAGAAGTTTGGGATAAATAGGATTTCTTAAATCTGAAACTTATTAGAAGATATGTTTATATGCATTTTGGGAGCTGAAGATCAGGGAGGAGTTTAGATAAGTGGTACAGTGACTTTGGAGTTGATTTTAAATAGGTAGATATCTTAATTCAGTTATTGTAGTAGTGAGTTCATAGGTTATACTGCAGAAAATTTGGACAATCTGGGAAAAGTGAAAAGCTCTTTTAGTAGTGGACTACATTTTTCTTAGCGCCACATGACATATGAATTATTTATACATAAATTATAGAGTGATCATTTAATAGTTTAGTAAATGATAATTGTAAATTGAAAATATAGATAAACAAAAGAAATGTGTGAGTGTGTATATGTGATTACAAGTGTTAGATTACAAGGGTTACCCAAATCATTACTAAAAGACTATTTAAATAGAGTGATTTGTATTTGATCAAATGGTAATTTCTTAATAATCATTTCTTAAATCCATATTGTCTTTGATTCTGGAATTATTGCAAATGAGATATGAAGTCTGTCCAGAAGATATCCAGCCATGTAATATGAAAAATGCAGACATTTATTGGAGAAGATACAAGAAATGTTATACACAGGACAATGACACCTCAGTCCATTTCAAAATAGGCACCTTGGGACCTCACACAGTTCTCCAATTGTTATCAGCCACTGCCTCGAGTTTTCCTCAAACTCATCACAATCTGAAATCTCTTCCCTTTCAAAGGTGATTATTAGTGTTGGGAAAGCTACAAGTCACAGGGCACCAAATCTGGGCCATAGAGGGGCTGAGTTACCTGGGTGATTTGATGTTTCACCCAGAAACTCTGCATGAGACAGTGATGTATGAGCAGGGACATTGTGGTTATGAAGCTGCCAATCACCATTTGCCCATAGCTGCAGCTTTTTGAATCATCCAAATAGTTTCTGCAGAGGAATGTTCAGGCTTAGCATAAAATCTGATGCAGATTCATTGCTCTTCTTGCTCAGTCCTTTTGAATGTCTAAGCAGACACACAGTATACATGCCCACTCAATGGTGTCTACCACCCCCACTGACTAATACAGTGAAGTCATTATTGTCTACACATGGTTGTATCAAGTCCACTCTCTTTGGCTGCCAAATTACATTAATGCTGTGCAAACCATTCTTGTTATATTAATGATGGCTGGACTTTTTCTGGACAAACTTCATATATATGAAACCAAAAAGCTAAATTCTTACATGCAATGGGTGTGCTTTCTACTGGCATTTAGACTGTTAATTTCATTAATCCTTTCACAATTATTTTCAAAGTTGGGATTTTAAATGCATACCGCTTTCTCAAATCCTATATATTTATATATTTTTAAAGTGTTATAAGTTTTTTTATTTAATTCTTCCTAGGTTTGGAGTTTCGAAAGGCAAATACGTTCTCTCCATTTCACAGATTCAAAAACAACAACAACACATTTTAAGTAGTTTATCATGGGTCATATTGAGGAAGCACTTATCCTTATTCCTATTCAGTGCTATTAACTATTCAGTTATTTTCATCTCATATTTTGGGATCATATACATTCAGGCTCAACCACATATATTTTTATTTTGGAAAACTTGTACAAAGATAAAATAATTTAAAAGACATTTAGTTGTTTAAAAATATATATTTAACTGTTCTCTATACATGAGAAACCACGAAGGAATGCAAAGATAAAACAGAATATAGATGCATATGTTCAGAATACAAAGCAGGCCCTTTAGAAAAGTTCTGCCATATTCTTAGTGCATCTTTGCCTAGCAGAGTATTCCATCACTTCCAGTATGAAATATGCCTTGTTTGAGGTCCTACCAGTAATATGCAGAAAAAGAGGCAGTTGTGCATGCTGGTTTAGTCTCAAACTAAACTTCTTTGCTTAGATAAATTAATTAACTTCTTTTTTTGTTCATTTTATGGACTGTTTGTACCACCTTTTTGTTATTTAAAATCTTCAAGGTTTAAAAATACGTGAAACCATTTTATACATTTCAGCATTACTCAGTTCTAAAGCTTTTACTCATGTCATGTTGTCTGTGAAATATTTGACAGATATGCTCTTTCCCTGAGCATCACATTTGCTTCCACAAACATATCTCAAACTATATGGAATTTGTAATTTTCATCACAACTGACAGGACCAGGAGGCACACTTTTCTCAATTGACTTGGTGTATGTTTTTTATATACATAAATTATGAAAGCGGCATTTATTTGTTTGCAATTTTAAATTCACAGAGCAGCAAAACAGATTATAACATAGACTTGTTTAAAATTAAATGAAAATGATATTCAAATTATTTGAAAATGAAACACTTTGTATTTTGTTATGGGAAGTTGAAAGTATTTGAAACAACAAATATGCATGTTAGAAGAGATGCAAAGCTGATAAACACTGTAAGTTAAATAATTTGTGCTAATAGTGCATATACTGCTTTCAGTACACATTGCTAAACTACCTTAACATCAAGGAGTATTCTGCCTGTTGGATTCAAGATAGTAACCTGCTTTTTGTTTCAGTTTTCAGTTTGCTGCAAACTGAATCATTATAAATTTGAGTTGCAAAATCAAATTTATCATAAAAAGTTGTAACTGACCATTAACTACTGTGTAATGTTGTAAACATGACCCCATGGTGAAACTACAAGACATCCTGTTCTAGAACATGACAAACAGTTAAGAGGAACAGGAAAAGTCAGTGTATTTGTCACTGGGAACAAGAAAGATAAAAGGAACATGATCTCATACCATTTCATTGTTTTCTTCACAATTTTAAGACATGCACTGTGATCTTAATAGCAAATGCCTGGAGAAACAGTGCCTTCATTTTAAATTAGAGCTATGTATATTTAAGAGATTGTATCGGCATTTTCAATGAGTTGCTTCTCTATATTAGATATTTTGTTTTAAGTGCAACAAAAGGCCAACCTCAAATTCATTCCTAATGAGCCATGTGTTAATGTCAAAGTCTCTGCTGTCCACTCAAATGCCAAAGAACACATCTGACTTTATAATGAGCCAAACAGTTGTCTCTTCATAATCTCAGTTAGCCTTCTGTTAGATAGCTGCATCCCAAATTTATAATGCAGTGGTTGAGATTGTTGCTGGGATGGCTGACATCCAATCAAAGATGTGAAACTTCTCAATATTGTGTCAATCTTATTGCCAAGTCTTTACCATTCCATCTCTACATTGAATAAAAAAACCCAACAAATTCCAAATGGAATGTTGCCTGATTTTGATCTACTCTGTACATTAATGAGGGAGAGATCAAAACCAGATAAAAGGCATCAAGGCAATCAGCCATGGCAGGGTTGTTGGCATGTAGGCAAAACTTTGGAATGGAACTGCTGAAACTTTCTTGTCCCTGGAGGACACTTTTTCCACCTGACCACCTAATTTCTTATGCTCCTAGGCTGTAAACTTTGTTTGGTTCCTGATTTGACACATGCTGGTATTAAAAACATTTAATGTTTACCTTTTCTATTCTCTAAGTAATATGTCATATTTACTTAACATGAAAATAAATGTCTTTACATAGTCACGGGTAGCAAAAAGGTTATCTAGAAATTAGGGAAATTTAGAATATTTTGGATGAAGTATTGTACATACAATATTACAGTTGTAAATTGAGATTAGATAGATAATTTCATCAAGTCTGTAAAACTAAGGGACATATACATTTTTTGTTTCATTTCCTATTCAGTCTGTACTAATGTGAATTCCTAGGTATATTTTTCAAGTAGTTACTCTTAAATATTTTTTCCTACAACAATGCCATAACTTCTGCTGGCCTCTGGTTTTCTAGAAAAAAAAAAAGAGGCTAATTTAGGCTAATCCTCCAAATGTTGGATCCCATATTCCAAAAATATCTTTTTTTGTGCTCTACATAAGAATCTCTATCTCCATAGTAAACTTTTCTGATCCTAGAAATTAGCCCAAATAATAAATGTCTAATGGTTAAATTATCATCCTTACAGCAGCATATGGAAAGGAGAAGATTGTGTAAGAAACTCCTCAAAACCTTTCAAATCATATCATATAAATAATCTCTTAGTATGGGAGTCTTCGGGGATTGTGCCAGACCTGGATTTACTAACTTTGATGACAGGCCAAAATTTCCTCATTAACAAAATTGGGCTTGGAATTAGCTTTCCCATGGAGTATCTGTAAAAACTAGTTATACTTTTCAAAAATGTCTCTAGTATTGTGCCTTACAGAGAAAAGACATTGAGTAAGTAGAAAATCTATTGGAAGAATGGAAAGAGGATGCCTTTCTAGTGAAGGTAACATGTGCTCCAGTCCCAGAATTGTTGTGACTTAAGGGAAATTACACTGTCTCTCTTAGACACATGTCCTTGCCTGTTAGGTGCAAATACTATTTCCACTGTACTATCTATTGTACAAGACGTGTTATGCTTATATTAGACAACCCTATGTAAGTCTATATAATTTATACAGAAAAAAAAGATGCTCATTCTTTTTCCTGCCTGTGAGTATGGGATGGGAAGCAAAGTGATGAAGGGTAAGAACAATGTATTTGGAACAAAACTAACCTGCAGGTCAAATATTGGCTTCCAAGTATAAAAGGAAAATTAGGATATTCACATATTAAGTTGGAAAATGTTTTACTTTAGTAATGATAGAAACATATAAAAATACATTAGAAGATAAACACATTAGTAGAAAAACTAACAGAAAGTGAAATGTTATTGTCTTTCATTGGTGAGAATGTGAGAATTTTTATCTTTCTTGGACTTTCCAAACTGTTTACAATGAGATTGTAATTTTTATGTTTCATTTGAGGTAGATGAATGCCTAGCTTCTAACACCACACTAAGTCTAAGGGTGGTCTCTGACCATTGAAGGAAGGGAGGACAAATACTATTAAAATTATGTCATTGTGTAAATAGCTACGTGCTTCAGGACTGTATTAGTTTTTGTTTATTTTAAACAAACTTTCTTTTTTTATTTATTTTAATCATTGTTCAAATACAGTTTTCTCCTTTTTACTCCCAGTCCAGTCCCCCCTCCCACCCTCCCCACTTCCCTCCCATTACCACCCTCCCCTTAGTTTATGACCATGTATCCTTTAAGTTTGTTCCTGTGAACTCTTCCCATTGTCCCCTTAAATTCCCTCTTCTCTCCCCTCCAGTCACCGTCAGCCTGTCCTCTATTCCAGTGTCTTTGGTTATATTTTGCTTGTTTCTTTGTTTTGTTATTTAGGTTCCTGTTAAAGGTGAGATCATATGGTATTTGTCTTTCACTGACTGGCTTGTTTCGCTAAGCATAATGTTTTCCAGCTCCAGCCACGTAAACAAACTTTCTTTAAACATCTATTTAAATATCTCCTAGGTTCTAATTAATGCATGTAATCTCTTTTAAGATATATAAGGTCTGTCCAGAAGGTATCCAGCCATGTACTATGAAAAATAGACATTTATTGAAGATACAAGAAACATTGTACATAGGACAATGATACCTCAGTCCCCTTCAAAGTAGGCACCTTGGGACCTCACATAGTTCTTCCAGTTGCCATCAGCTGCCCCATCGTATTTACAGGAATCTCATCAACGGTCTGAATTCTTTTCCCTTTCAAAGGTGACTTAGTTTTGGAAAAAGCCAGAAGTCACAGGGTGCCAAATCTTGGCTGTATAGGGCTGAATCACTTGGGTGATTTGATGTTTTGCCAGAAAAACTCTGCATGAGATGTGATGTGTGAGCAGGTGCATTGTCATGAAGCTTCCAGTCACCAGTTGCCAATAGCTGTGACCTTCTTAATCATCCTAATAGTTTCCATGGAGGAATTTTCAGACTTAACACAAAATTTGATGCAGATTCATTGCTCTACTAGCTCAATCATTTTGAATGCGAGGGCCACACAGAACATATGCTCACTCAATGGCATCTACCGCCCCCACTGACTAGTACAGTGAAGTCATTATTGTTCACACATGCACATTTCACTCTACTCTCCTTTGCTGCCTGGTTATATCAATGTCATGCAAACAATGCTCATTATATTAACAATGGCTGAACAATTTCAGTGTAGACTTGTATATTGATAAAATTCTGCCATGTTTAAATGACATCAAATATATCAAGTATGTAGGAATTGATATAAGAAAAATATGTAAAACCTGTACATTAAATTTTTAGAAATTGAAAAGCTAATTCTAAAATTGGTATGAAAATACAAAGGAAAAAAATAGTAATGGTAGATTTGAAAAAAGCAAAAGAGTAGATATTAACCAGTTACCCCAATAAATTTAATTTTATAAACAAAAATTTTTCTAAAAGAAAAAAGGCAAAAAATGAAATACTTACATTGTCAACTATTGAAACTAATTATAAAATTATTGTGATTGAGACTTCATTAACAAAGAATAAAATACAATGATTGAATAGATTAATTTACTTCAATGCTAAAAGTGAAAATTAACACAGTGATGCAACTACAGATGGGGAATATGGGGAATTGGAGGGAGGGAGGGGGAGAGAGAGGGAGAGAGAAATTGGGAAAAACAGATATTGAGAGAGATTGAGAGATTGATTGGTTCTAGTTTCTCCCTATAATTTCAGATTCATATATCCAAGGATATACTAGGGCACATAATTTTGTTGTCTAATATTTATCTGAAATCTCAAATTTAGCATGTTCAAATTTAGCACCTTGATCTCTTTTAGTCTTTTCTCCAATGTGCGTCCCTCTCAGTAATGATTTTGCAGTCAGTTTCAGCCAGAAATATGGGTACTATTCTGATTTCCTTTGGTTTTTTTTTTAACTTCACCCTCTTTCTATTTCTTTCTTTGCTACCACTGACAATGTAGTCTAAACTACATTTATTTCTTGTACAAAACGAAGCAATAGTTTCCTAATTGATTCCTTGATTCTATTCTGACTCACCTCTTTATGGTTTATTCTCAGTACAAGAGATTGACACTTAAAAAACATATCACACTTCTGTACAAAAAATAAAATAATAATGATAATAGAACTAAGAAGAGGGGAGGAAATTTCAAGGGAAAGGGGGAAGGGTTTACAGGAAAAAGTATAAAGGACACATGGACAAAAACTAAGGTGGATGGAAATGGGAGGGAGGTGGGAAGGCTGGGAGGATGGGCTTGGATGGGAGTAAAAGACAGAAAACTGTACTTGAACAACAATTAAATAAAAAAAAACAAAAATAAACCTGGCACCTTTTTAAACTTCTGTACATGCTTCCTCTTACCTACTATACTACTATACCCAGGTTTGCTAATATTTTTTAATTCTCTTTCCCATTTCACATAGCTAGTACCTACCTTAAAATACTTTGAATATGTTATACCCTTCACCTGTAATGTCCTTTAACTTGATCTTTGCTTGCTATGTCCTTATTGTTGTGTCCACAGCTTTCACACTACCTCCTTCACCTCGTCATTTCATTTAAAGTAAAATCTTGTATACCTAGGTTCTTTAATTTTCAACAAAATACTTATAAGCTGATATATATTTATTCACACAACACCCAATAGAACATAAACTTCTCATAAACAGGATCGTTATTCTAGCTGTATCCTTGGCAACTAAAATAATGTCTATACCATATGTAAGTTTTTCATATTTATTGTTAAATACTGAATGAATGATAGGTTGCAGTGAAAAGGCATATTTTGACAAGACCAGAGATTGGATTAGGACTGGAATATTAGACTTGGAGTAAGTCGAAAAAAAGAGTCAGCACAATTTGGTGTGGTTCAGTGGATTGAGCACCAGCCTGCCAACCAAAGGGTCACCAGTTTATTTCCCAGTCAGGGCACATGCCTGGGGTGCAGGCCAGGTCCCTAGTGTGTGCAAGAGGCAACCATTGATGTTTCTCTTGGTCTCTTTCTCCTTATCTTCCCCCCTCTCTAAAAATAAGTAAATAAAATCTTTAGAAGAAAAGATTCAGACAAAAATAAAATATTAAAACAGCCCCATTGAAAAGAACTAGTCATATAAGCACAGAAGAGATGTGTAATAAACATGTACAACAGCAACATCCTCCTTGCATCTGTGAAAGGAAGACTATTTTCCTCTAGTACTAATGTGGAAAAGCTAGAGGATATGGAAAGTGTTTCACTAGCATTTGCACATTGCCAACCTAATGTTGGTTACTATATTTCTATGTTCAATACCTCTAAATTTACTAGCACTTTAGTGATATTGGTCTCCTTGAGGTATTGGATGATATCATGGGTGATGCCTAAAATTTAACTAAATATATTATCTATAAGGGAAGCAACACAAGGCCATGAATATTAATATTTTAAATGATTAAATTGAAGAGTTCAGTATGAAGCCCTAGTATTTCCATGAACCAAACAGGAAACTAAATGTTACATGTTAAGTGTGAACCTTAGTCTTATGCAATGTGGATAGAGGGCAAATTAAGCCAACTGAAGAAATGTCTATTTGGCAGTTGAGCTGATTATCAGTTACTTCACAAAATTATAGTGCAACTGTATTTTGATATTTTTCTCAGATCAGTTTTAACACCTCAGTGTGAAATTCTGCTATATACATAATTGATGAAATGAAGTAGAATTTACAGTGAATTTTTGTTCATTGATATTTTCTCTTCAAAGGAAGATGCCAAAGGGAAAACTTAGTGTTCTTCTTATAGAAATTTATTTCAGATTAGAATGAATGAATTACATGTTTTTCACATATTTTGAGTAGCTGCACTGGTATAGGACCTTGATACCTGTGCAACTTTTTACCATCACACTAACCTAGGTCACTTGTATTAGGATCCTAAGTTGTTCTTTCATTTGACCCTACATAGGTGTACTAAGTACTTGCCATTTATTCTAACTGTAATTTAGATAGTCAGGATACTTTGCTGTAAATGCATCTCCTTTGAAATTGTAGTAATGATAAATAGTATATAATAAGCACAATTTAATTTTTTATTATGAAACCATAGCCTGTTCAAACAATATAGCTTTGTTTACTGCTTATTTGCCACTATTTAATATATTCTAAGAATTGCTAATAAACTAATATTAAAGCAATAAATGAATATAATCAGCATTCTAACTACTATTCAGAATTATAATTCGGTGTTCATAAAATAATTTTTCCTCTAGTTGAAAAGGTTTGTGTTATGTATGAGAAAACAATGTAAATCATATAAAACATGTGGTTCAGATTTATATATTTTTTTGAAACATTAGGAAGTTTCTTTTTTTAATTTTATTTATTTATTTTTAGAGAGGGAAGGTAGGGAGATAGAGAGAGAGAGAGAGAGAGAAACATCAATGTGCGGTTGCTGGGGGTTATGGCCTGCAACCCAAGAATGTACCCTGGCTGGGAATCAAACCTGGGACACTTTGGTTCCCAGCCCGCGATCAATCCACTGAGCTACGCCAGCCAGGTCAGATTTATATTTTAATGATAACTTGTAACAGAAGACAACTAGATAATTCAAGAAACTAGCTTTAGTTATTAAAGTGGAAGAAAGATAAATAATTATCAATAATCTACGCATGTGTAATACTTTGTGTAGGACTACATTTGAGGACATGGTAGAACTATTAATCATGATGAGAGGTGTAAATTACTAGCTGTGATTTTATTTCATTTTCTGTTGTCTAACAAGTGTTTTTGTATTCACATTTGCTTCATTCTTCTATGGAGATAATCCAATACGAATTCCCCTTCTCATATTAAAGATATTAACTTTTGTTAAGAAATAAGGAATGAGATTTTACCAGTTCTTGAATAACACTCATATAAGGATATGGATTTATTTAATCACCATAAGTACTTATGTATTTACCATATACCTTTAAACCAAAATTCATATATAGTTTCAAAATATCCATGTGATTTTATAATTATTTTCTCTATAAACTAAGAGCACTTAAGATAATATATTATTCTCAAACATACTCTAATGAAATAATAATTAAGATTAGCTAAATATACATATTTAACACATTTTATGCATTTTATGTTGTTAAAGATTGTAATACACTATAGTTTCAATAAATACACTACAGCTTATATTTTCAGGTAAAACTCTTTCATGCTATTGCCTATATTTTACATTAACAGAGCATTAAAATTCAGGATAACTACTTTATGGAATGAATCAATCACTTAAAAATTATTATATAGAATATCATTCAAATGCTCCTCCTCCTTAAAATCAAACAATCAGCCGTTGCAAAAGTGTTGCTTTGATTGTATGCAGCACTTAAGCATGTTGTATTTGAATATGCATATGCCATATATAGTTAACAAATCCGTACAAATTTAAGAAGGATCTCACCCCAGATCACAATTAATGGTATGTAGAATAATAACTGTAGCAGAGTAGAGGAATCCACTTACGTTTGGCCCCAGACTTAAAAGATCCTGTCATTTCTTTATCAACTCACATAACTGAATAACAATTTAAACAACTTACAGATGTCTTCCTTCTTTCCTGAGATAGGCATCGGGTCCTTGTAACATAAGCCTAGAAAGCTGGAAATGAACTGTCAATAACTAAACACTGTTATGAGATTATCACAGATCTTTCTTCTAAGTTTATTCAAACCATTGACTACCTTATATGTGCTGTGTTGTTGAACTTACCTCAGGCCATGCCCAATCTATTACTGCAACTTCCCTGGTTGAAAGCTAAAATCTAGATTAGATCGCCCTTGTTTAAACCTCAGCTTTGCCACTAAATCTTTGTTTGACTTTTGGGAATTTACTTAATTTCTCCATACCTCAGCTTTCCTATTTATAAGGAGATAACAATGATACATAACTACTATGATCTGAATCTTTGTGTCCTCTAATAAGTCTCCATGACAAAATTAGAAGGTGGGGCCTTTGGGAGGTGCTTAGGTTATGAGGGTGGAATTCTCATGAATGGAATTAGTGTGGTATAAAAGAAACTCCAGTGGAATCCCTTGCAACTTCCACCATGTGGGGACGTGAGAGAAGGAAACAGTTGTAAGTCAGGAAGTGGGCCATCACCAGAAACTTACCATGCTTGTGCCTTGACCTTGAGTTTCCCAGGCTCCATGTGTGCAATATATTTCTGTTGTTTATAAGCTACCCAGTTGGTGATATTTGTTATAGCAACCTAAACTAAGGTATTAGCTAATAGGTTTCTTATAAAAAATTAAATCAATCAGTATGTCTAAAGTACTTAGAAAATGCCCAGCATAGACTAAGTGCTCACCGAATGTTCAATTTCTAGTTGTTTGCTATAGTGGAGATTCTTGGTCTGTGTAACTACTCTTTTGTGGTTACTCTCCTGGATAGCTTTCTACTCTTAAATATTTGGTTTTGCTAGCTCTGTATTTAATCAAAACTTTGCTTATGTCTCATTGAATGGATCCTAAGTATAGTGAACCTGGTCATATTTAATGACCAATAACTTAATGAGTGGATATACATCTATAAAAACTCACAATTATACTTGTATATTGTGCAAAAGATAGAGAAATGTATAGAAATACAGATTATATGCATAGGTTACTATACATTCACATATTCCCTAGCTCTGTTCATTGAGAGGCCTAGGAGCAGTGACACCCCAGTAATAACACACTTAGTTTTAAACACCATTATTCAATAAAAGTAATAAAGTACTTGAGAAAAAATGGTTAATTCCCATGGCTATTGTTAGAGAAGAGAAAATGCTAGATGAGGCTGAGATTTCTTGTAGTGTCAGAAAATAAAGACTTTTTTTTTGTTATTTTAAAGATGGAGTATTACCAACAGAACATAAGATCCAATAAAGATGCTCATAGCTGGGAAAAAATAAACACAAGATAAATGATATTATTGAATTATAATCCACAGTATAAATCAAATATCTATGATCCATATGGATAGAAGTAAATAAATAAGTGGATGAGAAGGGAGAGCTCTTCTGAATGGTAGTAGTTAAATCAATAAATATATTGCTTTAAAAAATAAAAATGTCTTCACTAGGCAAGCATCACAGATATATTTCTTATAAACAGGATCCACTTGTAGATGCTAATGTTAGTAAAAGTTTCAGAAGAAAGATTTGTATAGTATAATTACTAACTACAAAGGTAAAAACAGCCACTTTACAGTGGAGAAACCAGAAACCATCTTAACTAAAATTTTAATGTCCAAACATTAAAGTAAAGACATACTAGCATTCAGAATCTTGTAATATGATAAGTTGAGGACACAATATCAGTCCTGTAGTATTTTTGCTGAAAGTTCATAACTTCAGTCTAATCATGAAAAACACCAGATTTATCCATACTGAGGGAATTCTGCATAATGAGTTCAAAGTATTCTTCAAAAGTATCAAAGTCATAATGAAGAGGGGAACATTGTGGACCTGCAACCTATTGCAGGAGACTAAGGGTGTGGATGCAGTGTGAGAGCTTGGCTAGAGCCCTGAAATGATAATCAGGTCTTAGCAATTTGGTAAAATTTGAAAACATTCTAAAATTTAATGAGTATTATACCAATGTTAATTCTCTATTTGTGATGATTTTATAAAATGTTAATATGAGGGAAATTTGGGATGGGTATAAAGAAAATATCAGTACTATATTTCCACCTTTTTGTATGTATAAAATAGTTCAAAAGAGAAAAAAACATACTTGCAAATCACATATCTGATCAGGGGTTACTATCCAAAATATACATGGAACTTATACAACTCAACAGCAAAAAAAAAAAAAAAAAAAGCAAATAACCCAATTAAAAAAATGGGCGAAGGACCTGAATAGATATTTTTTCCAAAAAAGGCATACAAATCACCAACAAGTACATAAAAAGGTGCTCGGGATTACTAATCTCCAGGGAAATTCAAGTCAAAACCACAGTTTGATACCACTTCACACATATTTTTATTATCAAGAAGACAAAAAGATAACAAATGTTGGTGATGATGTGGAGAAAAGAAAATCCTTGTACATTCTTGGTGATATTGTGAACTGATACAGAGACTATGAAAAACAGGTTCCTCACAAAAATTGAGGAACTACCATATGATCCATTAGTCCCACCCCTGGGTGTGTAGCTGAAGGAAATGAAACCATTGCCTTGATGAGATATCCGCACTCCCACATTCATTGCAGTATTATTCACAATGGTCAAAGTACGGCCACAACCGAAGTGTTTGTCAGTGGACAAATGGATAAAGTAAAACAACACACAAAAAGTGATAAACACACACACATGCACACACTCAAATGGAATATTATTCAGCATTTAAAAAGAAGTAAATTCTGTTATTTGTAACAACATGAATGAATCTGGAGGGCATTATGAAAAGTGAAATAAAGGGGACAAAGAAAGACTGATACTGCATGATATCATCTATATGTGGAATCTAAGTTAACACACACACGCGCACACACACACACACACACACACACAAACTTGTAGAAACAGACTAGAAAAGTGGTTGCCGGAGGCCACGAGGTGGAAGAAATAGGGAGAGGCTGGTAAAAGGGTATGGACTTTGTTATAAAATGAGTAAGGTCTGAGGATGTAATGTATAAAGTGATGAGCATAGTTGATAATGCTGTATTGTATAGTTGACATTTGCTAAAAGTAAAATATAAATGGTCTCACAAAAATAAAAAGGACAAGTATTTGAGGTGATAGATGTATTAACTCAGGAAAATCCTTTTACAATATATATATTATCAAATCTTCATGTTGTAAACTTTAAATATCTTATAGCTTTATGTGGCAATTACAATGTAATAAAGCTTAATAAGTTTAACCTTTATTTAATGAATGAGTGATCATCAACTATAGAATTGTTAAAAAGTTTAAGTTTTAGGTCCTATTTGAGTTTGATTAGTCAGGATAGTTAGGATATGTGCTTCACATGTAACTCCAAAATCTTAGGGGCTTAATACAACCAAAGTTGATTGCTCATTCACACTCTTTTTAGGCCTTTCCAACTCCCTATAAATGTATCCATGGCATAATACAATTCCTAGTTTGATGGAGGCTTCACCATTCTGTGGCTGTATTATTTGAAACAGGTGATGTCTTTTGTCAACATGGCATGGGGATGAAGGAACTTGATTGCTAATAATTAAACATTGATTATTTTTTTAATTTTAAAGTGATATTTGTAACATTTAATTGGTCATATAGACACATCTAACACAAAATATGACAGCGATATGTGTCCCTTCATGAATTAGAGAGATAAATAATGTACTAATGAACCTCCATCCCATGACCAAAGTAATCAGGAATTACATTGACCATTCTTCAGTGAAGGACTGCTCTTGTTGTGGGTGGAGCATCATTTTGGAGTAAGAGTCACGTCCTTCTTTACATAACAATAGCTGTGACATTGAGCAAGTTATGTAACCTTTTCTAGCCCTGTTTATTTCTATGTCAAATGATGATCATGTTCTGTCTCTTACAGTGTTCTTATGGACATGGAATGAATTAATTGAGTTAATGTATAAAGCTTTCTGGTATAGTTCCTCACATATTTAATAAAATGCCTTTAATAAATTGGGGAAGCATTGTGGGTCTGGACATATGGCCAGGATTAGGAGCTAATTTATATTAATTTATATTAAGCTCTTCAATTAATTCTCTGATCTATAAAAGGAACCACATAATGTTTATATCCTGATATTTTCCTTTTTGTGTGTGTGCGATCCTGTATGAGTATGTGGTATGTTGGGGGGTGCTGGTAGGAGATACACATGTGTATATGTGTGTACATATACACATACACATATGCCTGTGTGTATATGTATATACACATATACACACATATGTGTATATGCATATGTATGTATATGTGCATATATATTTATATATATAATTTCTGACTTGATTTCCCTGTACACAGGACATAGGGAAAGACTCCAAGTTCCATGATGTATGTGGAAGCCCAGATTCCTCCACAATGTTGTTGGAAATTACAGATAATTAAACCCCACACAGAGAAGATGGTAGGGGGTCTTTGAAAAGATGAAATCTTGTAACTTTATATAGAGAGCTGTTCTTCATCTTGTAACTTTATATAGAGAGCTGTTTCTTATGTTTGGAAAGGGCAGATATGCGATTTGGAGATAATCCTTCATAAAATCTTTAGAAAACTTATTTAACTGGATGAGTATTAGATTCAGATATGTCTCATTCCCATCATATTTCTTTTTTTTTTTTTAAGATTTTATTTGTTTATTTTTAGAGGGGAAGGGAGGGAGATAGACAGAGAGAGAAACATCAATGTGCGGTTGCTGGGGGTTATGACCTGCAACCCAGGCATGTACCCTGGCTGGGAATCGAACCTGGGACACCCCATCATATTTCTTAAGCCATAGGTCATTCAACTTTTCTACTACTCTGTCAGTTAAAAAAATATCTGTCTTAAATTACATTACTCTGGGACCTTAAGATCTATAATTTGGGTGTGGTAAAGCATTAATTTTTACATTCAGGACATCAGCTCATTGCTTTCCTGCATATTCATTGTAATTTGGAGACTCTAAACTGTACAGAAACTTCTATAGAACACAAATCCTCAAAGTTCAAACGAATAATGCACAATCTGAGGATAGATGCATATAAAGAAGCAAATATGGTCATTTACTTTCTTCCTTTCTCTCTCTTCCTTCCTCCCTCCCTCCCTCCCTCCCTCCTCCCTCCCTCCCTCCCTCCCTCCCTCCCTTCCTTCCTTCCTTCCTTCCTTCCTTTCCTTTCTTCCTTTCTTCCTTTCTTCCTTTCTTCCTTTCTTCC
Organism: Phyllostomus discolor; assembly: GCF_004126475.2. Taxonomy (NCBI): domain Eukaryota; kingdom Metazoa; phylum Chordata; class Mammalia; order Chiroptera; family Phyllostomidae; genus Phyllostomus; species Phyllostomus discolor. The sequence continues at coordinate 139,968,044 of NC_040903.2, read as the reverse complement.
TTTCTTCCTTTCTTCCTTTCTTCCTTTCTTCCTTTCTTCCTTTCTTCCTTTCTTCCTTTCTTCCTTTCTTCCTTTCTTCCTTTCTTCCTTTCTTTCTTTCTTTCTTTCTTTCTTTCTTTCTTTCTTTCTTTCTTTCTTTCTCTTCCCTTTTTTCCCTTTCTTTCTTTCTTTTTTCTTTACCAGTTAGTGCTTGAGCATCTGTTATGTGCTAGGTCACTTCTGTATACTGCCGACACATCTAGAAACAACCAAAACTAGCTCCCTGTCTTCTTGGAAAACATAAGTATGTAAGCAAATGCATAAATAAAATCATTTTGAGAGAGATGAGCACTATGAAATGTACCAGAGAGGGTAATTGGATAGGGAGAAAGGGAAGGAGAAGTTACATTGGATAGTGTTTAGATCAGGCCTTTTTGCAGAGATGACATTTGAGCTGGGAACTGAATAATGGGATGGGTCCACATTTGAAGATCTGGGGAAGAGAGCTCCAGGCAAAGGGAACACTTAGTCATGCTAATGAAACAAAAATGACCTATCTGAATAAACAGTAAAAAGAAACTCTTTGTTCTGTGTAGCTACACTAAAATGAGGGAAGTAAAATTTTAGCAGAAGAATAAATTACTGGGGTAGGGACCACAATTTCAAGTCTCCTGAGCTGTGATAAAGTGTTTAGGTTTGTTTCTAATTACAAGAATATTTTACTTCTGAATGTTGTAGATGGATAGAATGTGTGGATAGATAGATGATAGATAGATAGATAATAGATAGATAGAACAAACTTTAATTTAAGCAAATAAGTAACATGGAATAAAACTTTAAAAAATCCTTTCTCAGGTGCAAACCTTGACATTATCAATGGCCAATGAATGATGCCCTTTCAAATCTTTAAAGTCACCATGTTTTCTGGCAATTATTTTTCTGCCTTGACAAACTCAACACCAGATGCTTCAAATTTTCCCTTGCATGTTAATAGAATAAAATATCCAGATAAATTTTCCTCTTGGAGTCTTGGCCCCAATACCATTAGTTGTTGAACAGTGTTGACTGAAAAGTATACGACCTGAAAATTGACCATAGGAACCAACAGTAACCACACACTGTGCTGATAACCTGGCTACTGTATTCCAGTACTTCATCCTAAAAATGCCACCTCCCTCTCTGCCCATGAGGGTATATGGCTCCTATAAAAGTGACTGGTATTGGATAATGAACTACTGGTCATTGTGTTACTAGTTCAATGATTGGTTACTGTAGCTAAACATATCTAATATAATACACTCTTTATAGTGCCATAACTCAGAAGAAAAATCCATGTTTTAATGTGCATAATATAAGTATAATAAATTTAGGTGAGGAGAAATGTATGTGAAAAATTACATAATAAAGATAACTACAGATTCTATAAGGAAAAGAATTAGTACTGAAAGAATAATTACAGAGTCCTAATCTCAGAAATTCAGAAAAGTTATATGTATTTATTTGTATCTCGACCCCTTTTTTCTATGGGGATGTCAGACTGTTTCAGAAGCACACACAGGGAGCTAAAACCCTAGACTGGGAAACTTTCCAAAGGGAATCAAACTTCCTCTTACTTTGGAATTTCTAAAATTTTAAACAAGTAAAAGCAAATAAAGATAGTCAAGGGAAATAATGAATTTTCCTGTTACAAAACTCTACTCAGCAGGTTCCATCCACAACAAGCAAGGGTTAAACTTAAACATTTTCATAATAGTAGTATGTATAGTATCTTGGTGCCTTGCCTGTCTTTTGAGATACTCTATCATTCCCTTGGTTATATTGATCAAGACCTTGTTCACTGTATCTTTTACTCAACTGTGAAGTCCTTACCATTATTTTTTGGCTGTCTGCTCAGTGTTTTATTTAGGAACATTCATATTCACTATTAATGTGCTGATCTAACCAAACATTCAGATCTCTCGAGACATGCTACTATTTCACACCCTCCTTCTTCAATGGCCAATACATAGGAAACACAGGTCTAATGAACAGATTGTGTGATGTGTTTTGTTTGGTTACTGAATGATATCTGCTTAGAAGTTTTGTTTTTTCTTTCTTCTCTTCATGTTGGTATTAACTGGCCAAGGCAGATAAACTTGAAATAAAAGATGCATCTAGGTCATTTTACCCAAAGTAAATACTGGAAGATATGATTTTACTGCATTTGTTAATTATAGTATTTCTTTTCAAGCCATTGTTAGATTATTTTTAAGATTTTATACCTTTTCTGTAAAAATCTTAGTTGAACTTATATACATAATTCTTGTAGAAAGTAAAAAGTTAAATCCTGTAATTATTATCTCTTTTCCATTTAAATAGAAATTGATTGCTTCACCTAGATACTCATATATGTGGCAATGCATATATAGCACTTTATAGTTGTTATTATAAGTAGTCTGTCTTAATTTTCCTCATCATTAATTGTAGTTGTATCAATACAGAGCATTTTGTTTATTTGGAACATAATATGTGCTCAGTAAGTATTAGACATGGATGAATGTGGAAACCATGTTAAAACTTCTATCAACATTGGCAGCAAAATAATATGGCATTTCATGTTTAAAAGGGTGAATGTCAAAACTTCAAGGACAATGACTTCAATTCTTTCTAAAGACTAGGCAACATGTTAGTCTCTAATCTTTCAGAAATACTTATTTTTTTATTTATTAATTACATGTTTTTGTCAATGTTCCCACTAACTCACATTTTAATTCTCTTAGTATTTTCTGATAAGTAGCATCTGGTACTATTGATTTACTCTAATTTTTCATCTTGCTTCAAAATTTACTTCTTGGAGAATTTTAACTTTGCTAGCTGCATATTCTGATGTTCTAAAAATATACCTTTGGGCCCTGGCTGGGTGGCTCAATTGATTGAAGTGTCATCTTGTATACCAACAGGGCAGGTTCCATCCCTGGTCAGGGCATACCTAGATTGCATGTTTGGTCCCCAGTCAGGGTGCATGTGGGAGGCAACTGATCTCTCTCTCTCTCTACCCCCCTTCCTCCTTCCTCTTGCTCTAAATCAATAAACAAGGATTAAAAAATAAATAAAATATACCTTTGCCGTAATGATTTCTCTATTTTATATTATTCTAAAATATAATGTATATGTGCAATAACATTTTTCTATACTCTTTATTTTTACCCTTTTCTGGAAGCATTAGGGCATAAATAAAACATCACTAGTTATATTATTATCTTTCATAAATATGCTTTATAAATTTATAATTCTGTTGAAATTCTAGCATTTAATTTTCACTGAAGTTTTATTCTATATATCATTCTTCTATATGCTTTTACCTATTTCTGTTTAATTCATTTCCAAATGTAATAAATGTGTATTTGTATTTGTATGTGTAATTGTGTGTTTTTTAAACAATATTTTTCTTCAAGTTATCTATCACTTTGTGTATGGGAACAAAACTTTAATCTTTGTAGATATTTTGAGCACTTAACATACTATGCAGTAACTATCCCTTTCTTTCTCTGCCACTCTTGATTTTCTCCAAACAAAACAAAGCAAAAGCAACAAAGCAAAAAACAAAAACAAAGAGAAATCAGACAACTTGTAGAATTTTCATCCCATCACTTGAGATTCTCAAACTACTTAAACCACAATAACTCCTTTGGACCTTGAAACACATTTAAGGATAAGAAAGAAGATTTTTGATATTTTTTCCTCACTTGAGTTTGTTGTCATGACATCTTATGTACTTATTATTCACTCATTTACTTTCCAGTCTACAAACAAAACATTTCTACAATGCATAGAAGACAGTTTCCCTTAATGGAAAATTTTTACAAATTGATTGGTTTCAGTATAATATTGAATCATACATTAACTAATATTGGACATTCTAAATTTTAGGCCATGATTTTATTAGTCTTATTCTGTTGTATAATTTTTCTTAAACTTTGTCCAGAATAATTTGTAGTCAATATAATCATCAAGGTAGCAAACACAATTCAACTCCTAGAATGTTTTAGAACGTCCTCACCAAGACATTTGATTCATATTTGATTATTCACTTGGGGGAAGAAGCAATTTCTCACTTCTTTACAGCCAGGATCTCAGTGCCTAGCTCAGAGCTTGTTACATATTAAGTGCTAAGTAAAAGTTATTCAAAATGAATACATCTGGGTATTCATAAAGGGAATGACAAAAATTTTATTTTAATGTCATTTATCAAGCTTGTAATTATAAGATCACCAATCTGTAACTCATTTATTCCTGCATCTTCTATGATTTAACATCAAGAAATATGAAAACAAATTTTAATAATATTATTTTTTAGTTACATGTCTATATCCTATAAACTTCAGGAGATTTCAAGTTCTGTGTTTCTTAACAAGTATATTATGGGTTTAGTGAATACAAGTATTCACTAAATCAACAATGGGGCATTCCTGGGCTTATTTCTATAGGAGAGAAGTTCTTCTTTAGTTTTATTGCCTTCAGTTTTCAGACTTTAAATACTCTGACTTGGGCAGTCGGTTTGAATTATATTATAGAATGATTCCCTAGACTATTTCATGTGGACAGATACTAAAGTAACACTTATTTTAAAAGGCAAGAGTGAGTTGAGGGGGTAGGGTAGGGGTGAGCAATGGGGAAAAAATGGGAAAACTGTAATAACAATATATTTTTAAAAGTAATTAAAAAAATAAAAGGTAGCCCCGGCTGGTGTGATTCAGTGGATTGAGCACTGGGCTGCAAACCAAAGGGTTGCTAGTTCAATTCCCAGTCAGGGCACATGCCTGGGTTGCTGGCCAGGTCCCCAGGAGGGGGCACATGAAAGGAAACTACATGTTGATGTTTCTCTCCCTCCCTTCCTTCCACTCTTTCTAAAAATACATTAATTAATTTTAAAAATAAAAGACAAGAGAGACTGATAAGACATGGGTGAAATTTTGCAAAGTGTAGTCATTCTGATTAAAAATAAAATACACATAAGTGAAATTTAACACATGTTCATGTGACTCTGAAAAATGAAAAGTGATAATTTAAGAATAGAAAATCAAAGTAAGCTTTATTAACATGCAGAAATAAATATGTAAGAAATATACTTTTAGTCAAGTACAGATTGAAGGTAAAATGTCTATTGTTTCCTCATATGGAAGCAGTTGAAGGTTTTAGCACAGTTAATTAAATGTGACATTGTACCATGAGCCCATTCTTAACTTTATATTCCAAAGGAAGCATGAAACTGAATTGAGTATGGAGAAATTTGTAGAGTAACATTGTAATTATGTTATAGTAATGATAATGTATAAAAGTGTATAATTTTCAATATCTCGTGAAGAAATAATATATATCATGAATAGTGTAATGAAAAGTTATACAGTATAATCTAGAAACTCATTTAAGCCTATGCACAAGGGTACACCTCTCAGTTTTAGAAACAAAGATCATTGTTATATAACTTAGAGTTTGAAACTGAAAATGAAACATTATGCAGATTTCATGACTTCTAGGTCTTATTATTTACTGTAATACCACCTATCCCCTAGGAAGGTTACTGTACAAAAAAGTTCAGGTTCAGCTGCCTGTGGTCACAAAAGCCAAAGTCGTGAGTTAGATGCTGGTGTTCAAGGAAAGAGGTTTTAATCAGGGGCAGCACGATTTGGGAGAATGGTGGACTCTTGTCTGGAAGCTTCTCCTCTCAACAAGATCAAGCCAAAAGTCAGTGTCCAGCGTTTTTACTCAAGTTCTAAAGCACAGTTCTTTGGGGCGTGCAGGCAGTTTCTAAATAGTCACAGTCCTCATCTAGGTAGTATAGCTGTTCCTGGTTGCTGCTCATTTCAGGTTCCCGCCTGGAGCCTTCATGTGGAGCCCACACTGACATGGGCCATGCAGCTTCTAGGGCTGCAAGGTCGCATGCTCCCAGGAGAAAGGGTGTGAATGCGCTGGAGAATGTATCACTAGGTGGGCAAGAGAGTGAGAGAGTCTCCCTCCTGGAGGCCATGGGCCACGGGCCACCTGGCTCATGGAGAGAACTGGTGAATCCACTGTCCAATTGCAGGACATGAGCCAGTGAGCCATAGACCAAGAGAGAGAGTCAGGAACCAGAGAGCCTCTTTATTCCTCTTGACTTGGGTATGACCAGGTGCTTTCTCAAAATGACCAATAAAATTCCTACATTTTCACAGGCTTCAGGTGGGTCCACCTTGCAACCAATCCCTCCTTTCCACAGGCTAGAATGACAGGCCTCTTTGGTTTACCTCCTCCTCCTCTGTGCCATTTTGAATTCTATGGCACATGTGCTTGCCTTTCCCTGGTCTCAACCCAATCTGGTACTGGAAATTGGGGAGGAGGGCTTTTTTCCTCTATCCAATTATCTTGCTAACATTTCAAGTGCTCAGTATAAGAACCTCCTCCTGCTACCATGTTGACCATTGGGCAGAGTCTCCTGCTGGTGCTCTAGACAGGCTGTCTACTGGTAATGGAATGATAAATGTATAAATGTAGAAATACCTTCCCCCCCTAAAATTCTAAGTTGTGGAATATCGTATCTTTAACCCCCATTATGTTGGGAAAAAAATGGACTTTTATGACAACAATAAAAATGTATATGGGAATTGTGTTTCAAGCACAATATGCTAATATACTTGACAGTATTTCTCTTTAAATTTCCCCTTTTCCCCATTGTTTTAAAATAGCAACATTGAATTTGACTTCATAAATTGATATTATAAAATCAATACTTTTTAAACAATTCATAAGGCAAAGGTTCTGGAGAAAAATCTCTCAATTACTTTTTCATCCCACTTCCAACTCACCCACCTTCCATCTGTATACCTGACTTTCTAATGCTGTCACTGTTAATCTGATTTATATAATTCTGTACATTTCTTTGATTATACAAAAATATGTGTGCAATACTTAATTGAAATTATATACTGTTTTCAAGCAATAATTTGTTATATTCAATTAAAAACTAATACCTATTATCATGGCAATAGTCATAATGAAAACCTGTATTTTTAATTTGAAGAACACAGTTTCCCAGTTGCATTCCCAATAATTCCTTTTAAGCAGCTGGTAAGAATACTTACAATTTATTACTTCTGCATAAATAGCTGCTTCTATTAGAGAACATAAAAACATAATATATTGAAATAATAGGTATGCTGGAGCACTGAAGAAAGTTTTAGGCCAAAACTTAAAATCACAAAAGCAGAAAATAGAATTAAAGCTTAGCTACCAAGGTCATCAACGCTGCATGTTATAAAATGAAGTTTTAAATTGAAGATATTGAATTGCATTTGCATATGCAATTCTTTCAAATTCAAAGTAACTATATAAAGCAGAATCAGCATTTTTAAAAAAGGAATATGGTTGTTCTTTGTAAATATTAAGATACATTTTAAAAATGAAGCAAGCACATGGAAGAATAATATAATTTCCGGCATTTTCTCTTATTTCATTTAATATTTCAGATTTTAAAATTACAACCAAGAAGATTAGCAGGATATAGTTTACATTTAAATGTTTTGAAATAAGCATTCAAAAATTGTTTAGAGTGTATATTCATGGAAATTTTTCCAAGTAATTATATTGAGAAACTCATCACCTTTACCAAATGAATGCCTTTTTTTTTAAAGATTTATTTATTTATTTTTAGAGAGGGAAAGGAGGGAGAAAGAGAGAGAGAGAGAAACATGAATGTGCCGTTGCTGGGGGCCGTGGCCTCCAACCATGGCATGTGCCCTGGCTGGGAATCGGACCTGCGACATTTTGGTCACAGCCCACGCTCAATCCACTGAGCTACGCCAGCCAGGGCTGAACGCCTTTTTTTAATAATACAAAATAATAGTAATAAAAATGTTTTCTTGATTCTAAAACTCTAATTTGAGTTATGTAAATTAATTTATAACACTGAGAATTCTTACACCAAAGTAGACTTTATGTTTTTATGAATCTTTGGAAAGATTCCAAAGATTCCCCCTTTTTCAGAGGGAGCATTCATGAAACTTATAAAAACTAAACAAACAAATGTATATATGCATCAATAACTAAATAAATTCAATTAATAAGTATTTAACAAGTACTATCTGCCAAGTATTGAGGAATATAAAAGATAATGTGGTAGACAAGGAAAAGCATCTAAACCAAGGAAGCTTATATAGATATTTTAAACTCTTTGATGTGATCCTCAATCTAATACAATGTTGTTTATATCACACAAGACTGGGGAGTATTATGTGCATTTTTCTTTGTAGACCTTTCAGATCTTTCTTGGCAGTCAGTCATTTTAAGGAAGAGGTCATGACCCAATAACATGATATAACATGCTATGGAAATACATTTGACATACATCTGCCTTTGCTTTCCAGTTCACCATATTCTGCATCTTTTCTACCCAATTAGGACTTTCTCTTTCTAATAAACTCACTTATGATAGGATGTGAGAGACAACATATATTACCCATCTGAAGGGCATCTTATTGTCAAAATAAGATAACTTAATAGTAAGGGATTGTTCCAAACAAATTTTCAGAACAAAAGGACTTCTTCAGTTCCCTTTGTTCAAATTTCTACAAGTTCCTATATCAATAATCTTTTTCAACCAAATTTTAAAGCAACCCAATTGAATCATTCCAACTAAACAAGATGAACTAATGCACAAATAGCTCCCTAAAAGTGAATTTCAAGCTTTTGTTCCCTTAACAACAACAGCAACAACACCACCACCACCACCACCAACAAAGAGGAACAGCTCTCAACCTGTACCAGCCTGGCTACTCTGCAAACTGGTGTGGTCAGTCTGTTTTGTTTTCTCTCCAGAGGGAGGCCATAAAAAAGGACATTGTTATCTAACCAATGAACTCAAACAGGTTTGATAGAGCCTAACCAGAGTGCAAATCTATCAAAAATGAAGTTAAAGCAGAATTGGGGAAAAATATAATGATGGGTATTTGATAAATCCACATTCTTTTCCTATGTGTATTAGATAATGATTATACGGGGGTAAGCTGTGGGTAGGCTTAGAGAGAAATGGTGTTACGGGCGAGGTCTCTAACTTTCTAAGTGGTTTAAGGAAAAAATGTAAATCACTTTCTTTTATTACAGAACATAGTCCTAGAAAAAAATTGTAAGTTTTGTTGGAGTAACAGAGAACTTAGGTCTCTGCAAAAGATGAATAATCCAATTAAATATTTACAATTTTACCTTCCAGTTGTTTTATTAAATAGGAAAAGATATGTCATAGTAATGACTGATTTCATTTTCAGAGTAGCTCCAATTTTCTAAAGATTTTATTAGGCATATAATCAACATTTTATAGCAGCCATATCTTTGTACTTATATAGCTCACAAGAGTAGATACATGGAAAAATAGGTAAATTAGTAGATACATAGCTAGAGTGATTCTAGCAAAAACTGAGCTTTCAACACAAAGTGGCTCTGTGGCAGGCACCTTAGAAAGTATGTAGCATATACGTAGAACATAGAAGTTATTGCAATGTAATTTATGCTATCAAAGAACTTTTGATTTAAATCCAGTAGTAGATGTATACAAATATGCAAGCAACTGAAGTAGCTATGGAGGAGGTGGAGAGGACATTGTATAATGATAATAACAGAACTGAACAACCACAAGAGTCCAGAGTGGAACAATAACTTTAGAGCATGTGCCACTTTCTTTTTACTTAATTTTTTTTGTTTTACTTTAAATATAATTGTCATACAATATTAGTTTCAGGTGTACAATATAACAACTTGACATTTATATACCTAATAATGTGTTCACCATACTAAGTCAACTAATCATCTGTAATCATGCAAACGTATCACGAAATTGTTGACTGTATTCCTCTTCACCTTTTTCACCTATACCCTCCTTTCCCTCTCTGGCACCCATGCCTTTGGTATCTGTTTTTAGTCTGTTTTTGTTTTGTTTTGTTTTGTTTTAGATTCTACATATAAGTGAAACTATATGGCATTTGTCTTTCTATTTCTGACTTCTTTTAATTAGCATAGAACCCTCTAGATTCATTTATGAGGTCTGTCCAGAAAAAATTCAGCCATTGTTAACATAATGAGAACAGTTTGCCAGACATCCATGTAACCTGTCAGCCAAGGACAGTGGCCTGGAACATGCATGTAGGAACAATGACGACTTCACTGTAGTAGTCAGTGGGGGCATTGATGCCACTGAGTGAGCATGTGTACTTGTGGCCATTGCATTCAAAATGACTGAGCAAGTAGAGCAAAAAATCTGCATCAAATGTTGTGTTGAGTTTGAACATTCCTCCACAGAAACTATTCAGATGATTCAGAAGGTTGCAGCTATGGGCAAGTGGTAATTGGCAGCTTCATCACCACAATGCCCTCCTGCTCATGTGTCCCATCTTGTGCAGAGTTTTTTGGCAAAATATCAAAACACCCAGATGACTCAGCCTCCCTACATCCCAGATTTGGTGCCCTGTGACTTGTGGCTTTTCTCAAAACTAAAATCATGTTTGAAAGGGAAGAAATTTCAGACTATCGATGAGATTGAGGAAAATATGACAGGGCAGCTGGTGGTGATTGGGAGAAATGTATGAGGTCCCAAGTTGCCTACTTTGAAGGGGACTGAGGTGTCATTGTCCTATTTACAATGTCTCGTATATCTTGTCTCTTCTTGAATAAATGTCTCTCTTTCACATTATATGGCTGGATACCTTCTGAACAGAATGTGGAAAATTATAGCAAATAGCTGATTACAGTCGTTTTACTGCTGTGTAATATTCAATCCTCTTTATCCATTCATCTTTTGATGGATTTTTGTGTTTGTTTTCTGTAGATAAATACCCAGAAGTTAAATAGCTGGATCACATGGTAAATCTCTTTTAGTTTGTTTTTGTTTTTTGAGGACTTTTCATGTTTTACATAAGTGCTGCACCAATTTGCAGTCCAACCTGCAGTGCACAAGTATTCCCTTTTCAGTGTCTCCTCACCAGCACATGTTATTTGCTGCCTTTTTGATAATAACCATTCTGAAGATATGAGATGATATTTTATTGTGGTTTTGATTTGCATTTTCCTGATGATTAGTGATGTTGAGCATCTTTTCATATGTCTGTTGGCCATCTGTATGTCTTCTTTGGAAGAATATTTCTTCATAGTCTCTGTCTATTTTTGATGGATTGTTTATTTTTTGTTATTGAGTTCAATGATTTCTTCATCAAACCCTTATCAGATATATCATTCATAAATACGTGGATGGGCAAAAGTAGGTTTACATTTGTAAGTACATGAAACACAGTTTATTATTATTACTTATGTATTACTGTATTATTTTCCTTATGAAAAATTATAAACCTACTTTTGCTCCCTCTATATTCTCCCATTCAATAAGTTGTCTTTTCTTTTGTTGAAGGTTCCCTTCACTGTACAAATGCTATTTAGTTTTGACAAAGTTCCATTTGTTTATTGTTTTCTTATTTTTAATTTTATGTTTTATACATTAAATTTATTGCGGTGGCATTTGTTAAAAAAATTATACAGGTTTCAAGTGTGCAATTTTTAGTGTTCGTTTCCATTGCTTGAGGGGACACATCCATAAAGACATTACTAAGACTAATGTCAAATAGTTTACTGCCTACATTTTATCCCAGGAGATTTCTCGTTACTGATCTTACTGTTAAGTCTAATCCATTTGGAATTTATTTTTATATATGGTATAAAAGTGTGACCCAGTTTCATTTTTTTCATGTATCTGTTCAATTCTCCCAACATCAGTTGTTGAAGTGACTGTAATTTTTCCTCTATATATCCTCACCTCTTTTGTTGTAGTTTAATTGACCATTTAAATCAGAGTTTATTTCTTGGCTCTCTATTTTTTCCATTAATTAATGTGACTATTTTCATTATTATAGCTTTGTAATTTGAATTCAGGAGTGTGCTGCCTCCAACTTAGTTCTTTATTTTCAAAATTGCTTTTGGATTCATTGTCTTTTGTAATTCCATATAAATTTTAACATTATTTGTTAGAGTTCTGAGAAGAATGCCATTGGAATCTTGATAGGGATTACATTAAATCCATAGATGGTTTTTGGTAGTATGGTCATTTTAACAATATTATTTCTTCTAATTCATTAGCATGCTATACCCTTATATTTATTTGTGTCCTCTTCAATTTTTTTCCTTTGGTATCTTATAATTTTCAGAGTACAGGTCTTTTACTTTCTTAGTTAAATTTATTACTAGTTACTTTTTCTTCTTGAAGCAATTGTAAATGAGGTTGTTTTTAAAAAATTACTCCTAACCATTCATTGTTAGTGTATAGATACACAGCAAATACTGTACCTTGCTACTTTGTTAAATTCATTTATTAATTTTAATAAATTTTTGCAGACTCTAGTGTTTTCTATATATAGTATCATGTCATCTGCAAATAGTGGCAGTTCTACTTCTTCCTTTCCAATTTGGATGCCTTTTATTATTTTTTTTCTTATCTGATTTCTGTGGCTGCAACATAAATGAGAAGTGGAAACCTTGTTTTGGTTTTGATCTTAGAAATAAAAACTTTTAGCTTTTCACCATTGATTATGATATTAGCCATGAATTTGTCACAAATAGGCTTTGCCATTTTGAGGTAAATCCCCTTTTTACCTACTTTGCTGAGAATTTTTATCATAAATTGATGTCACATTTTGTCAAATGCTTATTCTACATCTGTTGAGATAATAAGATTTTTATACATGGCTTTGTTGATATGATGAATCACATTATTTTTGTGCACATGTTGAACCACCCTTGCATCCCTGGTATAAATCATACTTGATTATGGTAAATAGTCCTTTTAATGTATTGTTGAATTCAGTTAGCGATAATTTTTACATCTATGTTCATCAGGGATGTTGGCTTGTATTTCTCTTTCTTTTTTTACATTTTTTCTTTTTTTTATGTTTTGGTGTCAGGGTAATGCTGGCCTTGTAGAGTGGAGTTTGGAAGCATTCCTTCCTCTTCAGTTTCTTGGACTGGTTTGAGAAGGAGAGGTATTAATTCTTCTTTAAATTTTTTGGGAGAATTTACCTGTGAAAGCCATCTGGTCCTGAGCTTTTGTTTGGATTTTTTTTATTATTGCTTCAATTTTATAACAAGTAATTGATCCGTTCACAATTATTTTACTACCTGGTTTAGTATTGGAAGTTTGTATGTTTCTTTCTCGTTTTCTGATGTTTCTCTCCCTCTCCTTCTTCCTCTTTTCTTCTCTCTAAAGATAAACAAATAAAAACCTTTTAAAAAATTATCACCTTCCCTGCTTCCTGTTTTTGTGATTTTAAAGAAATTGCCAAGATTGTATATCTTGGGTGTTGATGATGGTTCCCTGGGACTGGGGTCCTATCACTGTTGCTACCAGCTCAGCCACCTCATTCATTCCCTTTTGTTAAAGGTGAACATAGATCAGAGATGCACCACAGTGGTTGGATGTGCTAATCTGAGGCCGACACTGAAGCCACCTTGTTTCCTGGGGTCTTAAAGTTAACAAGCAAGCAAAATATAACCAGAGACATTGAAATTAAGAAAAAACTGACAGTAACCAGAGGGGAAGTCGGAGGGGATAATTCAGCAAAACGGGGAAGGATTTTTAGGAAAATCTATAAATGAAACATGGACAAAACCAAAGATGGGGTTGGATCAGGGGAGAGAGGTGGGGATGGCTGGGATAGAGGGGAGAGGTGGGGGGTAAATGAAGACAACTGTACTTGAAGAACAATTTTTTAAAAAAGGAAATAAATATAACAAAATAATATAGTTTAGGTAACTGTGTATCTGTCTGGCAGTGTGTGTGTGTGTATGTATGTATGTATGTATGTATGTACCATATTTTTCAGACCACAAGACGCACCTAGGTTTTAGAGGAGGAAAATAGGAAAAAAAAATGTTGAAGCAAAAAATGTGGTAAAATATTTAATAACAAATAATGTAATATTTCACCAATGTATATGTAAACAGAACTCAACAGCAGTATTGACAACCATTATTCCTCCCAAATATGGAGCAGGGAGGGGAAGTGCATCTTATAGTCTGAAAAATATGATATGTATGCATATATGTATGTATATATCTATCTATTTAATCTATCTAGACTATATACATAACTTTCAGAAGAGTGGGCACCTCTATGGATCAAGGAGAAGGGATCAGAGAGGAACCTCCAGTGGTTTCCACAGGATTAGAAATGTTTTCCTTCGGTGTGAGGTCATGGTTTCCAGGAGGTTTGTTTTATCGTTATGCTTTGTAGCTGACATGCACATATTCTTTGATCCAGCAGCCCCACATTTGAGGAGAGTTCCTCCACAATCCAAGCACCAGTATATAGACATTAATAAAAAAGGAATAAGAAAGAAACAAAAACATGAAGAAATGAATACAGTCATACCTAAGCCTCATGTATACTCTACTTTTGTCCTCTTATCTAAATGTGATACATATTGATTTTTCATAAAGGCAAGATTTAATGATAAAAATTATGAGTATTGTCATAGGATATGCTTCAGTACAAACTTAGGAAGTTTGTGTGTTTCTAAAACATTATACATTTCTTCTAGAATCTCCAATTTTTTGGCCTGTAATCGTTCACAATGTTTTTTAATGATCCTTTGTACGTCTGTGTTGTCATTTATAATCTCTATTTTATTTCTAGTTTTATTTATTTTGGGCTGTCTCTTTTTTTATGACTCTTGTTAAAGGTTTGTCAATTTTATTATCCTTTTAAAGAACCATCTCTTAATATCATCAATCTTTTCTAGTTTCTATTTGTTTATTTCTGCTCTAATCTTAATTCTTTCTTTCCTTCTACTTCCTTTGGAGTTTGTTCTTCTTTCAGTTCCTTCAGGTGAACAGTTATACTGTTTATTTGGGATTTCTCCTGCTTCTGGAGGTAGGCTTGTGTAGCCACAAACTTTCCTCTTGTAACTGCTGTTACTGCAACCCATAAATTTTGTAAAGTTGAGTTTTCATTTTCATTTGCCCCAAGCTAGTTTTGATTTTCTGTTTTATTTCCATTTTTATTCATTGGGAAAACATATTTGTGTTTTTTCCAGTTTTCTTCCTGTACTTGATTTCTGGTTTTATGCCATTGAAGTAAAAAAATATGCTTGATATAATTTCAGTCCTAAATTTATTGAGGCTGCTTCTGTAGCATACTATATGGTCTTGGAAATGTTCCATATGCACTTGAGAAAATTGTGTAATCTGAACTTTTGGAATAAAATGCTCTAAAAGTGTCTATTAAGCTGATATGGTCTAATGTGGTACTTAAAGCCATTATTTCCTTATTAATTTTCTTTCTGAGTGATCTGTCTGTCCTTGAGGTACATAGCATATTAAATTCACCAACTCTTTTTGTATTACTGTGAATTTCTGCCTTTGTTTCCATTCATATTTGCTATACTTGGGTGCTGCTATGTTGGGTCTATTGATATTTAAAATTGTTATTTTTTCTTCTTAGATTTACCCACTTTATTATTATGCCATGTCCTTCTTACATTCTCTCTTTTTACATTCTTTGATTTAAAGTCTATTTCATCTCATATGAGTATTGTTATCCCAGCTTTTTTTTTTTTTCATTTCTCTTTGCACAGACTGTCTTTTTCTGTACCTTCCGTTTTGGTTTGTATGTCTTTTGATCTAAAGTTTCTTGTGGGTAGCATATGTATGGGTCTCCCCACCGCCCCGCTACATTCTGTCACCCTGTCTTTTGATTGGAGCATTTACTCTATTTACATTTGCAGTAATTACCGATAAGAATGTGCTTATTGCTACTATTTTGTTATTTTGCGGGGAAGGGGGGTTGGCTCTTTTTTATTTTCTTTGTCTTCTCTTGGCATCTTTCCTTTTTTTTTTTTATAATTTTTCCATTTCTTTTTTTTAAATATTTTATTTATTTATTTTTAGAGAGGGAAGGGAGGGAGATAGAGATAGAGAGAGAGAGAGAAACATCAATGTGAGGTTGCTGGGGGTTATGGCCTGCAACCCAGGAATGTACCCTGGCTGGGAATCGAACCTGGGACACTTTGGTTCCCAGCCCGCGCTCAATCCACTGAGCTACGCCAGCCAGGGCTGGCATCTTTCCTTTTGATTGGATGGTTTTCTTTACTATTTTGATTGGCTTCCTTTCTCTTTATTTTTTGTGTATTTTTATAAGCTTTTGGTTTGTGGTTATAATAAGGTTTATATACAACCAACTATATCTATAACAGTCTATTTTATTGAATTGTATTTCTATTCAAGTATAGTTGGTACACAATGTTATATTGGTTATATTAGTTCAAGTGTACTATAATTTGACATTTTTATGCCTTACAATGTGATAACCCCACTAATTCTAGTAATCATCTGTCACTATGCAAACTTATCACAGTATTTTTTTGATTTACTCCCCTTCTCTTTTCTCAAAACTACAACAAATAATCTTAAAATTTATATCAAACCACAAAAAACATGACTATCCAAAGCAATCTGGAGAAAGAAGAATAAAGTTGGAGGTATCATACTACATGATTTTAAACTATATACTACAGAGCTGTAAAAATTAAAACAGCATGGTGCTACTACAAAAACAAACACATGGGTAAATGGAATGAATAGAGAGCTCAGAAGTAAACTCTTGCTTATATGGTCGATCTATAATGGAGGAGACAAGAATATACAAGGGAGCAATTGCAGTCTTTTTAACAAATGGGGTTGGGAAAACTGGACAGATACATAAAGCAGCCTATTCTACACTGATATTTTTTTAAGTTCAAACACATTCTAAAAGAACTACATTTTTATTCCATCTCCTGCTTTATGTTTTTGACATCATGTTTTATATCTTTTTGTTTTGTGTATCCCCATTTATTTTAGTTATGTTAATTTTGCTACTTTTGTCTTTTTTTCTTCGTATTAGCTTTTTAAGTGGTTGGTTCACTGTATTTATTATATATATTTCATTTACCAGTGAGATTTTTTTCTTCTATTTTCTTATTTCTGGCATGGTCTTTTTTTCTGGATAAAAAGACAATTTAACATTTTTTTATACAGCCAGTTTAGCAGTGGTGAATTCATTTAGCTTTTGCTTTTCTGGCAAACTCTTTATTTAATATTCTTTAATTATGAGTAATAACCTTGCCAGATATAGTGTTCTGGTTTCTATCTTCTTTCCTTCAGCACTTTAAATATATCCTATATCCTGCTATTCTGTTCTGGCCTCAACAGTTGCTGCTGAGAAAATAGCTGGGAACCTCATGGAGTTTCCTTGTATGCAACATGCTGTTTCCTTCTTGTTGCCTTCAAGATTGCCACTTTAACCTTTGCCATTTTAATTAACCTTTGTCATTTATGTCTTGATGTGGGCTTTTGGGGGATTCATCTTGTTTGGAACTCTCTGATCTTCTTGGACCTGGATGTCGGTTTCTTTCCCCAAATTAGAAAATTTTTCAGCCATTATTTTTTCAAATTTACTTCCTGCCCCATTTCTCCTTCTACAATCTATATAATGTGACTGTTAGAGTGCTTGGTATTTTTGCAGCTATTCTTTATACTATCCTAATTTTTTACATTCTTTTTTCATTTTGCTGTTTTGCTTGTGTTATTTTCAATATTTTGTCTTCAAGGTCACTAATCTTCTGTATTATTAAACTGATGCCAATTTTTTATAATGATATATTCTTCATTTCAGTTATTATATTCCTTATCTCTGATTGTTTCTTTATTAAATTTTCCTACTCTTTCTTGAAGTGCTTTCTAAGTTTTTCTATTTTTCTCTCAAGCTTCTTGAGCATCCTTATGACCATTTCTTTCAGGTATTTTCTTGTTTCTTCATTTGGGGCATATTCTTGTCTTCCCATTTTATTTTACTTTCTGTGTTTCTATAAGATGAAATAACCATCTCTTCTATTCTTAAAAATGTGATTTCTATGTAGGTTGTTTGCTGGGTGGTTTTGACAGACTAGTCATAGTTGGGGTGGTTGCATGCAGTGCCCCCCCTGCCAGTAGGAGTGAGTTCCAGGTGGGTCAGCCTAGTATGTATACATTTACTATCCTTCTTATCTGGGTTGGGGCTCTCTACTGTGGGAAAAGCTTCCTGGTTCATGTACTACATGCCCTGTTGCTTTAATTATCTGTAATCCCAGCAGGTTCTGGGTTGGGCTGCTCTGTATGTGTGCATGGCAATGCCCTACTATTACCACACTATGTCTGGATGGGGTATCCTTAAGTGTACACACCAAAACACTTTGCTAGTTTTACTCTGTGAAGGCAAGACAGCCCACATACTTATGGAGCAGTATACCCACTTACTCTGTGTGCAGGCTCTCCAATGCTTTGCTAGCTCCTAACTTTGTCTGGGTTTGTCAGTTTTTGTCAGTTCCATGTTCAAATGTAGCAGCACCTCCCTATCTCTACATTTTCTCTGGTCTGGGCAGCTCTGTGTGTAGGTAATGCATTATTTTGCTTGCTTTGCATTCTTCCCAGGTGGGAGACCCTGCATGCATGTGTAGCCCAGTGGGTGTGCACAGCAGCACCCTGTCTTACCAACTGGATCAATCTCTAGGTGGAGGAGCTCCTGTATGCATGCCAGCTTCCTGTTCCTGCTGGATCTAGCTCCAGGAGGGTTGGCTGGGAACAGGCTACTGTAGCTCTATAGACTGGCCAGAGAGCCTGGATAGAGCTCTTACCCACTGCCCAAGTGCAGGGGAAATATAAACAATGGCTGTTAACAGTTCCTTCAATCTTGGATTGCTCTCATAACTCCAAGAGAGCTTACATGGTTCCTAACAATATCTCTTGCTCTTTTTCTGTCTTGCTTTGTTGTTGTTGTTGTTTGCTTGTTTGTTTTTGGTATAATACTGTTCAGTTGGCTCTCAGTTGGATTTCAGGAGGAAATGGTCAAAATATAGGTGTATATTCAATGCATTCTTAAAAGGAAATGAGCTCAATATTTTATGACTATTGATATGGTACATTTTGAGGCTGCATCACTTCTGTGCTATTTTGGCCCAGAAGCTATATCAAATCACAGTGAAACATGAGACAAATTCAAAATGAGGGACATTATACAAAATAACTGGTCTGCACACTTTTCAAAAGTGACAAGTTCATTAAAAATACCTAAGGAACTATTCCAGGTTAAAGGAGAATGAAGAGACGTGACAATTATGT
The DNA here is from genome assembly GCF_004126475.2 of Phyllostomus discolor. NCBI lineage: Eukaryota > Metazoa > Chordata > Mammalia > Chiroptera > Phyllostomidae > Phyllostomus > Phyllostomus discolor. The sequence goes on along the minus strand of NC_040903.2, from coordinate 139,948,889 downwards.
ATCAGGAGTAACTGGTATTGAGTTGTTGACTAATCCATTGCTTTTTATTTTGCCATATAGCATATTAGTTAAATACTGTTGCTATTTGAATAAGATTTTTTACATCATTATTAATTTCCTGATTTTTATAATTATATTGACTTATGTAAGGGAATATTCCTTTTAGGAAACGTATTGAAATATTTACATATAAGGCAGTATTATATTTAAAACCCACTTTGATGCATTTCAGGCAAAAACAGAGAATGATGAAGCACATGTAGCAAAGGTTAACATTTTGGGAACCTGGAAAAGCAGTAAACAGGAAGTCTTAGGTCTTTTTCTTTCTGTTTTGCTTTTTTATAACTCTAAAATTATTTGAAAATAATAGTAGCTATTGTTTACAATGCATATTAGCTGTATATTTACATTAATTTTTAAAGCTTGCTTGAAATGCTGAAGTTTTATGTTATTTCTCATTAAAGGAAAATGAAAAATTTCTTACATTTTAAAATTCTGTAATTCCTTGTTTCTTTTTGTTGCCTATTTTCCCCATCATAGCTTTATGAATAAAAACTATAGACTATTTCAAAGTTTTGAAAAAATACATTACATCACATATATACATGCTACACATTTACTCATACATTGCATACATAATTATAAGTATTGCATATACATGTATGTATGGTGTCACAAATTATTATTGTGCACATGTGCATATGCACACTTCTTAGCCAAGTGAAAATGCAGAAACCTGAAAGGATGTTTAATTTTGAGAGTATATAGTTAATGACTACAGGAAAAGAATATATATATATAACAATTATAGTTGACTTATTTTAAAAAGAGAGAATACTAAAAAGATTAAAGAATAAAGGGTTTTTTGACTTTATTTACTAATGAGCCATAGTTTCATTATTTAAGAAGAACAGACTGTATAAACCCACCATTTGGTTTCCTGTAACTGTTTGGCAGGGTAATAACCTCTTTTGAAAATTAGTACTCTTATATCACACTTCCCTTTCAATTAAACAGTATATTAGAATAAGAATGCTAGAATTTGAACTTAAAATATTAGACAATTTAATATGTACTAAGTGTATGTCCAGAGAAATGAGAATATATGCTTTTATAGCCTACAAGTCTTTCTGAAGGAACAGAAGTGCCTGTCAATAGTATTTCAGGTTGTAGATGTGCAGGGTGCTTCTTTTCCAGACCAACTGTTTTGAGGTTTTAAGAATATAACATTAATTAGAAAAAAACATACATTGTTTTAAATGCCCACATTTCTCTAGGGTACCAAGACATTTAGATTGCTAACTCCCATTTTCATCTCAACTTGGATTATATGTGAAAGGCAACATTTTAAAAAATGAACTGAATGAATATAATTGAGCATGTATGTGTGTCTTTGTGCATGTATGCATGCATGTGTGTTGAAGAGTTTTGGTTCAGTATAATATAAAATAATTTATGCACAGAATAACCTTTTGCAATTTCATGTCAGTCTTGAAAAAAATGCAAATAACTCAGGCCATGTCCAAGACAAAGATGGGTATATACATAATAGGTACAGACTTTGATATATTCCTTCACATTCAAGTAATTTATCCAGACTTTATAGATTTTTTAAAATTATGAAAATATGGTATGATCCCTTACATAGTCAAAGGATGCCATCTAAAATTAATGTAAAATAATAAGTTATGCAATGACTAATATATAGGAAAATCTACTTATGGAGACATTATGCCCTGCCTCACAGGGAAACAAACAAACAAAAAATTCTGACTTCAGCTGCTTTTATTCTAGTGGGGAAAAGGTATACTGCATTAGTATAAGCACACAGTTCTGTCTTTGAATTCATCTATAATATTGAGTGCTCGTTTATCAACCTAGTGTCTAGCAGAGGTCAGAGTCTGTACCTTGTAGGTGAAGGTTACCTATACAATAAGGTGGGGTAAGTGGGTGTAGGGGAAGAGACCTGAGAGGAATGAGAGAATTGTTGATGTAGAACTTTCAACTGAAAAATTCACAGCCTATTTGGATACATCATTTAAATTACCCATTCTGTGGATATCTTAGACCTTACCTCACAATATCTCACAATTTCTGTCTCCCTACTCTACTATTTACTTGTGGGGATGTGAGGCAAATCACTTAACCTCCCTTAACCTCAGTTTTCACATCAGTTAGTTGGGATAAGAATGGTTTCAATCTCATGAGGCTGTGGTAGGAGGTAATATCTAACACACAATAAAGTGTACTTAGAATGACACCGGTACATAATGAATGTGTCTCTCTTTTCACTTAACACATTCAACACAATAAATGCTTGTGTGCACATATATATTACATCAAGTGGCTTTTAGGTCCTCAAACTTACAATGTTTAGTAATTATTATTTCTGTTAATGTATATCACTTAAACAAGTCAGTTACAGGTCATATTCACCTCTTTGTAAAGTTAGTGGCTAGAAATGAACCAATGATGGAAATAGGTATGCTTTGTGGGCAGAGTGGGAGAGGAAGATGTCAAATTTTCTTCAGGATTCCAGACTAAGAGAAAACACTAATTTATAGGATTGTAAAAAATGGAAACATTGTTATAGGCATTATCTTCAATGAATTAAATGCATGAACAGTAAATGCAGTGTCCATCTTTGATGCACTGGCAAATGATTTTGATAAGCACTAAGAAAACTAAATTGAAGGCAGCCTGAAAAGAATGTGGGGACTTGGAGGTGCAAACACCTGTTAACTACTCTGCACATCTTCAATGCTGATTGTGTCATTTGGATTGACACCCTTTGAATGCATGGCATTGAAATTGTTTCCTGCCAAGCATTTTAATTATATAGGAATACTGTGTTTTCTATCCCAATTAAAAGCAAAGGGTTGGTGGCATTTTTGTATCCTTGTGGAGTACTCCTTTTCTTACTTAAATACCCAAAATTAAATCCTGTCTTTCTCTAGTCAAAAAAAAATGCAAACAGTATCACAGGGCAACACCTTTGTTTCCTTTTCTCCTCTGACCACCTGCCCATCTGCCTGGCCTATTTTCTTGTTATTGACTACTTGTTATTCAGTTAAGGCAGATTGTTAGCAGTGCAGCCCAGAAATGCTTGGTTCTATTTAAAACAAAAGCCTACTGTTAAATTCAATGTCAGAGCTGAGGTTTATAGCATTGAAGAATTGCCTTGATAAATGGCCCTGACATTACAGTTTCCACGACTCCACCTTCAATGTCATCACAGCACAGTGTAAGTGTTAAAGTATGGCCATCGCTGCCTCCCCAAAACATATTAACTTGATGCTTACTCTATCTCTGGATCCCATAGGCACAATAAATGGAGAAAATAACACATTTACAAACTGATAAAACCCAGCAAAGCTAATAAAATCAGACACTTTATAGCTCCGCTAATCGTGTCCTTTGAAGGGCATCAAATAACACATCATGTACTGCTCAGGGGGAAATCAAATTAGGTGCAGCCGTGCCCCTTCAGAACTCACACATCTGAATAGACAGTAGCTGTTGTAGCTAATCAACTTGTATTGTTGCCACTTTATCATTAATACAATGGTTGTGTTAACTGGGCATTATGCAGGTTTGATATGAAAAGGAAGGAAAGTATTTCTCAAACTGTTGCTCAGTTTGCATTTTGAATCTTTGTTTTCTTTTCATTTTGCTTTGATTTTATTTTTAATAAATGTAAGTTTCACAATGTGGTGTGCATTCCTGCCAGCGTTGTTCAAAAATCACTTAGTCTATAAGAAACTGACCAAGACTTGGTTTTCAAAGATAGTTTTCCTTCCATTTGACTCTCTTCTTTCCCCAACTCCAAATGATTAGTGTATATATATATATATATATATATATATATATATATATATATATATATCAATGGATTAGGAAAATATACAGGAATATTTGTAACAAATAGAGCCAAGTATCTTGTCCCAGAATGTTCAGCTCTGACTTAAACCAATGTCTATGAAGAGAAAGCATCTATATTATTTCTTCTCCAAATTCTTGAATTCAGAGTTAATATTCTTTTCAAGTTACGTGCCACTTCTCTTCTATCAAAGTTTAAATTGCATGGAAAACATAAAAATGCCTATTTACACAGAAAGCAATTAAGAACTCACAAGAGCAAAAGTTACTACTGGAAACAGGTCATTAGAGCATAGAACGATCATGGAGTAAAGATCTTAAAGACATTAAATGAACGTTTTAAGGCAGAGGATGGCAGCTCATGGCCTCTGAACCAATCTGTCCCATCTGCTTTTCTAAATAAAGTTTTATTGGACGCAGTCACAATAACCTTTTTAACATGTCTGGGGCTACTTGTAATGGACACCATGTGGCTCACAAAATTTAAAAAAAAAAAAAGATGGCGCCCTACAGAAAAAATTTACTAACTTCAATTGTAAGGGCATGGCTGTGTAGACCTTATTGAAGGAAAAAGGATGAAAGGAGATGAAGAATAAGATTCCTAGTAAGAATAAGGCCTATATATTTAAGTGAAATCTAATACAATCTTTGTAATAAAAGTCCAGGAACCAATGAGTCCATACTAATGTACATAAATGACTTAATAAATAAAGGGAATTGAGAGATCAGGTAATCTGCCCTCTTGCAGATGAATTCCAAGTGGTTTATTTAGATAGTCTTCCCTAGATGGCATGGGGCATTTATTTCCCATTCTTTAAATGTGAGCTGTGGAGACTTCCTTCCAAAGTGCACAGTATGTGAAGGAAGGGGGGAGGGACTAACTTTATAGTGATAAACCTAACCAGGTGGCATGAAGGTCAATGTCAATAGTGCCAAGTCGTGTTGATAGCATGTATGCTTAATGTGATGTAAGTGACACTTTGCCTCTATGATCTTCCTCTCAAAAACACATAATGCTAGTTTAAACATGAGAAAAACACCTGCCAAATTCCAGCTGTGGGACTTTCTGCAGAATATTTGACCAGCGTGCCTCAAAAAGATCAAGGTCATTAAAAACAAGGAAAGCCTGAGAAACTCTCACTCCTTAGGTGTGGAGCCTAAGGAGAAATGACCACTTCATGTAATGTGGTATCCTTGATGGGATCCTGCAACAGAAAAATGATGTTCCATGAATTTAGGAAATCTGAGTAAAGTATGGACTTAGTAATAAGTGCTTTAATATTGGTTCATTAATTGTAACACATATTCCATACCCATGTAAGATGCTAATCAGAGGCGAACCTGACATATATGAGAACTCTGTAGTATCTTTGTGATTTTCCTGGAAACCTAAAAATTAAAAAGTATATTTTTAATCTGGGAACTATATTGTTATTTTTGATATTTTTGGTAACAAATTTTTCTGTAACTTTAAATCCACTAAAAACTTAAACCTCTCATACATAAACAAGATTATTTAAAAAAGTACTTATCAAGGAATAGCAGCACAAAATCTCAATGGGTGGATAATATGAAGCTCCTTCACAAAAATTCTTAACTTTTGTAAACACTGTAAACAAAAATCAATTATATGTAGAGTCCTGTAACCCTATGCTGCAGAATAAATTTTAGTTTTTGTAGTGCTATTCCAATGTGTTCACCATACCGAGTAAGAAGTAAACAGACTTCAGTGACTTCACCAGCTTCTTACAATTATTTCCTAAGCACCAATCTTTCTTAAAGACTCTTATCTTACTAAAGGATAGAAGGGGAAGCAGCTGAATATCTCCAATTCTTTTGTTTCCCTTTACCTTCTCTTCCCTGCACTGCTGTTTAGCCTCTGATCCCTCAAGGCTCTAGGTGGGGGAGCAAGCTCTAGTTGGTATAATTTCTTCTTTTAGTGAGTCAATAGATCATTGGAACCATTGGAAATGCATATGCCAAGATCATAAAATTTATTTCTTAATGTACACCATCTGTTATTCTGAGGCATCAAAAAGAATTTGATAGGAAGTTGGCTTGTTTTGTACACTTGTATGCTGCTTTTAAATTTACAAACTATATTCATGTTTATATTTCTGGGAACTTATTCATCAGAAGTGTACAGTCAGTGTATATTAGGCTTCAAATTGTGTATCTATATATTTTTCTAGCTATGTGATATTTTAAAAATTACTTGAATATTTGTTTCAGTTTTCTTACCATCAAAATGGGTACAAAGATATAATGATATCACTATTATATTATGCAAGTATATGCTTTGATGCCTAGTAAATGGCCAATAGATAGCTGCAACTAATGATAATATTATGCCTATTATCTTGATTCCTTGGATAGCCAATTGTGACTCATGACATTAAATGACTGGTCAACTATCATACAACTAGCAAATGACAGTATTAATGTTGAGCCATTGCCTTTGGAATATCTTTACACACTTACAGAAGAAATTTTTATGTATGACCTATTATCAGACACTATTGTAGCTTCTGAAGCTTAGATTCAAGAACGAAGAAGGAACAATAAAAAGGAATAATAAAATATATAGAAAATATAGTGTAGTTTAGAAAGTTGTATGTGTAAGAAGGGTGACAGGTAATATGGGAGGCAACGAGGAAGTGTTTTGGCATCAGAGTTACTAGCACACTGAGCTGGCTCAATAAGTATACACATGACCAATATACAGAATATAGACTTTTTTATTGTTAAAGGCATCGCATCTTTCACATGTATTTCTTAGTGCCTAAACCAGTTTCTTAGACAGAAAACACTATTCATATACTTTAAAATTTCAGAGATGAAGTCACAGGAAATAGGATGGACATTTGAATGTACCTCTTTGTTAGATACAGACATAGTTATATTCTTTATTTTTTTCTAGAAATGTAATATCATTTGATTAATTTTGTTTATTGTTCTGAAACAGTATTCTGCCAAATCTTGTATAGTTGCTAGATGCTAACATAAACATCTAAATTATTAAAAATAAGAGTTGGATATTATTATTTCCATGGTAGTTGACCATTGAAAGACAAAAGAGAGGAAGAAAATGGACAAGCAGTTCCTGAAATGTATTTTAAAAGTATGTTGCATGTGAAAAGAGCCATATGAATTAATTTGCAGAAGCTAGTTCCTGCTGGTTTCAGCAGCTCTGGAAAGCTATCAGATCTAGACCTAGGGACAAAAAAATTAAAATAAATAATTTGTGATCACTCAACGATAATGGGTTATGTTACTAAAGATTTTGCCACTGCTAGATTACCATTAACCACAAATCAGGAATATCATGGTTTTTAGCCTGTGCATAATTAGTCCAAGCAAAAGAATGTTGTCCAGATAAGGAAATAATTGTTTTGGCATCATCGATGCACTAATTTTACAAACTTATACCAGTCTCCTTTCCCTAGAAGCATCATCCTTAATTCCTCACCATACAGTACAAGAAAAAACTAGTTCTAGGATGTAGGAAAATATAAATTCTTCACAAAAAGATTACTGCAATGATTATATTTCCCTCAAACAGAATTTTAACCACTCTACTATAAGGTCCATTATTTCCACTGAAGTCAGTTGAGAATGAGAGAGAAAAGTATCCATACAATGCAAAGAATTATTAATACTAATATCCTTCTCACATGTTCTGCTAAGATGAATTTGGTTTATTTGCACACAAACATGTAATGGCTCTTCTCCCAAAGAACTAAGGTTCATTGTCATATCATTTCTCTTAGCAACTCAGTGGACATTACTTGAGCTTAAAATCAAGTCCATTAATCAGGATCTTCAGCTGGTTGCAGAGAGTGGAAGTTTTCTGCTTGCCAGAACACCTGCGCTCCTAAATGGCCTTGGTGCTTAATTGTTTCCAGGTGCAGCACATGGCTTGTTTTGCCTAACTCAGAATTGTGAATTTCTGCTGCCAGAGGACACACTTTGGAAGTCGGAGTTAACTAGTAAGAGAATTAACCCTCAGTTAGAATAGATACACTTGCTGCTGATCATTAAAATGGAAACCTGCAGAATATTATTAGGTTTAATTAAGGAACAGTCTTTTCTTGTTTAGCTGACAGACCTTATCCTTACAAAGCTCAGAGATACGTTTACTTGTGTTGGTGACAGTTTTGTGACGTACACTCTGTATAAGTACTCTCCCTTGAGGCCCCTCTGTGTTTCAGGTACTTGAAAATACAGCAGTGAGCAAAGCAGAGATCCTTCATAGGGGTTACATTCTGTTGGGAAACATTTATTTTCTTTCTTTTTTTCCTCCTTCTTTCCCTCCCTCCCTCCTTTCCTTCTTTCCTACTTTTCTCCTTTCCTTTCTTCCTCCCCCTCCCTCCCTGCCTCTTTCTTTTCTTTCCCCCTATTTTGGTATATCCTCAAGCAGGACAAATATCCCTTTTCAAGTCTAGTATCCATGAAATAATCACAACTTCCCTTTGTGCCATCTTTGGAGCTTGAAAATCAGTGTCTAGTCAGTTTTGTCTTATGCTACAGTTTAACTTATTTCAGTCCAGGGTAGCAGAGGATAAGAAACCCTAATGTGAAACATCCCTCTCATATTATCTTACTGGTTTTACCAGAAATAACACTCTTACTCTGTTTTAATAGCCATCTTTTATTTATTTCCCAACCAATTAGGCATTGGAAGGAGAATGGATGGTTATTAACTACCTTAGCTCTTTTCCATTGTGCTTCATTTTTTTCCCCTGGAAAATATTAGCCAAATTATATTTACATTTTAGAGAGTCAAAGCTTATACCCCACTCCAATGAAAAGTATGTGATTCCCACGTCAGGGTAACAGATCACCAATAGAACCTTTAGAGAAATTTTGAGTTGTCTCTTTTATTTCAGTTTTGCCAACCAGGCGTTATTGCTGAATATGTTTCCTGTAGGTAGGTAAAACAAAGAAAAGGAAGCATCACAGATCTAGGCAGTCATGGAGTCCATGTGATCAGCATTCATGAGCAGGGTTGCAGATAAAAGATTCTGGTTCCTTGCTCATCTGTTTTTCTTTTTTATTTCTGTTTTTTTAATAGCTTTAAAATCATCAGAAACCTGGAAGTAAATCTCATTTCTGAGTAAGCCATCGGCATCATAAGATTACTTCCCTGTTGGTTAAATATATTCATTTATGCCATAACTGTTTTTTCCTTCTAGCTTGTTCTGTGTGAATTAGGATATGAAAAAGGATGACGGTGCAGGTAGATTGCATCTCATAAGGCTAAAATGGAGGACTAACTGCATTAGTATGCACCTATGATTATCTCAATGACTCTTTTAAATACTTTTAAAATTTGTTCTTGTTATTGTTATTTTAAGTGACATGTCAGAGCCACTGTTCATGAATTTCAAAAGGGCATGGAGATGTTTCTCAGATATATTAGTTTCTGTTACTTTTAATGTATTTTTATTCCTAGCGTATCTTATTTGTTTTGAGTGTTCACTATACTTTCAAATCTGAAATATGTTTATATTTCAGTTAAACTGATTATTCCTTAGAGACTTCTCTAAGTCATCATCATCTCTTTCTCTGCTTCTTTTTGTATGGTGCTGTCCAATTTGTGTTTCATAGAACACAAGTGTCTTGTGGGATATTAAATGATATTATGCCAAAAAGGAACTAATGCTTTACCTGAAATGATGTCTGTAGCTGGGTTTTAGTAGGTTCCTGATATTTTCCCAGCTGACTGGGCCATTGGAAGGACAACAGGTGGCATAGACAGCATCGGCTGTCCATCCTTCCTACTACATGAGAAGACTTCTGGATTTTTCCCAAGGTTTGCTGTCATCTACCACATGTGTCAGACATATGGCTTACCCAAGATTGTCTTAATTGAATTCATGTGGTTACATTCTCCTTGCTTAGTCATCACTGTGTCATAAAATCCTGTCAGTGATGAATGAGGAGAAACGTACTCTTGCTTCTAAGACACAGAGAAAAATATGATCTCTTTCTCTCTTTGAACTTTGTTGTAGCAAATTATCATTTGGCAAGTGTTGTGTCTCTTTCAAACAAGTATACAAATGTTGTGTTAATAAAGGTGACTCTTTCAAAGACTGCTGGTGACAAAGGGGAACAAATGAATGGGATGTAAGCTTACAAAAAAGTGAAGATGGAAGAAAGATTTTGGATTCTGATGGGAAAGTTCCAGTAAAGAGGACAATCAATGCCACAGAAGAAAGCTGGGAGGATTGCTGAAGTGATACCCTTGAACAGATAAAAAGGGCTAAGATCTGGGGGACAAATGGAGAGATGGATTCAGACGGGAGCACAGATAACCCGTGAATGTTGTCAGGCAGCAGGGGATGGTCTGTCTGTGTGTGTGTGTGAAGGTAGATGAGAGCATATAGTGGTGGGGTCTTGAAAGCTTTCTTCTTATTGTTTCAATTTTTGAAGTACTCTTTTTTTAAAAATTTTATTTTAATCATTGTTCAAGTATAGCTTTCTCCCCCCTACTCCCATTCCAGCTCACCCACCCAACCCTCCCCCCTCCCCCCCATTACCCCCCACCCCTAGTTTTTGTCCATGTGTCCTCTAAATTTGTTCCTGTAAACCCTACCCATTCCCCCCTGAAGTACTCTTATATCTTCATTATTTGTTCAAGGTCACCTTACCAATAAAGGGAACAAACAGTTTGGAACGCAGTAGTCTCTTCATATGTTTTTCCTATAAAACCTGGAAGATTCTGAAAGTAGGTAGCTATTCCAGACAGTGTTACAAAGGAAATGTCCCAAAAAATCTCCTTGTTTTTTGGTGGTGCATACATGAACAAATCTAGGCATTAGGTAATAATTGATCTGAAAGAATTATAACAGTTCTCTCCCTCAGTGTCCCAGAATCACTTGCAGATATGGGTAGTTTAATTCTGGACAATGAAGTTCAAGTTTGTTCCAGATGTCTCTGGAAAAGTGTTTCTTTCCCAGCTAACCAATGAGGTTAGCACCATCCCTGTCTTACATTATTACCATATATATGCATTGAAAATTCATGATGTAAGAAGGAAAAGGGAAATAAGCCAGTCAGAGAAGGAAAAATATTATATGATTTCATTCATATGTGGAATCTAATGAACAAACTGAATTAACAAGCAAAATAGAGACAGACTCATAGAGAGTAGGATGACAGCTAAAGACTAGGCTGAGGTTAGGGGTAGAAGGATTGAGCAAAAAGGAAAAACGACTCATGGACATGGACAACAGTGTGGTGATTGCATGGTGGGGGGAGGAAGTGAGGTGTATCCTGGCCAGCAGGATCCGTGTATATTGTGGCTGCTCATGAACAAATACACACGGACTACAGAAATCCTATGGGGAAAAAGGATGGCACAGCTGCTCTCTAAGTGGGAGAGAGAGGGCCCCGGCCCCCCGCCAGGACAGGCTTTTATTTTTTTTCCTGGGTACATTACATGGAGGGTAGTCCTCATTTACTAGGCATAGGTTCACATTAGGTGGTTACCTTTTACAGACAACAAAGGAGAGGATGTTGCTAATTACATCACAGAAGGATATTTGCAAATGTAAAGGGAAAAGTGGTTGGATTGGTAACACTCCATACTTGGGAGGTTCAGCTCAGCTTTTAGGAAGCCGCAATAAGTCCTTGCTGCCTCAATTCGGGGTGAGGGAGTTTTAGTAAAAGCAAGCCTCATAGTGGCCTAGGTACAATGCAGGCCTGATTCCCCAAGGGAAAACCTCTCCAAGGGCATGGTCCTGTGTCCTGTGTGCCAACTCCCTCCCCACTGGTTTTCCATGTGAGTGCTGAGCTACATTTCTACAACACTCAAAACAGTTCCATACAAGAAAGTGTCAGGGGATTAAATGGCAATGGAAAAATACACTAAAAAATGTTTAAGAAAAAGAAAAATTTGTACTTCGAGGTTGGTGATTTAGAAAGAAAGAGAGAGCCTAGATCCCTAATAGCCTGATAGGCCTGCTGAACTACTTGTAGACAAATAAATGGCAGTTTGGTTGTTATTCTTTTTTATGTACTTGTTGCCTGAGGTAGTTCTAAATAAATTCCATCATTCTTTAACTTTCTGGAAAAAAGTAAAAAGAACCTGAATTTCATTTACAATAGGATTTTCAAAATACAGATATTTATTATGAAACCACTGATGTCATGATTCTGCATTGTTCTAAGAAATGCAAAATTAGTTTTAAATTTTTAATCAAGACAGAAAATAAATTCTACCACTAAATATTTAAGGAATGCTTACCCCTGGTTATTTAAATCTTACTCCTTTCATGTATTGCTGACAGTTTATTTTAAATTTTTTAACAAAATTAACTTTATACTTGTAGTATTAGGAAAAATGAGACATCAAATTAAAAGTAAAAAAATTATAAATTAAGAAATATCTACATGAAGCTCATTTGAATGGAAAATTTCCCTTAAATTTGCATGTCAGGTCAATTGGCATGTCAGGGGAAAGTATTTCCAAGCATATTTTGATCATTATATGGTATGAAATTGAAAAATAATTTAAAAATTGATGCTAGCAGGATGAAAAGAAAAAAGATCCTGTGTGTTTCCTAATTGTGTTGGTCCTTTGAATTATTCAATTCAGAAGCTACTTTACTTATGATTTCTTGTTATGAGAGATGGTAAATGGCCAAATTGGTTTGTCTACTTCAAGTTTGTTTGTTTGGTGTGTTAGTTTTAGTATATTTTCTGTTTTGTTTGTATTCTTACTGTAGAACTTCACTAAGCCTTTCATATGCTAAGGCATGTATTGAATTCCCTAGGCCCAGTATAGAGTAGGCAGTCTGTTGTAAGTGTGTATCATCATGAAAGCTGTTGTCCTAGGTGTTTTCCCCACAGATGCTCCCTAAAACACACAAGACAGATTCCAGCATTTGCAGAATTAACATTCTAGTCCTGAAATATGAGAAAGAAAAAAAGCGCAGAGTTCCCAAGCACAGGTTTAAAAGTGGTCTTCCACTGATAACCATGTAGCTTTAGCCAAATGATCTGAATCCTCTGAAGCCCTGTTTTTTTGTCTGTAAATTGGAAGAAATTAATAGTATAAGAATACTATATAAGAATACTGCTAGGGAAATTCAAATGTTGAAATTTACTGAGTATCTGGAACATACTGATTGCTTAATCAATGATAATATTCACAGTGGTTGGTTGGTTAGTACTAGCTGCAATGTTAATGGTTATTATTTTAAGTGATGTTTTCAACATTTTTGTGTTTCATTTATTTTATGTTCTCCCTGACCCTGAGAAGGCCCTTAAATGACCTCTGCCATCTTTGACAAGTATTTTGCTTGTATAGTATACTATAAACCTATACTGAACCTATGGCAGAATAGGAACAAAGTTCACAGGTTAATTTTTTCTTACTTGCTAAGAGTGATAAATTTGTTTGATCTTTAGATTTATAGAGAATGCCGCTTCAGTTATGAGGTTGTAATTATTTGTCTAGCATTAAGTACAGAACATACTATTTTTTCTCACCTAAGTATATGAAGATAGATGGTCAATTCAATATTTTATTGTTAGGGAAATAGGGCAGTTTCTGAGAATGTTACTGGCTTTCCCCCCAAGCCATTGAAATCTGCCCTGACAAACTGGGAAAATGGCCACTGGAAAAGCATGTGGGCCCAGTGGGTGTATTTTATTTTATTATTTTTAATCCTCACCCAAAGTTATGTTTACTAATTTCAGAGAGAGAGGAAAGGTGATGGAGAGAGAGATAGAAAAAGAGAGGGGGAAAGAGAAAGAAAAACATCTATATAAGAGAGAAACATTACTTATCTCCTGTACATACCGCAACTGGGAATCGAACCTGCAACCTAGGTATGTGCCCTGTCTGGACCCACATGTGCTTTTTAGTGCATGGGACAGTGCTCCAACCAACTGAGCCACCTGGCCAGGGTCCTGTGGATGTATTTTAAATCAGAGTTTAGCCAAGCACAGCATGGTACTTGCTTCCTATATTTACCATTAGATCCCATATGTTCCCATTTGTGCTCCATTCTTACTGGGGGACCAAGATGGATACTTCAGGACTCTGCATCGATATCAACTCAGCTGCTACACACTCCCATTTTCCTATTGTACAGTTACTTGATATAACTTTGGGGATGGAAAGGGGAATCTTTATAGCATAAGCTTACCACAATGTTGTAGTGTCCACCTCTAATGTCACTTTGTTCCTGATCTAAGTACTGACTCAGATCTGGGAACTGAGCACTTATTGTTATATTTTATATACACAGTCATACTCAGCTTCCTATATGTCCAGTCTTTTTACTGTGGATTTTAAAAAGCACTTTCATTGGCTAATCATCAATTTTTCCTTTAGTGTTACCAGGTTTTATCTCCCTGAGGTTTCACTCCTATGGCCGCCTTTCCATCTTTGCCTTCCTGTCTTTACAGTAAGTTCAGTCTCCTGGTTATACACCACCAACTGGCCTCTATCATTTAGGCATCCCATTGTCCCATGTACATTGAGACCAGCTCTGTGATGGCTCAGTTAGTTCTAGACCAAAGAGGAGAGTGACTTCTAAACTTCTTATCAATGCAAGTGCCCCTCTCGACAGCATGGTGCTTGATGGCCTCTGGGTAATGGTGTGTCCTGTGGGCCCTCCTCTGACACATTGTCCTGGTCTTCTGTCCTTACTGTTATATAGCCTTTCTAGTATGCCCATTTCCTGGAACCATATTTCCTTTTTTACAATCTTGAAGAAAAAATTAGACATTTTTATTTCACTTAGTATGGGCTGTTCTTACTCTAGGCTATAAAAGTCATCCTCGCAGCAAGTTTGCCCTGTCCCCTGAGATCCTTACCAAGTATTACATCCTATATATTCAGGAAGTATCCCCAAATTGATAAAAACTTAAATACTGTTTAACTTTTGGCCCCTTTGATTAACCACCCTCAAAATTCAATCTTACAGATACTCCCCAGGCTCTCACTTGCACCTGACAGCTAAGAGTGCATCATCCTCAGAGTATAATCTCTTGACTTCCTCTCAGACACAGCATATCCACACCTGAGAAATTTTGAGCTAGATTCAGCAGAACTTGGTTATCTATTGATATGATATGAAAATCCAGGAAGAAATTAATGTCTTTAATTTACTATTTCCTACTTTCTTTCTATATTAGTGATACTGGTGGACCTTTTTAATTGGTTTTATTTTTATATTCCAATTCTCTATCCTTCTAAAAATGTAATTTACTTTTTTTTAATCTTATAAGTGGGATATCCCAGTAAGATGGCATGATTGTTGGACTCAACTCATCTATCTGTTCAATTTTCTCTCAGAAACCACAGTCCTGTAATGCCCCTTTTTCAACATCTGAAAACTATTATTTCATTTATTTTTTGTCTTTTAATTGCTTAAAGCAGGACACCCACTCCCTTGGGAGGTATTTTTTTATGAGCTGTAATTGAAATCAGTTTGATAGTTTTTTTATGAAATTAAATGAGCTTAATGTATAAAATAGCAATTTTACTCCTAGGTCTTTACTAAAGAGAAATTAAATCAATCATATGTCCAAAAAAAAAAAAAAACCCTGTACACAAATAGTCATAGCAACTTCACTTAAAATAGGTATCATTTTAAATAACCCAAAAGCCTAACAAACTTGAGTGCATTAACACAGTGTCATATATTCATATAATGGGCCATTGCTGAGAAATGTAACAATGCACCACTGATATACATTTCATGGGTGAATTTCAAAAATGTTTTACTGAAAAAAAAAAGCAAGGCCAAAAAAAGAGTATGTACTCTATGACCATATACTCTATGATTTTATTTAGGTGAAGTCCTAGAACACTCAAAACTAAACATTAGTGATAGAAATCAGATTGTTTATTGTCTGGCTATGGGGGGAGGGGTGTGTCATATACTACTAAGCCATGAGGGATCTTTTTAGAGTAATAGGAAGTTTTCTTATCTTGCTTCATACAATGACACCATGCACACACACATTTTCTGTAAATTAAACTTAAATACATATTTTTTTAAATAAAAGGAAGCTTAGACCACCAGTGTGGTGACTATGGCATTGGAGTGATGAGTACGAATTTGGAAAAATTTAGATGGTTAAAGCAGACAGAATTGAGTGATGAAAATGACAGGGAGAAAGGAGACATAGGAAGTTTTCAAGAGTGACTCAAAGGTTTTGGGCTTGGGTCAGGGTATATTAAATGGTGGTAAAATTAACATATTTGCCCCATAATATTAATGATTGTGAATCTGAGGTGGATATGAAGGGATTTTAAAATAAGGAAAGGCTTTGGTGTGTTAACAAGAGATTGTTATTTCAGAAAGGAAAAGTATTAAAAGTAAATGAAGATGACCTGTGATGTCGGACATAGCATGGCTGCTCCTTTACTGTACAATGTACTCAACTGTGTGTTGTATCCATGTACGAAGACTCTTGAAATCATTTTCACTTCATACAAAGCATTTTTTGTGTTTGTTGACCATTAGTATGTTTTTTTATTTTTTGAGAAATGTCTTTTCAAGCCCTTTGTCCATTAAAATTTTTTTTGTCTTTGTGTTGTTGAGGATATGTATACTTTTAATTTACTCATTTGTCAGTATTTATTATATAATTCATTGAAATATTAACCTAATCTTTTAAAGGCTGAATAATACTTGATTTTGAGACTACCAAAATTGCAGAAGAAAAAAAAAAGAACTATTTCAGGTATTATAGTGAAAATAAATGGCTGTGCATGATCTTTTTTTCCCCTTTGGAAATAAGTATCTGTGGCTTTGAAAAACTGTCCTCATATTCTACATTTAAATTTTTGCTAACTTGAATTTTTGCCAACAGTCAATAGATAATCTACATTTTACTTTGATATTGAATCTTTTGCTTCTACTAAATTTAGGCAATTTGATATTCTGTTGAGAAGTTATTTACCCATCTTTACACTGAATTTCGAGGAACACCATGGTCACAGATATGAATTCCAAAGTTATAAAAATAGATTTGGCATCGAGACAAAATGCTGATGCTTTTGTTCCTCCTAAACAAGTCTGATATTAGATAATGGAGAAGTTTTCACTGAGAAAATTACAACATATTGAACTTTTTCATTTGATAGTCAATGTAATAAAATTATTACAATATGACAGACTTCCCAGATAGCAAATTAAAGAGGGTTTATATTGAACCTATAAAGAATCCTCAGATCTTATTTGATAGGTTTATTTATGACAATGCCCCCTAGAGATTCATGCCTTCTGTTAGGAAGTTTGACTTGAATCATGATCTTTTGACCAAATGTGACACAGTGACATTATGCATAATGAAATTCCAGCTTGCACCCCACTGCAGCTTTTTCCCTCTGACTTCTGCAGTGACTTGCCTTATTAGAATTTCTCTATATTTTCAACATATTGATATACTTTAGATAGTGAAATTGATTTTCAGCAGCCAATCTTTTCTCTCTTACATTATTTATTAGTTCACAAATTCAGTTGAGATGAGAGAAAATCTTTTCACTTTACTTGTACATAGACTAACCTCATTTTCCTGACATTGTACAGTGTAATTTTGCTACTTATTCAGATGACTAAAATATTGAGCATGAAGATTACTCATAATGAAAGTGATGAATAAATAAAAATCCTATTTGATGGTACACAATATTGGAACTCTTGGTGCATCTCATAATGAAAAATGAAATCTATCAATAGTCCAGGCTAAAATTTGATTAATTTTCAAAAGAAGAAATATAAAGTTAATTCCTGCTAGTACAAAAAATGTGAATAAATATTTTCAAACTTTTTAATAAAAGAAGTATTTCTAAAGATAAGATAGATGATTAGGAAGAAATGAGGTAAATGAGAACCAACTTTATGACTCAAGAGAAAATAATTGTCAGTAAAAAAAACTCATATGCAGTTATCTTACGCTAGAATAGGTTAAGACTGCAGTTATATAACTGCTCACATTTTTGCATTAAATAACCAATATCATATCCAAATTTAATGTACTTCACTCTTTTTGGATTATTATAATGGAAAGGACTTTAGACTTCAATTATTGAGATTTGGTTTGACTTTATTCAACTATCAATGACCTACCTACAAGACAGTGGTCATGACATAGGCCCTAGGTCATAGTTTTCCAACTGTAATAGGGTAGTTAATTTATTTTCTTTAATTTTTTAATTAGAGTCTGTATTCAACATTATTTTGTATTAGTTTCAAGTGTATAGCATAGCGGTTAGACAACCATATACTTTACAAAGTGTTTCCCCTGATATTTCAAGTACCCGCCTGACAGCATACATAGTTATTGCAATATTGTTGACTATATCGCCTTTGCTTTTACAAAGGAATTTAAAGAAGTTATTCAAGGAATCCAGGAATTTACTTGTGCTTTATTTGTTTTATGACCCTGACTTGTCAATATTTTAAAATTTAGAATTCTGATCCATCTGAATTAATCCTGTAGTGTGATGGCGAAAGAACACATCTGTTTTAATCATTACTTATTATGTCTATTCCAGTACCCCAGTGCCATTTCAAATAAATTTATCTTTCCTGAATTATTGTAAAACTTTGTTTTAATTGCATACTGTCATTAGAATATCTTTTATTGTCTATTTCTCTCCATCAATTGTTTTTGCTATTCATGCATGAATATGTATTTTAATTAGATTTTACAGTATGTTTTATGAACTTATCACCACAAACTCTTATATTCAGAACTTCCCTGGCTGTCATTGATCATTTACACTTTTATATGTACCTTGATGTCAAACTAGTCTTACTCCAAAACTACTAATAGAGAAAATGTTATTAGGAAAATCATAAGGAACGGAAAATATATTTATCAATACTATAAGTTTATGCTGCCTCTTTATGAGTCATCTGTCAGTACCTATATCAATATTGCCTTATATGATGCATAACACTGTAGATGTTGTATTCATTACTAACACTAGACATCCAAAGTAAAAATAAAATGTAAAAAAGAAATTAATATTTATTTACCAGTATATCAATTCATGCATTAATAACAAAGAAGCAGTCATGTGATTGCTTTATGGGAGTCTAGTGTAATCGATACAATAGCTATACACTAGCCTAGCCTATACTCCAATGAATAAATCATTATAAAATTTATAATACAGTATTGGAAACATTTTTTAAAAACCACTTACTATGCCAGTAGGCTAATATGCAGCTTCTCCAATTATGAGAGAGAGACATACTGTATGGCAATGTAAATCTTTGAAAGCAAAGTTATAAAATAGTAAGAAAACTAAAAAATTATGAATTTTATATTAAATATCACTCACTGTGTATCTGTGTAAGAGTAGTCTATCCACATCCACACATTTTGTGCATGATTTTCTATACTATCATACTAGACAATGGTGAGTTAATGAGGATGATGATGATGATGACACAAAAACATCTCATACAACTCTTACGGTACAGTTATTAGATTTTCAAATGAAGACTGTCACAGACATAATCAACAGATAAGTTTGTTCACTGCATCAGGATGATTACTTACTATTCATTAAGTGGAAGTAGATCATCCTGAAGGACTTCATCTGTGTTGTCTTCACATTAAGTAGGCTGAGGATGAGAAGGAGGAGGGAGGTTAGTCTTGCTGTTTCAGGGTGGCAGAGGCAGAAGACATGCAGAGTTGGAAGGGAAGGCAGGAAAGACAGGCACATTGGTGTAACTTTACAGAAATATAATCAGCTTCTCAGAAAACACAAATGATTGGCCTCTAGCCAGAACCTCAAAACTGGGTCAAGATAGTGTTTTAAAACACTGCATTATAGTTGTCCCCTAGATGGCTTCATGTCAGTTTTGAGGTTAATTATTTGTTTCGGTTTTTAAAAATTTTTTATTGTTGTTCAAGTACGGTTGTCCCCATCCCCCTCACTACCCCCCCCCAACCCCAGCCATCCCCACTTCCCACCCCTGATCCCATCCTCCTTTGGTTTTGTCTATGTGTCCTTTGTAGATATTCCTGAAAACCTTTCCCATTCACCCCACCATTATCCCCTCCCACCTTCCTTCTGGTTACTGTCAGTTTGTTCTTAATTTCAGTGTCTCTGGTTCTATTTTGCTTGCTTGTTTGTTTTGTTGATTAGGTTTCACTTATAGGTGAGATCATATGGTATTTGTCTTTCACTGCCTGGCTTATTTCGCTTAGCATAATGCTCTCCAGTTCCATCTATGCTGCCCAAATCCTATAGACTCCACCAAAAAAACTACTCAACCTAGTAAGTGAATTTGGCAAAACAGTGAGATACAAAGTCAATATTCAGAAATCAAAGGCATTTTTGTACACAACAATGAAATATCAGAAACAGAAACCAGGGAAAAAAATCCCATTTGATATAGCGACAAGAAGAATAATGTACCTAAGAATAAACCTAACCAACGAAGTAAAAGACATCTACTCAGAGAACTACACAACACTGAAGAAAGAAATTAAGGAAGACACAGACAAGTGGAAGCATGTACCATGTTCATGGATTGGAAGAATTAACATCATCAAAATGCCCATACTACCCAAAGCAATTTACAGATTCAATGCAATTCCTATGAAAGTACCAATGACATATTTCACAGATATAGTTATTTGAGTATTTGATTGGCCTTAATCACAAAGGAGACTTTTAGATAGTAGGGCATTGGTTGATTTAAACAAAGATAACATTTTATTATGAGAGTAAAAAGGAAAAACATGAATAGAATTTAAAGGAGTCTTTATATGCTGGCCCATAACCAAGTTTCTTATTTTATAGCGTTAGTCATGAAAATAAATGTGAAACTTCCAGGATCTCTAATCATAAATTGGTAGGGTTATAAAATGTGCTAAAGTATGACATTTATGTATATCTATCTAGTTGACAATAATATCTTGAGTCAAGGTGCTGGCCTTTCAGTTACATTTTGGATGCTGTAAACTAATGGTTTAATAAGGTATATGCAAAGTTTAGTGGTATTTGTGTGTAATCAAAGAAAAGGGATGGTTTTTATGTCCACGGTTGAGAGAGTGGGTTGTAGGGCTGAGTACAACAAAGCACTGGGGGTAGTTCTTACCTAGAGGTTCAGCAGGTTACTATATGAGGCAAATGACTTTCAGGGAAAGCAAGAGTCTTCATTAATTTTTACAGTGGCATAATGAGCAGTATTCTCTACCATATTTTCTGTTAGAAATGGAGGTAAAGGGGTGTACAGTTTGGCTCAAGTATAACATGATCATGAGCTAAGCAGACAACAAACTCGAGAAACATGATATAATTATTAACATCAAGGGAAGAATAGCAATAATCATCCTGTGTCCAATCTGTCAGCATCTTAGGAAAGACAGCCTGTGGGTGTTGCTGGGGTGAAGATTTTAGTCTCTGGGGTATGAAGTTATATTTGACACAGAGGGTAAAGCGAACTCCAGTGGGAGACCTCAAAGGTTTGGGTTGGACCAGTGTCATCTTATGATGTCATCTCCAGCAGTGAGGTCATGAATTGGGTCATGTCATCTGGGATATTGGACTGAGGTGTCCTTTCTAAGTGTGTACCCACTCAAGTTGATGTGGGTCTTGTTCCTATGTCTCTGTGGTATTATGAGATTAGGGCTGAAATTCTATCATTGGCCTGTAGTCAGGGCACTAATTTAGCCAAATGATATGGGCCCTGTGCCTCATTTGTTGGTTTGGTTGGTGGTGGAGAAGGCAGACAGGTCTTTGCCCAATAGGGCTTGAATTAGCTAAACTTGGTGGCATAAGGTTTAGCATTTTCCATGTTTGGTTGACTTTTTTGGTAGAGTATGCCAGAAGCCTTAGGTTTAGCTCCATTCTGTAATTGGTTGAAAGAATAGCTTACTTGGGTGGTTTGGGCCTCTGGATTGCAAACGAATGAATGCAGTCAGATCAAGAGTGACAAGGACAATGGACAACAGGATGATATGCAGCTATGCTTGGCAAGATTTTGCTACTTAATGTTGATTTGCCTGCAGCACGAATTATATTCAAGGATGTATCGCCTGGTTTCATCATTATGGAAATATAGTATTGGTTTTATTATCTTTGAATGTGATTTTTATTTACTAAGTAGAGTTTTCTGTCTCCCTTTTTGGGAGCTACACTTTCTGTGGGAATAGCCCTGTAATACTAATTTTCATTTCCTGGAGGGGATTAGAAGGAGAACATGGCTTAATTATTCGCTTCTTTTTTTAACTTTTTAAAAAGTTATTGTTCAAGTACAGTTGTCTCCATTTCCCCCCGACCACTCCCCCTCACCCCATCCATCCCCACCCCACACCTTTGATCCTCCCCCCTCTTTGGTTTTGTCCATGTGTCCTTTATAGTAGTTCCTGAAAACCCTTCCTCCTTTTCCCCCTTTTATTCCCTTCCACCTCCTCTCTGGTTACTGTGAGTTTGTTCTTAATTTCAATGTCTCTGGTTATATTTTGCTTGCTTGTTTGTTTTGTTGATTAGGTTCACTTCTTATAACCCAAATATTCAGGAAGGCTTTCTGTGTGATGGAAGTTTTTTCTCCCATATCAGATAGGCAGCTGCCTAGTGTGTGGGACAATCTATGTATGGTTAAGGGGTCTCATGAGAATGTGCATCTCAACCTGGCCGCCAACCCTTATGTAAGGGATGAGACAGGAACTTTATAAAAATAGGAGAGACATTATTAAAGGGACTCACATATAACAAACCTTCACTTATATGGAAGTGAAACATACTCCTTTTAAGTATAGTTAAGGAAGAGCTTTAGAAAAATTTCTTTTAAGTCGATGTGAAGTGTGGGCCCATCAAGGAGCCTTCAATTAAGAGAGATTAATGCCTGTGGCAAGACAGAGATCCATTTAGGGGTCCATTTGATTAGAGTTTAATAAAGGAAATGTTTAAGAAGACTATCATTATGTGTGATAGCAGAGATTTCTGTTTTAACTCTTACATAATGGATGAACAGTTTAGAATAATGTGAAGATGTGGCCATTTGTTGGCCAGAGCATCCAGTGCTGAGATAACTGCCTAAACTTTGGCAAATTGTGTTGATCCTGGGCATCATGCCTTACCAGAAACATTCTGGCAAAGGGATACAAAGCAGTAATATTCCATTGAGTTCCACTATGGTTGGTGACAATGTCACCTATACAGACTATAACTCCCATTACAGTAAATCACAAAGGCTCTAAGTACCCAGAGACTCTGGGTAAGTGATCTTAAGCATCATGACACCTGACTACAGACTAAGCCTGACAAAAGACTAAGGAGAGATAGACCACCTCTTCCTGCAGGTGGAGTATGCCAGAAGCCTTAGGGTTAGTTCCATTCTGTGTTAAGGAGGGTCTCAGTAGCCATGCTGAGCATATTAGGTATTTCCTACATGATTGAAGGTGTAATGGGCAGCTGGATATGGAATGTCACAGGTTTGGGGTCTGGGAGAGCCTTTGTTTTCTGCGAGATCCTGGTATGCCAGCAAGTTTTCTTTTAATGGTGAATGGTGTAGGGCTGTAGAGGTGGCATCAGAAACCCTTGGACAATTTATGGTTATCCATAGACTCCAGAGTGCATTGGCAGAAGTTGTTAAAACCTGTACAGTAAAGAACATTCTAAGGACACTAACAGGAATGTCTGTGATATTAATTTTTATAAATTTTACAGTCTTTTGTTGGAGGGTTCCTCTTCTAAGGGAGATAGTTTTGTAAATAACAGCATTGGTGAGATTAAGTAAAAACTATAAAAAGGAATATGTTGACAACAGAACCCAAAACAGGGACTATACCATATTGGACCCGTATGTCCTTAACGACTGTGTCAAATACCTTGGAGAAGGATGCCATCAACTTATTGTCATACTTGTACCCTTAAGGAAGGTGGGTACAGTTAATAATCATGTCTCCAAAAATTGTGGGTAATGACAAAGCTGGTGAGAGAGCCCATAGGTAGCCTAGAAAAGAGGTGCTATGTCCTTTTGTAGGTGAAGCCAAACTATAACTCAGAGGTTGTTGAAATAGTCACTGAAATCAACATATTTAGCCAGATCTGTAATAGTGAAATAGACCAGTTGCCATTTGGATGAACAGTAATTTTAATAATATTGGGTATTAGGTGTAGAGGACATAACGGATAGAACCACATACTCAAGGCTGTAGTAACTCATCACGAGAGGCATGTATTCTCCCCATGTTAAGAAGAGGCAAAATTTTGTTGTCAAATTAGTAAATAGGGGGGATAATCACCTTCTTTTTAATTAGGTCTTAAGTAATAAGTTTCAATACTTGAAGGCTTTGTTTCTTGTTTTAACTTAAATCGGGACATATCATCTACTTAACTGCAGGTCCACAGGGCCTCATTTTAACAAGCCAGTTTGTGAACGTCAAAGACTTAAATTATTTAAATTTGCTACTCATTGTGTTTGAGTGTTGATGCCAATTATGACATATTTTAGGGCAATGGATACTATGATTATGGGAAATTTAGGAAAGCGTATACTTAATGTGATCCATCCCTAATTCTGTATCTGTTTTAAATTTACTTTCCTAAGATTATAGGGAGAGCCATTATTAAATTTAATGGGATAACCAGGCATAACTATAATTTGAGCTCCGATATTAGGTCCATGAAGCTTTATCAATGGTGCATATTGTGAAGATGTTAAAGTTAATTTAGAACCTTTGTTGTAAAGACATGAAAGATAATCCGAATCATTTTTAACCTGTTATATAATTTTAAATTTACAGTTGAATCAAATTATAAACCTTGTTTTGATAGATATATAAAACCATATATGATGTATATCATATGTAATATTATGTTATATTGCATATATGTCATTTGTATACATATCTTTTATCTCCTTTCCTATATCTAGATCTTAAAAAAAATTTCCTGTTTTGTTTCTGCTTTAGCAACCTGAAGCCAGGTTTTCACTTTCTGTTTTTGTCTTGACCCCTTACAGTACAGACCTCCTAGGTGGCTGCAGGAAAAGGTGTTGATGGGAAGTAGGAAAGGGGGAGGAGACTTGCCTTGCAGGTAGCAGTCTCTCCTTCCACGGCTTCTCAGTCCTCCTCGCAGGGACTGTGATTTGTATTTAGACAGCTATAGCAGCCTTTCCTGGGGTGAACAGGTAGCCCCCTTGTCCCAAGTATCAGTCCCCTTTTCATTGTCTTTTTCAGTAAAAAAAAAAAAAATTAAGCTGCTTGTATTTCTAGGTGGATAAAATTTCTACTCTCTGTTTTAGTCTCCTGTTTGCCCATAACTGTGTGTTCACCTTTGGGTGTTTTCCAGATGAATTCCTGGTGGTCCATCAGGGGCCTGTCCATAGCCATCTGCCCACTGTGTTAAGGCCTCTCAGTTGACCTGGAAGGTTTGAAGTTGGCACCCCGCCAGGAGAGTGGTGATGGCTCTGGTTCTAGAGAAGACTGCTAGGCCTGTGGATCTCAGCAATGAACTCAGCCTGGCAGTAAGCACTGTAGCCTTTAGTGCTGGCACCTTGGCCTGGAGCTCTGCATTTGTCTGGGAGCATACAGGCCTCTTCAGATGCCTTTGGTGGGGGGTGTAAAATGTTTTATATTTTTCTGCTTCATAAGATTTTGAACATTGTTCTACATGTTTTGTGCCCCAATCGCCCACCAGGTCAGGGACAGGCACAAGGTAAGCAATGATACAGAAGACACTAGCCCAGAAAACACATTTTTTGTTTTGTTTTGTTTTTTGTTTGTTTTTTCCCAAGGAGCCATATCAAGTCCTAGTTAAGCTGGACTCCCACCTTAGCACCGCATGCCATTCAGAGCCTGTAGGTGATCTGTGGGAGTCTCCCACTACTCCCTCAGTAGGCTACAGAAAATAAGATTTGACTCATCTATGCCAAGTCACTTGCTAGAGGCTTTAACATAAAACTTTATATACAGTTTGTATTGCTTCTACAGCAACAAGCATTAGGGTCTACTCAACTCTGTAATCATTCAATTTATCATTATAGTATAGTCTTATATGTATAAAATACCACATGCCTTGTGTGAGACATTTAGATGACATGTATAAATATTTTTAGGTAAAATACTTGAAAACTGTCTAATTCCTACTGAAATATTTTGTTTCATAAAGGGAAGTGATATGAAGTATTATATTTGGAAACTTCAATGGAGTTTTATGAGTAATTCACTATACCATAAACTTTATTGAACATACAAGCAGGTTTTTTCTTATTTTGATTCTTCTCCTCATACCTATCATTATTTTTAAATCTATATTTACAATTAACTTTTGTGTTTTTTACTGTCACTTTTTTCTTCATTTACCCAATCTGTCTAGTTCTACCATCTATTTCTTTTTCTATACTCTGCTTTTTATTTCTATCATCATAATTCATTATTTTCTTTAATTAACTGCTCATAATAAAAAGTTAAAAATCTACTTTAAATATTCTTTATTCAAGATAAACCTTAATTTTCCC
This sequence comes from Phyllostomus discolor, assembly GCF_004126475.2. Lineage (NCBI taxonomy): Eukaryota > Metazoa > Chordata > Mammalia > Chiroptera > Phyllostomidae > Phyllostomus > Phyllostomus discolor. The sequence continues at coordinate 139,922,550 of NC_040903.2, read as the reverse complement.
TATTCAATGTCTTTTTCATTTGTTCATCAAACATTCCTCAAAATCTTCACTGATGTTTTTTATTGTATATGTTGTTTGTGGGTCAGTATCCCTCCATAAAACAATCTGCTGAGCATATCTTTGTGCCAGTAAAATCTTGATTTTATTGTAAATGCATAAAATTCAAGGTCTAGTCAATAGCCAATGATAGAGGATATATTACAATGGTGTATTCTCTCAGGTATAGACGCATGAGTGAAATGACAGGTTTTAGAGATCAAGAGAATACACAGTATTAGAATTTATCCCAGAAACTGTGAAGAATTTTATCTAGGTCTCTCTGTATTTGTGACAGTGACAATTCTTAACTTCCTTTTTAACAATGACCTAATTTCTAAAAAAAAAATTTGTGACATTTGAATCACGATAGAAGGATCACAACAAATTTTATATATATATATATATATATACATATATACATATATATATGTATATATATATATATATATAAAACATCATGGACTGAACCTGCGATTTGACATGATTTTTCTTAAGGGATTATGCAATACTTTACATGGAAAACAAAAAAAATGATTTTCATTGAAACAGGTTTCTTGAAATTTGAAGAATGAAGAGACCCATGTATAGTTTTTATTTGTATGCTCTTATTCATACAAATTCACATTGTTATGTTTGCATGTATGCACAATGTTATGTTTGCATTATGTTTTGCAATAATACAAATTTTGCAATTTTATTATTATTGAGGTTAATACTCTTATAAACCCAAGTAATACATATCTGTAGAAAGCATCTAGCAAGGTTCTGACATAAAATGTTTTTTCTGAGGAATAAATGAATTCCTGAATAAGTTAGTAAGTTTGGAATATATTATTGACTGCGTTAAGCATCAGAGCCACCACACTCCACTGAAGTTTCAAAACTCAATGTGACCTTAAGTGAGCTACTTCATTTCTAATAATCAGTTTCTTCTGCTAAATCGGTGTGACTTCAATACTTAGTTTATGGTTATTTTGAAGATGTGGGAAATTTTATATTAAAATTATTGTCACATATCTAACATAAAGTAAGTTTAAGTAACTATTAACTCTTATGTAAAAGTGGTTAGCTCTGGCTGGCATAGCTCAATGGACTCAGCGCAGGCTGCGAACCAAAGCATCACAGGTTCAATTCCCAGTCAGGGTTGTGGGCAGGTCCCCAGTGGGGGCCACATGTGAGGCAACCACACACTCATGTTTTTCTCTCTCTCTTTCTCCCTCCCTTACCATCTCTAAAAATAAATAAATAAAAATATTTTTAAAAAGTGGTTATATTAAAATATAATTTCTCCCTTTTCACATTGATCATTATTGTAGTAGAAATAATTCATTCCTTCAACATAACTTAGAATGTCAAATAAGTGGGTAACCTTGGATTCATACCCACATCTATTTGGCCCTCAGCTAATAGTCTGTAACAACTATGAAAAAAATTAACATTATCAGAATAAATTGAAAGAATAGACCAGGCAAAGACAAACAAACAGAAAAAGAGAAAGACTTGACAGAGACAATTAGCTCTGCAATGCTATTTTTTTAACCCATTTTCTCATTCCTTACATGAACTGACAGAGTCAGTGACTACTTCATGTAGCCTGTAGAGTGTGCTGATTGTGTACTGATGTACTTTAGGTGACTGCAAAATAATCACCTAAGAATTCCAGAGAATATAAGCAGTATATACAGGACAACAAAACTGCCCACAAAGCAATCACTTTTCCTCTTGAACTATCAAAAGATCATAAATTTCCAAACAATGATGCAAAGGGGAAACAAGTAACCCTTTATCACAAACCCTTATTGTAGTCACTATGGTGAAGTTAACTGTACTCAGTGGACCTACTTTGCCTAAATTTATCAGATTAAAATAGTTTCAGGCAGAGCAAGCTATTTCTAATACTCTGTGTATTTCAGGTGTTTCCCCTCCTCTCCTGCAAAGGTGTCTGGGACCTAAAAGAATCACTAATGTTAGAGAATAGAAACTGAAAAGGTAGGATTACCTTTTACAAACTTTCATCTAATTTGACCTGGGACCCAACTTTGTTCATGACTACATTGGCCTGAGGAATTGCTGCAGTTTTCTATTTCCATATCTTTGTTCTGTAATCAAAATTGTAATTGCAAGCCTTCTAATATATTTATTGTTACACACACACATGGAAAGAGAGATTGCTATGTCTACCTATTTGTGTGTGTGTTTCTGTGTGTTTGTGTATAAAGCCATGAATTCATACTGTTAACTCTAATTCTGACCCCACACCACAGGGTTCATTGTGGTTTCCCCCTTTTCTATTTATAGCTCCTTTCTCTGAGAATGAGAACTTACATCTTATTATGTATATTACTTATGTGCTCAGTCCTACAGTATGCATAATTTCAGAATTGCTTATCTATACCTTAGTGAAAAACAAATTTATGAACAAAAGTATAATATTAACTAAAGTAAATTAAGTACTTTTTTCTTCATCATAGGCAAAGATGGTCAAAACACTGTTTTTCCAACTTTACTGATGTTAGTTCTTTTCTTTTGCACCCTACACAGTGTTTATATGTTATTATTACAACATATTGTTATATGTTATTATATTTTATATAATTATGTTCTTTTTGTATTGTTTATATTGCATGTGGGTTTTCCTCCATATCCTGGTTAAACCAGGTCCAGAATTCATCCTTATTCATCACTTAGTCATATGCAAATACCCCTCCCCACCCAAGGCATAGTATGAGTTGAGGGAGAGAATTTGGTATAACAGTCACAGGCTACAAAGGAATCTAAGCCATGTATTTATGTAACTCATTTGTTACCTCTAAACATGTTTGAGCTCTCTTCTGAATGCACCATTTCAATCATTCGATGACTTGCCACTATGCATATTGAACATTATAGTTTGATAAATCTGATAATAAATTATATATGCTAGGGTACTCTGGTAAGACAGCCACTTGATGTCTGATAACAGGCATGTAGGTCTACTAGGGCACAATAATATACTAGGAGCTACCACTGGACAATTAATACTCTGCTATAGAAAGTGAGGACTTACTATGGAGCCCTAAAAGTCCCTTGCTGGACTTGTCAAGGACTTTACAGAGTTAGTTAACTCAATATCAGTACTATAAGCATCGCAAGAAATAATAAGCTGTACCAGACAGGGGGCAGATTCATTTGTACTGTAGTTTGAATCTAATACAGATCATTTTCTTATTCTGAACACCAATCAAAACAGCCATTAGAATTATATAATAAATTCATAAAATTAAAATTTTCAAATGGGTTATGTGCTGTCTCCATAATTTAAAGAAGTCTACCAAAAGTTGACCCTTTTCTTAGAGGCAGGAACTAAAAGGTGCAGTAGATTGTCTTTCACCATGTGGGCATGACTTAGCATGCCAGAGTTTTTACATGCCGTCAGCAATTGTTATTTTCTGGTCAACAAATATTCAGTTTCCAGTATCCCGTCCTGATGATCTTCATCCTCTTCTGGCATAACTGTCTTACTTAGTTCCCCACCTCCCCCAGGTAGACCATCAAGCAAGGATCCTATTACAAATAATATAATTGGGTGGTGAAGTAAGTTTGGTGGGGAATGGGTGTGTAAGAAAAGAAAATTGAAGGCATATAATAATATGTGGCTTATCAAGTCAGTTACTAGTTTTAGCAATTAGAACTACCCATTGGGAAAACTCTGAAATACAGTATATAACACAGAGGTCGGGGTTATCTTACCTGTGGATGGAGATAACTGAGGTATTTATGCATGGGCTCTATTCTAGTCAGTCATCTGTTGAGACGTCCTTTGGGGAAGGAGGAGTACTACGGGCACTTCTAATTTGCTCAGATTAAAAGACCTAGTGATGTCAAATAAATAAACAAAGCAGTAAAATTAAACATGATTTTGAGTAGGAAAGATTTCTTAAATAGGGTATAAAACATTCCAACCTTAATGGAAAAAAGGGCAATTGGACTCCATTAAAATTGAAAACTTGTTTATCAAAAGTCACCACTAAAGAATGAAATTTGAGTCTCAGAGGTAAAATGTATTTGTAATTCATATATTTTTTCCTATAGATCCCTCAGAAATTACAGGCCACATTACTCTGACACCAAACCCTAACATAAGCACTGCAAGAAAAGAAAATTACAAGCCAATATCTCTGATAAACATAAATTTAAAAATCCCCAACAAAATATTAGCAAACCAAATTGAATAGCACAGTAAAAGAATGATACAGTATGCCCAAGTGTGATTTATTTCAGGGATGCAAGGATTGTTAATATCTATGAATCAATAAATGTGATAAAACACATGAACAAAATAAAGGAAAAATATGATATCTTAAACAATGCATAAAAAGCATTGGCAAAATTCAACCTCCTTTCATGATAAAAAACTCAATAGGTAAGGTATAGATGGAATATACCTTAATATAATAGAGGACATATATGACAAAGCCACATTTCACATCATACTCAGTGGTGAAAAGCTGAAAGTTATATTCAGAGCAAGTAGGGTAGAAAAAGTAACTGAATTGTAAAGGAAGAATTCTAATTGTTGATCTCAAATGATATGATTTTACACATAAAAAAACCCAGCAACTCCATCAAAAGACTGTTAAACTTAGTAAATGAATTCAGTCAAGTTGCAAAATACATAATCAATCTGTAAAGTCAGCTGTGTTTATATACACTAACAGCAAACTTTCAGAAAGAGTAATTAGTAAAGCAATCTGACTTAAAATGGCATAAAAAAGAATAAAATACTTAGGAAATACATTTAATGAAAGAGATCTGTACACAAGAATCTATATATAACCCTGATGAAAGAAATTGAAGAGGAAACAAATAGAAAGACATTCTTTATTCATGGATTGGAAGAATTTTAATGTTGAAATGTTCACACTACCCAAAGTGATGTACAAACTTATTGCAATCTTTATTGAAATTCCATTGACTTTTTTCACAGAAATAGAAAAAAATCTTTATGTTCAAAAAAATCCTGAATAGCTAAAGCAAACTTGAGCAAGAAGAGCAAAGCTGGAAGTATCTATCACACTTCCTGGTATCAGAAGTAACCCATGTATACATGGTCATTAACTTTCAACAAAGACACAAATAATACACAATAGGAAGAGGATCATCTCCTCATAAATGGTGCTGGGAAAACTAGCTATTTACCTGCAAAAGAATGGAATTGGACTCCATCTTTCATGACATATATAATTAATTCAAAATGGATTAAAGACTTGAACATATACCTGAAACCATAAAATTCTTAAAAGAAAATAGAATATAGAGGATAAGTTCTTTGACATTGGTTTTGGCAATCATTATTTTTATTTGACACCAAAATCAAAGGCAACAAAAGGAAAACAAATGGGAATACATCAAACTAAATAGCTTAAGCACCACAGACACACGAGAAAAAATCAGCAAAATTGTGGTCACTATATGAAATTGGAGAAAAAAATGAAAACCACATATCTGATAAAAGTTAATATTCAAAATATATAAGAATCATACACTCTATACCAAAACAAAAAAGCAAAAACATCTAATTAAAACTGGGCAAAGCTTTGAATAGACATTTCTCCTAAGAAGATGTACAAAATGGTAAGTAGGGTATATGAAATATGCTCACATTACTATTATGAGGGAAATGAAGAATCAAAAAACACAGTGAGATATCTCCTCAAGACATTTTTGATGTCTGTTATCAAAATGACAAGATTACAAAATGCTGCCAGATGGAGAAAAGAGAAACCTAGTACACCAATCAGTAGGAATATAAACTACTATAGTCAGTATGTAAAGTAGTAGGGAGGTTCCTTAGGGAACTAAATGGTAATGGAAAAAAAATACAATAAAGATTAAATCAAAAAGAAAAAGAAAAAAATAGGGCAACTTGTGATCCACCAATCCCACTTCTGAGTACATACCTAAAGGGAATGAAAACCATAACTCAAAGAATTATGTACACTCCCAGGTTTATTGTAACATTATTCACAATAACCAAGATCCTAAATGTTCATTAATGGAATAATTGATTACAATATGCTATCATAAATGCTATCAATGCATCCATCAATGGACATTTAAGTTGCTTCCATATATCTATATCTATATCTATATATAGATATAGATATAGATATATGCAATAGGAGATTATTCAGCCTAAAAAAAGAAAAAGGAAATCCTAACATTTGTGACAAAATAGATGAATCCAGAGGACATTATGCTAAGTGAAATAAATAAGACACAGAAAGATAAATACTGCATTGATATCATATTATGTGGAATCTAAAAATCAAATTCAAACACAAAGTAGAGTCATGGTTGCCAGGGCCCTGAAGTGGGATAAATGTAGAGAGCAGGTCAAAGGGTATACAATTTCAATTATGTAGATGATTTAGTTCTGGAAATACAATGTACAGCATGGTAACTACAGTTGACAATATTATATTGTGAAATTGAAATTTACTAAAAGAGTATATCTTAAGAATTCTCAACAAAAGTAATTAAATAAAAGCTAGCTGAGGTGATTAATATGTTAATTAGCTTGATGGTAGAAATTATTTCACAATGTGTACATATATTGAATATTCATGTTGTGTACTTTAAATACATTACACAGTTATTTGTCCATTATACCTCAGTAAATCTGGGAAAAATTTAAAGAAATGAAAATTAAAAAAAGAAATTGTTAGGTTTGTAATTATATGTTATATGTACTTATCATAATAAAAATGGAAAATTTCAAATAAAAAGTTGAACTGATAAAAATAGAAAGATGAGTGTAATGTAATGAGTTGATCAACAAAGTGTAAAGCTGGTTGGTTCTTGCTTAGAAATGTGGGTAAATCTACTTGTCTGAAGGAAATACATCCAAATAAGACCAGACACTTACAGTACAAACCACAAATTGAATATTGCTAAGTCTAGATTCTAAAGTTCACACATAATTATTTCTTAGTACTGCTTCTCACATAGGCAAGGCCACATTGTAATCTTTTGTCCCCTGGTAAGTAATGACATATTTCAAGATAGTTAATAAATAGGCCTGGAATATAAATAAGCTCCTTAAACTTTCATTGCACACTTAAAAAACCCACAACTTAAAGCAATGGCTAGCATAGGTCAATCTAATTACTTACTTGTTGAATCACTGAGTTATTGCAAATGGTCATGGAGTAACCTGCTAACCAACCAGCCAGCTGTTGAGATCCTACTGTAGGCCAAGACTGAGTCCTAAATAGAAATTTCAATGAGAAAAGGGTCAGATAGTTCCAATGAAAGGCTATACGCCTCCCCTTAATTTGTGGGTCATTTGAATCTACAATTTTGAGAAAACTTCAGAAAGAAACCACTCAAGCAAATGGGGAAACTGGCAGGTGGAATAGTAACAAATAAACTAAATTAGCCACAGGGACTCAATCATAAAACAAACAAACAAACAAAAACATAGATTCAGCTCAAGCCTCCAGATATAGCTTCCAACTTATAGGAAATTTGTGATTTGAAGATATATCTTAACATCATATTTCTGCCACCAGCTAAATCCAGATTGTAGATAACTGCATGGTGAAGTACCTGTTATCTTCAACAACAATAAAAAAAAAGTAAGAAAAAAGTAGAAATGGAAGGGATTATAGTTTAAAAATGATTTATGAACTGGTAAATTTTGAAGATAGGTGATGGATAAATGTGGATAATGTCTCTGCTTGATGTGTGTTTAAAATTTCTCTTAGAAAATATTAAAGATATATATATATAATAGTTGGCAATTATTAAGAATCTATACTAAACCTATTGGCAATTTTTATATGCTATGTCATTAAACTATCTTGTAAATTACCTAATTTTCTTCAATTTCAAATAGCTAAATTTATTGTATGTGGTCAGACCTAATCAGAGATTAAAGTCATATCTGATAAAAATATTTCTATTTTTGCTCTGGATAAATAATACTCAATTTCAGGATTGTATTTGTGAGATTCACTTCTAACTTAAAGAGGAAATGCAGGTGACTGGTGTGGCTCAGTGGGTTGGTTGTTGTCCCATAAACCAAAATGTTGCTGGTTCAATTCCCGGTCAGGGCACATGCTGGGGTTGGTTGGGAGTGTGCAGGAGACAACCAATTGATATGCATCCATGTTTCTCTCCCTCTCTTTCTCCCTGCTTCCTCTCTCTCTAAAATTAAAAATAAAATATATTTTTAAAGATTTTATTTATTTATTTTTAGAGAGGGAAGGGAGGGAGATAGAGAGAGAGAGAGAGAGAAACATCAATGTGCAGTTGCTAGGGGTCATGGCCTGCAACCCAGGCATGTACCCTGACTGGGAATCGAACCTGCGTCACTTTGGTTCCCAGCCCGCACTCAATCCACTGAGCTACACCAGCCAGGGCCAGTAAATAAAATCTTAAAAAAAGAGGAAATGCTATCAGGGACCACCTATGACCTCTACTTTTTCACATGCATACTATATATTACTACTTGAAGTGTGAATGCAAATATGTATTTTGTCTTAAATTTCATATATATGAAGCAGGCATTTTATGCTTTTCGTACATCCATAGACATGTAGGGACAGAGTGAAGAGGACTGAGACTTTAAAACTAATGACTTCCAGAATAGTGTGTCTTATGCATGAAGATAAAGAAACATAAAGAGTCTTAAGTGAGTAAATACATACATACATACATACATACATACACATTAAAGATGTTCTAACCCATGTATATGTGTGGTGGGTCACATTAAAGTAATAGACTGCTTTCTGTTGCATTACTTAATTTTTGAAATCCACTGTATTTTCCAAAATTCTTGCAAGTTTTAGACCTTAAAACTATATCTAGTTATATAACTAGATATATAATATGTATAGTAGTATATGTATGTTATATGTATAGTAGTATACACATAAAACAAGCATCATAAACAACCAAATGTCATAATCCTGTTTACAGTATGAGGGAAAAACAATTCCTTTTATAATTTAGGACTAGACTCCTTAGAATTCCAAAAGAAAGAGTTGAATAATTAACAGTGCAAACTATTTAATTCTTTAGCAAAACTTATTTCACAGTTTTGCTTCAGTGTTCACCAGCTGTAGAGAAGGCAATTCAAACTCCCTAAATTAATCCCAGCTGCAGTGCTCGTAACACAATTAACACATTTAAAAGTGATAATATGTGCTAAAAAAACAACAACAATTTGGGATCAATTAGAATGAGCTGTCAAAAAGTTGGAGATTGCCTAAATCCTTTTCATTTTTTTTCTCTGTTAATTGTGAATTTTCCTAATCAATTTGGATCAGGGCAAAGGTTTTAAATTACTAAAATATTAATACTACTTTCAAATCTGCATGTTCTCTTTAAGCTTAAGGCGAAGGATATGTTTCATAATTTCATAGAACTTGGAGGATATTGGTTTATCCATTTGACAGCCCAGAAAGAAGAGAGAGGGATAATTATGGTACAATTATCCAGAAAATAACTTAAAAAAATAGTATTAAATAATATACATGGCTGCTGTGTTAGACACTGTCTGAGTCATCCACACACCGTATGATTTCCTAGGCACACAACCTTTATGGTAGGAATAATTAGAAAGAGGTAGGAAATAATCAGAAAGATTCCAAAATGGTGGTTTGATGATCTGTGTGTGTAGGGCTGGTCTGGGGCTTCCTGCTTCCACCTCTCACCTCAGTCCCACATGCCTGGAACCTGTCTTTGGAAATACACACATCTTAGCTGAGATAATACTTATCAAAAAATAGTAATACTTGTTGTTTCAGGGGCTTTCAGAATTTAGCTGCAAAACAGATTAGACTTTTCCTTCTAGAAACAAATGGGAAGGCCTATTGTGCACTTGTCATTCTCCACTTTATGTTCATTTTATCATTTCTTCCTCACAATAACCATTGTGTATTTTATTCCCATTTTCATACATGAGGAAAGTGAGCCTCATATAAAGGTTTTCCCAACATAAAAGTGCCAACAAGCCTGTGCTGATAAAAAATCACACACTACAGTTATTTACTTCAATGGTGCATAATATTTTGAAACATTTTACAATGGTATTCTTACCTATAGGCTGCTTTTTTTGTCTTCATAAAATAAGTGAAAGGTATAGTTGAAATTATAGTACCACCTTTTATTTGACAGAATTTAGTGCCTTTATCTGTGGTGGTGGGTGTTCACATTATAATGACTTGAATTAGAGATGTGGCAAGGAAACTGTTAAGACCTTGTGATGAATTAGATACAAGAGAACAAACAAAAAGCAGAAGTAGCAGTGAGGGCACTGTGGTGAGGAGTCAGATGCCTGGGAAAGTTGATTTAACACTGATAGCTAAAGCAGGGTTACAGGAAGATAGGGTGTTTTAAATTTTAACAGCTGACATTTTACAATTGGAATGACTTTTAAAGGAAATATTAAGAAAATGAATGGATAGTACAATAATTCTACACACAATAAATTCATATATGCTGGTTAGTTATTTGAATTCAAAATAAAGAAAGTTTAAAAGAAGGAACTAAGAGGAGAGAGAAACATTAGCTGTCATAAGAAAAGATCTAAGAAAATTAGATAAAAATAAAATTTTAAAGTTATTTAATGCATAATTATAGAGATAATTCTTAGAAGATAAAGAGACATAGTACAATGTAACATACTATTTATAACAGTAAGAAAACAATAGCTAACTCTGGGTGATTATAAAAATTAATTAGGACCCTGGCTGGGATGGCTCAGGTGGTTGGAGTGTTGCCTGGTAGCTGACAGGTTGTGGGCACAAAACTAGTTTGCAGGTTCGATCCCTGGTCAGGCATGTAAACTCTCTGGTCCAGGTGCATGCAGGAGGAACTGATCCATGTTTTTCCCACACATCAGTTTTCTCTCCCTTTCTCTCTTTGAAAAGCAATGAAAAAATGTCCTCAGGTGAGGACAAAAGAAAAGAAAAAGAATTAATTAGAACCCATGGATGAAAGGCTCTGATGGAAAATGAAAGTTTAGCAAAAAAAGTAATTTATAAAAAAGAGGAAGGGTCAAGTCAAGGAACATGTCTAAAGGACTCATGGACAAAGACAATGTGGGGTGGGGGAGGATTGAGGGTGAAGGTAGGGGTGGGTAGGGCAGGGAAGAGTAATGGGGGAAAATGGGGACAACTGTCACTGAACAACAATAAAATTTTTTTTAAATAAAATTGTATGAAAAGAGTATAAATTAACTGATTTGCTGACTTATATGATGAAAACTAGAGCAGTTTACTTACTATTCAATCTCTACAATAATGTATGCCAGGCACTTTTCTTATTCTTTGTGTATAGAATTTCTAATGCTTCTACAGCCTCAGGAAGTAAACACTATTGTTTTAATTTTATATAACTTCAGATAAACTAAGTGCCTTGCCTCTGGTCACACACCAGATGAATGGTGGAGCTAAGACTCAAACTCATCATTTCAAAGCTTGTTCAATTCTATTTCATATGATTTTCCAGTTTCGTTCAGAAACTGATTCATTCAGAAATGAAAAATCGCAGTGAATAATATGGCCATTTTGTGGAAAAAATAAAATCTATATTAAAAATTAACAAGGGAAGACACGTGCCATCTGTAAAATCCTCTTCCTTTAGTTTCCATGGTATTATTTACAGTTGTTATACATTTTTCTTCAAACATTTGAGTCTCTTTAGCTACTTCTTTTCATCTCTTTTTACAATGCCACCTTGTTTCAGCTTATATTTCCTCATTCATACTCAGGATTTCACCAACAGTTAATTTCAGCTTACTACCTACTCTCTCCAAATGTCTGTCATCAGGAATTTTAAATTTGTAAGTACAAAGTTTTAAGTGAGAAAATCTCCCATTCCAAGTTGTATTAGCAACTCAGCCTATAGTGTAATTATTGACCCAGTTATTAAAGCTAGAATTATTGGACCATTCATTTTTTTCTTTATTTCCTACATTAAATCAGTCTTTCAGTTCAAAAATATTTCTTCCATCCTTCCTTTCTACACCTACCAAACTGCTTTAATTTACCTTCTCCCAATTTTCAAACCAAAAATTTCATTAGGCAATAAGCTATTTTTTGTTACCATTAGATTTCCTCCCTTTAATCTTCACTGACTCCTAAAATATTTTGTTTACAATATAATGCTTAGAAAAATTTAGTTACTCTCTATAGTTAGAAAATCCACAGTTTTACAATTATATTGTGCATATCCCAGTGTTCTATGGAAATGGCCTAAATGGAGTTATATCACCTATAAAGAAACTATGCCACCTGAAGTCCATGTATTGCTTTCCTGATTTTTCATTGTTTTCCATAATGCCAATTTTACTTTTTCAATGTAAAATCTAAAGCAGAGATTCCTGAACTTTCTCAGTTTAGTGACCTTAACATCTCAGAAACATTTCAGTGTTTCTAGACAATAAATAGAAGATAGATAATCATCATCTTTAAAGACTTATTAAAAAACAGCTGTAAACAATTATTAAGTATTCATATTCTAATAATTTAGTTGCTGATTGATAAAATAATACACATAAAATGAAAAGATTAATATTTTAATTTAATCTTCTAAATAACCACAATTCCTCACTCAGATGACATCTGTGTCAGCTGGTACCACACAATTCCTTACAGCCTGGACTCAAATTATTCACTACCATCCTTGTTTTCTGTTTCACATCAAGTTTGCTTAGTGCTTGCTTTTTCTTACAATTACCTTGTAAATCCAACCTTGTAAAGATGTGATGTTATCAAAAGGAAGGCAGTGTGATCCAACGTTGAAGTTTTGAACTATTTGAAGTTAGCCTTCACATGATGACAGTTGCTGGGCACCATCGTGCTTCCCTACAGTACCTAAAATATTAAAGGACATTTTTCTAAATTTACCGCCGTGCCCTGGGATGATTTGGCATACAGTATGAGAATCATGCACCCAAAATAAAAAGAAACAAGCAAAGCATTTCTACAAGTCGGACTTTCCTTTGTAACTACAGTTCTTAATAATTTAGATTTAATCAGTTGCACGAACCCCAAAATATAATTTAAAAGAGAATTTACATCTTTCATTTTGCTGGCTTGGATCATGGCCGAGGCAGTGGTCCAGTTTCTAACAGTGTTAATATTTTTAGAATGGTAGTGGTTAACTTTGTGTCTCTGTGAATCTTTGCCAAGGGCCACTGAATATCTGACAAAGCCTACAGATGCCTTCTTAGAATAATGTTTTTCAAAATATAAAGTAAATATATAGTCATAGTGGAAGTCCTAGCTAAGGTAGTAAGACAAGACAATAAATGTATATATACTGGGAAGGAAAAAATAAAAATATTTTTTCCAGATTGTCTAGGAAATGAAGAATCAACAACAACAACAAAAAGCCTTTTGGAACTAATAAGCAATAATAGGAAGGTCTTAGAGTGCAAGGTTTATATACAAAAGTCAACTGCTTCCCTTTAAGTCACCAATGAAAAAATAGAATTTGGAACTACAAACACAATACCATTTGTATAGAGCCCCCAAATAAAATACTTCAATATAACTCTAACAAAACATGTACAGAATCTATATGAGGGAAACTATAAAATCTAATGAAAACAATCAAAGAACTAAGCGGAAAGACATTTTATGTTCATATATAAGAAGATTCAATATCATCAAGATGTCAGTTCTTTTCAACTTGATCTACAAATTTCATGCAATCCCAATAAAAATCCCAGTAAGTTATTTTGTGTATACAGACTGGTTCTAAAGTTTATGTAGAGGGTCAAAAGACCCAGGACAGCCAACACAGTATCAAAGGAGAACAAAGTTGGATGACTTACACTACCCAACTCAAAGACTGGACAGTGTGGTTATGGTGAAAGACTGGAAAAGTGGATCCATAAAACAAAATTGAGAGCTCATAAACAGACCTGCAGAAACATTGTCAACTGATCTTTGAAAATGGAGCAAAGGTAATGAACTGGGGAAGAGATCATTTTTTTTAATAAATGGTTCTGGAACAATTAACATCCACATGCAAAAAATAAAAATAAAAAGTAAAAAGATTCTAGACACAGACCATAAACCCTTTACAAAAATTTAACTCAAAATTGATCATAAGCCTAGTGTAAAACAGAACACTGTGAAAATCATAGAAGATAACACAGGAGAAACCTAGATGGCAGTGGGTGTGGCCATGCCTTTTTAGATACAATACCAAAGGCATGATCCATGAAAGAAATAATTGGTACTTTGGACTTCATTAGAATTAGAAAGACTCTGAGAAAGTCACTGTGTAGAGAATAAGAAGAAAGCTACAGACTGGCAGAACATTTTTATAAAAGACATATCTGGTAAAGGGCTCTTACCCAAAATATATAAAGAACTCTTAAAACTCTGATAATTCACAGCCCATAGGGCATAAAATAGAGCAAGTGAATGAAGCAGTATCCAACATAAAACAGAGAGCGATTCTTTGTTATTAATTTGTCTAAACTAAGCTTCTGGCTGCTTAATATTACTGGCCTTAGACAGGCATTATTGTTTTTATTTTTATTTTTCATTTTTTCATCATCATACCCTGCTGTTGCATACAATGTGCCCACTTATGTAGATCTGCACTTAAGTGTACTCCTAAACCCCCTATCAGGCGATCTAATGCTAAGATGCATGGTTCAACAGCAAAATGAGTACTTCCATATGAAACCGATGTCACAGATACAAGACAGTTTAAACTAATGGTGGGGGAAAGATAAGGGCCTGGAAAGTTGGAAGATTTTAGTTTAAGTAATAGCTAATAGCTTAGTGATTAATGCATGTAAAAGCTATTGTGCCAGGAACTGAATGTATGACCCACCTTGACTCCAGGAAACCATAAGCAGTTCTACCTTTGTGCCTCAGGGGGCCGGCAAGCAATCAAGATGGTATCTGAGATGTGATACTCTTGAGTGAGAGGACCACCGCCTGGGGCACAGCTAAAGACCACTGCCTGTGGCTAGAATGCTGCAGGGTTTTTTTTTAATCCAATTAACTGTTCCCTGAATTCCAAACCCCTTACCTGCACTTTGTTCTCCTTATAAGAAGGGCCATTTTAAAATAGAATTTAAGATGGTCTTAGGGTACAAACTCATTGTCTTCTCAGATCTCTGGCCATCTGAAGAAAGTGCCCATAAAGATTAAAAAAAAAAAACCTCTTAAAACTCAACATGAAAATGAACAACCAGAAACTTGGCTTAAAAGTGGGCAAAATACCAGAAACCTCAAAAAAGAGGATATACAGGTAGCAGATAAGCATATGAAAATATGCCTAACAACATATATCATTAGGGAACTGCAAATTACACCAATAATGTACACCTAGCAGAATGTCAAAAAGCCAAAATATAGCACCAAATGCTGGAGAGGATGTAGAGTGACAGGGACTCATTCGTTGCTGATGGAAATGTAAAGTGACACAGCCACTTTGGAGGATAGTTTGACATTTTCTGACAAAACTAAACATGTTCTTACCATGTGATCCAGTAATTGCGTCGCATGGTATTTATTCGGACTTGAAAATTCATGTCCAGACAAAATTCTGCACATAGATGTCTGTAACAACTTAATTATATCAGCCAAGACTTGGGAGCAACCATGATGCCCATCAGTGGGTGAAGGTATAAATAAACTGTGGTACATCCAGACAATGGAACATTATACAGAGATAAATATGTTATTCAGTCATGAAAAGACATGGAGGAAATGTAAGAGCTTATTACTAAGCAAAAGAAGGTACTATGAAAAAGCTATCAATACACACTATATGATTCCAATTATATGACATTTTAGAAAAGGCTAAACTATAAAGACAATAAAAAGAGCAATAGTTGCCAGAAGTTAGGTGGGAAGGGGGAACTGAATACATAGAACATAGAGGAATTTTAGGGCAGTGAAACTACTCTGTATGATACTATAATTGTGAGTAAATTTCAGTACACATTTGTCAAAACCCATACAACGTGAAACACTAAGAGTGAACCCTCATACAAACTATGGACTTTGGGTGGCAATTTAGGGAACAAATGTACCTCTCTGATGCTGGAAGCTGACAGTGGGAGAGGCTATGTATGTGCATAGACAGTATACGGACACCGTCTCTTCTGTCAGCCAATTTTGCTGTGAACCTAAAGCTGCTTACAGCAGCTTTATGATTACAAAAGAAACAAATAGAGCATTACAATATTTTTAAAAGTTTACAATATAGTCATATATAGTCATAAACTTTTTGTCTATTATAAAGACATAACATATTGAATAGATCACTCACCAAAATCTTGAATAATCAATGTGATAATATCTTTAGAAATTTTGAGCAACTATAGTGATATAAAATATCTCTGCATTTTAATTGTTGTCAAAGTCATAGGTACCACAAATACTATTGCCTACTTTTATAACTGCAGAGGTTAACAAAAACAAATATGTGACTGGTTTCCCCAACTAATTTCTACACAAAAATCTTTGGGGTTTTTATGAAACAAAGGTTAAGAACCATGATCAGTATGTCTTGTTACAGCACAGACAAGTTCTCTCAGAAAGCCAGTTCTGTAGTATGATGATGAGAGTTGATTCTGAAACCAGCCTAGAGTGCGTATTTTCTTTTTTGTGATTAAGGTATGCCTGTACCTCTAAAATCCTTCTTTTGAGCTAACAAGGATTGAGTCCCTCTGCAATAAGAAATTTGCTATAGCCCCGGTTGGTGTGTCTCAGTGAATTGAGTGCCAGCCTGTGAACCAAAGGGTCTTTGTTTGATCCCCAGTCAGGGCACATGCCTCGGTTGCCGACCAGGTCCCCAGTAGGGGGCATGCAAGAGACAACCACACACTGATGTTTCTCTCCCTCTCTTTCTCCTTCCCTTCCCCTCTCTCTAAAAGTAAATAAATAAAATCTTTAAAGAAAGAAATTTGTTATACGTGGTAATAAGAATAAAGAATGTGTCAGGGATTCAGAAATGTAGGTACTCCAGACCCTTTCTCCACCAGGTCGCCTCCAATGACAGGAGTAGTATTCATAGAGCTGTACAATTTGGAGCTATAGATTAGATTTTCTTTGGGAAATAAACAAAAACTACAATAGAAAATTCACATTAACTAAGGAAATTGACACAATCAGAACAGGGACTTATAAAGGTCTGCATCTTTGGATATTGCTTATTGCTCCACCACATTGTTTCCATTTTCATTTCATACAAGAGAAGGGTTATGCCACAGCAAAGCCCTATGTCTTTAGGAAGGTCTTATTTTAAAAACAGAGAGAGAGAAATCATGGAAACGGACAACAATGGTGATTGCCAGGGAGAGGTGGAGGAGGGAATGGCGGGGATAAATGGTGATGGACTGAGATTTGACTTGCAGTGGTGACAACACAATACAGAGTACAGATGATGTGTTGTAGAATTGTGCACCTGAAACCTGTATAATTTTGTGAACAAGTGTCACCCCAATAAATTTAATAAAAAGGTAGAAAAAGAAGGTCTTATTATATAACATCCATGTAAAATAAGCAAACTAATAATTATTTTAAGAGACTGGTGAGATGTTTTATTTATTACTTAAATAATTTTGATGCTTCCTCATTTATACCTAATCTCAAGGAAACATTCCAATATGTACATGAGAAAAAAATGGAACACGAATAAAGTACTCCAAAATGCTTACCATCAGATTAGTGATATGACTAGTTTCCTGGATATTACTTTGTTGAATTATGGAAGGAAAAGCACAAGTGAGATTGTTTTTATATACAATTTAAGATTGGATTCTCTTTTGTATGGCAAGTGAGCAAGAGTAGAATATGTGTGGGTGTGCTAGTAAAAGAGAAACAGCAAGAGAAGAGACTCAGAGTTCAAGGTTCATACCCAATAATGCAATCTGAACTATTACCCAAGGCCAACATCCGAGAGCTATTCAGATCATTTCTGCACTATAAAAGTTGCTGTCCTAAGGATGAGGCTTTTATGGATTTTTTTTTTCATGCAAGGAATTTTATTTCAAACGGAGATTTCAATTGCATTCTGTTGGACCTCAATAAATCTGAGCCAACAACTGAACTGCCAGAGGGAACGATAAAACTGAATGAGATATAAAAAGATTTACTATTAGTCAATGTGTGGAGAGAATTTCATTTAACCGTTAAAAATTATATTTTCCAACCAAAAGAAAAAAATGACATGAGAGTCAGTCTATATCAACAGATTGCTAATGAAATGCAGAGTTGTTAATCCAGTGGAGTCTACAGCATCTCCTGTGTCATAACTGCATCTCACAGGATCCAGTGATCTTCAAAAAACAAACAAACAAACAAACAAACAAATAAATAAATAAAGCAGCACACATTTTGTAGAATGCATCATCCTTAAAAGTACACACAGAGGAAAGCAATTCCCACCAAGTTTAACCTGTGAATTATGTCTGAAAATACAGTTATTACAATTTTCCATTTCTGAGCTGATGGCTGGCTGTGCCCACCCTTCTGTAAAGTTGAATTGCTTATCTCTGAAGTGAGAGAGAAAGTCGATGTAAAACAATACAAAAAGTCATCATGAGTAAACTTCTAAAAGATGGATTTGATTATTTTCAGATTGACTGTACCAAATGAAACACTTATCTGCACTTATGTCCCTTTTTTTATATTTTTCTTTAATTAGTCTATGGATTTTAGCAAAGCCAGAAAAATATTACCACACAGATACATACATATATATATATATGCACACACATATGTGATATATCATATATATGCATGTATGTGTATATATATGCATATTTCAAAGCTTTATCATTTCATTTATGTCTCTCCAAACAATTTTATTATTTAAAAAATGCTTATTTTAGTGAAATGAAAAATCAGAACTTTAGTAATAGTTTCTTTAGGTATCCCTATCTTTGCAAATTTACTTGTAATTTATGTCAGGATGAGTATATATCATCCAACATAGATATATTAACTGCTAACTATTGTTATTGACTAGACTTAATCAGAGGAGAAACTTAATTTATGGTTAGATTAGGGCCAATCAAATGAGATATTACTGTGGATTGCGATACATAGGTAGATATAATGAAAGATGGATACATAGATAATTCATATGGAGAATTCTAATCTTGGCTCACCTACAAAATTTGCTGGCAATAATACAATTGCCCAGGTATTTTCCCCCTGAAAATATCTAAAAATTAATGTGATAATGAGTTAGCAAGAAAGAACCAGTACAATATGTCGACTGTGAGACCTTTATCCTCACTTTTTTTTTTTTTTTTTTTTTTTAAGATTTTATTCATCCATTTTTAGGGAGGGAAGGGGGGAGAGAGAGGGAGAGAGAGGGAAAGAGAGAGAAAGAGAGAGAGAGAGAAACATCAATGTGCGGTTGCTGGGGGTCATGGCCTGCAACCCAGGAATGTACCCTGGCTGGGAATCGAACCTGGGACACTTTAGTTCCCAGCCCGCGCTCAATCCACTGAGCTATGCCAGCCAGGGCTTTATCCTCACTTTTAAAAATTATAATTTTAATCCAGTTGAATTTCTCAGTATATCGTCTTTCCTTGAGATTGAAGACTTGTATTTGTGAATTTACTTTACCTTTATATACCTCAGGACACAGACTCATTGACCACCAAAGAAGCTGCTTATTACAGCTGTTTCTCAATATCTAAAAGTACTAGAAATGTGGAGTTTGAAGGATGAGATGCCCTTTATTTACATTTTTAATGAGGAAGAAAATAATTAAAAAATAAATGTCTATGTCCTGTAATCAGAAAGTATCATGATAGGTTAGAAAAGATAATAATATTCATTATTACTTGTTGTCTCAGTTTTTTTCTATCAGTAAACTATTTAATACTATGACTGTAATTTTCAATAAGTTATTTTAATAAAAATGAAGTAGTTGGAAATTTGAAGAATAATGGAACCAAAAAACTACTGAGATTAAATGAATATGAAAAAGAAAAAAGTTGGGATCTTGTAATCTTAAAATTAGGGAAGATGTTTTGGCAATACTGAGAGTAACAAGTGAAGAAAAAGACTTCACTAGAAAAGACTTCAAACCTAGATATATCTAGGTTTGGGAAGTTTTATACTATACTGTGGCTCATAGTAAAACTATTAAATTCTGAAGTTCACTAAATCTTTCTGATTAAAGAGTAAAAAGGAATTCTGATACAGCCAATAATATTAACTCTCACTTTTTTAAAATTCCATACTCATACATTCTGGTAATTTCATTAGAATTATAGTGCCATTTATTTAGGCCCCCCCCAAAAAAACAAAAAAGAAAAAAAGAAAGAAAGCCCTTGCTGGCCAGAGAGTGTAATTATCAGTTCAACTTAAAATTTATAAATTACATTATAAATAAAAATGATTTTTATATGTAATCCAAGTGATGCCCAGGATCCTGTAGTGCTAGTATTCTGCAGAAAAACATTAAAATAGATACAACCCTGATATCCAAGGTCATATAAATATTTCTAATTTTTCTAGTCATTTACTTGTATTTCTCAAAGAACATTAAGGGATATCCAAATCATGGTATAAGACTTTCCAAGCCTGGATACTCCCCAATGTCTTTTCTTCACCTGCTACTCTCAGTACTATTGAAATGTCTTTACCCAACTTTAAGATTAAAAGATCCCAACTTTTCTCTTTTTCATTTAATCTTAGTATTTTTTGCTATTGTGTTTTTTAGAGATTTTATTTATTTAATTTTAGAGAGAGGGGAAGGAAGGAAGGAGAAAGAGAAGGAGAGAAAGATCAATGTTTGCGAGAGAAAGATTGATCAGTTGCCTCTCACATGGTCCCAACTGGGAACCTGGCCCATAACCAAGGCTAATGCCTTGACTGGGAATTGAACCAGCAAACTTCCAGTTCACAGGCTGGTGGCACTCAATCCACTGAGCCATGCCAATCAGGGCAAATCTTGTTTGTTTTAAATTTTATTTATTTATTTTTAGAGACAAGGGAAAGGAGGGAGAAAAAGGGAGATAAACATCAATATGTGGTTGCCTCTCATGTGCCCCCACTTGGGCACCTGGCCTACAACCCAGGCATGTGCCCTGACTGGGAATGGAACCAGTGACCCTATAGTTTGCAGGTCAGCACTTAATCCACTGAGCCACACCAGCCAGGTAAAATCTTGTTTGTTTTTAATAAAACATTCAACTCTTATTTTCTAATTCTATCTCCTTACCCTAGCTTTCTGAGTACCCATCACAAAATTTTAGGACTCAAGCTGACTCTCTACCTAAAAGGTAGAGAAACTGGAAAAGTTATACATAGAAATCTTCTTGGAGGTAGATAAATGCCAGGGTTAAGTGGTGGAAAGTGATGTAGTAATAAATATTGTTATCACTTATATTTATATCTTTTATTGCTCTTACATGTATATCAGTCTTTATGAATATGTTAATTAATTTGTTCCTTTGAGAAAAATATTTCTGGTCTTTGGCTAAGAAAAAAATCAAGTTACTAAAACTACACCTTTCAAATAATATCAAACTGTGGGGACCTCCTATGGTTAAAATTTAGCTTTTGCCAATCAGTAAAAAATTGATGTGAAAACATTTTTATTATACAGCAAAGGAGACCCATTTGCAGTAGATGAGCTATTAAGTATTCTCTCTTTTTAAATTTTTTTACCATAAAATTATTTTTATCTAAAAATTGATTTATTAATAATCTCTGTGAATATGCATTGTCAGTTTGGACTAATCAATTTACCAAAAAGAGAACAATTTTAAAATAAAATATATACATGGTTAATGCACTCTAGCAAATAATTTCCACCAGAAAGAACTTGTCCATCCATTGAAATGTTAAAAGTTTATGTTTACCTTTCTCATGCTCTATTGAGAGTATTTTCCAATGTGTTGGTGTGTATATATGTGCTTTGTTCCACACAGTTGATCAGAAAACACATGAGGACCAGAACTAGGTATAACTCATTTGGCACTTTCCCTTATATATTGTTAGATTGCCTAGTACATGATTTTGTACTTGGACTCTGCAGAAATATGCAATTTGTAAAAGTCTCACAACCATCAGGTGTACCAAATAAATAGTGTGTGTACAGGAGAAACATGAAAAAAGCAAACAAAATGAGAAAAAGATGTGGACCTATGAGGAAGTTTAAAAATTGCTTAGTTTTCCCTTCTGTTAGCTCTGTTGACACATACTCATGGATTCAATTGAGTAACTAATACAGAACAAAACATGTTTCTAAAATTTTTGTAATATAATTTTATAACTAATTATAGGAATAACTTAAATAACTTAAACATCCTTAAATTTATTTTATTTACCTCATATATTTGGGCACGAAGTGCTATAAGAGGAAATTATGTCTTCCTTTAATATATTTGGAGAGAAAATAATCAGTAAACTAAATAAAAAGACATACTACATATTTGCTTAAATAATGAAAAATAATCGTATTATAGAGCAGTGATTTTTAACCAGTGTGCCACAAGAGGCACACTGGTGTGCTCCAAGCATTTTTAAACATGCAGTACTTCACTATTTAGTCAGGGGCACTGACATCTTTTCCTTTGGACTGTCAGATTAAAAAGTGACAACAGTCAGTACAACAATAGCCACCTGGTGTGAATGAATTAAAATTATATATATATATATATATTTTAAATCAGATCAGCAAAAAATATATTAGGTTCAGCAAAGGTCCATTATGTTATTTTTTTCCATATGATGGCTCTAATAGTGCTTAGTTGTCTTTCACTTAATTTGAAGCAACTTTTTAGATTGTATTGTGACAGCTGTCAAATCAACGTGCATTTTAAAAAAACTTAAAAATTCGTGAATTTTTGTGCAGTCATTTTAATATTGGAGATGCAAGAAGATATGCAACATTTTCTGTGTATTATTCTTTGCTATTTCAAGAAAGGTAAAAACACAAGTGAAACACAAAAAAAGATTTGTGCAGTGTATGGAGAAGGTACTATGACTGATAGAATGTGTCAAAAGTGGTTTGCGAAGTTTCTTGGTGCTATTGACATTTTTGCCAAATAATTCTTTGCTGTGGGGCTATTTTATGCATTGGAAAGATGTTTAGCAACACTCCTGGCTTCTACTCACCAGAAACCAATAGCAGGAGATAGTCAGCATACTCAAAATATCCAAATCAATAAAGTTATTGCTAAAAATGAAAAACATATCTTTTATTTTATGGAAAAAAATATAACAGAGTTTTTGGCCAACCCAATATTTTTGGTGTGCCACAGAATTCTAGTAATCAGTTTATATGTGCAGCGAGATGAAAAAGGTTGAAGATTACTGTATTAGAGTACAATTATTATACTCTAAACAGTCAGTAACATTTAATCCGGCCGTGCATACTTTGAGGAATGGGTGCTAGTGTTCTTAGAATATATTTTTAAATGATACCAAAAGAAATCATGATAAACATTATGTGAGGTCAGGAAGGCTAGTTAGAAAATTCAGTATGTTAATATTTAGAAATTACTTTTTTACTAATTTACAAGTAAAGCAACTCTATAGTGACTCTAGACTTTGTACCCCATCATTAATTTAAAAAGATAAAAGTGTTTTGGATGGGAGTGGATTTCCTACTTTTTATACATACCCTATTTCTTTCTGTTAGATAGAAACTCGAGATTCCTTGTCTAAAGAATAACATCTTAGCTCGAGCAACAGAGGAATTGATCATGGGAGTGGCAGTAGTAGTTTCGATGTTGAAGGAAGGTGTGTAGGGGGAGTTTATGGGTTTTCAGAGAAGGAATATCCAGGGGAAGAAAAAAAAAAAACATGTAAATCCTTTCTTGTTTGTCAGTGCTTCCATTTGCCTACTAGTCTAATCTTTTCTAATCCCATTTCCAAGAGGACTAGGAGTCTGATTGTTGATGCTTGAACACTGGAGCAACAGTTTCCATTCCAGTAGGATATGCCATGTCCCGGGGCACATGGGACAGTGCTTTGTGGAAACCTTGAGATACCATCCTGCATGGCTCATCCAAACTGACAATCATGCCTTTAGATTCATCTTTTAGCTTCTAATACATGTCTCATTATTATTAGGCAAGGAGAAAAAATTTAAAGAAGTAGGATCTAGTTTGGCAATTGTCAAAATTAGCTACAAAATAACATGAGCAAGTTACCTTCTTTGACAATTATGTAGAACTAATACCACTTTCCTCTATATCCATATATTTCTTAAAGTTTGGGTGGAAAAAATCTCAACTACATTGAAATGAACATATAATCAGGGTGTGAGAGACTGAGACTCAGGATGTCATGCATTGTAACATATCCACTGTAGAGTCTTCCCTAAATAAGGGCAGGGGCGGGCTGAGGAGTGTAGATCAACAGTCTAGTCCTGTCTCTTGTTCTTCAGTGATGGGTGTTCTGGGAAACAAAATCTGATAGACCTGAAGTAAAAGCAAAGAAAATAAGTTGTATAGTGTACAGGTTTATGCTGTAACTTATTCAAAAGAGGGGAATATAGACAGTTGGGATAATTAAGTAATTCTTTATTGAAAAAAAAAAACTGGTTTGTTTTCATATTGAAGTGTTGGTGGGAACGAGAAACTTAGGAGAACAACACAGGGGAGAGAAAAACTGGAGTAAAACCACAAATCGGGGACAGGCCAATATTTTAAGAAGATGAAAGATAATAATATGAGCAGAAGGGAGAAAATGTTTTTGGGAGCTTTGTAATTTAGCCTAGCAAAACACACAATTCAGAGACAAATTGTTTTTAATGGTTGATGTTCCATAATGTCCTAATCTCTGTGTTTTAGCATAGTATTACATTCTGTATTTGCAAACATTCCAATTTTTTAGGAACTGTTTGTTCACAATTGTTTTATTTATCTCTTTTCTTGACCACTTGGGAATTAGCAAATCCCACTTCCTCCACGTTAACACATCCTTGGCTTCCAGCCATTTGCTTATTATCGCCTCCACTGGAGAAAACCAAATGACTGAATACATAATTAAGAAAAATACACATTAGTCACATATTACAACTATTGACCATTTTGCTAATACTTCGGATAAGAAAAGAGGTTTGAAAACATTGGAGGCTCTAATAAAGCACCAGGTTTACTGTGGAGTGGAACTGCGCAGACAGGGACAGTTTAGCCCACATCTTTCAGGTGCAAAGGGGGTTGCAGTTTAAAGTAGGGCTTTAGTTGGGTTCATTTTCAGGGAATGAAGGAATGTTTACTGATCATATTTTTTTCCAATTGACACTATTTAAAAAACCTAAAGAAACTGACATTTTGAGGAAATGTAGTGGCTATTAACATATAGGATATAAGTTTAAAAATAGTCTATGGATGTAATTTTAATATTTCTAACAATTTACTTCAATGATTTGGACTTTTGTTCTCATGTGATTTATTACTTATATAATAAATATTATATCTCATAGTTGTGAAAATATATAAATATATATTTAAAGCATAGCATTTTAATACCTATTATCTACCTAAAATCAGGAATAACAAGAGATATGGTTAACTACAATAAATAGTTTGGACTAAATGTAAAAGAACTGAGACAATAATGGGTAGATAGTGAATTAAGGAAGAACATGAGCTCCTTTTATCTGCCTCATATTAAAAGAATTATTATTGGTGTAGAAAGAGAAAGAACAGTCCTGTCTACATTTATGGGAAGAATCTACTAGAGATCCTCAAACTTTTGTTTTTTTATAAACCAATCAGACTGCCAATATTTTAGGTTTTTAAGACAGACCATTAAACTAACACTGAAAATGGTAATTGTATTCAGTTCTGGAAATAAAAGTGAATTTAAAGGAGATGTGCATTCACTTACTATTCTATATTCTTAGGTATTGTTTTAAAAGAGCTTATAACCCTTTTATATAAAACTACTGTCTAGTATTATATTTATGTACTGGTATTGATGGGATATTATGTATTGTTTAAAAGCCATAACCACCTAATAATGATTCTTTAAAGTAAAGTAATTTAAAAATAAAAACCTTATATTGCCATTACTGTGTTATTTCACCATGGACCCATTAACATCAACAACCATAATGATGATGATGATCGTTAATGTTTAAAAGCACATATCATACACGAAACACCATTTAAGATACATACACACATGTACGTATATACTGGTTTGTTTAATCCTCAAGCAAAAATAAAAACAATTATACTATAACACAGCTACTATTTATTTTATTGTTCTACAATAAGCATTTATTAATTGATGAGAAATAGCGTTTCTAAAAAACTTAAGACACCCAGGTGAAAATCCAGTCCAGGAGGACTTCATGCACAACAAAGAGAGTACGTACACTCACCTAGTTTAAAAACACCCAAGATGCCTTGCCTTTAATTTTAAGTAGCACATGTGACATAGTTCAAGTTCAAAGACATCGGGCTGGTTCAACACAGGTATTATTTAATCATCATGTCTAATAGAGGAGAACTCTAAGGCATGGAGAGATTTAATGTATTATAATAGTGCATTGTCCTAGATAACACCTTTCCCAAATAATAAATTATCCAAGATCTCACAATTATGTGAATGAGGCAGGATTTAAAACAGGTAGTTGTTAAGGATTGCCCTCCATCCTTACTGTTTTACAAATTTAAGATGTTGCCCAGAACTCTAAATTGCCTGAGGGAAAAATCCATAAATGAGTGAAGGAAAAAAATAGATAATATGTACTAATTTTGAAACTTCATCGGGAAAGCACTAACAATAAGGTTAGTTTTGAAAGTAAATATAGTGGCACTCTCATCCTGGACCTCTAAATAGAGATGACTAACAGATGTTTGGCCTCTTATATTTTTCTGTGCTTTGTGTTTTTAAACATTCAAAGGATTTTTCCCTGGCTAGTGCGGCTCAGTTGGAGCATCATCTCATGAACTGAAAGGTTCAAAATACTGTGAGTTTGATTCCGGTCAGGGCGTGTGAGGAAGGCAACTGATTGATGTCTCTCTCTCACGTCTGTGTTTCTCCCTCCCTCTCTGTCTCTCCCTTCGCCTCTCACTAAAGTTAATAAACATGATCTTGGGTAAGGATTAAAAAAAACTAATAAATAATAATAATAATCAAAGGATTCCTATTCTTTCAGTAATTTATACTTTCCTCAAGCTTATATCATTATTTTAAATACATGTATTTTGAGTTTCCTGTTGTCATTAAACAATGATTTGGATGAACATGGCAAGTCAATGTTTTAATTGTGTTATTTGCCATAAATGTATATATTATAAATGTAAAATATATGTATATATATATTATAAATGTTATTTTTGACTTGTGCGTGCACAGCTTACTTCTACAGGCCTACCAGGTACAGTGAGATTACTATTGCTCTAAAGTCCATCTTCAATAAGTAATGGCCATTCTTCCCAGTGTATTCATGATCCATTTTTCCATTATTTGATGTGGCAGATTCTCCATCTGCATCTCCAGAATCTTACTTTTTCATCTGAGCATGAAGTTGCTAATAAATAGGGAGCACTGCATATGGGGTATGTGGAAGAAGAACTCAGGCCTAAAATAAAATAATCCATTAACAAAAATTTTTATTTATATTATAAATATTAATGTATGCATATGTATAAATTTAAATGTATGCATATATATGTTTCTAGTTGGTACCTAGTAAGTTTAACATTGTAGTAAATTTTTCTACACATATTAGATAATACAAATTTTAGCAATAATATTATTTAATGATAATATTGAACATTTTAAGCTCTTACTATTAATATAGTTATCTAAAAAATTTATATATATGAGTATTTCAAGAGTCCTGCAAACTTAAATGCAATTTTATATTCAATATTTGATATTTTGATTCTCAAATATATTTTCAATAAAGTTTTAAAAATGTATTAGGTAAAAAATTTTCAGACCCTGAATTATAAACTCACTATGGATTACTGAACATCATGGGATTCTCTGAATATGTATGTGAAAAATAATGACTTCTGTTGTCCAAATAGCAACTACATTTTTTTTCAACTTTATGGTGAGTGTTTTGTCTTTTTGGCTCTGTAAGAGCACCATCTGGTGGCATCCAAAACTGTCAAAACAATCTGTAGACATCCTTGTTTCCAACAATTTGGTGGGGTATAGCAGTAAACTTGTTAGAATATAGATTTTTATATTTTAGATTTGTTTTGTTTGTTCTAAATTCAACAATGCAACTATTTATTATTTTGTATGAATAATCCATACATGAAATCAAATTACATGAATGAAGTATATGTAAGTCTGTCTTCTAGCAGGAGAAGAAAAAAAAAACTTTTCTTGACTTTAGAATATTAGGCAGAAGTTTACAATGACTAAGGCTTAACCAGAGGGAACTCAACTTACTACTAATTGAAATATGTTTATCCCTGTTAAGGCTATATGTGAGAACAGAGAGGCCATTAAAAATTGAAAAGATTCATTGCCAGCCATTGAATCTATTCTAATCCTTTGTAGTTGCAAAAGATGTAAGAATCGCAAGAACTTTTTCCTGAAATTTCTACTAAATTTTGAGATTATTTTGACTGAACTTTTGAAACATCTGTTACATTCACAGTCTTGCCAGAACCATTCCCATAAAAGTACATTATATGCAAGAAAATGTTTAGAATAGTGAATGGCTCACTAGCTTGTAGCAAGATATAGTTTCAACATTTAATTTAACAAAAACTACTATCCAATATTCTACTTATCTTCCTTAAAGAAATAAAATTTTCTATAGGAACAAATATAGTTTGTAATACCTATAGAAAAATATTTAATAATATAAACATTGTATGAATGGACAACTACTACCTGTAAGTTAGGAATATAAGGAAAAAATTTTAGTAAGTCTTAATTTTTTTCTTATACTTGAATAAAGTAGGGATCAATATTTCTTCTTTTGTTGTTAATTAAGGATGTGTCTGTTTTCCTGTATCAAGTGGGTAATTAAAATTAATGTACATACATATATTTTATAAATTTTCAGGTCATCAAATCTCTTCACAATATATCCTTTAGAAATCAAAAGATTATAAATTATTTGGTATTAATTTTGACTCTATTGGTGAATTTTAAACAATCTATTAAAAAAACAGTGGTAAAGGATTAACGTGCTGGAATCCACTGTCTGGGTTTGAATCTCTTTCTCCTTTTCAGCCATGTACTCTTGAACCAGTGACTTTTTCAGGCCATGGTTTCCTTACCTATAAAACGGAGATTAGAGATCCAACCTCAGGGTTGTAATAAGCATTAAATAATTAAATACAAATAAAGAACTTAACAGTGTCTACTTTTATCAAGTATTTAATAAACATTAACTAGTATCTACTGAAATGTTTTCATAAGAGGTACGCATTAGACTCCACCCTGTAATTTCCTATGAAAGTACATTTAACTAATATTTCATTTGTCTCTTGATGTAAAGTCACTTAATGCTGTATAAGAAGACCAGTCATACATGTTTAACCATCATGTTATTTAATCTATCATGTTATTAGAAAGACTTAAGGGTTTATATTACATGGAAACAATACCCAAGCAAATTCAGTATTGGTTAGAGACTTTAAATGAATATTTTTGTACACAGATATGGAATTCTAATGAATATCTCTAATTGCCTCATTGAAAGATCGTAAACCATTGTCAATGTCCTTTACTAATAGTTGGCCTTTCCATAAGAGTACCAGGTTTTTTGAATTCTAGATTTCCTCATAACAAACATGCTGTTTCTCATAAGCATCATCTTTCATTCACTTATTTATAAAAATATGTCTGTTTTCATTCTATGAGTTTTTAAAACAACTCCACAATGTTTGACTCCTATTGATATTTTTTCAGCTATCATCTCACCTAAATCTGTTTTTAAATATTTCATTTGGGGTATTACCTAGCAAATCAAAACAATTCATGTACCAAGGAAATTAAATTTTCATCCATGAAACCAATTTCCAACAATAAAAATTGAAAGTATAAACTGAATATGTTCAAGGAGATGTGTTGATATGAATGTATAGTCTAAGCCAGAGCTCAATCATTTTGCATTGACAATAGCAAGTTAATAGGAAAAACAACTTTATGCTAAAATGATTTCACTTATTAAGACTTAGAGCAAATAATATAAGCAAATAATTTTAACAGACTCTATATTCTTCCGTCTGATTTTTTGTGTATATGTATTCATTACCTAAGGATGATATTGCTTA
Source organism: Phyllostomus discolor (assembly GCF_004126475.2). Lineage (NCBI taxonomy): Eukaryota > Metazoa > Chordata > Mammalia > Chiroptera > Phyllostomidae > Phyllostomus > Phyllostomus discolor. Next base: position 139,892,297 of record NC_040903.2, on the reverse strand, counting down.
AATAGGTGTAAAGTTTTATAGAGCAAGAAATTACAAAAATGAGTTGTGTACAAATAAAGCACAAATAAACTAAGGTTATCTAAAAGTATAATGAACTGTTGATTAATAATACATTAGCAGCTAACACAAAAATCAAATTAGTCATCTAAAGAAGTTTGCATATATATGTTCCCCCTGTTATTGATGGGGCTATGATAATTTGTAAAGCAAGCATGCCTGTATGATGAGTTCATTTGGTATTCAGTATAATAGCACAGATAATAATGAAGTCATTTGACTTCCATTACATAAACATTAGATAATGGATACCTATATTAAAATGCAGCTCTTATGTTTGTGCTTATTTTTGTCTTCATTTGTACACAGTACTAAATCTTTAAAGTTGAGCTTTTATGCAAATTGTTGACATTTATAACTTTGGATCTTGAGTGACTTTTATGGACAAAAACATTCCATTATATTGTTTTAGATTCTAAGATAAACAGCAGTTGGATTTGTTAAAAAGGATGCTGTTATGGTTATTACCCAGTTGTCTAATCTAATTCTCCCCCTTCCACTTTTTGTTGGTTTCCTTAATAGAAGCAAGCATCAACAAGAACATCTTCAGAAAATATACGATTTTACAATATCTTTGAAATGTTTGTTTTCATTTTTTATTTCCTGAGTTTTTCCTTATTTGTTTTTCTTTGTTGAATACTTTTCCCCCATATAAATGTCATTAAACAGAAATAAATTGAGAAATATATTTTAAAATTATAATAAGATTTTTTCCCTTCCAGAGACTGTAATAGCTGGAAGACTATAGTTAAAGAAATGACAAGTATTTTCGTCTTCTTTTTCTATTGGATGACATCAGTTACTTCTGCAACATGATGTGGTAGAAACTTTATTTTCTGGGGAGCAGGAGGGATTGCAGTTGTTATTTTTCCTCACATTTGTGTTTTTAAGAAACTGCCCATTTCAGAGTTTGGAAGCACCAAATAGATATTGGTATTCTAATTTCAAAAAAACAAGCAGATCCACTAAACATATTAAAATTTGTCTTGCATATTTTGTGTATGTTCAAGATTTCTTGCAAATTCTCATTGTTGTGTACTTATATAACAGCATAGAGTTAAAAAGAAAGTATATAGATGATTATAACAATGTACCAAGTAATTATAATGTTGGAATAAAAACTGTATTTTAGAAGCACATAAAATTTGGATTTTTCATGGCCTGTTACAGAGAATTCCAAGATAAGTGTTACTTAAATTATGGAGAGGGTAGAGGTTTAGGTTGAACTCTTCTTCTAAAAATGTTTATTTTGTCTGTTGAGAAAATTCCTAGTATGACACAAGCTTCAAACTTGATAAAAATGAAAGAGAAAAAAGTTTGATAGAAAGAGCTCGTACTGAAAGGATAGAATTGGTAATTCTCCTTGTGTCTGATCGCTCCATTTTTCCATCCCCCAAACCATTGACTATATAGGTCTATTCTCCTTTAGGTCTCAGATTTGAAGAGAATCCCTCCTCTCCAGCTCTTCCTGGGTAGGATGCTCCTCAGCCAAGTTATCTAATCTGGTTCTGCATTTATACTAATATGATATGTTATTTTGTTTGAAATGTATTAAAAAATCTAGGCTGACTAACAGATATGTAGTTGGAAAAGAAAGGGTATTTTAATTGCTATTTCAGATAATGGTGGGTATTATTTGGTAGTATATCAAAATTCAACAGTGGTAGTTTTTAAAGGTCATCCACAATGTGGAATTTAAAAGTATATAATGAAGTTTTTATTTGCTTGCTATATAAAATTCCATTGGCCTACCTTGCATTTTTGAATGGATATTTTATTTATGCATGAATTTGTCATATTATGCTTTGGTCACTTGGAAAATATAGGTTTGCTGAATTACACAGATATTTATAATTATGATTCATTGCATTATAAAATACCAAAAATTCATATTGTTAGTATTACTAATAGTCTCATTTAAAAAAAAAAAGGAATTTAACGATAGTAGAGCTCTCAAAGCTCAAGGTGGTGGATACAAGTTTTCCAAAATTCTAATTTCCATTTGAAAAGTTGAATATTATCTTTGGTAACAAATATTATCTATTATTCTTTTCTTGAATTCACACCTTTAATTCATTTGTTAGACAACATGTACTAAATACCCATGTGTGAATAACTGTGGTTTGTCTATTATTTGGCATTATAAAAAGGTTTTTATGTGAAGAAAAGGGTATGCAGCAACTACCATCATATTTAAGTATGTCTATAACTACATATTTATAACTACCATCATATTTAAGTATGTTGCAGATGTGCTTTGTACATACCTCTTATTTTGTACCAGAATATTTTTTAAAAGTTCTGGTATGGTAAAGCTATAAAAAAGTAATTTTTACTGCTTTATTAAAGGCATTCTTAAGTAAACCTGGGCTTTCTTACTACAAATGTGTGGCAGTATAGAATCAAAACCATCAAAATCAATAACTCCACTAACAGGTAAAATTAACACCATATTAGCTTCCTACTATGATACATCAATATAGGCATAGTATCACTTTTATGACATTCTCACCCAAAATTAATAATTTAAACCAAGTCATGTGTAAACTTGAGGTAAACCCAAATTAAGGAGCATTCTGCAAAATAGCTGGCCTCTTCAAAATAACTCTTCAAAAGTAAAGGTAAGAAGCAAAGAAACACTAAGGATCTGAATCAATCAAAAGGATACTGAGGAACATGACAGCCAAATGCAAATGTTATTCAGGACTAGAAACTGGGCCTCAAAAAGTTTCTCTTCATTTATAGTTGGTTAAAAGAACAGAAATACAATAGAATTCTGTTGTAGATTTATGATATCTCTACACTCTAACCAAATATTTTCTCATTATTTAAGAATATAGATAATAGGATATGAAGGGCATAACAGCTTGTAATAAATTATAAAATATAAGAGTAGGACAAAAACCCAAAGATCTCCAAGGAATGGCTAGAAGTTGAAACATTAAAAGCTGGCTAGTAATATATGACTGAGATTTTAATTAATTTCTCAATCTTAACTATTTCTTGAATACCTAAAGTAAAGGACAGCTCCAGGAAGGCATATGGTGATGGCTGTGTGATGTCACATATGGTCATGTCACATATTTCTTGACAATCTGAACTTCCTAGTATAGAAAATGATCTAGAAAGCCCCACAAAACTTTTAAGTCACATCATTAACCCTTAAATGCAAACAGTACCTGTAACAACAAAATGGTTTTTCTATAAACTTTTCTTAGTCTCTGCTACCAGAAAGGAAAATACAAAGCTGTCAGTTCTCTTAAATTCTCTAATTTAGATGCTTTTCTTTTGTATCTGGAGGGTAGGCTTTGCCTTTCACTTTAGAATTTTGTAGGTTTATATATAATTTTTGTCTTCCTATACAAGGATTCTAATCCATCTGCTATTTGTTTGATAATGTCAAAAACAGTTATTTCATGGTATCTTCCAATAGGTGTCCTATGTGTTATCAGAACTGTAGTCTTTGCTCTCCCTCTATTTTCTTGCAGTTCATACTCTGGATCCCCTTTGGCAGGTGTTGTGCTAGAGAACTGTAGGAAGTGTATTTATCTTGATTACTGCTAAGAATATTTTTTTTGAGATCAGGAGTGCACATGCCAGGCCTTCTGTTATTTCCAAAGCAGCATTGGAGTTTTGACCTAAGTTTGGGAAATTACTCCACAGGTTGAGGCCACTGGTGGTCAGTTGAGCCTTGAAGCAGTATTTCTTGCTTTGTGAATCTCCATGCATCTGGTAAGAAAAACTTTAGGTATTGGAAACAATATCTAAAGCTCCAACAAAAGTAATGATCCATTGGAATGGAAAATAATTCATCTAAGATCCATTTCCATACTTTTCTTCATCAGCACTCCCACTCCAAAACTAAATAAAAACCAGCACATATCTAACCAAAATTGTAATTAGCTTTAAGACACAATTTAATCTCTTTTCCACATAGTGATTTTTTAATAAAATATAATATCTGACTGACAACATTAAAATTAAAGTTGATTTTACAGTTGTCAAAAAATCCTTTAAACTTGTATGACTAAAGTTCACATTGGTGGATTATTTTTAAAGAAAATCTTTTAGTCCCAAAGAAGAAGCTTAGTCTTCACCTCTAGAGACATGAAACTTTCTAAATTTTATAATTCTTTATTCTATTTACTTTTTAAAGTTTAAAAAAATTGTAGGGTTCAGCCAGGAAACAGATTTTGCAAGTTGACACACATTACTTTTGCTTATTATGATTCTCTTGGTCATAGAATAGTAAAGACTTTAATCCTGACTTTCTATTTACAAATGGCCAATATTTTTTATGTGGCATTCATTAGTAGCATGTTCCAAGATATCTCTTCCCTTCTTTCCCATAAAAAGTTCATGGTTCTTCCACTAGCATAGATGTATATGAATCTTAAGATGCTTTTCATATGTTAAATTACAGTAATGATAAATTACAGTAATGATAATTTATTACTTAATAACCATTGTTTGTGTGACCATATTTTGAGTTCAAAATTCCTCCTAAGGCATTGTACTGAATGTGTCAATAACATAATTTTCCGGCATTTGATTCAAAACTTGAAGCCCCTAAATTTAAAGTATTCCTAATCTTTGTCATTTGTGATGACCAAGGCAGTAGAAGACAGTGCTTAGTGAGAGTGAAAGCTTCTAGTAACAACAGAAGGCAGGTCTGTGTGGTTCGAATGGTAAAATGAAAAATGGGAGGTGTGAAGGTGCTGTGATGGTATTGAAAACATCTATTGGTCTGTTGATCACTACATGCTCCCAGTCAGGTGAATCATATGACTTTCTTATGATATTAAAAACAAGAAATATATAAATAGAAAATGAGCTAAAAATATACAGCATGTTGAGTTGCCTATGAAGAGAACTCACCAATTTACTCATTTAAGAAAAATAGGAAAAACATTAATAATGAAAGCAGAAAAATACATAAAAATTTTCAAGGATTATCTTTACATAGAAAAATGAAACAAAACTCAGTAGCTATAATCTGTAGTGTAACACAAATTAGAGGCCAAGTTTCTTAAGGGCATGGAATCAGTCTCATCTGGGTTCATATCTGCCTGTTGTTTATAAAATTAACCTCTCTGATCCTTATGGTTTTTAGAATTTCCTTCATTGGGATATTGGGAGGAATGAAATGAGAATTTCATACAAAAAGTGCCTGGCACAGAGTTAGTGGCAGGTAACTGGTTATTATTATCATTAACAATAGTAGCAGTATCACTAGGTCAGAAAAAATGTCACAATGCCCTCTTCAGCTTTAACCTCATCTTCTTTTTTACAATTCTTTCCACTTGATAGGCCCAGTGCAAGATGGCCATATCCAGAGGGTCTTAAATTTTAATCACTGCTGATGAATTATATAGTGCAGAAGCTGCTCTAAAGTCAGCTTTTGGAATGGGGACTAAACTTTCACCAGTGGTTGGAAGTGGATAAATTAATTTATCTTTTCATCTCCATGAGCCCTTGGAGGAAATCATTATCATAAAACATAAAACATTGTAAATCTATAGACTTGGCAGCTTTTGCCCTGCAGAGTCTTGAGACTTGAGTAAATATGGAGATTTAGAGATTTACTGTCTTTTCCTTTGAAGAGGTGATTTCCCTTGGTAGGGAAAGACGGACATGGCAATAAGAAAAAAAAAAATTCTTGTTTTAACTTTGAACCTGAACCAGCTTTGAAATACATATATTTCTTTACTGGGACAGCTTTCACAGCTGCAAAGTCATTTTTATTAAATTACAATATTAAACTTTAGAGCAAAGATGAGCTGGGGGAAAAACTCTTACTCAATATATGCACCTATCATGAATCAACATTAAAGGCTGCGAATCATTACCTACATTTCCTCTGAGGCCTGATGAGACAGAAAACATCATTAATATACATTGTCAAGTCAAGAAACTGAAAATGGAAATAGAACTAGCCATGCAGCCTAAAAGTCAAAAGTTCCATTTGTTTGAAACAAAAAGTTTTTAGGCAAATATTTACATATATTCTCACAGTAATTATCAGTCTTTATGTAAATCTATCCTGAGATACATATTGATAAAGCCATTATATATTCTTTAGATGTACATAGATATATCTTAATTCAACAAAATAATTTTAGAAAGGCTCTTGAAGGACATCTGAATGGGGTATTCTTTACTAAAGAGTCTGAATCCTTGAAGTTAAGAAATTTTTACCTAAAATCAATTCTGCCTGTTAGGCCATAACAATGAAGTTGGATTCAAGCTCTGTAGTATTTGGGACATAGAACAAAAGAAAATGCAGGGAAGTAAGTTTTAGAAGGTACATGTTGATCACTCTGAAATGGGAAAACTTGTGGAACAGGGTAAGTTGGATTGTGCATGTTTTTGTGTATATGTATAATAGGTGTGTGTAATAGGCGGCGGGGAGAGGGAATGAACGGGAATGTACTTGTGAGTTACTGTGATCCAAGCTCTCCAACTTCATTACCACTGAGCAGAAAGAGGCCCAAACTTCTTCCTGTGCTAAAGAAACCTGTTTCTTTTGTCCCCATTTTCATTAATGCCATGGAAAACAATAGGTCACATAATTGGTTAAAAAGTACACTGGAGCCCTGGCTGGCGTAGCTCAGTAGATTGAGAGCAGGCTGCGAACCAAAGTGTCGCAGGTTCAATTCCTAGTCAGGGCACATGCCTGGGTTGCAGGCCATGACCCCAGCAACCGCACATTGATGTTTCTCTATCTCCCTCCCCTCCCTCTCTAAAAATTAAAAAAAATCTTAAAAAAAAAGTACACTAGAATTGTATGCCTTCTGGCATGGATATGACAACAAAAAATGAGTCAGGAGCACATGGGAGCATACGGGAACATCGAGTGGATATACTATATTATAAAAATTGAATTACCAACAATATCTGTAGTGACAGCTTTCAAAAACATAGACCAGGATACATTTTGTGCTTTCTACAATATCTGGTATTTATAATATTCAAGAAGACAAAAGTTGAACTGTTTATAAATAATAGATATATCCAAAATGAAAGAATCTCCTTAGGAGATGTTTTTAATATTTAGAATGAATAGCAACCTACTTTAGGTTTTCACAACATTTTGACAATTGAGATAATAAAACAGTGAACACAAGAAATACATCTTCTCAACAAAGAATTCTAAACATAAAGTTGTAAAAGTAATTCATTTTCAATCTAATCTCCAAGCATTAATTTTGATTAGGCACTAAGGACCCAAAGGTGAAAATTAGCTTCTTCCTCGGCCAACTGCCATTTGTGAAATGAAGTTGCATCATGTTAACAGTGACTTTGGAAAGACCTGGGTCATCCTTTTCAGATTGGAGCCTGGGGTCAGAAAAGCAAAAGTCTTAATAAAACAATTATTTATTAATAGTTTACTTCAGGGTTCTTTTAAAGCTTGTACATTTGTTTATGTTTGTATAAGTATGGAAAAAGTTGAGAGATACATTACTAGGTTGGTAGGGGGCATCAGTATAAATATTGGCTTTCTATGCTGACCTTCGTATTTTTAGCTATATTTAATGATAAAAATGTCATCTCAGGAAAAGTATGAAGCATTATTTTTTTAAAAAGAAAAGAGAATCAAATACAAATAATTCTGTAGTCCAAAATACGAAGTCATTCAAAGCTCTAACCTAATGTTTTTTGACTACTATATTAAGTAGCAGACTTTTTACTCTTCTGTCTCCTGCTTCTGTCTTTTCTTTCTTTTCTTCCTCCTTGTATATTTTCTCCCTTTTCTTTTGTCAATAGGAAACTCCCTTACCTGAAAGTTTACTATATAAACTGCAAGAAAAGAAATAAAGCCCAAAAGACTGAAACACAAATTGTGGCAGGAAATCACATCCTATAGAACCATTAACAACAAAAGCCTGTCTTGTATGCTCAGACAATAAAAAACCACAGATTTTTGCAGAATTCAGTTTGATAACTGTACCTTAACTAAAAGAAAAAAGTTGCAGTAATGTAGACTTTTGTTTATCATTTTGGAATTTCACTTACTTTACACCTATAATATAGTTATTTTAGCAACAAAGTTGCCTGCCTACAAATTCAAATAATCTATTAAGGCCATAGCAACTTCTTCCCACTCCATCTTTATCTTTGAAATTTCAATCTGTCTTTACTCTTGAAGCTGAATGGTTCATACCATATCTCCTTGGTAAATATAAGATATAACTTGAATTCTTGAACAGTGTTCAAAATCTTATAGTTATCATGTTACTATATCCAGTTAATTTAAAAAGCTCTGAAAAAGATGTTCTCATTTCAGAAAGAAGATTAAGATAAAAAGAAATAAAAATTTTAGATATTATAAAATTTTATATAACTGCTAAAGTATTTTCAAAATAGATGGTCTGGAAAGAAATGGAAGGAATCCCTTTGAAAATAATTAAAAGTGCAAAGATAAAATACAAAAAAAGAAGAAAAGATACATGACCAATCTGAAAGATTCAATAGTTGATTATCAAAAGTCCCTGAAAGTAGAAGAATAAAATTGGGTCAAGATAAAACAAAAAAATACTAAAGAGAATTTTCTCAGAACTGAAGGCATAAATCTTCAAATTGAAAGAGTCTACCAAAGGCCCACAAAATAAAAGAGTAAAAACAGTTACACACTTAGATTCATTATTATAAAACTTGGAAGTATCATAAATAAGGAGATCTAAAAGCTGGTAATGAGAAACAAAAAGCAATAAAGAAAGTTTATATTCTTTTGGTTTTAGGAGCTATGCAATGTAGTGAGAGCAATGTGGTAATTTCATCCAATTTGGGGGGGAAAATTAACACGGAGCTTTATTTTTGTCATCATAATAATAATGTAGATTGATGATAGATGATAGATACATAGATGATAGGCAGATAGATGGATAGATAGATAGATTTAGCTATGCAAGGAATTGAGGTTTGTCCTCTATATCCTTTACTAAATTATGTGAAGAATCACTGCAACAAAATGAAACACTTACAAAAAAAGCAAAACTTATCTTTAAGGAAACAATGGTTTCAACTCTGATAAGCAATGCGGGAAAGTTCTGCTATGATTGATGTCATCTTAAGGAGAGAAAAACGGATTCGTGTGGAGCCAGAGACATCTAATCTGTGAAAGATTTTTTTTTTAAGAATATGAGGACTAGATTAGAAAATAGAAAAGTTTTGAGGACAGGGAAAGATGTAGGCAGTGATTTGACTAAGTCTTATGTTACAAAATAGGGGCTCATTATAGAAAAATTGAGATAGAAATAAATCTATGTTCAAGCATTTGTAAAGTCACACAAAAGTAAGCAAGAGCTAAATAAGGACAATACTACTATGAATACAATTGTCAGGTATTTGGCAGGGAAGTGAGTGAATATTACCTATTAGTTAAGTATTGTTTATTTTAGAAAATCGAAATGTATCCTCTGAGTTGTTTTAAACACCAATTACCTTTTTACTAAGACATATGTTCACTGTTGACTCTACAGTGAACATATACTGTGATGCCGATAAAAGAAAAAACGTTAAAGATACACGATGAATGCAGAAATCACTAAGCAAAATAAAACATGTAAATACCAGATTTTTTAAAGTGGCTTTTGACCAAATGGTAGCAAGAGAAAGAAAGTGAAGGCCCCAGTTACCTGCTGGTATTTGGTGATAAGAGACCATGATAAGGGCAGGTAAAAGAACAAATGCCCGAGAGTGGCGCAGCAGCACAGGGTCCTTTTGGGAAAACAGCTGAAATGCAACTTCCTTGACTGTATTTTCTCTTACCAAAAATGCATCACTTAAACACTTTTCACTGGCACGTGCAAACCAATTCATTATAGACAGTTTTATATATTCATATAGTAAGTTTTTAATAAAATATTTATGAGTCATCTTAGTGAATATTAAGTTAGTGAGAATCCAAATAATAAGGCATATGTGCATTAATTAAGAATGTGAAGTCAAATAGGCATTTTTTTTCTTTCCAACTCTAATTTAATAGGGACTCGTTTTCTTCTAATATATGATTATGGGTATACATTTCCTTTGTAACATGTTAAATTATTAAATGTAAAATTTTTATTTCTGGAACACAGAAATTTTTCAGTGTTCTTCCATGTAGTCTACATTTACCATTTTAATTTTGTTCCATTAAGTCATAAATATTATATAAATTGGTAGATGTTGATGTTCATTTTCTCATTATTTATTATTATTTTAACTGTTATTTAATGTTTTTGCTTAATATTGAAACTGAATTTGAAATCACTAGTCAGATTCCATAAAGTGCCTTCTGACATTTACTTATTTATAATAGCAAACACTCCTTCACATAATAAACACCCAAATAAATCAGTAAGTATGTATTGTACCCACACCCATATTGCTAATGATAGCATATCTATGTATATGAGATATCACAAAACATTTTTGTTTAATTTTTATAAGTTATTACTTTATAAACTATTTGTTGGTCTTATTTCATTTTAAAATAACCCAGGTAATTTGTATAGAGGAAAACAAATGAAGAGACCAGACAGCCAATGCTGGAATGATAGATCATTCTAAGAATGGATAAAGAAAATGGTGGACCAAGGACAGATCATTACCGAGTAAAGAGAAGACTTAATAAAAGAAATTGATTCAACCAGAAAGGGTTGGACAGAAGCCATGAGAAGAAACTACAGGAAAAAAAAATCAATTAGGGTAAATGTGTGAATATAGAGGGACAGTAGTAGTTTAGAGCTTAGTAATGCTTCTGGAGTTCTTTTGAAAGTGTCAGATGAAATAAAAGGGTAAACTGAGGCAAGTTCAAAATTGTCAAAAATGTGAATTTATTCAGGAATAGTAGAGAATTGCAATTTGGGAAATATAAATTGTAGCAAACAACAGAGAAATCCATTGACAGTTTGGGGTGGGCTGTGCTTATGGGCAGGGAATGCAAAAAGGAGAGAGTCCAGTTAGAATCTGTTAAAATAAAAAACAAATGGCGACCAACTTTGGAAAGCTCTGAGGAGGCAAAACTAGTCCAGTTCATACAAAGCTCAATTCAGCTCATTTTGTGAGATAACTGATCTCGAACTGGTCATTTCTTGTTCATATCTTTGGAAACCATATGTAAAAATTTCCAAGATTAATATGAGTTAATCCATGATGAACTCTCCATCATTTAATAAAATTTCAGTATTACCAGTTTTTTTTTTGTCAGTTGGGCATTTATGAGAAATCAGTCTCTTAGTTTTTTCATTTTGTTTTCCTGTGGGTAAGTGAAATTTTCCATTTCATATCCTCCATTTTCATTTTTAGGTTGGAATTCTTTCACAAAAGCATCTTACTTTCTTTTTAACTTAGAGGCAAAAGATTTGAAAACTGAAAATCACAAGGTTTAAGTGCTATGCCATTTCAGTCCATTCAGGAAGCCCAGTTCTAAATCAGATGCTGAAAATTTCTCTTAGCATAGCAAACTATTTGAACTTTATTAACAACTAATCATATTTTTTACACGTGGACAAGTGAGAACAGTTGAAGAATGATAAATAGGAGAGCAGAACTTCATTTTACCTCAAGGACTCATTCTAAAAAGAGAACCTTACTTGAAGAGAACTTGGTTGTAGGAGGAGTGAACTTTTGAAAAGTTTTTCCAGCAGGGAAAATTTGTGTTGAATATTTAGTGAAGAAGATTGCATTAATGCATTAGGTTAATGATAAAAACCTAAGTGACCAGCAGTTCTACAGACGTATATTTTTGATGGTACATGCTGCTGGCAGTGGGTAAAGACTGCCTTTTAAATATATTATCAGGTCTCTTTTCCTCAAAATGACCATTCCATTCAAGTTTACATTTTGTCAGACTGGTATGCCTGCTGCTAGGTATTTATGTCATATTGTAGATTAATTTTTAATACTGATTTTTCTTTATGATTGTAAAAGTCTTTTGGGTTCCTGGGCCCAATTCCAATGTATGGAAGAGGGTGGGCTTTCCCCCACACCAACAATAAGCAATGCTCTGGACACCATAACTGGGTGTTCTATGATTTAACTCAATCCTGACAATGTCTACCCAGAGATAACATCAGCCTCCACAGGTTGAGAGGATTAAATTCTACGAGACTACTCCCCACTTGCAAGTCCAGATTGTTGCCTGTACTTCTGACCAACTGGCTGTATATCCGAGGTTATCAGGACCCCCACCTCCCTTGGGTTGATTAAATTTCTAGAGCAGCTCATGGTACTCAGAGAATTATTTTCCTTACTAGATTAAAGGTTTGTTATAAAAGGATATAACTCAGGAACAGCCAGATGGAAGAGATGCATAAGGCCAAATATGGTGAAAGGGTGGGGAGATTCCGTGCCCTCTCCAGACATGACACTCTCCAGCACCTCCACACACTCACCAACTGGAAGCTCTCTTAACATCATCCTCTTGGGTGTTTGTGGAAGCTTTATTGCATAGGCATGAGTGATCAATTCACTGGCCATTGGTGATTTATTCAATCTCTAGTTGGGGGTGGGACTGAAAGTTCACACACTCTAATCAGGTAGTTGGCTCCACAGGCAACTGGCCTCATCCTTAGAGGTTTTCCTAAATTCAACTTATTAACATAACAAAAGATACCTTAATCACTCTCATCACTTATGAAAATCACTCTCATCACTTATGAAATTCCAAAATTTTTAGGAGATCTGTGCCAGAAATGGGGAGGTAGAGCAAATATATATTTGTAATTATAAATCACAATACTATAAAAAGTAATACTACTTATATGAGATGTAGAAAATATAGAAAAGAATACAAAATAAAATTTTAAATTATAATAACCCCATTACATTAAAAATATATATATACACACACACACACACATTTTCCTGGCCACTTATAAAAAAGCACCCTATATAATATTATTCCCTATGGAAATGCTTCATGCCCATAAAATATAAAATATGTAATGTGATATTGTAGTGTGTAACCATTGTAACTGATATGAAAAGAAGTATAATTATAACAACTTGATCAAATGTTTAGTGAAAAAATTCATTTCAAACAAATACTCATAATTAAGAAAGAAACATACAGGTGCAGGCAGTGCACATTATGTGTATTTAGAAGCACAGTCTACCACATATTGTTGTTGTAATGATTAGTAGAGATATGTTAAGCTGTTAGCTCAATAGCTGATAATAGAACAAAAGTTATAGATATGTTTGTTTTCCATTGCTGTATCATGAATTAGACCATGATGGACTGATATTTATTATGCTCTATTTGTTTTACTAAATAAATATTTTCATGCTTATGTAAATAAGATCTTAGAGGAATCTTCTATGAGCAAATAAAAGATTTTTCCAAGAAAACTAATGGCAAAATGTATGCTAATTACAAATGCTTCAGTCTTTCCATTAGGCAATGGTTTGATGCTCTCATGTGAAATACAGCAAACCCCTGAAAGTAATATGTATTTATTTGTGGTAAAATTATGCTTTGCTATTGTTTATATACTTTTTTCCTCTAAATAGTTCAGATTTGTGAGATATTATAGCATTTATAGTCTATGCATTGCTTTTTATATGTGAATAGTTTTGGTAATCAAGATCATTCATTTTCAGGAAAGTTAAACATTCATTTGCTGCCAGAAAATATTTTATAACATCAAGTATTAACTGTTTTATATGTCCTATAACATATCTCTGTCCTGAACTAAGAAAATTATCCAATTGATTTACTTTTAATTAAAATGGTTGAATTAAATATATCAAATTGAAACTTTGTTCACTGTCCTGATGACATAGCCTAACTTTTATTTTTAAGTAGTATTACTTCTATTTCTACATAATCATACCTACCTTTGTACTTCTTTGGTATCTGAAATGCTCTCTTTGTAATCATTTAACAAATGTTTGTTTTTCCAAAATAATTGTGTTTCATTAGCTTTCTTAAGAAACACTCCAAAGAGTTCCCTAATTAAAATATACATTTCTAGTTTTCTTTCTTTTCATTGCCAACATCATTCTCCTCCTCTTCCAGTGATATTAAATGTGGTATATTTATGATTTTGGTTCCCTTTGAAAGAAATCACTAACTCCTTCCTAACTTGTTCTTTGTTTCCATTAAAAGAGCATGTTAGCAGTGCTCTGAAAGAATTGCTTTGACAATGTATGGCTTTACTGCATTGATTTTTCATTATTATTCAGGTAGGTAGTCACTTCTGAATTCTCTCTGGCATCTCTGATAAGTTTCTTGCAGAACACAACGTTTCCCTTTTCCTGATTTCAGGCTGAAATATTGTTTATTTGTCTGGTCAAATTAACTTGAAGGTTATTTGAGGAAACAAATGTTGGTTATCTTTTTGGCCTATTCTTAAAGTAAAATTTGAAGTACTCACCAAAAATGTTTATTTTTGCCATTTAAACAAAACATTCTATGTAGTCAAGTTTGTAAAACACTACTTTTGCTGCTACTGGTTTAGATAAGTCTCAATTATTTTTGTCATATGTGTAATTCTGCTTTAGACAGGCGCTAAATGATTCCTGTTTTCCATCTATGGTCTTTTTTGGCCACTAAAGTAGTAGTTAGTGTGCTGAAATAGTAATTTGCTGATTGACACCCTGGTGGCCTAGAAATGTTAATGCAGATTTCAGAAGTTCCATTGAATAACATGTGCACTGGATTGAGAATATCTTTTTCAACTGATATATATATATATATATATATATATATATATATATGAAAATATATGAAAACATCCTAAGTGAAATAATGTATATTTACTAATATTCCTACTTTTTCCCTAAAATCTTATTCTCAGGCTAAGGTTCTTTGAGAGAATTCAGCAAGGTTAATATGTACATTATGAAATAGAACTTAAAAATCTTTCAAAATGTATGTCAAGTTTCTTCCTGATTAAATCAATTCAAATTGATTTTGAAGTGAGCTAAGTACATAGATTAAAAACAAGTTGAAGGTCATAGAAAAGATAATGCAGCTGCTGTTTATTAATATTAATAAAACATTCCCAAAAATAATCACCATAGACTCATACTTGGTTCAATATCTATCTTATAAATCTGAGGAGTAAAAACCCATAATGTCACAAAGAAGTAATTAAATTCCAAGTTGGTGAATGGTCAGTGAGGTTAAAGTCAAGGCACTTGAAGAGTCCAAAGGAGAACATGGGCAGGAAAAAAAAAGAATGAGAAAGGGAATGATAAATTTTGGAAACTGAATATTTTTTTATGTGTACTGTAATGTAGTAATTGTAGTGGAAGAAGCAGAAAAGGCTGGGTGCAAATGTGGGATCAGCTTCTAATTAGGTTACCTTGGATAACAAATTTTATAATAGTGGTATTTTGCTAATAGTAATAATTATAATAGAGTTAAAAGTTATTAAGTGCTTTCTGCTGGTCAGACATGTATTAATAGTGCCCATGCATTATCTCATAATCATACTAACATCCTATTTATGATATTATCATTTTATGAAAGAGGAAGTCAAGTTATTGAATGTTAAAGTAACTTTCCCAAGTTCATACAGCTTAATAGTGATTAGTACAAATATTTAAATTCAGATTCTATAATTCCAGGAAATACACTCTTAATTTCTAGATTATGCTATCTCCTAGATATACAACTTCTCTAAAGATCAATTTCTTCACTTATAAGTAGGAATTATAAAGTGTATAGAACTGTTGTAAGGTTCAGTTTTTAATTTTAGAAAATATTTGATGAATGCCAACTCTGCACTGGCAATATGTCTGAGAATACCAGTGCTCCTCAACTCTTATGTCATTTGTGGTGTATGAGTGATGTTAAGCAAACAGATACTTAAGATGAAATGTGGTAAGCCATTCTTCAGAGTGCTCCTTCACCTCCATATCCAACCAACAGCAATTTTTGTAGTTCAACTTCTCCATATATTAAATCTAATCACTTAACATCTCCATGTTAAAATCCTAGATCAAGACAAAATGAAGGTGTTCTCTGAGGTACATAAAAAAGGCTTTTATCCAGCCTACTTGCTTCTAGGCTCTTGAGAAGAGGGCAGACTAATATAGAAATGAGCATAGGGGAAGATAGTCCAGAGTTGGAGGGTCAAATCCTAAAGAGTCAACAGTAACACCCTCCGCCTGGGTACAGTTTAACTAGAACAAAGGGTCTAGGACAAAGACCCTTTTAGGAAAGGTAAACCTTAAAAGAAAAGGTGACATCTTAGTAAAACCAAAGTGATACAGACCCTGGCCAGCAGGATCCGTGTGATGTGGCTGCAACATACAAATCCGCATGGACTACAGACGTCCTTCAGAGAAAAAGGGACTGCACGGCCACTAAGTGAGAGAGAGGGTCCCCGACCCCTTCCTGGACAGACTTTTATTGCTTCTCTGGGTACATTACATGAGGATGGTCCTCATTTACTATGCACAGGTTCACTGTAGGTGATTACCTTTTATAGATAACAAGGAAAGAATGTTGCCAATTACTTGAAAGAGAAGGATGTTACAGATCAAGGCAAAAAGTAGTTGAACAGGTTATACTCCATACTTGGGAGGTTTAGCACAGACTTTAGGATGTTACTTTAGAGATATGAAGGAAGCATTTGCTGCCTCAATCCAGGGTGAGGGAGTCTTAGCAAAATCAAGTCTCATAGCAGCCTAGCTACAATGCAGGCCTGATTCCCCACAGGAGAACCTAGCTGTGGGCTCAGTTCCTGTGTGCCAACTCGCTCCCCACTGGCCTTTCTGAGTGGGGGCTGGGCTACATTTCCCATGCCCCGTGCAACGGTCCCTATACTAAAGAATTTCAGTTTGTTGGGAGAGAAGAACATCACAGGAGGTGTATATAAAATGAAAGAGATTGGGTCAGATCATACAGAGTCTTATAACAAATGTTGAGGATTTTATAAATTATCCATAAAGTTATGGAATTTATTTGGTTTGGATAAGGGGCCTGTGGGATCCTTAAACTGACCTTCATCCCTTATGCAAGGATATAACTTAGATAACAGCCCAGAATCACAAATAAATTTCCTGATATGACTTCTCCAATAAATAACCTTGTGATAAACAGTCTCTCTTGCCTCCCAAGACCTTCCCTTTGTGCATGAGACTCCCACTCCCCCACCACCCACCCTACTCCTTCTCATTTGAATAGACCACTGTGGCCTTAGCCACACAACCACAAAGCACTCCATACACAGACCCTGACAAGTCATGTGCCCTTCTCTGTCTGCATGTGATTTGACCTCCTGATGGCTGCCCAAGACATGCTGTGTATGCTCTACAGGACCCATAAATAATAAACTTCTCCTTTCACTTGTCCTTGTGGTCTCTGTGGGACCCTGGCTCATCTGGTGTTCTGGGGCTCCACTTAACAAATGTTCATTTAACAGCCTCAACAGTTCTCTTTTTCTGCCTTCTTCTGGGTTAATTTAATAATTCTATGAATTAATTTTACCTCCTTTGTTAGCTAAAATACTAGCTATAACTCATGCTTTTGTTATTTTATGATTGATTTAGGTTTATAGTATGTATCTTTATCTTATCACAATCTACCTTCAAGGATTGCTATATCACATTCCATCTCTCTCCCCCTAGATTTTTACTATTGTCCATGTCATTCCTTTTACTTTTTCTTGTTTTAAATTCTACAATGCATTATCATTTTCAAAATAGATGTTGATCACCTCACTCCTGTCAGAATGGCTAACATCAATAAATCAACAAACAAATACCTGTGAGGATGTGGAGAAAGGGGAACCTTATTTCACTATTGGTGGGAATGAAGACTGGTGCAATCACTGTGGAAGGCAGTATGGTGTTACCTCAAAAAGTAAAAATGAAACTGCTTTATGAACTACCTCTGGGAACTTACCCAAAGAGTCCAGAAACACTACTTAGAAAGAATATCATATAGCTATGTTCATTGCAGCATTATTTACAGTAGCATAGCTTTGGAAGCAGCCCCAGTGTCCTCAGATAAACAACTTGGTACATTTACACAATAGAATACAACATGGCTGTAAAATAATGAAAATTTTACCCTTTATGATAGTATGGATGGACCTGGGGAACATTATACTAAGTGCAATAAGCCAGTCAGAGAAAGACAAATACTACATGATTTAACTCATACATGGAATCAAATGAAAAACTGCACTAACAAGCAAAATAGAGACAGACTCAGAGAGCAGGATGACAGTTCTGGGGGGTGCTGGAGGCTGTAGGAATCAAGCAAAAAAGGAAAAGGACTCATGAACAAAGACAACAGTGTGGTGATTGTGGGGGGCTCCGCAGGGAGAGGGGATGGGGGATAAACAGTAAAGGGAAAAATATAACAAAAAATATCTGTATTACTAGAAGGAAAAAAAAAGAATAAATGTTTTCAAATTTGGGGGGTAGGTACCCAGAAGAGTTGTTTCCATGTCATATGGTAATTCTATTCTTAAGTTGTTTAGGAAACTCATACTATTTTTCATAGTGGCTATACCAGTTTACATTCCCACAAGCAGTGAATGAGGGTTCTTCTTTCTCCACAACATCTCCAACATTTGTTATTATTTGTCTTGTTGATAATTGCTATTCTAAAAGGGTGTATTAGTATCTCATTATTGTTTTGATTTGCATTTCCCTAATATCCTAGTGAAACTGAGCATCATTTTTTTTTTAAGATTTTATTTATTTTTATTTTTAGAGAGGGAAGGGAGGGAGAAAGAGAGAGAGAGAGAGAGAGAGAGAAACATCAATGTGCGGTTGCTGGGGGCCGTGGCCTGCAACCCAGGCATGTGCCCTGACTGGGAATCGAACCTGCGACGCTTTGGTTCGCAGCCCGCGCTCAATCCACTGAGCTACACCAGCCAGGGCAAAATTTTTTAATGATTTTCTTTTTTTTTTAGGATCTTATTTATTTATTTTTAGAGAGGAAAGGGAGGGAGAAGGAGAGACAGAAACATCAATGTGCGGTTGCTGGGGGCCATGGCCTGCAACCCAGGCATGTGCCCTGACTGGGAATTGAACCTGCGACACTTTGGTTCACAGCCCGAGCTCAATCTACTGAGCTACGCCAGCCAGGGAGCATCATTTTTTATATATCTGTTGGGCATTTGCATACCTTATTGGAAGAAGTGTCTGTTCAGATCCTCTGCAGATTTTTCACTTGGATTGTTTGGTGTTGTCTTTATGAAGTCTTTGTATATTTTGGATATTAACCCTCATCAGAGGTGTTCTTTGCAAATATCTTCTCCCATTTGGTTATTGTGTTTTTGTTTTGTTGATGGTTTCTTTTGCTGTGCAGAAACTTTTAGTTGGATATAGTCCCATTCATTTAATTTTGCTTTTATTTCCCCTGAATTTAGGGTGAAATTGATAAAATCCTCTCTAAGACTATGGTCCATAAATTTATTCCCATGTTTTATTGTATGTAATTCATTGTTTCAGGTCTTATTTTCATGTCTTTAATCCATTTTGAGATAATTTATGTATGTGGTGACAAATAACAGTCCAGTCTTACTGTTGTGCATGTGTCTTTCTAATTTTACTCTCACTATTTATTGACGAGGCTTTCTTTTCTCCATTATATGCTTTGGTTCCTTTGTCAAAAATTATTTGCGCATATACAAGTGGGTTCATCTCCAGGCTCTCAAGTCTATTCCATTGTTCTGTGGGTCTGTTTTTCTGTTAATGCAATGCTGTTTTGATTATTTTCATTTTGTAGTATAATTGAGTCAGGGAGTGTGATACTTTTGACTTTGGTTCCCCCCCCCCCCCCCCCAAGGATTGCTTTAACTATTTGGAGTCTTTTGTGGTTCCATGAAAATTTGATGATTTTTTTTATTTCTTTAAAAAATGCCATTGGAATTGTGATGGAGATTTCATTAAATATGTACATAGCTTTGGGTAATATGGCCATTTTAACTATGTGCTGATTTTACCAACAATGAACATGGACTATCCATTTCTTTCTTTTTCAATTTCTTCAGATGATATATTGTAGTTTTCAGCATATAGGTCTTTCTCATCCTTTGTTAAGTTCATTCCTATGTATTCTATTCTTTTTGTTGCACCAACTCAAATTGAATTTTTTATGCTCTTTCTGAAATTTCACTGTGAGTGTATAGGAATACAGTGGATTTATGCACATTGATTTTGTATCCAGCAACTTTACACTATTTGTTTATTGTTTCTAATAGTTTTTTTGTGGAATCTGCAGGGTGTTCTGTATAAGGAATCTTGTCATCTGCAAAGTATCAATTTTACTTCTTTCTTCCCAATTTGGATGCCTTTTATTTTTTTCTCCAGCATAATTGCTTTGGCTAGGACTTCCAGTACTATGTTGAACAAAAGTGGTAAGAATGGACATCCTTGTCTTGTTCCTGATCTTAGAGGGAAAGCTTTATATTTTTCACCATTGAGAACAGTATTATCTGAGGGTTTGTCATATATAGCCTTTATTACATTGAGATATTTTCTCCTATTCCCATTTTATTGTTTTAATTATAAATGGTTGTTGCACCTTGGCAAATGCCATTTCTGTATCTATTGGTATGATTATATGATTTTAACTCATTCTTAATGTGGTACATCACATTGATTAATTTGCATATTTTGAACCATCCTTATGTCCTTGATGAACCCTATCTATTGTGGCATGTCTTTTTAATGTATTGTATTTGGTGTGCTAAGGTTTTGTTTGGGGTTTTTGCATCTATATTAATCAGAGATATTGGTCTGTAGTTTATTTATTTATGTATATATATTACTATGTATGTATGTATGTATGTACATTACCAGGTTTTGGTATGATAATGCGGTAGAAAGTATTCTCTTCTTCAATTTTTTGGAAGAGTTCCAGAAAGTATCAAATCTTCTCTAAATGTTTGATATAACTCCCTACTATAATTGTGTTTTATCAGTTTCTAACTTTAGTTCCATTAGTAATTGCCTTATATAGGTTAGTGCTTCCTGATTGGTGAATATATATTGATATGTTTTGTCTTCTTGATGTATTGTCCCCTTTATCACTATGAAATGCTCATCTTTGTTGCTTGGTACATTTTTATCTTGAAATCCATTTTTTTTCAGATATAAATACATACCTGTTTTTCTGTGATGTCATTTGCCCAGGGAATCATTTTCCATTCTTTCACTTTGAGTCTATACTTGTTTTTGCAGCTGAGATCTGTCTCCTGAAGGCAGCATATGCTAGGGTTATGGGTTTTTTGTCCTATATATTACTCTGCCTTTTTTCTGGTGAGTTCAGTCCATTTACATTTAAGGTAATTATTGATGTACGATGATTTCCTTTAGCCACTTCATCTTGTGTTATCTGGTAGCTCTGTGTCTCCACTGTTTCGTTTCCCTTGTGTTTCTGTTTGTTGTTTTAGTTTGGAGGCATTTTATAATTTTTCCTCTGTTTCTTCTTTTGTTATTGTATGTGTCTTAATTTTGGATTTTTTGTTTGTTGTTACCATTATATTTATGTGAAAGAAATTTTCATATATACAGTAGTCTCTTTTCTTCTGAATGCATCTTATCTCTGTACCTTTCTGCAAATTCATACTTTTACCCCCTCTCCTTTTATGTTTTTTTTTGTCATAAATTATCCCTATTTATGCTGTCAGTTCACTTCCAAATTGCAGAAGCTATTTTTTTCTCTAAGTGTATAATTCTGAAAAAGGATAGCAATATTCTGCTTCTGCCCATTAGTCATCTTACTCATGGTCTTGTATCCTTTTGACTTGTTGTTTCAGGTAAAATAACCCCTTCAGTATGTCCTCTAGGGGCAGTCTTGTGGTCGTAAATTCCCTCAACCTCCCTTTGCTGGGAATACTATTTTTGGCTGGTGATTTCTCTCTTTCAATAGTTTAAATATTTGATTCCATTCTCTCCTAGCTTGTATGATTTTGTTTTGTTTTGGGATTTTTTTCTGAAAAATCTGATGGGGTTTTTTTTTATACATTGCCATCCTCTTTTCTCTGGCTGCTGTGAGAATTTTTTGTCATTAATTTTTGACAGTTTTAATATAAAGTGCCTGGGAGAAGGCCTTTTTGAATTGAGATAATTATGTGTTCTGCTTGCTTCTTGGATTTGAGGATCTAGCTCTATTCATAGGTTTGGGGAGTTCTTGTCAACTGTTTTCTTGAATAGGCTCTCTCTTTCCTACTCCTTTGCTTCTCCTTTTGGTATACCCATTATTATACTGTCCTTTCTGAGGCAGTCAGATAGTTCTAATAGAATTCTTCCATTATTTTTTCCTCTTAAGTCTCTCTTTCTATTATTCCATCTGCATCATTTCTAGATTTTTCTATTTTTATCCTATAAAACATCCTTTATATTTTTAAAATTTTAAAATTGTATTCTTATTTATTCTATTACAGTAGTCCCAATTTCTCCCCCTTTGCCCTCCTCTGTCCCGCCCCATCCTCCACTTCCACAGTCCATCTCTGCCCCATCGTCCATATCTGTGGGTCATTCATACATGTTCTTTGACTATTCCCTTCCCCTTCTCCTTCCTTCGTCATCCTCTGCCCCATTTCCTCTAGCAGCTCTCAGTCTCAGTTCCCTGTTTCCATATCTCTGGTTCTGTTTTGCTCATTAATTTATTTTGTTTATTAGATTCCTCTTATAAGTGATATTTGTCTTTTACCGGCTGGCTTATTTCACTTAGCATGATAGCCTCCAGTTCCATCTATGCTGTCCTTCTTCTTTCTTTATTTCTGCTGCATAGTATATCATTGTCTAGATAAGCCACAGATTACTAATTTTTTTCTTTCATCTGGTCAGCTCTTATTCCTAAGCTTAATATTTCATTCTTCATCTCTTTTATTGAGTTCTTCATTTCCAAAATTTCTACTTGGTTCTTTTTTAAAGTTTCAATTTCATTGCTAAAGTATTATATTTGTTTGTTGATTTTTATTTCTGAGTTCATTAGACTGCTTATTTGTGTTTTCTTGTATCTCACTGAGTTTTTCAGAACTGCAATCTTGAATTCTCTGTCATTTAACTCATATATTTCTATGTCTTTCAGTTGATTTCCTGGAGATTTTTTCATTTTCTTTCTGAGCTGCCTTATTGCCTTATTTATTTATGGTGTTTGATAGATACCTTCTCCACCTAGAAATCTATGGGAATAATGTCTGTCTTTTTTAAAAATTTTAAGAGTGGAACTACTTTATTTAGTATGTTGATAATTAGTCTTTCTAATAGGCAGCAGTGAATCACAGGTTTGTTTTTTTTTTTATTTTTTGCACTACTGTGCTTCTTGGATCTCTGCAGGGATGTGGAAGGTGCCTTGTATTTCCTGGGGAGGTAGGCATCTCCTCTGTGACCAGGTCACTTTGGTCTTAGGGCACCACCCTCATGGTGGGATGTGGTGAGTGATGGGGCTCCTAGCCTGTAAAACTCCAACACAGTCCCCTGCAACCAGACACTAACAGTGCAGTTGCAGTGCGAGGGGGTGGGATGAACTGGGTGAGGATGCTTGGTGCTTCTGTGGCTTTGTTTTCCTCGCAGTAATGGTGACTGCCAGACCTCACCTCTGTGTCTTCAACCCTCTCATTGGGTTTAACCACAGAGTGTTGTTCATTCAAAAATGTTCCACCTCTCCAGCTGTCTGGGCCGCAAATGATGTGCCCTGTAGCTGAGCACTCACTGCCCCAGCTTATTCTGAGGCCCACTGTTAGCTCAGGAAGGGTGAGGGGAGGTGGCCAGTCTCCATGGCTCTGCATTTCTGTCTGGCAGGGGTGGTTATCTGGTGACTGTGGCTGCACCTCTGCTCTCCATCTCTGCCCAAATCAGTGGGTGCAGCTGCAGCACCTACAGACCACTCAGACCCACTGCATCTCTCAGATGCACCAGACTGCAGGGAGTGCAGGTGTCAGCCTTATTCCTCCCTGCCCCCTTCCCTCTCCTGAGACTCTGAGCTGTGTCTGTGTTCAACATTTTTTGAGACATAATTTTACCAGGTAAATAATTCTACATTGACAGCATTTTCTTTCAGTACTTCAAAGATGTTACTCTGTTGTCTTCTCAATTGCATATTTTTGTGAGGAAGAAATTTTCCTTATCTTTATTTGTATATAACTTATATTGTTAAATAAATACTTACATTAAAGAAGATGTTTTTCTTCTGGCTACTTAAAGATTTTCTTTCACTACCTTTGAGAAAGGGATTATGTCATTGTACCTTGGAGTACTTTTCTTGATGTTTGTTGTGCTTGAGAGTTATTGAGATTTGTGTACTATATTTGGAGTCATTTTGGACATTATTTCTTGAAAATTTGTTCTGGCCCTCCTTTCTCCATCTGATAACACCTAACCTGTAGAGAATCCAACTGCACATACATAACGCCACTTGGAGTTGTCTCACAGCTCACTCATGATCTCTTCACTATGTTATTCTCCTTTGCCATTTGTGTTTTACTTTGGATAGTTCCTTTTGTTATGGTTTTAGAGTTTACTAATCCCTTTTCCTGCAATGTCTGATCTGCTGTGGATTCCATCAAATGCATTTTTCATCTCACACTGTAGTTTTCATCTTTAGAAGTTCAGTTTGTTCTTTTTAAAAAGGAATCTTTTATGTGTCTATACTTTTTTGAAACATATGAAATCTAGGTATAATATCTGTTTAAAAGTACTCGCCTGCTAATTCTTACATTTGTATCAGTTTAGGGTCACTTTTAATTTTTTTCCTCATAATGAGATTTTTTCTTTCTCCTTTCCTGCCTGCAATTTTCTATTGGATACAAGACACTGAGACTTTCAACTAGTTGGATGTTGGATTTTTTAAAAAAATCTAACATATTTTCAAGCTTTGCTCTGGGATACAGCTTAATTAATGGCATTGGCCTTAAACAAATAGCCAGATATTTTCTCCAGAAATATGGGTTTATTCAAGTACAATGAAGAATTAGTTTGAGACATGCAGTCTAGTGGCAAACCACATGAACCACGTACAAATCCTGAGAAACAAAGGGGAGGAAGCTTGTTATGTAGAGAAGAGGAAGGCGGGAGGGTTACCATAAATGGTGTTTCCTTTGGGCACAGTGCTTGTTGTAGGGCACAAGAGCTCCTCTTTCTGGCCTCCTGAATTTATTTTTTTAAATGATGTTCTGTTTAATTTTTACATTCAAAAACAATTTTATCCTTTGAAAGTCTGCTTTTAACATTTTTAGAGGAACAGCTGGAACTGTGTTAAGTATGTACATGGCTAAGGAAAGTTAATTCTCTATGTCTGAGGCAAGACCCTCTGTGTATTTGATCCAATGCTCTATGACTCATGAGGCTGTTTGGTCCAGCTGATGAGAAAAGGCACAATTCCTGGTCCCTGTGAGCACCAGCCACTGTTACCTTTAATCCTTTCACTTGGTTCATTACCAGCACTGGGCTGTTTCTACAAACATGCAAATATTCTTTGTATGTTAATACTGCAGGGGTATCCTTTGCAGCCTGTTGTTGGTCTATTTTTATGCCACTAATCTGCCTTGCAAGATCTAGCTGCCTAGAAAATTTTAGTCTCCCATTTCTGTCAAGTTCACCTTTTCAACTCAGGGCATCCTCCTAGGTCTGGACAGGTAACTCCTCCCACACTACGACCTGGAATCTCTGACAGTAAGCTAGAGAAGTTGTCTGGATGACTTCACTTGATTTGCATCTCTTAGGTCCTTCTTGTTCATATGCAGCACCTTAAAACTGTTGTCTCATGTATTTTGTCAGTTTGTGGTTGCTGTTATTATTTCAGGCAGGAGGGTGATATGGGTCCCTGTTACTCCTTTTTGTCCAAAGTTAGAAATTCTTTCCTCCTCATTTCAGCCAGGTATATGCTCTCTAGCTAAAGAGTGCACATCCATTTGCTCACATAGACTGGTGTCACTAAATGAATCACAAATGGCTGAAGGGATAAAAGTTGAATACGTGTACATTCTGAGCACTGCCCCTTCAAGGGGTGTCCCTGGACTCCCCTCGTCCTCTCCCCAGTGGGCCAATGGTAATAATGAGAGCAAGAAAACTTACCTGGAGGCTGAGAAGAGTAGAGCTTCTCAGTCTCAAGACTTCACTTGATTCGCATCTTCTTATATTTTAATAAAGTCACTTAAGTATTGAGTGTTATTTCTGCAGCAGAATAGTCTATGTACTAAATAAGAGAAAAAATATATTTTGAGGGAAGACTAGTATTTCAATCTGAGGATCATTGAGTTTAATGTTAAGAAGGATATCAGCATAGAAGCTTCTCAAGCTGAGGACAGAGTGCCAGGTGGAGATGGGGACTTGAGTGAAATCAACATGCAGCTAGAAAATGAAATTACTGTGTGTGGAGATGAAATCACAATGTGTGATTGAAGGTACAGTGCTGAGAGAATGCCTAGGATAGAAATATGAGATAGGAGTTCTTAAACTTAGACACACTTTGGAGTGAATTGGAGAGCTTATAAGGAAAATATATACAGGGTGGGCAAAGGTAGGTTTACAGTTGTGAGTACATGGAACAGTTTATTCTTGAATTACTATTTATTAATTATTGTATTATTTATTTGTATTACAATTGTCAACCTACTTTTGTCTACTCCTGCATATTGACTCCTGGATCTGTCCTCCAGATAGTCTTGTTTAGTTATAGGGTATGACCTGGGTGTCATGATAGCTAAAATCTAAAAGATGATTCAAATATGCAGCCAAAATTGATAACTGCTGCTCTCAAACATTAAAGTTTAGGGAAACAATAAAAGATGTGCTGACAAAGAAGACTGGGAGGGAGTAGAGAGTATGACAGTAGGAAATCTAGATGAGTGCAGTCTTTTGTACCAATTTTGTAGGTAGTAGGTCCCAATAAATGAATGTCTGAATAACAATTCTGGATTTTGCCATATGTTGTTTTTTTTTTTTTTTTAAAGCAAATAAATCTGAGTTTGAAACATGTTTAATTGAGTAACCGAAAACAAATCACTAGATCAGAACCTCAACGCAATGGTCTGTAAAATGTGGATAATAACCCATCTTTTTTACCTTATCATTATAAGGATAATAAACTATTTGACAGTACGTTGTGAATAATGTTATACCATTCCCAAGTGAAGTATTTAAAGTCAAATTATACATCACTCTTGACTTCCGCTTTCCTAACTTTCATAGGAAAATTAGGCGTACCTTTAAGAAAAATGACTCAGGAAAGGGAAATTCATGGTGAATATAAATAACAGGTAATTGTTTACATTTCCTACTAGTGGCCTAACTTCGTCACCACTGTAACTGCTGTAACAGATCTGCTCATCATGTTTCTGGTGATATTGGCAGTTAGCAGCAAGAGAAGGAAATGTGGGCAGAAGCACTATGTTTCTCTCTTATCATTGAATATGCAACCACAAACTCAGAACACTCTTGAGTAAAGACAAATGGAACCATCATAATTCATGTCCAGGAGATATCCAGGAGATTGGATACTGGTAGGAGTATATGATTTCCATTCCTTTGAGAGAGATTCTTCGCATAGAAGCATTAGACGACAAAATTATTGAACCTCCTTAAAGTTCAGATGGACAAAAAAAGAAAAATATACCAGGATGAATAACATGCCCAGTGAAAAGAATAAAGGGGTGGCTTAACAGGTTATTTGCATCTCTAATTCCTGTGACTCTCCTGGAATTGGAAGTAGTGCAGTGACCTTTATCTTTAGAACGCTTACCGAGAGCAAGCAGTGAAATCCTGAGGGAATCAATGGACAGCAAGCAGTTTAAAGTTGGTAAAATAGAGACTTGCCTCTCCATTTGAATATTAGATACCAAAGGAAGAGAAGGTAATGCAGCTATCAAGGCATATTTGGAAGCTACATATAGATTCCATGTTTTGATCTTCCAAGGTAGGCTAAAAATAAATCCTGATTGGAAGTTAAAAAAACTCAAGCCACAGTAAACTGAAAAATTTCATCATGATAAGGCTTATATAGTGAAAAATAGCACATTTTTAAGGTCGAGGGAAAAGCTTCAACTTAAAAAAAGTCATGTTGCATAGAAGATAGAAGATATAAAATTCAGGTATTAAAATAAAATATTTAGTCATTTGGAAAGTATATGATTCTATTTTAAAGAGGTTTTTTAAAAAAGATTTTGTTTATTTATTTTTAGAGAGAGAGTAAGGGAGGGAGAAAGAGAGGGAAAGAAACCTCAATGTTTGAGAGAAACAGCAATCAGTTGCCTCTCACACGCCCCCAACCGGGGACCTGGCCTGCAACCCAGGCAGTGCCCTGACCAGCAACCCTTCACTTTATGGAATGATGTCCAACCAATCGTGCCGCACTGGCCAGGACTATGATTCTATTTTATATCAATTTAACAGTCCTGTGTGGTGGCTTGTGATTGAAATGCATATTTTAATATATTTATTTCTTTATTTAGCACTGCATCAATGTTTTTAGGTGTCTCTATGTAATAAACACCTTTGTGTGTGTGGGGGGATATATAAGGGTTAATTAGCTCTGGTTCTACCTTTCTATGTATTGCATTCCTATAGCGATGATTTTTAATCTTTTTCATTTTATGGCACACATAAACTAATTACCCTATTTTCAGACTATAAGACGCATGTCCCCCGCACAATTTGGGGAGAATAATGGTTGTTAATTCTGCTGTTGAGTTCTGTTTACATTTACATTGGTGAAATATTGTGCTATTTATGATATTAAATATTTTACCACAGTTTTGCTTCAAAATTTTTTTTCCTATTTTCCTCCTTTAAAGTCTCGGTGCATCTTATGGTCTGAAAAATATGGTACAGTCAGGTGTTGCATCTTTTAAAAATGGTGGCATCACACCGGTGTGTCTCTTGTGGCACAGTGGTTAGAAATCACTGTCCTATGTGATTTCAAACAAACAAACAAAAACATACATTTAATATTAAAATACAAGATAGAAAATGATGTCGGTCACACAATCTATGAGTAAAATAATATATGTCAGAGATACTATTTATAAACCATGCATCTAACAAATCATTCATGTGTAGAGTATGTAATGGACTCTCAAACTTAGCAGTAAAAACTAAGCAATCGAGTTAGAAACTGGACAAAATTATGACAGATAATTCAATGAAAAGGATGTACAGGTGATGTTCAACATCATTGTCATTAAAGAAATACCAATTAAAACTATGTGATGTCGCTACATAGACTTTCTAAAGCAAAAATAGCAATAACACCAAATGCTAGTGGAGATGGAGAAAAACTAGATCACTCATACATTGCTGTTTTGGCTGTAAAATAGTACAGCTCTCTGGGAAAAAGGTGGTCAGTATTATAAAACTAAATGTACACTTATCATGATCCAACCATCAGACTCTTGTTCAGCTTTGCCAAAGACATAAAAATACATGTTCACACAAAAACCAATATGCTATCTTCACACTAGCTTATTTTGTAATACTCAAAGCCTGGAAACAACCTAAAGATTCCTCAATGAATGAATAGTTAGACAAACTATAATATCATGGAATATATCACTGAGCAGTAAAAAAGAGTGGAGTATTGGTATCAACACAACAACTAGGAATGATCTCAAAGGAATTAAGCTGAGTGTAAAAGAAAGCCCATGTCGAAAGGTTAATACAGTATGTTTCTATTGACATAATATTCACTAAGTATCAAAATTATTGAGATAGTGGATACATTGGTGTTTTTCAGGTATTAGTATTGTGTGTGGGCAAGAGTATGTGATACAAAGAGGGAAGTTACATGATGTAAGTTACATGAAGAAAACTTATAGTTAGTGATGGAACAGTTCTGTATCTACATGTGATGAAATTGCATAGCCCTTTACACACATCTGTTATGACAAACAAATGAGTGTGAAACTAGTGAAATCTGAATAAACTCTGTGGATTATGCCAAATTTCTAGATTTTACATTGTACCATGTTTTTGCATGGAGTTACCATTTGGGAGAAACTGGATAAAAGGAACATGGGACTAGTTTTGCTTTGTTTTTGTTACTTTCTGTGAATTTCTTATTATTTCAAAAGAAAAAATAATAAATGTATGGGCATTTAGATTGAAGAAGCCAGAGGTAATTTCATATAAAAATGGAAAAGAATTTTAAGAATAAGAAAGACTTGGGTTGTTTAAAGTTTAGAGGGCTCTGTATTTAAGATAGAGGGGACTTAGTATAGAAAGTATGTAGATACAAGTGTTTAAAACACAGAGGTTACATGGAGTAATTCCACTGGAACAAGCTGAGGATGAATGAATTAGTGAGAGGCAAGTTTTTGGAATGTAGGTGTAGCTTACACCAGTGATTTTCAAGTGGCTTGCAGCCAGAATTTTTAAACATGCAATACCTAACTATTATGCAAGGGCACTGACCTCTTTTCCCTTAGATGACCAATTGAAACAGTGACACCAGCCAACACAGCAATAGCTGCCCAGTGTGAATGAATCAAAATTATACCTATTTTTTATCAGATTGGACAAAAATACATTTTTTGGTGTGCCGCAGAATTTCAGTAATTAGTTTATGAGTGCCATGAGATGAGAAAGGTTGAGAATCACTGGCTTAAACAGTGTTTCAAATGTTATAATAAGGAGTCTGATATAAATTTGAAGCTGATAATTATGGAAGGCTTGTTAGATACTAAATAAAATGATTAACCTGCACTAAATGGATTCAAGATAAACATAGAGAGAGCTGTGCAAAGACCATTTCAATACCACAGGTAATAGATAATGAGATTATACTGAGTAGATGGAAAAAGGTATCAGTCTGTGTTTCTCCAGTGAGTCGATGAGGGTGTTGATGAGCATAAAGGCTTCTTTGTTCTGTAAATACAGTTTGTGTTTGGTCTTCTAGAAGTAGTTTCTCAAGGTTCATATCATTTTTAACTTCGGAGGGGGTTGAACCTACATATATATCAGTATGATCTTGAATGAAAGTGTCAGTATTTCATAGAGGAAAAGATGAAAAAAGGAAATAAAGAACAAGTGCATTTTTTAGCCTGTGCTCTGTAAATATATCACAGAGCAGTGAATACTTTTTGAATACTCTATATTCAGTCATAGCCTGTTAGTGCACTAGAATGTCTTTGTTAATGTTATGAATTTTTAATAAATACGTGTATTTTGTCATATTTAAATACTAATTTGATTGCCTTTGAAATCAGTGTGAAAACCATCAAAACATATATTCTAAAATGCCATTTTATACCTTTGTTGGGGGTAGAGGGGGGAACTCTGGTTTTTCAGAAATAGATATTAATATTCTATTTATCTTCAGGTTCTTTAGATAACACACTCTATTTTCACAATATTATGTAAGATAAATACTAGTAAACTGTTTTTGAGGAATTTCCAGAGTTCTTAAACAGAGCTGCCCTTTGTTATTATTGGATGTAACCACTGTGTTTTACATATCTTTCATCTTTTTTATAGTTGTGATAATCCATTCCCTTTCCTCAAATCTAAGGTCTACATGCAGGCTTCTGCAGACCACTGAACATAATCTTTGTTATTTCCAAAAGCAATGACTGGAGGAGAAATCAAAGAAAACTATAACTCTTTGTCACAATCGAAAGCACAGGTTAAAATAAATAAAAAGCCTTTCATAGAACCAATGCTGTCTTAAGAAGTATATAGGTCTGCTGTATTTTTTATGGATAATCTGCCAGTTCTCAGGCATTAGAGATAAAAGTGAAATACCAGGGTTCAGAAAAATCTCATGTAGCAGTCCCCCCTCACCTCCAGGGCATTCTTCCCAAGACCCCCAGTAGATGCTGAAAACCACAGATAGTACCGAACCCTATGTATACTACTTTTTCCTATACATACATATCTATGATAAATTTAATTTATAAATCAAGCACAGCAAGAGATTAATAATAAAATAGAATGACTGTAACTATATACTGTAATAAAAGTTATGTGAATGGCTTTGAAGTTAATAGTAAGCAAAATAAAGACTTCTTGAACACAAGTATGATAGCACTTAGATCTGCTAACCGAGATGGCTACTGAGTCACTAATGGTCAGGCAGCATACATTGCTAATGGCACAAGTATGCTGGACAAAGGGAAAGTTCACATCCTGGGTGGGGCAGAGCTGGGTGGTGTGGGATGGTGGGAGATTTCATCATGCTACTCAGAATGGTGTGGCAATTTGAAACTTAAAACTTATTTGTTTCTGGAACTTTCCATATAATATTTTTGGACTGCATTTGACAATGGGTAACTAAAACAGTAGAAAAACAAATCACAGAGAAAGGGGAAACTGTTGTAAAGAGTTGTCCAGAACATTGAGTAAATCTTACTGCCCAGCTCATGACATTTCATCAGTCTACATTAAGTTCCTCCTTTTATGTGTTAAATTATTTCTTTGTTTTATTTCCATCTCTCTCTCTCTTCCTCTCTCATTTTCCTCCCTCTGTGAACAATAATTCTAATATTTCTAATGTACATCCTTCTGTCCACACATGTTTACATAAATTGTGTATGTTCATTTTTGCGCATTTTAGTTTATGTAATAATATTATAAATTTTGTTCTGGGTGTCACTCTGTCTTTTCTTAGTTCTGTGTTTGAGATCTGACTTATTTACTATGAATATCTGGTCTGTTACACCTGTCCCTATATATTATAGCATGGTGTGCATCAAACACACCTGGTTTGCTATTTAGATCATGCCCTAAAATCACTTTTGAGATAAAGCAGAAAATTAAAAAATTAAATTTTAGTTGTTTATAACATACTTTTTACCATAAATATATGCAAAGCATGCATAGATCATAATACGCCACTTGACTGATAAGCACAAAAAAAATGAGCACACATATGTAACCTCCACTCCAATTAAGAAATAGCCCTGGCTGGTGTGGCTTGGTTGGAGCATCATCATATAAACTGAGAAGTTGTGGGTTTGATTCCCAGGTAGGTCACATACCCGGGTTGTGGGTTCAGCCCCCTGTTGGGGTACACAAAAGAGGCAGCCAATAGATGTTTCTCTCTCATACTGATGTTTCTCCCCCTACCTCTCTCCCCTTCCCTTTCTCTCTCTCTAAAATCAATAAGCATGTCCTCAGGTGAGGATATAAAAAGAAAACAAATAGACTATTAGCAGCACTTAAGAAACTTTCCACATGTTACCTTTCAGTCATTACAATCTCAAACAGTGACCATACTTTTCACTTCATCATCATCATATTAGTTTTATATATTTTTGAATTTTTATAAATGCTATTGTAGTATTTATTCTTTTGTGCCTGGTGTTTTTTGCTTAGCAGAATGTCTATGCGAACCAGCTATATCACTGCATGTAGAGTAGTTTTTGGATTCCCCATTGGTATATAGCAGCAATTTTCAAAATATGCTTCCCCATTACCCCAAGTCCCCAATATACTTTTAGGGAGACTGGCAGGTGAAAATTATTTTTATAATGCTATTAAGACAGTATTAGTCTCTTTCATTGGACTGGCAATTATACTGGTAATGCAAAAGCAATGATGAGCAAAACTGCTGGCATCAAGATAGTGGCTCCCAACTGTAGTGGTTGTCAGTATATTCTTCAAAGTCAAAAATTTAGAGGAAAAATACATATAAGTTTCACTTTAAAATCCTTTCATGAATCTGCAGAAACATTGATTTAAAAAAATGTGGGCCTGGTTACACGTCTTCTTACTTTCTATATGATAAAATGAGAAGTCTGCACGAAGCATTTTGTTTCATATGAACACACAATTGTTGTCTCAAGGAAAAACATGCAAGTGTGTTACTATGAACATGCCTTTAATATTGTTGACCCCGCTGGAGGGTCTTGAAGATTACAAAATGCCCCCAGACCCTGATCTCAATGAGCATAGTCCTAGAGCAACTTCTGAAGGAAAATAAGCCAACGGGTATAGGTAATAGCCAATAAGGCAAATAAAATGATTTTTAAAATAAAATCAACCTCATAGAATCCAGGAAAAGACAAAAAAAATACAACAAAAGAAAGTAAATACAACATAATGTACCATATTTTTTGGACCATAAGATGCACCTAGGTTTTAGAGGAGGAAAATAGGAAAAAATTTGAAGCAAAATATGTGGTAAAATATTTAATAACATAAATAATATAATATTTCACCAATGTAAATGTAAACAATTAAACAGCAGCATTAGCAACCACTATTCCTCCCAAATTTAGGTGGGGGAACGTGCATCTTATAGTCTGAAAAATACAGTATTTAAGCCCAGTATTATCTAAAAGTAAATTAATTATAAATTACTAAAATCTCCAAATAAAAGGCAGAAACTGATAGATTGAATACACAACTAGGAGAGACCTAACACTGACTTCCAGCAAGTCACTTTAATTAATTATAAATAGTTCAAAAGTTAAAGAATAGTTTTACTATAATTTAAAAAAATGATGGAAAAGACTGCATCTTAAAATCATTAAGTTAAAAAATATTATGTAGCTATACAAGGTATGTGAAATGAAAAAATAAGGGAAATTTTAAAATAACAAATGAATTAGCTCATCAAGATGACATAATAATCTTAAATGTGTATGTGTTTAGTAACAGAGCTTTAAAATACATATAACAAAAGCTGAGGACTGAAAAAAGATAAATCTACAATTTGAGATTGATGTTTCAGAAAATCTCTCTTAACATATTTCCAGAGAAAAAATATGGACATAGAAAATCTATATTACATTATTAACTAGTTTCCCACATTGACACTTATAGAACACTGTACTCCAAACCAAAAGAGGTTGGTTTTAGGGTTCTGGGGGCAGTGGTTGCACCAGACCAGCTGGAACGAGGCCCTCAGGGCTCTGCAGACTGGCTTGCAGGAGGGTCGAGCCCTCACTCATTGCAACAGCGCGACTACTGGGTATTGTAGAGGCTGGGTCCTCTGAGGCTGCCATCCAGCATGTGGGCCACACGTGGGCCACACCGCAGAATCTCTTTCCACAGCAGTTTTCCCAGCTCAGCCCTGCATCAGAAGCTTCCATTGCCTTCCCTTTCCCTGACAATGCAAACAGGCACCATTGCCGAGTGGGAGAAAAAGGACAGGGGAAAATCAGTGAGGGTGAACGAACTGCAGAGGTTGAAACTGATAAGGCCACTATAAGATTTGAGAGCCTGGAGGAGTGTTATAAGGAAACAATACTTGTTCCTGAAGGTACCAGAGATGTTCCAGATGGATGGATCATCTGTGTCTCAGTTAAAAACCTGAGGATAGTGAGGCCTTTACAAATTATACATTGGACTCAGCTGCACCTACCCCACAAGCAGCTCCAAAACCAACCCCTGCTGCCACTTCTCCACCTACACCTCCTGTGCAGGCTCCTTTAACTCATATCCCACTCACATGCAGGTGGTTCTTCCAGCCCTCTCTCCTGCCGTGACCATGGGTACAATTCAGAGATGGGGGAAAAGTGCATGAAAAGCTAAGCAAAGGAGACTTATTGGCAGAGATAGACACTGACAAAGCCATGATAGATTTTGAAGTGCAAGAAGGTTACCTGGCAAAAATTCTGTTCCCAGAAGGGACTAGAGATATCCCTTTAGGAACATCACTCTGTATCATTGTAGGAAAAGAGGCAGACATGCTAGCACTTACTGACTACAGGCCAACTGAAGTAACTTATTTAAAACCACAAACACTGCCACCTACTACTCCTCCCCCTGGGACCCCTGTTCTTCCAATTCTCCAACCTGTAGCCTCCGCACCATCAACTACTCTCACAGCTATTCCCCCTGGACCAAAGGGAAGGTTATTTGTTAGTCGTCATGCAAAGAAATTGGCAGCAGAAAGAGGGATTGGCCAAGTAAAAGGGACTGGACCCTTTACTTGGTGAATCATCAAGAAGGGCAACAACTCTTTTGTGCCTACTAGAACAGCTCCTGCTCCAGCAGCTGCTGTGCCTCCCCTGGCTCCAGGATTGGTGCCAGCTCCTACAGGTGTCTTCACAGATATCTCCATCAGCAACATTCATCGAGTTTTTGCACAACAGTTAATGCATCTAAGCAAACCATACTTCATTATTCCCTTTCTATTGATGTCAATATGGGAGAAGTTTTGTTGGTACAGAAAGAACTTATTAGATGTTAGAAGGGAAAAGCAATATTTCTGTTGATGACTTCCTCATACAGGCTTTAGCTTCAATGTGTATAATGGAATACTACACAGCAGAAAGAAAGAAGGAACTCCTATCCTTTGCAACAGCATGGATGGAACTGTAGAACATTATGTTAAGTGAAATAAGCCAGGTGGTAACAGACAAATACCATATGATCTCACCTATAAGTGGAACCTAATCAACCAAACAAACAAATGAGCAAAATAGAACCAGAGACTTGGGACTAAAGAACAAACTGACAGTGACCAGAAGGACAGGGGGAAGGGGATAATGGGGGAAAGAATGAGAAGGGGCAAGAAAAGGAACACAAATAGAGGACTCATGGGCATGGACAATGAGGGGGAATTAATGAGCTGGGAGTGAGCAATGGGGAAAAAGGTGAGACAACTATAACTGAATGACAATAAAAAAAAGAAAAGAAAACTAAAATACAAAAGTTCCTGAAGTAAATTCTTGGCTGGACATAGTTACAAGACAAAATCACATTGATAGCAGTGTTGCGGTCAGTACTCTGGCAGGACTCATCATACCTATTGCATTTAATGCACAGGTAAAGGGACTGGAAACCATTGCTAATGATGTTGTTTCTTCAGCAAAGTATGAGAGGATCAACTATAGCCACATAAGTTCCAGTGTGGCACTTTTACGATCTCCAATTTAGGAATATTTAGAATGAAGAACTTTTCTGCTATTATTAACCCACCTCAAGCGTGTATTTTGGCCATTGGTGCTCCAGAAATAGACTGATGCCAACAGATAATGAAAAAGGATTTGATGTCTGTTACATTCAGTTGTGATCATCAGGTTGTGGATGGAGCAGTTGGAGCTCAGTGGCTTGCTGAGTTTAGAATATCTTGAAAAGCCTATCACTGTGTTGTTATCATTGACCCAAGAATTTCTAGTCTCTTCCAGGTCACAATGGTTTGTTCTTGTCAAGATACAAATATGTTATTAAACAAGTGGTTCTTTTTATATCAAAGTTAAGAAATTATTTTTAAGTCTGTTCAGTTAAGTTATTTGTTATGGTCATTACTGATTTTTTTAAAGTCCTAGTTACACCCAAATATTTTACACATTTAGTAAAAACCAGGTTTTAAGCTGTGTACTCCTAGTCAAGGGACAGGTGGCATATCCCTTTGGTGGTAAGTACTTCCACTGGGAAATGCAAAGGTAGAATTGTGGTTCCCTATGGAGCCTGGTATATAAAAGTAACCTGGATAAAAGCTTGAGATTTTGAACTTCAATCATCTAAAATGTTTCCTTATATTTGAGGAAAAGAGAAGTCAGGAAAATTTGTTCTCTTGGAGAAAGTGTTTGCATCAAAGCTTGATTTGGGAATTTAACCTTAATTTAAATTTTTCTTTTACATGATCTTGGTTTTATCATGGAGGGGAAAGGCAGATATGGAAAGTAAGTTAAATTTTTAAAAAGTCAGCATTTTCATAGACTTCTTCAACCACTATTTGTTTATTTTTCTGTGAATCCCAAAATGGTTGTTCTTGAAACAAGATATAAATATAAACCAGCTACTTGGTATAAAAGAAGATTTGTGTGGGTATTTAAATAATTCAAATGTTTAATTCTGAGCATGATTCTACAATTACCTCCAAAGAAAAGATTATGTATATGGTATTTACAAAAACAGAAGAGTATACATTCTTTTCAAATGCAAATCGACTATTCTTCAAGATATAACATTTGCTGTATATGGTTCAATTAGTTAAGAAAACTTAAACCATCCATAGTATGCTCCCAACTATGATGCAGACCCCAGCTCGTGGGGTCCGCCACATTATGGATGAGATACAGAACATTCACACAGACTACTGAGTCCTGTGGAGGAAAAGGGCAAACATGGCTTTTTCTCTCAAGGGGAGCAAAAAGCCTTGGCCCTTGTGGTGATCGGCCTTTATTGGGTTTCTTGGCACATTACATGATGGTCCTCATTTACTATGCACAGGTTGGCTTTAGGTGGTTACCTTTTACAGAAAACAAAGGAGTGGATGCCACTAATCACATCACAGAAGAAGGATATTTGCAGATGAAAAGGGAAAAGTAGTTGAACCTGAGCATGGATTTTAGGAAGTTATAGTAAGCACTTGCTGTCTCAATTCAGGGTGAGGGAGTTTTAGCAAAAGCAAGTCTCAAAGCAGCCTGGGTACATTGCAGGCCTGATTCCCCACAGGAGAACCTATCTGTGGGCGTGGGTCCTGTGCATCTCCCAGTGGGAGCTGGGCCCATGCCACGCAGAACCGTCTCCTACACAACTACAATGGAATAAAGATAGGAATCAGTAAATTAGAGACTGCTGAAATAACCTAATACTTGGAAATTTGAAAACATGCTCCAAGAGAGATTCTGCTTCTGGGAAGATGGCACAGACATACTTTTTGTTCTTCCTCCCACTAAGGACAACTACAACTGAGGCATTGTATGTAAAGAATATATAAGAAGGGTTTCAAAGGTGTAAAGAAGAAAGAGGACCAGATAGGGATCTCAGAAATCAAGAATAGCATGATGATGAGTACCCTGGGTTTTGCGTTTGTCTTATACATACCAGTCTTCAAACTGGGGAAGTCAGAAAACTGAAAGCATTAAGAAGTATAGACAAAAAAGCTCTAGCAAACAAGGGTCTCTATCCAAAAGACTAGGTTAGGAGTAGTAGCCTAGCAAGACACAAAGCTTTAGTACAATAATCACTGTATTCCATCCCACATACCAAAACAAACAAATCCAAACAAAAACCTATGGCTCTACTCCAGTGTATGCCAGAAAATTCTGAGTGGGAAGTCTTGACTTTCATCCTCACCAATGTGTTAGAAGACACCTTAAACCCCTTTTCTTGGTGGTACCAGGGAAGACCAAGTAGGAAGCTGAAACTTCTATCATCACCAGTTGTAATAACGCTTCCCATCCTGCAGTGCCAATGCAAACTACATAAAGAGCATAGACTTCCAAGCCACCCAGCAGTAATGTGCTCCTTCCCCTCAATGGTGAGGTGGAAGCAGGAACCTCCTGGAGAATCAGGAATTTCACCATCATCCAGTGAAAACAAAACAGCTGGCAGCACAACATCAGAGGAGCTCTCAGGGGAGCCAGAACTCCCACCTCTGCCTAGCAGCAGAGGGCTCCCTCTCCTTGGGTATTAATTAAAGATGAATGGGGAACCTCGACTTCTATTTCTATTTGGGAGTAAGAAAGTTTTATCCAACCCCTACTCTGTTGGAGCAGTGACACAGAAAGCCTGTTAACACAGAAAGTTTAAATATGACTCAGTGACTCAACCTAATACAAAAATGTCAAAATATTCATCAAGAACTAGGAAGATATTAAACTTAATGAAAAAAAGATTATCGATAGATGATGCCAACACTATTATGGTGACAGAGATATGAAAATTATATAAAAATATGTGAAGCAGTCATAATAAACATGCTTCAGACAAATTTTCCTAAACATTACAAGTTTACAGAATAATGACATTGGTTTTCATCAGAGTCATTCTACAAGTATATGTAATGAATATACTTTGTTTAATATTGGCTAGATGATACAGGGATACAGGAATGAAGAAATCACACCTGATATTGTAGTGTAGTTAAATCAAGAAAAGTCTTCTCCATGAACCAGGTAGCAAGAGCTCACTGCAACACAGGACATAAAAAATGTTAGGCAATGGAGATATTACTTCATGAGAGTAGTTATTGTCAAAATTATACAAGAAGATCATATGCATAAAGATTCTGTGATCACTGCAAGGGATCTGAATTAAAGTTTTATTAAAACCCCAGCCTCCTTTTACATTTTCTGATCCTTGTTATATATGCCCAGTGTTGTGAAATAGAAATCACAAAGTTTTCTCCTAGTACTGTTTGCTAAAATTTCTTAGAAAAACTGCTGTACAAATTAAGTTTTTCTTTTATTGAACAAAACAAACTTTATATCTAAAGGTAACAATTTAAAAACCATGTGTTTTATAAAACATATAGTTATTGCTATATTAATCTAAAATAGATATATGAAGTAGATAACCCAAGTCTAATACAGTATCTGTTGCTCGATTTCTTTCTCACCAAAAAAAGATCTCAGCTGAAATAACTAAGGGAAACAGCTCAAAGCATGCCCCATTTTTACTTTCTTCAGTTGCAAGGGGTAAAACTTTCTTCTTTTTTATGGCTGAGTAGTATTCAATTGAGTAAACGTCCCATAGTTGTTTTGTCCACTCATCTACTGATGAACACTTGGGCTGCTTCTGTATGTTGGTGATTGTAAATATGCTTCAATGAACATAGGGGTGCTTACATTCTTTTGAATTAGTGCTTTGGGTTCCTTCAGATATATTCCCAGAAGTGGGATTGCTCGGTCAAAAGGCAGATCCATTTTTAATTTTTTGAAGTATCTCTATACTGTTTTCCACAGTGGCTGCACCAGGCTGCATTCCCACCAACAGTGCAGAAGGGTTCCCCTTTGTCCACATCCTTGTCAGCACTTGTTGTTGTTTTATTGATGGTAGCCGTTCTGGCAGGTACGGGAACATATCTCATTGTGGTTTTAATTTGCATTTCTTTGATGATTAGTGACATTGAACATCTTTTCATAGGTCTATTGGCAATCTGTATGTCCTCTTTGGAGAAGTGTCTATTCAGGTCCTTTGCCCTATTTTTAATTGAATTGTTTGTTTTTTTGGTGTTGAGTTTTGTAAGTTCTTTATACATTTTGAATATTAACCCCTTATCAGATATATCAGGGAATATGTTCTCCCATCCTGTGGGTTCTCTTTGTATTTTGTTGATGATTTCCTTTGCTGTGCAAAAATGTTTTAGTTTGATGTAGTGCCATTTGTTTATTTGTCTTTTGTTTTCCTTGCCTGGGGAGATATATGCAAAAAAAAATTGCTATGAGCAATTTCCGAGATTTTACTGCCTATGCTTTTGTCTAGGATTTTTATGGTTTGGGGTCTAACATTTAAGTCTTTAATCCATTTTGAACTTATTCTTGTGTGTGGTGTAAGAAGGTGGTCTAGTTTCATGTTTCTGCATGTATTTGTCCCATTTTCCCAACACCATTTATTGAATAAGCTATCTTTTTCCCATTGTATGTGCTTGCTTCCTGTCAAATATTAGTTGATTATAAAGATATGGATTTATTTCTGTGCTTTCTATTCTGTTCCATTAATCTATGTATCTATTTTTATGTCAGTACCATGCTGTTTTGATTACTGTGTCTTATAGTATAGTTTTGCATTAGCACCATTCCTCCAACTTTGTTCTTTCTCAGGATCACTGTTGCTATGTGGGGCCTTTTGTGGTTTCATATAAATTTTTGAAGTATTTGTTTTAGTTCTGTGAAATACATCATTGGAATCTTGATAGGAATTGCATTGAATCTATAGATTGCTTTGGCAAGTATGCACATTTTAATGATATTTTCCTATCCATGAGCACATTATGTGTGTCCATTTATTTTTATCTTCTTCAATTTCTTTCTTCAGTGCCGTATAATTTTCCAAGTACAGGTCTTTTACATCCTTGGTTAAGTTTATTCCTAGGTATTTTATTCTTTCTAAAGCATTTGTGGATGGGATTGTTTCCTTAATTCCTTTTCTGTTAGTTCATTATTGGCATATAAAAATGCAACTGATTTCTGGATATGAATTTTGTATCTTGCTACTTTGCTAGTGTAAATACACTACAATCCTTTTGCTGGATTGTACCTGTATCATTTTGTAGTGCCTTTCTTTGTCTCCTATATAGCCCTGGTTTTAAAGTCTATTTTGTTGGGTATAAGTATGACTACCCCAGCGTTTTTTTTTCTTTCCGTTTGCATGACATATCTTTTTTCTATACCTTTACTTTTAGTCTGTGTGTATCTTGGGATCTGAGATGTGTCTTTTGGTGGCAGCATATATATGGGTCTTGTTTTCTTATCCATTCAGCTACCTTATGCCTTTTGGTTGGAATACTTAAGCCATTTACATTTAAAGTGATTATTGATAGATATGTATTTGATACTATTTTATTGTTAGACTATTTTTCTATGTTTTTTTCCTTTCCATTTTTCTTCTTCTCCTTAAAACAGGCCCTTTAACACTTGTTGCAGTACTAGTTTGATGTTAACAAACTCCTTTAACTTTTTCTTGTCTAGGAAGCTCCTTATTTTTCCTTTGACTGTAAATGATATCTTTGCCATGTAAGTAAGCGTTAGTTGTATATCATTGCTTTTCATCACCTTGATTATTTCATCCTTCTGGCCTAAAATGTTTCTGTTGAAAAATCAGATGATAGTCTAATTGGTGCTCCCTTGTATGTAACTACCTGCTTTTCTCTTGCAGCTTTTAGGATTCTCTCCTTGTCTTTAAGCTTTGCATTTTAATTATGATGTGTCTTGGTGTAACCCTCTCTGGGTCCAATTTGCTTGGGAGTCTCTGAGATTCCTGAACTTCACCAGATTAGGAAAATTTTCAGTCATTATTTCTTCAAATAGGTTCTTGATCCCTTGCTCACTCTCTTCTTCAGGTATTCCCATGACGTAGATGATGTTACATTCCATGTTGTCCTAAATGTTACTTAAGCTCTCCCCATTTTTTAAAATTCTTTTTTCTTTTTGCAGCTCTGTCTGGGTGTTTTTTTCTACCTTGTCTTCCAAGTCACTGATTTGATCCTCTGTTTTATCTAACCTATTGTTTATTCCTTCCAGTGTATTATTTATTTCAAATACTGCATTCTTTATTTTTCACTGGTCCTTTTTTATGGGTTATATGTCTTTTTTTCATGCTTGAGTTTCCTTATAATCATTACTTTAAACTCTCTCTCTCTGATAAATTGCTTGCCTCCACTTCATCTAGTTCTTCTTCTGCAGAATTCTCTTGTTCGTTCATTTGGGGCCTGTTCCTTTGTCTTCCCATTTTGGCTGCTTCTTTGTATTTTTCTCCCTTAGTTTAAACCAATCAGTAATGTAGACTCAAATTGTAATTAGCAGCAACACGCTGGGGCAGAGTAATTCCTGTTGGTGGGGTATTGCTTCCCCTCAGGCTGATGCCACTTGGAGAGGAGTGCTCTCCATGAGGATGGCTCCTGCAATATGGGGAATGATTCAGCATAGGGATCCTGGTGGCTGTTCCTTCAGTCCTCTCCCTAGAGCCGACAACCCCAGACACTCCTCAAGTGTTTCTAGTCCATTCTGACCTACTTCTGCTGGAGTCCAGGGTAAGTAGCTGCAAACAAAATTTTGTGCATTGGCCCTTTAAGAGGCTCTCTGATTCTCCAGCCTTCTCTACCTGGCAGACAGAACCCCTGCTGCTTTTCACAGCCGGATGTTATCTGGGTCCTTTTCTTGGTCTGGTGCTGTGAGCTGGGATGTTCAATTTGGGGTTTGGACCCTACACTACTAAGGGGGAATCTCTGGCTGCTGAAATATCCCTCTGGAACTTCAGCTGCCACTCATGGAGTCCAACCAGCCTTCTTGCATCTCCTTAGCACCCCCTACCGGTTTTGGTGTGGTGAAGTGGTTTCTTCTGTCTGTCTGTGGTTATAAGGCATCTCTTTAGCTAGTGTTCAGTTGGTTATTCAATATGACTTCTCTACAATTTAGTTGTAATTCCAGGTTGGTCTTGGGAGGGGTTTAGTGTATCTTCCACTTACTACTCTGCCATTTTGATCTCATCCCCCAGTCTTGATAGGGATTCCCTCTTTTATTCTTGAGAATGTCATCTTGTCTTCTTCCATATTTTCCAAGATTTCACTTGTTACTGTTTCCTCTGCTGCAATGTATTGGTTTCTCTTTATGAATGCCTTTCAAATCTCTTTACACACACACACACAAACCAACTGGCTAATACATAGCAATGGGTTGTTTAAAAATGACAGCACAAGGATAGAATAGGTTCTCAATGTATTTTAAAATTAAAAATGTTGAAACAAGCCTTATGATTCTAAAACCCTTATGAAAATGGATAGAAAAACTGATGGTATACAAACATAAGAATAAAGTAGAGTAATACAAAAGGTCATTTTACAAATAAGACACACAGGACTCTGAAACCTCATTCAATATCAAATCTCGCTAATAATTTCAAGGACATGGACATGGTGAAACATAGAAGAGCCATGGAGAAATCCAAGGCTGCCAACAACACTCCTTATACTCTTCCTTTTCACTTTTCAGTATGTCTGATACAGATTTAAGACATGCATTCTACGCTATTCCTGAAGTGTATCACTTACACAAAAGGGATATATGTGAGTTATGAAATATTTCCACTTATACCCTAAAATTTATCTATACAACATGACATTTTCTAGAGATATACCATGTTTAAGCAATTGAGATGGAGCAGGCACAGTATAGATATGGGCCAAAGTTTGTTCGCTCAAATTCATGTATCAAAACTTCAACCTTCATCATTGTAGGGGATTTTAACACCCCACTGTCAACAGTGGGCAGGTCTTCCATACAAAAATCAACAAGGATATAGTGTCAAGAAAAGAAAAAAAAACAAAAGCCTCAACCCTCAGTACCTTAGAATGTGATTATATTGAAGATAGGGCCTTTAAAGCGCTACTTAACTTAAAATGAAATTGAGTTAAAATTAAAGCCATTAGGGTGGCTTTAATTCAATTTGAGATAATCCTCATAAGAAGGAGATTTGGACAAAAAAACACTGGGCATG
Organism: Phyllostomus discolor; assembly: GCF_004126475.2. Taxonomy (NCBI): domain Eukaryota; kingdom Metazoa; phylum Chordata; class Mammalia; order Chiroptera; family Phyllostomidae; genus Phyllostomus; species Phyllostomus discolor. Next base: position 139,847,504 of record NC_040903.2, on the reverse strand, counting down.
TAGGCAAACAGGGAAATGACCATCCAGTGCAAGGACAGGCCTGTGCAAGCTGAGGAGTGATGCCTCAGGAGAAACCAGGCCTGCAAAACCTTTCTCTTGGATTTCTAGTCTCTGGAACTGTGAAAAAATAAATTTCTGTTAAGGCATCCAGCCTGTGGCGTTTTGTTATGGCAGCCCTAAAATACGATAAAGACTTCTATAAGTGTCTAAACATAAGGACTTGCCCACTAGAAATATCAGTATGAATTCTGCAGAAAGCCAGACATTCACATGTTTATAAGATGGTTTGAACAGAGAATTTTCTGTCCCCAGACACCAGATAGCTGGAAAAAATAGATCGTAGGTCTGCTGTTAACCCCATCCTTCCATAGACACTGGCATTCCACTTGGTATATATCCAAAGACATTATCACATAGGTAAGTGTGAGGGAATATATTAGAGTAAGGTTCTTCAGTGAGATTTCTTGTAGCAAGTTGTAAATCATTAGGCAAGTGTACGGTAGCTTTGATGGGCATGCACAATGGAACACTAGGCAGCAGCCAAGGTCAAAGACTAAATGTGGGTAAGGCAACAGGTATATTCAAAACCTCATGTAAAGTGGGCAAAAAGAATTATTTTAAAATTAATTATATGTTTCCATCATGTAAATTAAAATACAAGCACTGAATATAAATGTTTTCTTAAGAGAATATACATATACCAAAATTTGTTCCAATATTCAACACTATAGAATTGCTTTCATATATTATGTGGGGGAGAGAAATGGAAATGGGGAATAGAGAATAAAGTGAATAATAATAATAATAATAGAAACAAGAGAGTTTTGTGGCAAAACCAGTGATGATATATGCCATGAACCTCGGAGTGTTTGTTCAACATGCTGTACCTGAATTCCAACTTTAAAAACAAATTTTAATAATAAAAATTCAGAGAAAATCCTGAATAAAAATCTTAAAAAAAAATTTTAAATAGTCTAAAATAAAAAAGACATATTGTACATGTAATATTAAAGAGAAGCAACCTAAAAAAAGATGCAGTTCATTTCAGAATGTTTGCTACATAAAAAATAAAGAAACTCAAGAAAAAATATGAATAAATATAAAATATAAAATAATATGATTAAAGATTTCAGAGGTGCTATTCATAAAAAGTATGTATTAAACATGACTTTTGTGGTTGCAAATCTCACAGGAATAGAAAGCAAAAGAACAATAATAAGGAAATTGCCTCAAATTTTGTATATTAAACCTAAAGATTTTAGTGACTTACCTGCTATTTATACAGGGTGGGGGGCAAAAACAGATGTACAGTTGTTCATATGCAAAATAATACAATAAGTAATACAGTATAATACAAGGATAAACTGTGTTTCACAACTGTAAACCTACTTTTGCCCCACCCTGTACAGGAACATAAGAGAGGTCAGAGATGACAGACACTGAGGTAAAAAGAAGCATGCAAGTATAACAAGTAAAAAGAAGAAATAACCAATTCTTTAAATTGCCTACTTACATATTTATTGCTCATCTTGCCCACCAGACCATGTACGCTCTGAGGACAGAGAGCTTGTGAGCCTCACGTATCTCAGCACCTAGTCGTAGAGCCCAGGGTTGATCTGGGCCTGACGCAACGGATGCCTCAAAGCTGAGGTGTGTCTTGGGGATGGAGAGCAACATGAAGAGGACGGATTTACACACTGGCATGGAAATTCTCTGTGGGCAAGGAGAACTATGGAGTGTTAGAAGAGCTGCATCATCTTCCTAAAACATTTGCTTAACTTACTCCTTTAAATGTGACCTAAGATACCAGGGGAAGAATATAATGAACATATTCTTGTTCCTTATCTTCTCTGATTAGTAGAAAGCATGGTCTCTGTTCCTGTGTTTTCCTCATGACAACGAATAACATGTATAAAATTAGACATTGTTTTATAATTTTAAAATTACATTAATCTGTACAAATTTACATGGTTGATTCAGATTGCACAACCTTTTAAATTCTAAATTTTCTACTGAAATACACCATGAGTGGCAATGACAGGTGATCCATACATGTATATGAGTGCAGTGCTTCCAGTCACTTGGAATTAAAGTTCTTTCACGAGCAGAGTGTTCCTCTCTGTCTATGTGGGATTGACAGTGATGTTCATCTTTAGTCACATGATGCCTGATAACTCATTTCCCGTCTAGTCGCTGCTGGGGGAGAATAGGGAGAAAGTCTAGGGTGGCATTAATTCACAACAAAACACAAATTATTTTTGATAATTATTCTGCACTAGGATATTTTAAAACCTCTCAGTTACGATGACAAATTCAGCAGTGCATAGTTATAAGCCTCTGGCCATTACAGTTTCGTCTTTGTGGCTGTGGTTTGCTCTGGTGTCTGCCAGCTGCGCACACATAAGTGTCCTACAGTGGCATGCCAGCTGGTTAGAGACCAGGCACTGAGGTCAGAGTTTTTGGGGGGATTTAAATCTGAGTACTATAATTTATTCAACTTTAAACTGTGAGTATGATACTAAACTTGTCTATGCTTCATTTTTCTCAGCCATAAATATTAGTAAAATATATATAGAACCAAATACAGGGTCAGGCACAAATAGTGCCCCTTTTTTAATTACAAAATCTTTTATTACAAAATCACAAACATGTACTTCTGCAACATGACAATATCACACTGAAGTCCACCGTATGACATTTTAAGTGAAATGTCCAAATTAAGACTATAAATTATTTTACCCATATTATTGCCCTACCAACCACACTCAAGAAGTCCTTACTTCTGCTGGACCCTGTATATTTATAAAGATCAATAGAATTCATATGTATAAAGCCCTGCAACAAGTTCCTGGAATAGTGTAAGAACTAAATAAATGCATGCTAATATTACATGGGTGTTTTGTGTGTGTTGACATATATGTTACACATGTGTGCGCATGATATAATTGTATGTTGCTGACTTTGATATTGGCAAAAGTAAGTGGAAGCCTTGAGTTGAATTTCACTGAGGTTCAAACTGAAACATTTCCTTCATTCTATTTATACACATCAGCTTCTCTTTATGGAATTTACTTTCAACATGTGAAAGAGTACAAATACCCATATATTATAAGCAAATAAGATATTTAGGTAAGCGATTGCTTTAGTTACTGAGAGAAATTGCTTCAGGCTCCATATACTTTATAACTTGGTTGACCATGTCATCTAAACTAGGGCAGTTAAGAATAAATTGTGTGTGCTTTTAATAATCCCTTGCGGAAACCAGGAAGAATTATCACCCTACTCAAAACCTAAGAAAATACAGTAAATGAGAAGCACACCTCTTACCTGTTCCAAGGACAAAAGCATTAAAAAAAGTAGCACTAACTTTTCTTGGTGAAATAGTGTCATCTATTTATGCTATGTGTACAACTCAGTTGGAATTTGTAACTCAGGTTGAATTGTCAATTTTTCATTTTCAGATTTTTTATTATTATACATAATGCCTTGTGTCTCACAGTTAAGCACAATTGTGCTGAAGTTTCAAGTGCTGCTGAAGTACAGCTGCCAGGATTTAGTGTGGATCACATTGTTTGAGGCTTTTTTTCCAGCTGTCTGTTGAGTCCCCTGAAACTAATGCTCAGTCTATATTAATGTCTCGGTCCCGTGAAACCTCAGCCTATTCTCTCCTATAATTAATCTTGCAGGTACTGCCTTGACATTATTGGTTCACCAACAGAGCAGAACTGCCTCAGCCATCAATAATAATTCAACACATTAGGATGAGGCCTACGTAGGGGCCACAGAGGTAGCCGGATCTGCATAATCTCCGGCACTCTTCTTCAGTTGACAGGAAATTCTGCAATTGAAACTAGTGTTTTGGTGGCTGGATAATTTGTAATAGAGGGGTCTTGGTGTTACTAATTGTTTTGCTTTATGCTTTTCTCCAAATGTAACCACTGCTTGGCACAATGGGAATGATTGTTTACTGAATCTTAATACTGAGGCTGTTACAAATTGTCTTTCACAGATGGTGGGAGCTTTCCAGATCGAGAGAGGCAGGGAATTTATTACTCAATATTTCTGTATTACTGATTGGGACGTGAGGAGCATAGACAATCTGTCCTACTGCAGGGCTTGCCGCGTGGTTTTTTTCCCTCTGCAAAATTATGGCTGGCTCTAGACGTTTTTCTCATTTTGTATAGATAGCAGCTGTGTAATTTCAAGCAGAATGTTTGCTTTGATCCCCCTTCCTTTAATTGAAATCCACAATTATGAGATTTGGTTTTTTTTATGTTTGCGAGTTTATTGGTTTAATCTACAAAATGTGCTGTCTTGCTGTCTTATACAGTTAAAGGCTACAGCACAGTTGGGACTTAAATGACAAACATTGGAAGGAGGGGCTTTCTTTTTCTCTTTTTGTGTTGGCTATGGAAAGAAACCAATAGATATTTCTTCCCTCAGCAGGCTGTGTGACAACTGAATAAACTGTTATTCTGTAGAATTTAAAGTGCTATATCTGAGATATATATGTCAGTTACAAACTAATTGGCCTAAATATATATAAAGTATATATATATTTATAAAAATGTGAAGTATATGTGCATATGTATATATGTGTATTTAAAATGGAATGGTAGCTGACTGACATAGGAACATTTATTTGATTATAGTAACTACAGATGGTCCCTGACTTAGGTTTTTTTGACTTAACAGCTTTTTGACTTTATGATGGTGTGAAAGCAATGCACATTCAATAGAAACTGTACTTTGGATTTTAAATGTTGATCTCTTCTGGAGCTCATGGTATGCAGTAAGATACTACTTACAATGTTGGGCAGCGGCAGCGAGATGACTTTTTCCAGCTGTAGGCTAAGTAAGTGTTCTGAGCTCACTTAAGGTGGGTTAAGCTAAGCTATGATGTTTTGTAGCTTAGGTGTATTTGATTCATCTTCAACTTAAAAAAAGATGTATTGGTATGTAACCTGACCTTAAGTCAAGGAGCATCTGCAGTATCATTTACAAAAGGTCAGCCTTATCAGCACATTTTAAGGGAAAGAGAGTGAAAGATTTATAAAGGAGGTAGATACCAAAACAGAATCGCTTGATCTCTGAGATAGTTTCACAACAAATAACTTCAGTGGTTACATGTGAATATGCTCCACCAAGGAAATGAATCACAGTTTTCCTAAATAATACATTCCCAGATGTTTGGAGTTATTTCTGAATAAAATAGGAGGAAAAGAAAAGATTAAATGAAAACAAATGATATTTTGTTTCCAGGTTTACATTCTTTGACTCATAATCTGTCATAAACTCTACCTATTTTTACCTATTTTTTAACAATTACTGCTAATGTTTTATGTGCTTGCTATTGTTTTCTGATACGGTGTGTTGAATTTTAATTCAGAACTCTGAGCTGTGTCTATAGAAGAGACATCCCATGTTCACTGGTATTAGGCCAATTAGTTTGTAACCGAATGAAACTTTCTGTGCAGCGCCCTCATCCCACTTCAACTAATTGAACAGGTTTCACAGCTCTTGTATTATTTGGCTATTTCTCTTAAATGTTCAACAATAATTCATTTACTTCAGCTTTATGAAAGAAATGACTCTTTCCATAGTTCTTCTATTTGTTAGTTTTTGTGGGGAGGGGGCAAACAAAACAGATGATCATATAGATATTTTAAAATCTTTAGAACTGCACATTATAAACTGAGCATATCTCCAATTTACTGTGTGGCCTCCTCTTTATTGAAATAGTGAAGTCTAATGTCATGCAACTGTAATATACATCCTTTGAACTTTATCTGTGTGGGTTATGCATTTTGAATCCAAAAATATTTGAATATTTCCTTATATCACAGGGGACTTGGATTCTAGGAAGAAAAATTACTTTAATACAAAATTATTTGGTGTTCTCTTTTTCTTAATGGTTATAATTTAATTAAAGTTCCTCTATTCCAAGAGTTTATATATAACAGAAAACTTGATAATTTTATATATTTGCATTTTATACATTAAAATAATGAGGCTAATGGATCTTAAGTGACCTGCTTAATATCATCCAGAAAACTAAGGGAAAACCCAGAATTCAAATTCCAGTCTTTGGATTTTTCTACAAACTCTGTGTTTTACCTAGTAAAGAGCTATTTTCCTAGGGCCTGTGGTGACTTAAGAAATTAACACCAGGCTTTGCAGTGTGTAAGGAGGGCCCATGAACCTCAAGGACACTGGTAGCCTGAAGCTGCCTGGAAAGGTGGGTGGGAGGAAAATGATAGTGGGACCTGGGAAAAGAAAGGTAGAAATGGAAAGAGAGATGGAAAGGTGAAGAAGGCTCAAGATAAACTACCTCAGTCACAGTGTTTTTATGGACACATGCAGCCTATAGGTGGATAAAAAGTATGTTTATGGATAAAGTATTAGTTTTTTATTTGAATCATGGTCCTTTTTTCATTTCCTAAGTACAAGTTGGATTTCATTTATTAGGTGTGATATCAACTTTATGAGAAATAAACATTTAAGAGGCCTACAAGGTAACATTACTTCACACTTGGCTTTATTCACACCATCAGAGTAAATATTTTCTCTCTCGTTATATCTAACCGTGGCTGGTAGAGTAAGAAAGTTTCGCTCATTCCTGCAGAGAGTGCAGTTAAAAAGACAACTTTGTCAGTTATGCTCTCTCACTTTCTTCTCTCCCAGAATCATCAGGTTGATAACAATGAGACCAAAAAAAAAGTTCCAAATATAAGTCTCAGCTACTGCCTCTTTTTGGTGCAGACTGTTCTCTGTTTATTTTATGTTCCTCAATTTAGTGAGTTTACTAGGGCAGGCTCTGTTCCCTACTCTGTAGAGTTCCTTGTTAGGACAAGGGTATGCTTATTTCTAAGAATAAAGTGGTACATCTGGCCAGAGATCTTGGTCTATTGTTTGATTCACCTTTTTCACAATAAAGCTGTTCATGTTTGTGACCTTTGCATCTATTCTTTAGAATATGACTCTTTACTCCTATTATCCCCAAACACAGAAAGATATATTGATATATCTCAGTATTTAAGCTGTTGCATGATATTCTCCAGACCACTAGTTGTATACATCCTGGTTGTTTTCCAATGTGTTATAAGTTGGAAAATCGATGCTAAACTAGTAATGTTATAGTAAAACTGCTTACTAATAAGTTGGTATGCTTTTAAAAGTATATTTCAGATTAAATTTTGAGATTAATGGTTGCAGCAAGTCATATGTACACATTCAAGTTACAAAAGTCCTACCAATTTATAATGCCACAAATAAGACTAGAAGAGTACTTATTTGTCCGCACTCTCGCCAAACCTTTTTATAAAGGGTTTTCAAGTTTTTCATTGTAATAGACTCTTAACTCTTTTACTCTTTGCTATTTCCATTTTTTGGTTATTTTTAACAGTATTATTTTAGCCACACATATATTCCTTTGACTGGAATTTCTCATTTAATTTTAAAGTTTTTGTCTTGTTCATGCATTCTTATTTTACTGAATTATTGTTCCCATTGCATTTTCCTATAGTCTTATTCATGGGCATTTTGTAATTTTCATGATTATATTATAGAATGAATCCCTAATATGCTGCTTCCATGCTGTTTTATATTCTTTAATTGCCTTGTCTTCTTATTGTAAATGATTTTACACTTAACCATGATTTTCAGGCTTTCTGACTTGAAAGAGAGAGCTCTTTCTCTTTGATATATTTTAAGTGAATTCGTCTCCACATTTTCACATTGAGCTAAGATTTGAGGATTGGGGTTTGAAATGTGTCCATCTAGCCTGAGTGTGCAGGGAACAGGCAGGTGAACTCACTGGTGTGTAGCCTTCATTAAAGAGCCTAGTCTCTTGTTTTTATATCTAAAATTGTATTAAAGCCCTAATATACAGACTTGCTCCATGTTTCCAGGAGGAAGTTTTATTTCCCTGGAGAAACAGGCTTGCTTTTGAGCCACTTCCCTAGTTTAGCTTGGAGCCACAAGTTTTTGCCTGCATCAACGAGCCATCCAGACATCACTGTTTCCCCATTCCCCCAGTCTCTTCCCAGCATTTCCTTCTTCCATTTGCCACTACAAGCCTTAGTGGAAAATCCAGATTTGGTTGAAAAGGAGCATGGTGTGTTACCTTGTGTTCTAGGACAACCTGTTACTCAAAGTTTTATGTATTTTTTTTCCTCTTCATTATGCTGGAAACATAGTTTCTGATTGTGTTTACAATGCGACCTTATTTCGTCTCTGCTTTCTTTCTATTGTAGCTTGGAGACATCAAAATGATTAGCTGCAACTATTTTCCTGTTTGTGATTAGAAATAAAAGTTAATTTTTCATGGAAATTAATAGGTGTATCTCAGGCTACTTATGTAAACCCTCATTTTACCTGTCTTTAAATGGAAGTATTCATGAGATGTATTCTGAATTTTGTCTAACAAAGATAAATGCCATATGCTCCATATGCCAAAAGTACATCCTCCATCACTATTTCTAATTTACACTGAGTTTGAGAATTAAAGCCCTACTTGGGGCTTTATTGGAGGCATATTTCTTTATACTCTTTTATAACCTATTGTTATGCATTTCCTAGGAGTCGCTAAGGTGAAACCAAAGCTGCCATCCTCTCTCCTCTCTGCTTCCCACTAAAGTCCATCCTCTAATAGAACTGCACATACCCTCATGTGGGTACCTTGAAAACAAAAGCAAAAACAAACCCACAAAACACAGCTATCAGAATCATTCAGAACTGGTTTCAAATCCTGGCTTTTCATCTGCTTATTGTCTGAAATGGAGCAGATTACTGAATCACTCTGAGAGCATTTCCCTAACAGCCAAATGAGCAAAATAATATGCACTTCACAGAAATGTTGTGATGTGAACTGAGATATTTTATCAAAGTAGTAATAAACACATGAACAAGAAACACACGTTCCAAGGCTTCCAGTGTAGGTGGAGGCATGATAGACATGCTTTGTCTCCTTGCACAACCATAAGAAGGAACACAACTAACTTAAGAATGAAGACACCAAGAACTGCCAAAAATCACCCCCCAAAACACCCAGAACTGTACTGAAGTCTGACAACTGAGGCTTTAAAGAAGCTATATTCATCCAGATGGGGCAGAGACAGGGAGACAGGTGGAGAGGATGCGGTGTGGCAGCAGCAAGCCAGGGGCAGAGAGGTGAGAGGTGGTGAAGTGGTCCACCAGTGGAGGGGACTGCCCCACATTCACGTGTGGTGCACAAAGTCATGAGAACACCTTGTGAGCAAGTGAGTCCAGTCCCATGCCAGACCATGCAGCCCAGGGCTCCAACACTGGTAAATAAAGCCACACAATTTCTGGCTGTAAACCCAGTGGAGTTTGGGGCAGTGGAAGAAACTGCTGGTACATAAGCAAACCCATCCATTCTGGGATCCACAACCAGAACAGCAGTTGAAGGGGTGCCAGTCACATATGGGAAGTGGGTGAAGTGACTAGAAATAGGGAGAGGACCTGGAAGCCTCTGGAAGTCAGCCAGCAGTGGCATTGTCTCCTCTTTGACCTGTCACACACACTTATAGCCATGGTTGACCCACCCAGGTGAATACCCAGGTCCCCACCCCACGCAATCTAACTAGTGCACTAAAATAGAATCAATGCAGCTCTATCTAGTACACAGACAAAGGAAAGCTGCCAAATCAGGAGACAAAGAAATATGGCCCAATGAAGCAACAGAACAGAACCTCAGAAAAAAAGAACTAAGCGATGCAGAGATAGCCAACGTATCAGACACAGAGTTCAACACACTGGTGGTCAGAATGCTGAAAGATCTCATAGAATATGGCAAAAAATTAAGGGAAGAAATGAGGGCTCTACTAAGGGAATAAAAATCCACAGGAAACCAACAAGGAAGGGAAGGAAGCTGGGATTCAAGTCACTGATTTGGAACATAAAGAAGAAATAAAGCTTCAACTATTAAAATGCAAAAAGTTAAAGATAAAGAGAGAATCTTAAAAGAAAGAGAAAAGGAGACATTTACTTATAAAGGAGTTTTCATAAAACTATCAGCTGATTTCTCTAAAGAAACTTTGCAGGCAAGAAGGGAATGGGAAGAACTATACAAGTGATGAAAAGCAAGGGCATACAACCAAGATTACTCAGTCTGGGAAAGCTATCATTTAGAATGAAAGGACAGATAAAGTGCTTCCCAGACAAGGTGAAGCTAAAGGAATTCATTATCACCAAACCCTTATTATAGGAAATGTTAAAGGGACTTATTTAAGAAAAAGAACAAGATCAAAATTATGACCATTAAAATGAAAACAAACTCATAGCCATCAACAGCTGAATCTAAAAAACAAAAACAAACTAAGCAAACTAGAATGGGAACATAAGTATAGAAATGGAGATCACATGGTGGTTTATCAGCTGGGAAGAGGAAAGGGGAGAGTGAGGGAAAAGGTATAGGTATTTAGAAGCATAATTGGGTAGGCACAAAATAGGGAGATTTTAAGAACAGTATAGGCAATGGAGAAGCCAAAGAATTTGCATGCACAACCCATGGACATGAACTAAAGGGGGAGATCGCTGGAGAGAAGGGGGAGGACTGGGAGGAGAGGGGCAAAGGGGGAAAAACTGGGACAACTAAAATAGTGTAATCAATAAAATATACTTAAGAAGCACACGTCCCCATATTTTCCATTTCTCTAAGCTAATCAATTTTTCTCTACTATTTCATTTAAATATAAACACTACTTTCACTTTATGTAAATGTTTCTATGTACACTATACAATCTGAAATGTGATGTTCATAACTTCATCTTTAAGAATTTGGAGATTTACATTCTTTACTTTTATTCTTATAATCTAGTTGATATGAATAAAAGTTTTAGATAGATGGAAGTGATTTTTGCTCTAATTCACCATTGGGAAAACATCTACAGTTTAGTATAAGGCAATTCTCTAGAAGGGTGAGCTACTCTGCCAAATATTTAACAGAATAGATACTTGGGTTGCGTGCATTGACAGAACACTGACATTATTTGAGGCCTCAAGCATTGGATATCCAAGCAAATATCATTTTAAGTTAGGCTTCCTAATGTTTTGGAAATTATTGTCAGGAGGGACTAACATTTTATACCAGATGTTTAAACTTTATTATTTTATTACACCAGGCTGATTTGATTACTATGTATTTTAATTTAATTCATAACACAGTTATATGCTTTCTTCCATCAAAAAGGGAACATTGGAAATTAGAATTTTCTCTGTAATTTTTCTTTTTAATATTTCAATTTTAATTTTCCAGAAATTGGTGTAGAAAATAAACAACTTTTTTCATTTTATTCTGTATTTTTGTTAGCTATGCTTGTTCTACATTCCAAAAATTCTCAAAATAATTAGAATGGTTCCATAAAAGTTTTAGATAAAATAATAAAACTTGTAATCTTTAAAAAATTATTTTGAAAGCTGAAGTAAGTGAGCTTCTGCAATTAACTTTTTTCCCAAGGAAACAATAGACTGTTAGCCTGCCAATAAATTCACTTTCACTATGGAAAAGTGAAACTATATCTTACAAAGGTCCAAGGAGTATTGGTGGAAATCTGGTTATAAATAACATTTAGGCATTTTTACATTTTAAGTTTTTGTGTTCCTCATTTTAATAGCATATAGTTACTTAAAATACACACAAAATTCTGAGTGTTATTTGCATTTAATATGAATATTGAAGCCATTTACAATGTTGTCATGAGGGTACTTTATTAACTTTTATATAGCATGATTTATATTTTACAAGTGCATTGTATAATATTTGTGCATTATTTTTACCAGTGAATAATAGTGCTCATATCTCTTTCGCTTTCCCGTTTATCCAAGAGCAACTTTTTTCCACATTTATTTTACCATTGGAGGTTTTTTAGTAGAACCATCATCAAACTTCTTTCACATTGCTAATTCTCTTATGATTTTATTATATTCCTTGAAATTATTTTTGATGGGATTCATACCCTTTTCCAATTCATCCTACTGGTTCATTCACCTTACCTTATTCTTTTCTTGTAGTTTGCTTCAAATATATTGAGAACACATATTTAATTATTAAACCATAAAGCATTTGCACAATCATTTCTCTCAATGAGTAATAAACTTTTGTGTAATATTATTGTTCTCAAATTCTTTTTCTCAGCACTACACATTTTGTGTATGTGTTTGCTTATTTTTTTGGCTAATGTATTTTATTTGCATTTCCTGACATTATAAGTGTTTATATTCTACTGGGTATATTTTCTATTAGAAGAGGTGAAAAGTTAGTATATTTGCCTTCTGTTTAGATGACTTATGATATGATAATCCAGAGGTAAGAGAAAGCTTTGCTCATTTAAATATTTCTCTCATAGTTTCTTTCCAGCTCTTGCATGGTACCAAGTACAAAATAGATGACCAATAAATACTTTTAAATTAATGACCTAATGACCTGAGAGAAGTCATTCACTGTGAAAATGTTCATACTGCCCAAACTAATCTATACATGTAATCCTATCAAAATTCCAATGTCAATTTTCAGAGAAATATTCAATAGAAAAAACATTCTAAAATTTATATGGAATCACAAAAGTCTATGAGAAGTTAAAGTAATCTTAACAAAAAACAAAGCTGGAAGCATCACATTTCCTGATTCTGTATTCAAACTGTATTCCAAAGCTATAATAATCAAAACAGTATGGTATTTCTTCCCTGGCAAGGGAAACAAAAGAAAAAATAAACAAATGGCACTACATCAAACTAAAACATTTTTGCACAGCAAAGGAAATCATCAACAAAATAAAAAGACAGCCACAGAATGGGAGAACATATTCCTCAATACATCTGATAAGAGGTTAATATCCAAAATTTATAAAGAATTTACAAAACTCAACACCAAAAACAAAAAAAAACAACTCAATTAAAAATTGGGCAAAAGACCTGAATAGATACTTCTCCAAAGAGAACATACAGGGGGCCAATACACCTATGAAAAGATGTTCAATGTCACTAATCATCAGAGAAATGCAAATTTAAGCCACAATGAGATACCATCTCACACCTGTCAGAATAGCTACCATCAATAAAACAACAAATGTTGGCAAGGATGTGGGGAAAGGAGAACCCTTTTGCACTATTGGTGGGAATGCAGACTGGTACAGCTACTGTAGAAAATGGTATGGAGATACCTCAAAAAATTTAAGACAGATCTGCTCTTTGATCCAGTGATCCCACTTCTGGGAATATATCTGAAAGAACCCCCAAAACTAATTTGTAATAACATAAGTACCCCTTGCAGCATTATTTATAATCCACCAAGTTATGGAAGCAGCTCAAGTGTCTATCAATAGATGAGTGGATAGAGTAAATGAGTAAATGAGATGAGGCAAGTGGAGTATTCCATTCATACAATGGAATACTACTCAGCCATAAAAAGAAGAAAGTTTTACCTTTTAAGACAGTATTGATCTGGAGAACATTATGCTAAGTGAAATAAGCCAGTCAGAGAAAGACAAATACCATATGATCTCACTCATATGTAGAATATAATGAACAAACTGAACTAACAAGGAAAATGGGGACAGACTCACAGATGGAGAACAGGATGAAAGCCAGCCATGGTGGGGGAGGTGAAGGGATGGAGGGATTGAGCAAAAGGGAAAAAAGACTCATGGACATGGACAATAGTCTGGTGATTTTGGGGGGTTAGGGGGTATGAGAGAATGAAATGGTAATGGAAAAAAATACAATAAATATTAATTTTAAAAGAAATCAGTATGGTATTGGCATAAAAAAAAAGACATATATATCAGTGGATCAGAATAGATGACCTGGAAATAAATCCATGCATCTATGGCCAATTAATTTTTGACAAATAAGCCAAGAATATACAATGGTGAAGGGATAGTCTCTTCAATAAATGGGTTGGGGAAACTGGATATTCACATGTAAAAGAATGAAACTAGACTTCTATCAAACACCATACACACAAATCAACACAAAATTGAGTAAAGACTTGAATATAAGATCTGAAACCATAAAACTCATAGAAGAAAACATAAGGAATAAGCTCCTTGACATTGTTACTGGCAATGTTTATTTTTTAGTTTAATACCAAAACAAATGTAGCAAAAACAGAATTAAACAAGTGGGACTACAGCAAACTAAAAAGTTTCTGCACAACAAAGGAAATCATCAACAAAATAAAAATTCTACCTATAGATTAGGAGAAAATATTTGCAAACAACATATCTTCTAAGGGATTAATACCAAGAATATACAAGGAACTCATAAAACTCAATAGTAAAAAAACAAGTAACCCTATTGAAAATAGAGAATTTCATTGAATAAGTTTTCCAAAGAAAACATGCAAATGACCAACAGGTATATGGAAACATGTTAAACATCACTAATCACCAGAGAGATGCAAATCAAAACCCCAATAATATCCCCTCATAACTGTTAGGATGACTATTATCAACTAGACAAGAAATTAAAAATGCCAGCAAGGATATGGAGAAAAGGGAACCTTTGTGCACTGTTGGTAGGAATGTAAACTTGTATGGCCATGTGCAAAACAATATTTCTCATGGATATGCACCCAAAGGAAACAGAGCATTACATTGAAGGGGTATCTGCACGCTGGCATGCACAACAGCCAAGGTATGAAACAATGTAAGTGTCCATCCACAGATAAATGGATAAAAAGTTTATACATGCATATATACAATGGGAAATTATTTAGCCTTTAAAAGGAGGAAATGAAGTCCTGCCATTTGCGACAACATAGATGAACCTGGTGGATATTATGCTCAGTGAAATAAGTCAGACAAAGGAAGAAAATACCACATGGTATCACTTACGTGTGCAATTTAAAAAAAAAAAGTCAAATCTATAGCAAAAGAGAGTAGAAAAGTGGTTTCTAGGGTTTGAGGGGAGGAAGAAGTAGGGAGGGTTTATTAAAATGGTACAAACTTTCAGTTATAAGATGAATGTCGTCTGAGGATCTAATGTATAAAACAGTGATTAGAGTTAATAGCACTGTATTGTATAATGGAAATAAAGGTATGCACAGTATAGAGAATATAGACAACAATATTATAATGATCAAACTTGCTAAGAGACTAGATCTTAATTATTCTAGTCACAGAAAATAAATGATAATTATGTGATGTGATAGATGTTTTATTACTACAATAGCAATCATCTACAATAAATATATAAATATACCAAATCAATATGTTGTATACCTTAAATTTACAGTTCTATGTCAAATGAATTTCAATTCAAAATAAAAGAAAACAAAGAATAATAAAAGATACCTTCTCCTTTCAAAAGATCAAATCATCAAGAAATAAATGAAATGTTAAAAAAATAAATTTTCTTTGATTAAAAGACAGTTAAACTTTTAATCATCACTGAGTTGGTATAAGCAAGAGCCTAATACCTGAGAAAAAGCAGACTCCCCCAGTTCCATTGCTCCCCATGCAATGGCATATTCTTGAGGGTCAAGTAGAGCAGAAGCAGCCTTCGGGGTCACATTACTGTTGAGGGAGCTGTGAACAAAATGCTTCAGCTGTTTTTTATGGACCTTGATTTGGGGGGATGGGAGTGCAGAGGGGGAGTAGTGTGAAGGAGGAGGGCTAGGAGTGCAAAATAAAACCAAGTCAGAGTGAGGGAAAGATGATGTATTTCCCCGTGGTCCCTGTACGGAGGGCTCAGCAGAGGTACCCGAAGAAGACTTCCCTCCCAAATTTCAGTTAAAGAAGGGTGCTGGCACTAGCACTGTAAATACAGGAAACAGCACAACCAGCCTGAGTGTTGCTTCCTTCAGAGGCTGCAAAGCATTAGCCGTGCTGCAAATCTGGTGTGACTGGGGGGTGGGGGTGGGTATTGGGGTGGGTAGCTTTCCCCCATGAGGCCTGTCAGGTAGAGTTTTTGTAAGTGTCTAATCAGGCCTAAAAAACCATGCTACGTTATTTAACCAGGAGCCAAACTCCTCAATATTGAGTCATTGTATGCCGATATACTTTGGAAGATATAGACAAATTTCTAGAAAAGATAACTTATACAACTGATACAAATAATATATTTAATCAATCCTAGATCTATAAAAGAAACTGAATCTCTACTTAAAATATTCACCAAAAGAAATAATCTAGGCCCAGGTGTGTGTTACTAGCAACTTCTTCTAAATAAAATTATTAGAAAATCAAGAATACAGTAAATAATTCCAAGCTTATTTTTATTGAGTTGTCATTATCTTAACACCAAAACCAGACAAAAATACCACCAGGAAAAAAATTACAAGTAGATCTCTTTCAGGAGCACAGATGACAAAATCCAAAACCTGACAACATATTAACAGTTAAAAATCACAAACAAATATGTTTAACCTAGAATATTAGAATTGTTTTAACATTAGAAATTAAACCATTGTAACTCACCATATTAAGTTAATAAGTAAATAATTAGATCTTTAACAAAACAAACAAGTGAGCAAAATAGAACCAGAGACATGGAAATGAAGAACAAACTGACAGTGGCCAGAGGGGACAGAGAGGGGGAAGACTGGGAAAGAAAGGGGAGGGTCTTTAAAGAACATGTATAAAGGACACATGGACAAAGACAAGGGGGGTGGGGGAAGATTGAATGTGGGAGGTGAGGGTTTGTAGGGCAGGGGAGAGTAATGGGGGAAGATGGAGACAACTGTAATTGAACAACAATAAAAAGAAAATAAGTTTCAAAAGATATATATCTATTCATTATAGAACTACTAATCATAAATACAGAAACATTTTGTTATTTAATTAATAGCACCTACAAAATTCTACCAAAATTCAGACTTACTTTTTAAGTAATGAGAGGTTTGTCCTGAGATTAGGAATGAGAAAAAAAATGCCTCTTATTGCCTTTTAACATTGTATTTGGAGTCCAAACCACCCATGCAATAAGGCAAATGGATATATAAATAAATGGATAGATGTTGGAGGGAATAAACGACTGCTATGATATTCTAATTATGCAGTTGTACATTGATAAAAACTCTTATGACAGATACAAAGTCTTTCAGTAAATAAAATGAGTGACCAAGTAATTCTTACATGAGACAGATACAAAGGGGGATTGAATATAGTTAATCCAGAAATGACAAGATCAAAGAATGAGAATAAACATGAGAGTTAGAAACAATTTGAAGACATTATTGAGGGGCCCTAAGTAAATCTGAGGTGTTTGTTATACTGAAAACTTATAAAATCTAGTTGAATATTGGGGATAATCATAGGAATTTTAGGTAAAGAAATGTAGCATGAAAGACAAACTGTGATAGTTGGAATTCAAGTAAGTCTTCTCCAGTTCACAGATTCACTATTTACAGGAGCAATAAGGGGTTTCCTTATATTAAAAACCAAACTTTTATATTAATTACTTTGCCATTTTTTCTTAATTGGCTATATACTACATGGTCTTTTTGAAAATTATACCATTAAATTTTAATCCTTACTTCAGAACTAATTATATGTTAAAGTTTCTGCATCTCTAGGAAACAGAGGTAGCAAACAAACAATGTTTGGCTATTTTCTATCAAGGTATGCTATAATTTAAGGCTATTGTATTCATTCATGTATGTTTATTCAACAGCAGAATCCTATGATGAGTTTACTTTGTTAATGGGTAAACTGGGACACATTAATATTTTCAAGACTTTGAGAATACATTGGTTTAAATCAGGCAGAGCCAAACCAAAAGTGATTTAGGAGCACTTCCTGACAGATGCTAAGGGAGAGCTTTTTATAGAGAAGACTCAAAGCAAAGCAAGGAAATTATTTAATTGGCCAAAGCTTTCTTTTTTAAAAAGATTTTATTTATGTACTTATTTTCAGAGAGAGAGAAAGGAATGGAAAAAAAGGAGAGAAACATTGATGTGCGAGGGGAACACAGATTGGTGGCCTCTCCCTCTCTCCGGCTCCTAACACTGGACCTGGCTTGGAATGAATTAGCAACCTATTAGGTTTGCAGAACGATGCCCAATCCACTGAGCTACACCAGTCAGGGAATGATTGGCTATAGCTAAATAGGTTGCTTTGCTTGAGAAAGCCTAGTTAGTTATTTGTGATTGGTTTTTAAATTTCACTTTCTCAGATTTCAGTGAATTGAATTTGGCCTCGGTTTAGGTTTGCTTACAAAGGCCACCATGCCGTTAGAGCCACCCCAGTCCAATGGCCTCCTCCTTTAATGATTTTAACGACATCCGTGTAGTGTGACCCTACCTACCAAATAGTGCTATATTAAAAATCCATTCCAAGTGGATTATGTGTATATTAGTAAACATAAAAGAAAAATAAATCCCTAATATTTCTAGAAAATGCTAAGAGACTACATTCCTTAGTTGTTGTATATACAGTTTTGGTTAAAAGGACATATAAAACACTATTCATAAAGAAAAAGAATTAATATATTGAATTGCACTTAAAGCAAAAACTTATCCTCCAAAGACAGCATTTTAAACAGTATGCCTGAGCCCTGGCTGGTGTGGTTCAGCAAATTGAGTGCCATCTGTGAAACAAAGGGTCATTTGTTTTTATTCCCAGTCAGGGCACATTCCTGGGTTGTGGGCCAGGTCCCCAGTAGGGGGCACGTGAGAGGCAACCACACATTGATGTTTCTCTCCCTCCCTTCCTCTAAATCAATCAATCAATTAATCAAGCAGTCAATGAATCTTTGGGAAAAAAAGGTATGCATGAAAGCTGTGAATTGGGGAAAGGTATTTGCAATATATGTAAGCAAAAAAATAACTTACTCAAATCCACAAAACCATTCTAGATCTCAAACATGTACCTGGGGTAATATTTTATACATTTTTAAAAGTTATGGAAGAACTTTTATTTTAACTTACCTACTTCAGTTTTCCTAAAAATAGATTATAACTAAGAGTGCAGATTAAATTGTATAATGAGCAGTTAACTCAATAACTTTTAATGATGGTAAAAAAAAAAGGATACACCCAGGACTGAAGCACAGTGTCATCCATGGTCACAAAATCTCATAGGAGCTGCGAAGAATGTGTCTCTTCTCCCATTCTAAAACCTTGTGGCTTGTCTGATTGTCCTTTATGATGAGGGAGGTTAATATATCTTGCCTATAAAATCTCTGGCCTTTTTTAGAAGAAATGCAGATGAAGATTGTGAATACTCATATTTGATAACAAAGATATTTACTCAATCCCCTTTATTTAAAAATCACACAATTAAAAATGATCTTATCCGAAATTGTTTCTCTTCTTAAAAAACAATCAACCTTATGTTTTACAGTACATTTCACATTAAAAATTCAAGTTTATTCCCATGGTATCGTGAGAGTAACTAAATGTTATTCTCACCAACAATTTGGGGAACAAGAAGTTCATGTAACTATCTAAAAATTATTTTTAAAAAGCATGAACACTTCTCTGCATAAAAAAATCTAGTCAATTAAGGGGAAACACAGCCTTTGTTTTACGCTAGGTGATGTCTTTGTTTCATTTCACTTTGCTTGTGTCGGTAGAACTTACGAAATTAAACTAGCAAAAATATATGAACATCTTACTCACAAAACACAATTCTTTATCATTTTTTTCTGTTAGTTAAATGCAAACATTCCATTAACTATAGGAGAAGGATAACTCTCTAATAGTTTTAAAGTATATACCTAGAGGGTCAATGAAAGCTGTTTTTTAGGCTATTACTTCCCATAAAATCTTTTAAACTGTTGTTTATTATAGCTACTATTTTTGATAATTCTATTGTATGCATTATTACATCCCTGTATTTTCAGTAAAATGTCCAATAAATGTATTTTTAAAATGCATTCTTTTTTAACTGCTTGAGATAAAATGTTGCTGTCATTTTACCGAACTGCACAAGCACATAAACGTGGTGATAATAAATGTTTTAAAGTTTCTGAAGCACTGAGAGCTAGAAAATTAATCTGCATCATCACAACCTCTTCCATAACAACTTTTTTAAATGGGTCAAATCCATCTACTCCATTTTGATGGCAAAAGTGGATCATTTCTTGAAGAGATATGTCTGTACAAAGAGCAATATGAATTTTCCCGGTACTTTAAAGGTCTGAAAATAGGGAATAAAACTTTCCAATTTAGTACAGAATATAACTCTTTATCTACATTGGTTTCTTCCAGCATCACCAATTCATCATTTAACCTAGAGCTAGATGTTCTAAGTGAGAAAAGAGAAGCATTCTAAAATTAATGCTACAGGAAGGTATTTGGTCCAGAGATTTTAAAACAATTCCTTTAATCAGCATATGTCCTGATTTTGCTGTTGCAAAGATAAAATGCAACAGCAGAGATACAAAGAAATAATACTATTTATCACATTATATAGAGATTTCAGGATGGGACATATAGTCCTAACTAAAATCTCTAGTATACTTCAAATATGGTCACATTACATACTTATTAGTGTTTTTTAAACCTGGCCTATTTCAAAATATTCATTTTCCTGATACATGCTTTGCCAATGAAAGAATTCCTACTTATATAGGATATAAAACCTGAAGTGGTTTATTTCAGTGGCTATAACCAGCATTTTCATGAAGACTACATTTACTAATGATATACAGGTGTTTGTATGTAATTATATGTTCAAAATAAAATTCATATAGCAAAGGTGGAATGTGAAGTTAAATGGGGAAAAAAGCTGATATACCTTGTACATAAGCGAAATTCGCCTTAGGCATTATATATTTTTTTGACAAATTCAATTTCCATATGTAGCATTTATTGGGGATGCACTATATTCCAAGAAATAATCTGTGCATTTTAAGTACCAAGTGATTTAATTCTAATAATAAAACTTTGCTGCATCTTACTTTTATCTGCATTTTACACCTGAGAAAAATGAATTACAGATAAATTAAGTAATATGCCCAAGGTTATAGAAGAGTAAATACAGAGCTAGGGGTGAAACCTAGAAAGACTAGTGCCAAATTCCATAGTGTTAACCACTATGCTATATTGCCTTGTAATATATTTGTGTGTGTGTATGTGTGTGTGTATCTGAATGTGTCTGTGTTTAATATATGAACTACATATTTTTTCTGTAGTTCTTGCTACTCAAATATATCTGCTATATACTAGTTAAGACAGTAGTCATGGTAACAAAGTTATATGATGGACACTGACATGCAATAATAAGCTGCTAAATGTATCTTTAAAAACAGGAGATACTTTCAAATATACTAACACAGAATAATTACCTAAACATGTCTTACTTTATTTTATGTTGTGAGCCAGTGCTACTCTTTACAGTTTTTTTTTTTTAAATCTACCATCAGAAGATCAAAGAGGCAGTACTAAAGAAACCTAGGGTAGATCATCCTATTGTGTTAAATCTTTATGACTGTGTGTCCTGCAGCTGCTCAAGGCCAGGAAGATTCATGTGGGATTCAGGCAGACCAAAGAAAATTTGTGGAGCTGTGGGGACATGTGACATGCCTTTATTCCAGGGTGGGGCAATCCACACGTGCTCAAGCTGAGAGTTGAACTTCAGGAAGTCCCTATCCCCTTATATACTAAGTGCACAAAAAGCTGGCAAAGTGCCAATATTGACCCTCTAGTTATATAACAGAGCTTCATTCTACTTGTGCTGGCCTTTACTCAAGGCTGCATGAACACTGCCAGGCCACAGTCGCTGGGACTTCGGGGTGAGGAAGCCCGACTGACTCCATTTTCCCTACACTGTGGAAAGTGTAAAAGATGTGTGAGTTTTCAAGCATTTTCTCCTGAGTAAAGACAATGGTTATTTCAGTCCTAAACAGATAGCAGTAGCACTCTGCTTGTGAGAGAGTGTTGATTTCCCAGTAACTAGAGAGACTGTGGTCATATACAGGTAGAAATCACACCACACCAGCACTCCTACTGAGTATGTTTCAGTGGAAAGAATAAAGATGCTAGCAATTTGAATTGCCCCATGCAAAGTAAGATGTTGAGAGACTGTTTTGCTCTACTAAAGTGCTTTTTTTGGCCTAAGGAGAACATATAACTAGAGAATCAGACATATAGTATCCAGCAAAGATGAGAAGTCACTACATTTTTTCCACAGTGTCCTGTTACATTTGAGAAACTAAGTTGACAGGAAGCTCCTAGGCTTTTATTTCCAAACAGAAACATTGAATAAATAACCCCAGACTGACTAAAATAACTCTACAGGAACTCTGGAAACAAGTCAAAAATCTACAGCAACTAACCAAATGCCCAAATAAGAAAAAGTCACATTCAAAATGGTAGGAAATTTCACAGCACTTTTACTCACCCGTGCTTTACTGCTTCCCCAGCACTGTGCCACTGGGAAGAAGTAGCTCAATTCCACGTTCCTTCTCCTGAACCACAAAAAGTAGAGTGAAAGAAATGCTCATAAAGCCCTGTCTGTTGTTGCCTGCCTGAGAGACTGGTGTTTGTCTCCCTGACTTGGTGATTATATAGGAAAGGCAGCATTGTTAGGCTCTCAGACTGGAAGCCCCAGAGGCATGGCAGTTGGTGCAGGGCATGAAAATTGGAGGAATGCAGTCCCACAGATGCCTGGGCAAGATATGATGAGCAGAGGAATATAATAGCTCAGTTAAGGCCCTGAAAAGATTTTTCGTGTTACCCTTTGAGAAATTAATTCATTTAAAAGCACATGGGGAAAATTGGGAAAAGAGGTGTCTGGCATTCATACACTCACGCACACATAAGTCCAGATAAGACATGTGCCCAGAACATACCTGAGAAGACTTTAAACATTTACAACAACAAGCTTATTTCAAGGCTTGGGAGCCAGCTAATAATTAAATGTCTTCCGCACAGGACTGAAAAGACCAGGATAGTTGTTGTTTTTTTTTTTTTTTCCCAAATGCCTCATTTTCAACAAAGAACTATAAGGCATACAAAGAAACAGAGTCGTTGTCCATTTAAATGAACAAAACAAATCTTCAGAAACAGTCTTCAAGTAACATACTCTGGACATACTACTAGATAATGACTTCAAAACAACTACCTTAAATATCTTTAAAAAGCTAAAGGAAAACATGGGCAAAAAGAACCTGAAGGAAATAAAGAAAACTATGAACGAAATGAAAATATCAAAAAAGGGAAATTATAAAAGTAAGCAAAAGTGTTGGAGATGAAAAATAGAATTGAATTGAAAAATGTACTGCTGGAGTCCAACAGGAAACACAAGCATATGGAAGGAATAATCAGCAAAATCAAAAACATGTCATTTGAAATTGCTGGGTTTGTGGAGCAAAATATAAAGGGAAAAAAAGAATGAAGAAAAGTCAACCGTCTAAGGAACTAATGCAACACCATCAGGCAGACCAATATACACATGGTGGCAGTACCAGAGGGCAAGGCAGAGAGAAAGGGACAAAGAGATTTTGTAGAAATAGTCCCAAGTTTGGGACTGAAAACTTCCCAAGTTTGATGGAATATATGAATAAGACATCCAAGAAGCTTGACAAACTTCATGTTGAATAAATCTAGACACATTATAATTGAACTGCCAAAAAACAAAAAACAGAGAATCTTGAAAACAAAGTGA
Source organism: Phyllostomus discolor (assembly GCF_004126475.2). NCBI lineage: Eukaryota > Metazoa > Chordata > Mammalia > Chiroptera > Phyllostomidae > Phyllostomus > Phyllostomus discolor. The sequence goes on along the minus strand of NC_040903.2, from coordinate 139,823,931 downwards.
CTAATCACATACAAGGGATTCCCAATAAGATTATTAAAGGATTTATCATCAGAAGTCTAGCAATCCAAAAGATGGTGGAATGCGATATATGAAATGCTGAAAGAAAAAGAAAACTGTTATCTGAAAGTTTTATCTCTGGCAAAACTGTCCAAAATGAGGGATAATTTGACATTACCAGACAAAAACTGAAGAAGTTTATTACCACTAGATCTCCCTACAAGAAATACTAATGTGAATCCATCAAGTTGAAATGAAGGGACGCTATATAGTAATTTTAAACAAAGGTAAATAAATGGATATATGTAAAAAACAGTATTATTGTGGTTTGCAACTCCACTTTTTATTTTCTATAGCATTTAAAAGTGAAATATGTAAAGAAAAGCCACAAATTCATCAAAAGGAACCCAAAACACTAATTCAAGAGAATATATACACCCTTATGTTCATTGCAATGTTATTTACAATAGCCAGGATTTGGAATCAGCCAAGTGTCCATCAGTAGATGAGTAGTAGATTTACACAATGGAATACTACTTGGCCATCAAAAAGAAGGAATTTTACCCTTCTTGTGACAGCATGGATGGACCTGGATAGCATTATGCTATGTAAAATACACCAGTCAGAGAAAGACAAATGCCATATGATTTCACTCACATGTGGAATTTAATGAACAAAATGTACTAATAGGCAATATAGAGACAGACATAGATAGTAGGCTGACAGCTGTTGGGGTGGGCAGGGTGGGGGGGCTAGGTGAGGAGGGAGGAGGGATTGAGCAAAAAAGAAACAAAAGAGAAAAGTATCCCATGGACACAGACAAGAGTGTGGTGATTGCCAGGTGGAAGGGAGGAGGGATGTTGGAGGATTGTATGTGGGGATAAATGGTGATGGACCGAGACTTGACTCAGGGTGGTAAACACATAGTACAGTGTATAAGCGATGTGATGGAGAAGTGCACCTGAAACCTGTATAATTTTGTTGACCAGTGTCACCCCAATATACTCAATAAAAATAAAAAATAAAAAAAGAGTCCAGATGGCAAAAAATGTGTGTTAATAATAGCACAATATATAAAGATCTGTTTGGTAAAGTCAATAATATGAAAGGGGAGAATGAAGCTGTAAGGTTTTTGTATGCAATTGTAATTGTATTATCAATTTAAGATAGATTATTATAACTTTAGGATGTTATATATATGTGTGTATATATATATATATATATATATATATATATATAAATAACAGCTGCCATAGGGAATATATATATATATATTCCCTATGGCAGCCACAAAGATAATGTATAGAATATACATAAAAAGAAATGAGAAGGACATCAAAACATGTCACTACAAAATAAATCAATTAAGCACAAAAGAAGGAAGTATCCTGGCTGGGTGGCTCACTGGTTTGGAACGTCCTCCATACACCAAAGGGTTGTGTCTTTTGTTCCTGGTCAGGACACATACCTACGTTATGCATTTGGTCCCTTGTTGTGGTGTGGCCACTGATGAATGTTTCTCTCTCACACTAATATTTCTGTCTCTCCCTCTCTCTCTCTCAAATCAATAAAAATATCCTCAAGGGATGATTTTAAAAAAACATAGTAATTAGAGAAAAGAATGAACAAAAATCTGTAAGGCATATAGAAAACAAATAAAATCATAAAAGGTAAGTGCTTCCCTGTCAGTAATTACATTAAATGTATATGAATGAAACTACCCGATCAAAGGTTATAATTTGGCAAAATGTATTTTAAAATGCACGATCCATTGCTTGCAGTCCTCCTGAGGTGCAAAAGTGGAACTGCTTATGGTTTCCTGGAGTCAAGGTGGGTCATACCTTCAGTTCCTGGGACAATTGCTTTTACATGCATTGATTACTAAGATTATTAACTATTACTTAATTCAAGATGGTATCTGAGCCCTTATACTCCAGAGTGAGATTACCACCACCATCCAGGACACAGCTAAAGACCACTGCCCAGGGAGAGAATGCTGTGGTTTTTTAAATGTCATTAACTTTTCCCTGAATTCCAAATCCTTTACCTACACTTTGCTCTCCATATAAAAAGAGCCATTTTAAAATGGAACTTAAGATGGTCTGTTAGGGTACAAACCTACAGTCTCCTCAGATTGTGTGCCATCTGAATAAAGCAACCATAAAGATTCAAAAATAAAAAGTAAAAATAAAAATAAAATACAAGATCCAACAATATGTTGTCACAGGAGAGACACTGTAGATCTCAGGACACACAAGGTTTGAAAGTAAAAGGATGAAAAATATTTCAAGTAAATAGTAACCAAAATTGAATAGGGGTAGCATTATTAATATCAGACAAAATATACTTTAAGTCAAAATTGTTATGAGACAAAAAAGAACAGTATGTAATGGTAAAAAGAGTCAATTCACAAAGAAGAGTTTAGTCATTTATTCAATAACAATTATAAGTGTTGGCAGACCAGTCACAAATGTAATAGGAATGATCTGGGAGCGAGAAGTCCTCAGGGCTAAGGTAATGTCTTCACACATCCATGGGCAACTATTTATATGTCCAGAAGACTCAAGAGAGCCCAGCAAAATATGAAACTCAAGAGATACTTGAGAATTGGCTGCACGTTTAAATGTCTTCTCTAATAGCTTAGTCAGCAGAGCTTGAAGTATCTAATGGCAACATCTGCCAAAGTATTGGCTGACCACTAAACTATGCAAACAGAAGTCTAGTCCCTCAGGAATTATGCTAGAAAAATATGAATTACAGTTATAAAATATGATGAGAGACATCAGCTTGGGAGAAACAATGCAGGGAACACAAATATCACAGTTCAAATCCAGCCAAGTTAGCAAAATACCTAAACAAACAAACAAAAACCCCTCAAAAATAAAATTAATAATTCAGAGTTGCTATAAAATATATATTTTACCAAATATAATAGACATATTTGGTAAAATACAACAAAGGAAATTGTGACTTGATTCACGCTCAAGATAAGAAAGTATTTAATAAAAACTGACTCCTAGTGGGCTCAGGTACTGGATTTAGCAGAAATAGACTTTGAAGCAACTGTTATAAATATATTTAAAAATTGAAGTAGATTATGGTTTTAAAATTAAAAGACAACTTGCAAACAATAATTCAACAAATAGGAAATATCAACAGAATAAAATAAATTAATAATTATAAGCCAGGGAAAATTTGAGAGTTGAAAAGGACAATAACTAAAATGAAAAATTCACTAAGTATGTTTAACAGCAATTTTATGATAACAAAATAAATAACCAATTAACTTAATATATATCAGTGAAAATAATTCAATCTAAAGAGCTGAAAAAACTCATCAAAGTGACCCTGGCTGGTGTAGCTAAGTGGATTGAACATTGGCTTGTGAACCAAAGGGTCGCTGGTTCAATTCCCAGTCAGGGCACATGCCTGGGTTGCAGGTCAGGTCCCCTGTGAGGAATGCTCAAAAGGTAACCACACACTGATGTTTCTGTCACACTCTATCTCTCCTCCTTACCCTCTCTATAAATAAAATAAATAAAATCTTAAAAAAAGAAGAGTGAAAAAAATCTTTAAGACCTCTGAGATAGCATGATAGAGTACAACATATGTGTAATGCCAGCAGTACAAGATTAGAGAGAGAAAAATACACATCTGAAGGAAGAGGAAGAAATGAAAGACCAAGCACTATCTGAAATGATTCACGTGGAGAAGAACTGAGGTTAATGAACTCAATTGCCCATATTCACCACTGTCTTTCCCCAGGATGAATGAGCTAACAATGAATAGTACAATCCATTCTTGCCCCACTTGACCCTGCATGGATCAAAAACAGCTATTCTCATGAAGCCCTGCCCAAATTAAAGATGTGTAAGAAAAATAAATAAATGTTGTTGTTCTCAACCACAAATCTTTAAATGGTTTATTATACAATAATACACAATTGGAACCAGATATATAATTATTTAATTTGTAAATCATCTAGTCATGTGTTTGATAATGAATATATATGTATACATATATATGTATATCATCTGAAGTATTTTGAATTCAGAAAAGCTTAATAATCTGCAGTAGTCAGGCTAATAGTGATCAATATGCACTCTAATGAGCATAAATCTGTATGCCTCAGAAATACAATTCATTGATGTGTGATGAGTTTAATTACAAATATGTAGTTTATGAATGTTAGGGCATTTAAATTTAAATACTAATATTGCACTATGTGCTGTAATGTAACAATAATGATAATTATATATATATGTGTCATTTGATTCATAAACATAAAATTCTATTAACCAAAAATATAGAATGTAAATATTTTAAATAACATTTTAATGTAATATTTTACTCTTTTCTCCTTAGAAACTATATAGGGAAGGTAGCAAAAATGTTATTTTTATTTTTTTTTTATTAGACATTGTCAACTTTATTCATGTTATAGCATGAACTATTGCTTAATTTCTTTTTCTTTTTTAAAAGTTATATTTTATTGATTATGCTGTTACAGTTGTCCTAACTTTTCCCCTTAGCCACCCTCAATCCAGTACCCCCTATTCCCTCAGGCAGTCCCCCAACCATTATTCATGTCCATGGGTTGTGTGTAAGTTACTTGGCTACTCTATTTTCTATACTACACTTTACATCCCCAAGGCTATGTTTTAACTACCTATTTGTACTTCTTACTCCCCTCACCTCTAAACCCATTCTCATCCTCCCCACTCCCATCTGTCAACCATCTGGTTACTAACTCCTTTTCTCTTGCTGCTTTCAAGAGTTTCTCTCTTTTTTTTAATATATTTTATTGATTATGCTATTACAGTTGTCCCATTTCCCCCCTTCTCTCCCCTCCACCCTGTACCCCCCTCCCACCCACATTTCCCCCTTTAGTTCATGTCTATGTGTCATACTTATGAGTTCTTTAGTTTCTACATTTCCCGTACTATTCTTGCCCTTCCCCTATCTATTTTCAACCTACATTCTATGCTACTTATTCTCTATACCTTTTCCCCCTCTCTCCTCCTCCCACCCCCCTGCTGCTAACCCTCCATGTGCCCTCCATTTCTGTGGTTCTGTTCCTGTTCTAATTGTTTACTTAGTTTCTTTTGGTTTTGCTTTAGGTGTGGTTGTTAATATTTGTGAGTTTGCTGTCCTTTTACTATACATGTCTTTTCTTTATCTTCTTTTCTTAGATAAGTCCCTTTAGCATTTCATAAAATAAGGGCTTGGTGATGATGAACTCCTTTAACTTGACCTTATCTGAGAAGCACTTTAGCTGCCCTTCCATTCTAAATGAGAGCTTTGCTGGATAGAGCAATCTGGGATGTAGGTCCTTGTCTTTCATGACTTGGAATATTTCTTTCCAGCCCCTTCTTGCCTGTAAGGTCTCTTTGGAGAAATCAGCTGACAGTCTGATGGGAACTCCTTTGTAGGTGACTGTCCCCTTACCTCTTGCTGCTTCTAGGATTCTCTCCTTCGTTTTTACCTTGGCTAACGTAATTATGATGTGCCTTGGTGTGTTTCTTCTTGGGTCCAACTTCTTTGGGGCTCTCTGAGCTTCTTGGATTTCTTGGAAGACTGTTCCCTTTGCCAGATTGGGGAAGTTCTCCTTTATTATTTGTTCAAATACGTGCTCAATCTGTTGCTTTTCCCCTTCTGATTCTGGTACCCCTATAATTTGGATATTGGAACGTTTAAAGGTGTCTTGGATGCTCTTAATCTTTTCCTCAATTTTTTGAATTCTTATTTCATCATGCTTTCCTGCTTGGTTGATTCTATCTTCCTTCTGGTCCACTGTATTGTTTTGAGACTCATATTCCTTCCTTTCACTATTGGCTCTCCTCCGCGTGTCTTCCTGAATCTGTTTTATGGTAATCTGCATTCTTTCATCTAAATTTCGTCCAAAATCAACCAGTTCCGTGAGCTTTCTGATCACCAGTGTTTTGAACTGCACATCTGATAGATTGGCTAATTCTTGGTCGCTCAAAAGGATGAGTCCTGGGGGACTGATCTGCTCTGTTGAAAACATATTTTTTTTTTCCTCTGTCTCTCTTTTTTTTTTTTTTTCTGGTCTGGTTGCTCTTGTTATGGTGGGGGGCAGAGCCTTAGGTGCTCACCGGGGCTGGGCACCCCAGTCACTAGATTGTGACGTTATATGTGGGGGCGGGGCGGGAGAAAACAATGGCGGTAGTTCTGTTCCCCTGGACTCAGACCCTTGTCTGGGCTTCTGGGCCACGAGTTCTGCCCTGGTCCACAATCGCTACCCCTCTGGGTCTGCCAGCCGCAGCTTGCGTACTCAGGGATCACCGCTGCCTTCTTGCACGCCGGATGGCTTTTGCGCTGATTTCATGCCAAACCTTCCCCCGACCTCCGCGCGCCGCCGACCGGAGCCAGCCCCACGCCCGCCCGGCTCGTCTTCTCCTACCAGTCCGGATGAACGTGTCTACTTCAACTTCTTGGCTGCCCGACTTCCATTCAGATAAATCCTCTGCCGGATCTGAATGTTATTCTGATAGTAAATTATTGTTGTAAATTATTGGTTTTCTAATCTTGGTTGTACGAGGAGGTACAGTGCGTCCACCTATTCCTCCATCTTGCCGGAAGTCAGAATAAAGAATTTAAAGACCGCAAAAATGTTATTTAAAGAGGTTAATTATGTCTCTGAGAAAGTGAGATGTTGGGGCCTTGTATGTATTGTCTATGCCCAAGGAAAATATGGTTATACTACCTTTACAACAAGCTATTTGGAATTTGGGGGCTGCTCAGAGAAGGAAGCTCCATTAAGAAAGGAAGTAGAGATAACTTAAGAAATCGTTCATTGTAAAGATGGCATCTAACAAACCAATTCCCAGTATAGAGAGAAATTTATCATTTCCATTTTCTTTATTATTTGGCAATTAGATGGCAATTATATATAGATGTCAGAATGCTTTATGTGATTTTTTTTTGAGGAGGGAAGGAGAATGAGGTAAAAGAAAGTAATTTTAAAGACAGTAATTTTAAAAAGTGAATTTCACCTGAGAGTCATATTATGAACTGATATGTATTCCACCTCCAGATTAGTATGTTGAAGTTCTAAACCCCAATATGTCTGTATTTGGAGATAGGGCCTTTAAAGAGATAATTAAATTTAAATGAGATCATCAGGATGGGCCTTAATCCAATAGGACTAATACTTTTATAAGAGAAAGAGACATCAGAGATTTTTGTCTCTCTGCCTGTCTCTCTGCATGCACACTAAAGGAAGGTCATGTGAAGATACAGCAAGAAGTTGATCATCTTCAAGTTGGAAGAGAAGCCTTGCCCCAAACCAACCATCCAGGCATTTTGGCCTTAAACCTCCAGCCTTCATAACAGTGGTAAAATAAATGTTGTTTAAGCTACCCTTTCTGTAGTACTTTATTTTGGCTGCCCTACAAGACTGATAAACATCAGTAGTTTGGAGCATCCTACAAGGATCTAACAACCATCTGTATAAAAGGGAGATCAACAGTTTGGGGGAAGCTAAAAATTAAACTAGAGGTCATTTTGAGAACAAGTTCATGAGAACCTAAAGAAACTTCAAGAAGGCATTAGACTTCCCCAAAAGAATATGGATAATTTGAACCAACTTAATTTAATATACAAAATTAAATAGAACATCTGATACCTAGAATTTATTTTAAGTGATTTATTTGAGCAAAACCCTGACTTCCTCTATTAAAATACCATGAGGGATGAGAGTAGCATTAGGTTTCCTGGAACAGTATGATTGTTTGTTTTGTTCGTATTTTACTTTTTCTGCTCCAAAAAAATCTATATATGGTAACTATCATTTTTGTTTTTTATATCTTGAAGCACAGTAGTAATACCCGTAGACTTGTTTTTATATTCATTGCACCTTTCAATACGGAGTCTCTCTGTTCATTCAATTTGATTTGGATGCTGAGGTGAATGATGTTCAGTGTTAGCTGCTTTCCATTTAATGAATTTCATTGTCTATGGTATGAAAATGAAGTCTCTTCTACCTCAATCAATCACATGATTAGATGCAAAAATATAATAATCATAGTTTTAAAATAGTGAATACCCGTAGATGATTATGGGTGATCATAGTTTATAATTTCAGGTAATAGATTAGCAAATGCTTTTTTTGTGTGACACAGCAAAAATAAAAAAAAAATATCTTCATTAAGATTGGCTAATAAAATAATTTGACAGTGCAGAATTGGTGAAAGGTTTTGCCAAATTTAAAATCAGAAATCTGTATTCCCAGCAACAGTGCACTAGGGTTCCCTTTTCTTCACATTCTCACCAGCATTTATTGCGCTGGTGCAGCCACTGTGGAAAACAGTATAGAATTTCCTTGAAAAACTAAAGGTGGAATTGCCTTTTGACCCAGCAATTCCTATGCTGGGAATATGGCCTAAGAATCCCTAATCACCAATTCAAAAGAACTTATGCACCCCTATGTTCATAGCAGTGCTATTTACAAGAGCCAAGTGCTGAAAACAACCTAAGTGTCCATCAGTAAGTGAGTAGGTCAAAAAACTATAGTACATTTAACAACAACAACATGAGAGCCATGTGTGGATTATGTGTGTTCGAAATAAGGTAAATAAATGATGAAGCATTCAATGAAATTTAAAATCCAATTGATCCAGCCCTGTCTAGGTAGCTCAGTTGGTGAAGAATCACCCCCATACATTAAGGTTACAGGTTTTGTATGTGCCTTATGCTCATAGTCAGGTCATACAAAAATTGACCAAAGAATGCTTAACTAAATAAGTGGAACAACAAGTTGATGTGTCTCATTCTCCTCCTACATTTCTGTCTCAAAATCATTAAATGTATAAAATTAAAAATTAAAAAATCTATGGTACATTTACACAATGGAATACAATACAGCAGAAAGAACGAAGGAGCTCCTACCCTTTGTGACAACATGGATGGAACTGGAGAGCATTATGCTAAGTGAAATAAGCCAGGTGGTGAGGGACAAATACCATATGATCTCACCTACAAGTGGAGCCTAATGAACAAAATAAACTAATGAGCAAAATAGAACCAGAGGTATGGAACAAACTGACAGTGACCAGAGAGGAGGGGAGAGGGGGATAGTTGTGGAAAGAAGGGGAAGGGAATAGTCAAAGAACATGTATGAATGACCCATGGACATGGACAAAGGTGTGGGAATTGACTGTGGGAGTCGGGGGTGGGCTGGGCAAAGGAGGTCAAAGGGAAAAAATCAAGACAACTGTAATAGAATAACAATAAAACATGAGAAATCTACCTAAAATCCTATTTAATGAAATTGAACATGCTATATTTTTATTGTTACATAATATTTTAAATAATAAAATATTTAAGTCAGTATATTCACATATTATTCCTTCATAGAGTAAGCAAAATTAATGTTTGTGACATTTCTATTTCCATGTACATATGAACTTTAAATACTATTGTCTAAAGCACTGTATGTTAAGGACTAACATATCTAAAGTAATTACTATCCATATTATCAAAATACACACAAATATAATTTCTATGTCTACATGTAGTTTTATTAGATGAATAAACCAGGAATAATTTAAATATTCTTCTGTCTGCTCTATTATAAATAATAATGCAACTAACATATTTATGATGCTTCCCTTAGACTCAAATGACTTTTTATCTGCTGATAGTTCTTTTCATGCAAAAATATATTTAATGCTTCTCTTCATTCTTCCTAATATAAAATTAATAATATCAACAATGACAAAAGGTAGTGTGTTGACTAGAGAATTTATTATTTTGATTTTTTAATTGAATCTTGTCCAGAATACTATTGTGCAAATAGAGTAGTTACAAGTACCCTAAATTTAAGTGATCTTCTGTAGCTTATTTTGGATAATGAGGAAAATAAAGGCCATCAATAATGAGCTACCTTCTCTAATTTTATCTCCAACATTAATGAAAATCAGCAATTTTAAAAATGTTTATAATTTCTTATAGTCTTGTTCTTAAAATGTAATAAAAGTCAAAATGTATTGTGTTATTAATAATAATTACCAGGGAAATAGATTGATAAGAATTCTAAACTAAATAAGAATGTATGTTAAATAATACCTTTTTAGATTTATATAGGTAGTATTTTACTGAAATTACCATAAAGTTCAAATTGTGAATAAATTCCTCATTGCACATTTACCTTTATGTATTTTTAATGGCATTTTCAACAGATGTTAATTAAAAGAAATGTGATATATGTATTTATAGGTATGTATATCAAAGAAGAGTTACAAAGCATATAAAATAAAAAAAACTAGATATATACAAATAGCATCTAAAAATTATTTATGCTTAATTAATGAGGGCAGAAATACATCAGGATACATAAAGTAGCATGCACGAAATGAATATCAAGAGGCATTTTCTGTATCTATAAGTGCTTGTAAGACATATAAAATCATTTCTTGAATCCCAAAAGGAAGAGTAAGAAGGATGCCATTTATAGTCTGCCTTGTAGTTCTTTATATCTCTTTTTAAAGCAATTTATCTGCTTTGAATAAAATCATGTTCACCAATAAATGATAAATGTTTCATAAATAAAGTATTAAAATAACATTAAAATAAATATCTTGGACATTTCTTCATCTAATTTTTTTCCTTTATTATAAAGCAAAAAAAATCACAAATTAAAGAGCATCTATAATAACTTTCTCTTTTGGGGGAGAGTCGTTTCATGATTCATAACATGCAGACATTTGAGCTTCTTTAAATCTAGATTAAATTTTCGAAGAGATTTTCTTCAATACTAAGAAAAATCCCTCAAATTGCTTGTCAACTACATTTAAGTAAAAAATGATTTTAAAGCTTCCATTTTGTGCTGGCTGACCCTGCTTGAATATCTACATTTCATGCTGTGTAAATAAAACCTCTTTCGTACTATTTTCCTCAACATTTTCTACATTAGTCCAATATGGAATCCTAGCAACAAGCCACTTTGCTATGTGCTATTTCCCTTTTTTGAGCAAATAGCTTTTAATTGTTACATAGCAGAGATTCAGAAATGAATGTTATGGAAGGTTTGACACCAAAACATTTAATGACCTGCATCATTATTTTCTCCCTTCAGAATCTTAATAAAACCTTCCTTTTAAATCACTGAAACATACATTTAAATAATTCAATTTTTTAATTAAAAAATACATGTAAGTAGTATGTAAATATATTATGGCAAAAACAACAACAACAACAACAAGCTGTACTAAGCAAAACCATGTGAAGGTCCATCCAACCTCAGACTCCTAATGGATGCACACTCCCTGTTTCCAGACCCAACCACAGATCGCTAACAATTCAATATGTGTTAACTTGGTCCTTCCTCAGTGCATTTAATAAACATGATTATGCACACATATCTCTTCAAGTACACATTTGATTTATATAAAAGATTGTATCATTTTATATGAATTCTAATATGTATTTTTTCACCTATGTCTTTGAGATATTTTTATATCAATAGTACTTGGCATAAATATATATTCAATAATTATTTATAATTTAGTTATTGTTATGCAATTTTAAAAAATGGAGGTACACTTATATAAACTTCTATTTCTCTATCATAGATTTTTCCAGAGTGGAATAAAATTGCATTAGCAACAGTGATATGATTTTTAAGATTATTAATGTGTTTACCCTTTGGTATTTATGACTACAAAATATTTACTTCAGTTGGTCTGAGGATGTTTTGTGAATGGAAGATTAGAGATTTTCCTAGAATATTAGTAGAAAAAATTCTAATATTCAAAAGTAGGATTATGCAGTAAATACGAGAACATTGAAAGCAAGGTATTTTCTTGAGAGAAGATTTTCCTAGTTATTTTAATACCCAGGTGACATTCCCACAGTCAGGGGAGTAGGACCACACCTGCAGAGCTGCCTTGTAAAGTCCATGAGGTGGCCCGTTCATCTTCAGCAATTGTGCCTTGAAGGCGTGGTGTTTCACAGTGAAATGCTGCAATGTGGAAGACGTAATGGGAAAACCAAACATCTCTCCAGGTCTAGGAAGTGTAGAGCCACTGAGGCCGATCAGGTTGCTGAGAGTGAGGTTGAGAGTAGAGCTGCAGAGGGAAGATTAATATGGGACAAGTAAGTAGAAACAAGATTTTTGTTGGCAAATATTCAGGCAGTAGGAGGTCCTAAAAGTTAGTGTCTTAGTGTTTCTTAAACATCTTTCGTTCTTTGGAGGAATGGAATTGAACCATAAAGCATCTTGGAGTTTGTCAAAGGAAACCATGCCAAAAGGGTCGTGGTTGCTTTGCCCTGAAGGCTATTTTGTAGACTGCCTGTCTGGGACCAAATAACAATAAGTCATAGCCTGATCTTGCTGGAGTCAACAGTGTTGCAAGGGGCTGGGATGCCACTGAGCCAAGTAGGAACTCTCACCCAATCTTTGACGAGGGAAGGATCGTGTTGCATCCTTGGCAAATTACAGTCCTAAAGGCAACAGTGCAAGCAGAGGGAATAGGAGAGATATCCCCCATAGAACACAGGTAAAATCAGATATTGAAAGACTTCTGTATTGGGGTTTTCCTCCTAGATATTATTTATTCTATTTTTAATTTTGTTTAAAGTGTTATCCTAAAAAACAGAGAGAAATAAGAAGAAATGGAGACAGCGATTTTTTATCTAAAAGTGACTATACACCTGGCTGGTGTGGCTCAGTGGATTGAGTGACAGCCTGAGAACCAAATTGTCATTGGTTCAATTCCCAGTCAGGGCACGTGCCTGGGTTGCAGGTCAGGTCCCCAGTAGGGGGTAAGCAAGGGGCAACCATACATTGATGTTTCTCTCCCTCTCGTTCTCTCTCTCTTCCCCTCTCTCTAAAAATAAATAAATAACATCTTTTTTAAAAAGTGACTGTATAGGTTAAAAGTTTTCTTTTAAATTAAAATAATATATTATAATAGGATAATATTTTACAATTAATTATATAATTATTAATTTATTAAAATTGCCATAATACTATAATAATCACCATAATAAAATTTAAATAGTAATACATTTTCTTTTAATAATTATTCTGAAGGCAGTGTTAGCTGGGTGGATATTTAGTTAACTTTTCCTGGTAGCCAGCAAGATAAAGGCTAAAGGAAAAAGTCAAATTATTGGAAAAAAACAAAGTTTTAAAGTTTCTTTTGCACATCCAAATTGTAGCAAAAATCACTCTAGCCTAGAAGCTTTCTCCTTTTTTAAAAAAATATTTTACTTATTTATTTTTAGAGAGAAGGGAAGGGAGGGAGAGCAACATCAATGTGTGGTTGCCTCTCATGCATCCCCTACTGGGAAACTGGCCTGTAACTCAGGCATGTGCCCTGACTGGGAATCGAACCAGCAACCATTCAGTTTGCAGGCCCATGCCCAATCCACTGAGCTACACCAGCCAGGGCACTTTCCCCTTAAGTTTGCTAAGAAACATTTATTGTTCTTCTTATTTCTTTTCATTGTTTTCTTTTTATTCATTCAGGAATGGGTTTTGGGTTGTTTTGCAAATGCTTTTGTTCTAGCATTGCTGGTGATGAAACAGATTTTATTTTTAATGACGACCTTATATGTATTTGTCAACATTTCCTCAGTGTGATTCACTAACTACAACTCAAAAATATATCAACCCAGTGTTCCATGAAGAAGAGGTTCCAAGGAGAGAGAAGCTAGAAAAGGATGGTGAATAAGAACATTACATTTGAAGGAAAATTGGTTTTGCTTGAACATTCAGACTTTCATGACTTTCGTTCATTCAGGACTTACTGAATTGAGGAGAAAACTGTGCCTGTTCCAGCAGCAGGCATTGCTGGTCTGCAGCTTTCTCAGTCCCATCCCTGAGAGCTTTCAAAGTAGTCTTTGTTGAATGCATATGCCATGGTTCAATAAAAATCACAGTAATCTTCCTAACTCTATATACATTAAAATAATATAGGATAGGTTATAAATTTGTTATGTGTGTATATATATATATATACAGGGGTGGCCTAAAGGAGATTTACAATTGTGAGTATGTGAAACAGTTTGTTTTTATATTATCATTCTTTTATTATGTAATTTTTTTATACAAACAGCTACAAACCTATTTTTGCCCCCCCTGTACACATACACATACACATACACATACATACATATGAGGTCTGTGTGGGAAAAGTCCAGCCATTGTTAAAATTACCAGAACGGTTTATGTGACATCGCTGTAACCTTGGCTGCCGCCAAGGAGAGTGGACTGGAATGTGCATGTGTGAACAATGATGACTTTACTAGTCAGTGGGAGCAGTAGAAACCGTTGAGTGAGCATGTGTCTATGTAGCCATCACATTCAAAATGACTGAGCAAGTAGAACAATGAATCTGTATCAAATTTTGTGTTAAGCTTGAATATTCCCCTGCAGAAACTATTTGGATGATTCAGATGGCTGCAGTTATGGGCAACTGGTGGTTGGTAGCTTCATCACAACAACCTGCCTGCTCATGCATCACATTTCATGCAGAGTTTTTTGGTGAAACATCAAATCACCCAGGTGACTCAGCCACCCTACAGCTGAGATTTGGTGCCCTGTGACTTTTGGTTTTTCCAAAATTAAAATCGATTTGAAAGGAAAGAGATTTCAGGTAGTCCATGAGATCAGGAAAATATGACGAGGCAGCTGATGGTGACTGGGAAAACTGTGAGGAACCAAGGTGCCTACTTTGAAGGGAATCATGGTGTCATTGTCCCATGTACAATGTTTCTTGTATCTTGTTTGTATCTTCTTCAATAAATATAAATGTCTACATTTTTCATATGGCATGACTGGATACTTTATGGACAGACTATATAAAACAAATGTCATAGACTACATTGTTTTACAGCTATAGTCTTCAAAATTTTAAAGACTAAAAAACCCCATAGTATTAAATTAACCAAGATGTTTTTAAATTTAATAAAGCCTATAATAATAATAATATCAAAATTGAGCAAGAAAAAAACAGGAAAATTATTTTAACTAATTTTACTTGGGGTTCTAGGTTTAATAAAATAGTTTCCATCATTGTTTTTCTTCAAATGTCAACTCAACATCTTAAACATAGTTTTAAATAATAATAATAATTAGTATTTATTGAGTCTACCTGGCTGGATGTATTTTATCAAATTAATCCACAACTATATAAGGCAAGGATTTTATTAGCTCATTTTACAGGTATGGACATATAAACATTTTGAGTTTTAGTTCTTATAAAAATACTATATATTTAGATTAAGCAAACAATACCAACTAAAAATCCAAAAGTTTTCTTTCACAATTGTTGAATCAAAAATGACAGTGGAAGTATGGAATTAGAAAGATGTATGGTGTGGTGACACTAAATATGAAATGCATGATATGTATTTTATATACCAGCACCAGGCTCTTTTATTACTATGGCCTACTAGTATCATTTGCTACTAGGTAGTATGATTCTATAGAATCCATTGAATCTAGATTCTATAGATTCCATTGAATCTATAGAGGGCTTTGGGTTGTATGGACATTTCAATTACATTAATGCTTCCTGTCCATGACCACGGTATGTGCTTTCAGTTATTTGTATCTTCTCCAATGTCTTTCTTCAGTGTATTATACTTTTCCGAGTACAGGTCTTTTACATCCTTGGTTAGGTTTATTCCTAGGCATTTTATTCTCTTTGAAGCATTGTGAATGGGATTGTTTCCTTAATTTCCTTTTCTGTTAGTTCATTATTAGCATATAAAAATGTAACTGATTTCTGGATATTAATTTTGTGTCCTGTTACTTTGCTGAATTTATTTATCAGACTCACATAGAGTCATAGTTTGTTATCATCAATACTATTGTGTTGAATGTATTTGAAAGATGATATATTAACTTATATATGAACATAATAAAAACTGATGTGGATCTATGTGAGTTTATGGAAATATTTTATAGATGAGAAAAATAAATTATTAATGGCTATTTAAAGAGATGTTAACTGTTTTATAAATGACAAAAGCTGAGTCTGTAGAGAGGACACTATAAACTAAGGAAGGCAATTTAGATAATGACTAAAATTTTTTAGAGGAGCATAATAGCTATTATTTTCTCTGAGATAACATAAGGCATTAAAGAAACTTTAAATTAGGTAAAATACGTAGAAAACTACTTTAGCCACTGAGTTATTTCAAGGAATTTATCACCACTATTTTTATTGATTTTACCGAAAAAGAATTGAATATAAAACATTAAAAAAGGAAATATTCTTTTTCTAAATATGTATCTTTCTCTGCACCACAGATTATAACCATGGTTGTTAAAATTTCCCATCAAATCACCACTAATACTTGGTACATTGTTGATATTTTTTGAATAACTATGTTTTATCTGAGATATTTAGACAAATCATGTCATCTGCTCCATAATAAATAGCATTCTTGTTACATTATATAACATATTTATACTTTAAGGACATTCTATAGAGTAAATTTGGCACTCAAGAATCAAATGCTATAAATTTATCCTCTGGTTTCTTATATTCATGGAACAATGTCTAAATTTCTGAGATAAGGCATCCAGGGTATAATAAATTTTATACAGAAGAGAAATCTGCTTAGACATAGATATTTGACTTTTAGATTGTTTTTAAAATTTTTATTTTTCAATTATTGTTTATATTCAACATTGTTTTGTATTAGTTGCAAGTGTATAGCTGTGTAGTCAATCATATACTTTAGGACTGACCAAGTGTTCCCCCTGATATTTCCAGTACCCACCTGGCACCAAAGTGATTACAATAATATCGACTGTACTGCTTATGCTGTACTTTATTTACATTCTTGTGACTATTTTGTAACTACCAATTTGTACTTCTTAATCCCATCAACTTTTTCACCCAATCTCCTGTCACCCCTCTCCTCTGACAACTATCAATCTGTTCTCTGCATCTATTAGTCTGTTTCAACTTTGTTCATTTTTTTGTGCTTTATAGTCCATATATTAGTAAAATCATGTTTGACTGAATTATTTCACTGAGCATAATACTGTCTATCAGGGTGTCCAATCTGTGGCCCACAGGTTGCATGCAGCTCACAATGGTTATGAATGTGGCTCAACAAAAAATCGTAAATTTACTTAAAGCATTGTGAGATTTTTTTGTGATTATGTGTCACAATGTATATAATGTGTGGCCATAGACAGCTCTTTTTCTTCCAGTGTGGCCCAGAGACACCGGAAGGTTGGGCACACCTGCATCTAGCAATATCCATGCTGTTGCAGATGATAAGATTTCATTCTTTTTTATGGTCAAGTAATATTCCATTGTGTATATGTAACAACTTTTTAAAAAAAATTATTCATTTATTTTTAGAGAGAGGGGAAGAGAGAGTGAAAGAGGCAGAAAAACATCAATATGTAGTTACCTCTCATGTGCCCCCTACTTGGGACCTGGCCCATAACCCAGGAATGTGCCCTGACTGGGAATTGAACCAGCAACCCTTGGTTCACAGGCTGGCACTCAATCCACTGAGCCACACCAGCCAGGGCTATGTGTAACAACTTTTTTAACCACTCTTCTACTAATGGGCACATGGGTCATTTCCATGGTTTGACCATTGTAAATAATACTGCAGTGAAAATAGGTTTATATATTCTTTTGAATTAGTGTTTTAGGTTCCTTCACATATTCCCAGAAGTGGATGGAATCTCTGGGTCATATATAAGGGCATTCCATTTTTAATTTTCTGAAGAATGCCCATACTATTTTCCACAGTGGCTGCACCAATCTGCATTCCCACCTGACCTTTACACTTTTATTGCAGTGATATATTCAGAATAAAATTACCAGGGTTTAATAATTCTAGTGATGTCAGCTTTGAGAATATTTTTCCTACTGTAATTTTCCTCTCAATTGTTACCAAAAGAATGCATTGTCATGGCTGTGTTAAAATTTTTGTTAAGAAGACATTTAAGGTGTAAAAGAGTATTCATTAATCTATATTTATCTAACCACAGTAAGTTTAATCTTTTTGTGTATTTGTATATCACCTCTGCCAACTTATAAATAGATGAATCATTGATTCAGGCCTTTAAACTGACAAATGATGAAAATGAAGCAGAGAGCACAGATACCATTTAGAGCAGGAGAAAGAATATATTCAGAATATTCACAATATTCCCCTTTATTTAAGATATCAGACACTCCTTGGGTTTTACAATCATGAGTTCTATAACAAATTCATTGTATCATCACAATGAGGAATGATACACATAAAAAGGTCTTAGAAAGTTTTGGTTCATGAGCAGAGTTACAGTCTAATCTGAAATGTCTCAATTTCTAAATGGTGTGTCTCTTCAAATTTTTTAATATTTTTTATCTTCTCCCATGGAGTGACCCACTGAAAGAGACCAGCTGCCGCAGGCACAGGCACCACAGTTGGTTTGCCCGACTGGTTTGTTATTCACGGCTTTCCCAGACCTAGCAAGACCCCACAGGAGTCACTATCAGACCCAAATCCATTTGAAAACTCCTTTTTCTCTCTGGTTTGAAAAAAAATTGACACAGTGAACTCTTACTTTTTATCCACTTTAACTTCAAATTCACACCTATAAGATCTGGGAAATTGACTGGGTTTCATTAGTCCTACTGTTTTCTCTAGGTCATCTGTCTTGCCCAAGCTGTCTGATAAGACAAGGAGTAGTGTAGCCTTAGTTCAGGAGGAAGGGGATTAATAAAGCAAGGTGAGGAAAGCAAAATCCTTGCTTGTACCACACGTATTTTACATAATAATCCCAGAGGTTGACTATCTCCTATGAAACTGACATAGTTATTAAATTTCTTACCTTTGGGTTATTTACAATCTGAGGCAGAAAGAAGTAAGATTATCCATGGGTCATTAAATATCACAAGACAGCAAACAATTGGATGACTATTAATTCCCAAAAGAAACCTTTCTTAACTTGCCAGTAAGTTATAGATTGATATGTTTTTCATTAAAATCACTCACTCTAAACATATACAGGTTCCAGTATTAATTCTTCTTTGATGACCATCATAAAGATGGCCTGTTGCAAAAGGAGACTTGCAAATTATTTTGAATGACCTTGTTTATTATTTTAATTTAGGTTTTAGTGCCACTTCAATTATTATCCAATAATTTTCAATATTTTACAAAAGGTATAGAAAATAGTAAAAGATATTTAATAAATATGGAAAATATTGAAAATTTTCATAAAGTAACTATTTAAACTGTGGAAAATTTTCATAAAGTAACTATTTATCTTAGATATGAATGTCACTAGGAAATGTTCAAGTAGAAATAAATGTTTGTTGGTTATAGTTAAATATGTGGGCTATTTTATCATTCAAACAATCTCCACGTAACCTTTGGTGTTTATTTTTCATGCAGTGATTAAGTTTGTCTGTCTAGACATACTCAATTTTGTCACATTGATAATTAAAATCTCTGAATCAAATAGGAAAATCATGTTTGCTTATATCTATCAAGTATTAGGAATGAGATTTAGGTATAAAGAAAACTATTTGCAAAAAGTTTGCAATATCTAATCAAGTCTCTATACAAACTCATTATTTCCAAGTCCACTGAATTTAGAAAATTAGTTTTGAAACAGAGGTGACGCTGATATCTATATAGGATTAAAAAGACTTTTGTCAAAGGAAAACTTTTAAAAGTATTGTTTGTGTGGTGAACCTACTGAAATTGTAGGGAATTTGCTTACCAAAAAAACTATATAAAATTATAGTTGTCTATAAGAAGACTAAAACTGACTAACCAGTAGTTTTAAGAAGTTCAGTTTAGATATTAGAACAGAAATTGCCTGTGGAGAAGGGTATCAATCAGGATGGAAACTTCTGCAGTGTTGCACATATCTTGATGTGGGTGGTGGTTACATGGGAGTATGCATATGTAAAAAAAACCCCAAAAAGGCCACTAATCTGGCCTTTGCCAAGTTGGCTTAGTTGGTTGAGAGTCATCCCATACACCAAAAGGTTGTAGGTTCGATCCCTGGTCAGGGTACATGCCTAGGTTTTGGTTTTGATCCTCCGTCAGAGCATGTAGGAGACGCTACCAATTGATGTTTCTCATATCAATGTTTCTCTTTCTCTCTTTCCTTCCCTTCTCTCTCTAAAATCAATAAACATATCATCTGGTGAGGATTTTTTAAAAAAATCACTAAGCTGTACATTTAAGATTTGTGTACCTTGACAGGTATATAACTTATACATCAGTAATAAAATGAGAAGAGAAGAAAAGAATAAAAAGAAACAGTTTATTTATTCTTGTGCAGCAAGAAGTCTTATGGTGGGCATCACTCTCAGCTTTACCACAGGATACAACAGTCTCTGCGACTCTCCTGGACTTTTTCTTAGTTATATTATCCTTGCTGTGGTTTCAGCTGGCATACCTATGTTCCAGGCAGAAATGAGGAAGAAGCAAACTAGGTAAGCACATGAAGGGGTTGGTGAGTATCTTAGGAAAGAAAATCTTTACTAGAATCCCCCAGCAAACTTCTGTTGAGGTTTCATTAACTGATCTAGTCATATGGTCAAACCTAGCTGCAAGGGAAGGTGACAAATGTGTTTTTCATTAGATTCATTTCTTTCTGGGGAGGAAAATGCCTTCTACACATAAAGAATAGAATGCATGTAATGAAGACAGTTAGCAGTACCTGCCATAGCAAAAGTGTGTGATTTTATTAAAAATACAATAATGTATTCTCTGAGCCAATAATGAGTTGAGTGTATGAAATATATAAGTGAATGATATATGCCATCTCCCAATGAATTTGGGTTAATATGCATTTGAGTATCTTGAAATATTCAAATATTTCCTTGAAATTATTTTAGGATTCAATTTTTAATCCTTCTAATTGGTTGTTCTTCTGCTAGTTTGACAAGTGACATGTCTGTATTAGTGACAGTTGTTTATTTATTTTGTAGAATGATGAAGAATGACCAAGTAACAGGCAATGGCAAAAACTAAGGAGATATATGTGCATTTCAGGCTAAAGCCATTATTTTTTGTAGAAAAATTTCTACCATGCACAGTGATCCTATACATTCATATGATTGAAATTCAGTTTGAATCTGGTTGCAATACTTTCTTAATTTTAAAAAATGCATGGATTTTATTACTTAAATTAATGTGCAGATATATAGATAGTATTCAAGGTTAAAAATAGCAATGAAAGTGTCTCAAACCAGATAGCATAAAATAATAGGTTTCAAATTTATGCTTCCATATCGCTTGCCAGACTGGCAGCATAATTCCCAATGCTCTCAGCCGAAAATTTTTCATTTGAAGCAAGCTTCTGTTTTGTGATCTTCCCCCCCTGGCAGCTGATGTGTTAAAAATGTACTATCTGGGAGATGGACCAGAGGCAGGTGCACAGATTTTGATGTGGAAGGCTTGGTGGATGTGACCCAGAATGGAGTTTGTTCTCCTCAGAGGGACCTGTTGAAATCAGATGTTCATCAGAAAAACAATGTTCAAATTATTCTAACATGCATGTAATTATTTCTTAATGTGGTATTGTGACCTTGCTGTAATTTGCACACTGGAAAATACATTTAAGCCATGCTAACAACATCTGAACTATGATGTTTCTGGCTCTCTAAAAACATGAAATTATATTTCTAAACTTTTGCTGTACTTATATTTTGTTAGTAGAGAGTAAATTAGCTGCCTGGATTTAAAGGGACACATGATAGTAACTAAAGTCACTTGTAATTTTCTGCCCAATAAAATGCCACTATCTAGGCATTTTGCAGCATGGTTTTAATTCTTCCTTCCATCTTTTTCAGAGTCAATGCAATTTTCTTTTCCAAATGCATGTCCTCTGGCAAGAACTTTATCCTTTTACTTAGACTCAGCTTTTCCCACTTTCATACTTCATCTTTCTTAAGGTGACAAACCTAAAAAGTTTTTCAACTTTTGGGATTTAAGTAAACTTCTACTGAATATGCTGCTACTGTGTTACATGGATATGATGTATATGTTTTAAAATTAATAAAGGAGTATATAAATGAAAAGAGAGTCTCACCTTATTGTAAAGTGAACTAGCCTCTTTTTTTGTTTTCCTTTTTGCATTCTCCAGAATACCAGGCTCTGTTTAGTATTCAAACTAAGTATAAAACCCTATTAGCAAAAATTATTATGACTTTACATACGTTCTCATTAACATTTGCAAAAATAATTATAATAAACCCTAAATTATTTGGCGTGCCATAATTAAAATTATAGTCAAATCAATGGCAACAAGTTTCCATAGCTCTTCATAAAAAGGTTATTGACAAAAGTGCTGGTTAGAATGCAAAGCACTTTGTCCTTTGATTTGTACAAAAAATAATTTTTTAAAGGTCAGCAAATATTTGCATAAGTTATCTAAAAAGAACATTAATGTGTAATTTTTTGTGCCTTTCATCATAGACTTGTTTCTATTTATTTACTAAAAGGGCAAATATTTTCTGAAGACATAAATAGATGTTTTAAAAGTTAACTTCCAAAGATTAATAATTAGTGACTTTGAAACTATATACTTATAAAAAACAACATTTGTCTTTGTCTTATTTTAGAGAAAGGTAGGTACCATGTGATTTCACTTATATGTGGAATCTAATGAACAAAAGAAACTAATAAACAAAATAGAAACAGACTCATAGATGCAGAGATCAGACTGTCAGCTGTCACAAGGAAGGGAGGTTGGATAGCTGGGTAGAAAAGGTGAAGGGATTAATCAAAGAAAAAAACCTCAGGGACACAGACAACAAATATGGTGATTACCACAGTCAAAGAGAAGTGGGGGAAGGTAAATGAGGGTAAAGGGGGAACAAATGGTGATGGAAAGAGACTTGACTTGGGGTGGTGAACACAATACAATATACAGATGATGTATTATATAATTGTGCTCCTGAAACTTATATGATTTTATCAATCAATATTGCCCTAATAAATTCAATAAAAATTGAAAAGAAACATTTGTTACAATGTTTGTTTTGAAAAAAAGGGTTTATTTACTTAAACTGTATAGCATGGTTGTCATAAGAAGTTGAATTTGGTCGCTTATTTTGTGATAATTAAACCACTCAGCTAATTATAACTTATTTGACCACTATATAAAAACTATGCACCTTCTTCTAAATTAAGAAACTTCTCACATAAAGCTATTTTGCATAGAGTTTATGCCAAGTCAAAATTTAGTACCTGACTTTTAAAGGTTAATTTTAAGAACAGCAAAACTCACTTTTCCATAGTATGGAATTTCAGGGATTTTTCTGTTGTTATTGACAAAATATTAGTTCCATGTATTCAAAATGGCAACTAAACATGTCATTTGGTTGGGAAGGACTTAAGATATCAACAAAGAAACATGGCTTGCATAGTCAAGACTAGCCAAGACCAGTCCTTAACAGTTCTCCCTCTGGAAATTCATAGCCTCCTTAGCATTTACAATCTGTTTCAAAACGTTATGGTGTCCTCTTTTCCATATTATTACAGCATCCCAACCCTAACTCTTCCCAATTTGTTTCTTTCTGAGGACCAGAGTAGTGATAAAGGAGAGAGAATGGTTTCATTTTTTCTTTCTCATGTTTATTACTGTGTTATTTTTATTTTTTTCTTTGTTCCTCATGTTTATATCTCATATGGACGGGTCTGGTTAGAAGTGCTTATTAATTATATAGCCGTGGCTGGAATGGCTCAGTGGATGGAATGCCGGCCTGTGAACAAAAGTGTCACTGGTTTGATTCCCAGTCCAGGAACGTGCCTGGGTTGTGGGCCAGTCCCCCAGTAGAGGGTGCGTGAGAGGCAACCACACATTGATGTTTCTCTCCTTCTCTTTCTCTCATCTTTTCCCTTTGTCTAAAAATAAATAAATAAAATGTAAAACAAAAAAGAAGTACTTATTAACTATAGACTGTGGGGAAATTATGACTTTTTAATTAGCTTTTTCTGATTGGTCAAAAAATTAGTAAATGGGAAACTCTTCCAAGCTAAACATTTCTTAAAAGTGAGCAAGTAGACAGCAGGAGTTTGAGCATCGCTATGAATTGAAATTCATATTACAGTATTGCTCTATTATTACATAGTACCTCCTTATCCATTTTTTTTTTTTTTGGCTTTTTGAAGTTTCAGTTACTCATAGTCAACTGTGGTCCAAAAATATTAATTGAAAAATGGCAGAATTAAACAACACTTTGGTTTTAAATCACTTGCCATTCTGAGCAGCATAGTGAAATCTTATGCTATCTGCTTCATCCCATTGGGAACATGAATCATTGCCCAGCATATGCATACTGTATATGCTACCCACCTGTTGGCCACTTAATGGGCAACTGGGTTATCAGATCACCTGCTGCGGTGTCACAGCATTTTGTTCAAGTAAACTTTATTTTGCTTATTAGTGGCCCTAAACCATTCACATAATTTTATACAACATATTGTTATAATTGCTCTATTTTTTAAGTCATCATTGTCGTTCACCTTACTGTGCCTAACTTAAAAATTGTTATCATCAGTATGTATGTATATATAGGAAAAAACATAGTATATATAGGGTTGGGTTTTGGGAACCCCCTTGGTGGGGGTTTTGTAACCCCCGCCAAGGCTAAGGCTGAGAGAATGACCTTGGACCATAAGCCACCAAGGAGACAAAAGCTTATCTCCCTGGCAGGAGCACCGTTTCTGCTTCTTTTACTTCACCCTGCCTGGCCCCCAATGCTTGGTCGGTTAGCCAATGACGGGTAAGATTCCTCAAGGGGGAATGATCTAAGACAGGCATGATCATGTGGGAGGCCCCCAAGGAAGGACTTTGGGGACTACAGCAAAAGGGGGTGATGGAACCTCGCCCCTCGACTTTGACATAGCCTGAGTCCTCATTGTCTGTGAGAAAATATCCTAATCTCCTGGCTGCCTTACTTCCCTTGCTCCACCTAAGCCTGAAATAATGACAGAGGATGGTGCAGCCCTGTGCTGGAAAGGGCGGGTTCCCTGGGTGATCAGGTCTAAGAAAGAATATGTAAAATCCTGTGAAAACTGCTTTGTTTAGAATGCTCTCAACTGAATGATAAGGGTCCAAGGAAGAAGTAAGTTTGTTCCTCAAAGTTTTACAGCTCTTTAGCTATCTGACCCTGACTCAAAATAGGCCCTCAGAGTTCCTTGTTATTTGATCCTTACTTCCCAGCAATGAGTAATGAGCTTTACCTGAATTCCTGTGTAAACGAACCCAATAAAAATCATTGAGGAAAAGGCTCTTGGTCCTTTTCTTTCAAGAGATCAGCCACCTTTCCTCCCCAAGCAGATCCTGTCTTGGTAGACTTATTCTCATCCGTGGTGCCCAGGGGGGCAGGGGGCTCTGTGGGCGGAGCCCCCCCCCCCCACAGTTGGGTATTATCTGCAGTTTCAGGCACCCACTGGGATCTTTGAATGTATGTCCCACATATAAGAGGGGACTACTGTATAAGAAAGGAAATAATCCTTGGATCAAATAGTCTTAAAACAGGAAGGGGATTATGATAGCTTCTAAAACAGCTCCTAAATATCCCATCTCTAGTAGTCATGCTTTTGTGTCATCTCCCATTGAGAGTATGCTAGAACTAATGGTGTACTGCTAATAAATAGAATATGATAAAAGTAGAGGGATGCCATGTCTAAGATTACATTATGAAGACTGTTCTTTCTCCTGCTTCCTCCCTTTTCTTGCTCTCTTGCTTGCTCACTCTGATGATAGTCAATAACCATACAGAGTGGTCCTATGGAGAGGTCCACATGGCAATAACTGAGATGGGCCTCCAGCAAATGGCAGTGAGGTATTAAAACTCTCAGCAAGAGATAACTAATACAAGCACATAGGAGACCAACTCCATTGTTTACAAACAAAACTATCATTTCTTTTGGTTTTGTTTTTTTGCTTACTTTAATTGCCTTAGTCAAGGTATGCAATTAACTTCTGGTAATGTAATTTCAAGTTTATATAGTGTTCTGGTGTATTATAATATTTTAATAGATATTTAAATTATCCTGTATTTGACAACTTTCCAATATCTTATTTTAGATTGTTAGACAACTATAATAACAACAGCAGCCTCAAAACCCTTTTAAGAATACTCTTAAGAATTTCTAAATTTCATTGTGTGGACTATACTTTTCTGCATTTTATTGTATATATCCTATTTGGTCCTGGGGGTCTAGACTGTGGGGAGTTCTAATTGACCTGAGACATGAGGGATGGGGACCTGAAGTCTGGAGCTAGCTTGGAGACAATGTGGAAGAAGAGACAGTGAATTGTACATAAAACACAGTTATTTATGGGGAAGTTACTCAAAAGCTTTATATTTTATGGGTCTTCATGCCTTTACATATTTTAAGCCATGAGCCTTTAACAGCCTTGTGGAGCCTTGAAAAGGATTTTCTGTAGGTGTAATAAACAGCGCAGAAAATGGTGCCAAACTAAGACGAGATTCCTGAGTGGATGCTTGACTGGGCACTGACTCCTCCCCAAGGAAACTGAGAAGACAGAGAAAGCTAACTAACTGCTCTGGTGACAAAGCCAGTAGAGGGCTGCTCCACAACATCCAGAGTTGGGGGACAAGGGATATATGATGACTTATGGAGGATATGTGTGCCTTATGGGAGACAGGCCAGTGTGAAAGCATTTTGAGTATCTTCCAACAGAGCTACCAGATGGACAAAGACCTTGTCAGAAAGTACTTGGATTTGAGGTGCCTGTACCAGGAAGTTCAAGGTATATGAGTTCAGTGGGGACCTGTACAAAGTACATGAAACATTTTCACGAGAATAAAGTTTTTAAATAACTAGCACAATCAGAAACAGTAAAACTAGCTTAGAAAATTTTTAGCATAAAAACCTTTAACATCCCTGTTCCTTTCTCTGCCCACCAAATGCTAGCACTGGAGAGACTTAGCAAGCCAAGAGGATTAAGACAAGAAGTAGAAGAAGCGATTTATATACCTCTTTCCCACAGCAGGCTTCCAGCATGAAGCAGGTCCAGCCAAAGGAAAAGAAAAAAAATATAGTATTTGGTTACATTTTGAGTTTTAATTATTTCATTGGGCTAAACATTCTAATTTTTTCACTGAGACTGTGTCTGACTTAATGTGATGGCAGAACTGTTCATTATGAGCAGAAAAGTCATAGGCTCACCGGGGTTCAGATCTGATGGCAGGGTAAGGTTATCTCAACTGAATGGAATGTAATGGGATGGCAGAAAAAAATCAAATTGCATTTTGATGACAATCCATGTGTCATGTTTATTCAACATACCAGTTTCACATGCTTCTCCACTGTCTTTCTATACAACATAGTAGAAAAATTTAAATTAACGCATTACTGATTTACTTGTCTGCCTCACTTAGAAGATGAATGATGAGATAAAAACTCATTCTAAAGAAAAGCCAGTAATAGGAAAATAGTTACGCTTCATAGAAAATTTTCTATCAGGAATCAAGCTTGCTTGAAAACAGGAAGGAAACTGATCTGCAGACACTTATAGCTGAAAATAAAAAACATTACTTGTATTTGCATGAATGCAACAAAAAAAGGAATTTTAAAACTATAAGCTAAGATATCTGTTTGTTGTGTAAACATTTCCTAATACAGAGCCGTAGCCTTAAGCATTCCTCTTGCAAACATTCTACACCCTTGCTTAACATGTTCAAATCAGCAAGCATTCATCATTTGATATTGTGTTTAAGTTGTAGGGATAGACATATCAGAATGGTTTCTTGGAAAGTTTTATGATTCATATCAAACTTACTTTGAGTTTCAGTACTGCTGTCAACAACAAATAGAAAAATGGAAAAATCAACGATGCAAAATCTTCAACATTGTAAGTAATTTATTACATGTTTAAATCATTCTGAAAACTTGGAAATAGAACTATGTGTTCTAAACAAATGAAAAGGACCCTTTGGTACTTTTAACCTACCTTATTTTGACATGAATTGTTTCATGCATTCATTTGTTGACATACTTATGATAATGTTCTACTAAAGGAAATATTGACCTCAAGTGAAGAGTAATCTGTTGTAGGTGGAATTCTACAGAATTAGGCTGAGATGACACGCAGGGGGGTGGGGAAGAGGAATGATGTAAAAACACCCAAACCTGTGGAGAATTTTTATGGGTTTATTTGAGCCAAACTTATGACAATTACCAGGAAGCAAGATCTCAAAATCTCTGGAGAATGACAGTTTTTAACTTTCTTTTGTGTATCTGAAATCAAGGAGGGAATATAGGGAAGATTACATGGAGCTGGGAGAAAGGAAGTCAGGGTTGTATTATAGGATGGTTACCAAGGTCATGTTCTCTGTCTCTCTCTCTCTCTCTCTCTCTCTCTCTCTCAAATACAATTAAAGAACAGTCATTTGTCTTTCACTAAGACTTTATCTTAGGACATAACTGAACTGTGCCACCATCTCCAACCCAACTTGAAAAAGGGTTAATACAGTGAATGTTATAAAGCGAATATGAACAATTTTTAAAGTATTGAAACCAACATTAACTGACAAAGAAAAACGTCCTTCAAGATCATCATAATAACGTTTAAGAAAGAAAAACAAAAAGAAAAAAAGGGATGATGGGAGCTTCAGATTGAACTAGATCCTCACATTTCATCTAACACATTCAACCCTGGCTCCAGGGTACCACGATGGAAACAGGATACTAATAATACAGAACCTCCACTGCAGATGGCGGTGCACATGTGTGTTCCAAGCCCTCCTCCAACTTCCTAAGGTTTCCAACGCAACTACTTACTGGCCTGCTGGGCTTGCCTATGAAGGAGCACATAGATATTCTCTTTAATTCCTTCTTTGTTATAAGGCTGGTGTGTCTGGATATTTGCTTGGTGAGCTAGACAGCTGAGGTTGGCCAGATCATCAATAAAATCAAACAACTGGCTGATATTATATGTGGTAGAGGGGCTGTTGGGATTGTTTCTCTTCATATGTTCTTCATACATTTTACAAACACCCTCCATGCACTCATTCACTGATTCATAGCCTAAGTCCTGCCTTCAGGCCTCTTGGTTTGGCTGTACCAGTGAAATGGTGTGAGATACCACACCAAACTCTTTTTGCTGCAGCCCCCATGGACACCACTGCCACACATGAGCTTTCATGTGCTCTCTTGAAGGTGGTTACTATGTTTAATTCAAAGGTGTGTTAAGCTAGATGCATAAAACAATGGACAGGTCTTGCTAAAGGCAAAGATAAACCTTTAGCTATAATGCTATCTGCCTGGGGGGAGACTACCAACCACAACATGCCCAATTAGGAATGTATGATCAGATTACCCTCTGAGGTGACTTTCCATAGCACCCCTTTATTTATCTACTGAAGGAAAGGGAAGAAGCCAGGTTGTACAGAGGAAGAAGTCAGATTGCAATACTGTCCTGACAGAGGCAGCCCTGGAGGAAACTCTGGAGCATGTAATGACCATTGGATTGCCTCAAATTTTGCCAAATGGCCAAGCAGTGTTATCTCAGTTTTGCTTATTCAATAGATCTGGGAAGGGTGTGACCTCTGTAGGCAGTTCTCTGCAGTTGTAACTGACCCTAAAATAGCTGACAGCTAAAAGGCCATTTGCTGACCACCCTCTTTGCAGCTGGTCAGCAAGTCCTTTCTTGATGAGGAATAGGCAGCACATTTATGCATCTACTGTATTATCTACTGCAAATTTTGTATGCAGAAAGCATAACTAGCATAGATGTTTATTGAAGATGTTTCTGTGTATTCAGCATTCATAATAATTACGTTCTATGAGAATTAAAAGTCTTATTTTTAGAAGTATCCACTTGGGGATTGTTCAAGAAATGCATAGTTAAATAAATCTCCTTTAACTCCCTAAACTTAAGGTGTTCATGACTTCATGATATATTTGCTCAATTAAAAAAATTGTGAAGATAGGAAACATTTGAAAGACATTGGCTATTTAGAATATGGATAGTAGCTACAGGCCATCACTGTAATATAAATGACAAGTATATTCTAAAAATTATTGTGTTGTGCATTAATATGGTCTGAATGTTTCTGTTCCCCCAAAGTTCATACTAACTCCCAAAATGATGGTATGGGAGGGATTACTGTCCTTGTAAAAGAGATCTGAGACAACTCTCTCATGCCTGTGTTTTCCTCATTGCAGTCTGCAGTCTGGAAGAAGACCGTCACCAGAACCTGACCATACTCGCACCCTGATCTAGACTTCCAGCCTCCAGAACTGTGAGAAATTTCTGTTTGTTTGTTGTTTTAAAGCTAACCAGGCCGTGGTATTTTGTTAGAGCAGCCTGAATGCACTAAGACACATACACACACACACACAAACACACAAAGATGAGCCATAATAAAAACATTAACACAGTTTTACATATGTCAAATTATTAGGAAATGTACAAATATTACAATGAATATGGCACTTTACCTTGAAAAAGACCTCACATTCACTGTGGAAGTAGTCATATGAAGAGTTGCAGTTTGTGAGTTATAGACAAGTGACGGAGGAGGTTATCTGAAATCAGACAGAAAGTCATAGATGTGAATGGGTGTGACTTACACATCCATTCTTGGATGGGAGATGTTTTTCCTGTGTGACTAGGTTCAGCTTAGTGCACTTTTGTGCATTCACTTACTGTTTCTCCAGGACTAAATTATGTATAAGCAAGCTCAAAATTTGTTTTATGCTCAAATTGTTCCCAAGTATTGGAATAAATTTGCATTTCCAAAAACATGCTTTATAGAACAGACTTTAAAGGCATGTTGTTCTTTCTGTTCTGTAATGGAAAAACATACCTAATAATGTGCTTGATGTTTTCACTTAACACCCATTTAATCATCTTACCTTGTTCAGTTTTCCGGACTGCCTTGAGAGGCAGAGGCTGTTGGCTTCACTTTCATAGATGGAAATAAATTGAAAGAAGCTAAGGAAATTTCTGAAGGTATTGCAATCCATCAATGTGGGGGCAGAAATAAACTCAAATTTGTCAAATTACAAAACCCATGTTC
The DNA here is from genome assembly GCF_004126475.2 of Phyllostomus discolor. Lineage (NCBI taxonomy): Eukaryota > Metazoa > Chordata > Mammalia > Chiroptera > Phyllostomidae > Phyllostomus > Phyllostomus discolor. Next base: position 139,792,912 of record NC_040903.2, on the reverse strand, counting down.
ATTTGTCCAGATTACATTGTCTTCAGTATTTAAACAAAGAGAATTGTGGAGCAAAAGTGATGTCTGTTTTTTTAATTTTTATATTTGTATAGCACTACATTTCAGCGCAATAGGTAACTTTTATACACTATAAACATTAGCATACTGTTATAATTTTTTATTTATGTTAATTTAGCTATTTCCAAAGAGACTGCTATTTCCCCAAATGGCATTAAATATTTTTCTGCTGAAAATACTTTTTCTTACATATTCAATTTACATAACTCTTAAAAGAAAATGAAATTATAGATGATATATGGAATTGTAAAAAAAAGGGACAGTCTTATTTGCTCAATTTTGAGACATTATAAATAAGTTTTATGTTACACTGAGAAAACACTAAAAAAAGAACACTTTGAAACTCATTAATAAAATTCAAATAACTTGCAAGTTCCTCAATTTGTTACTTCTCATAATCTAGTCTGTGAAATATATAAAACCACCGTTTTGTAGCTAGCATCATTTCCTAGGTGCCTTGTGTGCATGGTTTTAAGAAATTCTGAAGCACTCCTTTTTATTTCACTTGATTCCATAACCAATGGTTGAGGCCATGGTGTTTGCACTGTTCTGCTGCAGAGCCACATCACCACCTCGGAAAACACCCCTTCCCTCAGCGTATCGCGGTGCTCACACAAACCACAGCTGCTTCCACGAGTGCCCTACCCCATCTCCGAAGGGCAGAAATATCTAGAGTGCAACTGAGACTTACTGTTTCAAAAGTGATTTAAAATAAGTGACAACTATAATATCCTAATCGATACATTCATCTAAACAAATACATGTATGTTTCTTTGCAAATAAAAAATCTTGGCAAATGACTCATCAATTAAGGGACTCTAAGCCATAATATCTTTATGTGTAAATACTTTAGATATCTATTTCTCTGTCTCTTCTACTGTGAGTTTGTTTTTGCATTAATTATATGTGTACAAAATATAGCCGTTACACATATACACAATATTTTGAAACAGATAAATGCACTGTTTTGAAACTGCCTTTCATCTACAATCCATTATGATAACGTTTTATGCCAATATATTTTCATATTTCACATTGTTTCCATAGGCTGAATACTATTCCACTACAGTTGACCTTTGAGCAACATGAGTTTGAACTGTGTGTGTCCACTTATAACACAGAAGTTGTTTAATCAATACATACATTACAGTAAATATATTTTCTCTAGCTTATGTTATTGAAAGAATACAGTGTATAATGCATATACAAATATGTTAATTGATGGTTTATGTTATCAGTGGGCTTTCCGTCAACAGTAGGTTATTGGTACTTAAATTTTCAAAGAGTCAAAAGTTAACATGTGGATTTTTGAAAGCATAGAGGGTTGGGTGTCCCTAGACCCTCATTGTTTGAAGCTCAAGTGTACGTGGAAACACCATAATTTTTAAAGCAAGTCTGTATTTTGACAGCATCTCTATTTTATAATTTTTAAGTATTTTGGACAACACTATGAAGAATAACAAAAAGTATAAATATTTGTAGAAATGAACTCATATTTTCTTTAGGCTAAAGATGAAGAACAGAATTGTGAGGTCAAAGGTATGTATTTTCCTGTGGTTTTTGCAATTATTTCTGGAAAAGCCTGTCATAATTCAGACATATATATTCTCTACTTCATCACCAGTAATGGGTTGTACAATTTTAAAAGTTATATGCATTCCTTGCTTATTTTCTATTTTGCTTTTCTTTGCATCTTGCCTATTTTTACCTTGAAATTTCACCTGTTTTTCCCAGTTTTAAAAAAATTGTTTTTTTCTGTTTGTTTGAATTTGCTTGTTCTAAACATTTCATGTAAATGGAATAATATAAATTACTGTGTTTGAAATTGCCTTTTTTTCATTTAGCATGTTTTTAAGGTTTATCCATGTTATAACATGGTCACTGCTTGATTGCTTTATATTGCAAATAATATTCCATTGTATAGATATACCATATTCATTTTCTGTTTGTCATTTGTTGGTCATTTAATTTTTCCCCACATTTTAATTATTATGAACAATGCTGCTATAAACATGGTATGACCATTCAGGTACAAGTTTTTGTGTGGAAATGTTTTTCTTTCTTGGTATATAACTTGAAGTGGAATTGGATTTTGTTTATGTTTCACTTTTGAAGAACTACCAGACTTTTCAAAAGTGTGAGTGAGTGTTCAGTTTCTCCACATTGCCGTAAAAATTTATAATTGTCTTTTTTTAGCTATTCTATATGAAGTGGTATGTCATTGCAATTCTCTACTTTCATTTTCCTACTAATTTTGTATTTGTATTTCCCTACCAACTACTGATACTGAGCATGATTGCATGTGGTTACAGGGCATTTGTAAACCTGCTTTGGAGTAATGTCTATTTAAATCCTCTGCCCACTTTTAAATTGGCTTATTTGTCCTGTTATATTGAGTTGTGAACATTGGTTATACAATCTGCATACAAATCTCTTATCAGATATATGATTTAGAAATATGTTCTTCCATTTAGTGGGTTGTCTTTTCCCTTTTTTTAAATGGTGTCCTTTGAAGCACAAAGTTTACTCTTGGTGAAGTTCTATTTATCTATTTTGTTTTTTTTGTTGTTGTTGTTGCTTGTGTTTGTGTTGTTATATCTAAGACATCATTGCCCAACTAGGTCAGAAAGATTTACTCCTATGTTGTCTCGGAGTTGTATACTTTTGGCTCTTATGTTTATGTCTATAATCCATTTTAAGTTAATTCTTGTATTTGAAATAGGAATCCAACTTCATTTATTTGCATGTGGATATTCAATTGTTTTGGCACCATTTGTTGAAGAGACACTTCTTTCTCCATTAAATTGTCTGACACATTTGTTAAAAATCAACTGAGCATAAACACAGGTGTTTGGTTGTGAAATCTAATTTCTATTCCACTGATATATATGTCTGTCTATGCCAGTACCATATTGCTTTGTAGTAAGTTTTGAGATTGGGGAAAATGGATGTTTTTTGTTCTTCTTTAGTAAGATCATTTTGGATATTTTGGGTTACATAAGAATTTTAGGACCAACATGTCAATTCCTGTTAAAAAAAAATAAGCTGGGATTTTGAAAAGAATAGTGTTGAATCTGTAGATCAATTTGGGAATTATTGCCGTCTTAAAAATATTATGTCTTCTAGCCCTTACTGGCATAGCTCAGTGGATTGAGCATGGGCTGCAAACCAAAGCATCACAGGTTCGATTCCCAATCAGGGCACATGCCTGGGTTGCAGGCCACGGCCCCCAGCAACCACACATTGATGTTTCTCTGTCTCTCTCTTTCTCCCTCTCTTCCCTCCCTAAAAATAAATAAATAAAATCTTAAAAAAATTTATAAAAAGATTTAGAAAATATTATCTCTTCTGAACACATGATCCATGAACATGTGAACACAGGGTATCTTTCTATTTATTTAGGTCTTCTTTAATGACTTTTATCAATGTTTTCAACAATAAAAAGTTCAGTGTATTATATCTCCAACTTGTACAATCTGTGAAAGTGTCTTTTTCACTCATAGACTTAACAAACAGGCAGCTGTGGGATCATGATCTAGCTTCTTTAAGCTTTGGCCATGAAGTGAAATATATCACTCCATCCATATCCTAGTTAGATTAGATGACCCTTCCTAATAGCAAGGGCCTAGGGAATGGAAGAGAGGATGTGGAATGCTTCCTGAGCATCTCTGTCTCTGAGTCAGAGCTGATGTGGGAAAGAGATATCAGACTTAAATACTATGTGGGGAGAAAAAATGAGAAACCACCTGTCTATCATGCTAACATTTGGGTACAAATAGAGTTATGTGCATTGATATATTTGAATTTGTATGGAAAATAAATGGCATGATACACAACTTTGGTAACTATAATTCTCCTAGGAAAGTAAACTTGGAACTGAGGGGCTGGATGGGAAATGAAATTTAATTTTATCTTGATACCATATTTATTTATTTTTTAAATATATTTTATTGATTATACTATTACAGTTGCACCATTTCCCCCATTTATTCCCTTCCACCCTGCACACCCCTTCCTACATGCATTCCCCTCCTTTAGTTCATGTCCATGGGTCATACATACATACAAGTTCTTTGGCTTCTACATTTCCTATACTATTCTTAATCACCCCCCCCCAATCTATTTTCTACCTACCATTTATGGTACTTATTCTCAGTACCTTTTACCTCCTCTCCCCCTCCCACTTCTCCACTGATAACCCTCTGAGTGGTCTCCATTTCTGTGATTCTGTTCCTGTTCTAGTTGTTTGCTTAGGTTTTTTTTTTTTAAGTTCAGTTGTTAATAGCTGTGAGTTTGTTGTCATTTTACTGTTCATATTTTTTATCTTCTTTTTCTTAGATAAGTCCTTTTAGCGTTTCATATAATAATGGCTTGGTGATAATGAACTCCTTTAACTTTACCTTACCTGAGAAGCACTTTACCTGCCCTTCTATTATAAGTGATAGCTTTGCTGGATAGAGTAATCTTGGATATAGGTCCTTGCCTTTCATGACTTTGAATACTTCTTTCCAGCACCTTCTTGCCTGTGAGGATTTTTTTTTTTTTTTTTGAGAAATCATCTGATAGTCTAATGGGAACTCCTTTGTAGGCAACTCTCTTCTTTTCTCTTGCTGCTTCTAAGATTCTCTCCTTCTCTTTAATCTTGGGTAATTTAATTATGATGTGCCTTTGTGTGTTCCTCCTTGAGTCCAACTTCTTTGGGACTCTCTGAGCTTCCTGGACTTCCTGAAAGTCTATTTCCTTTGCCAGATTGGGGAAGTTCTCCTTCATTATTTTTTCAAGAAAGTTTCAATTTCTTGGTCTTCTTCCTCTCCTTCTGGCAGCCCTATGAATCAGACATTGGAACATTTAAAGATGTCCTGGAGGTTCCTAAGCTTCTCTTCATTTTTTTGAATTCTTGTTTCTTCATTTTGTTTTGATTGAATGTTTCTTTCTTCCTTCTGCTCCAAACCATTGATTTGAGTTCTGGTTTCCTTCCTGTCACTGTTGGTTCCCTGTAGATTTTTCTTTATTTCACACAATGCAACCTTCATTGCTGCCTGGGTCGTTTTTATGCTGTTAAAGTACACAGTGACTTCCTGGAGAATCCTGATAACCAGTGTTTTGAACTGTGCATCTGATAGGTTGGCTATCTCTAATTGCCGAGTTGTAGTTTTTCTGGAGCTTTGAACTGCTCTTTCATTTTGGTCATTTTTTTTTTGGTTGTTTAGTCTGGGCATGACTGTTACTTATTAAGGGGCAGAGCCTTAGGTGTTCATCAGTGTGGGGCAACCACATGGCTGTATTGTGATGCTGTGTGGGGGTGAGGGTCTGGGAGGGAATGGTGCCACTTGCTCCGCTCTCTGCTGGATTTCCCCCACTTCCCACAATCAAATTGGGCCCTTCTGGTGCTGATTTCCAGGTGGGTGGGTTTGTGTATATTCTAGGACCCTGTGGATCTCTCCAGCTAACTCTCCTGTGAGGCTGGTAGTTTCTCCTGCTGCCACCTCAACCCCACAGGTGTTTTCAGTCAGAGGTTTTGAAGCTTTATTTCCCTGCTGAATTACTGGTGTTGTGCAGTCTATCTTGCTCCCCAGTCGTTCCTCCTGGTTTATCTGCACACGAATATGGGACTTCCCAGTCTGTAAACCACTGTCTTGCCTGGTCCACCAGCTGCCTTGCCCACCCTGGTCCTCTAGCCACCGCCTTGCTGATTGTCCTCTCTACCTGGGTGCCCATCTCTGCCCCTCCTACTGGTCTGGATGAATGTTTCTTCTTTAACTCCTTGGTTGTCAGACTTCATACAGTTTGATTTTCTGACAGTTCTGGTTTTTTTTTTTTTTGGTTTTTAAATTTGTTGTCCTTCTTTTGGTTGTGTGAGGAGGCACAGTGTTAGCTTGATACCATATTGAACTTTATGAACATTGTGTTTTATCTCTGCAAGCAACATAAAATGTTAAAACATTATATTTTCATTAAAATCAGGAATATGCCATTGATACACAGAAATATTTAATATTATTTTGTAATTTCAAGATAACAATGTTAGATAAGTGTCATCTAACTAATAAATAGCTGAGTGTCATCAGTGTCTGTTTCATGATATAGTCTTTCCTGTAAGTCAGCTGGACAACTGCTCAGCTAGCTGCCTACTAAGGAACCCAACACCAAGGAATAGACAAGAGTCACATGAGGTAACTATGCTATTCACTCAGCTTTTACTGAATGGAGTTTCACTTATAGAACATAAATATATGAGGTCTTTCCAGAAAGTATCCAGCCACATAATATGACAGAGACATTAGTTAAAGAAGATACAAAATACAAGAAACATTATACATAGATCAATGATGTCTCAGTCTCCAAAGTAGGCACTTTGGGACCTCACACAGTTCTGCCAACTGCAGCACGATGCTCCTTCTGCTGGGGTAACAAAAGCCACAGAATGAATTTTTCCACATTTCATGCCAAGATTCTGTGTCACAATCTTAGACACAGTAGTTTTTAGAATCCCCAGATTATCTTCTAGTATTGCCACTGCCACTCACTGATCTTTGTTGATTGCAGCCCTTAGAAGTTCAACAGTCTCAAGTGTTCTGCTTGTTGCAGATCTTCTAGAATGTGGATCATTTTCAACAGATTCTCAACCGTCTTCAAGGCATTTGTGCCACACTTTTATTTGTGCTGCATTCATTGCATCATCCCAGAAAGCCTTCTGAGTCATCTGAATAGTTTCCACAGAAGATTGCTCAAGCTTAATGCAAAATCTGATGCAGATTTGTTGCTATACTTGCTCAGTCATTTTGAATGTGATGGCAACACAGTATACATGCTTACTCAACAGCATCTACTACGCCTGCTGACTAGTACAGTGAAGTTGTCATTGTTCACACATGTGCATACAGTCTACTCTCCTTGGCTGCTAGGTTACATCGATGTTGCATAAACCATTTTCCTTATATTAACAATGGTTGGACTTTTTCCGTACGGATCTCATATGTTATCCTACTCACATTCTAATAATCTAAGAGAAATATAACACACACGCACAACAATCAATGGGGGATAATGCATCCAAGTCCCAAAGTCTCAGTCAACAGGTATGGGAGACAGCATGGTGGGCAAGGAAGCCTTTAGCATCTTGCAAACAAGAGCTGGTTTCACGGTTGGAGAGGATATGGTCTGGATCCAGTGGAGCAGAGCCTCTAGCTGTCGATGCCACAGAAGATCAGTGTGGCCTGAAGCAGCACTCTGATATGTGGTACTCAGGTATCTTAGCAGTGGTCTGAAGCCTGCCTCAGTTATACCCTTGAGAGTGGTATGCTCCAGCCCTCTGGGTCACTTGGTAAGTGTCATGGCACCCCGATGGTGAGTGGGGAATTTCCCTAGAAGCCTGTTTGTGAGTAGTCTCACTCTGCAGACACAGATGTTCTCATCATATGTCACGTATCTTAGGTGTGTTTCCTTGCCAGATGTGTCTGGCATGACTTGGGTAGTTTCCTTCTCAAACCAAAGTATCATGGCTGAGTGGCAGCCATCTTGGTTGACATGAATGACACCACTTTGTTTTATATACTTCATGCTATCTTGACTGGACTAATGCCATTCTATTGGTTCTGCTCTCCACATTGAGAAGAAAACATAATTTCTTTTGCAGAGGATATGCTGGGTTTCACAGAAAAAGCAAGTTTTATAAGTACCTATTACAGAATTTTAAAATATTGGCAATTTTCAAAAAAATTAGATGTACATTCAAAGTTTTCTCTACACTGACATTAACACTGTAAATTAATTTAAAATATGTATAAGTAACTAACTATAAAATTTATTTGAAAACTAGAAATATATTTAATATGAATTTTATAAGACCTATTTAAAAATGTGAAAAATTTTATAAAACATATAAACAATATTTGTTTGATTATGTCATCACATATTCCAGAAGGAAGTTTAACATCATATAAATGTTAAATTTGAGAATTTCAATATAATTCAACATAATTTTACTTAGAATTTTATTTGAATCATTTTAGGAGTTGGGAAATGCTTTTTACCATACAGTGGCTTTAATAGTTAATAAAATTTTGAGAATAATGAAAAATGTTAAAAGAGAAACATAAGAGGTGAATTATTAGTGATCAAAACTGAGTACAAAGCTATAGTAAGAAAAATTATATTATGACATAGGAATTAAGTGTATTAGTAGAGCAGTAAAGAGGTTACAAATAATTGTAATTATGCCTGACACTTTAATATATGATAAAATTTATGCTTTCCATTCAGAAAAGAAGGATAGCTTATGCAATAAAATCATACAGGCAAAACTTGCTATTCTCTTGAAAGGAAAGGATCAATCTCTATTCCACACTGTCCATAGAATTATTCAAAGTGGGTGATACCTCCTGAGTATGGCAAACCCAGAAGCTAATAAGAAGACATTGAGAAAGAATAGACCAGGAATTAAATCTCATTCAAATCATGCTAATTTCTTTGAAAAATTTTGGTTATTTGGATGGTGAGCACACAATGACATCTACAGATGATGGGTTATTGGAACTTAACTTTTATAAAATGTAATAGTTGAGAAAATTATTTCCTATATGGTCTTTAAATTCCAGTTGAAAAAAAATAAAACTTCTCTGTTATACATAATAGAATAAATACCAATAGAAAAGAGTAGAGAGTATATAGAATCAGATCAATATACACACACAGTCACTTTAAGAGAGAGGCCTGGCCCAGAATAATCCTGGGAAATGTTCTCTACATTTATGTATTCCGTCATGTATAGCTACTAGAAGATTCCAAACAGAGAATAAAAGTGGTGACATTTGGAACTCAATCCTGTAAGCAAACACAAATTTTCATTTCATATAGTGAAATTAAATGGAAACGTTTGTCTCCAATTAGCCCACTATCTATTTTCTGAACTTAGCATTTCAGGCTTCCTTGTTTGTTCATAAATCTTTATGTCTTTTTAAGTGTTTGTGCCATCTTTTCATTAGCCACACTGTGTCTGCAGCAAGCCCATCTACCAGGACAGCAGGTGTGCTACTCTGATGCATGTAAACAAGGATCAAAACATAGGATGGTAAAGCATAAACAAATATGCAGGGCTCATTACATAAGGTTTCTAACATCAAAACAATTTTTCAATAGGAACAGTTTTTAATAATAATTACATTTTCTCACCTGTGAGAAATTTTCCATCACTGTACTTGCTATGGATATAAATTTTCCATCTGATTTTCACATTAAGGCTGTAGTATATAGATTATCTGTAAAGATGAACCTCAGTAATTCATTTTTTTAACCAGTCATAAAAACCCTATCTAACTGGACTGAACTCAAATAATAGTCACTTGCCTATTAATCTGTACTCCAAGTAATGTGGTATACAGGTTTTTTAAAAATCTGATGGCCCACTTAATTCAGTAACCCTGGCTTTTATTTCACTACTAATAATGTTAAGAAATTGAATGAAAATAGACTTTCAGACACAATCTGGAATAAATACATGTAGGGATTTTCTGAGTCTCCCTAAACATTTAAATTCAAGTTTCATCAATATTTTTATTGTAATAGTTATTAGTATATGAATAAAGTCCCTTTGTTTTTTCAAGAACAACTCAACAAAATAAGTAATTTTAAAAGAATAAAGTATCCAATTATCCTTAAATTATCTCTAAGAATTTTTAATGAACAAATCATGATTCATTTCAGAACTATTCAGAAATTAAACTGCTGGCTTTAAAATGTTAATTTCAGCAACTGGAAAACTATCCTAGCTTTTTAATGTGTTATTTTCAGACATTTAGGCAAATGTAATAAACCTTCACCACCACCAATTAACAATTAATGGTAGCATCTGATGAGCAGTGGCCCATATCTTCATGTCCTGGTCAAATTTAGATCACACCTGAACCGTTTGACAGACCCAAAACCTGTCGTGCTGTCTCCATATCAGTGTTTTTGCACATTCAGATCTTTCTGTCTTGATTGCCCAAGCAATACCTTTTAGCTCAGTTCATTACCTTTTTCCTTCTGGAATGGTATCCATTTTAATGAAAAATGTATCATTTACCAAATATTTAAAAAATATAAGGGTGAGACCTCTTGCTCTGCCTTTGATAATTTCTTGTTATACAGTTATTAATTATTAATACCCTGTTTTCCTTTCAAAAGTACCTCATCTAGATGACAAACCATATGGTAACAAAATCATCTATGATATTTGCAGAACTAATTATTATTACCTGTCAATGTTATCTTTAAAGGGTGTCTGGAATCTGGCTGCTTCTCTCCATTTCTACTGCCATCACTTTAGATCAGCAACCAGATTCCTGAAACAGTCTCTATGTGCACTTCCCCCTCACCACCTTCAAATATTTTATCTACTCAATGGACACAACAATCTTAAAGGAAAGCAAATAAATATATGTCTTTAGTTGTTTCCATTCATCTTACAATAAAATCTAAACTTCTTACTCTAAGTCCTTCCCTGTCTGACTTGGCTTTTGCCTCACTCTAGGCACCTGTATTCTTACAGTTTCTCAAATACACCTTGCTGTTTTCTGTGTTGGGCCTTAATACATATGGTTTCTTCTTCCTATAGAGATCTTCCCAGGGAATTTTTTTTTCTTACTGTTGTTCAGTGTAGGGTAAGTGGAGGCAGTCTAGCTCCCTCACCCAGGTGTCTGGGGAACTAAGATAAGCTGTGTTCTCATAACCTTGAGATGGGGTCTGGTAAATGGTTCTCATAATATTGAGTAGTCTCCCATGCACAGAATCATATATTGTATTATACAATATTCTGGCTCCTTGATGGCTTTGTCTGTATTTAGTATATAAGGGGGTAGGAGCTCTCCACTGGGGACATGCAGCAACCTGCAGGGGACACACATCTTGGAACATGCATGGATCTCCCACCTTTGAGTAAAGGCATGTCAAGCATCCCCATGGCTCCGAGACTTTTCTTCTGTCTGCCCAAATCCAAAGTGAACCTGCCTGGCCTTGACAGGTTGCAAGACATTCAGTTACACTTGTCCCCATTTTTCCCCCGTTACTCTTCCCTGGCCTTTCACCCCCAACTCCAACAGTCAATCCCCCCCATTGTCTGTGCCCATGAGTCATCTATTCATGTTCCTTTTCTTGCCCCTTCTCCTTCTTTCCCCTATTATCCCCCTCCTCCCTCCCTTCTGGTCACTGTCAGTTTGTCCTTTATTTCCAAATCTCTGGTTCTATTTTTCTCATTTGTTTTTTTTTGTTTTGTTTTTAGGTTCTACTTATAGATGAGATTGTATGGTATTTGTCTTCCACAGCCTGACTTATTTCACTTAGCATAATGCTCTCCAGTTCCATTCATGCCATTGTGAAGGGTAGGAGTTCCTTCTTTCTGCTGTATAGTATTCCATTGTGTAAATGTACCACAGTTTTTTGGTTCACTCATTTACTGATGGGCACTTAGGCTGTTTCTAGCACTTAGCTATTATAAATAATGGTGCTATGAACATTGGAGTGCAAAATTTGAATTGGTGATTCAGGATTCTTAGGGTATAGTCCCAGCAGTGGGATTGTTGGGTTGAAAGGTAGTTCAATCTTTAGTTATTTGAGGAAATTCTATACTGTTTTCCACAGTGGTTGCACCAGTCTGCATTGCCCCCAACAGGACACTAGGGTTCCCTTTTCTCCACAACCTCGACAGCACTTGTTTGCTGATTTATTAATGGTGGCCATTCTGCCCAGTATGAAGTGGTATCTCATTATGGTTTTAATTTGAATGTCTCTGATGACTAGTGATGTTGAGCATCCTTTCATATGTCTCTGGGCCCTCTATATGTTTTCCTTGGAATAGTGTCTGTTCAGGTCCTTTGCCTACTTTTTAATTGGATTGTTTGTCTTCCTTGTGTAGAATTGTGTGAGTTCTTTATATATTTTGGAGATTGAAACTTTGTTCAAGGTATCATTGGCAAATATGTTCTCCCATACAGTTGGTTCCTTTTTCATTTTGATGTTTTCTTTAGCTGTGAAGAACCTTTTTAGTTTGATGTGGTTCCATTTGTTTATTCTTTCCTTTAGCCTAAGGGATGTATCCCTTGCCCTATGGGATGTATCAGTGAAAATATTGCTGCGTGGAATATCTGAAATTTTCCTGCCTATGTTTTCCTCTAGACTTTTTGGTGTCATGACTTATATTTAAGTCTTTTATTCATATTGAGTTTATTTTGGCACATGGTGTAAGTTGGTGCTCTCATTTAATTTTTTTGCATGTACTCGTCCAGATCTCCCACAGGTTTTTATATGACTGCTGCCTCATCCTTATAATTTTTGTTGGTTTCACCACCAGAGAGGTCTTTGCTGATTAAAGAAAATCTAAACAGATTCTGTTATTATTCTCTATCATATTACCCTATTCATTTCTTTCATAATTTTTATAATAATTTCAGGGAAAATGGTGTTTTTCTCACTTACTTTTCAACAGTCAGTTCCACAAGAGCAAATTGTTCAACAGTGTGTGTTCAGCAGTAAGCATAGAGCTAGGCACATAGTGGTCTTTCAAGCAATGCCAGTATATTTTGAACACCTAATTTTCCCTAATACTCTTCCAGGTAATGGGGTATGGTAAGGAAGACAGCTGTAATCTTTACCATCAATACACGTAATCTAATGTAGTAAATATATGGTACATAAAGTAGAGTATCATATTAAAGAAAGACCAGAGGAGAAACTTCTGTCTTCACTTCAAAGCTCAGAAAAGGCCTCAGTGAGAAAAAGTTATTAGATGTGAGACCTACACAGTGAGTAAGGGATTACTGCATGAAGAGAGCTTCAAGGAGAAGGAAGACCTTATACAACACCCCTGAAACCAGGAGTAGCTTGGCATACTACAGACAGAAACTAGGTGAGGATGATTTCAATGTGATAACCAAACAAAGAATTCATTCAATCTCTCACATAATTCAGTAGATATTTCTGAAATATCTACTATATGCCACTGGTTGCTCTGGCTATTCAAGATACATCAGTGAATACAATCAAGAAAAATCTCTACTCTGTGAGCTTTAAAGCATTAAAGGGGAAGAGTAAATTATGATATTTAATAGCAAACTAACTAGAATTTAAGAACAGATATTTCTGGTATCACTTCTGACATTCCAAAGTATAATAATGTTAAATTATAACACATTGAACAGCCTTCACATACCACTTAATGACTGTAAGCCTAGAACATTGATTGCCTTGGTTCATTAGATTATCACATCATTCTAAAGGAATGAGCAGTTTCTTATCATATGAGTTGTAAGCATTTTCTGAATTGTCAAATCTCATTTTATGTTCCCTGGTTTGCTGAACTTCTTTTTACTACTCTAGTCATCTTGTCATTTAAAAAAATGGAATGTAGTCTAGCATACTGATTTCTGTTTGATTTTTAAAGAGCTAAGAAACCAAAGACAATTCTAAGTTCATCCTTTCCACAGAAGTAGAAAAATAATAGTGTTTTCCAAAAACCAGATACCGTATGGAAGAGGGCCTCCAAGAGTACTGAGAGGATTCACCTTAGTTTCTTCTGTTTGTGATATTATTATGTACTCCTTTCATTCATGCCTTACAGCTTTAACCAAAGATTACTTGAACATAGCTGAATACTCCATTTGTTCTATGAGAAAAATAAGACCGGTTTTGGATTGTTTGTTTGATTTTTGGAATGGAAAAAATTTAGTGACAAAGCCTGAAAAATTTTAGAGCCAAAGTTATGAACTGATAGTCACAGCAGTTTTTAGCTTGTACAATGTAAACACAGGCAACACTTTGTTTTATGTTGTTATGATTTTTTATCGTAGCCATCTGCATTTCCCATTTCAGCCAATACAATTATCTTGTTGCAAGAAAAAGGGATGTTGTCCTATATGCTCATGCAAAAATGATGTCTAAAATCATCCCTTTGGTTAAAATCTTATCTGGGTAAAAATCAACATGAAGAACATATACTACTCACCTTTTACAGTGTCTTGATTTAATCCCACCTTTCTAAAACTATGAGAATAAGATTGTGATGACATGCTGACCAAATATGTGGCATGTGTGGCCCCCAGAAGACACAATACAGTGTTAATGTGTCTTCCAAAAATTATCATTTGGAGCTATATTGTAAAACTACAATCTTTATAGCAAAGGAGGCAATAATTCTGATCTACTGTTCACCTGTCAGGTTACCATTGTAGTATTATGCTCAGTTTTGGAGGATTTTCTCAGCAATGTTCAGTTTTATGTGTCAACTTGACAGGGCCATGAGGTGCCCAGCTATTTGATTGAACAGTGTTCTCACTATGTCTATGAGAGTGATTTGGAATGAGATCAATATTTGAACATGTAGGCTGAATAAAGCAGATTGCCCTCCCCGATGTGGATAGGCTTCGTCTAATTCAGTAATTTTTAACTGGTGTGCAGCAAGAATTTTTAAAACATCTATCACCTGACTGTTTAGTCAAGGGCACTGACCTCTTTTCCCTGAGACTGTCAAAAAAATGACAACAGCCAACACAACAATAGCCAGCCAGTTTGGAGGAATCAAAATTACACCTATTTTTTTTTGTCAGATTGGCAAAAACCATGTATTTTGGTATGCTGCAGAATTTCAGTAATTAGTTTATGTGTGACATGAGATGAAAAAAGTTGAAAATTACTGACTCAATCCACTGAAGTCCTGAATAGAACAAAAAGGTGGAATAAGGGAGAATTTGATCTCTGTCTGACTGTCTTTAAACTGAGCCATCTGCCTTCCCCTGCCTTTGAACTGGAATTGAAAGTATATTATTGGCTTTCCTGGGTCTCCAGCTTGCTGACTGCAGCTCATGGGACTTCTTTGAACCACATGAACCAGTTTCATATAGTAAATCTCTAGCCAGCTAGCAATCCTATTGACTGCTTTTCTGGGGGATGTGAATTAATATACTCTCTAAAAATTGCATTAGTAAAGTATGTTATTTATTTATAGGATATATTCAAGATGGTTATGGGCTATATTAATTATGGGAGTCTAGGCTATAGTAACAAAAAGATATAAAACTGTATAACTATTTTAACATAATATTTTATCTCTAAATCTCATAATAGTTCAATTTGACTCCAAGGTGGTGATTGGGTGTAGTTCTACACATTTATTTAGAGACCCAGTTTGACAGAGTCTATGATGTTTTCATTATGGGCATTGCCATCTCAGGTAACAAGAGGGGTAAAGCACAACAGCAAGTGCAGAGTCTCACAAGTCTAGCAGTAGAATCAGATTCCAGGTCATCTATGAAATCAGAGCAGTGAGAGATTTCTCTGTTTTGCAGTTAGAAAGAGCTCCAGGGATGATGAAGAAGTTGTGCCTGATAATGAAGGAGAATCTTGCTTGATTGAAAAGAGGAAAAATACTCATAAAAAGAAACAGAAGTAAGGCATGAATTTGTGCTTTAAAATTTTGAAATTTGTTAATTATGGTGGAATCAAAATAATATTGCTTTCCTTTATGGGATCTGCTCAGGGCTATTTCATAACATTTAAAATCAATCATCATGTGATTTTTTATAGATATTTATTCTCCTCTCAATAATAATCTATCTCTTTTGTTTTGTTTTGTTTTGTTTACTTTTTTATTTTCTACTCAATTAGGATGCCAAATCATTGACCATGGGACTTCTCAAATTTTACGTTCTGTTAAGTGCTCTGTTACTAATGTAATGCCTCTAACATAGACGTTTTAAAGAAATATTTGTGTAGGGTGTCCTGATGTTTCATTATCCCCAACACATACACAAAATTCTGTTCCAGCTACTTACTGCTACTTGAAATATAGTAATAGAAAACAGATGCTTCTATCTCCTAGATAGAGAGTACCTCAAATCCTTATTCTCATAGATGAACTATTTTTTGCATAAATTAACAAGAGTTTAAATGATTTCTATCAATCTCTTTCTTAAAGAAGGTTTTGATAAGCAGCTTATTTTGGAGAGCTTCTGAATGAGGAGGAAGACATAAAAGAATTAAATAATGAAAGTTGGGGCTCAGAAGTCTTTGCCTGCCTCTGTTCAAACTATAAGTCTTAGTTTACAGACTTTATATTATGATATTACATTGGATAAGTTCTTTGTTAGAATGTAGAACTTGGCTCCCTTATTAGCAAGTTGTGAATATAAGTATTCAATTCTGTGTATGTTACAATATACTTGCTAATCATATATCCTGTAGTACATTATATTTATGAATGGATGGTGCTGGGATGTGTTATAAGTTCCCCAAAAGATTCAGAGCTAATACAAGGGAACACAGAGCACAGAAGAAATAAATAGTAGTAACAAACTAAAAAAAAAATTGTTAGGAAACACGCTACATGAGATAACATCTTATTAGATAAATATCTGTTCAATATAAACTCCAAAAATTAAAGAAGGCCTTCTAGGGCTATCAAGCTTCTCTTTGACTCATTTTTAAAGAAAGGGACTGTGAGTTGATTCTAAGCTACTTTTGAATGATGTTTGCTGTTAATTTTCCCTTGGAAAATTTGAAGCTATATTTTTTTCCCAGAAGAAAACTAGTGAATTTTCTTGTGGCTTCAAGTCATTCTCTGTTAGCTGCCTCATAGACACGCTGTCCTTCATTTATGCATATAGCACAGATGACCCACTATCGGTAGGGTATTGCATCAATTAATGGCACATAATTGAGAAATAACAGATTGAGGTTAGGGGTGCAGTCTGTGAGGAGAAAACAGAGTCTTCCCAGTCAGAAGTATACTGGCCCATGTGGAAATTAAATATGTGACCTTGACTTTAAAACCACCAGGATCTAATTGAGTTAACTATCTCTGTCACACAATGTCGTATAAATAACTAATATTTTTGTCATTATCACCCCATGATATCTGTTAATGTTATAAATCTCTAAGTTTTACTATTCAGATAATACTGTTTCCAGAATGACATTTCTGATCATCTATTTTTTTTTCATGTAGTATAGAA
Organism: Phyllostomus discolor; assembly: GCF_004126475.2. Classification (NCBI taxonomy): domain Eukaryota; kingdom Metazoa; phylum Chordata; class Mammalia; order Chiroptera; family Phyllostomidae; genus Phyllostomus; species Phyllostomus discolor. Next base: position 139,775,876 of record NC_040903.2, on the reverse strand, counting down.
GAAATAATGCACAATTGTGGCTGGCTGTTCATAAAATATTAGCTATCACATTGTTCAGCATTAAGGCAGTAACAGACCCTCATTTTGCTCATTGAAGTTTAGGAACCAACTGAGAAAGGAGACGCAGGAGTCTATTAATCTTTCCACATAGGGGTCATTAGGCCAGACTGCCTTTTTACTCTATAGGTAGGCTGATTCAAAAAACAGAATCTAGAAAAAGCAAAGAAGCTGAGCTTCTTCACTCACCCTTACTAAGCAGAGTTAGGGATAAAGAAAAATTTAGATGTTCTCTTACTGAATCCCCTTCACAAGGAAACTTGGAAAATAGAGGGTCTCTGTCTCCAAACAGCATGATTACATTCTCATGGCAGACATGCAGCGTGTCTGATAACATGCTAAGCCATTAATCCGGGTGGCCTCATTTCATCCTCGGGGTGTGCCATGAGTTAGGGACTATTATCTCCAAGAATACAGAGGGATCAAAAGCAAGAAGAAGTTAGTTAACTTTCTCAAACAGTGATAGATCATGATTCTGAATTCAGAGTTCTTTCATTCCAAATGCTATATTCTTTGTTTCTATAATATTCTGTGAATAAGTTATCATAAACAATAGCAGCAGCCAAATGCCAGGCAGATAGTGGAAAATCATTTTCAATGATTTCGTAATTTCAGGTTTGCATAAATATGTTAAGCTGCTAATAAGTGTTATACAAAATCTCTCCAGCTTCCTGTACCTACCCTTATTTCCCTTCCACTTTCTTTTCACTCTGTCTCATGTAAGAGATCCAGAGTCAGTTAGGAAGGATGCATTAAAGAAAAAAGGCTCTGTTTCTTTCACCACTCACTATTGCTCCAGATACTTATTCTATATGTATTGTGCAATCATGCACCCATCAATGGAGTACATATAGAATGGTAGCCCCTAAAGATATTGGAGCTGAGAAACTCCTATCACCTAGCGATGTGGTAGCTGTCCTAAAATCATAGCTCAATGCATTGCTCACATGTTTGTGGTGAAGGTGGTATAAACAAACCTACTGCATTGCCAGTCATATAAAGTATAACGCATATCATCACAGTAGTAGGCTATACTAAGTTTGTGACAACAGAATCACCTAATGATGCATTTCTCAGGACATATCCCCACTGTTAAGTGGCACACTACTGTATCAAACCTTTTTTCCTCTTCCTTCCTTCCTCCCTCCCTCCCTTCCTTATTTTCATCATCTTCATCTCTCTATTTATCATCTAAATATACCATTAAACACATCTTGATGAGAACTTAGCTTTTTTTGATCAATAACTTTGCTCAACACTTGTGACATTATTGGTATATGTTCTGACTGATAATATTACCAATTTAGGGTTTCTTAGATAACATCAGTCTAAAAAGTCTATCTTTAAGTAGTACTGCCATTAAAGTTGTGTATTTTTGTAAGTCCCTTATGGTCACTAATCTTAAGTCTCCTCATGGTAAAAATTAACTTGAATATGTCATTCAACTTACACTTCCATTCTTACAATGATGTTTATTTCACATCTCCCTGAAATTTCCCAGCCCCTCCTTTTTTTGTGTGGGTCCATGAAACTCTTACTCTTTATTGAAGTCTCAGATATTAAGCTACTAAGTAAAACTTTTAAATTCCTTTTTCCATTTCATATTGTATTCCTCCATTATCAGTACTTCTATATAATTTTCACTTCTATTTTTTATTGTGTACTAAAATGAAGAGATTATATCTCAATTAGTTCTCTATTTATTCCAGTATATTTCTTGACATAAAGTGGTCATAAAACATTTAATACTATAATAAACTCATTCAAAACCATCATTCACTTAAACATGATTGCACTATTTTACCAAATATAATATTGACAAATAAAATTGCTACACACAAATATAACATAATAATTCATACCAAATGTGAACAAATAATATATTTCTTAAATTATAGTTGCTTTCTGTTTTTTTTTCTGTCACAGGCACAATAATTATGTGTTGCAGAGAAAGGTTCTGATTTTTAGTAATTCCATATACTCTCTGATTCCACATCAGATAAATAATATTTGGTCAAGTTTCTTTAGCAGATGTGTACTTCATATCTGCAATGTTTTATCATCATCTTTTCAGCTCCTAGGCACTAATTTTTTAACATATGGGAAATAAACTAAGTCTTGTAAGTGTCTTTCCATCTGAAAGTTTGAATTAACACTTTTCAATACGCTTCCCCATTTTCTACTGTTTTTTCAAAAACTTTATTTTCACCACTGCATAACTTCATTATTTTTATCTATGGATTTTAATCTACTTATAACCTAATCATTTCTAAATTTGGCATTGTCTAAATATAATTTGTTTCCTTTTATTTTTATCCCTGTAAATATTTCAATAAATTTTATTATGGTTTATTCAATTATAGCCTATTAATCTTACATGGTGACATAATATGATAAGCTAATTAGGAAAAATTCGGTACATTGTAGAAATAACTAACTCACTCATTGTTGTTGACTTCAAGAAGGACCTTGCAAAACAATGAGCAATATTTGAAAAGTGTAGTTTAGAGCACATTATGGACTACAATTCACTATTTTGAAAAATTCTCGCTGTACCTTGGTGATTGATTTTACCCCAAAACAAGATGTTACAAGTTTCTGTTTACCCCCAAGCACTGGCAGTCCAAGTTGAATACCTTTCTTTTAAAAAAGTTATTGCAAATAGAGTTCTGCTCTATTCTTCATGTATAACCACAAGGCAATTCTGTGTAATCACAAACTCCAAAGGGTTAAAATATACATCTGGGTTATTAAGTTGGAATTGTATTTTGTAAGACCCTTCAAAAGATAATAGACTATTAAATAGGTGACAAGTAGGAATAATTATTTGCCACTTTAAGGTATATTTGCATCCATGTGTGACTGTATGTGTGTGTACATGTGTATAATTGTACTGTGTGTGATGTACCTGTGGACAGTAGGACTTAAGTACTGCATAGCATCTATGACTGGGTTCACTCATATCAGACTCCTTATATTTCTCTTTGTTCCACTGCTTATAAAGTCTGTGACCTTGAGAAAATTATTTCATATTTCTCTATCCCGTTTTTTATCTTTAACATCAGAAAATATCTTCCTACTGTTTCAATGAACATATTATGAGATAATACAAGGAAAGCAAGCCTTCAGGCATGGTTAGGTAATGCTATAGGCAAAAGGGACATGAAGACTAAAGCATAAAATTTGTCTTCCATCACTTAAATCTAGATCTGCTTATATAAACTGAAAAAGAAGAAGTTAGAGGCATATCTTGGGAAACAATAAATTATACAATATTTAAACCTTTTTTCATGTGCTAGGTGTTAAAGAGCAAACTCCTCAAAAGGAGAATTTGATAAGGAATGAGAGAGCCACAGAAACATGCATTTTGTTGTGTTGACTATCTCACTCAGCCAGATGAGGAAAGATAAGGGAAAAATGAGAACATGATTATATACCTAAGTTTGGCCTACCTTGCCAATGTCAAAATCTAGAAAAACAAAAATGAAATTAGGATGGTTCTGAAAGAAGAGAATTGGTAATTCCCAGTACATTTTTCTGGCAATTTGCAACAAGTTTTCAATACTTTCTTATAAAAATCACAGCCTGCTCTACTTAGTATTTAATAAGCCCTGTGCTCATAGGGTTAGGAAATATATATATGCAGATAACCCTACTTCAATGCAAAAGAAACACACAGAGAAAGCAGTGCAACTTTGTGCATTTTAAATTCCTGTGAATTTTTGTGACTCTGAGCATAGATTTCTTCTCCTCAGAAGAATATGACACAGGACAGTTGCACAGTATTTCTTACTGACCTCTGGGCTTTTCTGCTTGTTCCTTGTATAGGACTCTTAAGACACCGTGTTAAGGATCACTTATCATTTGGTGAGGACCTATGCGGACCTATCATTTAATGAAAACTTTGGTTAATGGTAGAAAGTGCATTACCTACTGGCTTTTTACCTGTAATTCAAGATTTATGTATATGCTTCTAATAATTTTGTTCAATAATTAAAATGATTTTACTACTGACAAATTTAGAGTGAATAAGTAAGTTCAATTTATTGTACATTTTATATTATATGACATTGGAAAAGAACTCCTAGGAACCTAGAATTGTACATTCACAGAGATGATTCTTTTCTTTTTAGTCCCATCACCTGGTGATGAAAGTAAATTCTTTTGAGTTTAAGGAATTTGAACATCCTGTCATGTGAGGCATTGAGGTAAAAACTAAGAGGTGAGAAATTTTTTAAAGGAATGATCTGATGATGTTAATTTGTTTTATACACTTCTTGATGCATCTTGGGAAATTAGCAATCTACAGCCATTGGCAAATGAACCACGAATAGTCAGACACATTAATTTCCTAGGTCATTGGGAGAAGATTTAATAATTAGTGGCAGATGCAAGCTCAAGGCATATTGCCAGAAAGCTCAAAATATGCTATTCAAAAGGTATTTCATATAAGGCTTAGTCCAGGACCTTTCCAGTAAAGTTTCATTCCCCTCTATTCAGCAATCACAGACTGTCAGTGGGCTCACTGTAACAGAAAGGAAAGGAATCCATGTCTTAAAAAACCTCAGGAGCATCAATTCCCACTGACATTAAAAAAGAGTTGATAAGACATCTCAAATATTTCACAAAAAATAATATCTATGTCCTGTGAAAAGAAAACCAAAAAAAGATTTTCATTGTAAAGCAAAATAACTGCAAATATCAAAATTGTATCATTATGTGACAAAATTGTAGGATTCTGTTTCTCTTTCTAAAAGGCAAATATAAATGCGTTATTTATATATCCCTCTTTTTAGGTCATACTAACATGGATACTATTCAGTCTGAGGTAGAAAGAATGCTGTTGTATGATGTCTATGTGGAATTACAAGTTATTACAAAGAAGTCATTGTAAATACATAGTAACACTTTAAGTGGGTGGTAATATAAGAAGTAGAATGCAGGTATGGAGAATATTGTGGTTATTGTTCTCAAATTTGTGGATACCCGAGTCATTGGTGTGGCCCTGATTCTAGAAAAATGTTGGAATTGTAAGCTTATTAACAGAGTAGTAAGAAGGGATAGGGGATTGGATGATCAACTTAATGGAAACATCATAGGAGGCATGTGGGCACCAAACAGTTGTGACTGAGCAACCCAATCTGATTTCTAATGAGTATCATTCATTCTGAATTTGTGTATATGTGTAGATGAGACACTGATGGGCTTCTGTGTTGGGTATAGAAATTATGGTTGTAGGAAATTCTAAACTCCTGAGTGGCTTTCCTATTAGATTTGTTTGCAGGGAAATGACAAAGTCCAAGATAGCAGATTGGTGCTAACATAATGAAAAAGTTATTTATTTTCAGATAGATTGTATGAATATGACAAATTCCAAATTATAACAAGCAGTGCCATCTTTTCTCAGTGGCATGGCATGCGTGCCCACTCATTCAGGATTAGCTTTCTAGTCCTCACATATTACCTTAGTTACCAGGAGGAAGAGATTTTGTTATGTGGCCTTGCTCTGCACAAATACAATGACATTACAGAAATACTTATTCTCCACTAGATGAGAGCTTTCAGCATGAACTAGCTATCAAACATGGTAGAAGATTAACTGTCTTTTGGTTTGCTTATTGGTACAGGTTTTAAACTGTTCCCTGCTTGTTTATGTAAACTTTATCAAGTCTTTTTTTGTAGAAGCAAAACACAAAAACCTTAGACTTAAGATCTCAAAGCTACAATTTCCTCTTTTCAATAACTTGTTAAGTGAATTAGACAATTCATTTCCCCATCACTCCCTTTCTCATCTTAGAGGAGGAAATAATAACTGTGACTCATATCCACTCTTACTGACATTTTAAAGAATTAATTATTAATGGCAATAAAACATTTCCCAGACAAAGCAGTAGATACTCTATAAAAAAAGTCTTTTTCATAATACAATTTTATTGCCTATTTGTATTTGGTAGAAATGTTCACTTATTTATGATACATTTTAAGGAAAATGAAATAGTTTACAAGGAAAAATAAATGCCATCACCAAATAAATAGTTAAAAGCTTGCAGTGCAAGTTTTTATTTTTATACCTTTGTGCACAGGCTGGGTGCTCTAGTTCATACCTTCATTTAGTGATTTTCATAACATTGACACATAAATGGAAGGAGTTAGAACTCATATCTTGTGCATATTTGACAAGTTCTAACAGAATTGTTTGCAAAATTTTATTGAAATCCCTGCTTTCATTTATCTTTGTTAGCACAAGCCTCAGAAATCAGTGGTAAGGAATTTTTGTATAATTTAAGAGAATTAAGTGTGCAGGTGTTCAGTGAATAGCCTATTTTTCTAAGTAAATAAAATCTTTGGGAAGAAAATATATTACTTTTATTACCTTATGAAAGAATATTCAATTGGTTTGATTCATTTCTAAAAATAAAAAGCAAAAAACTGTATTGCAAAGAGACGAGAAACCAAGAAACAAAAATGCTATTAGTTGCTAGTAATCTAATGAACTTGCATTAGTGAACAAGCTAAAACTGCTTGAACAGCTACAAGAGGAGTTTTGGAGTTGCAGCACTTCTAAAGTTTTTATATTAAAGGGCACGTGCACACTGAAGCTCCTTCCGAAGATTTTAATCTGTGGGCTCTGTTGTGCACCACAACAAATCTGTAACACAACATTCGTGATTTGGACAGTGGAGGGAACATGGGAAAGATAGCCCTTGTGAAAGACTTGTTTCTTTCCTCCACTTATTAGATTGGGCATCATGTAAACCTTCCTAGACAAATGAGTTGTAAGTGCATTTTGAAAGGTCTATACAGAAAGAAATTTAGCACTTTCCATTTTAATGGCTTGCAGTCCTGATGAAAGTTTCTTTCTTATTTTTTTCTCTCTTAGCCAACCTAAATGCTTTATACAACATTTCAAGCTCACTTATTCTTGTTCTGCCCTCTGTGGCATCAGCGTACCGATCAGCACCTTCTATGTAATAATCCTTCATGTAATTGAAAAACAACTTGTTTCCCCAGACTATTTTCCAACTTAAATAATATTAGTTCCCTTAACCTTTCCTCTGAGATTCTATTTTCCAAGCTATTAATCATGTTTATTGCTTGTCCTTAAACCTTCTTTGAGTTTTCCAAGGTCTTTTTAACTTAGTGAGTGCAGGCCTGTGCACAGCACTGTGATTGTACTAGAATTACTTCTCACATAGTGTGCATTGTTTTTCTGCTTCTTTATCCAGAGATAGTTCAAATTTCTAATTCACCTTTGAAATGCGACTCTTGTGTGCCAGGAGTTTTTTGATTACTGCTTTGATTTCACCAGCTATTATTGGTCTGTTCAGGCTTTCTGCTTCTTCTTCATTCAGTTTTGGGAGATTATATTTTTCTAGAAATGTGTCCATTTCACCCAGGTTTTCACATTTCTTGGCATATAGTTTTTCATAGTAATTTCTTACAATCCTTTGTATTACTGTGGTATCAGTTGTAATCTCTCCTCTTTCATTTCTGATTTTATTTATTTGGGTCCTCTCTCTTTTTTTCTTGATGAGCTGCTTAAAGGCTTGTCAATTTTGCTTATCTTTTCAAAGCACCAGCTCCTGGATTTATTGATCCTTTGGACTGTTCTTTTAGTCTTTATGTTATTTAATTCTGCTCTGATCTTGGTTATTTCCTTCCTTCAACTTTCTCTGGGCCTCATTTGTTGTTGTTTCTCCAGTTCTTATAGATGTTGGTTTAGGTTGTTTATTCGAAAGGTTTCTATCTCTTTTAGGTAGACCTATATTACTATGAACTTCCCTCTCAGGACTGCCTTCACTGTGTCCCATAAGTTTTGTACTGTTGTGTGTTCATTTTCATTTGTTTCCAAAAACTTTTTGATTTCTTCCTTGATCTCATTATTAACCCATTCATCATTTAACAGAATGCTATTCAATCTCCACCAGTTTGGGTGTTTTTGAGTTTTTTTCTTTTAGGTTGGTTTCTAGTTTCAGGCCCTTGTGGTCAGAGAAAATGATTAATATGATTTCAATTTTTTTGAATTTTTCAAGACTTGTTCTGTGTCCTGTCATGTGATCTATCTTTGAATATGTTCCATGTGCATTGGAAAAGAATGTATACTTTGCTTCTTTGGGATGAAATGTTCTATGCATATCAGTTAAGTACATTCAATGCCTCAATATCTTTGTTGATATTTTTCATTTTGGAAGATCGATCCATTGTTGACAGTGGGGTGTTAAAATTCCCTAGTATAAGTGTGTTGCTGTCCATGTCTTTGTTGAAGTTCTCCAAGATTTGGATGCTCCTATGTTGGGGACACACATGTTTACAATGTATATGTCTTCTTGATGGATTCTTCCCTTGAGTTTTATAAGTGTCCTTCAGTGTTTCTTTTTATGGCTTTTGTTTTAAAGTCTATTTTGTCTGATATAAGTATTGCTACCCCAGCTTTTTTTCCTGTCCATTTGCTTGAAATATTTTTTCCAACCCTTTACTTTCAGTCTGTGTAGGTCTTTTGTTCTGAGGTGGGTCTCTTGTAGTCAGCATATGTATGGGTCATATTTTCTTATCCATTCAGCTACTCTACACCTTTTGGTTGGAATATTTAATCCATTAACATTTACAATTATTATTGATAGGCAATTATTTACTTTTCCCCTTTGTACCTGTGTTCCTCTCTTTCTCACTCTTTTTCTTCTTCTTCTTATAGCAGACCCTTTAGCATCTCTTGCAGTACTGGTTTGGTGGAGGTGTATTCCTTCAGCCTTCTTTCATCTGGGAAGCACCTTATTTGGCCTTCCATTTTAATTGAGAGCCTTGCTGGATAGAGTAGTCTTGGTTGCAGGCCTTCGCTCTTCACTACTTGGGATATTTCTTGCCATTACCTTCTGGCTTGTAGAGTTTCTGTTGAGAAATCAGCTGCTAGCCTTATCGGAGCTCCCTTGTATGTTACTTCTTGTTTCTCCTTTGCTGCTTTTAAGATTCTCTCTTTGTCTTTAAAACTTGGCATTTTAATTATGATGTGTCTTGGAATAGCGTGGTTGGAACTGGAGAGCATTGTGCTAAGGGAAATAAGCCAGGTGGTGAAAGAAACATACCATATGATCTCAACTATAAGTGGAACCCAATCAATGAAACAAACAAGCAAGTAAAATATAACCAGAGACATTGAATTAAAGAATATTGACAGTAACCAGAGAGGAGGAGGGAGAGGGGTAATGGGGGAAAGAAGCAGAAGGACCATCAAAGAACACATATAAATGGTCCATGCACAGAGCCAAAAGTTGTAGGTACAAGGGTGGGGGCAGGGATGGGTGGGGCGGGGGTGTGTGGTAGGGGGAAAATGGGGACAACTGTACTTGAACAACAACAACAACAAAAAACAAATATAGGTTTGATGATTTAAAAAAATGTGACTCTTATACAGTTGTAGTCATTATTGTTGCTGTCTTATTCTACTCAAGTCCATCTTCTCCCATACAATGATAAGAGTTTGTTTTTAAAATAAGTTCATTTCTTTAATCTTTTTTGTTGTTGTTGTTTTTGAATTTTTGTATTGTTGTTCAAGTACAGTGGAAAAAGCCAAAGGGGGGAAGGATTGAGGGTGGGAGGTAGGGGTGTGTAGGGCAGGGGAAAGTAGGGCAGGAAAATGGAGACATTTGTTTAATCCTGAACCTTTCTAGTTCCAAAAAAACATTTTAATTGGATATTTATTGTTCAAAACAGGGTCATCCTAACCAATTCACCTAATTTAGTATTTGTTTTCAAATTATAATGTGTCTGAGAGTTCAAAATGCATATATAATTTTATATCAAAAAGACATTGTAAGCCCTGGCTGGCGTAGCTCAATGGATGGAGCACGGGCTGGGAACCAAAGTGTCCCAGGTTCGATTCCCAGCCAGGGTACATTCCTGGGTTGCAGGCCATAACCCCCAGCAACCACACATTGATGTCTGTCTGTCTGTCTGTCTGTCTCTCTCCCCCCTCCCTTCTCTCCCTAAAAAAAAATAAATAAATAAAATCTTAAAAAAAAAAAAAGACATTGTATAAGAAAGATATTTATTTGGAAACTTTGTTTCATTTGTCATTCATATTTTATGTATGGTTTATTTTTAAATAAAATACAGTTGAAAACACACACACATATTTGTTTCATAGCTATAATAAAAAATGTTTTTCACTTCCAGTTTCATCATTGGCAACTTCCACAAAATTATTTTGTAGACATTTCTTGGCTATATTTTAGACTTTCTCCACTCTTACAGCAGAGCATATTTAACTTCTGCTAATACTGAGAGTATTTAGCACACATATCCCAACCTTCTATACATCCTCCTCTCCATTTTTTCTACATAAGAGCAATAGAAAATAAAATTTAATTTCCTTTATATCTTATATGATTTCTGCAGATTTTTTTAATGTGCCTCACTTTCCACTTTTCAGTTAATTGTATATGCCATAATAAATGTACATGCACTAAACCAATATATACCAAACAATTTTGTCTTTACCAATATATTTTAAAAGCTAAATGGACCATTCAGGCATTTTACAAACATATGTATGTAATGCAGTGATCATGTAAAAATTAGTCACATAGTACTTGAATTTTTCTAAAAACTACCCAATTTTGAAACTATTTTAAAACTGATTCGCTTATCACCTTATAAAATCAGAGACGTTAAAATGATGAAGTATAGCTGCTTCTTTGTCACAAACAAAAATCTACTGAGATTCTGATTCCTTAAGCTAAGATCAATATTCCTGGAGAAAAAGTAGATTAATTAAAGGCCCAATTATTTATTCTTCACTTTTTAATTTATTCTGAACCATACAAATATTTGGAATTTATGTAAACTAAAGATTCCTCTGAATCACATTCCAATTCTGCTGAATCTTACAATTCTTGCTCTGGCTTTAGATTATAAACTGATCCCATCTTTATTTGCCTGTTGTTTACAGCATTTTGTCTTAACATGATTTCCTAGAATCCACGAGGCATATGAAATTCTTAAAACCTAAATACAAATAGGTAAACTTGTATGCTAGGTGTCACAATTCAGATGTTTATTTCATCTGCACAATAATTGTTGATATTAAGCACTTAGTTATAATGTTTAAATACATAATCTCATGCATACTCACAACAAGCCATGAGTAGTTACTACTATTATCATCCCTGTTTTACTGAGACATGAAGTGGTCCCACTTTTTGGCTGTTTATAAAGGTGACAAGTGGTGAAGCTAGAATTTCATCCCAAGTACTGAAACATCAGAGCCCATGTACTTGTAACCAAACCACCGAGCAGGGCAGAATTGGTGTTCAAAATGCAAATGGTATCAGAAACCATGCCTAACTGATCCACCATTAGCCCTCCAATACATTGCTTGTTAATTCTCTGGGGAGAAAATAAATGAAAGTCTGTATCAGTATTTTTCTGCTACAATTATTTGTCAGTTTTTTAAATGATTTATTGTATCATTAGTTTACAAATATGGTCACATTAAGTGTTCACACTACTTTTTAATTGGTCCTACAATAGTGATGTATTATAAAGGTCTGACCTTCATTTATAAATAACACTAATTGACATATTACATTTCTAAACTATATATCATTTTGCCAAATAATATTGCAAAATAATTAAAGACTCATGATACATTATAATTTAGTTATTTGTCAAAAACTTTAAAATGAATTCTCTGTTGCTGAATATTTTTAATAAACTGTTTTATAATTAAGAACTCCTGAGAGTATCCTCATACTAAGTTTCCCAAAGCCACCTCCCTTGCTTTTATCAAACATTGAGTTTCTCTACTTTCCATTCCAAATCTAAGACCAGGCTGAACCGGTTCAGGCACCAATATTTATGATCACACTCTTCATGGCCAGATAAATTTGAAGTATGTATATGGGGGAAATGCTTGACCTTTTAGTCAATCTTTTAATTTAGGCTATGAATACAGGGCTTGCTGTAAGATTTGACGTGCATTGGTAAACTTGTAGTGAAAGTTTAGTAAGTGATGCAGTCTCAGCAGCAGCTAGGTTTTGGGTATGTGTGCCCACAGCCAAGGCAGAGCTTCCTAGGCAGCTGGGGGAGGGGTTAGTACGGAAAGACTTTTATTAATTTACAGTAGCTCTAGCCACTAGACTTATGCTTCTGCCATTCTAGTCCTGGTTCACACTTTGTTTTCTGTGGTTTTCCAGCAGGTTTTAAAAAGTTTTATATCACCCCCAACAGTTTTACTACCACCTCTCTCTCCAGGCCACATGAGGAAGTAATGCACAAAATTGTAGTACTTTATTTTGCGGTATACATTAGAAGTATAACCATAATTTAAACATCCTGCCTGTAGTTCTTTTAATAACAAAGTGACCCCAGTCATAACTGTGAACTCTACTCTGTTTTGTAATAAAAGGATATATTGTCTTCTTCTCAAACACTAAATCAACAAAACTGATGGAGAGCCTACATACAAGACATTTTTATAACAACTATTTAGAAGTGGTTTTCCTGTCTTTAAGGAGTTTGAAGGCATTTGAGGGAGCAGACTATACACTATGAAATAAAACTAACAATGAATATTAGCAATTGACCAGTACAAATTAATGATTATATATACCAAGTGCTATAGAATTTTCCAGGTGTTGTGGAAGCATATAGAGAAAATTTTACATAAATAGGCTCTGTGGACTAGGTGAGGCATAATTAGAGTTTAGATAAAATTAAAAGAGGTATAAACAAAGTGTAGACTTGGCATCTCTTCCAGTTTACACAGCATATGGCCTGTATGTGACAACAGTGGGAGGTAGTATGAAGAGTATGAAGAGATTAATGGAGCAGGGGTGATGGCAGGGCAACACTAATTCTAGTAACAATAACAATGATATTAAATAGTGAAAATGTAGGAGCTAACTTTGACCTAAACACTATGTTCTAATAGCATCTACTATAATCCTCAGAATGCTCATATAACAGGTAGTATGATTTTCTAAACCTTATGTATAAGGCAATGGAGGCTTAGAAAGAGTCAATACTTGCATAAGGGCCAAGTTTTCTTAGTGGTAAAGCCAGAGCTTGAATGCAGAACTCTCTGATGTTAAAGACTTTTCATTTAGTAAGGATTCACTTGACCATCCAAGGAGGAACTTAAGGCATGAGGGCATGAAGACATAGCTAAGACAAAAGGAAATTTGTTACGAGGTTCATTTTGTCAAATGGATATATAGAGATATAGATATATCTCTGTATCAGATAGAAATATATCAGAGTGGGGAGAGACAAAAAGTCATTTGGAGTATATTGAACTCCCACCTCCTCATCTTCCACTTGGGCCTTAGAGCTCTCTCTGGTCTCCTTGATCTTCCCCAAAACAGCAGGTACCTCAGTGCCACTGTTGTGGTCGTTCCTGCCGCCTGAGGCATACATGTTGTTCTTTCTTCCCCTGGGTGTGTGCATGATTCTCTTTCATCACTTTCAAAGTTTTACTCAAATGTCATTCCTCCAGGGGGCCTCTGTTGACAATTATATTAAATGCAACCAGTGGTGAAGTTGAGATTTCATCCCAGGTATTGAAACATCAGAGCCCATGTGCTTCTAACTAATCCACCCAGCTGCGCAGATTGGTATTTAGAATGCAATTGATTCTGGAGGAGATCCAAGATGGTGACAGAGTAGATCAAAGCTACACTCACCTATTCCCAGAACCAAACTGGAATTCTGACTAAATTATAGAACAATCATCTTTAAAAACCCACTGAGGACTAGCTGAAAAAAAGTCTTATAGCCGAGGATTTACAGAAGAAGCCACATTGAGACTTGTAGAAAGGACAGGCATGAAAAGGGTTGATCCACTCCTACAGGCAGTGGCTGAGGTTCCAGAGGAATATGTCAGCTTCAGGAGGTTCCCCTGTTAAGTCTTGTGAATCCCTAAGCTGTGCTCCCCAGCCCAGAGTATAAGAGCCAGGAAGAGGCACCCACATAATATCCAGCTGTGAAAAGCAGCAGTTTCTCTCCATCAAAGAGAGATGGCTAGAGACACAGGCACAGTGTTAAAGGGCCAATGTATAAAATTTAATTTGCAGCCACTCATTTTGGGCTCCAGCAAAGGGAGAGCAGAGGTGACTAGAGTCACTTGAGGAAAGTCTGGTGTTGGTGGCTCTGGGGAGAGACCCGAAGGGTCAGCCACCAGTATCCCTGTGCTGAGTCATTCCACACACTGCAGAAGCAGTGCTGTTTGGATGGAGCATACCCCTCCATGCATCATCAGCCTAGGAGATTGGAATCATCCCACCCTCTGGAATCCTTCTCATCCCATACTGTGAAGCTTACTCTCTACAGTGTACGGACACAGGCTCCTTTAACGACTGAGCCTAACTGGCACCCAGAAAGCAGAGGCAGGCAGAGGTGGATGTTGGGGTACTTTGGAACATTTGTTGACCTGCTCCCAGGCACAGTGCTGGTAAAACCCAGTCTTGGTGCACATCTTGGTCCTTTCTGCAAACACACAAACCCAGCAAAGGGAGCCACAAACAGTGGGTCCCTGACGGCTCTAAACAGGCTGCCCAGGGCCAGTCATATGCCCTACACCAGGGTCTCTCCCAAGAGGCCCAGAACCACACCCAGTGGCCAGATTCAGATGGCACCAGAGAAGGATCCAATAAGCTTCACAAACAGCATGTCCAAAGGAAGACCCAGGTTGTGGATTTGATCTTTGTTCTGGGTGCTTTTGATCCCCTGGGCACATACAGAAGGCAATCAATCAATACTCTCTCTTGCATTGATGTTTCTCTTTCTCTCTCTCTAAAAGCAATGAAAAAAATGTCCTTGGATGAGGATTAAAAAAAAAAAAGATGTGTACATGACATGATCATATTGTCAGAATGTAGCAATGATTTGAAATGACTTCTGATGAAAGTGAAAGAAGAAAGTGCCAAAACAGGACTGTATTTGAACAGCAACAAGAAAAAAAAAACACTTCTGATTACAGAAGAAATATACAATTTTAGGAGAGACAATGAAGGCATGGAAACTGTTAATGATTTTATTACCTTAATGCAGTCATCAGTTCAAATGGGGACTGCAGCCAGAAATTCAGGGAAGACAGACTCAGAAAGGCAGCAATGGAAAAATTAGGAAAGATCAATGAGAGCAACAATGTGTCATTAGAGACCAAGGTTAAGATCATCCACATCCTTGTATTCCCAATTACTATGCACAGATATAAAAGCTGGACATTAAAGAGGATGATAGGAAATAAATTGATTCATTTAAAATCCGGTATTGGAGGGGAACTCTGCAGATACTCTGGACTACCAGAAAGATGAACAAGTGGGTCCTAGAGCAACTTAAGCCTGAAAACATCCCTCGAAGACAAAATGACAAAACTGTATCTGTCCCACTTCAGTAACACCATGAGAAGGCTGGCTTCTTTGGAAAAGACAATAATGCTGGAAAAAGTAGGCGGTAGGAAACAAGGAAGACCAAATATGAGATTGATTGACTCCATAATAGAAGCCATAGTCACAAGTGTACAGGAACCAAGCAGGGCTGTTGAGGACTGGACATTGTGGACATCACTCATCCACAGGATATCCAAGAATCAGAGCCAACTCAATGGCATGTAACACACACAAGGGTGAAATACTCCACTGAAGAAGGAATATCCAATCTAAATGGATACTCCTAATGGATCCAATCTAAACAATTAATAAAATCTGTCCATTGAGCTGTCTCCTGACTTTTTTCAATGTCAAGGACCTGAACATAATCATTCCCGTGGAAGTTCTCTGCAGACTCAGATCTTCTTTGACTGCTAAGCTCTTCCTACCTTCTCTAATCCCCCCACCCCAGTTTGCCCCTGCTCTCTGCTGCTTTTCCCCCCTACATGACTACTGAAGAGGTAGCTCTTTGAAAACTTAATAGAATTGCCACTTCATGTTCAGTTTTAGCAGAGTCCTGGCAAGGCAGAGAAAAATAAATTGTAACTGGGATTGGGGGATAAGAAAGGTGGCCATATTCCCAAAATTCCCCCCAAAACAAGGATCTCTTGTTAACAGCAAGATATTGAGATTAAATAAGCTATGACTTTTTCTCCTCACATAGATTTGTAAACAAAATAATAAATTATAAATTGTTTATATTGAGAATGTTTACTTTCAAGTGATTTAAACTTTATATATAGAAAAAATTTATAAAATAACTTTTCCTGGAATGAAAAAATGATTAAAATTTAGTTCAAAGTAAAGATAAGAGCAAAAATAGATTTAAATGTTAAACATTGAGAGGGTACACTGATGTTATAAATCACAATGACTTTTACAAGTGAACTTTTGAGCAAAGAAAGGTTAACTTAATTATTCTGTTCTGGCAAGGTTTTTATTTTTTAATCTAAAAAAAGGAGCTTGCTAGGAAATCTAATTAAGAAAAATTCATGGATTACAGAGAAGATGGTAGCATAAGAATAGACTTACAAAGATACGTTTTTAAAATCTGACCTCAATGGTCAAAGAAAAATGTGCCTAAATTATTTTAGCGTCACTGAAACTAAAAATTCTTTCTATGATGTTGAATCTCATGAAAAGTCTTATAGTTAACCATTTTAGACCTACAAAATCAGCAGTTTTATATGGTTTATAAACTTAAAAAAAATCCCTAAGGAAAATTCTGCAGACATACTGTAGTGCTCACATTGGATGGAAGAAAGGCAAAACTCATAAAGAGAGTTATACATTGTTATAAGATGTAAAAAACATTTAATTAGTACCATCAGGTTTCTATAGCACAATTATCTTACAATTTCTTAGTTATAATTAACAGTAAGTTACGTAGATTATTTGTTCAAAACTCTGTGTCAGAAAGGGTATATGCATGCTATGTATTCATAGTTCTTGAGTATGTGAGAATATATTTCCTATATTTTAGTTATAAATATGAGAAATATTTTCCTTCAAAAATATGTAGATAGTCTTTTTTCTTATTTAGTAAGTGAGAAACGGACTGATGAGCTTGTTGAGTAGCTAGAAAAATTGTGACAAAATACTAACAGTAGTCTAATAGAGTTTCCAAATGGTTTGGGAATCTGGTATTTGTTTCTTTTAGGTGGAGGAATGAAAAATAAAATTATATTTTTTACATTTATTTTTCATCCAACAAATACTAGAAAAATACTGTTCCTTAGGCACTATATTAGCTTAAAACCTACACATTCAACACTCATGTGTGTTCTTTTTATCTTAAACTGTGTCTTAATATCTATTGGATATTCCCATTTCAATGACAGAATATTAAGACTGAAACCTATTAAAATCTTCTCCCCCAAATTTATATCTTTCTCTGCAATATAGTTTTCTTTTTTGCACAGAAAATTTTATATCCTAATAGTTTTACTTATCATTATATGTTGAACATTTTATGTGTCATTATAGTCCTCCAAAACATATTTAATGACAGTTTGATAAACTACATTTCAAATAATGTACAGTTATTTACTCAACCACACTTTCACCTATGCTAAAGTCATGGTAAGCTTTTGGATGTAAGTAATTGTTTAATCCTAGATCTTGCTGAAAGCCACCTAGGTTAGCTTAAGGGAAAAATTTAAACTCTATAAGAATACTGCAGTGTTTCACAGATTGAAGAGAAAGGAATGCAGAAAATGACTAGAATGCACAATGGAATGCTCCCAGTAATAGTTCATCTCTGTCTCTTATTTCTGCTGCTCTCCACGTCTGTCTCTTTCTTCTCTCTCTGCAGACTGGCATCCTCTGCTCTTCAGTTCACCTGAGGATAATAATCTGGCACAGTTTCTGAATTTTTTCACTTCTTGCAATCAAGTTATCAGCTCAAACTAAACTAGAATTTCTAGGTGAGAAAGATGATGCAATTGACCTAAGTTGGTCAGTTGTCTACACAGGTCCAATTGACAGTAGCCAGTGAATCAAGATCCCACTGTTTTTTAAATCCCATCACCTCACCCTCCCTTTGGCAACCACTCTATATCTGTTTCTATTTTGTTTTGCTAATATTTTAAAGAATCCATTTATAAGTATCTTTTTCTGTGTGACTTAGTAAAACACTGTCTAGGTCCATTCATGTTGTTGCAAATGGTAAGATTTCATTATTTTTTATTGCTGAGTACTATTTTATTGTATGTATATCTCATACCTTCTTCATTCATTCCTCTATTGATGGGCATCTAGGTTGCCTCTGTATCTTGGCTCTTATTAGTAATGCTGCAATGAAAATAAGGGTGCATACATCTTTTTAAATTAATGCTTCTGTTTTATTCAGATAAATACACAGAAGTGAACTTGCTGGGTCATATGCCAGCTTCATTTTTAACTTTTTGAGGAATTGTCATACTATTTTCCATAGTGTCTACAATAAGTTACAATAGTGTGTGAGGTTTCTCTTTTTTTCTGCATTATCACGAGCACTTGTTATTTGCTGATCTATTCATGATAGCTATTCTGAAAGTTGTGAAATGATATCTCATTGTCATTTTTATTTGTATCTCTCTGATGATGAGTAATTTAAAGCATCTTTTCATATGTCTATGGGCCATCTGCATGTCCTCTTTGGAGAAGTGTCTATTCATGTCCTTTGCCCATTTTTTTAATTTAATTGTTTCTTGGATGCTATGGATTATTAACTCCTTAAGGGATGTATCACTTGCAAGTATCTTCATCCATTCAATAGGTTATCTTTTCATTTTCTTGATGGTTTCCTTTGCTATGCAAAACCTTTTTAATTTAACAGTCCCATTAGTTTAGTTTTTATTTTTTTCCCTTAGCTCAAGGAAACATATACAAAAATGTATTGCTAAGAATGATGTCAAAGAATTTACAGCCTATATTTTCTAATAGGAGTTTAATGGTTTCATGTCTTGCATATTAGTCTTTAATCCATTTTTAGTTTATTTTGTATATGGTATAAGAAAGTAGTTCAATGTCATTTTTTTAATTTATCTGTTCAGTTATTTGAATACCTCTTATTGAAGAGATTGTCTTTACAGATAGTATATTCTTGCCTTCTTTATTGTAGATTAATTGACCATATAAGTGAGGATTAATTTCTAAACTTTCTATTCTATTCTATTCTTTTCCATTGATCTATGTATCTGTTCCTATGCTGGTGTTATAGTACTTGGATTATTGTAACTCCATAGTATATTTTGATATCAGGGAGCATGATACCTCTTACTTTGTTTTTTCTAATTTATTTCTTTGGCTATTGGGGTGTTTGTGTGTGTGTATTTCACATAAATTTTAGGATTAGTTCTAATTCTGAGAAGAATGCCATTGTTATTTTAATTTGGATTTTCATTCATTACCTATATTTTTCCCTGTTTTCTTTTTTGCCTTTTTCCTCCTGTGGTACCTCTTTTTAATGATTAAAAATTCACTTCATTTATTCTTGGTAATTGACCTTCTTCCAGTATGATAATATAAACTAGCTAAAAATTCCATGATTTCCAGATATTTATATTTTCCAGATATTTTTCTTCCTAATCTTCTCCTGATAATATGTAATTAAGCAATGGGGAAAAAGTTGGGACAACTGTAACTGAACAATAATAAATTTTTTAAAAAACTATTAAATTTAGTTTATTTTTTAGTTCTCTTGTTTCAATAACATGTACACAACTTTGTCTCTTGGTATATAACTTCAGAGGTGTGATACAGTAACAAAAAGAAACATCCATGAATGTGTTCTAGTGAACTTTCAAAAGATGTAATTTGTAAGTGGGTTATCAGTGGTATATGGATGCCTCCAGTAATAATTTGATGACATATTAGAACTCTATGAAATGAGGTTTGACTTTAAAATAATCTAATTGACTAGCCAGTCAATAAGAGAAGTGTGGCTACTTGATAGAATAGTAGAAGACTTAAGAACTATTATAGTCATCTCACCTAGATTTAAATATATTAAAAACAAAGACTTAGAGAGAAAAGTATCCACCAAAATATGACATAGATCCAAATTTTTGATCTTGATCCAAAATATTTAATAAACTAAAAAATAATTATTATTGTAAAAATCAATTTTTATATGTTCCAAGTAAAAATATACTTATGTTCCAAATATATATATATATATATTTGTTATTGTCAACATTCATTGAAATCTTTTTGTCTTCTGTGACATTGCAACTTGCCAATTTTGTTTTATCATAAATGTCATTATGATAGAGGTCTTAACCTAGGCGGGAATCAGGATGGCTTGTAGGAGGCGTTCTTACACCCTAAGATCTCCTGAGAGCACTGCAGGAAGAACTCTATACTTACAACTAAGCACTCTGATTGTAACAAGCTTTTTTCTTAACTTCCTTTTCCCTCTCTAAAGCATTTACTTCATCTTTGTCCTATCAGACCTTCACATGTGGCTTGGCCATGCCGCGAGCCTTATCACAATCCTTTCTTTTTCCTAAATGAATGTTTCTGGGGATGAAATACCTAGTTGACTTTTATTTACAGTGGACAGTTTATAGTTTTTGAAATTTTTATTATGTTCACTTCACTGGCTCATTTTATTTCGTTTTAATTTGTGTCTGGGTGACATCCACTAAGGCTTGGTCTTTCCATGTCCACTGTAAATTCATTTCACCCATCCAAGGTCAAGTTTTCTTCACTTTCCATTATAATAAATGCTATTCTCTTTGGTTTAGAAATCCAGTGTCAAATTGAAGATTATATCTATATTATCTTAATTTCTTTTTTATTGTTCTTTTTATAACTCTTAGCTGATCAGTGATTAAATTGTAAATAATAAGCATTGTGTTGAAAGGCATCATGCTTGTCTACTGTCCTTTTCAAACCTTATTTGATCCCTGAACTGCAAAAATATAGTCTTCTCTTTAGTAGTTCTTTTTTCACTGCTCTCTAAGGTAACGTATACATAATAAGTGGAAGAAAATAACTGTCAATATCAACTTCAAAAACTATTTTTCATTACTTTTTATTGTTCAGTTACAGTTGTCCTGCCTTTTTCCTTTTTGTTTACCCTGCCCCATTCCCCCACTCCTACAGTCCGTACTTCCCCACATTGTCCATGCTCATGAGTTCTCTATTCATATTCTTTGACTTGCCCCTTCCCCTTTTTGTTCGCATTATCCCCCTCCTGTCTAGTTTTGGGGAAATGATGAAAGGTGGATATATTTATTTAATATATTAGCTTGATAAATGTCAATTAGTACTTTAGGAACATGTACATTTTAAAACCTGAGGAAAAAATAGGCTTGCACAAATAAACAACAAAAACAAAAAACAAAACAAAAACAATAAAGGCTATTATACAAAGAGGACAGATAACTAGCCTAATTTATCAGAAATAACAGAAATTGTACATCCACACAGAATTTGAAACAAATAAACATAATATGATGCTTTTCTGCAGGTATTTTGGCTGGTTGTCATCTCTAAATTATTTAAAGACCTTGAACTTTACTTAGACTTGCTGTAAGGCCAGCATATGGTCATTTTATTTTTTACAACATCCTGTGCGCTCTAGAAAAGAATGTGCCTTCTGTAGTAAATTAGGTAAAGTCAAAACAAAATTCTAACAACAGAAGAACAAAAACCAAATCACCTAGAGAGAACTGCAAATTAGCTTTTTATCAAGTTTTAATACTACAACTCAGCTGCAAAAAATAATAACATATTATTAAAGTATTGAAAGAAAGCAACTCTGATGTAGAATTTATAGCCAACTAAAATGCTATTGAACATTGAAACTGTTAAAAAAAATTCCCAGATACATTCAGCCTCAATTAGCTTGGTATAGCAATCTAAAACTTATACTGAAAATATTTTTAAGAAAGCATTTAAATAAGAAAATCAAATATAGATGGCATGTCAGGAAATATAGGATGCATAATTACAAAATGGCTTAACACCCCTTACTTATTAATTTTCTTTTTAATAAATATTTTATTGATTCTTTACATGCATAGAAAAATACATAAAATTATAAGTATGTGTATATATTAATGACATCACATAAAAATTTCAATAGATATAACAATATAAAAAGAAGAGTAGTCTAGAATTTTGATATAAACATCAGCAACAACCACCTAGGTCAAAAAATTAAACATTACTAGCAACTCAGGATCTCATTCAACTCCTTCCCAGAATAATCATCTCTTATATTTTCCAGGTAACTAATACCCTGATTTTCAAAAATTTCTACATAATACTTTGTAGGTTTCTGTTTTGAGGTTTTGTACTCTATTTAGTAGGTTGATGAATGATTGATATTTCTAATTGTATTGCTAGTTCCATCTATTTTTCATCTTTTTGTAAGCACCCTTTTCCTGGTAAGTGGAAACACAAGTCATTTTTTATTTTATCATATACTTAATATCTTGTAAAGGTATTCATTCATAAAAATAGCTTAGCTGTTTTATTTAACATTTTTTTGTGAGAAATTTGTTTCATTTCTTACTTTTACATTCTTACTATTCTTTCTTGACCTTTTTACTAGCTATATCATCAAGTTTAATATTGAACAAAACCGATAATAGAAGGTGTAATTTTCTTGTTCCCAATATCAGGAAGGGAACATTCAGTCTGTTACCATTAGAAAAGATATTTGCTATAGCCATTTGGAAATAGCCTTTAATAAGTTAGTTATGTTTCTTCCCATTCATAGTTTTCTGTCCTCCTCTTTTCTGTTCCCCTTCTGCTCCTCTGAGTTTGCCAGATTAGTGATTTTATTTTTCTTTACAAGGGAACAACTTTTCTTGTAATCTCCTGGATTGTGTGATTCTTCCATAATGTATCAATTTCTGTTATCTTAATTTTCACATAGCTTCTATTTTTTATTGTATTTGGTTTGCTGTTTGTTTTCTAGCTTCTTTGTGTTAAGTTCCTTGGATTTATTTTGTTTTCAACTGTTGATTCAGGTATTCAGATTACTAAATTTAGCTTCTCTTTTCTCTTTTTAAATATATATCATTAAGGTTAAAAATTTTCTTGAGTTTCATTATGTCATTTTCATTTATTTAAAAAGTTTTTTAATTTTCATTGAAATTTATTTTATAGATTGCATAACTTTAAAATGTTGATGGATTTTTAAGCTGTCATTTCTAATTGATTTATAGCTTAATTCAGCTGGTGTCAGAAATGTATTATTTCAATTTTTTAAATTTTGTCAAGACTTGCTTGACAAAGTATAGCATATGGTGCATTTGAATAAATATTAAGTTTCCGCATCAAAAGAATGCTTTCTGCAGTTATTGTAGTACAATGTTCTATATATGTTATTTAGGTCAAAATTTTTAATAGGGATATTTAAATCTTCTAAATTCTTATTGTCAATTTTTTGTACTTCTTGCAATACCTAATAAAAGAATTAGGTAAAATTTCAAATGATTATGGGCTCATATATTTCTTCCAACCTTTCTTCCCATTGCATTCATACAAATCTGGAAGTATCATGTATTCCTGGTATATTACTTCTTTCTTATTTTAACAAGTATTTCTTTATCTCTAGTACTCATTGTTGCCATAAAAATGTATTTATCTCATATTGGTATAGTTATACCAGCTTTCTCTTGGTTGTGTTAGCATGATAGAATATTTTTCATTTTCTTAGACTTTCCTGACCATTATAGATATTTTATTTTATAAAAATCATTTACATACTTTTAAAATACATTTTTGGAATTTTATTTAAATGAAATATTAAAATCATTTAGATTTAGCTAAAGATAGTTAGATTATAATATATTATGTTGCTATGCTTTTTATTCATTTTATGCTCTTTTCTTGCTTTCTTTTCAATTGAGTGTTTTTGTTCTCTCAGGCACCCCCTTTTTATCTTACTAGTTTTGGTATCTTTTTTAATCCTGACCTGATTTTATGTATATATACATATAAACACACACACACACACACAGACACACACACACATATATATATAAGAGGGGAAGGGAGATAGGAAGGGAAAGAGAAAAACATTGACGAGACAGAGAAGCATCGATTGGCTGCCTCCTGTAGACACCCAGACCAGGGATTGAATCTTCAACCTTTTGGTAAAGGGACTAAACTCCACCAACCAAGTGACATTGGCCAGGGCTAGTTTTGTTATCTTTAGATTTTACTCTAGAAATTGTTATATGATTCCTTGACATATTACTATTCAATATAAAGTGAATCTTTAATCACTTTTCTTAAGCTATAAAGATCTTAGAATACTTTTGATAGATATTATTAGGCAGTTTGTTATTTTTTAAAGTTTTACATTAAAGCATTTTATAGTTAATATTAATTTAGATTTATTAATATATTTTATCCTTTCAATAAATAATTTACTTCTGAATTTCTATATCTATAACCCTGGAATATTTTTTTTGCCTGAAGATTACTATTATTTAATTTAGTGTAGTATATTTATTACTGACTGATATGGGCAAATACCTCATTTTTATTGTTTTTCTGAAATGTCTTTATTTTTTTTCCCTTATGGTAAAGGGTATATTCATTGCATGTAAAATTCTTGGCAATTGGATCCCATTTGATAAGTCATCTCTAAGTCTTTACTTAGAGATATTACTCCTTTGAAAGTAATATTTCTTTTTCTAGAACTACTTTTAAGACAGTCTTCTTGTCATCAGATTTTAGTTTTACAGTAGGAGCTATATAGTGGTTATCCTGCTTAATTTTACCATTCCTGAATGTGTAACTGAAAGTTTTCATTATTCATCATTTTGAAAAATTCTGTTTAAATATGGTTTTTGTTCCTTTTATATCTTATCTCATGGAATTCTACTTACTAGTTAATTCTAGTTAACTCTAAACATATGCTACTGCATGTAAATGCTATTAGGGCTACCTATTCATTTCTTCTTTTTTTTTTTTACTTTTTATTTATTGATTTTAGAGAGAGCAAGAAGGGGAGAGAGAGAAAGAGAGGGAGAGAGAAACTTTGACTTGTTGTTCTACTCAATTATGCATTCACTGGTTGGTTCTTGTCTGTGCCCTGACTGGAAATCAAACTAAACCTTGGCATATGGGGACAACACTCTAATCAACCTAGTACCTGGCAAGGACCTTGTTAATTTCTTAATTTAGATTATTTTATGCTTGGAATTTCCCTATTTTTTAAGTTGAATCACAAGTATTTAAAGTCTAAGCCTGAAGACTCCAGTATTTGGATCTGGGCTTGATTCTATTGTCAATATTTCCCTTAGTTTTTAGTCATACTCATCTTTCATTATTTCATTGTGTATACACATGTGCACACACATATTTAAATCAGACTCATTGCTTATGAAAATATTTTGATAAGCCTAACAAATTTGGTTTACATTATCTTTTTCCACACAAGACTGATTTATTGGGGCACGTCTAATAGTCAGGGCAGGTCACTGTTGAGCTGCAGCAATGAAGCTGGTTTATTGTTGGGCTGCAATTCTTGTGAGTGATAATCTATTTTATTTGCATACCTGCTCTTTGGCTTTTGGGGTTTCAGATGAAACCTTTGGGTGTTTAAAAGAGGCCTCCCTCCTTGTGAGCCCTGAACCATATTTTTAATCTCTCTAAGCACTATAAGATTACTAGCATTTTACTTAGCTTCTCAGTTTATCAATAGACATTTACAGATGAAAAATCCTTCAAAGAACAAGGATAACAAACACTGCCTTCTCCTCTCTGAAGTACTCTTTTCTTTAGTATTTTAGCCCTCCAATCTTTAATGACTTGGTTTTACTTTGACACCTCTATACATATATTTTGTAATTTTTTTCTAGGGGAATGTTGAAATCACAGTTAGTTTATGATTGTTTAGAGAAAGAAACCAAGGGCAACAAAAATAAAGAGGCTATACATTTAAAAAACCCCAAAACAGAATTGAAATTATAGAACTAGATTTTCATCTAGTACATAATGGACATTTTCCTAATAAAAATTATATAGAACTATTAAAGACAAAAAAGAAGTTGTATTAAAATGTATCACAAAGATTGATTTGTTTATTCAAAAATACTGAATCATTGCTCTGTAATTTTCATCGGTTTTAATTTTCTGAATTCTTTCTATTTTTTAATGTAGAAATAATATAAGTATTTGAGATGTAGCTGAGTTATCAGAGACTCATTAGTAATAATATTGAGAAATATCAAAATATAATTTTAATATGGATCATAACCAGCCTGTGTTGTAACTCAGTTGAAGATCTAACTTTTAAAACTGGTTATAGTTGAACTCCAATTTGTCAATAAGTAGAAATTAAATAAATGGGAACTTTATAATTACATAATAAAATTCTTTGGGAAAGTATGGTATTCAGTACTTTTCCCAAAGTACAGAATTTTTTTTGGTTTTACTTTTATTTTTTGTCACTACTGGAGGTTTGAGTAGTAACTGAGGTCATGCAACAGAGAAGCATTATTTATGTGTATACCACAGACCCTTGAGCAATTGGAATTCAGAACTAAAATTATCATAGGGGGAAATGATACTAATAAAATCATTTTTTAAATGATCAGAGAACATAATAAACCCAAATGATGGTTCTTAAATGGATAAAACTAGAAGAGGATTGTAAACAAAACTGTGAGAATTTGTGTTTCCTTTATATTATATTTCATTATAAATAAATAAATTCCACTTAAATATTGAATGTATTGGATTTCCAGCTTAACTCTGGAATTTCTTTTTTTCTTATTTTAATAGGTCGATATTCATGCTTTACTGATTAAGAGTATCATCAAGACCTTTAATTTTTCTATCAATTTCAAGATGGCTGGGATGTAGTAAGGATTGACAATTAATTCTTACTTACTTCCTTATGATTGACAATTTACTGCTATTTTTCATAAGTAATTATTCAAATTATTATCAGCAGATATATATGTTTGTACATATATATACATATGATTCTGTAGTTACACTTTTCAAAAGTAGAGAAGTACATTGAAAAAATGCATGTAATAATTTGAATGTTACTTTTTAAAATCTTGCTGCCTAGAGCAGACTGTGCTGTTTCACCTTTTTTTATAAGACTCAGTGAGTAAAACATATTTGATAGCTTGGCAATAGAAGAAAAATTTGTATTTAAATGAGGACAGGAGACATTGGACAGGAATTGATATGATTATGCCACGACTGATGAGTCATAACTAATGACACAGTCTAGTGCTAGGGAAGCACATTTTCTGATGGCAGTGAGAAAAATGCAATCAGTAAGCTGGGAGATAGGTGCAAGAAAGACAAGCACATCCTTGTATTTGAAACAGGATTCTTTAGTAGGAAGCTTATTCCTCATGGCATATCTGTGGGAATCAATTTGGTTTCTTAACAAAGGTCTTTGGGGTTAAAAGATAATATATATTATGAAACAAAACAAAAAAAAAACTGAGCCTAATTTGCACTTGAAAATATTCTAGTCTTGACATATGTTAAAGACAAATGAAATGGATGGCCAACAGAGAGTCTGAGAAATTTAAATTTCAAATTTTGTTTTATATTCCCTTATATATACTTGTGAAGTAATAGATAAAAAAATATATATATGTTTTTGGGAAATAACCACTCGGCTTTATCATACATTTTGAATGATTCAACATTGACATTGTATTATTACTTTTTTTTCTTATTTAAGTTCATCTTCTTTTTTGTCTAATATTTCCCCATTCTTTGTCTGATAATTTAAAAATGATTATAAAACCCTAGCAGTCCCATATAATTTTGTTTTTGCTATACTAAGAAGCTGGGAAATATATTGTTTCTTTTATATCTTTGTATCTGGGACAGCAGGATACCTTGCTCATTGTAGTTGAAACTGGTGAATATGAAATGACTGAAAAAAATATATATATATGAAAACTGCTTGAACATGAGAAGAGTCTTGGGATATTTATAATACAGGCATCTGTTTTATTTTTCTCTTAAAGCAAAACCAATACTCTTAGTTAGAGAATATGTTAACTTAAATTCCTTTATAGGAAGCAAAATAAAACCAGTAAATTAAAAGAATTAATCTCCTTTTCACTACCCTTTCCTCCAATAAGGTGTCTGGAGTAGCTAGTCCGGGGCTTGTGCAAGGGCATGATCAAGAACCAAGACCTGTGAAATCTTCTCACTCCAATATTCTTAGATCTCATGCTTAGATCTCATGGCTTATATCACTTCACATTGAATCTATATGTAAATAGAAGGGCACAGGACAAATTATGTGGAATAATTGTATTTCTTTTTTTTATTTTAATGGTTGTTCAAGTACAGTTTTCTGCCTTTTACCCCCATCCCAGCTCACCACCCCCAGCCCTCCCCACCTCCCTCCCATTTCCACCACCCCCTTGTTATTGTCCATGTGTCCTTTATACTTGTTCCTGCAAACCCTTCCCCTTTTCCCCTGAAATTCCCTCCCCTTTCCCCTCTGGTCACTGTCAGCCTGTTCTCAATTTCCGTGTCTTTGGTTATATTTGGCTTGTTTGTTTGTTTTCTTGATTAGGTTCCTTTTTAAAAGCTTTCTTTAGAAGCATCACCTAGTACCTTCTATTTCCTTTCATGTGCCACAGCTGGATCAAGTAGCTTCTCCTAACTCCCTAGAATATTGGGGACATTTTCATATCTCCGTAAATACAATTGGGCTTTTCTTAACAGACAAAAGAAAAAAAAAGAATTGATTGGGGAGGCAATGGATGATGTCTGTCCCAGCCATTATAACCCAAATAGGCTCCTTTGTGTGAATTTCCTTGATGATAGAAATTCTTTTCACATGCATGTGGGGAAGAATTTCTTTGATTATCCTGTCAAGGGACATTTGAAGTACCTGGAGAAATGTTTGGCTGTCACAAATGTGTGGGGCTGTGCACTGGAATGTAGTGGATGGAGGCCAGGGTTGCTGCTAAACGTTCTATAATACACAGGATATCCTCCAACAAGTAGTTTTTTTGTCCTGATCTGTCAATAGGGCTGAGCTTGAGAAAACCTGGTCTATCCTATGCTGGAGTCCAGCTCCAGCAGGCCCAGGGATTCCCAATGGAGGGACGGCGTCGGTAGAGGAATGACACGAGAGGTGCAGTTTCAAGCTTAACAGCTAGGCATCTCTGCTTGGGCTCTTGAGTTCCTTATTTTTATACAGTTAGGTGTGTACATGTGGCATATGTGAAAGCAATAAAAATGCAGTTCTTAGGATGTATTTGCTTTGTCATTGCTCTGCAGAAAATATGACACAGACATCATAGGAAGTAGCTGTCCATTGTATATTATTGTGCAAGCTTTTAGTTCCTAATCTTTGCAATTAATCAGTAACATGTTTTACCACTGTATGTAACACTTTAATTTCTCAAAGCTTAACTTAATTTTAATCTATATACTTTAAAGCTGCAAGCTAGGCACATAGATAGGCACAGGATTGTTTTAGCTCACTGGCAAAGGCCATATGGAAGGCTTTCGTGGTCAATGTGGTTAGTATCTGTCTCTCACTTCTCATTTCAGCGCCAGAACCCTGTCTTTCTATGCAAGTAATAATCTTTGTGTTGCTCAGTCCATTCGACTGCCTCCCATTCACCTCGGTGTTGATGCATTTTTATTATTTGTTTCCATCTTTGATGCCTACCTCTTTTGGCAACAACCATGGGGTCCCTGATCGCTTAAGTGCCTCATAGAAGGGGAGTGTATAATAATCTTTCCAATATCCATTTATATTTACCTATCATGTCCCTTTATGATAGATTCTGGTATAGGGTAAAGGGGGATCAGTAGGCCTAGGAGTTAGAGGGGGAACAGACCATGGATACTGGTACAATGTTGACCAAATGTGTTTTTTGAATCTCTTTCTAGTTCCCGGAGCCCTGGTTTTAAGGAATTGTGTAATAAGGGTGGGTGTAGGGGTTTTTGTAGGGAGTAATCCTAGGAGTCTTTTCCATTCCCATTCTTTGAACTCTCTAACCCACTTAGGAGGACACCCTGGTGGGGGGGTGACTCTCCAATGAGCTGTCATTTTCTTGCTTACTTCCAAAGAACTGTATTTCTTCTGTGGAATTGCCATTTGTCCCAGTCCTATGGTAAATCACATAGATCCTAAGCACGGATAATAATACAGTGATTAAGCAGAGGAGTGCCAGGTACTTTCCCCCGCCATGTCTGCTGTGCCGACGTGCAGCTCCCTCTGTGACTGTGTCAGACAGCAGGGCTGGGCTGACTCCCAGCAGTCTCAAAGGTCAATGTTAAAAGAAATTTAAGATGGTAATTCTTTGTATCCATGAACACAAATATACTTCCACTTAATTTGTATCTTCTTCAATTTCTTTCTTCAGACTCTATAATTTTTCAAGTATAGCTCTTTTACTCCTTTGGTTAAATTTATCCCTAGATATTCTTCTCCTTTTGAAGCTATCGTGAATGGGTTTGTTTTCTTAGTTTCCCTTTCTAAGAGTTCATTATTGGTATATAAAAATGCAACTGATTCTGGATATTAATTTTGTATCCTGCAACTTTTCTGAATTCATTTATCAATTCTAGTAGGTTTTTGGTGGAATCTCTAGGGTTTTCTATTTATAACACCATATCATCTGCAAATAATGACGGTTTTACTTCCTCCTTTCCAATTTAGATGT
Organism: Phyllostomus discolor; assembly: GCF_004126475.2. Classification (NCBI taxonomy): domain Eukaryota; kingdom Metazoa; phylum Chordata; class Mammalia; order Chiroptera; family Phyllostomidae; genus Phyllostomus; species Phyllostomus discolor. Next base: position 139,745,263 of record NC_040903.2, on the reverse strand, counting down.
CTTGTATTTCTTCTTCCTTCTGACTGCTGTGGCTAGACTTCCAGTACTATGTTGAATAAGAATGGTGAAAATAGTCATCCCTGTCTTGTTCTTGATCTTGAAGGAAACTTCCCAAAGCAATCTATAGATTCAATACAATTCATATCAAGATACCAATGGTGTATTTCACATAACTAGAACAAATATTTCAAAAATTTATGCGTAACCACAAAAGACCCTGGATAGCAAAAGTGATCTTGAGAAAGAAGAGCAAGGTTGGAGGAATCACACCGCCTAATATCAAATGATACTATAAGGCTATAGTAATTGAATTAGCATGGTACTGGCATAAAAACAGACATACAGATCAATGGGACAGAATAGATAGCCTGGAAATAAACCCACACCTTTATAGACAGTTACTATTTGGTGGATGAGGCAAAAACATACGATGGGCTAAAGATAGTCTATTCAATAAATGATGTTGGGAAAATTGGACAGATACGTGTAACAAAAAAAAGAAACTAGACCACTTTCCTACACCACACACAAGTATAAACTCAAACTGAATTAAAGGCTTAACTGTTAGACTTGAAACCAAGTTTAACAGTTGGTTAGACTTGGATAAAAATCCTAGAAGAAAACATAGGCAAATGTCAGTAAAATCTCAAATATTTCTCATAGCAATATTTTTCTTATATACCTCCTTGGACAAGGGAAACAAAAGAAAAACAAATGGGACTAAATCAAACTAAAAAAGTTTTGCAAATCAAAGGAAATCAACAAAATGAAAAGACAATATACTGAATAAAAGAACATATTTGTAGATACATGTGATAAGGGGTTATTATCCAAAATTTATAAAGAACTTACAAAACTCAACATCAAAAAAAATCCAGCCCTGGCTGGCGCAGCTCAGTGGATTGAGCTCAGGCTGTGAACCAAAGTGTCGCAGGTTCGATTCCCAGTCAGGTACATGCCTGGGTTGCAGGCCATGACCCCCAGCAACTGCACATTGATGTTTCTCTCTCTCTCTATCTCCCTCCCTTCCCTCTCTAAAAATAAATAAATAAAATCTTTAAAAAATCCAATTAAACAGTGGGCAAAGGACCTGAATAGACAATTTTCCAAAGAGGATCTATGATATCATTTCACATCTGTAAGAATGGCTATTATCAATTAATCAACAAACAAGGAGTGTTGGTGAGGATAGGAGAAAAGGAAACCCTAGTGCACTGTGTGGGAATGCAGACTGGTGCAGCCACTGTGGAAAGCAGTATGGAGTTACCTCAAAAAATTGAAAATGGAACTGCCTTAGCATCCAGTGATTCCACTTCTTGGAATTTATCCAAAGTAACTTGAAATGCTAGTTCAAAAGAATATATACAACCCTTTGTTCATTGCAGTGTTATTTACAATAGCCAAGATTTGGAAGCAACCCAAGTGTCCATCATTAGATGAGTGGATAAAAAAGCTGTGGTACATTTATACAAAGGAATACTACTCGGCCATAAAAAAAGAAAGAAATTATACCCTTTGTGACAACATGGATAGATCTGGAGGCTATTATGCTAATCCAGTCTGAGAAAGACAAGTACCATATGATTTCATTCATATGTGGAATCTTATGAACACTATAAGTGTCTATTAAGCAAAATAGACACTGACTCATAGATAAAAAGCAGGCTGACAGCTGTCAGGGGTGGTGGAGGGGGAGTATAGGAAATGAGGGAGAGAGAGAGAGAAAGAGAGAGAGGGAATGAGCTCATGAACAGAGACAACAGTGTGGTGATTGCCCAGGGAAGAGGGAGGGGAGAGTTGGAGGGTAAAGGGCAGTGAATACACCATACAGTGTACAGAGGATGTGTTGTAGGACTATGTACCCAAAACCTTTATAACGTTGTTAACCAGTGTTACCCCAATAAAAAAAGAGAAATTACATTTGTTTTAAAAAACAAAATGCAAGATGAAGCAAGTGGTGTAACAAAACTGTAGCTTCTGTGATCTACCACAGCACTTACTTGTCTTCAAATACTTGAAAGATTGCTTAACTTGTCAAAAATAAAAGCAAATTCCTCAGCGTTGCTTTAGAAAGCAAACCTGAAACCATGTTTGAAATTTGAAATGAATATTAAACTTACCCAATTGTTTGAACTGTCCAGCAACAAAACTTTAGGTACATATTCAGGAATGAATACAGTTGCAGAATATTATGGTGTTAGTTTGTGAAGAATTCTTCATATTAAAAGTTTTGAAATGCATGAGCATTCAAACCAAATCACCAGAAAAGTAATTTTCAACTCTTTCATATAAATTGCTGTTAGACAGAAAGACTACTAGTGTGAGTCTGTAGAGGCCTCTAGTCTATGCCCCATGTAATCTATGCACCAACAGGAATAAAATTGAGGAATAGAGTAACTGCCTCCTACTGGGCTCTCCTATGCATGCTGATGGAAAGTATAAGGGGAGTGGCTATTAAAGTGCCCTGGAGAATTACATTAAACTAACTCTGAACCAACCATCAATATTGAGCTTAACTAGCAATGTATTTCAATTAACAATGAGAATTATATATTGGAAATAACATAGTAAAACTATGGCCCAATCAAAAGCATTCTCTTCCTAGTGAATGATTTTTCTGTCCTTGCCTTTTTTAAATCCAATCTAAGACAATATAACACTGAATTCATGCTATAGATGTATAGATTTGCATTTTTTTGTACCAACAGAAAGAACAAAATTAAAACTTCAATACAAAAACTGGGAATATTTCTTTTTACCATCTCTCTTTTCTGGTCTTTTCCCTTTACAGCTATCTACTACTTTCCACTTACTTTTGGTGAAATGAGTATTTATGATTTATAATAAAATATTATTGAAAAGACATATTGTCTTATGTAATAACAAGAAAATGCAATTCTTGTAAACATTGGTATTTATAACATCGTGATTCCTATGAGGAATTCTTTTATAAACATATATTAAAAATGAAATCTAATTTTTATATTTCAGTGACTCAGCTTAATAAGGGTTGTGAAATTAATAAAATAAATACACTTTTAAAGTTATTGTAATCAATACACTTTTTAAAAACTACTTCTCCCAAAGGGAGCAATTCATACCTTCTGAATAAATATAAATATTGCTTTCATAATTTTCACTCTTAACCAATAATCTTTACATCAGAATTTTATCTTTTATAGCATGCCATTTTGTATGCTGTTTAAATGCAGAATTTTAACTCATTTCTGTATGAGACAGAAAAACACTTTGTTTATTGATTTGCATCCTTTCCTATTTTTTGGCCATGACAGAATTTATATTAAACCTTTTTCCACTGAAACATTGGACTAAGTTTGGGAAAGATGGTAATACAGACTCAGTTTGCAAAAAGATACTTGAATGAACAGAGGACTTTTTATCAAGATATAAGGTGGTCACATTATTTGGTGATCTATGACAATTCACCTCTATAGTAATCATGTTATAACACAGAGCCATTTACTCTGGACAAAGTCACTTTCAGGAATGGTTTTATTACCATGAAAATGAATAGATGGACTGTCTCTAAAGTGCCACCATTGCCCTTTATGAGAATAGTGAACTAGATTAGCTGGCACGCTTGCTTCCCTCACTCTTTATGAGCCTTATGTGTTTTGGGATATAGTCGACATTTTTATCTGGATGATGTTATTTTCAGAAAAAGACTCTTAACAGTTTTCATTCGAGCAAGGAAAAGGTAAACAAAAAACGTGTTTAATAAAGATTAGTCACGAAAGTGCATTTGAATACATTGTTTAGCAATCCTAACATAGTCTAAAGATTTTGCCCAGAGAAATCTTTTGAGGCTTCACATTATGGTAAATTACAAAATCATGAATGCAGAAAAAAAATGAAAGGAGAATACAGAGGTTTAAAATAATAGGGGATATTTGCTCATGGGTTCCTTGATTAAAATTAAGTTTTACAAATTTATACAATATATATACACTCGAATAGTCAGGTAAAAGCAAATATAAAGTATAAGAGATTGGTAGGTCTAGCTGGAGAAAAGTCAGTTTTGTTTTGCTGTTAGTGTTAATATATTATATTGTATGAGCACCTTATTCGCAAAGCAATTCGGAAGTAATTTACATATACCTGATATTTCATATAATGTACTAAACAAAACATCATTTATATAAGAAAAGAGCATTGCAGAGGGGAAACTGGTGAATATAGTTAGTGCAAATTAATTTGTGAGACAATTTTCCAATATTCTTGTGGAAATTGGTTCAACTAAAATTTTGAGGGCATTGTCTCGCTTTATATGATTTTTACTTCCACTTTTGAAAAGGGTAACATTACTACTTAGTACTGCAGTTTTTTGAGACAAAATTTTTACTCTTAGTATCTAACATAAAGCTGTATGCTACTTCACTGATTATATGTATGAAAAATGTCAGAAAAGTGTCAAGATGAAAGGCTCTTCCCACTGAGGATTCTTTCCATTACTGAAGGCCATTTAGAGGTTATTATGTCCCCATAATTACAATTTGATCCTTTGTTAGATTTTTGTTCACTACATTGTTAGATGAATTTCTGCAGAACAATCTGAAACCAAAAGTATAGTACCTTAAAAACAGTGAAAGAATGTCATGAGGCAGTTTCTCATCATCAAATCATAAGGGGGATATCTTTTCAAAGTGAAAAATATAGTTCACCTGGTTAACAAACAGTGCAGAAGGTTCCCTTTTGTGTGTAAAATGGAGTCTGCACAAAGTTGTGGTTCTCAAGACAATTCCAAAGGTTCAATTTCTGTGTTTAATGATAAAAAATATATAAAGTCTGAATTTAAAAAATGCTGTTATCACTGGATTCAACATATCAAAGAGAAGCCAGTACTCACCCCCAGGAATTTCTTTGTCTTAATTATTTAATCATTCATTTTTATTGTATTTTTTTCTATTACCATTTATCCCCCCACCCACATCCATCTATCTGTGAGTCTGTCTCTATTTTGCTTATTACATCAGTTTGTTCATTAGATTTCACATATTAGTGGAATCATAGAGTATTTGTCTTTTTCTGACTGGCTTATTTCATTCAACATAGTGTTCTCCAGGTCCATCCATGCTGTCACAAAGGGTAACATTTTCTTTGTTTTTATGGCTGAGTAGTATTCCTTACCGTAAATGTACCATAGCTGATTTATCCACTTGTCTACTGATGGGCACTTGGGCTCCTTTCAAATACTGGCTTTAGTAAAAAATGCTGCAGTGAACATAGGGGTGCATATATTCTTTCAAATTAGTGTGTTGGGTTTCTTTGGATGAATTCCCAAAACTGGAAATGCTGGGTCAAGTGGGAATTCCGTTCTAATATTTTGAGGTACCGTATTTTTGGACTATAAGATGCACAGTTCCCCCCCTCCCCAATTTGGGAGGAAAATGGTAGTTAATGCTGCTGTTGAGTTCTGTTTACATTTACATTGGTGAAATATTATTTATGTTATTAAATATTTTACCACATTTTTTGCTTCAAATTTTTTTTCCTATTTTCCTCTAAAACCTAGGTGTGTCTTATGGTCTGAAAAAATGTGGTAATTATTCCTGCTTTCTTCAGTGGCTGCAACAATCTCTATTCTCACCAAGAGAGTAGAAGGGTTCCTCTTATCCACATCTTTACCAGCACATATTGCTTGTTGATTTAGTGATGATGACAATTCTAATAGGTGTGAGGTAATATGTCATTGTGGTTTTTATTTGCATTTCTCTGATGATCAGTGATATTGAGTATATTTTCATATGTCTATGGGCCATCTCTATGTCCTCTTTGAAGAAGTATCTATTCAGGTCCTTTGCCCATTTTTAAATGGATTGTCTTTTGTTGTTGAGTTTTATAAATTCCATATAAATTTTGGATATTAACTCCTTATCGGATGTATGTGCAAGTATGTGTTCTCCCATTCTGTGGGTTGCTTGTTAATTTTTCATGGTTTCTTTGCTGTGCAAAAACTTTTTAGTTTGATGCAGTTCATTTGTTTATTTTTCCTGTTGTATCCTTTGCCTAAGAAGATACAAGTATATTTTAAAAATATATTACTATAATCAATGTTTGAGATTTTACTGCCTATATTTTCTTCAAAGGTTTTTATGGTTTCCAGTCTAACATTAAATCTGTAATCAATTTTGAAATTATTTTTGTTTGTGGCATAAGGAGGTGATCTAATTTCATTTTGTGCATGTATGTGTCCAATTTTTCCAACACCATTCATTGAAAAAACTATCTTTAAATCATTGTATGTTTTGCCTCCTCTGTCAAATACTAATTGGCTATAAAGGCATAGTTTTATTTCTGGGCTCTCTATTCTGTTCCATTGTCTGTTTTTTTAAGGCTTTGTTTTCTTTTTTTTAATATGTTTTATTGATTATGCTATTACAGTGTATATGTCTGTTTTTATGCCAGTACCATGATATTCTGATTACAATGGCTTTATAGTATAGTTTAATATTAGGTAGCATGATTCCTCCAACTTTGTTCTTTCTCAAGATCACTGTTGCTATTTAGGGTCTTTTCTGGTTGAGTATAAATTTTTGGAATGTTTGTTCTAGTTTTGTGAAATATGTCATTGGTATCTTGATAGGAATTGTAGATTGTTTAGGGTAGTATGGGCATTTTTATGATGTTATTTCCTCCTATCCATGAACATATGTGCTTCCACTTATTTGTATCTTCTTCAATTTCTTTCTTCATATAGTTTTCTTGTAATTTTGCAAGTCTTTTCTTTCTTAAAAATATTTCTTATAATTTTGCAAGTACAGATCTTTAATATCTTTATTAAATTTATTCCCTGGATATCGTATTCTTTTTGAAGAAATTGTGAATGGGATTGTTTTCTTAGTTTCCCTTTCTGATAGTTCATTATTGGCAGATAAAAATGCAACTGATTTCTGGATATTAATTTCATGCCTTGCTACTTTACTGAATTTATTTATCAGTTATAGTAATTTCTTGGTGTAATCTTTAGGGTTATCTATATACAGTATCATGTCATCTGCTTCCAATGACAGTTTTAGTTCATCCTTTTTAATTTGGATGCCTTTGATTTCTTCTTGTCTGAATTCTGTGCCTAAGACTTCCAGTACTATGTTGAATAAGATTCGTATAAGCAGACATCCCTGTCCTGTTACCAATCTTAATGAAAACATTGTAGTTTTAATCCACTAAATATGATGATGGCAGTAGGTTTGTCATTTATGACCTTTACTACATTGAGGTATGTTCCCTCTATTCTGACTTTTCTTAAGAGTTTTTTTTTTCATAAATGGGTTCTGGGTTTTATCAAATGCTTTTTCTGCTTCTATTGATATGATTATGTGGTTTTTATCCTTCATTTTGTTTATGTGGTGAATCACATTTATTGATTTGCAAATACTGTACTGTCCTTGCACCTCTAAAACAAAATTCACTTGATCATGGTGTATGATGTTTTTGATATATTGTTGTATTCAGTCTGCTAATATTTTGTTGAGAATTTTGGCATCTATGTTCATCAGGAATATTGACTTTAATTTTCTTTCTTTGTAGGGTCTACAAGGATCTAGTTTTGGAATTAGGATAATGCTGGCTTCATAAAATGAGCTTGGGAATTTTCCCTTCTCTTTAATTTTTTGGAATAATTTGAGAAGCAGAAGTGTTAGTTTCTCTTGAGGCATTTGATAAAATTCACCTGTAAAACCATCTGGTTCAGTGTTTTGGTTTGTTGAAAGTTTTTTGATTACCTTTTCAATTTCACTGGTTGTAATCTATTTATGTTCTCTGATTCTTCCTGATTTAGTTTTAGAAGATTGTATGTTTCTAGGAATTTATCATTTTGTCCAGATCATCCGATTTGTTGACATATGGTTATTCATAATATTTTCTTACAATCCTTTGTATTTCTTTGGTGTCACTTGTTATTCCTCATTTTTTTTATCTGAGTCCTTTCTCATTTTTTTCTTCAGGAGTCTGAAAAAGGTTAAAGGTTTGTCAATCTTGTTTATCTTTTTAAAAAGTCAGCTCTTGAATTCATTGATCTTTTGTATCATTTTTTTTAGACTATTTGTTTATTTCTGCTCTGATTTTTATCTCTTTCCTTCTACTCATTTTTGGGCTTTGTTAGTTGTTCTTTTTCAAGTTCCTTTAAGTGTAAAGTTAAATTGTTTATTTAAGCTTTTTCTTTTTCTTTCTTTTCTTTCTTACTTTTTTTATTTTTTTTTTTTTTGAGATAAGCCTGTAATGCTATGAATTTCCCTCTTAGGACTATCCCTGTGTCACAGACATTGGGTTGGTGTGATCTCATTTTCATTTGTTTCAAGGTGTATTTTGATTTCTTCCCTGATCTCATTTGACCCACTTATTGTTTAATACCATGTTATTTAGCTTCCATCTCTTGTATATTGTTTTTCTTTTTTTCTTTTGATTGATTTATAGTTTTAGAGCATTATGGCCATACAAGATGCCAATATGATTTCAGTCATCTTATATCTACTGAAACTTTTTCGTGCTATTTTGTGGTCTATCCTAGGACATGTTCCATATGCACTTGAAAGGAATGTATATTTTTCTGTTTTGGGGTGAAATGCTCTAAAGATATAAATTAAATCCATTTGATCTAATGTGTCACTTAAGGCCATGGTCTCCTTTTGCTTTTATGTCTGGAATATATATCCATTGAATCAATGGGGTAAAATTCCTTACTGTGATTGTCTTTCTGTCAATCTCTTTCTTTATGTCCATCAAGAATTTCTTTACATATAGGTGTTCCTATGTTGGGTACATAAATATCTACTAGGATTATATCCTCTTGTTAGATTGTTCCCTTTATTATTATGTCAATGTCCTCCTTTGTCTCTTATTATTGTCATTCTTTTAAAGTCTTTTCTGTCAGATATTAGTATTGCTACACCAGCATTTTTTACCCTCTCCTTTTGCATGAAATATCTTTTTCCATCCTCTTACTTTTAGTCTGTGAGTAATTTTCACTTAGCAGTGAGTCTCTTGAAAACAGAATATATATGTCATATTTTCTTATCCACCCAATGTTCTTTTTTATTGGAGTTTTATCACTTAATGGTGATAATGGTCATAAGTTATACATTTTAAATGATAATCAGTAGATATGTATTTGTTGCCATTTTATTTTTTAACTATGTTATGTTGTTTTTTTTCTTGTTCTTGTTCTTTTGAAGGCAAAGCCTTTAACATTTGTCGTAATACTGGTTTGGTGGTAGTAAACTCCTTTAGCTTTTTCTTGTCTGGGAATCTATTTCCCTTTCAGTTTTAAATAATAGCCTTGCTGGGTAAAGTAGGCTGCTTGTAGGTCCTTCTTTTCATTATGTTGACTATTTCATGCCAGTCACTTCTGGGTTAAAATCTTTCTGTGAGACGTCAGATGACAGTGTTATGGGAGCTCCTTTGTAGGTAAATATCTGCTTTTCTCTGGTGGCTTTTTAAGTTTCTCCCCTTGCATTTAATCTTTGTCATTTTAATTATGATATGTCTTGGTGTTGACCACTTTGGGTCCATCTTGTTAAGGACTCTCTGCACTTCCTTGACTTGCATGTCTTTTTCCTCTACCAGTTTAGGGAAGTTTCTGTCATTATTTTTTCAAAGAGGTTCTCAATCCTTTGCTCTTACTCTTCCCCTGGTATTCCTATGATGCAGAAGTCGTTTTGCTTAATTTTGTTCTGAAGGTCCCTTAAACTATCCTCATTTTTTAAAATACTGTTTTCTCTTTTTGCTGTTCTCCTATGGTACTTCTTTCTATCTTATCTTCCAAATCGCTGATTCGATCCTCTGCTTCATCTAACTTACTGTTTATTCCTTCCAGTATATTATTTATTTTAGATATTGCATTCTTTATTTCTGACTGGTTGTTTTTATGGTTTATATGTTTTTTTTTATGTGTTTGAGAATCTTTATAATCATTACTTTGAGCTCTATATCTGATAAATTGCTTGCTCCATTTCATTTCTGTCTCTTTTTTAGAATTCTCTTATTCTTCATTTGGGGCCTATTTCTTTGTTTTCCCATTCTAGCTGCCTCCTTGTGTTTCTTTCTATGTATTAGGTCAATAATAAGAGGCTCTAGTGCAGCTTATGGCAGATGCTGCCTGTGACTCAACCTGGGTAACCTGTTTGAAGTTATCAGCTATTCACAGCTTGTAGCTCCCTCTGCTAGGCCTGGGTGCATGTGGAATGAACCAAGCTTTACAAAGGCTGGATTTTACCAGCACTTGGCCCAGGGGAAGTCTGCTTGGCTCACAGAGATCCACCACTCTCTGCAGGCTGCCTATTAGGCTTAGTCACTCAAAGAGTCTCCAGATGTACTTCTTAGCAGTGCTTAAGCTCTACAAGGTGGCTTGAGAGGGATTCCAGCAGGTGGAGTTATTGCCTCTTCCCAAGCTGATGGTGCTTGGAGGGGAGTGTTCTGATCAAGAAAGATGGCTTTTGCAGTATAACAAATGACTTAACACAGGGATCCTGGCTGCTGACCCTTCAGCTCTCTCTCCAGAGCCACCAACTCCAGATTCCTCTCATGTGGCTCTAGTCCACACTGTACTCCATCTGCTGGAGCTTAGGGCATATGGCTGCAAATGAAATTTTGTTCATTGCCTCTTTAAGAGGCTCTGCATCTCTAGCCATCTTTCCCTGATGGGCAGGGACCTGCTAATTTTAATAGTTGGATGTTATGTTGGCACCTTTTCTGGTTCTAGTGCTCTAGGATTGGGAGCTCTGATTGGTGTGTAGATCTCATACTTCTCCGGGGGACACCCTCAGCCACTGAAATATCCCTCCATAATTTCAGCTGCTACCTGTGGGAGTCCAGTCAGCCCTCTTACACCTCATATTTCCTACCAGTCTTGATGTATTATGTTGTTTCTCCTGTAACTCCTTGGTTATAAGTCTTCTCTCCAGCTGGTCTTTAGTTGGTTATCCAGGATTATTTTTCTATAATTTTAATTCCATTTTGGTCCTGGGAAGAGGTTAGTGTAGCTACTACCTTCTCTGCCACCATCTTGGAACCTCTAGAATTTCCTTTTTAAAAAAATACATTATTCTGCACTTGCAGACTTCTTAACCAGATGAAGAAATGTTGAGGAAAAAATTTCAAGGTTAGTATTTTAGAATGAATGTAAAAGATATCTTTGTGGGACTTTGCAGACTGTGGAGTTGATGGAGGCATTAGTTATGCCTTACTTAATGACAGGAGTATATTCTGAGAAATGTGTCAACTGGTGGTTTAGTCATAGTGTGCACATCAGAGAGGGCACTTACACAAACCTAGATGGTACCTCCTACTCAACACTAGGCTATATGGTATAACCTATTACTTCTAGGCTACAAACCTGCACAGCATATTACTGTACTGTATAATGTAGGCAATGATAACACAATGGTAAGCATTTGTTTATCTAAACATAGAAAAGGTACAGTAAATATAGGTTACAAAAGATAAAAAGTGATATACCTGAATATGACACTTACCATGAATGGAGTTTGCAAGAATGGAAGATGCTCTGGGTGAGTCATTGAGTGAGTGGTGAGTGAGTGTGAAGGCCCAGGATATTACAGTGCACTACTGTGGACTCCACAAACATTGTAAACTTTAGCTACACCAAATTTCTTTTAACATTTTTTAAATTAATAAAGTAACCTTAGCATACTGTATTTTACTGTATAAACTTCCAAATTTTTAAAACTTTTTTACTCTTTTATTAATAAAGCAGCTTAAATCACAAATGTAGACCTATTAAAACATATTTTCTTTCTTTATATACTTATTCTATAAGTTTTTTTCTATTTTTTAAATTTTAAACTTTTTTGTTAAAAACTAAGACACAAACACACATTAGTGTAGACCTTCACAGAGTCAGGGTCCTTAATCTCACTGTCTTCCACCTCCACATCTTGTCTCGGTGGAAGGTGTTCAGGGGTAGTAACAGGCATGGAACAGTCATCTCCTATGATAACACTGCCTTTCTCTGGAACACCTACTGAGCACCTCCCTGAGGCCCTCCATGAGGAGTGTCACTCTTTTTAGAAAAATGTTCATGGTGATCTATTTGCCTTGTTTCTTATTTATCATGGAATTGCTTGTAAGCAGATAATATACCATAAACATTCTTTTCAATTAGCGGAAACATTTTGGTATTGATGTCCATGTTCTCAAAATTTTAAAGGAGCTGCTTGAGGTCTGCAAAATCTTCTGCTAAATGCTTTACTATTAATTTTGGGGGGTGGTTTCTTCATTTTCTACTCCTGCATTTTTTTTATTCTTCTTCAGCTATGCATTCCTGTTCCAGTTTCAACAACTCATTAGTAATTGCTAAGGAACCACCACCAGGAGATCCTTTATGTTGCCCTCGTCTACTTCCAGGTAAAGTTGTTTCCCATTTCAAACTCAGCCTTGTTGATTTGTGCAACCTTCTCTTCCTTGGCAAATATTTTGAAGTCATGGATGAACTTCTTGAATGTCTTCTTCCAGATGCCATAAACTCCTTGGTATATCATCCCAAGCCCAAGTTAGGTTTTGATGCATCATAGATGTCATAGTCCTTCCAGAATTGCGTGAGTACCTTCTTTGTGTCTTTCTCAATGACAGCAGTAGGCTAGGCAAAGGTCTTCCTCAGGTAATAGTCCTTAAACACTGCTATAAATCTTTGATCTGTTGATTAGATCAAAGAGATGGTGCTTAAAGGGAGAAACACCACTTTGATATTGGAGTAAGGATTGCTAAAAAAGAGGGTGTCTGGGGACATAATCAACAATAAGCAAATTCTTGAAAGGTATGTTATTTTTCAAACAGTACTTCTCCATTTCATTGACAGCAACTCAGGAGGACAATCATGGGAAAGAAGTCGGATCCTCCCTGACTTACTGCTCTATAGAACACTGGCAATGTATGCTTATTGATATGCTTGAATGCTCTGGGGTTCTCTACTACTGGATCACAAAAGGTTTTGATTTATAGCTTGTAACACTGCCTCCAAGCAAGACTGTTATCCTGCTTTTAAAAGCCTGGAAACCTGACATTGACTTGGCCTCCTTATAGATGAAGTTCTTTCAGCATCTGTTTTCAGAATAGGGAGTTTTCATCCATATTGAATATTTTCTCTGCCAAGTAATTTTTCTCCACAATTATCTTATCTAGAGTTTCCAAAAATTATTCCACTGCTTTCATATCAGCACTTATGTACTTGTCACTCACTTTCACATTATGTGATGAATAAGGAATGACCTTTGAATAGTTTAAGCCACTCAGAGCTAGCAGTAAATTCAACATGGTAGTCAGGTCCAGGTTTTTCTTTCAGCATGAAACAAACTTTTGTTTTTGCCATGATCATTATGTTGCTGAGAGGAATACAATACTGTGTTGTATCTTCAATTCTGGTAATTTAAAGTTTCTTCATGTCTAACATAGGCTTTTCTCAAATTTTTGTTAGTCTCATTGCCTTCACTAAAGCAGATCCTTTAACAGCCTCCCTTACTTTGTTCTTGTTCTTCAGGGTTTTAGCAGCTGTGGGGAATGGGACATGCCTGACTGGTGAGCAGTAACCCTCACTGATTCTCCACCTTTGTAGTCCTTGATCACTTTTAATTATCTTTCCAAGCTACTCATTTGATATGGCCTTCTACTGGCAACAGTACAGTTGATTTGGTACTCTTAGGGGCCATGTTGAACACAACAACATGAGATTACATCAAATACCAGAGAAAATGATTCAGTTAAGAGGTGTGAGCAGAAGATGCATGAGGCTGCTATGGGTATAATATGGCACACTGCTTTACAGCGAACTTTCTTGTTTTATAAGTGGAAAGGGTACACACTAAAATAGTGATTAAAAAGTACAGTGTAGTAAATATATAAAGCAGTAACATAGTTGTGTTACTATTATCAGTATTATGTACTATACATAATGTTATGTGCTATACTTTCTTACACTAGCAGTGCAGTAGGTTTGTTTACACCAGCATCACCACAAACATGTGAGTAATTCATTGCACTACAACATTATGATGAATATGATATCATTAGATGATAAGAATGTTTTAGCTCCATTATAATTTTATGGGACCACCATGTATATGTGGCCTGCCACTGACCAAAATGTCAATATACAGAGCCTGACCTTATTTAAATCAAACGTTTTCAGAAGGGAGGGAAGTTTGATATTATACAATCTTATTTCAAGGCCAGAAACAAAAGGTGATGTCTCTAAGAGATGGTTAGCTTATGTTTAATTACTTCTTTATTTTACTTCTTTTTATTTTTTGGATTCTTTAATTGGTGGGCTTCTGGTATTTTTATGAAGTCAGTATAGAAACTAATTAAACAGAATTGATGTGAATTAAACAGACATAAAATTCAAAACAGAATTCTAATTATAGTTATATTTAAGAAAAATATTGTAGAGGTAATGTAAATTCACTTGAAAAATTCAAGCAATACAAAGCTGTATAAAGCAAAATGAAAGGCAAAATTAACCTCACCTCTACCCTTTTTAACATTCCTATCTGTTAATGGTTTCCACTGTTGATAATTTACAGTGTTTACTACCATAACTCATTCTATATAAATATAAACATATATACAGTTTTAAAGTGCTAATCATTTCTCTTCACTGTGTATTTTATGCATAAATATCTATAATGCATATATAATAGTACTATAGAATTATATATCTGCTACAGTTGCATAATGTTACAACCCTGGTACATAATTTTATTTATATAAATAGAATGATTTGCACTTAAATAAACAATTCATCAGTTTATCAGTTACCTCTTTTATGTCAATGTACATAGATATACATTACTTTTAAAATCTTCATAGGGTATTTTATAACATAGAAGTATCACCATTGAACTATTCTCAATGTAGTACACATTTAGGTTGTGTAAAATGTGTTTGTATTACAAATAATGATGATAATTTAATAGCTTGGTATCTTTAAGAATGTTTTCCTCATTGAAAAACCAATACATTAGTAAAAGTCCTACTAAGAAATATGTAAATTAGACAACATTCAAATATTATTATGAAAATAAAAATTCTAAAATTTTTATTTACTTAAAGTTTTTAGAAACCTTTCTGAAAAAGAGATGACAGAAAAAGTTCAGATATGAAAACTGAAAAATTAAGATATAAAACTTGCTTTGTATTATTTTTCATTGAAGTCACACTTACACTTTTAATTATTTGAAAATCATGTATATGCGTGTGGTTTTATGTTTTTAAAGATTTTATTTATTTATTTACTTTTAGACATAGAAGAAGGAAGGGAGAAAGAGAGGGAGAAAGAGAGGGAGAGAAACACCAATGTGAGAGAGAAACATCTATTGGTCGCCTCTGTACCTACCCTGACCAGGGACCAAACCTACAACCCAGACACGTGCACTGACCAGGAATGGAATCAGTGACTTTTTGGTTTGTGGGATGATGCCCTACCAAGTGAGCCACACCAGTCAGGGTGGTTGTATGCTTTTTATCTATTCATTCACATGGCTTTCATACAACATTGACACATACCACACACACACACTCCAGGCCCTTTTACAATGCATCATTTAAAAGTGTTATGTTTTTCTGAGATTCGGTCAATGAAATAGCTGCCCAAATGCAGTTCAGAGAATCTCCATTTGAATAAAAGTGAACACAGTTCTCACCTTGTAAATATTCAGAAATTAAACCTCAGAAAGACATTTACTCCCAGTAAACATTTTCATATGAAAAATGAGAATATAGCTAGTGGCTGTCTTCAGATGATGCAAATTTATGAACACAACTAGAAATACATTTTAGCTTAGTGAAAATTGCAAACAACTTTCTCTAATACTTGTTCAAATATAATTCTTCTCTGGAAGGAAATTCAATGCTGTAGTTTCTCTTTAACTTCATTCAGCTTAATTCTCATTTGTAATTACCATTTCTCATAAAAATAATAATAACCTGTTTTTCTAAAGATAGAAACATGAAACTACAATAAAATCATTATCAATATTTAGGAGGCTATATTTATAAATTATGTAAATCCAAATCATTCTCTGCCAATCCTATGAATCTTAATGCCTCAAATTATAAAAGGCAAAGAATCATGGAATTATTTTTCTCATATTTAAGCTCACTAAAGCAATGGGCCATAAATAAAGAAATATATACATTTATAGGGAGTTGCAGTGATTTTTATTTATTCAACTTCTTCAACACTTTTTATATGTGATTATTTGAAAACTTCTCACACACTTCTGTGACCAAGTTGATGTAATCAACCTGGTGTCAATTTTTTCTAACCTTGTATTTTAATACATTTAAATTTTAAATTTACAGTTGTACAATATGATATTAATGTCAGGTATAAAACCCTGTGATAAGACATTTATATAACTCTTATAGTAATCACCCCATAAATCAAGTATCCATCTGACACTATATGTAGTTATACTAATATTATTGACTGTATTCCCTATGCTGTACTTTTCATCTCCATGACTATTCTACCAGTTTGTACTTCTTAAATCCTTTGCCTTTCTTGCCCATCCCTGCAACCTCTCCATCTGTCAAACATCAAAAATATTTTCTGTATCTATGAGTCTGTTTCTGTTCTGCTTTTTTATTTATTTTGTTTTTTAGCCTACAAACACAATTGAAATCATATGGCATTGGTTTTTCTCTGTCTGACATTTCACTCAGCTCAGTACCTTCTAGGTCCATCCATGTTGTTGCAGATGGCAAGGTTTAGTTGTTTTTTTAATGACTGAGTTGTATTCCATTGTATATATGTACTACTTCTTCATCCATTTATTTACTGATGGACACTTAGGTTGCTTTCATGTCTTGGTTATTGTAGATAATGCTGCAATAAATATATGGATGTACCTGACTTTGATTTAGTGTTTTGAGTTTCTTCAGACAGATACACAGAAGTGGAATTGCCGAGTCCTTCTTTGTTTCTTTTATAGCCTTTGTTTTAGTCTACTTTGTCTTGTATAAGTGTCGATACCCCAGTTTTCTGATTTCATTTTCATTTTCATGAAGTATTGTTTTCCATCCATTTATTTTTAGTCTGTGTGTGTCTTTCAGTCTGAAGTCTCTTGCAGACAGCATATGTTAGGATCTTATTTTGTTATCCATTTAGCCACCATATGTCTTTTGATTGGAGCTCTTAATTCATTTGCATTTGAATTAATTGTTGATAGATATGCACTTATTACTATTTTACTATTCATATTTTTAATTTTTTTCTTCTTCTTAAAGAAGATCCTTTAACATTTCTTGTAATATTGGCTTGGTAGCGATGAGCTCCTTTAGCTTTTCCTTGTTTGGGAAGCTCTTCATTTCTCCTTTAATTTTAAATGATAACTTTGCTGGGTAGAGTAGCCTTGGTTGTAGCGTTCTTACTTTTCATCACTTTGGATATTTCTTGCCAGTCTCTTCTGACCTGCAAAATTTCTGTTGAGAAGTTAGCTGACAGTAACTCCCTGCTTTTCTCTTGCTGCTTTTAAGATTCTCTCTTTGTCTTTAACCTTTGGCATTTTAATTATGTTGTGTCTTGGTGTGGGCCTCTTTGGGTCCTTCTTATGTGGGACTTTCTGTGCTTCCAGGACTTTTATCTCTACTTGCTTCACCAGGTTAGGGGAATTTTCTGTCACAATTTTTTAAAAATAGATTTTCAATTTCTTGTTCTCTTTTCCCTTCAGCACCACCATTATGCAAATGTTGATATGCTTGAAGTTGTCCCAGATGCTCCTTATAATCTCATCATTTATTATTATTTTTTGTTGTTCTGATTGGGTATTAACTGATTACTTCCCCTCCAAATCACTGATTTGACCTTCTACTTCATCTACTCTACTATTGATTCCCTGTAATGTATTCTTCATTCAGTTATTATATTATTCATTTCTAACTGGTTCTTGTATATGTTTTCTATCTTTATTTTTATGTTTCCTGTCTCTTTGTTGAAGTTCTCATTAAGTTCCATACTCTTCCCCTAAATTCATTGAGCATTCCAATAACCAGTGTTTCAAATTCCACATCTGGTTAATTGCTTGTCTTCATTTTGTTTAGCTCTTTTTCTGGAGTTTTGTTCTTTTATTTGGGACACATTTCTTTGTCTCCACATTTTGTCTGCTTCTCTGTGTTTGTTTCTATGTATTAGGTAAAGCTGTAATATCTACCAGACTTGGTAGAGTGGCCTAATGTAGTAGATGTCCTACAGGGTCCAGAGGTGCAGCCTCCACAGTCACCCAAGCTGGGCACTCCAGGAGCCTCCTGTGGGTTGTATGCACTCTCCTATTGTAGTTGGGTCTTTATGGCTGTTGGCATGTCAATAGGAGGAATTTATCTTCAGGTAAATTGGCTGCAAGAACTGGCCCTGACCACCATGGAGGATCTGCTGTGTAGGGGCTGGCCCTACAGAGCAGAGCTCACATCAGCAGGGCTCAGGAACCTGTCAAGTCTATACTTTGAGTGTGTCACTCATGGGTCTGAATCTCTCCACTGGATGTGCTGGCTCTGGGGTCTCCTGGGAGGTATAGGCCAAGGTCATGTGTGGCCTATGTCCTGCTTGAGGTCACCCAGCATGATCCACAAAGAGATTTATAGATGGCTGCTACATGTGTTAGTCTTGGAGGTGCCTGGAAGATGGTATACTATGAACCAAGGCCACTCCTGCTAGTGCCTGGCTTGGGGCCACTTAGTGAGAGGTATGGTCCCACAGAGGCCAGATGCTGCCTGTTTGAGAGATTTTCAGGAAAATCTGCATCATGACCCAAGACAGGCCATATCTATAGAAAAGCCATTGGAAACAACTTGGACGGGCCTGTAAGTTGAGGGGGTATGGCCTCCTGCAATCACCAACACAGGGCAAACAGTGTTAACCAGGTTGATGAAAACGCAGATATGGTACCCCTCTGTTGGCCTTCTGGTGAGGAGGGCTCGGGAAAGGAACAATAGCCTCTGCCAGCACTTCTGTCTGAGACAAAGCTGCCCCTAAGTCCTCATTTTGAAGCCAGACAATTTAGTTCCTTCCCAAATGTTTGTGGTGCCTTTCAAGCTGCTGAACCATTGCTAGAGCACAGAGTGAGTGAGTCTGAGTAAATCCATCCTGGCCCTTTAAGAGGAATGGCATTGACTTCAGAAGCTCTCTGTTTCACTCAGCCACAGTCCCTGATGGATTTTATAGCACAAAGTTATAGGGACTTCTTTTCTCAGCACTGGAACCCAGGCTGGGGGACCTGGTTTGGGGCTGGAACCCCTGGATCCTCAGTGGGGATCTCCACAGCTGAGATATCCCTCTCAATTTTTAACTGCCACACATGGGTGTGGGACCAGCCTGTTGCATATCTCTTCCCCCTATACCAGTCTCAATGTGGCTTCTTAATTATGTCATTAGTTATAGGACTTCTGTTCAGCCAGATATATGGTGGTTCTGAATGATGATTTTTATGTAATTTAGTTGTACTTTTGATGTGGTTGTGGGAGGCTCTGAATACTACATTTATCTGTGCTGCCATCTTGACCAGAAGCTCTGTATATATCTTTTATACAGGGACTATAACTTAAAAAAAAACAAACAAACACAAAAAACAAGCCAGACCACCTACTTTATGGAGTCTTTGTGCTGCACCTGTGCCTTTCTGTGTTACTAGATAAGCAAATCCACTGTACACATAGCTTTGGTCATTCAAAATGCCTTGCTATGCCAAAGACACAAGTTTAATTTGTCAACTATAGGGGTTCCATATTTCAGGTTTTTACACTACAAATCCATTCTAGATAAATATTAATAAGTCTCCCAATGCAACTTCTGTGTTGTTATATTGAATTTGGGAGTTTAAACATGTACTACTTTGAAAATATTCTTTACTTTTTGAAATTCAACATTGCCCTGACAGTTCTAAAATCTATTTGGCTTTTAGCTTGTGGGCACAGCCAGGAAAAAAATTAATCTTTTTCTTAAAGTTACAATTAGAATATGAAAGCTTCCTGTTAATAATATGACTCAATAGAGAAACAATAGATGGACCCTAAGTGCGCATCAATAAGGAACCAGCTAAATAAAACTTGTCATACTATGGAATGAAATATTAGGCAATTTGAAGAAGGGAGAGAAGAGGAGAAAGAAGCAGATTAGAAAAAATGCATGCATGTCTCTGGGAATGATTCCCAAATTTGTGGAGGAATATGGGAGGGAAGGAGGAAGGGAGGGAGAAAGAGACAGAGCTGAATACTCACATATCTACATATACATGCACTCCATTAAAAAAAGATAATTCAGATATGCTTGTACATGCACATAGAAATGTGAGAAGTTAATACAAGAAACTAAAAGTAGTTGCTATTGAGGAAAAATCTGATATGTGTGGTCAGAGAAAGCCATCCTTTCATTTGGCACTATTTTAACTTTTATCTCATTCATGCATCACTTTTTCTGATAAAAATTTAGATCTTTAATAAAAGCAATATGTAACCTTGAAAAATCTGAAAATTATTTGCTTCCCTTTTTATATATTAGTAAAGTATATGAGATAATATGCATATTAGATAGTTCATGTTTCAATTTTGAGAAGTAACAAATTAACAGATATAATAGCAGGCAGATATTATCTTTATAATGGATAGATTTATTCACTTCTCTTCTGGGAATAATTTTTCTTATCGAATTGTTGAACTATCCACTGTCATTAAAATTATTTTCCCCTGGTTTGTAAAACACTGTATTTTCTTAAACTTCTAACTCCTCAACTACTTGACTTAACTTTTTATTTAGTTTATATTTGCAACCTAACATAAAATAGAAATACTCATTAAATAATTTATACTCTTTGTCTCTATCCAAACACACACACACACACACACACAGAGGCAAACAGAATCACACTATTCTGTAAGGGAGATAATATTATCCTCAATTTGTAGATGAGTAAAATGATGCTGACTAGTTAAAAGGAAAGCCTGAGATCACATAATTAGTACGTGCTGAAGCTATAACACAAACACAGTTCAGTCTGGGTTCAGAGACTATATTCTCTTATCACACCATACTACATAATCCTTTCATGCTAAAGTTTCTCAGAATTCTTAGGCTCTGTGTTATCATTTATACTCACCCTTTTAGAAATCTCATCTTCACTTATGATTTGAATGTCCCCTTCTGCATAGATGACAGTTAAACCAATATCTCTGGTCCTAGCAATTCCCGTATAATACAGTCCCACATTATCAAGTGCACTGACTTATAACCATCACATAAACAGCCAGTCACTAAGTTCAAAATTGTATCAAATAGAAATCATTTCTCCCATCCCAAATCATGGTATGAGTGTGTGTTTTTGTTCTTTTTTTTTTTCACCTATCACATAGTGTCACTTGTTATACAACTCTTCCCATTGTGAGGCTAAATATTTTTAAAGCATCTTTATTACTTCATTCTTCACTGCAAAATTGAATATAGCATTGAGTTCCTCTACTCATCAATTTAGCCTCTTTCACATTTGTCTCTTTCCATCAACTTTTACTTTCAAGATCTTTATCCAAAGACTTATGTCTACATTTTGAGTAATGAAATGGTCTTCCAGTTACCCTTTCTATTTCTAAATTTTGACTTCAAATTCATGTTTTATAAGACTGCCAATATTTCTGTTAATATTTGTTATTGTCTTCGAAATTTTATATTTTGAACAAAAGCTTAAGACAATAATTTAAAATAATAAAGATTCAATAAGTTTATTGAATTTGGATGCCTACAGTTCTGTTGTAATGCTTTTTTCAACATTTATATTATTTCTTACCATTTTATCATCACTTTAAACTTGTTAAGCAAAGAATTATTCCATCTGGTTAAGTGAAGCTTCACTTTTACAGAAGTGACTGTACTATCATTTCAAACACATATATAGAAAAGTCATTTTTTTAATATTTGTTAAACACAAGAAGCCTTTCTGACCATTTTGGTTTTGTTGTTACATTACCTTTGCTGAGATAACAAAGAGCTAAGAAGTAAGCATGATTTCCCTTTAGCAGTACAAAGAATAGAAAGTAAAGGCTTTTCGAGAAAAGTACAATGGTCAATTTCTTCAGAGGCTGTGTATGAAAAGTTAACATGACATTGGAGACAGTTATGTGGATTTGGAAATTAAGGATGTATATCTGCCCTTTAAAAGAATAGCTTCAGAGGAAGTGAATAAGTAGAAAATAGTTGGAGTGAAAGAGTGGGAAATGAGCAATTGCATTCTGAGTTAGTAGAACAGTCGTTTTTAAACCTGGCCGTATATCGGAATCAAATCAGGAGTTACGGAAAAAAGAACCAATACCTTACTTCTACTCTAGACCAATTGAATCAGAATTTCTGTGGACTGTGTGTCAATGTGTAACCACAACTCCTCAGGTGATTGTAATACGTAGGTTTGAAAACCATTGCCTAGGGAATGCTTTTCAGCAATTTGACTGCAAATAAAAGGAGAGGAAGCTGAGAGAGGAAAATAAAAGACATGATAATAGGAATTATGGGAGACCTAACACTGTCTGCACAGAAGTTGAAAATGCTTGAGATTAGGATTCAGGATATAAAAAATGAAGAATAGAGATCAAAGTCACCGGTGGAGAAATCATTCCTAAAAAGAGAATGGTGAACAGCTGACTGGAGGAGAAGATGTAAAAAATGAGTAAAATTGTAATTCTGTTGTTTTTCTTTTCTGTTTGCTATATAAGGAGATTAAGACAGAAAGTTGAGGGAATCTGGCTGATAGCCACAATTTTCCCTAAGATTATTTCCACTCTCTGCATTAGTAGTGGCAGTAATGTAAGGTATGTAAAGAGTTTGATAAAAATTTGAAATAACTTATGTGGGAAAAGGTAAATGATCATGATAATTTTCTGATTCAGTTGGTTGACAAATATTGACCAGGTGAGATTTAGCACATCATAATCTATAAAAGTATGTGATTTTCCCCAATAGCATTCTAATATTAATATATAGGAAAAGAAAAAAAGAACAGGTAGAAAAATCAAATACTTGTCATTTTCAGGACAAATGCAAGATTTAAACATTGAGCATACTGGCATGAGTTTGCTTGAAATTGATTATTTGAAATGTTGAAATTTCAAATATGAAACAGTTTTGGATGCAGTAAGGCCAGAATGCTCATGCACACTACAACCAACAGAATGGTCCTCTGATGTGAACTATGAGAGCAAATTAATAAATTGAAGTCAAAGAACTTGAAATTTTATCATTTATACCTATCACCCTAGATATTATCTATGATAAAAACAAAATTTAGAGTGTGGAAAAACGCAGTAAATTTCCAATGAGAGAGTGGAGGAGAAGAAGGGAGGGGGAGGGATAGGAATGAAGAGGTGGGGGGAATGGGTGAAAGAGGAAAGTGGGGAGAAAGCTGATAGAATATGATAAGCTGGATTCATGGTGTCTCAGCTTTCAAATTCCTTCCTTTGTTTTTCTTAGTTTCCAGTTCTGGTTCTTTTCCCTCTTCCCTTCGTTCAAAGGCTGATGTTTCCCAAGCTTCTGCTATTGGTCCCCTGTTCTTTTCATCTCTTCTCTCTCTCTCTTTTGTTTAAATATAGGGACCCTAATGACTCCTTCCTCCCCACATGTTCCTGTATAAATATGTTTCCATAATTGACATTAGATCCATACTTGTGACATTTTAGATCCATACTTGTGCTCTATAGGTTCAGATTTTTTTTTCAAGTGTCTTAAGTACCTACAGCTGGGTAGCCCAGCTCTAATTCAGATCCAATGTTTCTAACACCAGTTTCTTCACCTATGTCATGATGTTCAACTTCTTCTAGTGTGGGGGTGACAAAATCATTTTCACTGGGGGCTACATCAGCCTTACAGTTGCCTTCAAAGGGCCAAAATAATTTTAGGACTGTATAAATGTAACTTTTCCTTAACAGTTAAGGAGTTGAAATTATATGCAGCCGTTTGAAGGCAACCACAAGGTCAATGTGGCCCCCGGTTAAAATGAGTTTGACACCCCTGGGCTAGTGTCATGTTGCTCAACTCTAACTCCCATGGGATGACCCTGTGTAAACTGCAAGTTCAGAACCCACTTTCACAGATGTTGATTTAATTAATCTGGGGTAATGCCTGCCTATTGGGATTTTAAAAATTTTCATGTGGCTCCAATGTTCAGGCAAAATTAAAAAGCACCATAATTAGTTCTAGTACCAAAGTTCCCAAACCTGGCTTCACATTGGAACTACCCTGGGAACTATTTTTAAATATCATTCTAGACCCAACCCCTTATCAAATGAATACAGATATCTAAAGTTGGATTTCAGGTGTTAGTTTTTTAAAACTCCCAAATGATGCTTATGTGTAGCCAAATGATGCGTATGGTAGTTCCAATCTCAATAAATGATATAAAGTTAATGACTTTTATTCATTTAGGCTTGGAAGTCATAATAAACCCTGAATTTATTCTCACTTTCCTCTTATTTCACACTCAGTTACAGAACAAATTTTGTGCATTCTACCTTTGTAAAAGATTCCTTAAATTCTCTTCTTGAATGTCTAATAGTTAATTTAAGCTTAACATATATAAAGCCAAATTTTCATATTGCCAATAAAAACTAGGCTTGTAAAGTCCAGATCATTTTGACATTTCTCTTCCTGAAATAGTGCTACAGGTAAAATAAAAAAAAAATCTATATTGTCAATTTGATTAAACCTAATTTAGCTAAATAATACTGATTTAAAAGCTTGTGGGGTAATTTTTCTTTGGATTTTGTACATCTTTTCCACTTCAGGATAAAGTATTAGATAATACTATTTAAGATTCTGGTACTTATACAGAAAGACAGAACAAGAAATTTATAGAAACTGTTTTTGAAAGAAAAGAGGTTATAAACCTGCTGCTTCATCTCTTTGTCATGAGGCAAGGAGAGAGATTTGAAATGCCAATGACTTGCCAAAGGCAATTTGACTCACAGTAAAAAGCAGGAAGAGGTAGTATTACATTGAGAGTTGGCCTGAGCTTTCTTGAACTTGAGATGGTTTTGTGTCTGCTTGCTATTTTTTTAAAGTTTAGAGCAATAATAAAAGTTATATTGCCCTCTTTGTTGTTAATATTGGCTCATATAATTTCTGAGTATGCCACTGCTTTGTTCTTTCAAGAAAATGAAAACTACCCTAACATAGGTTTTTAACACAGGTTTTCAATACCTTTTATGCCTTGAGTCTATGAATTCAGTCTGTTCTGATGATATTGTAGAAGTGACATAGGCCAGTGACTGAAGGAAAAAATAAAATTTTAATAAGAGAGATATGTGCATGTTTGTGCAAATATTAGGATCTATCACATCCCAGGTTTATTTGTGGTACTAATACTATATAATATTCCATTTGCTTACCTTTCCATAAGTATGTAAATAGGCAAAGGGAAAGAAAATAATAAAAATGTTCTTCTAGTCACAGTGCTAAAATGCCTAATCAATATTATCTTTACAGTTTCCTCATAACTTTTTATGCTTAGATTTCAGAAATCTGTCTTTTAAATATGCTATTTTTCTTAATGTGGAGTTAATCAACTGAACTAGGTTCATCCCTTTCATTTCATCAGTATCACAAAGTGTCTGAGAGCCTGAGTTCTAATGAGGCAGCCATTCCAAACACGTACAGACAAAGCAGTGGTTGCCCTGGCAACGAGCACCATGAAAAAGCTCTTAGAATAGTTATTCCCTCCCTTACACAGGAGTCCCTTTCATTTCAGTAAAGCTTCCTGTCAGAATGCATTCATCAATGTAATTTACCAACGAAGTCTGAGAGATTAAATCCCTCTCCCTCAAGAATTAAAAAATAAAATCTACAACTAAAAATCAACAGCTATGCTAGAATTGTACTTGTGTTGTCAAATGATGCTTCAAAGGAAGTAAAGGACATCATAAGATCCCTGCATTCAGTTAACATCACTTTGAACCTGAGATTAATTTTCATTTGATAGAGGATATAGAAGGTAGATGTCTAGGGAGGAGGGGCAGGTGCATTTAATTACTACCTCTATAAGCATCCTTTATGATCCCAAAGCAATTTTTATTAAATAGTATAAGTTCATTAAAAATGAATTTGCTATATGTATCAAATTGAGATATATGGTATCCTTCATACACTTGAAACTTTTATTACTGATATTTACCAAGCAAAGCAAATTTGGAAAAGATGGTATCTTTTCAACTGACGGAATTAAGTAAAAAGGATTTTTGAATGAGGTAGTTGAATTACTTTCCATGCAAGTACACAATATAAAAAGAAACAAAGAGCAGGCAGCATCTTGTGTTATGTAGCATCTCAAACAAGTAGAGAAAAAACACCTTTGGAAATAAAGTTGTTCAATTGGAAGAATGGCCCTTGCCCTTCTTTCAGTTGAAAGAATAAAACAGTCGCAACACTTTATTTGGCTTTCTTGCTAGAAATAAAATTTTTTGAGTTTAAGATGTACTCATTATGAGTAACACAAAATGATAATAACATACTTTCAGAATTTTTCAAAATGTTAGCACCCAACAGATATAGTTTATAGTGCTAGTGATTTACCCCAGACTCTTCTCTGAGCATATAGCAAAGCCTGTTTTTTTAGCCAGCACGCTACAGCAATGGAACATTCATGTTGCCTGGGGCTATTTCCTTAAAACAGTATCAAAATTACTTTACCATAGATTAGGTTGTGTTTTAATGCTGAGGAAAGTCTATCTTGCCTTCATTTTTAACCCATCACACACTTTGCCTCATAATAGCATTATGAGGTCAAAGCTACCACTGCAAAATAAAACACACACACACAAACACACATGATTTTATAAGTTATGAAAAAGAAATTTGCATTGATAGAGAAAGCAGGGCATTTTCTACATTTTTCACCTGAAGATTGAAAGAAAACTCATTTCAGTTTGTAACATTGCAGGGATTGCTCCAGACACAAAATGAATCGAGTCTCCTGGATTATGTGGGTGGTATTTTTTCTTGTCCCTAGTGTGATAATTCGCTGCTTAAAGCTGTGGCATGCAAACTCAAATATTGGCATTCTTAGAATGGTTTGGAAACAGGGTTCCCATTATATTGTTGTTTGGGTATAATAAAATAACAAATTTCATTAAGTATCAAAAACAATGTGGAATAAAATATTAGTGTGGAAGAAATGACAGTTTAGGATACAATAGATGAGAATCTTATTCAATGAATATTTATCAATTACTTAGAATTTGCATATTATGTACAGGCTTCAGGAAAACAATGTAGTGTATGTGCTGAAATTTCAAACTTTGTTTCTTCCTGCTATTTTATTTTTTCAACATAGGGTCATATTCACATTATTAAATGCAGAGAACATATTTTTAAATGTTTAAATCAGTGTTTAGTCTAACCAATCTGTATTTGTAATTTATATTATCAAACCTTTTAAGAAAAGATAAAACACAAGGGTTTGGTGCATTTGTTTATTACATTCTTTTATTTAAAAAATCAACATTCAAAATTTTTATGTTTATAAGAGAATGCGTAATTCAAGTACTTCTGTAAAGTAAAGTTCCATGTTAAAGTTCCAGTTCTCTACAATTAAACCTATAGTACAAAACCTCAGCTAAAAATTGCTTAATAAAACCTCCAACTATAGTTTTACTAAGTTAGGTATTCTCTTCACAGTTGAGAAATATAATGCAAATAAAAGTTGAGTGTGCTTCTCTGCCTCCAACTACAACATAGAACTTCCATGTCATGTTTCTTAAAAGCAACTCTAAAATAAGTTTCATCCAGATCCTCTGAATTATTCTCTTTCCCTAATGGCTGGTATTTTTTCCCAGCAGAATAGCTGGAAAAGCCCTACTACACTTAATCTAATTAGGGATTTTTTGAGAAACAGAGGTTACATAGTTCTTACTAATTGACTAAAAAATTGTGTCATCTCCAGAAGTATAGAAACAAAACAAAACAAAACAAAAAAGAAAGAAAGATGATTCTTTTTAAAGTTCCAGAAATGAATGTAAGTGTTCATATTCTGGTACATTAACAGTTTGTTCCAGTACATTGATATTTTATGTGGAAGCCCTACTCTGCAATTAATATGCTTGATGCAAATTGAAAAACCCATAATCTATCCTTCTCTGTTGGAATGTAAGAGTATATTATTATTGAGAAGCTACAGGATACCAGAGCCATTTTTTAAACTTGAGTGCTCATTACCTTAAATCTGCATATAAAACAGTTTTGCATTCAGACGAGGTAATACATAACGGAATATATTGTGGCGCACATAAAAAAAGTGCTCCAAATAAAAACGACCTGTGGGCTTCCTTTGTAGAAGAAATTTATGCCGTTCCAGGCATTAGGGATTAATGATAGCTGGCAGCAATAGAGGAGGAATGAGCATTAAAATACTGTGCCTAACTTTTCTGACTACCTCAAGGCTACAGGACAAACTGATTGTCTAAATCTCTTTAAAGATAAGGACTAGGTATTTATCATTAAGCAAATACGGTATTTGGGGATTGTGTCTGATTTTGCCACATTAGTATTCAGAGTATTTCTTAAAGCTTTAAAGGAGAAAAGACAACCTTAATGCAAGTAGGAGAAAAGAAAGGAAATCTTTTGTTTCTAACAGCTCAGAGATTCTCTTTCCTTGTACCTTTTTTCCAAAATTATGCATACGGTTCTCCATAGGACATATAATTCTGTTATTATCTTTTATGATTGACAAAAATCCAAGAAATTAATGAAAGTTTTATTGTAACTATATTAAAGGGGATTTTAACCACACATCACTAAAGAGAAAGATTCAAATGTATTATGGTCTCAAAAATTGAAAGATCCCATGGAAAATCCCAGGGATTTTCCCTTCATGGATCTTTCCTAAATCAGTTCAAGTCACTTAATTCTTATTTATTTTTTAAAGTTATTGTTGTTAAGTTACATTGTTTACCCCCTACCCTGTCCCCTCCATTCCCACAGTCAATCCCCCCCATTGTCAACACCCATGAGTCTTCTATTCATGTTCCTTTGCTTGTCCCTTTGCCTTCTTTCCCCCATAGCTCCCTCCCCTTTGATCACTGTCTGTTCTTTATTTCCAAGTCTCTGGTTCTGTTTGCTCATTGGTGTGTTTTGTTGATTAGGTTAGACATATAGGTGAGATCATATGGTACCTACTCAATTAATTTACCATATTTTAGGACTATAAGATGCACTAGACCATAAGACGCACCTAGGTTTTGGAGGAGGAAAATAGGAGGAAAAATTTTGAAGCAAAAAATGTGGTAAAATATTTAATAACCTGTGACCCCATTCTACTGCTGCCCTCCAACAACAGTAAGCCAGGCAAGCTACATTTGGACTATAAGATGCACCCCCCTTTCCTCCCAAATTTGGGGGGACAGTGCATTTTATAGTCCAAAAAATACGGTACTTCTATTATCACCATCTGAGATGGGGGCCGAGTTAGAATTTTAGCATTTGCTTGGACCTTCCCTCTTAGCTCATTTCTATTCACCCCTTAGGACATATAATGTTTTCTACTTGCAGTTATCTGTATAGTTGTTTTATTATGTTTACCAAGTGATAAGGTTCTTGAGGCAAGAAGCTACGTGATATGGCCTGTGTCTTCCAAAATAAGTGGTCACATTGATTCTGGCATGATTCACACACAGTAAATTTTAGCTGAAAAAAAATACATTTTTCCATTTTGGAATATGCATTTTATCTCCAGAACAAAAAAATGGAATTCTATACATTAAGACACTTAGGAGTATCATATGATAATCTTCCTGTGCAAGTGGTAGAGTTTTTGCCTGCTGCTATTCTCATATAGTAGACTAGGCCAAAAAATCAGCTAGAGCTTCAGAGACTATCAGAGAAGAGGTATTTTGGGAATTATGTAAAATCAAATACCTTTATTTTAGTGATAAAGAAATTTACATTGATAAAGACTATTAATGTGGTCAAGTTCACATGATAGTTGCAGAATCAAGTTTCTTTATTCTCATTGCAATGTATTTTTTATTCTACAATTATACAACTATCAGAAAAAATATAAATATATACTAGATATTATGAGAATAACATTTGTTTCTGTATTTCAAACAAGCATGCAATTTCAAACTCACTCAAAAGATAATAGTCTATGTCAGATGAATACTTACACACACAGACACACACACACACACACACACACACACACAACATGGCTTTAATGAAATAGGGCTGGGTGATTAACCTATTTTCTATTAGTGCAAATGTTTCAAGAGGGCTAAAGAGATCATTTATGCGAAAGTTCTTTGATAAAGTCCAAATTCCCCAAACGGACTACCACATAATCATTACTCGAATATACTTTAGGGAGAAAGTGAGAGAAAGGGCAAAAATTGAGAGAAAGAAAAGAATAAGGGAGGGGAAAGATTTTTCCTCCAGATCAAATTAATTGCACATATGTGTATAAACAGAGAATAAAACTGTCATGTGATTTAAGCATACCAGAATGGCTTTCACAGTGAAACTGTCTTTTAATGGCCTTCCACAGGGTTCGACATTTTCACTATTGAAACAAAAACTTTGGATAAGATACTGTATCCTATGACATCTCTGTTTTTTAAAAAAGAAGGAAAATTAAAGGAGGAAGGTAGATAATATACCAACTCTGCAGGCTATTGCAGAGAATTGGGGAGGAAGAGAGGGGAACAAAACAATTGTCTTGAATTACAGCTAAATCTTTTCATTTAGGCATAAAGAGAGTATTCTGAATGTAAATGACATTGCATATAACACCGAGGGAGGCTGTGAGATTGCCTTACCATGACAACATTTACGAATGGTACAGTTTGCCTCTGTCTCGAGTGGTAACATAGAAATGTGGGCAAGATACAAGTCCTTAACAACAAATCCAAATATTAAATTGTTCTTTCCAATGGGATGGTTTTTTTTATATAGATAATCATTTTGTATATTTCATTAAATTGTTTTCAAAACTTCTGTGAATATCATAAGTATAGTTGTAAAGGCAAGTTATGCTTACTGTAGCATTATAAAAGTAGTTTGCAACAATCAAGATGGACATTAGGAATAACTTGTATTCTTATTATTAAAAGTTTATGTATGTAAGCACATGTATAATTCATTGGCATAGAATGCACATACATAAGGGAAGGAGCTTGGAATGGTGAGCAGCTTTGCTTTTTAAAAAATTTTGGGGGGGTAACATTGGACGGTAACATTATTTAAGTTGCAAGTATACAATTCTATAATACATCATCTGTACATCACATTATGTGCTCCCCACCCAAAGTCTAGTCTTGTGTTGCCATATATCTGACCCCTTTTCCACAGTTATCCTCCCACATCCCCCTTCCACTCTTATAACCACCATGCTGTTGTTGTCTGTATCTATGAGTGAAATAAATGGAATAAAAAATGCACAATATAAAGAGAGAGGTTGGTGTATGGAAAAGAATAGAAAACCTAGAAACATTAACAGTAAATAATAAACAGTAAATCTCAAATCAGTGAAAGAAAATGAGGTACTATTTTGTGCAAAAATAATGTGAGTGGACCCATACCTTTACTGTTTATAATAAGATTACTTCCAACTGTATTAAAACATTAACAATAGAAAAATAAAATCATAAAGGCTCTAGAAGAAAACAGAAAAATATCCTTTATAAAATTGGAGTGGATATGGTCCATCTAATTATGACTAGAAGTCTAGGAGCCACAAGATCAAAAATAAATACAAGATCAATGTAAATATATTGAAAATAAACTTATTCATGGGAGTGCAATACTATAAACACAGTGAAACTACAATATTGAGAAACAATATTTGTTCCTTATGTAGTATAATCTCTCTAATATTTAAAGTGTTTTAGAAGTATATGAGCAAAAGATTCACAGCTCAAAAGAAAAATAAGCAAGCATATAAACAAACAATTCATAGAAAAGTAATGCAAGTCACTTTTTCTATTTTATTGTTGACACTATTACAGATGTCCCCCTTTTTCCTCTTCTGTCCACCTCCACCCAGCCCCTGCCCCACTTCCCTCTGGCCCTCACCACACTGTTGTCTGTGTCTGTGTGTGGTACATATATGTTCTTTGGTTAATCCCTTCACCTTCTTTCATCTCTCCCACTCCTCTCTCTCCCCTCAGACAGCTGTCAGTCTGTTCTATGTATTCATGCTTCTGTTTCTAATTTGTCAGTTTATTTTGCACATTAGATTCCATATATAAGTGAGATCATATGGTATCTGTCTTTCTCTGATTGGCTTATTTCACTTAGTATAATAACCTTCAGGTTTAACCATGCTGTTTCAAAAGGCAAGATTTCCTTAATTTTTATGGTTGAGTGGTATTCCATTTGTAAATGTATTACAGATTTTTTATCCACTCTTTCACTGATGGACACTTGGGCTATTTCTAGATCTTGGCTACTGTAAATAGCACTGCAATAAACATAGGTGTGTATATATTCATTCAATTTGGTGTTTCAGGATTCTTCAGATAAATTCTGGGAAGTGGAATCTTTTGGTTAAGAGGCAGTTACATTTTTAATTTTTTGAAGAAACTCCATACTGTTCTCCAGAGTAACTGCACCAGTCTGTATTCCTACCAGCAGTGCACTAGGGTTCCCCTTTCTCCACATCCTTGCCAGCATTTGTTGTTTGTTGGTTTATTGGTGATAGCCAACAGATGTGAGATGGTATCTCATTGTAGTTTTAATTTGTATCTCTGATGACTAGTGACATTGAACATTTTTCATATTCTATTGGACATCATTGTGTCCTCTTTGGAGAAGGGTCTATTCAGGTTGCCCATTTTTTAATGAATTGTTTGTCTTCATGCTGAGTTGTATAACATCTTTTTATATTTTGAAAATTAAGCCCTGATTGGCTGTGTTCTTCCATACAGTATGTTCCTTTTCATTTTATCGATGGCTTCTTTTGCTATGCAGAAGGTTTCAGGTTGGTGTAACCCCATGTGCTCATTGTTTCCGTTGTTTCCCTGGCCCTGGGGGCTACTATATCAGCAAACATTGCTACAAGAAATGCTACAAGAAATTTCTGTCTACATTTTCTTCTGGGATTTTTATGGTTTCATGACATATTTATGTATTTTATACATTTTGAATTTATTCTTATTTATGGTGTATGTTGGTATGATAGTTGCACTTTTGTTGCATATACCTGTCCAATTTTCCCAACACCAATTATTTTTATTATTTTTTTATCCTCAACCAAGTATATTTCTTCGTGGCTTTTAGAGAGAGGGGTAGGCATACAGAGAGAGAGAGAAAGAAAGACAGAGAAACATCAGTGTGAGAAGAAACAATGATCAGTTAGTTGCCTTCCATACACACCCCAACTAAGGATTGAACCTGCAGCCTTTCATGTTAGAGATGACACTCCAACACCATTTACTGAAGAGATGCATCAGCCAGGACCCAGCACCATTTATTGAAGAGACTGTCTTTATTCATTATATGCTCTTGCCCCCTTTGTCAAATATTAATTTCCCATAAAGGCATGGGTTTTTCTAGTCTATCTTTTCTGTTCCACTGATCTATATGTCCGTTCTTATGCCATTACCATGCTGTTTTGATCACCATGGCCTTGTAGCATAGCTTGGTATCAGGTATTGTGATACCTTCAACTTTGTTCTTATTTTTCAAGATTGTTGAGGCTGTCTGGGGTCTTTCTTGGTTCCATATAAATATTTGGAATACTTGTTTAGGTTTGTGAAATATGGCAATGGTATTTTAATTGGAATTGCATTGAATTTATAGATCACTTTAGGTAGTATGGACCTTTTAATGATGTTAATTCTTCCAGTCCATGAACACGGTATATTCTTCCACTTATTTACATCTTTAATTTCTTTCCTCAGTATCCTATAACTTTCCAAGTACAGATTTTTTACCTCCTTGGCTAAATTTATTCCTATGTCCCTTATTTTTTTGATGTTATTGTAACAGTCAGAGTGATTATTTTCTTAATTTCTCTTCTGAGAGTTCATTATTGTTACACAGAAAGCCACTGATTTCTGAATATTAACCTTGTATCCTGCTACTTTACTGAATTCGCTTATTAGATATAATAGATTTTTTGGTGGAGTCTTTAAGAATTTCATGTCATCTGTGAATAATGACAGTTTTACTTCCTCCTTTTGAATTTGGATCCCTTTTGTTTGTTCTTCTTGTCTGATTGCTGTGTCTAGGACTTCCAGTACAAAGTTGAATAAGAGTGGTGAAAGCAGACATCTCCGTATTGTTCTCAATCTTAAGGGGAATGTTTGTAGTTTTTGCCCATTGAGTATGATGCTAGCAGTGGGTTTGTCATGTATAATCTTTATTATGTTTAGGTATGTTCCCTTTACTACCACTTTGCTGAGACTTTTTATCATAAATTGGTGCTGTACTTTATCAAATGCTTTTTTTACTCTATTGATATATTTGTTATATATCCTCCATTTTGTTTATGTCATGTATCATGTTTATTGATTTTCAAATATTGTACCAACTTTGCACCCTCAGAATAAATCCCACATGATTATGGTGTATGATCTTTTTAATATATTGCTGGATCCAGTTCGCTAGTATTATTTTGAGGATTTTGGCATCTATGTTCATCAGGGATATTGATGTATACATTTTTTTCTTTCTAGTATCTTTATCTGGTTTTAGAATTAGGATAGTGCTGGCCTTATAAAAAGAGCTTGGAAGTCTTTTCTCCTCTTGAATGTTTTGGAATAGTTTGAGAAAGATAGGTGTTAATTCTTCTTTAAATGTTTGGTAAAATTCACCTGTGAAGCCATCTGGTCCAATGCTTTTGTTTCTCAGAGTGTTTTCTTTACTGCTTCAATTTCATTAGTTGTAATCAGTCTGTTCAGGTTCTCTGCTTCTTCCTGAGTCACTTCTGGGAGATTCTATGGTCCTAGGAATTCATTTACTTTTTCCAGGTTATACAATTTGTTGGCATATAACTATATGTATTTTCTTACAATCCTTTGGATGCCTTTGGTGTCAGTTGTTAATGCTCCTCTTTCATTTCAGATTTTATTTATTTTGGTCCTCTCTCTTTTTCTTGATGATTCTGATAAAAGGGTCATCAATATTTTTTATCATTTCAAAGAACCACCTCTTGGATTCATTGATCTTTTGTATTTTTCTTTAGTCTCTGTGTCATTTATTTCCATTCTAATCTTTATTATTTTTATCCTTCTACTCACTTTGGGCTTTGTTTGCTGTTTATTTTCTAGTACTTTGTGGGTTAGTGTTAGATTGTTTATTTTAGATTAGATTTTTCTTGCTTCTTGAATTTGGCCTGCAATGCTATGAATTTCTCTTTCAGTACTTCACTGTGTCACACAGATTTGGGGTTGTTGTGAGTTCATTTTCATTTGTTTCCAGGTAACGTTTTATTTTTTCCTTCATTTTATTGTTAACCCATTCATTGTTTAATAACATGTTATTCAGCCCCATGTGTTTGAATATTTTGAGTTTTTAAATTGTATTTGATTTCTAGTTTCATACCATTTTCAAATAAGATGCTTGATATGATTTCATTTTTTTAAAATTTATTAAGACTTGTATGTTAACATGTTGTCTGTCATTGTGCAATTGATCGAATATATATCCTGCTGCTTTTGGATGAAATGTTGTGTACATACCAATTGAATCCATGTAATCCAATGGGCCATTTAAGGTCACTACTTCCTTGTTGATTTTTCGTCTGGAAGAGCTATCCATGAATTTCAACAGGTTATTAAAATCCCCTACTATGTCTGTATTTCTGTTGTTCTCTCTCTTAATGTCCACCAAGATTTTTCTTATATATTCCAGTGCTCCTATGTTGGGTATGTATATGTTTACAGTGGTTATACAATGTTACTTAAGTAAATGTTATTTCCCTTTGATTAGATATTTTGTAACTGTGAAGATTAATAGGAATTCTCTCTCAATATATTAGCATGGAAAGCACTTCAAGAACTATTTTCTGTGTAAAGGACCCATGGACAAAGACAATGGGAAGCAGATTTTATGTGGGAGGTGAATATGGGTAGGGTGATGGAGATTAATGTTGGGGGGGATAGAAACAACTGTAATTGAACAACAATAAAAAAAGAATTGCAAGCCCTGGCTGGCGTAGCTCAGTGGATTGAGCGCGGGCTGGGAACCAAAGTGTCCCAGGTTCGATTCCCAGCCAGGGTACATTCCTGAGTTGCAGGCCATAACCCCCAGCAACTGCACATTGATGTTTCTCTCTCTCTCTCCCTCCCTCCCTCCCTCTCTCTCTCTCTCTCTCTCTCTCCCCTCCCTAAAAATAAATAAATAAAATCTTTAAAAAAAAAAAAAAAAGAATTGCAAAACAAATTATAAAATTTCCCCAAAACTAAAAAAATAAGTATTTTCATGAAAAAATAAACAAGGTACAAAAAGGAAATATACCATGTTATCAGAAAAAGGAAATTGTTTATATTTTTATTTTTTATATGTGCATAGAACACTTAAGACACCAAGAACAGCATTCAGTTGTGAAAGGAGATGAGAACTGTAGAGACAAAATAAGACAGAATGGAGAGTTTTTCTATTTTGGAATCATGTGAATATATTACCTACTAAGAAGATAAAATAATGTCCACTTGTTCCCCTATACCAGAGATTTTTCAACCAGTGTGCCACAAGAATTTTTAAAACATGCAATACCTGACTATTTAATTAGGGGCACTGACCTCTGTTCCCTTAGATTGCCATATAAAAACAATGACAATAGCCAATACAGTAGCTGTCTGGTGTGAATGAATCAAAATTATAACTATTTTTTGTCAGATTGGCAAAAAATGTATCTTTGGTGTGCCATAGAATTTTAGTAATTTGTTTATATGTGCTATGAGATGAAAAAGGTTGAAAATCATTATCCTATACCTACTAATATCCAAACTCTTTAGAACTTATTTGTAGTCCTTCACAATTGTTTCATTACTATTTCTTCTTTCTCACCCATGCTGAACCACTTACTCATCTGACTTTTCAATACCTTAAATTTGCCTAGCAGGTTTCTACCTGTGTGAATTGTACAAATATTCTTTTCAATGTCCTCTCCTTTTATGATCATGTATAGAAACCCTATATATCTTTCATGACACATCTCAAAAGACAGCTCTTTCAAAAATCCTTCTCTGATCCCCCAATGAAAAATTATTTTTTGCCTCATCAAAATCCTTAGTGCACTGTAATCTCTTCTACATGTAAGACATATTCTCCTTATCCATGAGGTCTATCTTTGAGACTCCTTAAGACCCAGGATGTTTTCATCCATTTTTTAGCAATTATTATGTATAGGATGCTATGCTATATAGCATATTTTCTTAAAAATTTTAGCTGAGTGAATAAAAAATAATTTAAAATAGAATGGTAAGTTGTTCCAACTTACACATTGAGAAATAGCATCACTGGTATTTACTGATAGCTGAATATGTGATTTTAAAAAAAGATTGTTTTCAATTGAAATGTTAATGAATTCTGAAGTGTAGTCCATTAAGAAAAAAAAAACAAGGAAGAATCAGAGACTAGATTGGCCATTAATTTTTTAAATATTTGAAAGCCAGAATATCACTGAAGCAAGCCATTGTTTTATTTTGTTTTGTTTTTGGTAATTGTAGCTCATGTTAACTAATGAATTTACAAGACATTCCCTGAAGTTTGGTACTTTCCCCTCAAATATACCATTAATTTCCACAAAGAAAGAATGGTTTTGGTTATGTTTGCTTAATCCAAATATATGCTTAATCCATTAACAAATAATTGACACCTAATATATTTTAACACTTAAGAAACTCTATAATATACTCTAAAATTTACTGATTTTGCTAACTGTATTTAAATTATATAATAGAATGTTATTACATAAGAGAATGTCTTGGTTTTAGGAAATTTCCAGTGATGTGTTTTCGGTTGAAGGAGCATGGTATCTCCAACTTACAGATGGTTCAGAGGGAGAGAGGACAATACATCATATGTACTGATGACAATACATCAAAATGTAATCAAGAGTGAATCCAGAGTTCTTTCCACTATTTTTGCAACTTTTTGTAATTTTAAAATTATACCAAAGCGAGAATTATACATGCATGTGTACATATGCACATGTGCATTTATAGCCAGGCAAATTGAATCTATAATTTTAAAATTCATATTAATTGCTCTCTTTGATGGCAGAAATAGAGTTGGGAGTAAATAGTGACAAGCCGGGGTGTTATTGGGTCTTTGTAATTCATTCTTTTTTACAGCTGAGTATATTCATTGTGTGTATCTGTGTGTCTCCTTTATTCAACTACTGATGGACACCAAGGTTGTTTCCATATCTTGGCTATTGTGAACAATGTTGCAATGACCATATGGTGCATATATTTTTGAATTATTGCTTCCATTTTCTTCAAATAAATCCTAGAAGTGGAATCACTGGGTTGTATAGTAGTTCTACTTTTAATTTTTCAAGGAACTTTTATACTGTTTTCCATAGTGCCCACATTTATTTATAAACCCATCGATAATGCAAGAGGTTCCCTTTTTTTCCACATCCTTACCAGCACTTGTTATTTTTTCTCTTTTTGATAATAGCCATTCAAAGAGGTGTGAGGTGATATCTCATTTTAGTTTTGATATCCATTTCCCCAGTGATTATTGATGCTGAACATCTTTTCATGTGTTGGCTGTCCATCTGTATGTCCTCTTTGGAAAAATACCTATTCAAATCTTCTGTGAATTTTTTAATAGAATTGTTTGTGTTCTCTTATGTTGAGTTGCATTTGTTTTTTGTGTATTTTGATTATTAACCTATTATCAGCTATATCGTTTGAAGAGACTGTTTTTTTTCCATTGCATATTTTTGCCTCCTTTGTCATAGCTTAATTGACCATATAAGCATGGACTTATTTCTAAGTTCTCTGTTTTGTTCCATTGATCTCTGTGTCTGTTTTACTGCCAGGACCATACTGTTTTGATCATGATAGTTTTGTAGTATAGTTTGAAACCAGGGGATTTGGTATCTCCAACTTTGTTCTTTCCTAAGATTACTTTGACTTTAGGAAGTTTTAATGTAGTTGTACATGACAGTATATTTTTATAATTTAAACTATTATATAAACAGAAAACATTGAAACTTGTCTGGTATTCTAAACTCAAACTATAAGGTCTAAAGAAAACATTTAGAAGCTGTGATATATATGTACTTACTTTTCTGAAAACTGAAAATAACCCAGACAAAAAGATTAACCTTCTTTAGCATTAGTACAGAATATAAGGTATGTTATATTCAGAAAAGAAATCAGAATGTACTATGGTAAGTTCATTTGCTTCCAAAATTTTGGACAAACACATTCAAGGAATCCTCCACCCTCTAGGACCTTGTATCCTTTTTCCTAAAGAGGGTCCCCATATTTTATAAGCTCCAGTTCCCACAAAGCCTGGATCTGTTTCCTTTAAAAATGGTCTAGATTAATTTTAATTGGAAAACTAGGAGTGGGGAAGTCCTAAAATGAAATGAATATATGAAAAAAGTCCCCAAGCCACACATTCTCTTCTTCTGGTAGAAATGGACATAGCAACCAAAAACATGTTTTGTAACAAGATGCACATTGTATCTGAATCTGTATTATATTTCGTAGACTGATTTTCAGAGAAAAAGAAATATGTTTACTGTCTACTCAGTGCTTAACACAAAGCCTGGCACATAGCAGCTGCACAAAAATATTTGAAACTTGGTGAATGAGCAGCATTTTCCTAGGCCACCATTTCCCTATCTATGGAAAATCTATAAGATGCTACTGAGTTTAGAAAATCCTCACATCTTTCTAGGACAAAAAATAAAGATTACAATAGTAGGAGGCTCTGTAATTCTCAATAAATGATAAGCAAACCAAGGAGACAGAGGAGCATATCTAGAAGACTCTTTCAAATAATTGTTATTCATAGTCAACTGCTTATTAAAAGCATTCCAGGGCTTAACTTCTTCTGAGGCTTTGTATTTCTTTTTCTACAACAAAGAAGTTATTTACATTTGATTTGGGCACATGTCAAAAAGAAAAAAAATGTACTAAATGAATAGCTGCACTTCAGTTGTGGCCACTATACTATACAGCTGATAGTTTATTGTATTAGGTATATTCTCAAAGTTTTGGTCCCAAGAAGCTGATGCAAGTTCACCCTTTGCCAACCCTTTACACTCTTTCTGTCAGCATTTTGAATGCTAGTGATTCTGTGAGTAGTATTTTCATTAAGAGGTCAGGCAGGCCAGTAAATTCAGCATGCCCTCTCACTCTTGAATTTCCCTTCTTTTGTGGCTTTTCACTAGGAGTTCACATGTTGTGACATCTACATACATTCTAAATTACAGTAAGCAAATTCCAATCCTGAGTAAAGGAGAAAAGGCAACCCTCCAGGACTATTGTTTGCTTGTTTACATTATAGATCTAGAAGCTGAAATCAACTGGGTGTCAATAAAAGAAAGTTCTCTTTCTGTAACACACATACACACACTTTTAGATTCCTAGTTTAAATGCAGTCTTTTCTTTGTTGCTAGCACTGCATCATTATCAGAGGATCGATGGGCCTATAGCTCTCAGAACTGCCACCAGCCTAGCAATGCTTTTCCTGAGACTTTTCCCTGTTGCTTATTCTGTCTATGGGCTTTATGAAATTGGAGCAGACATGAAGCCGATGAGAGCTCAGGCCGACCTCATCTGCCCCACTAGTGATCTGTGTAGATACGTCAGATCCTTGTTATTACATTTTATTGCCCCCAATACTCCAGAATGCAAACAGAGACCTATGCTGCCTTCACTGTAGATGAACAGCAACCCACTTCCAGTGAGGAAAATCCTCTTGTTTCTGATCTTTCAGAGTGAAATGGTCTGAAAATCAGTGTAAGGATAGGTTTCTTCTCTCTCTAAGCTTAATCTGGGATGATGACAGTGATAATGGCATTTCATTATACAGTTATAAGAAAGAAAAACAAACAAAAAAGATATAAAAGATGAATAAATAAGATATTTGTAGCAACCTTGCTGTTTGCTTTGGATTTTAAAATATTGTGCTATTTTCCTTGGCAGCTGCAGTTGCTAAAGCTGCAGTCTGCATAGAGTGAAACCTTAATCACATAGTTGCACTGAAACATGTTAACAAAGGTGAAATTAATAAACTGATTTTGAGATATATTTCTTTTAAAAATATTTTATGTATTTACTTTTGGAGAGAGGGGAATAGAGAGATAAAAAGGGGAGAAGCATCGGCAAACCCCCAACCGGGGACCTGGTCTGCAACCCAGGCATGTTACCTGTCCAGGAATGGAACTGGTGATCTTTTGAAACCAAGACGCTGCCCACCCCACTGAGCTACACCAGTCAGGGAATTACATGTATTTCTATGGTAACATTAATATACTTCAGAATTTTAAAGTGATGTGTTTTTATTCTTTCAACACATTGGCATTGAAATTGGAGTCGTGTCAAGATGTTCCCACTGTCAAAGACATGAGGAGGTTAAAATGACTCTATGTAGGATAGTAACCTCAGCAGAAAAAGAACAAAGAAGTAATAGAAAAGTGGCAAGTATTTTTTAATCATTTGTATGACAAGCTTGTAATGTACTGGTTTCAATGCAGAAAGTATAGAGGAAAAATAAATATGTGTTCAGCTCATCGGAGACAAAGCACTAAGCACGTATGTTTTAAGAAATTCAATATCCCTTTCTTTTCCTTTATATCCTCTACCAAACAGGAGATTTCACATAAATCAGAGACTTCAGATGTCTATGTGACTTGAGTACAATTTCCTTTTCCTTTGTTTTTACCCTTAACTTTTGCCTGAGACTTAGAGAATGCAAAATAAAGCTATAAAATCAAGACAATTTTCTGGGTAATTTAGAATAAGCTATCTAAGGCATAAAGAGGAGAAAATGATGGCATTGCCTGAATTCAAAAACCAAAGTTTTCTAGACAAAATCTTTTATTTACCTGGATAATGATTCATTTCTGATTGGGAAAAATTAATAAGTTTGAATAAATGAAAAGTAGTTTAAAACAGCACTACAAATAGCTTTCATGAATTATCTTACTTACTTCACATAATTACTATAATTTGCACAAAATCTAAATTAGAATGTAATCATTTCTCTACAAAGAAATCACAATAGAATTTTTTTAAATTAAAAGACTGAGCACATAAAGTTATACCATGGGCATACAATCCTTTTTTTTTTTTTTGCAGAAAACATTTATAAGAGAATGTCAGTGTTCAAACACTGAGTAGCAAAAACAAACAACAAACATATTAAAATTTAAACCCAGACAACATTTATAACAGAAATATGGATACAAAAGCAAGCATTCCTTTTTATTTATAATTATGGTACTTTATAATATTTAGAAAATAGTTTCATAATCATTCATTGCCTTTTATTCTCACAGAAATTTTGTGAGCCTGGCAGAGAAGCTGTTTTTGTCCTCACTTTACCTCTATAAAAAATGAGTCTCAGAAGAAATGTGCTCCCCAGAATTACATAATGATTAAGGACCAGATTAAATCTGCATATTTTCTTAATCTATTTTACCTTCATTTTTTTGTTCAAGTATATTCTTGCTTTTAGGGATACTTATTTCATGTCACTGTTTATAACTTTTATATTTGTATTCTTGTAGTAAAGTAGTTGACAAACTTCATTTTGGGGGACTAGAAATGAGGATCTGGAAACTATTGTGGATGCTTTATCACTGGCTGTGTGATATTTGAGAATAGTGCACTGAGTATTTCACCATAGATTCATCTTATAGGAGATGACTATACATCTTGGATTAGTCAAAAATTTATTAGATTCTTAAATCTTAAAATTATTGAGAAATTTGCATAAGTTGGAGTAACTTGGAAATAAAAGTGATGTGAGAGATTTGTGTAGTGTGAAAGTTTTCAAGTAGAAAGCTTTCTCTGATAAATTGGAAAACTAACATGATAGGTGCTCCCTTCTGTAACTACAATATTGGAAATGTCACAATAATAAGAGAAAGGCTGATGTATCTAATACTAAAAGACATGAGTAGCCCTTGTAATTACTAACTACAGTGAGGTCTGCGAGTGGTGGAGAAAGAACAGCAACAAGCAGAACAGTAAGCTCTAAGGACACCAAAATAGGCTGAGACAGAGATTTTTAGTTGTACCAATTTCATTTACTTGCATTCATTTTTTCTTCCACTCATTCAAAATTTAGAGTACCCACTATGTGCAAAGTAGTCTTTTAAGTGATGACAATACAATACCGACATTGGTGCGGAAGGGAGTGAAGTAAGAATAGAGATGAGATATTAGAGCAGGGGAAAAAACAATTAGGTAAAATAAACCCAGAAATAATACATGTTATCCACCATGATAAGAATGCACTTTAACAAATGTATGACTAAGTCAGTTCTCGAGTGAATGAATGAATGAATGAATGTAGATTAGTAAGACTTGACTCGTTACTTCCATGATATACCT
Organism: Phyllostomus discolor; assembly: GCF_004126475.2. NCBI lineage: Eukaryota > Metazoa > Chordata > Mammalia > Chiroptera > Phyllostomidae > Phyllostomus > Phyllostomus discolor. Next base: position 139,701,742 of record NC_040903.2, on the reverse strand, counting down.
CAGGCGTTGCCCAATCTCCTTAAGCTCCTAATTATCCCATTTCCTTTATTCTCAGCAGGTAGAATAATTTCTGTTTTATTGAGACCCTCTATGACAATTTGTGGAGAACTCCCTCATATATGATACCTATACATAATTCTTTCCATCTCACATTTTTCTACATTTGGTTATCACCCATCCTTGAATTTTCAGGAGGCCCATTATCCAGACTAAACTTCTTACCAGAGCTTTAAACCTAATCTCCTTTTATCTCTAGAATCAAATCTTTGCTTAGCAACATCAAGATGCTAATCTTCTGCGGTCCCTTCTTTATTAATTACAGATATGTGTGTGCATGTCTACCATGAATGACTTCAGTTGATATGGCTACCATTTCATACCCCTACTTTCTTTCATTAAAAAACTTTTTTTTCTAACCTCCTACTGTAACCATTTATGTCCAATTGTGTCCCTTTTTTATTTTCTTCTCAAAACTTGCCATTAATAACAACATATTAAGAAATAAAAGATTCTAATACTTTAGTCTTCTATGCCTAGGATATCTGAAATTTGGTATGATAGTTTATTCAAGGAGTATATTTATTTACCCATCACTTTCCCCGGGAAAATAGGACCTAGACAGGACCTATCTCTCCCCTAATTATATAGTTCCATCAGCCTCTACTGGATTTGTGTCTCTGTGAATTAGTAACACTTCAGAGGTATGACACAATGGTTAAGAGTAAAGCCTCTAAAATCAGACAAGATAAATTCATATCCCAGCCTTACCACTCATTAACTGTGCAAAGTTGGCTTCATCTCCTATATCAGATCAAGGACAAATTCCCTCTCCCAAGTTTCCCCTATTTATGTCAAATGTACCATTGTCAATCTGATTCAGAATTTCGAGTTAGACTCTCATTTTCTTGGTTTTCCCATATCTACTCATCATATACTTAAATTCTTCATTTTAATGATTTCTCAAATACATTTCTATTTTTATTACCTAGTATAGCCCTTATACTTAAATGGTGAAAGTTGAAGAAGAAAGTCATCCTGATTCCTTTTGTTATACCTAATAAATGTTATTATTTCATGACTCTCCTTTTGTAGGTTTGTCCATTTTTTCAGCAATTTTTAATCATCCTTTCTTTCTCCATTTATTTATAAAATAAAATCCACATTCCTTAGTCTAATATTGTAAACTCTCCATACTTTGTCCTGACCATTAACTTCTACTTATGTCTGTAAATATTATGAAAATATCACATTCTTCTATCTAATTTATACATTCTGGAAACCTCTGAATGTGTTTTTTATAATCCCTTCACCATAAGTTTGCAATTACTGTTTAAATGATCTGTAATGCATTCTTTCCTCTTCCTCATAAAGCCAACTTCCAGGATCACATTCAAACTTCACTTCCTCTATTAATCTTTCTTTCATCATTATGGCTTACAACGGTATTTCCCTCCTAGAAGATTCCCAGTATATTTTGCACAGAATTTTTCTGCAAGTTATCTTTTTTGTGTCTATATTTCTTATGCTCACACCTGGATACTAAGTTATCTGAAGGTAAAGACTCTATATAATACCTTTCTGATCACATAGAACACTTGGTAAAGAACTGTACACAAATAAATTCTATAAAATATGGAGTTTTTTCCAGCTTCAAAATAAGTGAATATGTGTTGATATATCTCCTTTAATTTAATTTTACTTTTTGAAAGATTTTATTTACTTTTAGAGAGAGGGGAAGGGAGGGAGAAAGAGTAAGAGAAAAACAGCAATGTGCAAGAGATACATGGATCAGTTGCCTCTCACACACTCCCAACTGGGGACCTGGCCTGCAACCTTTTGGTTCACAGGCTGTTTCAGAATCTACTAAGCCACACTAGCCAAGGCTCTTCCTTAATTTAATAGTAAACTTTCATTTATAAATATTTATTAAAAGTGTCTTCAAGCTGTCTTCATAACTCTCAGTAATTCTTTGAAAACATGAACAGTACAGAGGGACAGCTGCTTGCTGCACTGGAACACAAGAGAAGAGGGGCTCATCGTCCAGGCCCTGTCTTCTAGCGCACACCCTCCCTTGTTCCATCCTTGCACCATGGCATGAGGAGTCCACTAAGTAAGGGAATATGTTCAATTAAAGCAAGAGGCATATCCATGCCTCACTGTCAATGCCAGTGTACAAGTACTCAAGGCTCTCTAATCCTCTGTAGGAAAAATTTTTCAAAAGATCTTAAGATTGCTTTTTTTTTAAGCTAAGATTGCTTTTAAGACCTGTTCTAGCATCTTGCCCAAGTCTGTCCCCCTGGTTGGCTGGTGTGCACAACCCTAGACCAAAGGGATGGCTAACAGAGGCTAGCTGGAGAGTAAGCCCTGGTATCTTCTTGAATGTATGCAAAGCCCTTTAATGTACAAGATGGAAACAAGGGTGGGAAGAGAATGAAGACAGAAGGCAGGCCTATGATGGCTTACTCAGTTCCCACATTGTGCATAGAACTCTAAGTGGTCCAAAATTTCAGGATTTCAATTTGGCTTTCCAAGTTTTTGTGAAGTCATATTTGTCAATGTAGGATAATGGACCAGGCTTGCTCTCACAATTTCTTAACTTGATTTATATTTTTAAAATATTTAGGTATATAACAGTTGAAGCTAAATTTATAATATCAATACTTCTCCAGGTCCCACAATTGGTAGGGGTAGGCCTAGATAGCTAACTGCTTTTTTTTAAATCAAGTTGACTTTAGTATTATAAAAAACAGCTTTTCCTTTTCTTCAGTCAAGTGTAGTTTTTTATTATCATTATTTTTCTCTATTAGCTTTGATAAAGATATTTTCCTCCTGCTAGTGAAATAGTAGACTCATGTTTAGAAGAAATTAGGTTTTCATAGCATTTGATCCTTGTGAGACATCAAGATTCATTTAGGAACAGGTATACATGAACTTAGAACCATTTATAAATAGATTCTTTAATTTTAACTCCCAAACTTAAAAGAAATAGAAAAAAGACTAGAAAAAACACTCACATATGCAATATTTATGCGTTAGCTATTTTTATGTGAAAGTAAAATAATATAAATTACCAGCTTTATAATTTATACAATGAAAGTGTAGTCTCAAACGTTATACCATTGAGCAATACCTACTATTCTCCAAGCATATTCATGTGCCATTGTCCTCATTGAAAGGACTCTATTTCTAGAAAAGGGAGAAATGACCTAATCATTGCATTTTATTCTTAGAAATAGGAATTGTATTTAATACAATATAAATTATGATAAAGTGATGCATTTTTACTATCATTTTTTACCATTTCTGATTTACTAAAATCTATCCTGTATTTAATATGTCTTAAACATTTGTATATTTAATATAGCAGTCTCTCCTTAGAAATGATGTCATTGTATTTGGATTTTAAAAGTCACTGCAGAAGGTAGAGAAAAAATAAAACAAGGATTAAGTACTGGTTCTGAGTATTAACGGTTGGTTTTTAATGTAGCACACAAAGTGCTATGCAAGTAATTCACCACCAAGTGAAAATTTTATACATGAAATCCTCACATTAAATTTGGAAAATTTCCCACTCCTGTCAAAGTCTTTTCTTACTGGCATATCACAAAGTTATACTGTCCATTTATCTCTTCAGCAACCATTGAGATGATTATTTTTATTAACATACATGTATATTAAAATGGAAGCTTTTCACAAGGTTATATTTTCATTTCCTTCCTTTTTAAAGTTTCTATCTTACCTTTTACTTCATTTTGGCATTTTCCACACCTATCTAGACCCCTGCCATTCAGCATGTTTATTCCCTACCCTTGCACTTGAGTACAGTATTCTTAAAAATCTAAGTTGTTAAAAAACAAGAGGTAAACAGTATATGTGTGTATATATATATATATATATATATAGAGAGAGAGAGAGAGAGAGAGAGAGAGAGAGAGAAAACAAACCTAGGGAAAATTATAACACATAAGGTATGTTATATTACCTTATATGTTATAATTTAAATGTTTCTACTTCTGGATTGATACATATACATTGTTCATAAATTCAAATATAAAATAACAATAAAGTTAAACACATGGTTATTTGTAAAATGTTTTGAGATGTTGTTAAAATAGGCTATTTAAAGTAGCCAATTTTAGTTCACAAAAATCAATGAGACAAAATATATAAACTAACTTCTGCATAGTCTTAGATGCTGCTTCCTGTAATGTTTTTAAAGAAATAATGTATATTAAAAGAAATAATTTAAAACTTAAAATCATTAGGTTATGAAACTCATGGTAAAAAAATTTAAGAATCAAGCCCTGGCTGGCGTAGCTCAGTGGATTGAGCACGGGCTGCGAACCAAAGTGTTGCAGGTTCGATTCCCAGTCAGGGTACATGCCTGGGTTGCAGGCCATGACCCCCAGCAACCACACATTGATGTTCCTCTCCTCTCTCTATCTCCCTCCCTTCCCTGTCTAAAAATAAATAAACAAAATCTTAAAAAAAAATTTAAGAATCAGTAACAACCTGTCATGATATTATAATTACTGTTATTTTTATTCAATGTACAATATGAGTGATTATTTAAATAATTAACTTTAGCTTGTTCAATGAGTATATAGACAATGAAAAGTTGTAGAAGTATAAAGCACATTTTAAATGTTTTTTTTTCGAAAAGCAGTGAAAAATCATGTAAGATCAATAAGGAAATTCCAGCACATTCATTCAATAATTGATATCATCAGTATAGAAATACATGGTTTAGCTAATACCATTTGGACAAAAAAAAGTTTTACTTGTCTTCTGCTTATTGTAGTATTTTTGCTGAAGCAGCAGCGTACTTACAATTTTTTGACTTAAAATAATTTGACCCTCTTTAGCAATGATATCCATGTCCATCCTCTGGTTTAATGTTAGGAAGATATTAATGATATTAAAAGTCATATACTGATGCATCGTGTGTGTGTGTGTGGACAAGACCATGATTTCTAAGGTGAGGGGTTAATACCACAAGATTCATATTAGAATTGTATAGCTCATATATCTGTGATCTATAAATCCTAGTGATTTTCTCTGAACTTTTAAAAGTGTTCTCATTTTGAAATTTAGTTAAGAATAAACATTACAAATAAGATTCCAATATTCCTTGAAAGGCACATGCAAATCATGAAAATACTTTATTAAAAATTATTCCATTAAAACTGAAAAAGTAGATGAAACTATTAAAAACAGATTTGCCATTCTTCTAAGTAATTCTATAGATAGCTTAAGGGCCATTTTCTAAATATATCCACATTCTTGAATAGCAAATAATGTGGTAATATTATCTAATGATGTTATGTAATGAGCATCAGCTAAAATGAATAATCTCTTTTGCAGGTAAATATACTTCTTGGTCCTTTCATTAAAGAGGCATAAGACAGTAGCATCACCCTATGAAAGGAACAGCAGAAATGGGTCCATTTTGCCTTGAAACATGTATATATTGAGACATTTTTAATAATTTTGTACCTATAATGGGTACAATCTTTTTAGTTATCATGTTCATAAAGTAGATTCACTCAGTGAAAGAGTACCCAGTACTAAGACTAAGAAATTTATGGCAGAGTTGCAGTCAAAATACAACCCACTGAATATCAAGCCTTTAAACGTTGATATTCTTCTTTTGAATTTCACCATGTTTTATTTTTTTGCCTACCTCCCTTTTCCCCTGTTGTTAGTAATTGTCAATGATTGTTTTAATGTCTGAATGGTTTATGATGAGGAAAATATTCACTAACATTCTAGAAATAGGATAATTTTTTAGATAAAGGACTCAGCTTACTTCATATCATGATGCCAAACTTTTCAGAGATAACTTTGGTTTCTAAAATATCTAATGTAAACACTTTATTATTCCCTCTGCTTTTTCAGGATTGGAATTATTTATTCAATTGCAAAGTTAATCTCTTTATGGATGCCTTCACTAACTCATATAAAAACAATCTCTTATTTTTTCCATTATTCTTCCCTTCATGTGAAACTATTGGTCTATTAATCATATTTCTGTTAAGGTTTTTGTTAACTGTCAATTTTGAAATACTTTTAGACATATAGAAAGTTACAACATGGTACAGAGAGTTTTCTTATACTCCTCTACTCAGTTCCCCCAATGGTTATGTTTTTAGAAACTGTAGTACAATATCAAAACCTATACTTTCCATCACTTTAAGGTGTCTACGCTGATCATTATGTATTCTTCACCATAGGTTAGTTGCTTAGCAACCAGAGAAGTAGAGAACTACTAATTGAAAGTATTCCCTATTGCTGGAAATGCTTGCTTAGGAAGTTGAACTTAGGAAAAGAGAATAACTACATCAGACAAAAATGTTGCAGGGATGAAAGAAAACCAGTTGCAATATTTTCTTAGTAGAAACAGTTACTGTTTGTTTACATGGTATAAATTTTGTTTTTAAAATGTTTTGCTGTTGTTTTTTTATTATGAAAATTATTATTAAAATTTTACCCTTAAAAATCACCTATACAATCAAAGCAAAATCATAGTTGTAGCATCTATTGAAAAGACAAAGCAAAATAGAAGACAAGGGAATTAGAGAAGAAGAGGAAGAAGTAGCACAAAGGTTCTTTAGATAAGTAATAATATCTAGATGGAGTTTTCTTAATTCATATTATATTTCATAATGAAAACAAAAGAGGAATAAGAGGAGGAGAAAGAGGAAGGAAGGAAGGAAGAAAAAGAAAGAGGAAGAAAGGAAATAAAGCCAAATACATAGGAAAAAGACAATTTAAAAAATAACACTATGAATGAGCTTATTTAAAACATTAATTTTATAGCAGTCTATCAAGTTCTCTAATATAGAAATTAAATAAAGTCAGGATTATTTTCTCTTCTCTCCATGTAATATAGATTCTATGTGTCCATGAAAAATAGATGAGTGGTCATTGTGTAACTGCTTTCGTTTATTAGAAAAGCCCATTCCAGAGAAAGAGAAAATATCCTTCACAAGACCAAGACCACATTACCAGGATGGTTCAATTCCCTTGTTAGCTTATTTGCAATAAAAATGTAATATAATTCTGTGTTTATGGACTTATTCTCACACTCCACAGGCATATGTGCATAAAAGTGCGTTTGTGTGCATGTATGTGTGTAATTTGAATAACTGGTTTGTATGAGAATTCATTTGTAGCAGTATAGTCAGTTATCACCTGTATCTTTAAGCTGATTATATCTAGTAATGACTGAAACATAGGATATATGTTCATTAGATATCTGATCTCTAGATTATTAACAATACATTTTGTGTGGATTGCAGTTATTTAAAAAATCAATGCATAGCTAAGTGTTTTAAACCATGATTGATCAGAATTTAATTGTCAATATCCAGAGGCCATTTCAAGATCATGCAGGGCCATTATGATATAAGTTGTCTGCAGTCATATGAAGATACAAGAGGTTAAATAAGAGATGCTTGTAGTATGTGCTGTCCTTATGGTGCAACCTTTAAAATAAACCCTAGAGATTAGGTTGTCATTTGTCTGTTTCTTATAAAAGTTGACTGTAGAGTGTGCTAAAATTCCAGTTCAGCAATTTGTATTCTGGCTATATTTATGCAGAGTTTTAATGTACTTTTCTGTTTGGGTGTTCATGAACAAGTAAGTAGTCTTCATTGGCTCATGGGTGGCTTGCATTCTTCTCAAAGAGAAAGTTAGTGAAGTCAAGACTGAAAAAGTTACAGGAGAGTGAAAATTCTTAGTTGGTCAAAAGAAATCAGACATGCTTTTCCTATAGCATACCAAATAACATTCTATTTTAATGTTTTTTTTTCTGTCCTTGTTTTAAAAATACATTCTTGAAGCTAGTGCTCAGTGATTATAATTTTCAATTGTGCATAAAAAAAAACACTCCAAAACAGCAGCTTAAAACAACTAAGCAACAAACATTTATCCGCTTAAGTTCTACAAGCTGGGCTGGGCTCAGCTGTGTGGCTTGCCAGACTGTGTTGGCTAGGTTCTCCCATGTGTTTCTGTTTAGTGAGTGGCTCCACTAGGGCTAGAAGATCAGAGATAGCCCCATTGGTGTGTTGGGCTGAAATGAATGGGAGCTGACCAAGCCTTCTATCTTCCTGGCCCTTCATTGTCCTGCACCTTTTCTATCCTGGGGCCTCTCATCCTTAAGAAAGCTAAACTGGACATATTTGCAAATGGCTCAGGATGAAGATGAGTAAATGGAAGCTAAATCCCTTTGAGACCAAGGACAGAAACTTATAAAATGTTACTTCTACAATTTTTTTTGTTCAAGTAACTCTTAAGGCTAACCTATATTCAGATTAGGAGGGCAGGGCAAGGACATGAATTCAAGAAACATCTGGATTCATTGGGGACCATTTGATAATCATATGTGTTAAGGTTAAAATTTGTTAAGATACAACTTGTATATAAATGCAATATATTCTCATATTTCATTCCTATGGTTGTCATAGCAAATTACCACAGACTTGGTGGCTTAAAGTAATAGAAATTTATTTTCATGCAATTCTGAATGCCAGAGGTCTGAAGTCTAAGTGTTTCCAGTATCAGTTTCTACTGGAGGCTTGAGAGAGAACCCATTCCATGTTATCAGCAATTTTGGTGTTTCTTGGTTTATCTACAAACCAGTTTAATCACTGCCTCTGTCCTTCCCTGATCTTCTTCTATCTTTCTCTGTCAATTCTGTCTCTTATTAGAACACTCATCTTTGGATTTAAAAATCATTATTGGCCCTGATCCATGCAGCTCAGTTGGTTGGAGCATCATTTTGTAGATCAAAAGGTTGTGGGTTCAATCCCCGATCAGGGCACATACAAGGTTGTGGGTTCCAACCTTAGTCGGGGTGTATACAGGAGGCAACCAATAGATGTTTCTCACATCAATGTTTTTCTCTCTCCCTCTCTCCTTTCCTCTGTCTATAAAAGCAATAAAAAACTATTACTGGGTTTAGGACTTCTGATGGTCCAAATAATTTTATCTTAGATCCTTCCTTAATTTCATCTTCAAATACCCTTATTCTGAATAAGGTCACATTGTGAGGTTCCAAGTGAACATATACTTTTGGGAGAATACCATTCAAATCGTTAAAATTCCCTATCAAACTTTGTAATTTTCCTCCATAATTTTTCAGTAATTTTAGTACAAAGAACTTGGATTTGGAAGTTTATGTCCACATATGTTTAGGGTGGTTTCTCAGAGCATATTTCTAAGGAAACTATAAAACTTGTTCTATGAGTAAACAGTTTATTGGTCATATGATTTTGGAAAGCACTGCTTTCTATTAATAATTCCTGGAGAGTCACATTGTACATTAGTTTATTAAAGATAAACCAGACAGGAAAAAAATATTAAATTTTTAGAAATCACATGTTTTTCCTAAAAGCATATAGACACAGAAAATCTCAATTTTTACTCAAGTAATACCTATCAATACCTCATAGAACCAGGTTTACATATGTCAAAGTTTCTGATTTGAATTGTGGTGTAAATTACATAGTATTAGCTTTAAAAAGTTAAACATAATCAATCATGTACATTAATTGACATATTTTAATCATATTTCATTTTTATTACAAATGGCATACATTATTATATTGTTTTCATTTGTACACCCCAGTGATTAGACATTACATAACTTAATAAGTCATCATCCTGATAAACCTCGCACCCATCTGACCCCATACATAGTTATTAGACTATTATTGTCTATATTCTTTGTTGTGTACTTTAGATACCCATGACTACTCTGTAACAACCAATTTGTACTGAATCCCTTCACCTTTTTCTCCAATCACCCCAATCCCCCTCCCATTTGACAGCAATCTAAATGTTCAGTATATTTATTTTGGTTTCTGTTCTGCTTGTTTCTCTTTTTTTATTTTGTTTTTTAGATTCGATTGTTGATAGATATGTATTTATTGCCATTTTATTGTTTATATTTTTGATCTTCATCTTCTTCTTAAAGAAGACCCTTTAATATTTCATAGAATACTGGTTTGGTGGTGATGAACTCCTGTAGCTTTTTCTTGTCCTTTGACTTTAAATGATAGCTTTGCTGAGTAGAGTAATCTTGGTTGTAGACCCTTGCTTTCCATCATTTACAATATTTCTTGCCACTCCCTTCTGGTCTGAAAAATTTCTGTTGAGAAATTAGCTGACAGTCTGATAGGAGACCCCTGTAGGTAACAAACTGCTTTTCTCTTGTTTCTTTTAGGATTCTCTCTTTGGCTTTGACCGTTGGCATTTTAATTATGACGTGTCTTGGTGTGGGCCTTTAGGTTCATCTTGTTCATCTCTCTGTGCTTCCTGGACTTATATGTCTATTTCCTTCAACAAGTTAGGGAAGTTTTCTGTCAGTATTTTTTCAAATAGGTTTTTTCAAGGTTTTGCTCTCTGTTGTCTCTTTTTGGCATTCCTACAATGCAAATATTGATATGCTTGAAATTGTCCCAGAGACTCCGTATACTGTTCTTACTTTTTTTTTTTTTTGGATTCTTTTTCCTTCTTGCTGTTCTGATTGGGTGTTTTTGCTTCCTTATATTCCAAATCACTGATATGATTCTTGGCTTCATTCACTCTACTGTTGATTCCCTGTAACTTATTCCTTATTCCAAATAGTGTATCTTTCATTTCTGACTGGTTCTTTTTTATGCTGTTGAGATTCTCACTAAATTCACTGAGTATCCTTATATCTAATGTTTTGAACTCTGCATCTAGTAGGTTTCTTGTCTCCATTTTTTTTTCTGGTGTTTTGTTCTGTTCTTTCATTTGGACCATGTTTCTTTGTCTCTCCATTTTGGCAGCCTCCCTATGTTTGTTTCTATGTATCAGGTAGAGCTGCAACTACAAAGTGATCTAGAGATGGCTACTACTTGTGCTGGACTTGGAGGTGCCCAGGCGAGGCCAAGCTTGAACCAAGGCTGGCCTTTTCTAGTACCATGCCTAGAACCACTGAGTGAGAGGTACAGGGCTCACTGAAGCCACATGCTTCTTGTTTGAGAGAATTTAGAAAAATATGCAGCATGAGCCAAGACAAATCATTCTTTTGGAACAGCCACTAGAAACTGATTGGGTGGGCCTTAAAGTTGGGTAGGACAGGGCCTCAGGGAACCACCAGTTTGGGACAAACAGTGTGAGCCAGGTTGACAGAGTCTAAGATATGGTACCCATCCCCTGGCTCTGTTGGGGGACTTATCAAAGGAACAATGGCCTTTGCTAGCACTTCTATCTGAAAGAAAATTTCCCCTCAGATCTTGCCCTAGTGCTAGACAATTCAGTTCCTCCATGTATGTCTCTGGTGCCTTTCAAATTACTGTCGCACAGCTGGAGCTCAGTGGAAGTGAGTCCCAGTAAGTTTGTGCCTGGGCCCTTTAAGAAGAATTGCCTGGGATCCAGCAATTTCCATCTTCCTCAGCCTCAATCTCTGCTGGTTTCTACAGCCAGAAGTTATAGGGACTTCTCTTTCTGGCACTGGAAACCTTGGCTGGGGGTACCTGGTGTGGGACAGGGCCCCCTCACTCCTGAGATATCCCTCCCAATTTTCGTCTGCCACATGTGGATGTGGGACCAACCTGTTCAGCATCTCTGACCCTTCTACCAGTCTTGATGTTGTTTCTTCTTTATTTTTATAGTTATAGGACATCCTTTCAGCTTGATTTCTGACTATTTTAAATGATGATTGTTCTATATGTTTAGTTGCAATTTTGATGCGTCTGTGGAGGAGGCAAGTACTGTGTTTACCTACACTGCCATCTCTGAAAGTCTAACTAACATTTTAATAATCTGATTCCTGGTCCTTCAACAATCCTTTTGATGCCTGAAATGCTCTTTCTCTTTTTTCTGCTTAATTTCCACTTGTCCTTTAGAACTCTGATAAGAGGTCATTTTCAGAAGAAAGCTTTTAACTCTCCAAAGATTCAGTTAGATGTTCTTCAGATTTTACTTTTAATAGCTCCCTATTCTTAATACTAATATATCACTAAAATGTTCTGCCATAATTACTTTAGTTTGTGTTCTTTATTTAGTCTCCAACCATGTGCTTGTTGAGGTTAAGAATCTTATTCATCATTGATTCCTGGGACACAACTTGTATTTAATTAATGTTTGTTGAATGAGTGTATGAAGTAGAAACAGATCAACATTACTTTGTGGTTGACATAATCCTAAAAGAGCACTCAGTAAAAAACTATTTTTCATGGAATTCACCTCATGCTTTCAAAATAATATCATATAAAGTCTTTTATTTCCCACAGTTGCAATCATTCTCTTTGTATTGTGAATGGCTAACACTAAACAGTGGGTCAGTGGGCTTGTTAAAAAAAGACATCAAGCAGATCTCATAAGCCACTTGGTAAAACAATTTTCAAAAATTTAAATCCCTTTGACTCAATTAATTATGACTAAGTTCATTTATATTACTGGACTTAGATTTTTCCCCCAAATAGTGCTAAATTTGACTGGTCAAGCTATGAATTTTAAGGGAAAAAAAAGGTCTTTTTCAACAACTTCTATACAGGTAAGTTTATACCCATTCCATAGTTTATAAAAACAATTGCTCTGCTGTTTTCTATACTCAGTCAGAATTATCCAAACATTTGAACCATAGAGCAACAAGTTTTAAGAGCCCAATTGACAGATATAAGGAGAGAAGTAAATTTTAAATGTTGGGGACACTACCTACTAGTGAGGTATAGACCGTCAGCCTTTCTGTCCATCTACACTTACTAAGACACACACACCAGAGAAAACTCATTTAGTTATGATATAATTGAGAACTTCATGTTCAAAGATCTCCAGGATTTCATATGTAAATGCTTGTGTCAGCGTAAGATTTCACAGAGCGATAACAGGTCGTTTCAGGGATCATTCTCCTTTACACGGTTTGAAAAATGTCTTAATGACATTCATTTCAGATAAATAATAAACTGTCATGGAGCAAAAACCACTTCCTTGATGTAAATATTTCATCCAATTGAGTATATTATTCCTGAAATCTAAGTTTCAATTAAACAAAATAGACTTATCTATTCACTGAATAAACTTTTTCATGAAAAAAGAATATTCAAAATCCCAAAAAGTAATTATTTACCTCATTCATCCCAAGATCTATCTATCACTAATCTTGGTTACAGACTGAGGACTAGAATATACAGTAAGTTCCTAAAACTACCAAATGTTTTTTGTACTCCATAGAATTAAAGTAAGTCATGTGTTAACTTTTTATTCCTATTTAAAGACTATATCCATTTATTTTTCTCCTGGCTTGGATATAATAGCAATAGTAAAAATGCATCTCTGGTGTCCTATTGCCAATGACAGCTGGGTTGCACCTATCTAAGTAGTATTCCACAGTAAGTGCATGGTAATGTGGTGCCAATTATTATTTGACTCTCATGCCCAATAGATGAGAATTCTGGAACACGTCTCTCAGAAAGCAACAATTTTAGCCTTTCGTGCTATTGTTATTCAGACCTACAACGTGTGAAAGCTGACCTAAATGAAGCTACTGGCAACATTTCAGTAAGCCACTTTTCATAGGTTTCTTCAGTTCATGGGAACATTTTCCTGTTTTAATTTGCCAGGAGAGACCTGGCCTGAGAAAGACCAGGTACTGTTGTATGAAGTGAGAAAACAGATACAGGAGACTCTGTTTTCCCCTGTCAGATTCACATGTCATCCCAAATGGAGTGCTGTAGTTTCTGTAAAACATGTAAAGGTTTACATCATACCCAATAATGAAAACTTCACAAACCTGTGTCTATATTGTGGCCCTGGGCCCCATCACCTGGTAGTCTGAAAAATCAAAAATAATGTATTACACCTAGGAAATTTGAAATTTTTAGAATATATTCAACTTGCTTAAACCTATCCTGATAGGTTTCATATCTATCATCCACTATAACACAGTTAAAAGACCCAGCAGAAAGGACTTCAAAGTGTTTTGTTTCTATGGTACTTTAGAAATCTGTTGACTCCCCAGATATTTTGTTTGAAGTTTTTCATGCATTGTTTCCCTTACTTATTTATCATACATGTACAAGCTATTTTCTTGCTTGTTGTGTGTACTTGGCAGATTTTCTTGGCACAGTGCCCAGTTGGCTTTGTGTGTGTGTTTAAAATTGTCTATAGCATCCATGATTCTGTTTTGGAGATCAGCATGCTCTAAATTATTGATGATTATTATGGCCCTTTAGATTCCACATGGCTTTTGAAATTTAGAAACAAAGAATGAACCCAATGGGTAATAACTAAGATTTTTAAAGCTAGACCCAATGCTTAATGTAGGGGAGCAGAATAAATAATCTTGGAGTAAACAAAACAAGACTATTCCTATAAACAGTTAAATAGAAGTAAGCATGAAGGACTGAATTTATCACTTGGCAAAATGCTCATGATATCATTTATTTCCATTTTACCTTCTAAATATTATTTATAAGTTTTTTGATCAATATCCATGGATAAATATATTTTTTGGATATACAGAGCCAGAGGAAGTGCTAACTTTTTTTCTTAAATCACAAGGATGAGTGCACCTGATGAAGTAGGATGCACTATCAAACATTTAATAGGTCACTAATAAATTCATCTCTTAAGTTGGAGTCAGATAATAGCAATTGGATTTTAGGTATCATTTTAAAGAAGAAAAAAGTCACATTTATAATTTGCACAGACACACACACATTTTTAAAGGAGGAACTACCAAAAACAGAAAAACACAGAGGAACAGATGTGGGGAAAAGTCTCTGGCAGTGAAAAAGAAGGAAAAAATTTTATTGGCAGTAAACTATAACTACTAATCTAGTGCATATAAGTAGAATTTGGAACTTTACCTTATAGCTATAATGCTTAACATACTGAAGTTACATTTAAACTAAAGGATATTATAAACCCAGTAAAGTGAATCTCAGAAAACATCACTTAAGAATTGAAATAAAGAACAAACTTACAGTGGTCAAAGGGAGGTGGGAGGGGGATAGAGGGGGAAAGAAGGGGAAGGGTCAAGTGAAGGAATGCGTATAAAGGGCCCATGGACAAAGACAATGTGGGGTAGGGGAGGGAGGATTAGATGTAGGAGGTGAGGGTGGATAGGGCTGGGGAGAGTAACAGGGAAAAATATGGACAACTGTAATTGAACAATAAAAAATAAAAAAAACAATTACTGAATAAATTCCATGTTATTTTCTTTATACTGGAAAGCTAAATGTGTTGATTCTGAATTATTTTCATTCTGACTAATGTAAAAAGTAATGAAATAATATTTTAGTTTCTAATATCATTCTTTGCCTCAGTCTTACATCATTTTTGTTTGTTTGTTTTTGAGCATGGTAAATATTTTTAATCCATTCTTCTAAAATTGGATCTGGATCTAGCATTTTGACATACTTGCTATAAATCCTTGTTTTCTTAGAATAAAATATTCTCTACAGTTTCATTATTCTAATATTGATTCAGCTTTAGGGTTAATTTATATGCAAAGCAAATAATTTACCCAAACTTGTAAGGGATATGCATTATCAGAACACAACACCTGCAGGACAAAAGAGAGGTTAATTTCATTGTTGCTCTGAAGCAAAGGAGATCATTACGGAGCCTGCAGTAAGCAAGCTCTGTGAAATAGCTGCATTAGTCATTAACTTTCCGGCCCTAAATTTCATATCAAACTCAATTAACTACTACATAGCTTTTAATGACAATATTTTTTTAGATACAGCTCTTGTTTACTAATAAGATTTCACATCACGACTATCTGTTCCATTACTTTCTCCATGTTAATATTCAAGTCTTGATTTTCTACAAAGAAAATGGGGCAATGAAAATTGCATTTGCTAAAAGTTCTCCTTGAATTATGTTTCAACATTTCAAGTGTGTTAATATAATGCTTTAGAAGCTAAAGGGAACAATTATATAGGAGGCCAAAGTCCTCTGTCTATTTCTAGGATTGATTAAGTTTGCTATTTATGCATATTTCCCCATAACATTGCTTCTGTGTTGGAATTTATCAGGATGAGAACCATCTAAATTGGAAATGTCCCTTAGTATATTTTTATCACAGTGAAAGTCAAAGCCCAGAATAACAAAAAGGCACAAAATTAATGTCATCAGGAAACAATTTTCGTAGCTAATTAGCATAGCATTCTCATATAAAAAGACAGATGGATTAAAGGATAGGGTCATTCATAGTCTGCAATAAACTGCTTCAGTCTTTAATCCCCTGCTGCTACTTATCAACGGGTGCTCTTTTTATGGACTTAGATAGATCCCTGGAAAGATTTAGATTCTCCTATTAGATTGATTTACCTTGTTCCTTTAACTTTTATTGATGATATATTTCATTATTTTCTTACTAAAATAACATGAATTCAAATTTAGTTAGCATATTTTAACATTTCTCATATATTACCTTCTACAACAAACAGACACACACATACACACACTTATTGCTCTGTTGTGTTTAGAAACAGGCTCTGGTCTGAAGGCAATCATATAAGAGTTATTTCCTACTTTCACAAGAGTTGAGGTTATTTTGCAAGAGATAAACACAGCATCCAAGACAATAGCACATCACAGCAACAGCCAATAATGGTCAACTATAGAATGTGTCAAATTCTTTTTTTTTTTTTAGAATGTGTCAAATTCTTTAAATAGAAGCACTCAATTAGAATAGATTGATTTCTCTGAATCATCCTTAAAATTGCCAAAAATAATGTCTCAGAAAATATCACTAAAGATATTTGAGCTAGTATAAAACCAAAACCAACCAGCAAACAAACAAACAGGTTGGAAAAAAATGTTAAGTTGCAGGGCAGGAGATAAATTATATCCTTTGACTATAGCATTACTTTCCCAGGGCTGCCATTACAAAGTCCCACAATGTGTGCGGCTTAAAACAATAAATGCAATCCCTCACGGTTATGGAGACTAGAAGTTGGAAATAACAGTGTTGGCAAGGCTCCTGCTGGAGAGCGCCGAGGGAGTGCCTATTCCCCATGCCTGTCTCCTTCCTAGTTGCTAGTGGTTCTCAGTGATCCTTGGTGTTTTGATACGTACATGAATCACTCCTATCTCTGCCTTTGTCATCACATGGTATTTTCTCCTGTGTGTCTCTATCTTTCTGTGTTCAAATTCCCTCTTTGATAAGGTCACTAGTCATTGAGTTAAGGACCTCCCTAATCCAATATGACCTCACTTTAACTTGATTACATCTGTCAAGACCCTATTTCCTAGTTAACAGTGAGATCCATTCACAAGTGCTGGAGTTTGGATTTCAACATATTGTTTTGGAGACACCAATTCAATTCATAATAGCTAAAATATATCAGAATGTTAGTTTGTTGACTTTTTTTACTTTTTTGTTGAATTTATTGGGGTGACAATGGTAAATAAATAGTTTATTAATTTATAACAGGAAATATGTTATATGAAGTAAAATTCTTACTTCTGCATGACTAGTACATAATTTCCCCTAAAGACACACCTCTATGGAAAAACAAAATATAAGCACATGAGAGCTGAGTATGCATTATACTAGGAAAAACTAGTGAGATAATTAGAATATTTAATGCCATCAAGCTAAAATAAATGGATACATGCATTTTAAGGATAGGAAGACTTGCCAATGGAATTGACAATTTTACTAGCCCAGGCTTCTTTTTTATGTCAGAATTTGGTATTACACTGGAAGAGAAATCAATTATACTTTAGAGACTCATCTGCATCTCAGTTTCCACAGGTGACTAACTCTCCTGTGATTGACAGACTCTTTCTTTAATTATGTTAATGAATTCATTTCCAACACTCCAAAATCCTCTTGGCTTTAGACCCCTTAGGTTGCTTTAAAAATGCTTATAAATTGCAGATGTCATTTTTCCTTGTCATAGTTTTGGGAATTATATTATTTTTGCAGCTCTTGTCCTTGTTATTCCCATAAGCTGGGGAGATTATATATATATATATATTTTTTTTTCAAATTGTCCTATCGGAGAACCATGAAAGTATTCTTTTTTCCATTCTCTCCCTTCTATAATGACATGCAATTTTATAATACATATTTTAAATAATCAGTTATTATTTATTGAGAACTTATTATTTACCAGGATATATATGACATATTTTGCATTCATTAAGCTGTTTAATTCTAATTATCTCAATGGGATCATTATTATCATTTCTCTTTCAAAGATGAGGAAACCTAAACTTGTTCTGCTGCTCTACATTACTCATGCTTTCCATGGCATGTATAATAGAGATTAAAATTTTTGGTTTTTCACAACTTCTAAGGTCTCATTTCATACTAACTTCCCTTCAGTAATCTGCATTATTTATTGCTAATTTTATTCACCTGTAGCTTGGATTTTTTGAACACCCATGCCTTTGCCTAAAATATTTCCTGTATGTAAAACGTCTCATTTCAATTTACCTAACTCCTGATTATTTTAGCTAAAGTGTAAATGCCAACTCTTCCAAGAAGCTTTTAAAAACACATTGAAATGAATAATTCCTCACTCTATACTCATATAGCTCTTTGTTAATAATGATATTAAACAACTATCAAATTGTATCATTAATAGTCATTTGTGTATTTCCTTCAATGGATTCTAAAGTCTACTAGAGACTGGCTTATTTATTTATTAACTCAAAAGATTTTGGAGAAATTTCTAGACTAGCTAATATGTTATTAGACATTGGATATACTACAATGAGCAAATGAGCTGAAATCTCTTCCTTCAGAAATGTAAATCTTACAGACTATAATATTTGTCTCCTTTATACAGGTTAAAACCAAGAGAAGAAAAATGTAAATAAGCTTGCAGGTCTACCACCTGACATTATGTTGGCTGGGAGCTGATGCATACATATGCATGTGAGCTGCAGCGTGAACGTTGTTGGTGAACCTCCTCTGTGTGATTTTGTCCTGTGTGGTTTAGAGTTGCATGGACTCACAGAAATGCAGAGGTAAGTAAATATATTTAAGAAATAACTTGAGCCCTGGCTGGTGTAGCTCAGTGGATTGAACACAGGCTGCAAACCAAAGCATCGCAGGTTTGATTTCCAGTCAGGGCACATGCCTGGGTTGCAGGCCACAGCCCCCAGCAACCGCACATTGATGTTTCTCTCTCTCTCTCTTTCTCCCTCCCTTCCCTCTCTAAAAATAAATAAGTAAAATCTTAAAAAAAAAACAGGTAAACTTTGAGTATAGGTATGTCCTAAGTATTGCATGGACATGCTTTAAAAAAAAAAAGAAAGAAAGAACTTGAAAGCTCAGTTCAAGTAAGCAGAGTTCTGAATACCAGATTTTCAGCATATGTTGGTATGGTAGTTTATGCTAACTCCAATTACTTTTTTATATGAAATATATAAATATAAATAAAGTTATATTTATATATTTATTTAGCCAGGATTCTAGGCCAAATGATAAGCTTTTAATCAAGCTGAGTGTAAGAAGTTTTGACTTTTGCTTGTTAGGTCTGGGCACTATTATCTGAGCATTAAATTAGCAACCTCAAATTTTGGTCCTATTTATCTTGTTCAGAATTACATCATAGGCCAATGAAGTAAATGCATAGGCACTGGATATACTGATCATGTCTCCAGACTTCTGGTATTACCTTCTTCCTCTCCCTGCCAAAACATAATAGGCATATTGCTTATTTAATAAACCCTAATAATAATTGTCTTCTGGAAACCTATATTGTTATAGAAACACTGTGGACTGGTATAGTTTAATCCATAAACAATTAAAGATAAATTTGAATTTTTCTGAAGGGGCATATATGTACATTATCAAGTTGAAATAGAAAAATAAAACTGAATAATTCTAAATTAATTAATAAGAAATTTATAATGTTTGGAACTTTATTAAGTAGGCATGAGACATGCAAGGAGAATTAAAAATACTTTTCAGTCTTTAGAAAATGATCAACAGAAAGAGTAAAGTGAAACAAAGACACAGTGATCAAGCTTGAAAGCAACTTCTCTTTAAGAGAGAGTTTGACTTAGAGGCTGGGCATATATGAATGAGAAAAGATAAAGTACCTACATCTCAGGGAGACTGAAAATGTGTACTTATATGGATTCAGAATTCACTAACCTCAAATCTGTTGGTGTGTGAGACTCCACAGGATACAACCTAAAGGAGTATATTAAGGGAAAAAGTAGGCCCAACTATATATGTCTTAAAAAAAAAGATGAAAGCTTATTTTTACCAGTAAGTACTATTAGACCTACATGTATAAGAGGATGAGACAGACATTCAAAATAGTTGACATACTTAGGAAACAATAGAAAAACTGCAGGAAAAGATGATCAGAAAGGAGTAGCCTTGCTGTGATGCAAGTGATACAAGTTATTCAAGAACTGAAAAATCCTAAAGGTGAGGGCAGGAAAGATTTTGAGAATCATTTGAGACACTGGTCTTTATTGGGGTCCAGTTGCAGAACTATCAACAACATCTTTAGGCCAAAAATTTTGCAGGTGATTCTTCATTAGTGACTCCATAGAGAAAAAAGAAACTTATTTCCTTTGAGAAATGAAGGCTCCAGAATACAGAAAGACAGAAAGGCAAGAAACTGGGACTGTGCAAAAACAGAAGAAATGATTATAAATGTTAATTATCCAAAGGAGATAAAGGCTATTTCATTAGACACAGTCCATACTTAATTCAGCACTGAAGTAGACATGGAAGACTTAGCAAGGAAATGCAAATGAAGGTATTTAAACTTGAGCTGGAATATTGAATAGGAGAATCATTTTTGTCTTAAGAGGTGGTGTGGCCTTGGTGTAGATCTAGCCCTTTTAAGAACCTCCTATGGCCCCCCTGAGTTCATGGGACCTGGGAAGATGTGCAAAGGGAGAGGTTTTGGTTAAGAGTCTTATCAAAATGGGTATGGATTTGCCCATGTCAGTCTCTTTGCCAAAATAGATAGCTGCACACTGGTTGACAATAACCTTTGTTATTTAAGCTCAATGAACTGATAGGTAGGTAGGAAACACAATTTATTTCCTATTGTATTTTTCTACCATATCCTGGGAAGAGAGAGTCTTCTACATCACATGCCAAATAAAGGATTTTTGTAGTGTCCTTAATATCGTCTATCTACCTATGAGAAAAAGAATTCCTAATTTTTGACAACAGATCATAAAAACCTCTTATTTTTCTATTGGGTATATTTAATATATTTTTGGCATGACTACCTGCATCCTATTCTGTTGGCATTCAGGTTTCAGGCTGTAGGCTTGATTTGTACTCCTATTTTGAATATGAGGAGCGGACTGAGGTAGACCTTTCTAGGCTCTGCCTGGCTCTGTCTCGTCTTCTCCATCTCACTTTGTCAGTCTCTGATTGGGTCATCCAGCCTGGGATGTGAGCTCCATCAATTTATAGTAGGGATTCAGGGCCTTGTTGTACAGACCTTTTCAATTTATATTGATGTTTTTCAGTAAAGGCATTAAAAAATACCTTACATATTGGGGGTAATGGAATTTTTCTTTTCTGGGCCTAAAAGAGAGCTTACTTTTTATCCATATATGGTCATTAGTTCTTGATGAATTTGTCTACTCCGATGATTAAAACTTAGAGCTTCAACAGGATTTGTTTCTGTACCTTCACACCCAAATTCTAATATTAATGCCACATACCTGAATGTTTTACAAACCTTTCCCATTTGACTCCATCTATTTGGGGAAAAAACAGAATCTAACTAGAAACCAACCACCAGTTAAGAAGGGTTTGCCAATTGGGAGGAAGCATTTCTCTTAAAATAATCCAGCCAAATTTTTGGAAGGGATTATAACATTGGATATAGCCTACTGAATAAGTGAGATTTTACTAAAAAAAATCATTTAGTTATTGCTTAATTAGAGTGTAGTTAATAAGATATTTACATGTATTTTCATTTGGACAAAATTATTTTACTAAAAACTAAGAGTCCTCAATATGACATTTTATTTATCCTCAGTTTATAGTGGCAACCTGAGACATTTGAGAAAGTGGAGGTATTTCTATGGATTGGTAGTTTTTGCAAACAGTCTTGAAAAGGTTATCTTTTTATTATCAAAAAGTATACTTTTAAAAGCATAATTAAATCAATTTTCTAAGAATCTTGGAGATGTAAAGTATAGCATTGCAATATTGACTAAATTAGATAGTTGGATATCAATTAATATTTCAGTTGATTATACCATTAATGGGGAGTGATATTAGAAACCAAGATATAGATGCTGATTTGTTTGTTGCTGCTGGGGAGTTGTTGCTCCTTGGCACTCCCTGATGAAAGAATAAGGAAACATAGCCCATGAATATACACATAAATGTAACCAGCTCTGTATGCAACTGAGCACATTTACATTATGCTAAACATGAGTTCATACTGAAGCCTCCAGCTAATGCCTCACCATGTGGCTCATTCTAGCCTCTTCACCTTGTCTGTAAACTCTTACTCAAACAGTGAAAAATATGGCTTTCACTCTACACCATCAATTTACTTAATTGTTCATTTGCAGTACACATGTACGGTGTTATCAGAATGGTTAACCTGTACCCCTGTGTGGAAAAAAGGTTATTAACTCATGTACTGTGCTCACATATAGTTCCTTTTACCTTTAATCACATAGTCTCCTTTTATTTCCAAAGTTACTTAGTTAAGCATATTTTTCTCCTCCACTTCAGTGAAATTGTTTCATACATGCTAATGGTTATATTTTTGTCACAGTCTGTACTCCATTCTATAATTTCTCTACTTCTTAAGTTATAATTTTTAAGTATTTTGTAAATTAAGGGTTACTCTTTTATGCTCAATAAGTCTATGTATATTGACATGAATAATGACATGCATTCTCAATTACAACATTATAAAGATGACTTCAATTTCCTGGAAAAATCCCTAGTGTTTCAGTTATTCTACCCTGTTCCCTCTCCCCTCACTTCTGACATCACTGCTCTTTTTACCCTCTCTATAGTTTTTGCCTTTACACATTGTCATCTGGTTACAACCATGCAATATGTAGCATTTTCAGATAAACTTTTTACAGAACAATAGGCATTCAATGTTCATCTATTTCTTCTTGGAACCTGACAGTTTTATACTTCTATTCCTGAATAATATTCTACTGTATGGACATACCAGTTCATCAGTTAACTCAGGGGTACCCAATTCCCTCCCTGGTCAGGACCTGTTAGCAACTGGGCTGCACAGCAGGAGGTGAATTTGAATGTAATGCATTTTAATTCATCTTTAAACCATCCCTGCCCACCCCGGTTTGTGGAAAAATGGCCTTCCACAAAACCAGTCCCTGATGCTAAAAGGTTGGGGACCACTGAATTAACCTATTTAATGCTTTCTAGGTTGCTGTCAGTGTTGGTGATTATAGAAAAACTGCAGTAAATATTGTGCGTAGGTTTGTACGTGTTATATATTTTCATGTCATTTGGGTAAATATGTCATTTGGGGAACACAATTGCTGGAGAACGTGGTGAGGCTATGTTTAGATTTGTAAGAAATTGCAAGCTGTCTTGCAGTGTGGCCGTACCATTTTAAATTCCCATGAACAAGAATTGCTTCCTTGCGCAATTGCTTTGCGTCCTTGTCAGAATATGGTGTTAAATCTATGAATTTTAGCCCTTCGCATCATTGTCTATAGTGGCATCTCACTGTTGTTTTAACTTGCATTTCTGCAATGACAAATCATGTTAAGCATCTTTTCATAAGCTACTTGCCATCAGTGTACATCCTTTGCTGGGGTTTTGTTCAGATCCTTTGTTCATTTTTTAATCAAGTTGTTTGTTCTCCTGTTGATGAGTTTTAAGAGTTTTAAGAGTACATTTGGATATCAGTCCTTTATCACATGTGTCTTTTGCAAATATTTTCTTTTAGTCTATGACTTGTTTTTTCATTCTCTTGGTAGGATCTTTCATAGAGCAGAAATTTTTATTTTTTGTAAAGCCCAACTTAGCAACTTTCCCTTTGTAGATCAAACTTTTGAGATTGTATGTAAAAATGTATCATCAAACCCAAGGTCATTCTTAACACATGAGCACTTCCTGAGATCACTTTCACATTTCACTGTAATACTTCATATGTTAAGGTTCCTTAACGGAGTATTACTAATTTCTCCTTCATACTCCTTATCACATAGCTATCTTCATATTACTTATCCATAGCCAGCTATAATCACCAAATACATTCTTCCTATTATTATTTAAACAGTTATAATTTAGGTCAATGTATGATAACAATATATGATAAAATAACAAAATCAATATATGATTTCAAAATATTTGAAAATAAAAAATGTTTTATATATATTTATTCCTTCTATGACATATATTCTTTCTTTATGAAGATGAAAGTTTCTGAACTTTATCATTTTCCTTCTCCCTGCAGAACCTCTTCTAATATAGTTTGGCCAAGTGGGATTGCTGGCTGTGAACTCTCCTAGTTTTGGGCTGTCTGGTAAAGTTTTTATTTCTCCTTCACTTGAAGGATAATTTTGCTAGATAGAGAATTTTAACTTGATTTTTTTATTCTTTCAACACTAAATATTTCATCCCATTCTCTTCTTACTTGTGTAGTTTCTTACTAGAAGTAGAATCCTAAATCTTGACCCCCCATAGGTTTGTCCTCTGGCTTCTCACAAGATTTTCTCATTTTTGTTTTTTTGAAAAAGGTTTCAAATTTTTATCCTCACCCAAGGATATGCTTACAGGTTTTTAGTGGGGGGGGGGGGGGAGGAAGAGAGAGAGGAAGAGAAATATTGATATGATGGAGAAACATTGATTCGTTGCCTCTCACACACACCCGGCCTGGAGCCTGAACCTGCAAGCTAGGCATGTGCCCTGACTGGATATAGAACTCATGATTTTTTGGTTTATAGGATGACACTCCAACCAACTGAGTCACATTAGTCAGGGTGAGATTTTCTCAGTTTTGGTTTTCTGCAGATACAATGTGTTTTACCTACTTGCTGTGTTTTGAATATAATAATCACGCTGAATATTTCTGAGCTTCCTGGATCTATGATTTAGTTTATGTCAGTATGTTTTAAAATTTCTTGACTATTACTACTTCAGATATGTATTTTCCTCTCTTCTCACTCTTTCTTCCCCATCTAGTATTCCAATTACATGTATATTACAACTTTGGAAATAGTCTTATAGTTCTTGAATGTTCTGCTTTGTATTTTTCTTTTTCTCCTGGAGTTTATTTGAAATAATTTCTTTTGAACTATCTCATATCTCACTGATTCTTTCCCTATCTGTGTATAGTGTCCTAATAAACCCTTCAAAGACATTCTTCATTTCTGTTACAGTTCTTTTGATTTTAGTATTTCTTTTTGTTTCTTTCTTAGAATTTTTATATCTCTGCTTATATTACCCATCTGTTATAGCATATTGTCTACTTTTCCTGTTAGAGCCCTAAACAACTTAATCATAGTTATTTTAAATTTCCTGCCTGATATTTACAAAATCTGCATAGTCACAAAGGCTTGTCCTGATGATCTGTGTCTCTTTAGACTGTTTTCTCTTGCCTTTTACCATGCCTTATTCTTGCATTTTTGTTTTTGAAAGCCAGCCATGTTGGATCAGCACTAGGTACAGAGGAAAAGAGACCTTTATATGTTCCTTTGGCTAGCTGTCAAGCTATGTTTAAAGTCTATTATAATTACAGGTGTCAGAGGCTTCAAATTCTTCCAGTGTCCTTGTTTTTGCCTCCTCTGTTGACTTCACAAAGCAGTCCCTTACAAAGAGTATCTGCTTATCACAGCTCTTTCAACTGTAATCCTGTTATTATACTGAAGTCCTGTGGGTTTAAGTCTTAAGGTGTGAGAGAGGGAAAAAATTCTTTAGTATTATAGTTAATCTCAGTCTTATAGTGGATCTATGTAATTTTATGACCTTTACAAGAATTTCTCCAGTAGTATATTTTTTGTTTCTCCCTCTTAAATGAGGTGAGACTAGACAGAGAGGAATGCCCTCCCCCAGATCTGCTAAGGCTCTGGTGATGTCTCTTACCCTGGATTATAAGGCTTTGCTATGAAGAAGGCACTTGTATTTGTTTATGATTAGTCTTCCCCTGTTTTGCCAGAGCCCTGAAAGGTCTTTCTCAGTCTTTACCATGAGAACCCAGTTCTTGGAGATAAAATCTGTGAATGTTTGGACATATTCATATAACTGGCCCACAGGAGCATTTCCTCTCATACTAATCTACACACAGCCTCTGGTACTAATCAGTGCCCCTACAAAGTTTGGCTTCAGCACCTTCTTCCCCCAAAAGTAGGTATTCGGTGATTTGACTCTTTTAATTTTTTCAATGGTGTTAGCTCAGCAACCTCAGTTTTCTAATATGTCCAAGAAAAATCACTGATTTTCATTTTTTTAGTTTTTCATTGTTTAGTTTTTTTTTTTTCTTGTTGTTAGGACATGAGTAACAACTTCCAAGCACTTTCTTGGAGTAAATTCTAATGTCTTTCCATATTATATTTCTTACCTCAATTTTAACAAAATGTTTGAGGTTGTGTTATGAAGGATCTCTTTTCCATAAAAAAATTGAAATGTATTAAATATAGTCTACATATTCTATCCTCACAAGGACAGGTTATTTTGTACATTCAGAAGCTGCATATGTATTACTCTTTTAGATAAAGTAAGTAATGAGAAATCTTATTGTTAGTTAAAATCCAAGAGTGAATTTAGATCATAATTTTAAATTGGTTGGCTTTCAAGGAAGACATAATTTTAATTTACAATGTGGACTCAGGAGCAAAAGAGCATTAAATAACTCACTGATTGATCGAGACAATTTCAAATTTTACAGTAGATAAAGTGATATGAAATTTTTCACTGATGTTTAATTCATCAGTAATTAAAAATATTTTTAGCAGTTAAGAAGTGTATTCAGCCAATTATTTATTCTGAAAGTGGCTTATGTATTTTTCTCAGAAGAAGGGCATATTGTAGATAATTTAGAGTCAGTCTAGTGGCTCCAACATAGCAGCATGGTCTCCATCATTCCATGTTTCTGCCATATCCAATTTGTGTTTATTTCCTCATGGGCACAAGATGGGTGATCAATCATCTGATCATGGGTGATCTTCCTCAACCATCATATGTGTGCTACAGGTAGGAAGAAATAGACAAAGGTTTGGGTTGTTGTTTTATCAAAGTACACATATAGAAAATTGATTTGATATGAATATCAACTGCTAAAAATACCCTTTAAAAACAGAATAAAATGTAGGCTATATAAAAGACACAGGACTTTGTAAAACTGTGAAGTCTATTAAGAATTTTTTTGGATTTTTGGTTTCGATATTCTGTGTTGCCATTTTCAATCATTCACAATTTCATTTGAAAGCATGTAGTTGTCAGAGTACATGAATGCCCTAGAAGAATGTAATTTATAAGTAAAAAATTATGAGTATTTATTTGAAATAACATTTTAAAAATGCCTGAAAATTTAATGTTGTTGTTTATCATAATCTACATATTTCTCCAAGAAAATTCATCATTTGTTATAAAAAATTATTGTCTGAAATTGCTCATGGAACCTAGAAAATATATAGGCATTCTGAAAAGAAACAAAGTTAGGTAAACAGGAGTTTTAAGGTTTAACACCATCAAAAGATTTTTAGAGGATTTTATAGACATTATTTCAGTAAATAGAATCTAGATTTATATTTCTATTAAGGTATATTATATTATATATCTATTGAGTGCTGGTATAAAAGATGATTCAATATTAAATGTTTTAATATTGAAATATCTATGTAAAGAATTGAAAACAAGTTGTTTTATCCAGTGAGAAATTTGACTGAGCATTTGAAATTATGGAAAAGCAAAAGGAAACTTACATGTCCTGCAGTCTGCCTCTGGGGTAGTGTGTGTGTGTGTTACTTTCAGTTGAGGATAGGGGAAGACAAAGAAAATGTTGTGCATAATATTAAAGAATATAAATCTGCCTGATTATTTATGAGCAATGGGCACAATAAAGCCTTGACTAACTACTAATCAACAAGTGAAACCCTTCATAGGTTAATAGGAAGCCACATTAGTTTTTGTTTGCAAAATCTAATGGAAGTGATAGCTTTCCAGCAACAGAAGAAGTCACTGGAGCTGGAGCACAAGGGCTTGACTAAGGGCTGGAAAACTCAAATGCAACAATTAACTAAAATTGAATCCTGCACACCCTACATGTCCCCAAAATTTTGCTGAGAAGTAGCAAGTGGAGATAGGACTGAAGGCATAAACTACTCTTGCCTGTTCTCATGGGCAAGATTCCAAGCACAATATTTCTGGTCACCTCCCTCCGGGCTCAAACACTAGCCCCAAACACTAACAATAGACAGCTATAGCAGCCCCAAAAGCAGCAATGGCACGGGGAGCAGCAGAAGCGGCACTAGCATGCAGGAGTTGGGTTAACTGAAAGGGAACTCAGTCTTCTTCAACTTGTTGCTCTGCAGTATATCTACTCAAAATGTGGTGCAGTTTGAATTATGACTTTCTAATTTTAACATCAATACATACAGAAGAGCTCCTTCAAACTGGAAAAAAAAACAACAATAAATTATCCCTCAGTTGCCTGTATCATTCTATATACACTGTGCACTATACAATAAAATAAAGTGAGATATGTGAAGAAGGAAAACCACACATATTCAAGAAAAAAATCAACAGAAACCAACCCAAAGAAACATGAAATACTAGATCCACAAGATGAGATTTTATATTGTTATTATAAATATGTATATAGATTTAAGTATGAAAATGATAAGAATTAGTAAACAGTGAATCTCAACAGTTGACTAAAACTATAAACACAGATCATTAGAAATTCTACATATATGTAACAAATATAGGGCTATTTAATATATCCACTTATTTTTGTATTTATCTAAGTTGAGTTTTTCAAGAGCTTTTTACATTTCAACTATACTTTTCCATTTTGGGGATAAGTTCATTCATAGTAATTCCTTTCCTTCTTGGGCATTTAATGTCTAAATGATTTGGAATAGTGTCCCCTCTTTCACTTTTGATAATGACAATTTGTGGGTTTTTTTATCTTTTGTTCTTTAACACTATTTTAGGAGTTGTCAATTTCCTTGATATTTCCAAAGGACCAAGTGGTGGGTACAGTGATTTTTTTCTACTGTTTGTTTTCTGTTTCACTGATTTCTGTTCTTTCCTTTGTTATTTTCATCCTTTTCTCTTACTTTAGATAAATTTGTCCTTCTTTTCACTTCTTCTTTTAAAAGAATTTTACTGAATTTATTGGGGCATCAGTGGTTGATAAAATTATGTAGGCTTCAGGTATGCAATTCTAGAATACATCATCAGTATATTGTATTGTTTACTACCTCCAAGTCAAGTCTCCTTCCATTACCATTTGCCCCCTCTTTTCCCTCAGTAGTTGTTATTATCTAAATTACATGTAATAACAAAAATAAAAATGAAAGCCCTGGCCAGGTGGCTTAGTTGGTTGGAGCATCGTTCTATACACCAAAAGGTTGTGGGTTCAATTCCCAGTCGGGGCACATACCTAGGTTGTGGGTTCAATCTTTGGTTGCAGCATGTACAAGAGGCAACAGATCAATGTTTCTCTGTCACCTTGATGTTTCTCTCTTTCTCTTTGTCTACTTTCTTCTCTCTTGGTGAATCTAGATGAAAGGTTTGTCAATCTTGTTTATCTTTTCAAAGAAAGAGCTCTGAATTTTATTGATCTTTTGTATTTTTTAAACTGTATTTCATTTATTTCTGTCCAGTCTGTATTATTTTCTTTCTTCTATTCATTTGGGTTTTGTTTATTTGTTTTTTCTCTAGTTTCTTTAAGTATGAAATTAGATTGTTTACTTGAAATTTTTCTTATTTTTTGAGGTAAGCCTGGAATGCTATGACTTTCTCTCTCAGGACTGTGTTCATTGTGCTCCATAGATTATGGGTTGTTGTGTTCTCATTTTCATTTGTTTCAAGGTACCTTTTGAGTTTTCTCCCTTGATTTCCTTGTTAATCCATTCATTGTTTAGTAACATGTTATTTAGCCTTCATGTTTTTTTCAGTTTTTTTTTCTTGTGATTGATTTCTAATTTCATACTGTTGTGTTCAGAGCAGATGCTTGATATGTTTTCGATCTTCTTAAATTTATTGAGGTTTGTTTTGTTGCCTAATGTGGTCTATCCTAGAAAGTGTTCTATGTGTACCTGAATCTATATTCTGCTGCTTTGGGGTGAAATGCTCTAAGCAGGGATCCCCAGTCTCCTGCCTCCCTGTCCCTGGACTCTGCTGGCATTACCCTGTGAGCTCCACCTCCTGTCTCCACCCTCCCAGCCCAGTCTGTAGAAAAATTGTCTTCCACAAAACCGGTCTCTGGTGCCAAAAATGTTCAGGACCGCTGCTAAAGATATCAACTAGGTCCGCCCTGGCTGGCGTAGCTCAGTGGATTGAGCACGGGCTGGGAATCAAAGTGTCCCAGGTTCGATTCCCAGCCAGGGTACATTCCTGGGTTCCAGGCCATAACCCCCAGCAACTGCACATTGATGTATTGATGTTTCTCTCTCTCTCTCTCTCTCTCTCTCTCTCTCCCCCTCCCTCCCTTCCCTCTCTAAAAATAAATAAATAACATATTAAAAAAAAAGATATCAACTAAATCCATTTGATCTAGTGTGTCATTTAAGGACACTGTTTCTTTATTGATTTTCTGTCTAGAAGACCTAACTTTTGGTGTCAGTGGGGTGCTCATTGCTTTTTAAGTAGAATTTTTAATCATTGATTTTAATCTTTCTTTTATTAAACTTTCCCTATTTTCTTTGTAACACATTCTTTGACACACTCACAAACCATTTAGTTTCTATAAATTGCTCTCAAATTAAGATATTTAATAAAGTTATATTCATTTTACTATGGAACATAGCTGATATATGTTTTATTTTATATATTTTTTCTGTCATAATCATTAATAACATCTAAAGAATTAAAATTTAAAATGTAATTAAAATTCAAGTGAAAATAATGAAGACTTTCTATTCATAGTAATTAAATGTGTTATTACATGTGTGCTGATATGTATATAAGAGATATTAAACTTTAAAATAAGACCCTCTTAGCTCCTACCCTTTGCAACAGAATGGATGGGACTGGAAAACATTATGCTAAGTGAAATAAGCCAGGCAGTGAAAGATAAATACCATATGATCTCACCTTTAACAGGAAACTAATCAACAAAACAAACAAACAAGCAAAATATAACCAGAGACTCTGAAATAGAGAACAGGCTGACAGTGACCAGAGAGGAGAAGGGAGGGAATTTCAGAGGAAAAGGGGAAGCCTTTGCAGGAACAAGTATAAAGGACACATGGGCAATAACTAGGAGGGGATGGAAATGGGAAGGAGGTGGGGAGGACTGCGGGGGGTGAGCTGGAATGGGAGTAAAAGGCAGAAAACTGTACTTGAACAAAAATACAACAAAATAATAATTAAAAATAAATAAAATAAGATATTCTTTGGTGTTAGGTGTGCATTTAAGCTTTGATTAATTTTTAAAGTTATGACATTTGTATCTAATTTGATCTAATTTAAAACAGTCATTTCTTTTCTGTGGCCTTCATTACCCAGAAAATAATTAAAAACTTTTATTTTTTTATTGTTATCCAAGTACATTTGTCTCCATTTCCCGCCAACCTTCCCCCTGCCGCACCCACCCCACCTCCCACCCTCACTCCTACCCTGACTTGGCTTTGTCCATGGGTCCTTTATACATGTTCCCCGGCAACCCTTCCCCTTCTTTATCCCATTATTCCCCTCCCTCCTCTCCTCTTGTTACTGTCAGTTTGTTCTTTATTTCACTGTCTCTAGTTATGTTTTGCTTGCTTATTTATGTTGTTGATTATGTTCCACTAAAAGGTGAGATCATATGGTATTTGTCTTTCACTGCCTGGCTTATTTCACTTAGCATAATGCTTTCCAGTTCCATCCATGCTGTCACAAAGGGTAGGAGCTCCTTCTTTCTTTCTGCTGTGTAGTATTCCATTGTGTAAATGTACCATAGTTTTTCAATCCAATCATTCCCTGATGGTCACTTAGGTTGCTTCCAACACTTGGCTATTTTATTTTATATTTTTAATTTTAAAAAAATAGTTACAAAACCAACATACTAGGTAGGTCATGGTATCTTTATAGATAATAATTTTAAAAATTTAGTAATGATTATTATTTATTTCAGAAGTTAAGTTTGTATCATTTTTTTAAATTTATTATGAGTCATCAGACTAATACCAGATATTACCAAGAACTTAAGAGAAAGTAAAATTATAGATATATAATTTTTATGAACATAGACACAAATATTTCTAAGAATATATTAATATATTAAATTCTGTAAGATTTAAAAGTAATTTTTACTAAGTGGGGTGAATTGAAGGCATACAATATAATCAATCATTATAATTTTGAGACTGATAGATGGCCAAAAAACCTACAAGATTATCTCAGTAGTCATTGAAAAAAAAACTGACAATATCAACACTTCTTTATGTTAAAAACTCTAAACAAACTAGGAATAGAAGGAAACTGCTTCAACTTGATAGAAGACATATAAAATCCTATGGCAAACATTATACTTAATGGTAAAATATTGTGTTTCATCTCACAATGTCTACTGTAAATAATAAGGTGCATCAACCATTTAAAAAATGAAAAGATAATTTGACCTCTCCACATACACACCAATGACATACAAATAGTTAATGAGTTCATGAAAAACAAACAATATAATTAGATACTGGGGAAATAAAAATCATAGGATTCCATTGCACTTCCAATAGGATGTCTAAAATACAAATAGTACCAAATGATGACTAGGATAATGAACAACTAAGTGTCTCATGTATTACTACTTGAAATATAAAATTCTGTTGCTACTGTAAAACAGTTTAAGAAACAGCTAAATATACACCAGTCTTAAATCTAGCAACTTCTTTCATGAATTTACATGCAAAAAATTAAAACATGTATTTGCTAAAAGACTTGGACAAGTATACTTATAGTAGCTTTACTTACAATGACCCAA